>NC_134460.1:79253123-80574998 GCF_047948215.1 Lycorma delicatula | reverse complement strand
AAATACTAAAAGAAGCAAACCTCAGATTTAAAATTAAAGAAAAGAAAAACAACAGGGTTTGTTCAGAAGAACTCAGAAAAGCAAGATCTGACAGTATGAAGAAGTATTGGGAAGCCAATCAAGAAAAAAATATAAAGTGGCCCACTGTGACCTCAAAATCGTAAAAAAATTTATAAAGAATTATATTCAAAGAAAATTTATATAAATAAAGTCGATACACATAATTGTATTACAAATTAAAATACTACAAGTTTAAGAAATTCAAATTTAAAACAATATGTATTTAAACAAGAAAGAAATTATGAAATTTTAAAACAAATTGTTAGTCAAACAATATTTACATTTAACCGGTCAAAACTTACACGCGATTTAACGTAACATTTAAAAGTACTATTCAAATTGATTTCCTTGATAGCCTAATATAGCGTACAACTCTGTTCGCAAGTTATCCTAGTAACAATGGGTTTATTCTTAACGTGTCTAAACGCTTCAAATTCGGTCACATTTTTAACATCTAATATTCATTATATTAGATTAAAATTAATATTACGAATGCAAATTTCAGTATAATGAACGACATAAAGAAAACTGGTGTAAAACAAATAATTTTTCTTTTGTTGGTTTTATAATGTTGATAGTGGGTGAATGGAAGGTGAAATCTGATATTAATCGAAACAGCAACATAAGAGGCTTAGTATAAAAATACTAAACAAATTGCGGCCATAAAGTAACAAAAATGGATGGTAAATTAAAAAAGTCAACCCACCGGGTTGGTTTTGTGGTGAACGCGTCTTCGCAAATCAGCTGATTTCGAAGTCGAGAGTTCTAAGTTCAAATCCGAGTAAAGGCAGTTAATTATACGGATTTGGATACTATATCGTGGATACCGGTGTTCTTTGGTGGATTGGATTTCAATTAACCACACATCTCATGAATGGTCGACCTGAGACTGTACAAGACTACACTTCACACACTTATACATATCCTCCTGTGAAGTAATACCTGAGGTGATTCCCGGAGGCTAAACAGTAAAAAAAAAGGTTAAAAAAATCGGTTTTCGAAAATTTAACTGAAAAACAAGAATGCAATTAAAAATAAAATTTTAACTGAAATTAACTTCAAATATAGACCATAATAATAAGAGTTATTGTAGCATTAACTATTAGCATAATTCTATTTTGTTGTGTGTATATATATATATATATATATATATATATATATATATATATATATATATATATATATATATATATATAAACCGAACCAACTCTACAGCACACCGTAAGTAAATAAAGGAATGAATGAATGTATGGCATGAATGAAAAGATATAATATGAATGAAGGATAAATTATGTAATACTACGCACCAATCTTTAATAACAATATCTATAAACTAAGACAAAGAAAACTTGGCAAACCCAGCCTATACTAGTTTACCTCGTATTGTTTTAAAATGAAATATACAAGTACATAACAGCTGACAAACCTTAATATTCAACATTTAATTCGATACGGTTTTTTTTGTGGGTCTGAGAAAAATAATGTTAAAAGTAATTAGTTCCGTTACGAAACTAAAATGTCAAACTGTTTTTTTAATGAAAGTTACATCCCATATTATTTAAATGTTATACAAAATGATACCCTTCGGAAATAATTTAGGTAAGCATTTCAAAACAGAATATTAAAACGGATGACTAAATAATTATTTTTAATAAAGATTGACGAATACTTTTTCCCTTTTATTGAACGAATATTCGTATATGAATATTTTTATTAGTGTAAATTATCAAAAGTATCATTCCTAATCTTAAACAAATTGCAGAAAATAGTACTAGCCGTTTTTAAATCTGTATGAACGAATTCTGTTCCGTTATGTTTGCAAATCTCGAGTTCCAAGTCATTAAAAAGTACGTATCTATAACTTCTCGTTTAATGATCTGAAGAAGTACAAGGTAAACACAGTAGAACTCTGATTATCCGAATTGATCTTTAAAAGAATCTGCAGGATTCACATGATCGTTTTAAACAAAGAATCCGATTCTTTTATAGTTGCACCAACCAATCCATACCGATAGGCAAACATCACGAACTTTTTCGTGTGACGGCTGTGAATGCAAGTCATTAATTACGTTTTATATCATAGTTCATGTTTGACCAAGTAATGTGTTTAAATTATCTTTTCAGAATAAATTTTATAATTAGTTTAAACAAAGGCATAAATTTACTACATTTTGTACTTTAAGAAAAGGAGAAAGGAGAAAAAGGAGAAATTAAAAAACCTATAAAAACAAAAGATCGTCAAAATACAATTACTGTTAAAGCAAAGTCCAAGTAGTTGGGCATCCAGAAAATCTGAGTTCGGATAGCCGTGCCCCCTGTATATATATTATTTTTGCAAGACGAAGAATGGAAATACCCTAATGAAATATATATATGCTGACAACAGAGTTGTAAACTTTTCCGCCACGCGGCTATTTTCCGATCCACATTATATTATATTAAATATAATATTTTTTGTTTAATTAATTCAATGATTCTAATTAAAGCGCGCGCCCGCGCGCGCGCACATACACACACCGTATTTCATTTGTGCGGGTGTGGCGGTACTAGCGGCCGCTTTAAATAGTTTTTTTTACACTTTAAATATTATTCATTTATTTCATACTACCTCTCACCTGTGACATTATAACGTAGAAAACGACTGCAGCAACTGTAAGTCAGTGCTACACTAGCGCTTCTTGTAGTGAGAGGAGGTATTAATCGTACTGTACCCACTTAGCCACTACTTTATTTAGAGCATTTTTTTGGGTGGGGTTAAAAAATGTGCCTAAGAAAATTAAAATCTTAATTAGGCGAAATCTCGAGATACTGAGGGTGACCTTGCTCTACAGCCTCACCCACTCGACCTTTTAAGTTGAAAATTTAATGGCATCATATATATATATATATATAAGTAATCTGACAACGTTTGGTCAAAATCGGTCCAATAGTTGTGGAGATATAAGGTGATTTAGAGTGCGACAACGAACATGCACGTACACACGAACATCCCGAAAACTTCCTTTCGGTTTTTTGGGTTCTTTAGATGTCAAAACGTAAAGATCCGGTGAAAACCGCATATGCCCAAACTGGACCGATTAACATACTTTCAATCTATAGCTATAGTTGCCTGTAGCGCTATGGCGCTAGTATATGCGGGAAAATAATAGTAGATATTAATAGCAGTTGAACGGCATGGGCATTTAACAGCACGCGATCTAAGAAAAGCTCGGGTTGTGGGCTTATGTCGGTAACAAGGCTCTTTATATATTTACAAGGAAAATGATTTGTATATTAAGGGAGGAGAAAAAAGGAGAAAAAAAGATCACAATACAGTTGTACGATTGTAAAGCATTAGTTTTTGCGACATGCAAATAACGACTACGGATTTCTCGTAAATCATGTTCATAATTTTGTCACATATCGAAGGAAGATATTAATAAGTTATTTCGGTAGCTTGACAATTAAGAACAAATTTATAAACATTTTAGAATGAATTTTAGACCGTTCGAGACTACCTAAAATTTGTTGACCCTAAGGTATTTTGAATTGGTCTGAAACATTAAGTAGTTGAATTATAGTTTAGAAACCAACCATCGTCTATACCGATCGCGCCATATCTTACTCTTATTTGACGTGGTTACGACTAAATCCTATAAGAAAACCGAAATCTACATAGAGGAAAACGTACCGAAATCCTTTCAAGTACACGTATTTGTATTCGTTTTTAGAATGGATAAGAACGCTTTTCTCGTTAGGGACTGATCAACGATTAGACGTATTGCATAGTAATCAGACAGGAAACAAAATGTCTCCGTGTGAGTTCACGAACAACCTCTTCAAAGGAGGAGATTGTTTCCATCTTTAATCATACCGAGGAATAAATTTAGAAGTATCTGGCCAACAATCGCTAACAAGAAGCTGAAAAAAGAAATCAAGGATAAAGTAAGTGGGTAGCCGGTGAGGTAGACGACTTTCCCTTGGTAGAATCAAAGTACGAAACAAACTACCCGGTAAAGAGAAAAAAAATTATTTATTCATTCATTCAAAGTAAAAACTTTATATAATATACACACACACAAACACACAAGTGTGTGTTGTGGAGGGGGTTTAAGAGTTTGTATTTATACTTTAATTACTAAAAATGTTACAGGAGTGGACAAAACATAAATAAGTTTGTAATCATATTTATTTTTTCTATACACATAGTTCGTCAATACAATGTTAAAAGAAGTTAAATAATTACAAAAGTAAAAACGGGGAGGAAACGAAGAGCGGTCGAGCATCGGGATTAATAATATGATAAGGTACACAACATAAGAGGAACTGACTTATGTTGGCGTACCGTGTCAACAGGTGCCAGTTACCATGGAAACGGCGTTTAAAACAAAAATCGATATTTTCTCCCACCATCAATCGACTTCAAACATTCTCGACGGCAAGCTCGCATCATGAAGACGTCTTCCGTCGGTTTAGTTTTCAAGATGACTTCTAGTTGTGTTTAACTCGGTTAATCGTTAAAGAAAATTTAATCACATCTTTTGATAATCCTTTAGTTCAGTTATATCAGTATAGAATCTAAAACTGAAAGATCTAAATAAAATTACAGCCCTAATCAACATTATAGAACGTCCAACTGAAAAAAATAGAAGACGATCCTTAAAATAACGAATTGTTATAGAATTGTTAAATGCTTTCATTTACGAAAAAAATATACAACTAGCTACTTTTAGAAGCAGTTTCGTGGAAGAGGAGGTACATGCACATTGTCAGGAATTGTCACGGGAGTTAACAATAATAATAAATTTTCAACAAAATTAAGACGATAAAAAGGAAAGACAAAATCTAAAATCGTTCAAACGGTTTTTTACTTTTTAAAGCTCTTGTTGAAATATGAATTATTTGAAAAATAATACAACGTAATTTTACTTACTGGATAAATGGCTGTTACTTTGAAAAACGCAGGAAATGCTAAAAAGCTCATCTGACCGTAAAGAAAATGTTGGGCCAGAACTATTTAACCAATACTTACAGTACGTGTCTGTGAGATTGTACATAGCTAGAATACGTACATAGTTAGCTTACATAGCTAGAAGTTTTGCTCGCGTAGGAAGTGACAACGTCACGAATTTTGACTTCATCATGTCTGTAATTGAGTGTTTTAGATTGCGATACTAAATGATAGTACGTTTAGTACAGTATTTGTTTACAGGTACGATTACAACAACATTCATAGCTTGTGACTGTAATAGTAACAGTAGATTTACTACAATCATAGCCGAGGTGATAGCTGGAAGACCATCATAGACATCATTAGATCAAAAATCGTCTTGGGCGAGGATAATGAGAAGTGGTTAGTTATTGGGCCAAATTTTGACAATTGTTTTGTACGTTTCATGAGATGAGCAAGTTTCATCATCAGATGATGAACGTTTCATCAAATCGATTAAGGCTAAAGGATGTAAAAAAAGAGAAATTTGTTTTCTTGATTTTTTTTTAAAATATGAATGAAATCTCAATAACAGAAAGGAGATGGCCAAATAAATAAGAGCATCCACGATTTTTACTTAGCATTATTAAGAAAGTTGTTTATCGTTAATCTCATCGGCAAAGTTATAGTGCGACTAGGATAGATTTTGAACATCAATGGATATTAAAAAAGTTGTTTTCCCGTTTACTTAAATGAGAAAAACATGAACAAGACGTGATAACTATCACCATACCTCTACCATCATCATTTATCTTTACTTGACCTAAAATTAATTCCACAGGCAATTTTAATACCGTGTGGCCTCTTTTTCTGCCGTGATATCAATAACAATTATTTTAAAAGAGGCTGGATTATTCTTTAGTTAGTTTCTTCATTTTTTTTTTCACGGATCCGGTTTACGATATCACATTTGTATGAACAACCAACTCGTTGGAGTCAAACACGCTGTGGTATTGTCATAATTATTATAGTAATAATTTCACAATTTTGAAAAAGTTTATAAAAAATAAGCTTCCAAATTAAACATTCTCCTTTATTAGATGATTTTAGGCCCCTGCTAATCCTGCCAAAAATGCAGATATAAATCCGCCTGAACCACTGTGATTTGGACAATGTTTCATGACCTGCTGAAAACTTCATCTTGATGAAGAGAATTATGTTAACTTAACGCTTGAGTTTGTTTGCATCATCATACCCAGATCAACGATGAATAGACCTCAGCGATTCTAGAACTAAGTATTGCGATCCAAAAACATTAATTACAGAAACGATGGACGTCCAAATTCATGGCGTCGTCACGTTACGTATCAACACACCAATACTTTCATGATTTTCCAAGCGTTACTTCAGCTGTCATCTAATGGAGATGTTCTATAGATACTGATAAAATAATTTTATGCTGAAATTTTCAGTACAATAGATAAGTCTTTCAGGAATTATCATTAAAATGGTTGAACAAACGCACATAAATTTTCTATTGAAATTTACGAGCATTTTTAAAATGTAAAAAAAAAAAAAAGGAAAAATACTAACAAACAAAGAAGACTAAAAATACAAAAGCAAGATATCAGTTAAATAAAAAAAATTTAAAAACATAATTGGTCTCTAAAAATAGTAGGAAGTTCCAAGTATAAATCCCAGGTTCACCTTAAATAAACCCGTACTATGTGAATTTTACACAAATATGGTCTGAAGAAGATTAAACACTTTTCAATGTATTTTAATTGACAAAAGGTTAATAAAATGACGAAAATTTAAATAATAATAAACTTTTATAACATCAATGGATATTTAAAAACACTGTTTTCCCGTTTACTTAAATGAGAAAAACATCACCAAGAACTGATTATTTGTGAGTAAATAAGTATTTTAATCGATTAGTATATAACCGATTAACAATAAAAATTTTAATATTCTTATTGTAGTAAAAATTAAAAAACTTCAAACAGTTTTGAACATGTATTCGTAATATAAGAGAATACTAGAAATCATTTTAATATTCACCTGTTTTATTATTATACAATGATTTGTTTTATTTATTCTCAAGAAAGCAGTAACATTTTCAGGGTCAATTATAATTACATTGCAACGGGTGTCATTTTCAACGCAAAAAGTAAAATTGCAAAAAAACGAATAGTATGTGTAATATCAACCAAATTTTTATTTTTATTTTGAAACTTATATGTTCGAAAAACAATATCATTCATATGGCCTCCATGGCTTTGCTTGACATAGCGAAGTCTATTAAAAAAATCAAATCTGCTTGACTTTCACTAATAATGCGTCGAATATTTGCTTTCAAGTCATCAATCGTTCGTGGTTTATCCTATAGGCTTGTGAATTAACATAACCCCAGAAAAAAGTCTAAAGAGGTCAAATCACACCATCTTGGTAGACAATTAACATTACCATTTCTTGCCAAACAACTTTTGACGCAATAACCGAATCGTTTCAACAACCAAAATTTTCCATATTTGCAAACATAAAATCACGAATAACGTAAATCATAAACGCTCGATAGCGTTCACCATTTACTGAAATAGCATCTCCTGACTCTTTTTCGTAAAAATGGCCGGATGATGCCACCAGCCTATAATCCACACCAAACAGTGATTTTCTTCGGGTGTAATCATTTTCTTCGGATTGGAACCGTATTGCAGTATTTGAGACTGTTCCAATCCGAAGAAAATGATTACACCCGAAGAAAACACTGTTTGGTGTGGATTATAGGCTGGTGGCATCATCCGGCCATTTTTACGAAAAATACTGCAATTTTGTTTGTTTATAAAGGCATCAACCCAAAAATGAACCTCATCTGAAAAGATAATTTTTACAAGAAACTTTGGATCCAATTCGAGCTGCTCTAGAGTCCAACGGGCAAACCGTCGACGCAAAGAACGTTCCGTGGCTTTAATTCTTGATTTAGTTGAACTTATATGGGTAGTCTTTACGCAAAATTCGCCATGTTGTTATTGAAGAAAGGCCCAAGTCTTGTGAACGATGTGAAATCGATAAATGTAGATTTTCACGAATACTTGCTCTAACATCAGCAATACTCTCTTGATTTCTTGCATTTCTTTTGTGAATTGGTGTTTCAACATCAAGTGGAGAAAAATTCAATTCTAATTTTTTAATCAAACGAATTTTGCTTTTGTTTGGGCGATTACGCACACCACAAATATCACGAAACGCAGGATACGAACCTGTAACGATTCCTTTTTTTTTATTTTGTCTTCAGTCACTTGACTGGTTTGATGCAAGCTCTCCAAGATTCCCTATCTAGTGCTAGTCGTTTCATTTCAGTATACCCTCTACATCCTACATCCCCAACAATTTGTTTTATATACTCCAAACGTGGCCTGCCTACACAATTTTTCCCTTCTACCTGTCCTTCCAATATTAAAGCGACTATTCCAGGATGCCTTAGTATGTGGCCTATAAGTCTGTCTCTTCTTTTAACTATATTTTTCCAAATGCTACTTTCTTCATCTATTTGCCGCAATACCTCTTCATTTGTCACTTTATCCACCCATCTGATTTTTAACATTCTCCTATAGCACCACATTTCAAAAGCTTCTAATCTTTTCTTCTCAGATACTCCGATTGTCCCTAATTTTTTTAAAATGCTGAACATTTTATTCTAGTCTACGTTATCGAAAGCCTTTTCTAGGTCTATAAACGCCAAGTATGTGGGTTTGTTTTTCTTTAATCTTCCTTCTACTATTAATCTGAGGCCTAAAATTGCCTCCCTTGTCCCTATACTTTTCCTGAAACCAAATTGGTCTTCTCCTAACACTTCTTCCACTCTCCTCTCAATTCTTCTGTATAAAATTCTAGTTAAGATTTTTGATGCATGACTAGTTAAACTAATTGTTCTGTATTCTTCACATTTATCTGTCCCTGCTTTCTTTGGTATCATAACTATAACGCTTTTTTTGAAGTCTGATGGAAATTCCCCATTTTCATAAATATTACACACCAGTTTGTATAATCTATCAATCACTTCCTCACCTGCACTGCGCAGTAATTCTACAGGTATTCCGTCTATTCCAGGAGCCTTTCTGCCATTTAAATCTTTTAATGCTCTCTTAAATTCAGATCTCAGTATTGTTTCTCCCATTTCATCCTCCTCAACTTCCTCTTCTTCCTCTATAATACCATTTTCTAATTCATTTCCTCCGTATAACTCTTCAATATATTCCACCCATCTATCGACTTTACCTTTCGTATTATATATTGGTGTACCATCTTTGTTTAACACATTATTACATTTTAATTTATGTACCCCAAAATTTTCCTTAACTTTCCTGTATGCTCCGTCTATTTTACCAATGTTCATTTCTCTTTCCACTTCTGAACACTTTTCTTTAATCCACTCTTCTTTCACCAGTTTGCACTTCCTGTTTATAGCATTTCTTAATTGCCGATAGTTCCTTTTACTTTCTTCATCACTAGCATTCTTATATTTTCTACGTTCATCCATCAGCTGCAATATATCATCTGAAACCCAAGGTTTTCTACCAGTTCTCTTTATTCCGCTTAAGTTTGCTTCTGCTGATTTAAGAATTTCCTTTTTAACATTCTCCCATTCTTCTTCTACATTTTCTACCTTATCTTTTTTACTCAGACCTCTTGCGATGTCCTCCTCAAAAATCTTCTTTACCTCCTCTTCCTCAAGCTTCTCTAAATTCCACCGATTCACCTGACACCTTTGTTTCAGGTTTTTAAACCCCAATCTACATTTCATTATCACCAAATTATGGTCGCTATCAATGTCTGCTCCAGGGTAAGTTTTGCAGTCAACGAGTTGATTTCTAAATCTTTGCTTAACCATGATATAATCTATCTGATACCTTGCAGTATCGCCTGGCTTTTTCCAAGTGTATATTCTTCTATTATGATTTTTAAATTGGGTGTTGGCAATTACTAAATTATACTTCGTGGAAAACTCTATAAGTCGGTCCCCTCTTTCATTCCTTTTGCCCAGCCCGTATTCACCCACTATATTTCCTTCCTTGCCTTCTCCAATGCTTGCATTCCAATCTACAACTATTATTAAATTTTCATCTCCTTTTACGTGTTTAATTGCTTCATCAATCTCTTCGTATACACACTCTACCTCATCATCATCATGGGCGCTTGTAGGCATGTAGACGTTAACAATCGTTGTCGGTTTAGGTTTTGATTTTATCCTTATTACAATGATTCTATCGCTATGCGTTTTGAAATACTCCACTCTCCTCCCTATCTTCTTGTTCATCACGAAACCTACTCCTTCCTGCCCATTATTTGACGCTGAGTTAATTACTCTAAAATCACCTGACCAAAAGTCGCCTTCCTCTTCCCACCGAACCTCACTAATTCCTACTATATCCACATTTGTCCTACCCATTTCCCTTTTTAAATTTTCTAGCCTACCAACCTTTTTTAAGCTTCTAACATTCCACGCTCCGACTCGTAGAATGTTATTTTTTAATTTTCTGGTGACCCCTTCCTTAGTAGTCCCCACCCGGAGATCCGAACGGGGGACTATTTTACCTCCGGAATATTTTACCAAGGAAGGCGCCTCCATTATTGCTATGTGAAAATGCAGAGAGCCACATTTTCTTGGAAAAAAAGCAGCTGTAGTTTTCCATTGCTTTCAGCTGCGCAGTATTCATAGGACTGAGTGATGTTGATACGGCCGTTTAAGTCATCCTGACTCACGCCCCTAACAACTACTGAAAGAGCTGCTGCCCTCTTTCAGGAATCATTCCTTAGTCTGGCTCTCAACAGATACCTCTCCGATATGGTTGCACCTTCGGTCCAGCTACTCTGTATCCCTGAGCACTCAAGCCCCCTCACCAACGGCAAGGTCTCATGATTCATAGAGGAGGAAACGATTCCATATTTCGATAATAAATTTTTGGGATCTATAAATGTTGAGCCATGTAGCGCACGTTCCATGATGACTTGCAAACTACTGAAAAAAAATGACGCTGGAAACATTAAAAAAAAATTCAACGTCGCTAATACAATCTGTAAATTATTTGCGCTCAATTTGAAAGACCCCTTAAATAATATAATTCAAGGCCAATGAAATATATATATTTATTATGATGAAATGTGTTTCGTGGTGTGTGAAAAATTTCAAACCTGATCGGGGATTCGTACCAGAACCTTCCGGTTGAAACGCAGATAAGAAAGCCGGCAGTCTTACGCGCTGGCCATTTTACTGCTAAAGATGTTTTCTTCGGCTTCTGTGATTTAATATCTGCTTTAGCCCGCTGTAAAGAAGACGTTATTTTTAGCTCGTTTATGGTTTATTACCTACTTTAACGACAAAACACTCGAACACAAATATTATGTCAATATTTAAAGTAAAATCCACGCATACATAATTATTTAATGGAACAAAATGTTAAAATTCAAAATTTTTGTAAAGAATTGTCAATATCGATATTTCATTTTAAGAAAAATGAATGAATGAATCAGAACCAAGGTTACTGACAACAAAAATATTAGCATTAACGTGAATTTACGAACAATATTTAAAAATAATCGGTCAATGAACTCTCCACATATCAGGTAACTTTGAAAGTAAATAAATTTACCATTACAATCAATTAACAGGTTTCCTTTTTCTTTAATAAATAAATAAACGGAGTGTATAATAAATACACAGATAGATAGACCAACAATCAGTAAACAAAGTGCCTTCCTCATTATAAATGACAAACATCCCATCATTCGGCGGTTAAGTGATAAAAGCTTTAAAATTAAAGATAACTGTTCTTTTGACAAGCAATTTTTTTTACTACTGACAACATTATCGACACTATTTCAGTAGTCGTTATCAAATTTCCCCATAAGTAGTGTTTTTAGGAAACGTCTTACGACCGTATATCGTTAGATATTCCCAATGAAAACCTTTGATGTTATATAAAATAACGGAAGTTACTGATATGTTTTACCGCACAAACAGGTAACGAAAAATATTCCTACCTATAAATGACAAAGCAGTATTTATTATTAAAAAGGCACTTACGAGTACAAGTTGGTATATACAATAGGTAATCCGCTTTTCAAGGGTAATGTGTAAACTTGCGCAAGACCGAGCGAATTACTGCGGTTTAAAATCATAATGTAAGGGATCTCCCAAACCTAGGAAGATCTCCAATATCAACTTTCTATGTATTTTATCTCCTTCACTCGCCCATGTTTATCTTTCATTATAATGTCATCCACGACTGATATAACCCTCCCCTCTATGTATTTTACCTTAAGTCCTTCAGAGCACTTGCCAGAATACATCCCAAACGTTTCCAGTACTTAATCGTTTTAATAATCTTCATCGTGCTTTTATTTTCACCACACCATTTTAAAGGTTTTTTCATGACCGCATCTTTTGAATATTCTTTCAACTATCTTCCATAATGTTTACGTTCCCACCTATAGTACGGTGCTAAACGTGTTTTAAAGGCCTTCCTTTCTTTTAGTTATTTTAATTTAAATATACAAAACTCAGTACGTTTTTCCTTTCTATACGAATACATAAAGCGGTTGTCCCTATTTTAAACTGGTTGTAACTTATTTATTGATCAATTTTTTAAACCAAAATCTAATCTATTCTTTAAAACTTGAACTGAACAGGAAAAGTCACCAGGAAAGTACCGCTCAACTTCACCTGAAATTTCACGAACGAACAATTATTATTGCATAGAACTGCCATGCGAAGTTGATGTGTGTAGGAGGATCTGTGACCGATAACGACAGTATTGGCCGTTCCTCAACGTCTTGTTCGGAAATTATGTACAAGTGATGCAGTATATAGGTTCAGCAGATCCAAAAACCAACAGGTCAAGGCGGCGATGAAACCGGTCTATCCCATCATCCGATCTTAGTTTTAAAGTAAGTTTTCAATTGTTGTCCTTAGAAGCACCATTATCTGCTAGCAATTGTCTATAGAAGATTGTGACCTGCGAACGGAATACGGAGGAATTGTAGTCGATTTGTACAACCGACTGGTTCTATTCATTTGATATCCTTCGGTCAGGTGAAGCGGTAAACCATCTACAATTAGAAAAACTGAGCAAATCGGATCCAACAGGCTTTGAAATCACTGCTAAGGAACCCAAAATCGCCTCACGTACAGTGAGATACACACAATGTTTAGCCGCATTCCTTATTTGGAAATCGATGAATGCAGAGCGATACTTTAAAATCACTGCAAAATAATAAGCAATTATTTATTTTATATCAGGACGATTCTGATGACTTCATCTTCGATCAAGACGGTCTACCGCCACATATGCGATCAGTGTTCGTGCTCATCTAACCACAAATTTCCAGGACGCTGGCCAGGTCCACGTTTTGGTCATTTCGCCGAATGTCGGTCAAAAGACGCTACATGGTCCTGTAGACAAAGATTTCACGATGCAAATTCATACGGTTATCATCCTGCATCTAAAAATTATAAAGTACAACCTCGAGATTCAAGAAACAGCCCCTATCGCTTTCAAAATATACGTTGTATAGTCAGAAAACATAAGTTCTGTGAAAACTTAATTCGACGCTATGGAAATTGTTACCGCCCAAACACCCGGTAAAAAATATTCAAACAATCTGCTAAATAGATTCCTACGACTGTAGGATCTCCGATCCCGCCGGTGATATTATAAAGCGATTTACTCCAAGCTGTTTTCTGTTAAGAAAAGGTTTACGCTGACTAAACCTGAAAAATCTGTACCGCAGAAAAGTACTGTAACGGCATCTACTAGCCCATCAAGGAAACAGGAGAAAAAACAGCAATGAAGGAAACAAAGTAATAAAATAGTAACCTAAGCCTGTCCAGACTTGAGACCGTAAATAAAAAGTACATAGCCGATCGATAAGCGTATGAAGGAAATTCCGTAAAAAGAAGGGATGGCCTAAGGATATGTCTCAATATTATAAATGATTGAGTTTTGTTTGTTTGCGATACATATTTTAAGGAGACATCAAAAATATTTTTGCAGATAACTGTAATGTCGATCCTTGTTAGGTGAACTTTTATTATGCATCAAGGAATTTCCTGATGTATTATTTTCGCCAATATGGCCAGTATTAGTGAATACAGTACTCGATGTAATAATGCCAAATAAAAAGAATAACAGTTATTACATTTTATTTGGATTTCGTTTGTTTTATTGATGGCAAAGGTAATCAGATAAATAGTTTTTGATTCAAAATCAACCCGATCGGGTACAATCGGTTCACATTATATAAATATCGATAAATCTTAAAATTCTTTGGTTTACTCCATTATATGAACGAGCTAAATATATTTTTTTATATATGTACAACCTGATACAACTAAACTGAAATATGAAAATATGTACAGATAGCCGTGAAGAGTAAAGTTGGCTGAAGATGACAACTTCATTTTAAGAAAAAAATATACCGTCAAAAAATTCAAAATCTTGTTACATAGACAGTTGCTTTTAAATTAAATTTACTATTTATTAATCGAAAACTCAATTTTTTTATTGTACGTTGGTGTTGAACTTTTCACTGAACCTAATATAAATTTATTAAAATTTTGTTGTTTTTTAATTAAAAAAATAATAAATCCTATATACATCCGGTTTTAATGGAAAATATATGAAATTTATTTTATTATATGTGTGTCAAATATCTGTCACTTTTCTTTTATTGTAATTATTTGGTTATTATTTTTGGCACAGTTTACATAGAATAGTTGATAAAATTTGGCTACGAATTTAGGCGTATGTGAGTTTTGCGGCGCCAATTCTTAAGAGACTTCTGGCAAACAAGCTGTAACCGTTTATGTCAAAGTGTTAACACTTGACTATTGCAGTAAGCAATTCTATAAAAGTATAATTCTATTTTGGTATAATAAGTACAATAACCTATCATTTTTTTCCTTTGACTGAATTTATTTTAACATGTTACTGTAATGATCAATCATTAAATGAACCACTGCAGGCATAGTAAATTGGTAAAATTTGTTAAATTAAAAATCTTATTAATATTATATATATATATATATAAAGATTAAGAAATCTCAATCCATTTTTCTATACACTGATGTATAGTGTAATGTATACGGTTAATCTCGGTGAGTCAATGTACTATATAAATGGAGATGTAAATGGAGTTATTCTGTCATTTTTTAAACATTATTTAAACTGAAAAAAAATTAGTAGCTCTTTATTGCAGACATTCGATATTAAATGATGAATTGAAAAATATTCCTTCACAAATCTTATTGCGCTTTTATTAAGTCTATGAAAAAAAACCATTTATTTTACTTTCTTTTTTTATCAAATATGGCTGAAGCTACAAAAAGCACACTATCTGCATGAAAATAGCTGGGGTTACTTTTTTCAAAACAAGAACGCAAAAGGCGAGAAACTTGTGTTATTTATAAAAATCTCAACGTTTTCCGATAAATTTTGTACAAGTTTTGCGCGAAAATACTATGCCATGACATCGTATAACATTACTCTAAGAAATCCATAATAAGTTAAGATTTCAACGTTCTAAAGAAATATATTTTCATTCAGAACTCTTAGAAGGCGATATAATGTTTTAATTTAAAAAAAAAACTTTTGTTAAGATACCTTACCAAAACTTACACAACGTGGTCACCAAAAAAAGTACCTACAAAATAAACCTAATGTTATCGAAATCGGTCCACATTACAAAGAGTAAGGTGTGAATGTAATATAAGAAACTATCAAATCGGAGAACACCTTTCTTTTATACAAATCTATTAAAAATACCGAACAGTATGAATTTTTTTTTCAGAGCAAAAAAATTGAATTTGTTCATCAAATGTGATACCAAATAACAGTTTTTGATAAGGAACTAATCAGTGAAAATAAATTTAAATTAATTAGGTGGAAATTCATTAATAAAAATCCCTTTCGGCACGCCGGAAGGTGGAGGTAGATTTCACCGGTGCTAAATAGGGAATAAACCCACCGGGTTGGTCTAGTGGTTAACGCGTCTTCCCAAATCAGCTGATTTGGAAGTCGAGAGTTACAGCGTTCAAGTCCTAGTAAAGCCAGTTATTTTTATATGGATTTGAATACTTGATCGTGGATACCGGTGTTCTTTGGTGGTTGGGTTTCAATTAACCACACATCTCAGGAATGGTCGAACTGAGAATGTACAAAGACTACACTTCAATTACACTCATATATATCATCCTCATTCATCCTCTGAAGAATTATCTAAACGGTAGTTACTGGAGGCTAAACAGGAAAAAGGTAAATAGGGAATAAAAAAGATTTCCACCTTAAAGTTAAGAAAAACTTCAAATTTACTCAATACGACAATGGTTGCACGTGAAAAAAGTTTCACATGTTTAGCATACAAGCCCAATCTTCTTACAATTCCAGCAACGTTTTGATTATCCCTTGCCTAAGGGTTGGTCATATCAAAACTTGTTTCAGACAAACGTTTTAGGTAATGTTTAGAGGACTAACTAACGATCACTTTAAACCGATTCGATACTCTGCCTATTAAGGGAGGTATGATTTTTTGTCTTCGAAACCCCATTATTTCCACCCCTTGGGCCAATGGTTGGTGTTATCAAAAAACTTTACTGAGATAAGTTTCAGGCCCTTATCCAAATAATAGTAAGAACTTTAAACGAATTCGATATTTTACTTAATAAGAAAGTTATAGCTATATTTTGTTTTTTTTCGAAAAAGCACTCCCATTTTCCAATTTTGCCCATTAACGTACTTGACAGAGATTTTGGGTCGTTATATTTTATCTATCAATTTGAAAGTGATTGGCGAAAAATTACGGCAGTTATCGTGTCTATTAAAGAGAAATATATATATATATATATAATGCATATATAAACTTTGAGCTGACAAAGTTTTGGGGTCTGGCGGGTGTGAAACGCGAAGATATGACGAAGTTTTCCGGAAGTCAAATCATGGTACCCATTACATTATGAAATCTACCTAATTGTTCGAAACTGACGGTGAAAAATACAGATTTTATAAATCGAATTAATAAATGGTTTAGAGTACAGGCTTTAAAACAACTTTTTTTTAATTTTCACAAATAATGTCAATGTTTTATTGTTATCCTACGGTAGACGACTGAATATATATATATATATATATATATATATATATATATATATATCATCTGAATTACAACCTCAATAGAAATTATACAGTTTTCTTCTTTTTTTTTTTCATAATGAAAAGTATTTCATTCAGGCTACCCTTTCGTAAGGTTATGTATTCTCGTATTATTTAGGAAAATTCTACTCTAATAATACGGGAGGAGGAATTTGGTCATCTTTTTAATAGTAATTATTGGTGTAACTATTCTTTAATTTTTTTCTATTAAAGTGTTAAAAATAGATTATGTATCACTAACTGATGAGTAAATTA
The DNA here is from genome assembly GCF_047948215.1 of Lycorma delicatula. Taxonomy (NCBI): domain Eukaryota; kingdom Metazoa; phylum Arthropoda; class Insecta; order Hemiptera; family Fulgoridae; genus Lycorma; species Lycorma delicatula. Next base: position 80,557,565 of record NC_134460.1, on the reverse strand, counting down.
CACAAAATGTATACTTCGTAAATAGCAAAAAAAAAAAACACAACATTTTAATGGAGTTGAAGATGGATGTCGCTAATCATTCTAACATTTTAATTAAAGATACAGCTCTTTCTTGTATACAGCTCTATCTTAAATACTAATTTACGACACATTAAAAATATATAAAAATAAAGAAATAAAAAATTGTATCTTTTTTATCTGTTTACATCGTATCAAACTATAAATAATAGTCTCTTTTTTATACTGAAACGGAAGTGGTGAAAGCAATAAAATGCACAGATCATTTTTATTCTGTTACATGAAGGTTGTTTATTTATAGCATGAAGCTCAAGGCCGCTGATACATTATAAATATAAATAAATATCCGCCTAAGTACTATCCTCTAATACCGCGGTATAATTTCTTCGCTTACGTGTAATTCATTTCGTCTTGACTATTTTGTTAAGTACTTGCGTCGACTTTTTTACATTTTTCTGGTGGTCTGTAAAAACAGAAAAAGGATCTATCGATTCCATCCGCAGTCGAAAACTGAGTTTTTCGACAACCATAAGAAGAATCTTCATAAAACTTCCATTGAATTCGTTTACGTATAATTTAACAATCAAGTAAAAGAGTTTTCGGTTTATTTGAAGCCGGGTTTATTTTTATCCGGGTAGCAGTGCTTAATTATTTTAAAAAATCGATAAATTCACCGGAGAAGAAATGCAAAGTAAAAAATTACTTTCGCTACAGTTTTCTTTAGGAAGAACATTTTCTTATTTATTTCGATTTTCAGTTCGGAGAGATTAAAAAACATCAGCACAATCGATTCCATTTCAACTGACCACAAATAATTAAATAAAATTAATACATATTAAACAGATATTTAAAACTGTTCATTTTGATGTCAATCAGTTTATACAGCGCATTTTACCAAAGTTCACAACAAACCTCATGTATATGAAACTGAAAAAGGTCGAGATCTGAAAATAGTCCGTTTTCTCTGGGTATAAATTAATAGATTATGTACGATCGTTTTATAAACTATGTGTCTTCAACCCCTGCCACCCTTACTTAAAAAAAATTAATCATAAAAACTTTTTCTCATATTATTAAACACTTCTTTCTCATGAAAAAATGTGGACACCACATGACATCCTTGTACGCCTATTAAATTACATTACACATTTTTGAAAGGGACTACACATTGTTAGGGATGTAGGATGTAGGAGGGTATACTGAAATGAAACGACTAGCACTAGATAGGGAATCTTGGAGAGCTGCATCAAACCAGTCAAATGACGGAAGACAAAAAAAAAAATTGTTGAAAGTACGTAACATTTTATTTCATTATAACTTCTGATATTTTTTCATATATTATTTTTATTATTATTGAATTATTATTTATCGAAAAAAGTTTTTTACAATCAGAGGTTAATAATTATTAACAAATCAATATATTTAAATTTAAAAAAAAGGAGGTAAAGTTTTGATTCGATGTACCTTTCCCTTGTAAGATCCAAATATTTTATTAATTAAAATTTAATTTGGCTACAACTCTGGAATCAATGAAAATAAGTACCGCTTATGATATATCGTTAAAAAGCTTACAATGAGGGCTTATTACCTGCAGTTAAAAAAGTCCAAAATCAATTTTTTTGGATTTTGGGCTTTTTTGGACATTTTTGGTTCAGCCTATTGCAATAAAAACTAATGGTGCACAACTGAATGTTACAACAGTCTTAAATCCAAAATTTCAACATCCTAGGGATAATCGTTTTTGAGTTATGCGAGATACATTCCGTTTCGTATGTATGTACGACCGTATCTCGCATACAGACCGACATCACGCCGAAACTAGTCGAAATGGATTCAAGGATGGTTAAAATGGATATTTCCGCTGAAATCTGAAAACCGAAATTTTTCATGATCACATTACTTTACTTCGTACAAGGAAGTAAATGTATGGTGCATGGATTTGTTTGCCGCATGAGCTCACATTTTTATTTTAACTCCTATTGGCGCAGAGCGGATCAATGGTGGTGGGCCGGACGGCTGGGACTTTCTCGCGATAGAAGAGGTCAGTTGTCAATTAAATTACAGATTATTTAATTGACTTTCTAAGCGTACATTATTTTTATTTATATTTTATATCCGTATTTTAATTTACTTAATTTTATTAATACGAGTAAAAGAACGGGATTGATTATTTATTAGTTAATATTTAGCAATTAAGAAAGGATTCTTTATTTAGCGGGAGAAAGTCGTTGAGGACCATCCGGCCGGCGTATCACGTGGTCTGCTCTGCGCCAATAGCAGAAGCTCCGCTGGCAACTAACACAACATCACACGGATTCACACATGATTAAACGAAGACGGCATCTCAAGCCAATTCCCTGTTAACTATATGGCTAGCGTTAAACATTATATTTCTATTAAAGACTATTAAATTCTATATCTACTAACCCCTTAAGCGTATTTTAAATACAAAAACACCAAAATGTTCAGAAAAATATTCTCTACACACTAAGTTTTTTTTTCTTAAAATACTTAATATTCTTACAAACATGAGACTGTACCCGCTGTACCCTCAGCGGGTACAGTCTCATGTTTGACGGTCGTGTGAGCCAAGCGAGTCCTGACTGGCTGTTATAAAACCTTGAATGAATATTCTTCTTATTTAATTTCATCCATTATTTTTAGAGTTTTAGTAAACTACAATAGTAAATGCGACAGAACTAAGTTTAGTGAATACATAACAGTTAAAGAATTTCTTAAGCTTAATGGGCATATCTTAAGTTTTCTTCTCAAATTTTTAAATATTTAAGTTTTTAAATAGTATAAATATTAATTAATAAATTGTTACACAAGAAAGGATTTAAATACGGACATATAAAAAAATGTATGCAGATATATCCCCTTTTGCTTAAGAGGCAATATAGAAGACTACAAAAGCTACATAAATATTTGTATATTCAATTAAAATATTGTTTGTACTGGATTGCGGCCTTCCATCTAATACAGATTAGATATACTGACCCGAGGGTGAAAAATGTTTGAAGACCCTTTAAGCGATATACCGAAAATAAAAAGCATTACTTTTTATGATAATTACAAATGGCGAATCATTTTAGGTACCGATCTATTTTTGCTTCAAAAGTAACAAAACGAAATGAAAGGCTTGGAGTATATATATATATATATATATATATATATATATATATATATATATATAAAATTCCAAATTTTATTCAGGTTTTTTAATCATCGATTTCGGACGTTTCAATTAAATATAAAATGCAATTTTAAAGTTTAAGCTATCGCAGGCTGCCATACCGAGAGTAATTAAACTTCAGATGTGAGAATACTATTATAAAAACGTATGTCGAACAGAAATACACAATACGTAAAATTATATTCCTAAAAATACTATTATGTCATATCATTGTGTACTGTTGATTTGTTTTCCTTTTCTATTTTGTATTTTTTCATACTACGTGGCTAAATAAAATAGTTTCTCAGTTTTTGGCATTACCCTAAGTTTGATACATCAGTACCAATCTTTTATTAAGCTAAACGATTACATACAATTAAAAAAAATAAATATATTATTAATCTGGAGAGTATTACTTGAAATCCAAGAATAAAGAATTTAAAGTACAAAAAATAGACCTTAGCATATTTTAGCATGTCTTATAAATAATCAAATAGTTTGTCTATAACCATGATAGATTTATTGTAGCACTAAAACCAATTAACTGGGTTGCTTTTCGGAACTCAAACATTCCAATGCGTTGGTTACTCCAGAACTCGTGTTCGTGCAGCTACTTTAATTTACGATTTTATGATTTCTGTAAAATATATGCTTGTCGTCTAACTTATTAACTGGTCTTAGTACTAGTTATTTTGAAATTCATTAAACATTTATAAGATTTAAAATCAAAAACGAAGTCTGAAATAGCACCATCTGTTACTTTACTTATAAAAATATAACCTTCAATACATTTGAAATTACCCTGCAATAATTAAATTTAGAAAACTAATTCTTTTGTATCCGATTCTTCACCATTCATCTACTTGTAGTCCTCCAAGTTAAACGCAACCAATATTTTATACCGATTTTATATCAAAGATTATTATTTTTTTAATATTTAATCACGTACGAGAAATATAAATCTGCGACCAAATTTTCTCACTAACATTATTACCTAAAAATATTTTTAAATAAAAAAATATTTTAAGTAATAAACACGACACCATTTCAGTAAAATAAAAGGATTTGGTAAGCAAATAAATCGACTTCTTAAATACTTTTAAAGTAAAGATATAGAATGAGCGCAAACTCTTTCATTTTATCTCTGAGTTTTATTTTCAAACCTGTTTAAAATTAATTGTAAATGGAAATCCTGAAAAGTTGTACTCTGGTATTTCAGAGCTTTCAACTTTTCCAGTTCAAATTACATCTTTCATCGACCAAGTATTTTCACTGCAGACAAATGCTTTCAGTAAGCGAGCAAAGGTTCAATCTAAAAAAATATGATAATTTTAATGCAATTGTATTTATATATTTTTGTAAATAAAATTTAAAATCTATTTTTTTTTTTATAAACTGGCTGGGGCTTGAACCGACACTGTCTATTTTCAATACAGTAAAACTAAACACGATCATGAAATAATCACTTAAGATAATTTATTATACCGCTTCCGTTCTTGGGTCTATTTGTACAATTATATTATGCTGCACAGGGAAGAAACATGATGATAAAGAATTATCAGCGAATGCTGTCTAATCGACTTGGAATGAATTTCATCGACAAGTGCAGTTATAACTCAGCGGTAAAATTGTTGTTTGTAATTTTTTATCTCTCCGCATTGTACAGCACGTGCTGTACGGCTGAGTTGACGTAAGGGAGTGGGAGTAACTGGGTCTGGTAAATTACACTTCAAAATTAGAGTAAGCAATTCATTTATCAGCATACATCGATGGCTGGAAATATTAACTGTAATTCACTTAAAATGCTTACACTGGCGACCAAAAATTTAGTTTTAAGACCCACATAAATCGTAAATGAGAATAGTACAAAGTAAATAAAATGTTTCGGAATCGTTGCCATCAACGCAAAACAGACGCGCTGTTCTAGAGAACACTTTCATTAGTTTTATCTCAGCTTTTTTCAATAAAGGATTAAGGCCTGTTTTTAGAACCATGTATCTGATTTAACAGCAGCAACAAATTTATAAATTACTTTTTTAAACCTTGTTTTCTTATTAATTTATTCGTCACAATTTTTGTAAATTTTTTGTAAAAGATAACCGTAAACTTATTGAAGAAGTTACACTGGTTTAATAAAAAAACTGTTACTTCTGTTTTCGAGAGGCGTTGCGAGATATATTTTGCTATGCTGTCATCATTACATGATAAGGAAATAAATAAATCTGAAGAGTTGTATCTTGATTATATAATCGAGAAAAACAGACAAGAGAACAACGAATAAGTTTTGACCGGTTCGGGATTACGAGTCGAAGTACCGTAATTGAATTAGCGAAATCCATATTCGGTCTTTCATCGAATACAAAGATTTCGATCATTCTTTTTCTGCTTCATACAAAAAGTTCGCGTACTAATATTTACACCCAGAAAACATCTGCGAAAGTAAAGAAAAGTTATACGTCACATAGAAAATTTGACGTATTTTATATTAGTTTTGCCTTAACACCGTTATAATGTATTGTATAACCACTCGAAATCGTTTTAGTTCAAAATATTCTCAAAGTAAACTTCCAGAAAAACGGTGTGAAAGTTAAAAAAATAGTACATTTTCCCGCTTTCATAGCGATTTGTTGAATAACCTTCATTTACCTCATGGTTTAAATTATTGTCGCGTGTTCACGGCTCGACCGGATATTGAGAGATGAACAAATTAAAAATGTTTATTTTAATTATAATTTAAAAACATAAGTAAAACAAGGCAAATCAATTATAATAATAATGACAAAGTAATAATAATGATAAAAATAAACGACAATAATAAAAATAGTAATGACAATCACAACAACAATAATCATAACAGATAGAGATTACATACAAAACAGAATTTAAAGTAATCCTTACGATTTATTCACAGGTAGATGAATAATGAAAACCAGAATTCAGTCCCACTAACAGAAGACATTAGTATGATCACTAGTCTTAGTCTTAATACTTTTAAACACTAGTTTTGTATTAACAACAACAGTACAATAGATAAGACAAGTATAAAGTTTTTTCTCGCAAATACCTTTGCTGTTAAATACCTTTTCTATCGTAGCACTCTCGCAGACTCACATTATCGGTTAGACTAATCTTGCAGAACTGATATCATAACGTCTCGCTTAGACTGATTTCGCAGACTGACTTCAACTGGTCTTCCCCGAAGTAATTTATACTCCTACCCTCTTTACCTGACGGAGCGGACCAAACTCGAAGATTGAAAATGATCGTCCGCCCTCACATGTTCCCATGAAATTCCTACCCTCGTCCAGTAACTCTTCTTACGGAACAACATATGTTTAGGTGTGTGTGCGTGCGGTAAACGGATCTGTTACCTTTACTAAAAGGGTTGCTTTCAGCAACCACCTGGATTCTCCCATTATTATATTTTCTACTACTTTCTCCTTAATTGGCAGGAATCCGTTACTCAGTTCCGCTATACCAGTCTTGTTACAATATTTTTTCATGTTTTACCTGGCATTATTAGTCTACCCACAATAACAGTAAAGAATTAAATAAAATTATACTTTAAAAAAAATTAATAATAATTTATTTATTATTAATAATTTAGCGCATATTTAAAAAAAAATTGCTAATCTATTTTTATTTTAACCGTATCGTTATCTTCAACTACGGGTATTACCGTACTTACAGACTGTATTAAATACAAAGATATAAAATTTGAAAAAATATCTTAACAGATCATTTTTTTAAAATAATAATAATATATATATATATATATATATATATATATATATATATATATTAAAGAATCATTTATATGGGTAAAAATAATTCTTTTACAAACTAAAAGGTAGTGTAACACAGGCCTATTGTAACTCAACTGGAAGGTATAAAGTTATTTGGAAGATCTGGGCCCACCTCCTCCTTGAAAGATTAATACAAAGCAGTTAGTAAATTATATATTCCTTAATATTTATAATATGATTATGAAAAACCTCTCGCGATTATTTACATTTCATTCCCTTCTTATTTATTTCCTTTTAGTTGTAGAAAGATGACAGAGTGTAAACGATTTCTCCTCGCATTAGAGTCAAATATTTTGCTCATTAACTCAATATGCGATTATATCGACTACTCTACGAAGGGAAATTATACTCGAGTTGAAATTACACATTGAAAATAATTTTAATGACAACCTACCAGAAAAAAAAAACACGAAAAATAGGATATTTTGTTTAATTACGAGCTTTCAAATTCACAAAAAATTACAAGCATACTGTACATGAATAAATTTAGCAAAGAAGATTTAAAAGAAGCCTCGTATCGTGGTATAATTAAAAATTTTCGCTATTAGCTAGTTATTTCTATTCCAAATCAAATTTCCAACTTTCGCTGTTCAAATTGTAGTTTACCACTTTTCAGGTAAACAATTATAAAAACATCAGGAAATGGCCTTATTTAACAAAATTATTACAGATAATAAAATTCTTCCGTGAATTCAAAATTCTATGATTTAGTAGGCGCATAAAATTATAACTAGAATATCAGTCTAATTTAAATAAATACATAATCTGTATAAAGCACACAATTTGCGTAGAAGGATACCGATAACTAATCAACTATTGAAACGTGAAAAAATGAATTGCTATCGTGACATAGCGGCAGGCTATAATTACAATCAATGTTGCACAACACGGAGACAACAGAAACAAAAAAATGTTAGTAGTAGTAATAATAATAACTTAATAAACGTCTTCCTTCTTGCATTGCATTAGTTTAAAACCATTTAACATGTCATCTGTACACATTAGAAGAGTTAAAGGAAGTACACAGTGTTAGGTAAACGAATTAACTAGAAACATCCAGTAACCGGCAGCATCAATAAATAAATATAATTTCAAGCAAATATGTGACGTCTTGTAATTCAATAGAGCGTTATTGTAAACAGACGACAATAATATTTTCATTACTTCTCTCTAGATTTCGACTCCAAAAAAAATGGTACTATGTAACGTGTTTTGATATACTTGTTTGTAGTACAACGTATTTTAACTGATTGAACGTATTTGTGTTCGAAACAGTGAAATCCCAAGAGGATTTATACCGATTCTTATGAATAACGATGAAATTCTCCGCCTCAATTCTGGAGTAAGAAAATCGTTCGATTTAAGAAACTGATGATACGTTTATATTTTTTCTGGACGAAAAATTAAACTCGTTTGAAAAATCCTGCAATGAGAATATAAATCATACCATAAATATTTTTGATACACCATGAAAATTATTAACTCAAAAATAAAATCTATTTCAAAACCGCACTAAAAAGTGAAACTAATGAATTCCAATGTGGTCCGCGACAATTTATTTTCTTTAAATCGTTTATAATAAAAATAAAAATCTGCACATAATTATCGTTACAAATAAACAAAAAACAAAGCAACAATTATGATTTTTAAGAGATAAATTTGTGGCGACGAACTTTCGCCAACTCTTGGGAGCCGAAATTTCAAAGAATTGAATAGTAATATTTTTCACTTTAAAGTCTGTCTTATTACAAAAATTTTACTTTCCTTTTTTAACTTCTGAAAAATTTGTTAATTCTGTTGAAAATATGTCAGTAAGACAGATGCCCGTATGAAAAAAAATTCTGTTCACAAGAAACGCAAAAAGGCGATCTTGATAAAAATAAAAGAAATCCAGAAAAACCAGGCTTAAAAAAAATGAAAAAAAAACCGCCATAAACATAGCAAGTAACTAAATTTAAGTCGGCTGAAATTGGGGGGAAACGCTTCTTTTTTTACCTTATTTTCTACAAATAATAAAATTCTCACGTTATCAGAATGACTGCTGGGCTTTTAGTAAACACATGCTGTAAAAATCCAAATACCGGCTGATGGTAGAAAAAAAAAAATGTTAAGAATTTTACAAAATAGTTACAAAATAAAAATAAGGATCATTGAAAATTAATTCCGTTTGGCAAAGTTTAGGCTTGAACATACATATAAAAAAAAATATCTGTTTGAAATCTGTGAAAATACCATTTAATAATATATATATATATATATATATATATATATATATATATATATATATACATATATATATAGATATAAAAATGTTTAGGAAAATCCAGTCTACATCATCAGCTGAGTAACATCCTAATATGCTGGATATAATAAAGTACGTAATATGGTAGTAAAAAACACGGGATTAAATTCGGTTGATTCAGCAAAAACAATTTAATCATTTTTAAACAGAATAGAAAACAATAGAAGCATTACTCAACAAAAAAGCTCTAACCAATTACTCCGCAAATCGATACATACTCGTAATATACTTATCCTAATGTTGCAACAAAAATTCACAACATTGCGAAAAACTTTTCAATAAAAAAATATTCCTCGACCAGAAAAGAATTAAGAAAAAACTATTTCAAAATTTAAAAAACACAGATTGCCAAAAAATTAATAAACTGAACTACAGAAATGACAATATAAATCAAACTAGAAAAAAAAAACAAGGTACGGAAATAAAGGACTAAACATCGTATTTACTTCAATAAAATAATGGGTGACAAATCAACTTACAGACAGTATTAATTTGTTCAAATATATTTTTCATTTTATAGAAATTGCAGGCATTTAAGGTAGTATTAAGTTCTCACCAGGTCTTACACCGATAACAAAATTTTGTCCTTCAACGAAAATTTTTAAATGAAGTGTCGGGGAGCTCATTAACATAGATTAATTACTACTATTCAGAGCTCTTTAATGTAGACCAATTACTATTCAAAGCCCCCCGAATGCATTTAAATTTTTTCGTTTAAGAATAAAATTTTCTTATCGATTAAGACTTTGTGAGAAGTTAATAATTAAACAACCTTAAATGCCCACATATTTAATATTATCTGAAAGTTTATTGGTCACCCGTTACTACTTCCTTGTACGAAGTAAAGAAAGTATTGTGATCGCGAAAAATTTCGGTTTTCAGATTTCAACGGAAATATCCATTTTCTCCATCCTTGAATTTATTTTGACTAGTTTCGGCGTGACGTCTGTACGTGCGTGCATATGTATCTCGCTTAACTCAAAAACGATTAGCTGTACGATATTGAAATTATTCATTTAGGACTGCTGTAACATCTAGTTTCACACCTCCTTTTTTGATTGCCATCGACTGAACCAAAAGTGTCCAAAAAAATCAAAAAACTTGGATTCTGAACTTTTTCTTAACTGTAGTAATAAACCCTCATTGAGACTTTTTCAACAATACATCATAAGTAGTAATTATTTTCATTGGTTCCATAGTTATAGCCAAATGAAATTTTAATTAATAAAATATTTGGATCTTACAAGAGAAGGCACATCGATTCGAATCGGACTTCATCTCCTTTTCTTTTTTTTAAATTTAAATTTACTGATTTATTAATAATTACTAATACCCGTGATTGTAAAAAAAGTTTTAAAATAAAAAATTATTCAATATCAACAAAACAAATAATATATAAAAAAAAATCAGAAGTTATTAGGGAAATAAATATTTACGTACTTTTAGAAATGTAATGTATATAAAAATGTATATGTAATAGATTTGGTGAAATACCAGATTATTTGCATTTTCTAGTTTAATTTCTATTTTATTTAAGTTAATTATTCTGGAATTCTGTTTAATTTTATCTACATTAAAGTTAACTACAGAGTTACTGAAAAATAGATCCTCACAAGAACAACATATACACTGAGGTATACATGACCGATCATTAATAAATTGCGAAAAATTATTTTCTTTTAGTTCATTACTCTCTGATATTGTCGGAAAATATTCTCCCTAAGTCGGAGTTTATCATCATTTCGTTTATTTGTTTTTTGTTGCCAATCATTTAGTTTATCATTATTTCGTTTATTTGTTTTTTGTTGCCAATCATTTAATCGCTCTTTGATTTGGTATAATTCTTCTGATCTTAATATGTGTACACGATCTCTAATTTACAAATTTTCTCTCTCTTTATATTCATCATCCCCTCTTAATCTTTTTACTCTTTCTTTGTTTGCAACATTTTCTTCCTTTTTGGTTTATATCACTTAATATTTAGAAATCTACCGTAATCATATTGCAGTACTCGTTCGATGCACTTCATCGTCCTATTTAATTTATCATTAATTAACATATACGCAAAATGATGTTAAAAGTTAACTAATTATTTGTATGCCAATTGTAATAATGTTAATTATATAAATAAAGTTCATGTTAGATTTATTAATAATTTATTAACCTCTTATTGTAAAACAATTTTTAAAGAATTCAAAAAGTTATTAATGAAAATATTTTATGTACTTTTCATTTTGTTTTAAATGTGTATATGTAATTTAATAGGCGTACAAGAAAGTCACGTAGTGCCCAAATCAGATTTTTTTATTTAATTAAATACTGCACAACGGTATTTCCTTTTTTTTACCTGTTTAGCCTCCGGGAATTACCGATCAGGTATTATTTCAGAGGATGAATGAGGATGATATGTATGAGTGTAAGTGTGTAGTCTTGTACAGTCTCAGTTTGACCATTCCTGAGATGTGTGATTAATTGAAATCCAACCACCAAAGAACACCAGTATCCACGATCTAGTATTGAAATCCGTATAAAAGTAACTGCCTTCACTAGGACTCGAACGCTGGAAATCTCGACTTCCAAATCAGCTTATTTTGTAAGACGCGTTCACTACTAGACCAACCCGGTGGGGTTGCACAGCAATATTTTATTTCCAAACCTTGTTTTTTTTTTTTTTTTTAGTTGTCATTGACTTTTTTAGTTCATTTTATGTATATTTATTTTTTTATTTTTTTGGCAGTCGTGTATCTTATAATTTTTATATTTGCTTTTATTATTTAATACTTCGTGATCATCGAGAAAAATTCACGATTCGAAAAATTATGCATATAACTTAAAGTACTGAACCAAATGAAAAAACTGTAAACAAATTTATTTATTCATTTATTTAATTGACGTGCACCAATCTAAATTTGCAGATTTCTCAAGTGATTGAGTTCCTCGAGAGACTTTTCATCGTGCGGATCATACAGAAATTTTCTGGGCCAAACAACTAAGGCTCACGCGACTCAGTGCTAGGTAGGCCTGGCTCTTAGCAAAGATACGAGTGCTCAGACCTATGACAGCTCTATCTAGGGTAGTGAGCGTCTAGACGCTCTCCAAGGGCACCCCGTTTGTTACCAGCTGATAGTGACGATTGATCTAGCCTAAATTTATTTAATATTTTATTTTATTTTATTTAACGTAAATTTAATTCCATTATTTTTGTGATATTATTCATTCGATTAACTTCAATCATTCAGTTCAAACCCAGCTAACAAAGTAATAGAGGCTCCCAGTCCACAGTTCATTAACTCAATTCATTAAAGTTTGTGCTTCAACCGGCAAATCTCCACTATAATATATAGATATTTATATAGCACTTCATAACATATTTAAAACACTTCCAGTAACGTAAGGATTCCAACGCGGGGTCATACATATAAATCGGTTCGGCTGTTGAGGTGCTACGTTGGAAAAAAAACACACATACATACACTTTAAATACATTACACTCCTTTTTGGGCAGCTGTGAAAAAAAAACAAGAGAAACAACAAAAATACATTCCCCAATTCCTCCATACCTCAATTTGAATTTTTTGCATATTTATTAATCATTAAAAACATATCTTCTGAAATAAGCATGTAATTGAAAATAATTAATACAATTTTCCCACATCACAAACAAATAAAAAGTTTCCCATAATTTTAATAACATAAGTTTCATTATTATCAGATAGGTTTTTTTTACTATAAATAAAATTGATTTGTAAGTAAATTACATAATCATTATATAACTTTACCTATGAGTTTAAAGGTAAATAAAGGTACTTATAATAAATGTAAACCCCGAAGATGGTCTTACTTTGCACGCCAATCACTTTTTTAAAGACCTATAAAATTTCATCATTGAAATTCTTCAAAAAAAAAACCTAACGAAAAGTAAACAACATTATATATTTTTTGATTATTTTTTAATCTAATGCCTAATTTAATACTTTATGCCCGTATGAAACGCAAAAAAATGCTAAAAATATCTGACCTTAAGACATTCAGACATTAACATTTTCTCATTGCTTTTACTCGATTTAACTGACAGTATTCCAGTTATCGGCCATTTTTCAAGCGATTGCTATTTCAATCAATGTACGTAATTAATTACTTTGCGCTAATCGCTACGGAAACCAAAAAGGAAAGGCTATCCGTTGTAAATTACGAATATGAGTATGTTTATGAATAGATACGTAATAACGGGCTATTAGAAAATAAAATTATGAACCACAATATATAATTAATTATGAATCGAAATAAAATTATAACAAAATTATGGTCCTTAACGATGATAAAATTACTGAAACAAAAACGAGTGGTAATCAGAAAGAAGAGTATGAAAGCGAACATAAAAAAATCCCTTTCGGCACGCCGAAGGCGGAGGTAGATTTCACCGGTGCTAAGCAGGGAATAAAAAATATTTCCACTTTAAGGTTAAGACAAACTTCAAATTGATTCAATACGACAATGGTTGCATGTGAAAAAATGTCACATGTTTAGCATACGACAAATCCCATCTTCTAACAATTGCAGCAACATTTTGGTCATCCTTCCCGTAAGGGTGGGTCATATCAAAAATTGTTACAGACATAAGTTTTAGGTAATGTTTAGAAGACTAACGACCACTTTAAACCGATTCGATACTGTGCCTATTAAGGCAGGTATGATTATTTTTTGGTCTTCGAAACCCCACTTTTTCCACCCCCTGGGCAATGGTTGGTGATATTAAAAAAACTTTACTTACATACGTTTTAGGCTCTTATCCAAAGAATATAAGGAACTTTAAACGAATTCGATATTTTACTTAGTAAAAAAGTTATAGCGATATTTTATTTTTTCGAAAAAGCCCCCTCCCTCATTTCCACCCCCATGGTCCGATTTTGACAGTTAACAAACTCGACCGAGATTTTTGGACGAGTTATTTTTAAGGAACAATTTGAAAGTGATTGGTGCAATATTACGGCAGTTATCGTGTCCAATAAAAGTGAAATATACTTATAAATGTATAAATAAACTTTTGAGCTGACGGTGGTTTTGGTGTCTGGGATGTGAAACGCGAAGATATGGTGAAATTTTCCGGAAGTCGAATCATGGGTATACTCATTACAATAGATAGGTTTCTTCTGAAGCAGAAATAGGACTAGAGCATACCGAACAGAGGTAAAAAATATTTTTTATACTTGAAACAGCTAATAGAACGAGATGCAATATCCTATACTTAAAAAACAATGAAGAAAATCAGTGTTTCTCACCGATAATGTACATAATAATTTACAAAATCAGGATTAATTTTCCATCACGGTTTAGTAATTGATTTTCCTTTCGTAAATTAAACAGACTTTTAGCCGTTAAACAAATTCTTTCACGTTTATTATTGGGCTAAAAATTAGGTAAAATTTTACCCTCTAAGTTATATGTGAATTAACTTACTTAAACCGCTATTTAAATAGTTCAATGAAAATAACATATAAAATCGGTCTGACCGACCTTTTTATTAACTGCTTACCCGTCGTCGGTCTCAAAGTAGTGTCTCATAACAAGGATGATTCAACAAAATCCATGTACACGTGAACGTGGTAAAATTGTTATTTATTTATATAAAATTTTACTACAATCTTATAAAAAAATTGTTTATAAACGAAGTGATATACGACCGAATAAGAAGAAATTAACAAAACTAACGAAAGAAAAAACGAACGAGAAGTAAGGAAAAACAAAAAAAAAATGAAAAGCACCTATCACACGTAATACACGTTTGTTCTATCTTTCGATGTATATGAAGTATTACGCGTCAGTATTTTTTCTTTCCTAATTTACATCATTTGTTTGAAAATAAAAAAATCAGTGACAATCGATCATCTTCAGTTCGCCGGTAATATGTTTCATACGTACATCCGATCGACATATTTAGACTATGTCAATGTCGTGTTACGTTTTGTATTTACCTTAATGGCAAACCACAACAACAAAATAAACGTCACGGATCTGTATAAATATGTATAAAACGCGCGGAGATGTTTGCACACATGTATGAAAGATTTCTAATAATATTACCTTCAGTTACGATGCGGATCGCATATGTATAATATAAATTTATTGCTTGTATTATACTGATAATAATCATCTGGTAAAATTGAAGGCCGAGTATAAACAAAAGAATCCACAAATAAATTATTAAAGCAGAAATACAATAATTACAGGCATCGAATGATCAAAATAAGTCTGCGTTATTACCTGACTGACAGGCTTGTAGAGGGCGGTGTTCCTTGTAAACGCTAAAAATTACCGCAAACAGCGTAGATATTACCGTTCAATTATAATTAAACCTTCTACTCTTCGGTCCCAAATGGAGCAGAATTGATCCTTCCCGAACTACTTGAGTACGCTTACAAATGCCTAATTGTTAATTTTATCGAATTTAATTTACCAAATTTAGCATTAAATGTGCAACGAATACAAAATTCGGAGATCCTTAAAAGATACGTGAATGTTTTACGTCAATACTATGGCCAAGAGAGAAACCTTTTTATCCATCCATCCATTCATTAGAATGACTTCTACTTTTTTTATACATAAAAAATAATTTAAAAAATCATTCTTCTCGGAACAAAACTAATTATCAAAAATAAAAAAATGTATTATAGACCAAAGAAATAGAATATTGAATCCGAATACGTAGTGTGAAATAACATAAAACTTTTTCATCTGAGGAGATGTTACCTGCCCATTTATAAAAATACCGTATAAATTTAAAGTTCATCTTTGATGACAAGTTATGCCATTCCCAATTCCGTACCCCCACCGCTATTCATCTTACGAATAATTTATTACAGCGGAAATACAAATAATATTTTATTCATTAAATATGATTATCGGTAAATGTGATTTTATTAGCCGGTATAAAAATCATTAATTTAATAATTATTAATTTTATTTTTATTGAAAACTAATCGCTAAAAAAACATTAATAAAGTTTAAAAAGATGACAGTTACAATGTTAAGTCGACAATTTTGGTTTTGAATTTTTTCTTGAACTTGATTGCTTCTATTCCATCCTCTTGTCTTTTTGATTCCGGTTCATAACGGTAAATCAAAATCTTCTCACCGATTAGAGTACTAAACGGAAATGCCTAAAAGGCAAGGTACTGAACCTAATGGAAGATACTAAACCTTCCTGCTGAATTTTTTAGAGCCGCCTCGCTTATCTGTCACAATACCTGAAAAATTTATTTCGAAGCAATTTTTCTACTGATCAATAGTACGATGTTTTTTGAAATAAAAAATATGTTTGATCATTCAGAGCAAATAATCAAGAGATTTAATTTAATTTTAATGTGTTAAAAGCTGATTAATGACGAAGAAAATGGACTCATACTATCTCTGAGACCATCTTCTTCGTCATTAATCTGAGATTAACACATTATTTTAACTTAAAAAAAAGGAAAAATTAAATTAAAATTGTAAATGTCAGATCATGTATGCGGCGACTTCATCAGATAATTTATTTTCATACGTCCGTACAATGATAAGTGTAAAACTAAAATCTCTCCAGGTTATCAGCAATCTTTTTAAATTACAAATTTGTAGCGGACAAGGTCTACACTACACTTTTAAAAATATAAAAATTATACAAGATAATAAAATTCAAGCAACAAAAATTAACGTTAAAAAAAGGTTTTAAATCTGTTAAAAATTTAAAAACATGACTGCCAACTGAAAAAAAAAAGATGTCCGGCCAATACAGATCATTTATACAGTGGTAGCGTCTCGGTCTATCATCCAGAGGTCCCGGGTTCGAATCCCGGTCGGGCATGGCATTTTCAACAGCTAAAAAAAAGATCATTAGACGACGGTATAGTGTAGAAGTGCGTAGTCCATACATTTCGGGCCATTGCCACCAGATTCGTGATGGCTTTATGCCAATATGATTCGAGTCCCTTGAATGTTACTCCTCCATATATTACAGCTCCATTTTGGCGTAAGCGATCACAAACAGAAACATTTTGTTGAGCTTTATGTAACTCTACAGTTGAGAAAAACAGATACTCGTTGGTTTGTAATCTCCTCTCGTTACTCATTACCCTTAACTGGAAGTATTCAAGCGATTGTTATGCAAAAGCCATTCAAGCACCCTTTTTTATTTTATTAGTATCTAGGCAAATAGAGTTCGCCACTTAGCGGTCGAAATCGGAAACTTCTAGGGACGGTTTTTGAAATTCATATCTGATTTTCAAATGATCGCAATCTGAGCGTGTTAAGCGTGCGGGTTACAATTTTGTATACAGAATAATTTTTACGCTGCTACGATGAAACAAACATACAAATTACACACACTTACCGGTCTTAAGCCTGTTTAATTTTAAAGAAAGTTTATAAATAAGAACTAAACTGAATACAATACAGTAATTAAAGTATAATGCAGATATATTTCCGGTACGAGTACAGGTAACAAAATTACTTGTAATTGTCAGCTGGACGCACGATTTTAACTTATTATTGCCTTCCAGTATTAAAAAAAATAACAAAATATGCATAATAAATAATGTAATACTAAAACAATGCTGATTTCCCATTGAAAATACTTCGGCATATTATTTCATTCAACATCAGCTGTATTAAACATACCAGATACAAAAAAAAAAAAACAATAACTAACTCACGAAGCCGCTAAGTAGTGAAACATACTGACTAAAACCAATCTACGAGTACGGTGTAAAGAATTGAACATTTGAAATTTATTAGTTAACATAACTTCGAGAAAAACAGTTATTTCTTCATCTGTACTAATATGATATAAAAAATTATATAGTTCAGCTGCAGTCATATTTCGTCATTTTGTATTCAGACTGAGGATTATATATCTGCTTACTTATCAGATACACCACTTTAAATTTATATTACTATTTCATGCGAGGCTTGTTATCTTATCTTCTATTATACGCGACAAGTAATATCCGAAAAGGATAAATACGAATGTTTACAGAAATCCTGTGGTACAGTATTAGGCTCCATCGATCGTATCCCGATACTGTCCGAATATGAAAAAATGGCACTGTTGGCTGAAAGGGATTCGAAGCAAACTTCTGGTTGAAAAGGAGATACCTCATCTCGGGCCGCGGTATCTCCTTTCGTCAGATCGTTTTTTTCTAACGGTTTACTTATTTTCCTCATTTTCAACCACTACCTCCCGTTTTAGGGTTCTGTCGAGTCTGGACCAGATCCCCAATGCCAAGCGATTCGATCCGAATGAGGATGCACAGATTTATGCCCAGGTTATAGAGCCTTATAGATTTATAGAGGTTATAGAGCCGGTGCGGCCAACGGTCTGGGCAGCCTGTAGGCCGTAGAATTTTGTATCACAACTTTGGTTTCCGTCCAAAGGCGGCTCCACAGTAACACCATGTTTTTGTGCCGATCCCTGTATAAAACATTTTTCAATAAAAAAAATAGAAGTTAGCCAGTGAAGGAGTATACCGATTTCTGGTGGGTAACCGTGAGCCGTTCAAATAAGGAAAATTCTATAAGAATCTATAGACTCGAATACGATATTAATTATTGTTAACGGCGAAATCGTTAGCTAATTTCCTCTTCAAGAATTTACGCAAATACAGCATAACTTATTTTACTCAGAATTACTTAGAATTAGTATACTCTTGTCAGATAAAAATACCTGTAGTTGTATAAATATCAATAACACAAACCAGTCAGCGATCAAGATATGAACTATTTTTTATCTAATGTCTAGAAAATTTCCAAAATGCATAAATAAAACAGGAATATTGTTTCTGAAACTGGTTATATCTGGAATTTAATATTGTTCAATTTAGACCACAAAACTAAATTACATAGCAGCATCTCCGGATCATCTAAACGAGTCCACAATTTTAATGTTACAATTAAGTTATATAACGTTCATTTAAAAAACAAAAAAAAATTGTGTTCAGAATACGTTAACCTCGGTCGATCAGTTGAAACAGCAATTAAGTACAGTAAGTTCACTACTTCAATATTTAACTAAATATATTATTTAAAATAAAAAATAAATAAATTTTGTTGTGAATTATTATTAGTTCATATTCGATTAAGCGGGCGTGGGAAAAAAAACGAAATAGTATTTCAGTGAACTGTGCGAGAGACAAAAAACTATTAAGCGCAAACAATAAATATATCGTACGAGATATTTTATCCAGGAAGTGTGTAACTAAAAAGAGTGTTATACGCTAACAATATGGGCATCGATAGAGGGGATGATATCGTGATAATACTAGCGGTTACCGGGTAACAGAGTACGCGAATATAAAACTCCAGTACTCCTACACCTTTAGCTATGAGGCAGCAAAACGTACCTTACGTCATAAATGACGTCACGGCACCGTATTGACCAGTGACGCGGCGTCGGGACGACCGAACTGGGGCAGACGCAGTGCTCCAGTTGGCGATTCGATTTTATCGTATTCTGCCCCGCCTAATTTAACCTAAATAACAGCAAATGCTAAAACTTATGCCTCGCAATGAAATAAAATTTTACAGATTTACAACAAATTACATTCGGGTATCGACCTCGTAAAATATATTTTAGCCCTATTAAACTTTATTTTTTACTGTCAAAATAGTAATCGTCGATGATTAAAACAAATCAATTAAATCGAATTAATCTTTTTTTTTTCATTTTATTACCTTTTTATTGAACTGCATCTGAATATTAAAAATTAATCCCAGGCTGCCACTGCCGTTATTCACACGCTATAACAAATCTCCATACGATATATTCTGACGCACAAACCTTCAGATTTCTGTGATAAATCCCATATAATTAACAGAACCCTTATACGGTCTTACAATTTACAAAAAATAAAACGCGATTTTATCGGCTAAAATCGATGCATAATCGATGGTAAAATCATGAGATAAATTGCCATACCTTTGATCTTGGGATAAGGTACTTTAGATTTTAGTATTGTAAAATGAGGTAGAAGAAACATCAAATGATGAATCTTTTTACCGGAAAAATTACTTAAAACAACAATTAAAAAACCAACAATAGAGAAATAAGAAAATTAAATTTTTAAATTTTAAATTACCTTTCAACTGTATTAAACATTTTGGTTTATTAAAATGTAATTTAAACAGTCAACCTTAGTTTAATGATGTCATTTTCCTTACCGTTCGAATTAATTATTACAACCGGACACGCGTTGTAACGTTTTTATAAGATACCTCACTTTTTATCTCTCTCTCCCTCATTAAAATTTACATTCGGCACCCTTATACAGAATAAAAAAAGAAAGGTACTCCAAGACAATTATAATAAAGACTGATATTGAATTTTTCACTTTACTAAAATAAACTCACGGTCAAGCAGCGACAAATTACATTTCGAGAATATTTCAGTAACCTCGTTTTTTAAATATCACTATGTTTATGTCTACAGTTTTTCATTATAATAAATTTTTTTATTCGATTGTTACTTACTTCCTTGTACGAAATAAAAAAAGCATTGTAATCGCGAAAAATTTCGGTTTTCAGATTTCAACGAAAATATCCATCCCTTAATCCATTTTGACTAGTTTCGGCGTGACGTCTATACGTACGAATGTATCTCGTATAATTCAAAAACGATTAGCCGTAGGATGTTGAAATTTTGAATTTCGGACTGTTGTAGCATCTAGTTGTGTATTTCCCCTTTTGAAATCAATCGACTGAACCAAAAGAGTCGAACCAAAATCCAAAACATTTGGATTTTGGACTTTTTTCTTAACTGAAGTAATAAGCCCTCATTGAAAGATTTTCAACGATATATCACAAGTGGTACTTATTTTCATTGGTTCCAGAGTTATAGCCAAATAAAATTTTAATTAATAAAATATTTGGATTTTACAAGGGGAAGACACATCGGTTCTAATCAGATTTCATTTATTTTTTTAAACTTTTTTTAAATTTAAATATATTGATTTATTAATAAATCAATTTATTAATAAACCTCCAATTAAAAACAATATTAAAAAAATCTGAAGTTATAAGCGAAATAAAATGTTATGTGTACTTTCCATTTTAATTCATAAATGTTTACATTGGTTAATAATTATTAATAAATCAATATATTTAAATTAAACAAAAGAAGTTAAAAAAAAAAAAAATAATGAAATCTGATTCGAACCGATGTGTTATAATGATTACGGATCTTACACGTTCTCACTTAGACCACATAACTGCTTGAGCTACGTGAAACAAAATTAATATATAAACTAATATAAAATGCTGATACGGACACCACAAAAAAATGTGATATAATATGGTGTCCACTGTATTGCAATTGTGTAACTTGTGTAATTGTCTACTTTATTAAGAACTGGAGGATCGTATCTAACTTTCAAATGAAATAAGTTTAAAGGAAGTTCAGCAAAAAATGTGTATAAATAATTTAAAAGGCGTACAAGGAAGTCGTGTCCACATCAGATTGTTTTTACTTCCCAAGTAGGTCAATGAAGTTTATAAAAAGTTTTCATCTTAAAAGATTAGATTTTCAAGTTACCATTCTTACACATTCATACATTACACAAACTGTATTCTTTTAATTCGACATCTGGAAGTTGTTTACGAACTGTTTTTTAACGTTCTGCACAACAGTAAATACCGACAATAGATTTGTTTACAAAGAATATTTTTCAAACGAATTACAGACATTGGCGATGTTTTATTTTCCCTCTTATCTACACAATTTTATATACATATATATTCAATTCAAAGCTTATTTATTTGCACATTCTAATTATTTCCAATGAAGAATGTTGAAAGAATGACGGTCTCGATCCGGATGCATGATCGCCTCAGAATGTGTTTACAACTGATTGCCAAATAACGTTTGCAATTTAAGTTCGTATTAATTAGAAGTAGATTTTGCAGTTTCTAAAAAATTTCAGTAACGCTTACTATGAAAACTTTACCGGTGTGTTGACTCAACCGTTTAAATTTCTATACGTGTTTTCCGATTAAAAGAATTCGGATGTCCATCAGTAGACTGGACTTTTACAGATCTTATTAGTCCGATCTTATCGTCGGTCATTACAAAATCATAAACGATTTGACATTTAAAAATTAAACTGTGATTCTTAAAAAATTGTACCGGTTTATTGTATCGATTCGATAAAGTGAAGACTCGAAAAAGCGGAAGTCAATTGAAAAAAAAATATAATTACAGCAATTCATAAAATAAACCGCGATTTAATAATTATTATTGTTAAAAGTTATTTAGTTAACACCGATTAGTATAAATACTGCAGTGTAGATTATATGCTGTTTAATCAATAAAAAAGGATGGACTAAATATCGTTGATTAAAAAGATCTTTGTTTTTCTTTTGCAGTTACAAATATTTGGAGAATTCAAAAATTTTACTTTTCTGGCTGAAAAACACCATTATATAACCAGAGGGAAATACCTTTGGGGTGTTCAAAAAGAGTGCCTTAGCACTCTTTTTATATACGAGTATATAGAAAGAGTGCCTTAGCACTCTTTTTATATACGAGTATATATATATATATATATATATACAGAGTGATTCAAAGAAACGGGAAATTTTGAAAGTTGTGTAGGTAGCCGTGGGCGATTGGTACCACTTGATAAGTGGCGCCAGCCTTTCTAACCTAACCTGCCATTTAGTTGTCATGGATCCTTGGAGTGGTGCGCAATGTGCATTTGCTATCAAAGCGTTTTACAAAAACAATGACAGTGTGGAGGGAGCGCGTAGAGAATTTCGCCGTCATTTTAAACTGGGACGGCACGACCGTGTTCCATCAGCACATGCAATCAAAACATGGATATCTAATTTTGAGGAAACCGGTTCGGCAATGAAAAAGAAACCTCCACCTCCAGGCCGTGAGCGAACCGTCCGTACACCACAGAATGTTCAAGCTTTACAAGATGCTGTCACACGAAGTCCACATCGGTCAATCAGTCGTCTCTCAGCATCTTTACAATTGCATAGTTCAAATGTTCGAAGAATGTTAGTGAAGGACTTTCAATACCATCCATTGAGTTGAAGATCGTCCAGGAACTGAAACTGAACGATGCAGTTGTGCGAGCACAATTCTGTAATGTAATGCTTCAGAAGATAAATGATAACGAAGAGTCTGTTCACGAACTGTGGATGTCAGACGAAGCGCATTTCCACCTCAGTGGATTTGTTAACAAGCAAAATTTCAGATACTGGGCACAAGAAAATCCTACGCAGCTACACCAGCGTCCGTTGCACAGCCAGAAAGTGACCGTGTGGTGTGCTATGTCATCTTACGGTGTTATAGGCCCTTATTTTTTTCAGGATGACAACGATCTTGCGATAACAATGATGTCGGCTCGTTACGTAGCCGTGCTTGAAACCTTTGTTGTGGAACAACAAAAGAGATTTCCACCGATTCTTAACACAGCCTGGTTTCAACAAGACGGAGCAACGTCACATACTGCACGAATATCGATGGCAGCTGTACGCCGATTGTTTGGACAACGTGTCATTTCACGAAATGGTGACATTAGATGGCCTCCCATATCGCCTGATCTCTCAGCTTGCTATTACTTTTTGTGGGGTCACCTTAAAAGCAAAGTGTTCCACAGTAGACCTGCTACAACGGAAGAACTGAAGGCAAAGATCCAAGAAGCAACTGCGGAAATTTCAGTTGAGATGTTACGTCAAACCAGGAACAATTTAACGAATAGACTTCGTGAGTGACCTCCTCTTTAGAAGAGGAGGTCACCTGCAAGATGTCATCTTTAAAAAATAAACTAAAATGTATGTATCCTAAAATGGCAACATTTTTACAATTACATGAAATAAAATTCATTTTCTAAAAAAAATTTTCATTAACGTTATTTAATTTTTTAAATTTCCCGTTTCTTTGAATCACCTGTAATATATATATATATATATTCTTCAGCTTCTGTGGACTTTATTCAGAATCAAACTCTCTACAAGTTTTCTTAAAAACTTGTATTTATTACCCATTTACCAAAGTTATTTTACGCCAAAAGTAAAACTGTGAAATATGTTATGAAAGTAATTAATTAAAAGTATTAATACGAGTAATACATCTAGATATTTTATCATAAATAACATTGAAAATAAAATGTAAAACCAACTTTAAAAAATGAACTAAAAAATAATATTTAGTCAGTTCTTATTTAAATTTCAACTTTTTTAAGTCGGAGTCAAATTAAAAATAATTTGGAGCATAATTTAAAGTTTTACAATAAATTTTCTTGATTTCTGTACGAAAATACTTATGAACATTGAAATAACTTCAGACCATATATAATTATGTTATTAGAACCCAACAGTAAGAGAGATGATGACAATAACAGGAAAGATGTTTTCATATGTACACTGAATAATTATTAATTAAAAAAAAAACCTTCTATTTATGTTATTTGGGTATGTGTTTTTCAACCCCAACCTTTTCTCTTGTGGAACCTATTTTTTACCCCTTCATTATGGTCCCGAGAATTTCAATCTGGCTTAATTCTATCGAAGGCGCAAAGAAATCAAGGCGAAATGTTTCGCCACTTGACATTCGCTAATGAAGCGTTTTCCCCCAACATATATGCTTATATGAGTTTTCTTTTTTACTTTTACAAAGAGATTGTATCTTGAAAGTCTGTTTGTTAAATTCTTCGTGAATCACATAATACATGGATAAGGATGAAGAAGAAAGGTAAGCGTTGTGCAAATGGTGAAAAAATTCAACATCTTGCCAAGTTTTTTTACCAAGTAAACAGAAATCTTTTTCATTACATATTAATACTGAATTTATTTTTTTTTGATAAACTATAGGCATCCATCCATATTATATTCTGAAATTCTGCGGATATCTAGCATGGATTTTCGATTAGGGACAGCAGTCGTCTCTTGTTAATGTTGTTTCGACTACAAAACTTCTCGTGTTTACATATGACAATTATATTTGTTTTGTTTCGGAGAACTAAGATAAGATTTGATTTTCAACAAAATTACAACACAAAATGTTGATAATAAGGATAAATTCAAAAGATGAATAGAATGAAAATCGAGAAACAACAAGCGATTATGATCAAAGAATATAAATCCTTTCACAAAAAGGTGATCTGATGAATTATTATCAGAGTGGCTTGGGGATGGGTATACATTCCAACTACTCGAAGGGATGTGTAGAACCAAGTTTTTTTGTTTTAAACAAACGAAATTTTTCAACATTACGAAATCATTAAAACAAAAATCAATAAATATTGTACTCTGATCAAAAGTTTTATATGATTCATTCTTAAAAAATTTCATTACAACTATAAATAGAAGTGTAAAAAAAAACACGCCAATCAAAACAAAATTCAAATAAAAGGGCGTTTGGTGGTCCCGATTAGGATCAACGATTACTACTGCTAACCCGAATACAATTTGGTAAAACGTTTACTGGCACGATTTTAAAAATTAAACAAATTTACCTATTCGCAAAATTAAAATTCTCCTTTCTATTCCTATTTAAAGATCGACAAAAACGAATAAACCCGCATAAATTATATTACTTACGAACCTATGAAATACATTCGTATGAAACACGAATGTAAACTGTTCTCACAAAAATCAATTGTTGATTAATAATATATTAAATTTCAGATGAAAGACTGACAGATTTCTGGGATTTAGGAAACTTGTTAATTTCGTTATATTATTCACTGTACAGTTGTGTTATTGAAATCTATGTCCCGGTACACAGCCAAAAAGAATGTGACTTTGTGCGGCGATTATCTCGGGTAAATTATAGGATCATTAATGTATTTTACAAGAATGATCCATGGACAATTTGTTGTTGTATTACATACAATAAATTAATTACAGAGACTGTCAAGCACTGAAATTTTTAAGTAGATGTATGTAAAAAAAATGTTGAAGGAGCCAGAAAAGTGCCCCCCCCCCCCCGAGAGAGCGTACAATTTTTAAAATTCTACTCGTTTAAATCATTCCAGAATTTTTTTAATTTATTTTATTTAGTTACGGATATTAAACATATCAGAAGATGAAAATGAAATCTATTTTCTGAAGAAAATATAAATATAAATAATAATTTTCAAATTTATTATGACAGTTCTGATAAAGATTACCTACGAAAGTATAAAATTGTTCAGCAACAACGTTGACTGATTTTATTTGAATTTACGTTCAAATCGTAAGATATTTTTAAAAGCCATTACAGTTTTTTTTTAACAATATTTCAATTATACGAACAATGTTTTCTGCAAAATGACATAAGAAGGTGTGAAAATAATTCAAAAATATTTCTAAATTTATATATGTCAATAGGAATATTATTATATTTATTTATTTTAATTCATAATTTCATTTATGTATCTATTAAACACATTTATATATTTTTAAAAATAAAAATAATAGTCAAAGTCTAAATGATAAATCACTTGAAACTATTTAAATTATTCAAATAAATAAATAAACAAATATATTTATCTGTAAAAAGCGAACAGAACCAGGAAGTAATAAAAATTCTCTCCTCCAATGATAAAAATTATCGAATAAATAAACGTACTTTGAAACTTGAAAATTTAATCACCACATTAAAGAAAATACCGGATTAAATGAAAAGCGAATCAACATTACCGTAACTTTTGTTTCTACAGACGCGATGAAAAGCACTCGAATGATAAAAAAGAAACGAAATAATATAAAAACCAATGTAATGAGACGATTTCATAGAAGAATCAGTTATCAGGAAAAGGAAACGGGAGGGGATTGATTAAGTCATGGTTGCGTAGCCGTATTACGTTACAATTGATCATTAGATCCAGCGTACGAAGGCTGTATCAGATCTAAAGGTCGCCACAAGTTTACACGTACATTCAGTGAAATAGGCGTACCATACATATTGTTTTTCTCCAACCACATTTATTGTTTTTCAACCACATTATTTTCACGAAAAAGCAATAATATTATGCACTAAAATGTTTAAGATTACAATTTAAAAGCGTAAATGATATATTGTTATTAATATAATGCTAAAATGCTAAACCCTAAAAATGTGTTCTGAAAATATACGGGGACAGACGTCCCATGGACAAAGCAGGTCGCAGGTTTTCTTTTAATCATGTACGAACTGCTTTCCACATCCACACGATACGCATACATCTAACATTTTGTCTAAAATGTGAATAATCACCGGTTTTGTTCACATTCATCAAAAGAAACATAGTATTATCAGAGAGCCAGCGCGAAAGGTACAGTCACGTTTACTGCATTTATATGATAAAATATAAATTTTAATTGTATCTATTAATAAATTTACACTGACAAAAAAATTATAAATCATATCTCGTTTTTTCATTATGATAATTCACAAATAAATAAGGCAGAAAGTTCTTACATTCTGAAAAAGAATATTTAATGTAATATGACAAATAATCTGAAATAATG
Source organism: Lycorma delicatula (assembly GCF_047948215.1). Classification (NCBI taxonomy): domain Eukaryota; kingdom Metazoa; phylum Arthropoda; class Insecta; order Hemiptera; family Fulgoridae; genus Lycorma; species Lycorma delicatula. The sequence goes on along the minus strand of NC_134460.1, from coordinate 80,529,796 downwards.
TTGAAAATGTTACTGACAAAATTTCTATCTGGTTCTTAAATAAATAGAACAAATGAATACTACTGAAAGACATCCCGCATAAAAATTATTTTCGATACCACACCGGTGATTTTAGATAGATATACAAAAAAGAAACCTTGAAACTCCAAAAACCGATTAAACTTCGATAAGTAAAAAGCACAATTTTGAACAGAACGTATTGTAAGCTATGTGCTTACAATATGGGCACATGAGTGCTTTGTAAGCTACGTACACGACATGGATGCAGTCTTATGAAAAAAGGTTAGGAAACCCACCTTTAATCGATAAGCATCTCCGTCCAAGATGGGCTTTTTCTACGGTCATCGGATAAGAAACACGGACCCCGAAATCGTTCCTCACATTAATAACAAGGATGCATAACCCAAAAGAAATTCTTTGTATCCTTTATACGGGGGTCTAAGCAAACTTCCACAGTAAATCAGAACCGAATATCTCATTAGGAAAGTCAGGGTATTTCTGTTCTCTACCCGTGATGGGGGTTAGCGCAACCAATAAATCGGGGTTTACCGGCTGAAATACAAGTCAAGCAACAGGTAAAGAATTTCTAAAGGAAGATCTTCTTCGTCAGTTTATACAACTGTGAGGCGTGTAACCGATTTAACTGAATAAACCGATCGACCACATCCCTAACACATCCCGACCACATCCCTAATCGTCGAATGTTTGGTTCTCGGCTACTTAATGGTAACATCGACAGAGATTTTATTTCTGGTATATTCATACTACTGTTTTTATAGTTTTATTTCCTTTTTCCCATATCTCATTTTTGATGAAAAACAACAGCTAATTTTCCCGAATTATTCTAATACTAGTTGAATTTAGCTTTTACATTGCGTACTGTTTATTAAATAAGTAAATTCATATAATCCTGCTCTAAACTTATGTGCACATACTTTCTTTTACGTTTTGCCATGAAATAAGGGATGGCTTTCGAAATCACTACCGCTGATCCCCGAAAAAGAACATCGCGGTTGACTAGTAACCAGGTAAGACTCAAAAAAAAAGGAGAGCGAAATATCGGGTAGTAGTAAAATCGGATAGCGTTCTCATCCGGCCTTTACAACACAGATCCAACATCTCGGGACCCACTTTGTAATAGAATCTAGTCAGTCATCCTCGCCGAATAAAAAATAGCTTTACAAGTAATCTAGCACGACAAGACTTCGATGAGTGGATGGTTAGAATAAAATGTATACGCTTAGTGGGAAAAACCTACTACCCAGCAGATGATTTTTTTTCAGTCTCAAAAACCGAAGCGATGTAACGACGGAGCACAAGAGTTAAATAAAATTATCGTTGAAGGCGGACGACCTCAATATTATTAAGCACAAATAAAATGAAATTTGCTTTTTTTTAAAACTAATATTTCAGCAATTACAGCCGGAGTTTGTTGCCGATCTTACAATTTAAAGTTAGAATATGTTTTACTCACAGTAATATAACACATGGTTTAATAATAGACAAAAATTCTATTGTACAAGTATTTACTGGAAAATTAACAGTACTCGTAAAAAGTGATAATTTATTTAAACATTTTTTAATACTGCTTTTACTAACGAAGTTTAAATTCAATTTCTCAGAACTGTACGTAACGAGCAGTAAAAAAAAAATAAGAATGACGTCACTGACTTGCGCTTTTTGAAAACTGTGTGGGAGAAAATTGAGTATGAACACTGTAATCGGATAGCGGTTACAGCGGGGGTGGTCGCCTACGCCAAAACAAATCAGACAGGCGGCATTCGTTCACCTACATACAGACTTCTGCTCCAATTTGTTTTTTTTTGTGGCGTAAAAATAATTAAATAAACAAAATAAAAGATAAACGAAATACCGATTACAAAATGTGAATAAAATCAACATTCACATGTTTTCTATTTTAATTACACTTCATTGTTACCGTTAATTTAAACAGATATAAATTTAATATTATTTTTATATAAAAATATCATTAAATATTACTTCGGAGAACGTAAATAACTAATGCATAATAGCGTAATAAATTAAACGGAAGTATAAATTAAAAAGTAACAAACAATACAAAAACCATTTTCACCATACGAAAGTCCGTGTGCATTGACTATAAATTTTTATGCAATTTGTGTTCGGAAGAAATCTAGAAAATTAACAGAATTTTATTTCAGTATTCGCTTAGAAAATTTGGGTGTACTAATTCGTAGTTTAATAATCTTTGTAAAAAGTGGAATGGCGTAATTTCTCGAAGAAAAAAATTGTTCCTATAAATGACGAGTACTGTATAGATATGAATTAAGTTCAGAATGAAATTGTAAAATACGTTTTATTTTTATGTTAAATTCCATAGGAAACTGAAAGAAGTGTTTTCCTTTAGCAGTTCGTTTTTTTTTTTAATTACTATTCATTTCTGTTCTACGGGTTATCGAACAACGACAAAACAAAATATATGTAATGTTCATCTTTTAATTAATAAAGAAACAAATTCAGTGTATCGAAATCGTCTGTTAAGAAGTTACCAATGGCTGACCTTAATTAAACTACTACCCTTTTAATTAAACTATTCAATTTTTAATATACTAGCTCATGGTGCATTTTTTGAAAAAATTTCAACGTACAGCTACACTTTAAAAAACATTTTTTCGGAACGGAACGGAAATGTGTCGAGGAACGTTTTATTCCCTTATTTATTGCATAGTTTCGATGGTCTGTCCCTTGCTGCTGGACTTGTTAGTTAACTGGCGGGTATTTATCTTTACTGGCGGTTATATATTTTATTTAAAAAGTAAGATTGTGACTTTTTAGATCGTGAGTTTTATGAGATATTAGAAGGGTTAATCTTTGGAAGATTAGTAAAACCTTTTCCCTTCTCCAGATGCGGTTTCCCTTTAGTCCATCTATTGAAGACCTCGATACTAGTCCCTTTCGGTCTAGCAGGAATGAGCCTGGTAGGACTCTGTGGTTTTGTGGATAGAATTTTGTCGATAAGTTTTATTTCTACTTTGAAAAGAGAAAGCGAAAAAAGCGGTTTAGATTTATTTTAGCAAAAAAATTTCAAGCAATATAAATTAAAACAAAAAAAATTGTAGATAACCTTTTACAAGTTTATAATGCCTTATAATACCTGTAAATAATCCCTTAACATAACATCCTGACCCCCAAAGGGGAAGACATCCGCCTTGTGACGATCCCAGTAGCCACACAACCCACTTCTTTAATCCTTTCCCTGATGAGCTTTGCCGGAGCTTGCCTTTTAGACCCTCTAAACTTGCTACACAACACAGTTATCAGTTTGGTCTCTCTGCCACCGATGAAAATGCCTCGGCAGACATCCATCAGAGTATTTACACAACCTACTTATCGCCTTCGTATAGCCTCTTCCAACCACGACTACCTTTTTTTCCTTTTTATTTTTCTGTTTAGCCACCGGGAACTACCGTCAGCATTACTTCAGAGGATAATATATATGAATGTAAATGAAGTGTAGTCTTGTATAGTCTCAAGTCGACCATTTCTGTAATGTGTGATTAATTGAAACCCGACCACTAAAGAACACCGGTTATCAACGATCTGGTATTCAAATCCGTATAAAAGCAACTGCCTTTACTAAAATTTGAACCTTACAACTCTCAACTTCGAAATCAGCTAACCTGTGAAGAAGCGTTCACCACTAGGCCAACCATGACTATCTACCATTAACTTACAATCCTCATCAAATAATCCGATTCGCGGAAGTGCGATCTCCGCCGTCTTCCTCTAACACTGAAGGTTTCACACAAAAACTATACGTACATCTAACTTTACTTAGACAATGCTCTCAGATCATTATTTGAATGAGTGTTTAAACACCAAAAATAATATCCTCATACCAACAAAATAAGTGTCGATCGCAACAACGATAATTATGTTCTAAATTAAAAAAAAAAACACAAAATCTTTTATTCGTTACTGCTTTCAATTTATCACCTTATATAAATTGTAAACTGTAGTAGTTAAACCTGTTTAACTTGCTCCAAAACTACATCATCAACTACAATCTTTGATTGTAAATGTTTTCTGATAAAACCCATAACTTCCTGGCCACTATTCTTAAATTTATTTTACTACAAACATTCTGGAGTTGATATACACTGATCTCTGATATTCATCTTCTGAATTTTGAGTGATAAACGTCGTCTAATATTCAGGACAACTTTTCCTACGTTTATTTACGCTTACAAACTACATTTTTGGTTGAATGACGTAGATTTTAGTTACCATCTTGTTTCAGGTTCAAATTAAACAAAATTAGTAATTAGCTGTGCACCCTTGTCTAAATTGTAACATAATTTATGCTTAAATTATGTTACAATTTTCACTTTGTATTTATCCGTACTCTCGTAAAGTGTAAAGATATGTAATCAAATTTATTAAACGGAAAGGTACTCCCTTTTCTTCAGAATTCGCCACAAAAGTTTTCTATCAATTCTTATCAGCAGTCTTCTAGATACCTATCAAAACGATGAGCATTTCGATGTTGTATTCCCTGTTGTTTGTCAATTTGTTTTAGAGTAACAACCGGTTCTTCAATACACGGTTTACCGCTTCTGAAACCACACTGCTCATCACTGGACCCACAGTTTTTTCAGGGTGCTGTTACTATTCGAAATAGATTTTATAATCTCCATTCAATACATCCTTCTACAGTTTGAACAATTATTTATCCCGATATCCTTTTTCCTGACATCCTGTTTTCAAACAAGGTCTATTTCTTGTGAGGTGTTTATTTATGTGACTGCGTGATGTGTGGAGTGAGCGGAGTGAGGTACGTTTTCTGAGTGAGATTTGGATATCGTGGAGCGTGTGGTGAGATTTTAGTCTGATATTTGGTATTTTGTGGGTGTGAGGTCGGTGTCAATTAAATGAGGTGTCTGAATGAGTGTGAGGGCGTATTCCCCCCTTCGTGAAGTAATGCACACTGTAACAGGAAGGGTGGATAGCCAGAGATGGAGGTTTAATCGGTTGTGCGCAGGAACACATACGCATTTAATAACATCTTGCGGAACCTGTTAAGGAGCCCGACACTGCCTAAGCACCCGTAAATGAGGTTCCTCACCTAAGGTTTATTTCTAGCCAATTTTTTGGAATTCTTTCCAGAAAACTTCTATGAATAGGTGTTAAATTTATTAAAGGCATTTTATCAAATGCCTTTAATAAACTGTCTCAGACTTAAAAAAAAAGATCGCTGTTCAGACCATCTAAAACCTGGCTTCTTTGTTTTCATTGATGTACACGTCAAATCATTTATAGAAATTTCATAAATTCCAACTGTATTTTCTTCATTCGGCTTTGTTCAGTCTGCACAATTTCCCCATTCTTCCGCTAAAAGCACAAATTTCACCATTCTTTTAGCACACATGAGAAGAATTTGGGTAATTTTGATACCTCTGGTGCTAACCTACTATGATAAAAACTCCGGATATTTTGTTCGGCAAATTGATTCATCAGTCGAATGACCCTTTTACTACATTCTTCTTCCATTTCCTCAAGAAACAATGAGAAATATTACATCATCTAAATACTGTCATGTCCAAAATTGACGAAGACAATCTTTTATTAAACAAAACATAATCAATTACTGAACGAATATCACGATCTCTCCAGTATATTTATGATCCATTTTTTGTTAGTAATCTTTAAAGTGTTAGTAGATGAAAAATCAAGTCCACTCCCACTATCATTAATCACCTGCTACGAATAGTCCCATTACACCTTCAATTTACGTAATAGTTTGATTATAGCAGGAGACGTGAATGCTAGAATTGGAGGCAAACCAATTAAAGGTGTAATGGGACCATTCGTAGCAGGTGATTAATAATAACGGGAGAGGACTTGATTTTTCATCTACGAACACTTTAAAAACTCTCAGTTGATAGCTATTTTTACTTCGTGCTGTAAACCTTATAAAAACCTTTTTCTTTCACTTGAACTTCCTTCTTCTGAAGCAATTCCAATAATAGTAACACGTACTTGATCGACTCTGAACTTACAAGTAATTACTTCAAAAGTAAAGCTTAACTATTCTAGCTCTCCATTTATTATCAATCATCACTGCAATCCCCGCTTGCGCCTTTGTAACAGCATAATCCCCTATGCATCTGTTGTAACTGCTATACTTAGACTTTTTTTCAAGTTCATCGACTAATTCCGCTTTCTTTATGTGTGATCGATTACTTTATTATATTACGTATCGATATTTAAATTCTTGGAAATCACTTTTTTTTTCATTTCAGTTTGTTTGGCCGTTCTATTACTGTCGGTTTCCGAGACTTTGTTTTGATGCTTACATGTAGCCTAAAATTTTCCACCGATGGATCCTATAGCGAAAAAAAAAATCTTTAAGTCCGGATCATTTTTAATCTGAGTTTTCTTCCTTTAGACTTTGAAGAACCGAATTCTATACTGCAAGGCAAGAACTACCAGTTGTATCAGTTGACTTCAACTTAGTAAAAGTAAACACTTAAGTTTATGGTTTACATAAAAAAAATGTTCTTATATAAAAATGCGAAAATAGAATAAAATGATTTTTATCAATTTTCAAATACTGAGAGAAAAAAATGTTAAAAGACATAAAATAAGAGAATGACAACCGTACATGAAATAAATCTATAATAAAATTGTACAATTACAACTGTCAATTGTTATCTGATTAGATAACAGTTGTTACGTAAAATATTATATAAAGTCTGTCAATAAATGCAATGCATAGACTAATGATGAACAAATGCAACAGATGTATCTTAAATACGTAATACATGTTAAGCAAACAAACAAATAAACCTATCAACTTTACCTGTATGTGCTTATCCAGTTTCATTTATATTAATTATAGCTACAAGCACAGTTGAAATCAATTTAATTCACTGACTATTTTTATAGACGGAAAAGTAACTATTTTTTCTATAATAAAAATTATAAAAATTTATTTTTTATTCTAAGACCACTTTTCTCTTCGCTTATGCAATTTTAATTCGATGCTGAATTCGTTTTCAAAAAATGTTTCAGTAAATAGACATTATTGCGACCTAAAGAAGCTTTTTAGGAAAATCTGTTTCGATAACAATTACATTACATTTTACAAAGAGAAATGAATGAAACGACCACTTAATACGAGGGCTATTCGTAAAGTAACTTCCAATTCGTTACTAAAAAAAACACCGACTGATAAAAAACCAATTATTACATACATCTTTTAGCTACTTTTCTACATAATTTCCGTCGAATTAAAGCACTTATCATATCTGTAAACCAGTTTGTGAATACCATCGTCATAAAACTCTGTTGCTAGTGAATTAAGCCAGGTAATAAACTTTCGTAATTTTTGAAACGGTGCGTAACTAACCAATTTTCATTTTCAGGAAAAGGTTGTTAAATATCCTTTTAATGTTAAACATTTCAGGAAAAGGACGAAGAATGTTAAACAAATCATATTTGAAACTGTCAATTTAGCGTTTAGTGATGCCTACTGCAGTATGGGGACGACTATTTCATGAAGAAAAACGATGCCTGAACTCAACATGTGGCGTCGTTTGTTTTGTATGGGCCATCTCAATTTCTGCAACGTCTCACAGTAAGATTCAGCGTTATTTCAGTTCAGGACTATTCAGAAATAAACTTCCGGTCCTCGGTATTGCAAGGAGTTGAAAAACTGTGTTAATTACTTGGCTTAATTCAAAGGCAATAATTGAATCTTATGACAAGGGTATTCAAACACTTGTTTATGGATATGACAGATGCCTTAATTTGGACAATTATGTAGAAATGTAGCTAAAATACGTTTTTTTAATAACCAATCTGAAGTTGCGTTCCGAATACCCCTCATAACAGCCCTGACATTGTAGCTAGCACGAAAATTTTCATGCGAAAACCTTATGTTTCCCGTAATGACGTGAAATATTTATTATTTCTTTATTTTTAAATAAAAACTTCATCCGCAACATAATAATACCTTGTTTTTTTTTTTATTATTATTATTTAAAGGATTTTCTTAGCAGACAAAAATGAAAGTATTTAAACATTTTTTTTTTTTTTTAATAATTGCTCCTACAGAAACAGTTGTCCCTAAAAAAGCAACTATTAAAATGGACAACCGTAAATTTAAAGATAATTGAAATATATTTAAAGCATATCTTTTGGATTTTTGCGCTTAAAGTGAAACGAGGGAAACAGTATTAAAAAAATTTTGTTTAAATAACTTTCTATGTTTTTCTTTAAAACGTATAAAGAAAAATCTCAGACATGAAATACAGTGAGCAGTTAACTCTAAAGTTTTCAACAAGGAACATAGGAATTTTGTAGAAGATTAGGTTTATTACAAATATTTAGCAGTTAGTACTAAGAGGAATTCGGTCGATTACTAGCCGACAAGCTATTTATTTTCAAATAAAACTAATATATATATATAATAAAACGCATAATCAAACACGCTAGTATGAAATGTTAAAATAAGCAAATCCGACCATTTATCGGGATAAAAGATACTTTTTTGTCTTTGTAAACACACGTGTTAAGTGCGCGTAAATATTTGCAATTTATGCGAGATAAAAATTAATTAGACGAAATTGTATATTATAATCGTGTGTGTGTATGTGTATGTATGTGTATGTGTATGTGTGTGTGTGTGTTTGTTTGTTTGTTTGTGTGTGTGTGTGTGTTTGTGTGTGTGTGTGTGTGTGTGTGTGTGTGTGTGCATGTGTGCGTGTGTGTGTGTGTGTGTGCGTGTGTGTGTGTGCGCGCGCGTATTACTAGACATATCTATTATCCATCAACTTTATAAAATATTAATTGTTAAAAAGTGAGGGGAGGGTATTATTTTAATGTTACTAGTATTTTCTAGTATTTTTAACCGATTTAGTTACACTTGGCAAGGTCGCCTAGTAATATAAATACTCTAATAATAAAACTAACAGAAAATAATTACACTAGACAACACTAGTCTTTTGTTGTAACTTGGAAAAGCGCTATGACAAAATGAATGACTGTAGCTAGACCGTGACTTTACAAAAAAGTGATATAAGCTAACATAAGAACAATAAATACTTAACAGAATTCTATGCAGAATATTATATATTCGTACTTTGACGACGTCATGTATTGTATTATATAATTCTCGATACAAACGACCTTGCTTATTTCTTATTAACGTCCTTCTCTTTCTCCCTCGACCGCATCTATGCATTACGAAAATATTAAGTTACTTATATGCGTGCTTAATTTATAATATTTATCATCTATCTACACATATAATTATATTATTTACAAAGAAACAAACAGATACTATAAATATAGATGCCCTTCTACTTCAAATCGGCCTTCGCCATTAAAATAAAAACGAGTAATTACTTGAAAATATCATTATCACTTGTTCATAACATTTATTTAATCGTAAAGAAACTTAAATACGAAAAGGAAAACTATATAGGAAATAGATGTGCTATTAAATTAAACATATATATATATATATATATATATAAAATATTAGCAATAAATCATGCTTAATAAAGATCAGATTTTAAAAATGTAATAAACAGACGATAATTTTTTAATAATGAAACTTTATTGGACTATTAATGAACTACTAACAAAATAAATTTATACTAAATATTCTTCCTGTAATTAGGCAGAAAATTATTATTGACCTTTGAACCTAACTTATTAGTTAATTTTTCTATTTCTAAATTACCCCCTTCCAATCTCGGTAACAACAGAACCTAGGACTCTTTCTGGCTCGACTTCTACATCACTCTTTAAATACATTTCTGCTTTTAAATGCCAATCATTTTCAAATCTTGAGTTTATATTACACATTTTTTCAGTTTTAGGTGAGAGGATGAGTTTGATTTGTGGGAAGTAAAAAGGCTTTTTTAGAAATTTTATTTCGCACTATTTGTTGCGATTAACGTCAGAAAGTTGCAACTAGATCGTAAAAATAGTTGTGGATCTCGTCGGTCCAAGTTTTTGAATCGATTTTTTTTTGGGGTGGGTAGAGGTGGGAAATAAAAAAAGTTCCGATTGGCTATGCAATGCAAATAGTTTTCGAGTAGTTATCAAAATGAATCTACTAGAGATTAAATAATAGCATAACTGCAAAAGACACCGGTTGCCCGAACTTTCACTTTCAACCTGTACAATAATTTCTTTTACAGTATTCTGCACCCGGAAGGGAAAAAAATTTCACATTAATAAATTGCATTTTAATTTGTCATGTTATACTATTTAGCTCTGAAATTAAAGTTAATTTAATGCAGCTGTGAAACGAATATGACGTCTACAAATCACCTGGGACACAAGAGGCACGAGTCAGAATAGCTCTCTCTGAATAGAGGAAACGTTATCACTTAATGGGCTGAACGTTTAATGTATTTCGGCGACAGGGAAAGGAATATCCAATATATTCCTTTTTGTGAAAGAGGATAAGAAATCCTTTACTGCTCGCTTTTCACAGTGATGTCATATTCTGGGTCGGCTTTTCTAATGTCCGGTAACGTGCAATCGTAAGGAAAAGGCACGTATCACACGTGTATTCGAACGGTCGTCGTTAGACAGCACACTCTCTTGAAATCGTTACCGTGAGTTCAATATTACGCGCTGTAAAATTTCCTACGAGATATTTTCAATTTCTGGCGAATGGCATTCTTCCAGTTCATTCTATATGACCGGTCTCGTTGTGTACATGACAACTTTTCATGTAATCCAACGCGTGACATAAAAACTACGATAAGAAATGTGAATTCTGTAAAATTTAAAATAAAATGTTAACTTCCTTATATTTAAGGAAAATAAACTTAAAACTAGTATGGTAATAAATTATATGCTCAATTAAATGAAAAAAAAAATTGTCAGTACGAAATTATCACACGTGACTTTGCGTAATAATATGAGAAGGTAAATGAATACTTTGCCTGTATTTTATGAAATATAACAAGTTTTTTAATATTAATAATAAACATAATTCTGCACTAAGTCTTTTACTTTTACATTTTATGCCTTATATAAGATGTTCACCCTTGTGTATGCACCCGTGCGTATGTTAAAAAGTAATGTTGAGTGTTTTTTTAATAATTTTGAATAATTAAATACATTTACTGATATTTTTTTTCTCTAGAGAAGCAATCCCATTGATGACTCTCTATCATTATACTGCCTGGAAAATAAGTGTTTCACTTGATATTCTTGGATAAAATTAAAAAAAGCGAATATCATTAAACAAAATCTGTAAAAGTTAAATAAATGACAGGTATACGCTACTAACTGCAGAACTACAAAACAGATCTACAATTCAGTTATCACTACGCAAAAATCTACTTGTAAAGAAAGATAAATTTGGTAAATGGTTTTCTTTTGGGTCGTCATTAATAGTTCAATTTTTACTTAAGTCTCATACGACAATTATGTCTAGTTAGGTTAAAAAGCAGTCAAACAATACCGGTATCCACGATCAACTATTAAAATCCGTATAAAAGTAACTGCCTTTACTAGGATTTGAACCTTAGAACTCTCGACTTTGAATCTACTGAATATCTCGTTTAGTATAGTGGGAAATTAAGAAAATTTACAATTATTATTCAAAATATTTTTACCTTCCTTCATTCATTTCAAGGTCGAATTTCGGAAAATCTAGAGTGTTGTTTTTCTCATGAAGATTACACACACCAATAATCAAGTTTATATATTAATTTGTTACCGAAAAATTCAAAAATAGTAAATTTCATTGTTACTCTATTTTAATCCTTTAAACTCGGAATTTCAAAAAAATCTTTTCTTAATGTGTACTTACACAGTAACAAGAACGTACATACAAATTTTCATCAATTTATCTTCAGTCGTTTTTTCTGAGCGTTGATTATGAATCATTCATGACATTTTCTTTTTATATTCATATAGATAATATGAGAAAAAAAATTTGTCTAACATAGTAATTCTTTTGTTCCTAAGAAGTTATCTAAAAGAAAAAAATAATGAATGACTCATTTTGGTTTTCACGATTAAGAAGTTACACTTTATTTATGGAAAAATCAGGCGTTTGATAGGCTTCTGCATATTTTCACAAGTGTCCTCTCCTCAGTAACATCATTTTGACATGTGTCAAAAGTGATTGGATACAAGCGACCAGATATTTCTATTTATGAGACATCTCTATCTAACTTTACATTTCATTTTTGTAAACAGACTAAAAAAATATTTACGAGTTGTACTACCTGTGTCCTACACAAAACATGTAATCTCTCTACTTTTCATGATATTTTTGTTTCATTTTTTCCATCCTGAAAATAAATATGTTTATTATATACTGTAATTTATTTTTGGCCTGGAACTGCTCAAATAATAGATTTCTGTAATTTCTATATTAAAGTAGTCTTAACATATTCTGTCCGGCAAGATTAAAATTGATTTAATAGTACATTAAATACGAATTTTGTTCAGACTTTGGAGATTTTTATTCAGAATACAGAAGACAAGCTATCTGTAATTTAGAGAATAATCGAGACAATCCTGTTTTCTATTTTAATATAAAATATTATTCAAATTTTTAATTATTATAATCACAATACATCACTATTTTATTTTTGCAGACTAGTATATTTTTGTTATGCGCATCTGTTTAACAAAAAAATTTGATTTACTAAAATACTCTACGGTATTAAAGCAATATCTGGGTAGATATCGCAGTAAAATGTTAAGTAAAATATACTGAAGAAGATAATAGGATTACAGTTTTTTCAAGAACTGTACCCTTTATAATGAGGCTGATTTAAGAAGGATCTAGGACTTCATAAAGGGTTGAATGATCCAGATGTTTCTCTTAGAGAAGGACCTGTTCATCGAACAAGACAGTTTCAATATTCCTTTCGATGCAATTACCAATCATAGATCATAAATCGTAAGAAGGGTTAATTACCAATTACCAATCATAATCTACGTTTGAAGATTGATTTTTTTTTTTCATTTAATCACTCAAGATTAGTCGCATTACATTTCTCAAACAATAGAGTAAAACACTCAAAAGCATATTTTGACAAAATTTGTGGGAAACTTGATTGTGGATTTACTCAGAATAAAATTCTAAAGTAAGAAGAGAACATAATAAACAGATTGATAAAATAATTTAAAAATTATCATTTTAATTACAAAAAATGGGTAACGTACAACAAAACTAAGTGAATTAAAATCCGCTTTTTTAGTTCCTTTTAGTAGTGTTTCATTTTCTATCAACTGAAAAAAGGCATTTGTCCTCATTAATGCGTACAACAAAACTACATTCTACATTATAGAGCAAAAAAAAAGATGGAAGACTTATTCATTACTTCACAAAACTATAAACAAAAAAAAAAACAAACAATGTTTTATTATTTATTTATTTACATGTTTTATTTAATTGTGTGAATAAATACGTTTAATCACAATAATTAATTGTGTAATAATAATTATTACGTATTTATGCAATTTTATTATTTACACACTAAAAGTACGGAATAAGAAAATTTTTATCTACATCAGAATTGGATGAGATTTAAACTCTTAAAATTTCGCATGAAATTCTAATGCAGGAAGCAGCAAATGATGTAACGAAAAAAAAATTAAATGTAAGGTCGAATTATAGGCAAAAACTGGAAATACAGATATAAGTAAAATAGATTCATTTGCAGACTGATATACAGTATTTCAGGTTTTAACGATCATAACTTTTTCGTTCAGTTAGGAGATGTTTTAAAGAGAAACTGAAAAAAGAAAAGACGAATAATTTCTGGAAATTTGAAATTAATGTACAAACTGTATCGTTTAAGATTCTCAGACATCATTGTGCAAACAGATGAAGTTCGGCGCTGATTCTTAAATAATTACAGTCATAAGTTGATATTATTATCAATTCTTTATATCTGAAAATACCTTTGAATGTATAAATTGTTTGTTTAATATACCTGAAATATTAAATGAATTATTTATATATTATTAAATATTGATTAAAATTGAATTCTGAAAGGGAACTGTTACTGAATGCGATTGTACAAGAATAATGCGATTGCCATTTGTAGGCGACTGGCTGGAACTGAAGAAGGGTGACGACTGAAGAATGAATGACCACAAGAATGAAGTTGGACTTGCTTAAATAATGCTGCTGGAGCCCCTGCTTCGTTAGGAGCCGACTGTATCCAAAAGGATTCGAGTGAGGTCATCAGGTGTCGAGTGCATCCGAAAGAAGCCGAATAACGTGTAATGAGCCGCTGAATCGTCAGCAGCCGAATGCATACGAAAGGAGCCGAGTGTACTGTAAATATCCAAATGAATCCGAGCGAAACCGAAGATATTTAAATTTAAAAACTTTAGTTAAATACATTAGAGCGCCAACATTTAAACGACAATAACAAAATAAAAAGAGCAATCATCTGCTTGCTAAATTTGTATTTCAGTTCATCTGAAAGTTTCAGGAACCGAAGCTTTCCGAATTTATGAATTACAGTTGAATGAAGCGACCTCAATCCACGCGTTCCGGCAATATAGTTTGCGCAACAAAGCTTCGCAGTTTATGAGAAAATATTTTAACCCTTTTCCTAGAAGTTTCAGGGCGATAATATATACCAACGGTGAGTAAATGCGGCTCTTCGTTAAGTGTGGCTCCCACTGAAAATTCAAATCAGTCTTTTTTTCAAATTTTTTTTCATTCAATCTTGTTAAATCGACCAAGTAATTGACATTTTTTATACAGATTTTATATTGAGTTTTTCCGCGCCGTAAAATTAATTTAATTATTTTGTTTCAGTTTCTGACTTTGGAATTAAATTTATTTAAATTTTTTGATACCATGACCTCGAAAAATAACAAAAACGAATATATCGACAAGAAAATAGAATCTTTCAAGAAGATTGAATATAAAACGTTTCTTTTATTGACAACAACGGAAAGTCGTAATAATTTACATCGACCTTACGAGTAACTCATCCCCACTTTTCAACTCAATATTCACTATTTGCGAATAGATAAACTTAAGTACTACCAATCTGATCTTCATTAAATAACAAGCACTCTTTTTCTCTTTTAGTCGCGATGATGACAGAGCAAACGAAGCTAATATTTTGTTATCTTGGAAGATTGTTAGTGCCAAACGTCCATACGAAGGAGAATTTATTAAAAGAAATTGATCACACAGGTTCTTATGCAACGCCATGCAACTGACCGTCGTAGTGGTGCAATTATATTGAAAATAGTTTGATATGCGATTTGAAAAATTGAGCCTACAGGACCTTCATTCCACAGTTGGCAGTTTTTGTACGCTATGTATCTGCAGACACAAATGTAAAGGAAGAAATGTAAAACCTAGTAGCTCTTATTGAAAACAACTTCGCGACATCGATGTTAGATTGATGAAGTAATGAACAGGTTCGAATCGTCTCTGATAAACTGACAGAGCGGCTGCAACGATAAGGAAAAACCAAAATCTCATTGGTCTTTCAAATAACGATCCTAAAATCCACGTTTCATATCTCTTCATTACAGAATTCATCTGTCGAATAATATGCCGCCTTGGTTCAATACCTCGGTTAGGTTTTATTATTATTCTAAATATTTTATTACTAACCGGTTCAATCAAATGAACAAAAGTCTTTACTTTATAATATAAATTATTTATTATTCTTTAAACTAGTAATTCATACATGTAATATATTATTATTATACTGATTAATAATTATACATTCATAACAAACATAAGTTGAGTTTGGAGGATAGACTATGCCTAAAAATAGGGCATCAGACCAATTCAATTAATAACAGTATCAAAAAAGTGAGAATTTATAAAGAGGAAGAAAAGATGAAAATTTTTATTTTAAAATTTAAAAGTTCTCCATTAATAAAATTTAAAGTTCCTAGTTTTCTTTTAATAGAAAAGGAGCAAATGAAACCTGAGTCTTAACAACCACGAGCATATCATGGCGAAGTACTTCAAATAGGAAAATTTGTTGAAGATTGTTTTACAAATTAAGAATTTAATTAGAACAAATACAAAACACATCGTCAATTTAAGAATTTTTTAGAAGGGTTGCCAGTGAATGACGAATCAGGTGAATTACCCAGTGATTTATCCCTATGGGATATTGTAAGATGGCTATCAGCTTACAATGTTTTGAGCCGTTTTGTGAATTCCTAAATCCTATTACAACCACTTACAAAAGAAAATGGTAAAAAACCCCAGAACTACAAAATGAAACTTGGCTTTCTAACACACTTACAGTAATTTGGCTTTACAAGGAAAGGAAAAATATTATTGATTTCTCATATAAACTGTATTTAGTTTTGAAGCTAAACTTCGGCTTTTTGTGTACGATTTAAGAACGAAATATTTAATCATTTTCCACTAGTAAAAGCAAATATAATTAATATCAAAGAAGAAAATACAGAAAGAAAATAAGAAGAAGAAGAAACGAGTACAAAGAAAAATAGGAAGAATTGCAAGCAGATTTGAAACATAGGTTTGAAGATTTGAAAAGTTTGAAATCTACATTTGCACATTCTGTGAACCCATTTATTTTTCTATATTATTGAAGATGGATTTCTTTACAATTTTTAAAATAATACTTGTTGAAAAAGCGGCTGGAGAAATAATTGGCAGATTAGAGATGAAAGACCAGATATTTGAATTTTGATAATTAATACCAGAATCAAAATATCCACGTTTAAAGAAAGCTGCTTGCCATCTAATTTCAATTTTTGGTACAATAAATATATTTCTGTGAAACTTTGCACCCTACAATGAAGTTCGTGATGTCGACATATCGTTCACAGTTGATCAAACATCTCACACAATTGCTGCGAACGGCTTTAACAAATTTTACGTCAAATTTCAAAGACTGGACCAAAGGTCTTCGTTAAATGTTATACTTTTTATTAATAAAATTTTGAAATAATTAATCGGTATTTCCCTTCGTTAACTATATTTTCTTAAACATAGCGTAACACAAAGTTCTACCGGGACTTTCATAACCTATTCTACTTGTGAAAATAACGGAAAAAGTTCTTATAAACGAATGTTCTTAAATGCTCCGTTTGCGAGTTACAGTTAGTGAAAGTCACAGAACCGTATTTGCACTAATTTTTGAGAAATCATACAAGGGTAAAAACTCCCGTTTTTTTATGTCTGACGTACAACTTTGTTAAATGGGTATAATAAACCCATTTAGAGTTAAATAATCTTCTATATTGACTATAACCATACCGGTAATAGTAAATTATAAGATTTTCTAGTACGAAAGGTAGAAGAGTTTTTTCTTAATTTGTGATTAAAGCGATCGATAATATAATTACTAATGGATATTATATATATTTTTTGTAGATAGGTGTAGTTACCGTATATTTTAGATGAGTTGGAAAGATTCCAGATGATAAGAAGCAGAAGTGGATCTGCTACCTTTTGCTGCATTATTTCAATGAGCGACATTTAACTGGATGAATTTTTATTTTTAAGCGAAACGATCGGTTTAATGACCTGTTGAATATTAGTGGAGGAAAAGAACAACAAAAGAAAAAAGAAAAGGCTTACTCGTTTTTAACAGCAAGCAGTATCTATGTTTAGTTCAAGGATAACGTTAACGGAGCCGGTTAGTAAATAAAAAGAAACTCCTCGGCAATAAATTTATTAATTTCCCGTTATCATTAATGTTACTGATGTTATATTCTAATCAGAGTTTGTCTATTGGCACGTAACTTACTGTACCATCCAGTAATTAAGTACAAGCGAGTTCACTTTAACCTGTTTCTTAAACCTAAATTACCATTCAAAAATTACTTTTTTTTAATTTTTTATTATAATTGTATAAAACAACGATTAATTTCAAACAACAGGTTCATGGTAAGCGGTAGATAATCCCTAACAGCATAGTATACAAGGAGAACGAGTCGATCGATAATAGACACATTGCGAAAAAGAAGTGTCGCCTTTTTCAGCCACTTCTACAGATGTAGCGGTCGGCGCGGCGTATTGCAATGCACGTAGGCGACAGCTGGCTTACCGCGCTATTAACTATCCTAGGCAACTCTGTAAGTATATGGAGCTATACGAGATGTTTTCGTAAAGGAATGACTAACTGTTCCACCTGTCCTATCGGTCTATCTCCTCGCACGCAATGTGCACAGCTACATACCGCCCGCTATACTTGACATAAGACTCGCTAAACAGCTCCTAAGCATTAACTCGAGAACAAAACCAATAGATCTAAAAGTAAAGTTAGATATGAAGAACTTAACTGTAACTGAAGAAATGATCAAAAAACGGGAAGAAAAGAAGGTTTTAAGAAAAAATAAGGTAATACAACCCCCTTCAATAAAAGAAAATAACCGAACGTAATCACAACAGAAACGAGGGTCGTCAGATCAACTAAACTAAACTGATGTAACGGAACAGACAGCACGCTAACAACGTAGCTCGTTATTCGAAAACTTATTGGACAAGGACCGACTAAGTGCTCCAATTGGGGGCGAAAAAAAAAAAAAAAAATATATATATATATATATATATAAAAAACAATTGTATAAAATTACTGTTAACATATATTTTTGGGAATCAAAATTCAAAACCGTATAAATTTACTATTATTGGGAAAGAAATTATATTAATTGTCCTTAAATTTCTGTAATAGATTTTTCTAGCAAGCGGTATTCTGGTCGCTCCTGATTACCAGCACACAATTACTTTTTTTTGAAATCCTCCCCTTAAAATCGATTTATAAAAACTAAATTCATTTTTGATCATTAGTTTTACACAGTCTCTAATAAAGCCCATACATATATTATACTCGGTCAATTCAATTTTTTTCTCAGAAGTAAAAATTAAACAATATACTTAAAGAACCTACTACAATCATTCTGAGAAAATATACCAACTTGGATAGTAAGAGATTTTTTTTTAAATAATTTTTCCAAAGTTTTAATTTGGTTCGATCGAGGGAATAGAAATTTAGCAGCATTTTTACAATTTGGTTTACTTCCTACCAGGAACTTAATATAGGATATGCGGTATAAAGATTTCTATAAACAGCCCAATCTGGATTTGAAGACTTTTAGACGATAGTGACAGAGATCGTTGAAAAGTCAATACGTACTCTTACGGGAACATTAATAAATTAAGCTAGATATTTAATTATACATAGGAAATAATAAAATAATAAAGTTTTTTAATAAAATTAAGGTAAATACCGAGAAACAAAATTGTGTTTTCTTCTAAAAAATTAGAACGATCATAAAATAACTAAGTAAAATAAATTACCTCGTAAATAATGAAAGAAACAACAAATTAAGCGAGGACCTTTATACACATTCAATACACGAGAACAAAAAACAACACAATCCTACCACGAAAAATTAATTAAATTATTCAGAAAATTATACAATTTTTTTTAACGATTCACATATTAAATATTCAAGGTTAAAAAACAGAAATTTAAAACAAAGAACCTCTGTTTCTTTTTTCTTTTTATAAATTTAAAGAAAATATAATGAATAATTGTTTACCTTTGCTTGAATGTTTTTCTTTTAAAATAAAAAATTAATAAAAAACCTTTTTAAATATATATTTCAATTATTAAACAAGTTTTTTACTAGTTCTTTCATTAATATTTCTTCACTACCTCTTTATTTATAAAAAGTAATTTAAAAAAAGTAAACAAATACCTACCTACCTACCTTTGTTGCATTAATTAAATAAGTTAGGAGAATGATATATATTTCTTTCAAGAATTACGCAAGAGAACTAAAGTCTGAATTAACATATTGTAAGAAACAAAAAACTGAAACGAAACGGTCCCGTCATTAAATACAAGCAACTGATGTCGCCGATATAAATAAATAATGTACTGTATTTCGTGAAGGAATCGATCAAGATAACACAAAAAAAAGAATAAGTTACAAGTCTTATTTTAGGCTATCATATATGCTCTAAAAATAAAGGGTACAACTTATATATAACTAATACGGAAAAAGAGTACCATCAATTAATTATTTTTTCCACAAATCGGATCAACATACCGTTAAGAATAAAAACTAAACGGTTATGTGAAGATACATGTTACATTTTCATATTTAGAAGTTTCCACGTGTGCTTACAAAATAAACTTCACTACTCCGATCAGGATTTTCGACCACGTAAAAGCTAAATTATAATCGAACGAACCTGTAAGACTTTAAAATGATGTAAGCGAATTTAAAAATTCAAATTTGAATGTCAGTGGTATTTTTTTTTTAATTTGAATGCCGCCGGTTCAAATGATCAGATATCGGTTTGATCCTCAAACATGACCCCAAATATCAATTAATAGAATACATATAAATGTACATTAAATAAAACTTGGAATTAACTCAATACACAAATAAAAATCAGCAGCAATGAATGCTCATAAACGACCTCGAAATAGAAAAATTTAACTGATAAATATCCTGGCGCAGAATGTTTTAAGAAATCGATTTAAATTTAAAACAAGAATAACGAAATTCTGCAATAATGAAATAAATTGGATCATCACCGGACAACAGGAAAAATTCACGAGTCGATCCAGTGAAACCGGAATGCGACTGACTACGGTTGATTTTACAGTGAATCTTTCCAACTGAATATTTCCACGACAGTAGATTATCATTTTGTGTCGTACTTTTTTCGGGTAATCCTATGAGCGATCTATTTACTTTTATACCGAAAATAATCCAGCGACACCTTCTGCTCAAGTATCTAGTACTTGAGCTAAACACTAACTACGAAAACTAAGCAATCGGATTACTTTAGTTGAGAAAAAATCAAAGAAAATACTTTTTTAGAGAGAACCGAGAACGGATGGGGGATGAAAAAATTCAGTGTAGAGGGTGTATAAAAATTATCCAAGGCATCTTTGACATCGTAAATTATAGAGTGTATTCGGTAAGGAATAAATCCGCGTAATCTCAACAAGAAATATGTTTCAGTACAAAAAAAAGTGGGATATATAAGCAAGACGCTTTCCGAAGAGAGAAAATGTTCCAGTATAAGAGAAAAAAACGTCTTGCTAGAACGGCACTGCTCGATAATTTTTTTAAATAAATTGCCACTAAGTCTAAATTATAACTGCTAAAACGTTCAAACAGAAAATATCTGGTTAGTAAATAATTAATTAAGAGAAATATTTTACAGGATAAACTCTATTTAAATTTTTAAACGTTATAATTTTTATACTTTTAATAATACTCTTTTTTAATATATTATTTTATAAAAATAATATCTCCATGTATATGAAAGAACGTCCTGACTGACTTGACTGATTCATCAGCGCCTAGCAAAAACTAATGAAGCTTCAGTAGGTTTTGAGTAAACAGATGAAAATTTGTATACAAATTGTTCTTACGGTGTAAGTGCACACTCAAAGGATTTTTTCAGATTCCAAGTTTAAATGGTTAAAATAGAGTAACAATGAAATTTACTATATTTTTTAATTTCTCGGTGAGAAATAAAAATATCAACTTGATTTTTGGTGTGCGTAATCTTCATGTGAATATCTAAAAACTAATTTCTTGAAAATTAGTAGATTTGAAATTCCAAGTTTGAAGGATTTAAATGATTTGATTTTTTTTTGAAACCCGGCTATTTTTTTTAATTTCTAAATAACAAATGAAGATATAAACTTGATTTTTGGTCTGAGTAATTTCAATTTAAATCTAAAAATTAATTACTAGATTCAATCTTGAAAAGGGTGAGGAAAGGTAAAAAAAACATTTGAACAATGCTGCTAATGCTAGCAAATTTTCCCCATTTCCGATTATACTAGATAAGATAAAAAACTTTTTTCTGGTTTTTTTTTTAATTTCGATTTTTAAGGGGTGCAACAGCGTACAGCGCGGCGGCCTAACCAACACAGCCAGTATTACTACTGTACGTTCGACGCAATTAGCTCCATCTACTTTAGGTTAGTTGACCAAAAAACAAAAAGTAATTTAAAAAAAAGAGAAACGAAGTATGGGAGGTGTATCATCGTAGTGGTGTTTTCGGGTAACGACAAGAACTAGGCGAAATACATTTTTGCTCGTACAAAGTATGTTAACCAGTTATAACTAATATTTTTAAGATGGAGGCCGACGACTCTTCTGAAACTCACATTCTTAGATCACTCAAAGTTAAGGCTTGTATTGCTATGAAGAAATTAGTTCTATGAATTGAATAGGGATTAATGTTTATAAAGCATTTATTATTTAGTCTAACCCTAGTTTTATTTCTTGTTACGTTTTTATATCAACAACAGTACCGATGGGTTCGCATTTTTAATTCAAAACACATAAATTTGTTTTTAGATATTTTGATATTATAAAAATCTATATTTATAATGATGGTCTCGCTGTCTGTTAAAACATCAAACCTAAACCGCCCAAACGAATTTTTGATGAAGTCACAATGAATTTATTTTGAGTCGGATTGTTTCGAATTATATGTTTATTTCCAATTATATGTTTCGAATCCATCAAACCTTCTTAGGCCACAAAACTAGGAAAGAGGTTTTCAAAGAGTGACATGAATAAAATTCATTCAAATAAAATATTTCCCTAATTAAATTTATGCTCACTTAAAATTATTATTTCTTCACTTAAAATTACAATTTAAATTT
The DNA here is from genome assembly GCF_047948215.1 of Lycorma delicatula. NCBI lineage: Eukaryota > Metazoa > Arthropoda > Insecta > Hemiptera > Fulgoridae > Lycorma > Lycorma delicatula. The sequence continues at coordinate 80,507,141 of NC_134460.1, read as the reverse complement.
TTTGTGTGAAAAAAAGAAATATATCACAGCTATTCGATTTTTACTAAGTAAAGGAAGAATTGTGATCGCAAAAAATTTCGGTTTTCAGATTTCAACGGAAATATCCATTTTCACCATCCCTGAATCCATTTTGACTGGTTTCTGCGTGACGTCTGTACGTAGGTATGTTATCTAGCGTTATTAAAAAAACGATTAGCCGTAGGATGTTGAAATTTTGGATTTAGGATGCTGTAACATCTAGTTGTACACCTCCCCTTTGATTGCAGTCGACTGAACCAAAAGTGTCCACCAAAAAAGCCCAAAATTAAAAAAATTTGGATTTTGGACTTTTCTTAACTGCGGACTTTTTCTTATACTGTCATTGAGAGCTTTTCAACGATATATCATAAGTGGTACTTATTTTCACTGGTTTTAGTTGTAGCCAAATAAAATTTTAATTAATGGATAATTTGGATCTTACAAGGGGAAGTAGGCACAAAAATCCGACTTCATCTCTTTTTTTTGTTAACTTTTTTTTTTAATTTAAATATGTTGATTTATTAATAATTATTAACCTCTGATTGTAAAAATAAAATTACAATAAATAATATTTCTATAATAATAAAAAAATATGAAAAAATATTATAAGTTATTAATGAAATTAAATTTTATGTACTTTTCATTTAAAAAAAAAAATGTGCATAAGTAATTTAATAGGCGTACAAGGAAGCCATGTGGTGTCCACATCAAATATTTTTAATTGAAAGCATATTCAAATTTGCTAATCTAATGCGAGCTACTCTCCTATTCTATATATGATTATTACAAGTTGCCAACGTCAGCCCAGTTTAACAAATCTTTTGTGAATTCGTACCGATATTTGGAATAAAGGAGAAGGACAACCCGGAGAGAGTGTATTTGGAATAAAGCAGAGAGGCGAAACAGGATACGAAACTAGTTTTCGTAGTTTAAATATTTTGTACAACGCGCAACTTAAACGACGAGAAGTATGAAAAATAAAGCAGCAAAAAAAGTTACGGATATCGCATCCACGGTCTGCTAGAATCGAAAAAATATACTATCATTATTGAAAAAAAAACAAGGTTTTTAACAATCAATATGGATAAAGCATAAAGCGCAACAAATAATTGTTTACTGTACTACAAAAATGTTAATGTTTTCAATTAAACTGTTAATACCATTTTATATCGATTAATTAATTAATTATCTAATCTTAATCACGTGATATTAAAAACATATATTGATTACAAAATAACAACAATTAAAAATTAATTTCATCACTTATTTTTTTTTGTAGCGTACATAAAGTATCAGTAATTTCTGTGCATATTTTCCGTTTATCAAAGAATTTGGTGTATTCATCACGTGGAATGTAAATAAATATAAATAAGTAAACAAGTAACACATTTCAATTGTTGACAACTTTTAATACTACTATTATTTTAAAACTGGATATTACCGGATTCAAGTCTAAGAATTAAGCCCATTATAAATATAATAATGTCGTTACAGCTTTTGGTGAATTAAATCATCAATGATGTGTCGAGTTTATAAAATCCAGTTGTTTAATTAAACAATAATTATTCAGTTTTTTGACCCAGTCTTTGTGCGAAACTGTTAATTTCATAACATACTACGAGGATTTGTTTAGAATATGATTACAATGTTTAGTTATATATTAATTTGTTATTTGTTTTCTTTGTAACAGCTCGAAAATATTGCTAATATATTTACCTGTATAATTTGCTCTTTGGCTTAAAAGTATTACCGATTAATAACGCATGCATATATTTTTTACCGATTTCTAATAATACGTTTAGAGAGCTTCTACAACGATTACAAAAAGAAAGATAGCCTCTAAGCTAGGTGGAAATAAGCCGATCTCAAAAGAGTTTTGAGATTTTACTATTTCTCGACGTTTTTAGACTGCCCTAGTTCGAAGATACTAAATGAGTTAAAAATCCTTTATCTATCCGTGCATGTGTATCAGTCGGCCTCTTAGAATTAGTACCTTAATAACGGTTTGCTCTAACATCATGAAATTTAGTGCGTGGATAGGGCCAATGAGTGATATGACTTTTAATTTCTTTTAATAAAAACAATGATCGTGCAGTATTTATGCAAAAATAGTTTGTAATTTTTGAATTCGGCTTTTTTTGTTTGAAAAAATGTACGTGGAAAATATAAAAATAATGATCGCGCATAATTCGTGCAAAAACAATTTTTTAAGTTTTGAATACGGCTTCTTCTCATTTTCAAAAAAAAAGATACTACACAAGGTGTTATTTAGCATTTATTCATCTTAATCGTTTTTTGGTCCCTTCCACCAGATTTTAGATTGGTTTATATATAATAAGTTCTTCCTTCTCTATTAAAAAAATGAAACAAAATTATATTTAAAAACGGAACCAATTTAAATTTTAAAAATTTGATGTGGACACAAATGAGTTCCTTGTACGCCTATTATATTACAAATACACATTTGTTTAAAATGAAAAGTACATAAAATTTATTCCTTAAATAACTTATGATATTTTTTTTTTTATTATTATTGAATTATTTATTGTAATTTTAATAAAAAAAGGAGATAAAGTCGGATTTGAACCGATGTGCCTTCCTCTTGTAAGATCCAAATATTTCATTAATTAAAATTTTATTTGGCCATAACTCTGACACCAATGAAAATAAGTACCATTTATGACATATTACAGAAAAGCTCTTGATGAGGTCTTATTATTGCAGTTAACAAAAGGTTCAATATCCCAATTTTTGGTTTTTGGGCTTTTTTTTGTCACTTTTGATAAAGTCGACTGCAATCAAAAGGGGAGGTGCACAAGTAGATGTCACAACAGTCCTAAATACAAAATTTCAACAACCTACGGCTAATCGTTTTTGAGTTATGCGAGATACATACGCACATACGTACGTACGTACAGATGTCACGCCGAAACTGGTTAAAATGGATTCAGAGATGGTCAAAATGGATATTTCCGTTGGAATCTGAAAACCAAAATTTTTCGCGATCACAATACTTCCTTCCTATACTTCATACAAGGAAGTAAAAAATTAACTAAAATCTTAACGTAAAAATTAACGTAAAAATTAAGTTAACGTAAAAATTAAGTTAACGTAAAAATTTAAAAAAAAATTTGAATAAATTAACTTAAAAAATGAACGTCACAACTCACGACCCTTAATTTGGTACCGGTTTTAAAGACCAAAATTACAATTACAATTACGGGTAGAAGTCGGTCAACCAGTCGATGTTCATCCTCAATATTCGCTTTACCAGCTTCTGAAGCGCAAAATTTTATCGCCTACATACTCAAAGTACTTCGATCGACAAACTGTCTTTACACGGCAATGAATGTCAGTTAGTAGCATTCACTTTTTCCGCTATTAAAAATTCAATCACTGCATGTTGTTTTAGATGCGTTAACATAACATAGCAGATTTACTCGATTCCATAACAATGGCGACTGACAGAAAATAAGAGGGCGTGGGTAAACGAGTTTTGGAATGTTACTAACAAGAGAATCAAACTATATGATGGCAGCACCTGTCGCTTTGTGCACATTTTGTTCTTCCGCTACGTTCCAGTGCGCATTATATTTCAGACGCCCCTTGTATTAAAAAATTTCAATTTCAATTTACATATACAGTATTTCAGAGAAAACTGAATAGGCAACTTTATTTTCAGAGCTTTTTTCCCTCTAAAAAAATTACATTTTAAACAATATATAATAACTTTTTGAAAATTAATTTAATTAATTAATACCATTTTAGAACCTTATAAGAATTAATTATTGTTTTCGTATATCTTTTAAATTCATAAAAGAATATAGTTTATAAAAAAATATCATTATAACAAAAATAAAGAAATAAAATACAAAAGTACTAATAGATTTAATTTTGATCAATTTTAAAATAGTGTCGGATCATCTGTTACATACGGATGTAGGTATTTTAAAATAGGATAATGGCCGACTATTTAAAATAAACTATTATGAACACGATCTGTTCGTTCTTCTTTGATGAATCATTCACATGTTCTTCACTAATTCTTTCTACAATATAACTTAATCTGTCTTAATATATTAGAATAACTTTCTTTTCCTGGTTTTTTTATAAGTTATTGTGATGTATATGTAAATATATTTTGATGAAGACAATTTTATCATCAGTAAACGATGAAAATCAAATGAGGATAAAGAAATATTGGCTTTAAATTTAAATAATTTACTGGAATAATAATATTTTACTTAAACAACGGTTTAATTCACAGTGAGTTGGGGGTGGGGAGATATAGAAAGAGAAAGAGAGAGGGAGGGAGAGAGAAAATTGAGTTTGAATTGTTTGAATGTGATATAAGAGAGTTTGTACGATGTAAATAGTACAACAAATATATAATTTTAAATAAAAATCATTTATTATATACAATTGGGTGCCATTTTTACGAAAAACTCATCACTTTGCCAAATTTACCAAAAATTAACAAATATTTAAAATATTTTTTGCATACTTATTATATTTCCGTCAGAAATATAATAAATAACATGCCTTAGGACTCCTTCAGAAAATTAGAATGAATTTTCAAGATAGAAGAATAGACTGTCAGATCGCTCGCTGTTTGATGCCCTTAAGAATAAAGTAGAACAGTATAAACCCTTAACTTATCAAGTGTTTTATTTATTCTTAAAAAATACGAATATTCACTTCTATCAACTAAGACAGCAGAACTGTTTTCGTATAATTCGATACAATACTTCGGCAATACAATACTTAATATACTTCCGTTGCTATTTTTAAAAAATTAACAAACCAAATAGTACTAATTTTAAATAGTACTAATTAAAAAATATTAAAAACATCTCAATTTTCTTCATCCTTAATATATGCTAAAATAAATTTCATTAATGCTTTTGAATTGTGAATTACTGATTTTGTCTTATTTTGCAATTATTTTTTATATTTAGAGTCTTCATGTATTTATCTTAACATTATTTCATGTTTTATATTTTAAATAATTAATTCGGACTTACACGCCTCTATTTTTTTATTTTAAAATTAACTGTTTATTTTATGATGCTGCTCCTGCAGGATCAAGGTTTAACCATGGTTTCCCTTGATCAATGCAGGCAAATGCTTGGACAGTTTTATTTTTACGGTGAAATAGTATCTTACGCATGAATATATATATATATATATATATATATATATATATATATATATATATATATATATATATATATACATATGTGTGTGAAAACGCCTATGAAAATACCTATATAATATATTACTATGTACCGATCAGAATAAAAGATTAATTTATTTCCTTTTATTTATGTATTAAAGTAATTAGGGAAATTTTAGGAAGTACACTGCATAGACTAAGTCCGTAAAAATTTATCAAAACTGATACGAAAATAAAATCGTATAAAAACTAATGAATAAATTAGTCAAACTTTAAGATTCGTGATGAGAAAAATTTTAAAAACAACAAACATAATTTTACGTATTTTTTAGTTACCGTACTCATCAAATTCCCAATATAAATAACATTTTCTGGATTCTCATCTATAAAAAAACTAAAAAAAAAAATTACTTATCCCAAATAGGAGTATATTAACTTTCTCCTGTGCTGTCTTTTTATAGGTTTTCCAAAAGGATTTCGATAGACGGACTCAATAATCGATAATCATAGAACTTAGGAGTAGAGGAAATTTATCTGAATATTTTTAAATACATATTCAGAAATGTTAAGCTTAAATTCTCACTAACGGATACGTAACAGAAAAAAATTGAAACACAGGGGATAACTCCATCGGCTAAAATCCTCATTTCAGTAATAAAAATGGCCTTTATAAGTTTAAATTGGTGGGGTAAAGGTAAAAATATTCTTGGAGAATGGCTGAGTATCCATTTATGGACGAAATAAAAATTGTGGATGTTGTGATGCTGATCGGGATGAGCTTGTAGGGAGAGAATTTATGAAATAATTATTGGAGGAAACTACAAAATTGATGACGAACCTAAGGAAATAAAAAATTATCCATTTGAAACGTGAAGGTGTAGGAAAAGTTAAGGTGAATAACGAAGAAGTAGAAAATGTTGCGAGTTTCGTCTACTTCGGCCAGAGAATTGAAAGGTGGGCAGCTATTAGAAGTCAATACAAGGATTGGGATGGCATGGGCAACATTTTAAAAATTGAGCCGTATATTTAAATTAACGTAAAATGCAAATAAGATCGCTCAATATGTGTTGCCAGTTGTGATTTATGATTATGAAAAATTGAACGTTGACAAAGTAAATACGTACAGAAATTAAGAACAAGTGTAAGATCAATGGCCAGAAGTACGATTGGAATTACTAGATGAAATAGAAAAACTAAGTTGGTTTGTATTAAATTAAAATTCGAAGATTTAGGTAAAGTAACATCGAGAGAAATGGAATCGGACAGGCATAGCTAGTTCTAAAGATGTGAGGCGGAAACTCAGTTGTGTTGTCAGAGGCAGCTGAAGAGGAATAAGGGAAGACCGCAATGCAGACGAAACGAATTGAAGATGGAAGGAATTTAGGAGAGAACATGTTAGAGCGACTGATCAGAATGGCAAGAATTGCCATTTCTCTCTCTCTCTCTTAATCTACTTGCAACATTGCAAGTACGAGAGAGAATGTAATAAGGTAAGAATGAAAGTAGTCTATGTTAATGTATCGTTCGCGATTAGAAGATGTGTATAAATGGTGTCGAAAATAAAAAGAACTGAATTACGACAAAATTATTTTGATATATTAATTATATGGGAAACAATATTATATGGGAAATGGGAGAAACAATACTGAGATCTGAATTTAAGAGAGCATTAAAAGATTTAAATGGCAGAAAGGCTCCTGGAATAGACGGAATACCTGTAGAATTACTGTGCAGTGCAGGTGAGGAAGCGATTGATAGATTATACAAACTGGTGTGTAATATTTATGAAAATGGGGAATTTCCATCAGACTTCAAAAAAAGTGTTATAGTTATGATACCAAAGAAAGCAGGGGCAGATAAATGTGAAGAATACAGAACAATTAGTTTAACTAGTCATGCATCAAAAATCTTAACTAGAATTTTATACAGAAGAATTGAGAGGAGAGTGGAAGAAGTGTTAGGAGAAGACCAATTTGGTTTCAGGAAAAGTATAGGGACAAGGGAAGCAATTTTAGGCCTCAGATTAATAGTAGAAGAAAGATTAAAGAAAAACAAACCAACATACTTGGCGTTTATAGACCTAGAAAAGGCATTCGATAACGTAGACTGGAATAAAATGTTCAGCATTTTAAAAAAATTAGGGTTCAAATACAGAGATAGAAGAACAATTGCTAACATGTACAGGAACCAAACAGCAACAATAACAATTGAAGAACATAAGAAAGAAGCCCTAATAAGAAAGGGAGTCCGACAAGGATGTTCCCTATCTCCGTTACTTTTTAATCTTTACGTGGAACTAGCAGTTAATGATGTTAAAGAACAATTTAGATTCGGAGTAACAGTACAAGGTGAAAAGATAAAGATTCTACGATTTGCTGATGATATAGTAATTCTAGCCGAGAGTAAAAAGGATTTAGAAGAAACAATGAACGGCATAGATGAAGTCCTACGCAAGAACTATCGCATGAAAATAAACAAGAACAAAACAAAAGTAATGAAATGTAGTAGAAATAACAAAGATGGACCGCTGAATGTGAAAATAGGAGGAGAAAAGATTATGGAGGTAGAAGAATTTTGTTATTTGGGAAGTAAAATTACTAAAGATGGACGAAACAGGAGCGATATAAAATGCCGAATAGCACAAGCTAAACGAGCCTTCAGTAAGAAATATAATTTGTTTACATCAAAAATTAATTTAAATGTCAGGAAAAGATTTTTGAAAGTGTATGTTTGGAGTGTCGCTTTATATGGAAGTGAAACTTGGACGATCGGAGTATCTGAGAAGAAAAGATTAGAAGCTTTTGAAATGTGGTGCTATAGGAGAATGTTAAAAATCAGATGGGTGGATAAAGTGACAAATGAAGAGGTATTGCGGCAAATAGATGAAGAAAGAAGCATTTGGAAAAATATAGTTAAAAGAAGAGACAGACTTATAGGCCACATACTAAGGCATCCTGGAATAGTCGCTTTAATATTGGAAGGACAGGTAGAAGGGAAAAATTGTGTAGGCAGGCCACGTTTGGAGTATGTAAAACAAATTGTTGGGGATGTAGGACGTAGAGGGTATACTGAAATTAAACGACTAGCACTAGATAGGGAATCTTGGAGAGCTGCATCAAACCAGTCAAATGACTGAAGACAAAAAAAAAAAAAAAATTAATTATTTTACTGTTAAACACTTTAGGTGATCATGACATTAGATGAGCTGCTATCTATGGTTTTGTTACGTTTGAATAATATTGTATAAATAATAAAAGAACGAATTAGCAAAAAATGGTTTCTATCAATAAATTTATTTAAATTCAAAAAATATAAAATTATAGAAATTGTAGAACGAGAATCATGAGCAATCATACGGCGATCTAATTTAATTTATGAAAGTAATTTTCAATTTTGTATACTTTTATACATACTAATTTCCTTAAAGAAATTGAAATTGTTTTTAAAAAACTTTCAACAGGTTTTAAATAATCCGGATACCTGGAGTTTTATTACGTAATACTCTATTTTGAAATAAGCTATGTTAAACAGAAAAAATTACACTTAACAATATTTTAGTTTTCGTTTCTTGAAATGCTATCATTTATGTGTGAATTACATTTAATAAAACAACGAAAATCTTTGTTAACAAGACTACTGAATACGAAATTTTGAAATATTATATATGTACAACTTTTAATACTGCAAATATGATGAGTCATACTTTCCGAGAAATGTGACACGATAAAGCGATAGTTTAATGCATAATAATAAAATCTACCTCCTAGTCATAAGAATATTTACGCACTTCTCTGCGATTACATAATAAAAACAACTCTTATAATAAAAGGTTAACAAACACCAACGAAAATAAACCACTTCATAATAAACAGACACTATTAATAACAGTACAGACTATATAAAACTGTTTATAAACTGTAAAAATTATTTATTTTCATAAAAAAATTATTCGTAATTCAACCGATAACATTTTATTGATAACCGCATAAAACATTCCTGATACTACAAACACGTAATGAATTAACAGATAGCGCGCCGCTCCTACAACGGAAGAAAATTTAGCGTATTAAATCACACTTAGTTTATAAACCTTTATTAATATAATCTCTTAGATCATAGATTGTATTTTTAGAGTTCACTGCTTAATAACTTTATGTATTTAATACTGAAAAACTAGAAATTTCTTCGTTAACGGTTCAAATAATAATTATTCACTGGATGGATTGTAGGTTCACTTCCGTATATCTTTCCACTAGTTATCGGTGAATAAATGAGTTTCGGCGATTATTTTCAATACTTATACGATAATATACTTCTGAAACAATTAAAAATACGCATATTAAAGAAAATATAATCATATATTACGAGAGTATAATAAATTTTATGATACTACTATTGATTTGTTGCTACTTGTTCTCTTCACGTGTTGATGTTTGACAACTGTCCGTTTTGTTTTAATTTATCCAGTCTGACAGTAGAAAGGGTGTAAATTATGTTCCTATTATTACCGCATTTGCATTTTTTGTTCTCCGCAAACGCATTTCGTTTGTAAGAAAAAACTCGTACTTTTGGAATTTACGAACAGGTACTTTTTCACGAGTTTTTTTACCATATTTTACCATCAAATAATTTACGCAAACGCGGACAAGAAACTTTTTGAAGATTTCGGATAAGCGAGAACGATGGCGTAACAAAAAAAACACCGGGTTGACGTTCAGCTGCATTCGAATGCACGGTGCGAGGTTACAAACTAAGCCTGAAGAAAATTATATATTCGTGGAAGTTTAAAAAAAAATGTCGGTAAAATTACATGAAGGTGAACTAGAATTAACCGCAATAGATTTGTTAACTCCAGAGATTAATTACCTCTTTTATGTGCGATTAAATTATTAAATAATAACCGCATTATTTGGTGGTCGGGGAATCTATGTCCGTTAAAAGAAAATACGACTTCGGCAGAGCACCGCGAAGGCAACGGGTTTTTGCGGGGCCTGCCTTGAAACTCGCGAATATTTTATGTTTTCTGTTGCTGACCAAAGTGGGGATTCATTACTGCCATAATAATCGATTTCATCGCACCGGGTTCCTTCATCATTTCAGATGAATAACCGGCCTATAAGGGGATGTGAAATTTGAACCACTCTCAAAATTTTATAGATACCTTTACTGAAACCCAACTTATTTTTATAAATTATAGATCCAATTTTTTAATAATAATAAATTCATTCAATTAATTAAAATAATGATTTATTATTGCTTATAAATAATAATAATATTATTATTATAGTAAATTATTATTATCAATAAAATACAATTCACAGTCACTGATAAAAACCGGCGGGAAAATAACGTAAAGACAACCAGATTATAATTATCTCACTTTAAATAATAGGCAAAATAATAAAATAAAATAATATTTTAAATTCGCGTTGTGCTTATCAGGCACACGTAACATTACTAATCGCGCGTATAAAATTCCCATTAACGATAATCATAGTATTTTTGACGGCAATAGAGCGAAATTTCTGTGTTTATTAGATGACAAATTCTCTTGAGAAGATTAAATTAATTTTGTTTGCAACAAAAACAGTGCTGTTTTGCTTCGAAACGTCTTAATAAAGCGCCACGCTTATCATCATTATTATCTACGCGTACTGCCGCATAGAGGAGAAATGTCACCTCTCTTAGGGCTCCCTCATAAACTTTGTTTTCAAGATACCAAAGTCAAAAAATACTGTTTATCAATGCGCGACCTTTACTTAAAAAACAATCATATTCTATACAAAGTGTTTAATTATGCAATAAATATTATATAAATTTACAGTTATTAATATAAACTCTTATATTATCAACCAACAAAAACAAAGGTTTAGGTGTAATTCAAGAAAAAAGTTTCGGTTTATAGGAAGAGGGAATTTATTATGCTTCTGTTGCAATTTTTAATAAATCACCGAAATTATCTGAAAGATTTTTCCATATATTTATTTGAAATGAAATTAATGATCTATGAGAAAGATAAAATAAATCTGAATTTACTTACGGAATTTCAATGAAACATGTGCCACCAAATGATATGACCGTTGTACTGCTAACACCAAAACTTAAAAGAAATAGAAAAATCTTAAAAATAATAATGAAAACAATTTTAAAACTATTTTAATCAATAAAAACACATGATAATTATCAATCGGTATTTTTTTAGTAAATTTAAAAGTCTTGGTACAAGTCTTGTAGTCTAGCAACTACAGCTATTTTCAGTTAGATATTTTGCAAATAGTTTTCTTATGCCTTTTCTTTTAATAATTTACCTACTTCCACTGACATGCAGTCGCAATTTAGAAAAATTTGCCAATAAGGTAGGTAATTTTTTAATTTTGACAGCAGACTAATTGTTTTCTATAATTATGTGGTTAAGTAAAACTTACATCTTGCATTATGAAGGGCGTAATAATTTTCTCATTCGTAAAAAAATGTGGAACTTTCTTAAAAATTTATATTTTTAAGGAGGAAATTTTTTTTCGTTAAAGAACCTTATTTTATCAAAAAAAAATCGCATACTTTTTAAACGTATAAAATAAACTTCAAAATAATAAAAATTACCTATCGTACACAATCGATTTTTGCGTATGATTTACGTAAGTTCTTTTGGCGTTTATATTTGAAGTTAATCGATCGGTCGGTGCTATGGATTCTACTTTGCGCCAATTTATTTAAACTCAAATAGCTCACATTAAGCATAATTCGGTAAACACACAACAAATGCGAAAAATGTTATTAAGCATAATTCTGCCGAAAAACGCCTCTCTGACCAAAATACAGAAGAAAACAGTTTTGCTACTTCTCCGGCCGAAGCGATAGTATGATGATCAATAGTCCTGTAAGTAATCTTTAGAATTATCGAACTGAATAAGTTAGGTCTGATCTCATTAACGCAGTCAGCATTAGAAGTCAAGTCGTCATTATTAGAGGCACGGGTCTGAACTTCAATCGGCTGTAACGGCGATTAATTTCTGATACAATAAAGATTATCTTTACGTAAATGGAGTTAAATGGAGTAACAATCCCTTGTTGTATCAGACACCGGTCATATTTCAAATAAGGATCTACAACAGATTGTAAAACGCGGACTATCTGAATTTAATCTTTTATCATCGCGGTCCCGATCTACAAAAACCGGAAAACCGACCGACGTTTAATATCAACTCGATGAGCCTACAAGTATGAATAAATATTTCCCAAATCGAATTACGTACAAATCTTAATCTCGGAAAGACTGATTTTTTTTAAGGTACCATAACAAATTCTTAAAAAAAAAAACAAATCCATAACAAAATCTATCATAAAAACATACTATAAAACAAAATGAGAAATTTCAGCGTGGCAAATTTTCAGCTTCTCTTTATTTAATAAATATATATTAAAAACAGCAATTTTATAAAAAAATATATTTTGAACTGAATTGTATAATGATGCAAACAAATTCGGCTGATAAGTCATCGGCGAATAAATTAAAGTCAGGTTCTCAAACCTGCAATTAAATATAAGTGGCTGAGATCATTAACATAAGTGACACAGACCCGCTACGCCGATAAATGGTGACTACTGTTGACTGGAATAAACGAAATTCCGCTTTCGATTCGCAAGGACGTTTAGATCAGATCTACCGGTAACGGATTATAGAGATTGTGTCAAAGCGGTTGCCGGTATAAGAAAGAGAACTAATGTAATACCTGAACAGTACTACCGGCGGACATCTGAGACAAAGAGACAACTATACTTAACATAACAGGTGCTCGAGTGAGCAAACTTTCCGCGGATATAATCTATCCCTAAGGTACCCTTTTGCTATCTGGATCCTCTGCTGCCCGTATCAGATCGAACTAAGATGATAAAGCGGTCAAAGAGTGTCGGACCGGATGAAGAATTAAGTTCATTGATGACTTATCTAATTGAAGTCGTCTCTTCTGTATCGGGATTTGTCTGCTCATTCCATACTAATCCTCTTCTTCATTGAGAAATATGGCGGGGGCCAAAATTCCCGACGAAAGGAGCGTCGGGTCCTCTACTTGCGCAATGCATGTAAGAGACCGTATCTATGAAAAAACCATCGATTGCCCACAGCGAACGTCCATTAAGATCAATTATTGCAGTCAATTAATGAAATTACTCTTTATTAAAATTAATAAGTCCCTTATTTTCTACAAGGAAAATAAGGGAATAATCTAATCTAAATAGTAGGCGATTGGTTAGAACTTACGTACTAGAATAAAATACTATCCTCACCTCATGATCATTTCAACTTTCTTAATTAAATCAAGCTTATTTCTGCCTACATTTTTTTCTCATCCTACATTTATTTTTTACTTTTTTGTACAGTTACTTAGTCAGCACTTATTACATACATCATACGCGTATAACACACAACACCGATGAATATAATTACATAAACAAATAAGAAATTGTACTGCTGGACGAGAGTAGACGTCTGTGATGGAAGGCACTGACAAATGCTGGGGCCAAAACTCAAATAAAAGAAATAAGAATTGTCACTCATTTGTCAAGCTATTATATTTTATACTATTCATAAAATTACATATATAATAATTTACTATTTTATATTTACAATAATATTTCTATAATAATTTAATTATGCGATAAAAACTTTTTTCTAATAAAATAATTTCATAAATTCATAAAAATATAATTTAAACAGAAAATGTAAGTACGAGTATTTAATTAAAATAATGATTAATTTCGTTAATTCAATTGAAAGAGGTCTCAAATCGTCATTTCGTTGTATAGAAATGTACTTGTTAAAAAATAATCCAATGATAAAAAAAATCGTACCAAAAGTACATTCAGCGGCTTAAAATATAATTTAATTTATCTATAAAATTGATTGTATGATTTAAGCATACATTTGTGAAAAATACATTTTGACTGAGAATCTGTTTTTGTAACAGAATGTGTGAGAAAGAAGGAAAAGTTAGCCTTTTAAATGATAATAATAATATTAGTAATAATTTTTGTATAAATAAAAATAAAGTTTTATGAAACCAGTTTTGAAATTGGAAACTACTTAATGTTTGAAATCCAGACATCTAAATATTTCCTCCAAAAGTGGCCCGATAAAACTGAAATCCCAGTCGATTTTGAAATCCTACACATATATACATATTTAAAATGTTACTTATATCACCTTAATGTAATTTAGAATTAAATTTAATCACAGTTTAGAATTTTTAAATACCGAATGCCGAATTTTCAAAACCACCAACGTTATAAAATTGCTGGGGAATAAATTTATTTGTAGCGATTTAAATAAAGTGTAATATTATTTATTTATAAGATTTATCACTTCAGTCTGTTTATATAAAACGACGAATCCGCCTTCATTTGGACGGCAATTAGATCCAAAATTTTCAAACTATCTACAGATTTAAATTTCTTTCTTTACAGATATCTCTTTTAGTTCCTCTTGACAATACAGTCATTTCCGATAAATAAAAGATATATCGATTCGTGTGGTTATAAAAAGAAGTGATAGATCGAAGAATGGGCACGTTAATTATAGATTCATTGCAAAAAATTGTCTCTGAAGCTCTGAAGGCCGTTCATGCCACATAATTGCACGATTCAGTACAACAGAAACATTATTTTTGTTCAAAGATCATCCCCTAATAAATTCAACCGCAATTCAGAATATACAAAAAAAAAAAATATTAATGAAAGCAATTTTTGAAATACGTTTGCAGATAAAATACCGTAATGTATAAATATTTAATATTTTAGGTAAAATCTGATTTGTCTGAAGGGACAGAAAATTTCGTAATATCAGTTTTACTGGTGCTTTAATCACATTATAATTACAGTTTTTTTTTCTTTCGCGACACGAAAGTTACATAAATGTAAATTACAATACCTACACAAGTTTATGACATTCTAATAGTACGTCAAACGTACCAGGAAAATATACGAAAATTAAAGTGAAATTTCCTGTAATTAATAATATAATTAGAACGTGAAAATGAACTGTACCGTTGACGTTAGTAGTACTTCGTTACAGCCAGTTAAACCTGTAGTCGCCATAACGCTCGGCTACAGTGAAGACCGACCGATTTGACGTAGTGGAATGCAAAAAAATCAATATCTTTTAAAAACTGGCTGAAAGTTTTAAATATAAAAGATTGTATAATGAAAATAAATTTATTTCGCAACATTACTCCTGAATTACAGTTTATTTAAATTATATCCGTTCCGTACTTATTCACTTACAAATCAATTTTTGTTTGTATAAAAAAAAACCAATACGGAATCGAAAATCAAACAGCGTATTTAATGTTTCTAGGATGTACATCAATCTCATTGTTGGTGTTAGAAACAGAAAAAGAAAACATATACTTTGTCGACTACTTTAAATCTTTTCTATAAAACTATTGGGAAATCAACACGCTAATGACGCAGTTATTTTACTGAAGTATAAATGCCTGAATATAATTGCAAACATAATGATCATAAATAGAAATAATAATAAGAAAAAAAATGGTTTATCATGGTTTGTTATTATTAATAATTAAGTTGAAACATTGATATTAATTACACCGCAATAATAAATCTACATTTTACATACAAAGTACATCGTTTTATTATTCATAATGTAATTTTACATGTGCTTAAAATTATATTTTATAGTTAAATTGTAATTCATTTCCCCGTTTTGTACCTCATTATTGTCTTTAATCATCTAAATTTATACTAAAAAATTAAAGGTGAATTTCACGTTTTTATATTAGAAACAAATATTTTTTCATTTGAAAAATATGTTAAGACTGTTCGCTGATGTCTTTGCAGATGAATCGAAGTATAATAATTAACCGTACTACTCCCAAAAAACAATTTTTTTCTGATTTCCGTTGTTAAGTTATTTTATTTTTCTACAACCTGTGATTTTATCAGATATTTCCACAAAATGTCCATTTCGTTCAGGAACGGTTATGAAAAAAATATGTAATGATTCAATAAAAAAACTTAAAATTGTTCGCGCTAGAGCAGACGACGTACGTAATTCTCACAAGCACAAACAGCTGGCCCCTCTTCTTATAAGCAGCGGAGTTCTAAAATGTCAATGCGTTACTACGTGATGTTACAGAACTTTTCTTCTGCAGCACTTGTTCCTGACAAAAATACCAATTATTTGCAACCTGAATGATATTTTTTAATCTACGAAAAATCGTTCCACCAAAAACGCCAGAATGTGATAAATAAAAGTAAGAGATCAAATTTAATACCGTGTCGAGTATATGGCAGCCTTATTATCTACCTAAAAAACCAATGTATATTTTAATGAATCAAAGAAATCATTAAATACAGCTTATATAAAACAAAAATTTCATCGTTCTTCAAAGTGTGATACGGAGAAAATATAGAACGAAGTACCTTTACTCAGATTTTGTACATTGGGAGGGGCTTTGGTTCCGGTCAGACTGGTAAAAAAGGTTCTGATGGAGTAACTGATTCCTAAAAGGTCGATACTCAATTTTAGTTACGTGTACTGTTACGATCGAATGTGCCAGAGCCAAATGGCTCTTCATACTTGAGTAGACTTATGTAGGTTATCGACATGATAAAAAAGGTGTAACCGTCGATAACATTAAAATAACAGCCTGGGTTGAAAAGGTTTAAGCGTAGATCTGGATGACAGAATAGGTAACACATAATGTAAGGAATATATCAGAACCCGGTAATAAAATGAGAGTAATTGCCGGTTCAAATCCTGAAATTAACGACCGGTATAATATCAACAGCGTATATATCAGAAATACGAAAATCTATGACGCAAATTAATATTTAATCTGTCACAGTACAAGAAGAAAAGAAGATTCTTAATCGTAGTTTTTCTTTATGCGTAAGGTGTCTCCGTAAAAGTGTCAAAGTGCTATACTCAACACCTACACTTCTTGTAAACAATTTTATTCGTGCGTGTGAACAACGAACAATCTCCTTACGACGAATTTCATCCTAATCACTAGAAAATAATATAAACATTAATGCTACAACGCTACACGTTTTTACACCTGAATAACCTATGAACTCATCATCCTAATCGGAAAAAATGAACTAATTACTTTCCTTCAGGTTCACCTAAAAATGCCACTGGTCCGGACAAAACCAACTAAATCTTATCTACTTCCGCTTCTTATTTCCTCAAAAACAAGCTACGCTTTATTTTTCACTTTATAGGAAAAGAAGGAAGGAAAAGAAAGAAACTGTTCACACATAATTACGGGGGAAAGCTGATGATGAAAAAAATCAACCGGATATATTACAATTATCTCTATAAATTTTTCCGAATACTTTTTCTTAATGCCTTATCTGATATAACGATCGCGAAATTTATAAAATTAAAATGAAATAGAAAGAAGGTTAGGGCTGTAAATTCAAGCGTGAAATATCCTGAATCTAAGGAAAAAATATGATACACTCCACAAACATAAATGAATAAATTTTCTTTTACAACTTCTTCCTCTCTATCAGTGCACATGAGCTTTAGGTGTGAAAACTTATGTGAAAAAAAAGGTGTTTATTAAAATAGCAAACCCTAAACACAAAAATTATCCTTCGATTGCAGAATTTACATAACAAAATAAAGTCGTAAAACTGTTAATATATATCAATACAATATAACCAGTAATAATACTTAATATAATTTTACTTCGTCGGCTAATTTGTACACATTTCCAACAAACACAACTCAGAAAAATAATCAGATGAATAAAATGTACCTTGGAAGTTCTTAATTTTCAATTTCCAGCTATTGGATTAACTTTATGCCTCATAAAATTAATCGACCTAGTAATTTATAACATTTTGTTCCCTTGAGATAATATCTGTAGTCCTTAAAGAGTAAATTACATTCTCTGGTTAAATAACAGAGTATAGAATTGTGTATGCAAAATTGTTTTATATATATATATATATATATATATATATACATCTCATCTCATAAGCAGTACTTATTTGAGAATCAACAAAAAGTATTTCTAATTAAGGGAATTGGTCTCACTCCAGAATACATTAATTTAATAAAAAATGTTACTTAATAAAATTTATATAATTTAATAAAAAATATACAGGATCTAATGTACAGAGGGCCCACCAAAAGGTTCTCTGAAACTATGTTACGTCACAAAAAAAACTTTAAATAAAGAACTTTATTGATTTTCCCAAAAGCACTGAAATTACGGTTTTGCTATTTTACAACCTACTTAAATTTTCCAATATGATGACCAACTTTTTCTAAACAGCAACCCCCTCCCTTACTTCCTTTTTTGTCATTTTCGATTAAAAAAACCATTAGTATTTTTTATTCTTGAGTATTTTTTTCTAAATGGAAGCCATTCAGAAGCAGGTCGGCCAATAAGGCGGCTGACAAAGTCTAGGATGTAAAACGTTTGCATTTAAGGAAGGATACCCAAAAATAAAAAATAAATGTTTTCCATCGACAATTGGCAAAAGTAGGGGTTGCTATTTAAAAAAAATAAATAAATAAATAAAGTCGGCCACCATGGTGGATAAACAGAAATGAATTAAATAATGTATCTTACAATTTAATGCTAAGAGAAAAATAAGTTCCTGTTTAAATTTTATTTTAGGTTCTTACAGTTTAAGAGATCCTAAGATAGAACACATTTTACGTGAAACATGTGTATAAGAGATCAATAGCTTTGCTACAAATTATGCCATTCAACTGCGTAAGTTCATCGGTCGTTGAGATAAAAATAAAATTTGAAAAATTGTATGTATGTAACAATAATAATAATAAAAAAATAATAATAATAATACTCAGTGTCGTAGCACTTTTCCAATACAACGGAGTCGAATCGATTTCAAATAACGCGGGTTTTACTGGATGGCTCTTACTTGTATAAAGGAAGGAAGAATATAAATTTAAATATTAGGTTTTATTTTTCTATTTTAGCCACATCATCACAGATAATAATACTAATTCTATTCGCCAGATATATTACTTTTTAAACATTTATTTATAATAAAACACATTTCAATAATTTTCCAAAAAAAAATAAATAAATAAAATGAATTTTCTTTCAGTAAATGTTCAATTTTACATGTGCATGAAAGTTATTTTAAGCCAGAAGAATACTAATAAAGTTTTATATTAGCTAGTATACAGTAAGAGGAGTATTACATAGTTATTGTGGTATGCGGGGAATGTTTTTTTTTGTTTTTTTTTAACTGAATAATGCTAGCCTGAAATGGAATGCTGTTAGCTGCAACAGTCATACAATCCTTGAACAGACGACAATATGAATATTGTTCGTCTCTCTGAGGAATTCCCAGAATCAATTAACTGGAATAAATATATATAAAATTAAACTAAATTTAAAACACAAACATTAAATTAAAATTGAATTCCAATGCAGTTTTATTTTTAAATTAAACACGCCGACGTATTTACGAATACACAGAAAAGTGTACAAAGCTATTGTAATTAAAAATGTTTTCGACACACAATCCATAAAAAAAATAAAAGTAAATAACGGATATTAAGTTAATCGCTTATAAAGTAGTGTAAGCTTAATTTTTTATTTACCAGAATTTTGGTAAATGCTGGCCAGAAGATTCACCAATTATTTTACCAGAAAAAATCTGATGTGGACACCTCATGACTTTTTTTAGAATCAGACGTTAATAAATCAACATATTTAAATTTAAAAAAAAGTTAGAGAAAAAAAATTAGTACAAAAGTTAAAAAAATCTGTTTGCAATCAGATTGAAAAATTGTTTCAATCTTAATTATTAATAATAATTGATTATTACTAATAAATCAATATATTTAAATTTAAAAAAAAGTTAAAATAAAAAAAAAGGAAATTAAATCTGATTCGAACCGATGTGACTTTCCCTGATATTAATGAAATAATTCGTTAATTAAAATTTTATGTGGCTTATTACTGCAGTTAAGAAAAAGTTCAAATTTTATTGGGCTTTTTTGGACACTTTTGATCCAGTCGATTGCAATCAAAAGGGGAGAGATGCACAAGTAGATGTTACAACAGCCCAAAACTAATCAAAATAGATTAAGGCATGGTAAAAATGTATATTTCTCTTGAAATCTGAAAATCGAAATTTTTCGCAATACTCCTTTACTTCGTACAAGGAAGTAAAAAGCATTTTATAACGTAATATAAACAAAACGATTTACGTATTTTTTTTAGCGAAAATCTTTTTAAATAGTGAAAGAGACAACTCCCTTTACGGAAGCTCAAGTTGTTAATTTTCTCACAAAGCTCTATCTTAGTAGTAAATGATTTTAAGTTTTCATCATTTAAGTATAGATTTATACAATTAATAAAGGTAAAAGAAAAATTTTATTACCGATTAATTTTTTGTAGGAACAATATTTCTTCCGATCCAGTGCGGGACTCCTACAGCAATATTTCAATAATCGGGACAGTAGGAAATCCTAGTAAAGACAGTTACTTTTATACGATTTGAGAACTAGATCGTCGATACCGGTGTTCTTTGGTGTTTGGGTTTCAATTAACTACACATCTCAGGAATGGTCGAACTGAGACTGTACAAGACTACAATTCACTTACATTTATATAAAAATATTCTCATTCATCCTCTTAAGTAATACCTACGGTGGTTCCGGAGGCAGAAAAACAAAAACAGAAAAAGAAAAAATTAAATATGTAATTAAGTATCTAATAGCCGGGTACACCAAAATATAGTGTATGTAAAATTAAAGGCGGGTCCTCCCTCCAAGCTGCCTCTACTTACCACCTCTATCCAACTCCTATAACCCGGCATGCGGAACACTTGCTACTGGTTACTTCAAAAGTAATGCGTACGTGCAAATCATAACATTATAGTTTACAATAAATAACTCATTTCATATACTTTTGTATTACGTCATTGTTTCTGTTTATTTATAGCAAAACCTTAGTTTAATATACTTAAATATATATACTTTCAAAAAATAAATAAATTACTTCATATATATCTTGAACTAAATATTAGGTATAAATAATTTTATTTGTAATCACAAATTACCACAACATATTTTTATAGTATTACATAATAGTAAAGTCATAATTGGATACGGTGCAAGTCGTTGCAAATTAATGTATGTGACTTTTGGAATACACTACTATGGCTGCTAGGGTGTGAGAAAAGGTCGCTAAGTGATGTTAAGAGCAGTGGAGGGGATGGTACAGCGGAGTACTGACCCGTCTTCAGATATTATATACACATTTCTCAACTACACAAGAAAAAAGTAGGTAACGATTGTGTTTTTTATTTCTTTTAATTTCCGCTATTTTAAAAAAAAATATTTTGTTACTCAACCCCACTTAAAGCTACGCTTATTACATATGTGGAAAATAAAATGAAAGATTTCATGGAAGACAACAATAAAACGTGTAATTACCGCAAATAAACGTGAATAATTTTTTTTTTTAAATCCACTATTATAATAAATGGTATTTTTATTTATCGTAATTTATTTTAAATCCGTATTTATAATAGGCACATAAATCAGTTTACATCAACTATACACGAAAAGTGAATGTGCTCAATCAAGCTATCCAGAAAATCTATCAAAAGAATAATTAACGGGAAAAACTGTGAAAAAGGACGGTCACTTTCATAATCCTACTTTCATTCATCATCTGAAAGAATTCTCATTTTTGTAAATATAATTAAAGTAAAACGTACAAAAATTGTTATTTTAAGACGTATGACAATTAATTATTCTACATAGCTGTCTGTAAATTTGATACGACAATGACATTAGAAAACATGCCATACAACAAAATCTAGCATAAAAATGAAACAATTTCTTCAATTAAAGTCTCAATAAGTTTAAAAAATTAATACTATAATAATAATAATCATTATGCGAGAGTGAATTTGATATAAAGAAATTCCTTCACTTCAAGGCATAATATGTGGTGAAAATAACTCGAGATCCAATTTATATTTTTTTTGCGACTAAAAAGCAAAAGATGTAAAGGTAAATGATTGTAATTTGTACGTAAATCGATGATTGAAATCCAATAGTGAATGTAAGAAAGTATTTAAACAAACTAAGCAAATATGTATGTAATGTATAACTCGCACATAAATAAAAAAAAAGAAGTTTTTAATTATTCACGTCTATTTGCAATTAAGTACACGTTTTATTTGTTATCTTTCGTGAAATCACTAATTTTATTTTCTACATATGTAACGAGCATAAGCTTGTAAGTGGGCTTGAGTAACAAAATAGTTTCAAACGGCGGTTCTGAAACTTTTACCTACCACTCACTCATGTGAATTACAGATCCAGCAGCATATCACTGTACTATATTACATACGTAATACGTTACTAGGTTAGCGATAAAGTTATATCTCAGAATGGTAAAACAATAAAAAATCTTTTTAAAGATACCTATATATTTTATAAAGAAAAATCATCTATTACAATTTTTTTTCTTATTTTAATAAAAATAATTACAATACAAAATAAATGCAATTCTATTTTAGTAAATTCAATTTTCAAACCTTCATCGCAAGATAGTTCTTTCAAAAAGATCCTGTTTCGTTGTTAGTTAGGGATCCAGGAATGATATCCAGTATGAAATGGATTCGTATACGTAGGACTTCAACACTGTAGGCTTTTAAAGCCTACAGTGTCGAGCATTAGGCGAGAGACTTTTTTAGGCAAAATTATTTTTCTTCCAATTTTCAGTCTTTGGAAAAGACTGCATGTTTTCATTCCAAATACTATAATCATCTCACATTTTTGACAAATAGCTTTATTTTGTCGCCTACTTAAAATCGATCTGTTGTTTCACCTTGCTAACTAAAATTTAAGTCACTGAGGCGATTGAAAAATTCTGTTAAATAGGCGAATGTTATGATCTACTGCTCGTCTGAGAATCAATTACGCGGTTCAAAATCGGTATTTCACACCTGACTGTAACTCTAACTGAATGCGGTTACTGCCCATTTCAGAACACACTTTCGAAAATAAACGAGAGCTTAAAGTCCGAAATTTTTCTTTGGCGACAACACCTCGATATTTTCCTGTCATAACTCGAGCGCCCTCAGAACAGAGACAACGCGCCGCTTCCAGTCCAGCCCATTTTTTGAAGAGAAGTCATCCAGCTTTTTAAATATTTCACCGGTGGAAGTCGTGTTGATAATTCATCATACAATAAATAATCTTCTTTAATTGAACTTTGAAATGCCCATCGCACGTAAACCGTAAGTTTAACATAAGTTTCAATTCTTTCACAGTTTGGCTGACGATTCATACAAGTCACAATTATTTTTCGCATCAGGTAACAACCAACAGCTCTTTCTCGATCGTATGTGCTTTTCCAAATTTTGCTATTATTAAGCTAAGAAAGATCCTTCAACTACTTTTTGAGTTATGCCTGTAAAAGATGACGTTATTTGTTTAGTGCATTTTATCTCTAACAATTTTCGAATAAAATAATTCTTAAGTTCGTTTTCCTAATGATGAATATTTCGTACTAAGGTTTCAGTAATGAGGGTTTCACGGTTCGGTTTGGAAGAATTTCAAAGCAAATAACAACACATTGAGGTCATGGCTCATTGTTTTCATCCGTGAGAGTAATATACTTAGGATCATATTTTCTCCCAAATTTTCGTATTTTACTAAAAAAATGAACTCGACTCACCTCAAATTCTGATTCTGAAGTAGAGCTCAGCGATTCAGGTGTTTTTAACTGACGATGTTTTGTCTGTCGTTGCACTATTAAGCCACTTATCCGGTTGATTTATATCAACTAAACTAAAAAAAAATATTTCAAAGTACGTAAACTCGTTTAAGAAAAAAAATATACATCGTTAAAAATACGTATGCCAAGTCTAGGCCTTAATTTTATGAAATGAAAAAGTAACATAATATTTTGAAATCAGGTTATCACAGAGTATGTACAACTCCGAAGCAACTTATCAGTCTGTAGGACAATCAAGACCGAATCGCTCAACTGTGGAAGAAAGTACGACATTCTTTTTATAGCGGTATTAAGCAACTTTTTCGTATACGTGCGACGCGATGCATCCACGGGACAGACAAGTCGCTACATGTACGCTGTGGCATAAGAACACGTCGGTGTTGCGAGTTGTTCATGCCAGCCAAATAACTGAAAACTGATATTCTTATGGTTACTATACAATTTACTCAAATTAAAGGAAAAGGAAATCGATGATAAAATAATTTTGTATTACAATATATCAAAAACGTTCAACAACCGCTGATCCACTGTAATAAAAATAAATAAATACTAAAATGTATCTGTTATATTAATATTTTTTTATAATAAGTACGCGTTTGCCTACAACAATTTCAGAACTACTGTTCTAGTTTAAACACAAACCAAACCACCAAAGAACACCGGTATCCACGATCTAGTATTCAAATCCGTGTAAAAATAACTGACTTTACTAGGACTTAAACGCTGGAACTCTCCACTTCCAAATCAGCTAATTTGGGAAGACGCGTTCACCACTAGACCAACCCGGTGGGTTCTATCTACAATGTTATTTGTTTAATAGCAACATTACGTTAATTTTGGCCAAAATTCAAAAACTGTGTTTATCCACTCTTTAATTTTTTGAGATTTAAAATAACTTTTTGGAAATTGCAGAAGACATAGTTATGGGGTTTGTTTTAATCTTTCGGGTTAAATATCATGTAAAACCATCTAATTGTGCTCCATCTAAATTGTGCTCCGTAGCAGGGAATTTCAGGGGGAAATTTTTCCCGACCTTATTGTAGAAGAGAAAATTTCCATGCTATATTAATACAAACATATAATTACACCACCACAAGGATTATGACTGAAGAAGGCTTATGAGTGCATCCTCCGAGAATCCCTACTAAAAATTATAAGACACCTCGGACTATGTGCCAAATTAACAAACATGATAAAACTGATTCTCACAAACACTAAGTCGAACGTAAAATTCAGAGGTGAGCTCTCGGAACCATTTGAGATCAAAACAGGACTGCGCGAAGGCGATGGGTTCACCGCTGTTATTCAACTGCGCTCTACAAATGGAAAGGAGGGAATTTCTCAAAAAATTGCCCTCAAACGTAAAACCAAGCCGAAAAATCAAAATAAACTGTCTTGTTTTCGCCGACGACTTCTGCTAGCAAATGACATCGAGGATGCTAAATTACATATATTAGAACTTCAAAACATTGCAAATAAAATTGGCTTCAAAATATTCGAAAAGACAGAAATAAATATTCGAAAAGTAAACATAAACGGATATAAAATCAAAATAGTAACCCGACTTAAATACCTCGGAGAAATAATAAACAACCTAAACGGAAAACTTCGAACCATATAAGAAGAAACTAGCGAAAGCTCAAAAATTAACTTTGTACACTTACAATAAAAAATTCCTTTTAATAAACGCAAAAATAAGACTGTACAAGACAGTTATAAAACCAGAAAGCATTTATGCAGCAGAAACAATCTTCCACCTGAACAAACAATCAAAAGACAGAGACAGAATCCAGAAAATCGAAAGAAGAATTGGAAGAATCTGCATCAGTAATAAGTACCAGAAGGACGGGCAGTGATGGATTGTGCCCAACAAAGTCGTGTACAAAGAGTGAGAACCTATCATTGATATTATGAGTAAAAGAGGACAGTAGGATTCTTTGGACGTTATCATGAGGATGTACGATTCAAGTCTTGCAACTAGTACAGTACAATCTCGACTTGAAAAACACCAAGGACAGGATGCAGATGGATCAGAGAAATAAGAGGATCTGAATGAAATTGGCTTTACACCAGAAAAGACACCTCGGATAAGATAAAATTAAACAAAAAAATTAAGAACAAAAGCTTTCGCTTCAAATTCACAAGAAAACTGACAACTCTCAACACAAGAAAGGAAACAACGATCGGAACGTATGAATAAGTACTGGTAGGAACACAAAGTTCAACCCACCGGGTTGGTCTAGTGGTTAACGCGTCTTCCCAAATCAGCTGATTTGGAAGTCGAGAGTTACAGCGTTCAAGTCCTACTAAATCCAGTTATTTTTACACGGACTCGAACAATAGATCGTGGATACCGGTGTTCTTTGGTACTTGGGTTTCAATTAACCACACATCTCAGGTATGGTCGAACTGAGAATGTACAAGACTTACACTTCATTCACTCTCATACATATCATCCTCATTCATCATCCGAAGTATTATCTAAACGGTAGTTACCGGAGGCTAAACAGGAAAAAGAAAGAAAGAAGAAAGGAACACAAAGCTCAAAAAATCCCATCGAAGAGACTTGGATAAGGGACTGACTAAAGTGATCTTTAATATCACTCACAGTGATTAATTAATATCATTCATACATATCCATTTTTTTAACCAACTCATTTAAATTGTATTTTTCAACTTATTTTGTCCCAATTTCTTTTTACGTGTTTAAAACATTCTATGCCTGTAATATAATAAATAAAAGAATATAAAAATAAACGACGAACAAACAGACCTAACATAAAAAGAAATCTAGTTCTTTACATCAAATATATATAATTTATCACCAGTCGTTGACGTCAGCCAACAACAATGAACATATGTTTTTTACAGGTACCTCGTTACGTCATTGAACCGTGTTTAACTTACAATAAAAGCATAAATCACGCGCACGTTTATCTGCATTACTAAACCGAGTGAGTGTATTATAAAAATTATTTTTACAATAATGCAATCGTATTGCATACATAATAATAATAACGTGTAGTGAAATAAATAAAGAACCGCACTGGCCAGGTTCCAAATGTAAGAAGAATTTATTAAACATAAAATAACAAATTAAAGAGTATCGAATAACAACAGCTGATGCCATTGAAAACAATAACAAGCAGATCAGTCAGTTCGATCAAATTGTATGGATAAACACAGATATAAAACACTCATACAAACATCACTTATAAAACCGATCAGAAATTGTTTAGATCCGGGTTCAAGAAGTAATCGATCTCTGAAGCCTTGAGCTAATTATTATCATATTTATACGAATCATTTCAACAAACGTAGTCAATAAAA
This sequence comes from Lycorma delicatula, assembly GCF_047948215.1. Taxonomy (NCBI): domain Eukaryota; kingdom Metazoa; phylum Arthropoda; class Insecta; order Hemiptera; family Fulgoridae; genus Lycorma; species Lycorma delicatula. The sequence goes on along the minus strand of NC_134460.1, from coordinate 80,479,844 downwards.
TGTTCTACTTTTCCAACTTTTACAAAACTGTTTTGATAATCTGGTCGTTTATCAAAACCAGAAACAAGCATAAATATACAATAACCGATTAGTCATGTAAAGGATCTTTATAGTCGTCATCCCAACATTGTAAAAAGCAAGTAGAATTTCAAAAGTGTACAAATCCTAGTTCAGAACAAGGACATGTCCGCTAAATTATCTAAATTATTATTTCTAAATTATCTTTCACTACGGTAGTTCTATTTTACGCTAGACTGCTGTAGCGTTGAGTTCGATTTCATCAAATGTTTGTTGAAAACGCGGTTTTTTTTATCCGTAAGTAGCATTAATAAGCAAGAAAACGCGGAATGAAACAATTTTTGACAGAATGAAAGATCAATGTTAATATAAATGAAAGATGTATACAGAGCCACAGATAAAATCAAAATACGGTCAAATTACGGATGGATATTTGTGCCGTATGATGCCAGAGCGCTTTGATTCGTTATCATCTAGGCTACTACGTCATTCGTACTTACCGTGTGATCGAATCTTTCCGCTAAAAAGTAGCTTTTCTCACGTACAGAGTTTCACGATTACGAACAATAAACTATTATTTTCCAAAAATAAAAAGCTGATACCTCCACCCAGAAATCAAGAAAAGTAGAGAACATAACATGTTTGTCACTCTATACAGAATATAATATCACTAAATTATAGACGTGTATCAGGCACTCATTTCAATTCAGAAAAAAATTCAATCTAATATTCATATATTAAAGATAAGTCTTTAATATAAGTCATAAGTCACCGGAACTGAAAACATTTCAGGATATAAAGAACACATTTTTTGTCATTCTATCCAAAACAAGGCCAATACTTCGACAACTGAGTACAAAAGAAATTGATGAACGGAAGTGCGAATTATGAATTCAGTAGTGATATTCAGAATAGTGAATATACTGAAGTCATACGTATGATTTTAAAAAAAGGGGTTTCGCATAATATCCCAAAAGAGCGCAATTTCATGACTTTTGACCTTACTTTTAATAAAAAAATATATTTAAAAATAGAATCAGATACCTAGTAAAAAACTCTTTCTCAGAATACACGTTCAAAACAATAGAATGCCGGAAAACCTTTATATAAACAGGAAATACAACCTCAGATGAAGGTAACAGTGACTTTCACAAACAACGGTATAAAAGATGATCTGTATTATGAAATTTATTTATGATAATAAACGTGCAAAGGAAAACGGTCAAATAAAAAACGATTATAATTATAACTGTACTTCATCCGATGGACTCCATTGAAAGATTTGCAGTTCAGTAGATATTTCTAATCATCACAGATTTGGGAACGAACAAAAGTTATTCTAAGATTTGGCTCCAAGTAAGGTCACGAAGAAGAGTAATCCGCAAATTTGAGGTGATCAATGGAAAACTCATTCATCGGTGGCAAGCTTCAATTCGTTTTGGATAAAGATCATCTGAGGAATTGTGAGCTGGATTGGTATTAATTACCAGCAGAGGTTATGGAGGATCCCTAGGATCGGTTTAGTCGGCATGTTTCCATAAGGGAAACATGCCCTGCCCTTATGGCATCTTCCCATCATAAGGGCATCTGCCTTTATAGGTCTTCCCAAGGAGACCATAAGGGAATACGACACAAACAGCCGACTTTAAGTTGACTAAAGCGGTCTCCGTCGTCGAAATTAAATTAAACTTTTATATATCCGATTTTTTCCTTAATTATATTAATTTATCGGTTTTATTTTATTATATAATACAGGAGCCATACTTTAATCGGTATTTTTTTTAAGTTACTTATTTTAAACCCGTTGATGTCCTACGTAAATCATAATACGTTTCCGGATCATAATATCCCCCTCATTTCTGGGATCCCGTCAGATTAAAGAAGTCCATTATATGTTTAAATAAATAATGTATTTTAGTTAATGCTACTAATATATATAGCAAACTATTTTCTATGAAAATACTTTATATTTTTTCCTGAGTTAATTATTTCCTAAGAAACGTGAGTAATAGAAAGTCACACTGCTTCAAACTATGAAAATCTTAAATATAATTTTCAAAATAAAAAAGGGGATTTCCATAAGGGATACAAGTTTAAGAAAACAGATTTTCTCTATCTATTATACATAAAATAAGTTTTTAAATATACAAGCAGTAATAAAGCAATCACATTAAATATTCCCCTAGAGTTAATGCGCACGGAGACTATTTGCCGGCTCGATATTATCGGGTCGGCGTTAGTTCTCGTGTAAACTGGAGGAACCAGACCGAGTGGGCGGTTGTTGAGAATTTCATCGTTTACTTGGCAAGAGAAAGGATAGCCGAAGAAGTTTAGGGATCCGCTTGGATTTGCCTTAACCTACTTTTTTTTGTCTTGTCTTACAGTTTATGTTTTTGTTGTTTTTGGCTTTGTTTTGTTATAGTTTTTTGTTTTCGTGTTATGTTTTGCAACGTTGCGTGTTGAACTCAACTTTTTCCTATTTCGAGTAGGTAGTTGTGATTCCAGTTCCTTCTAATTGTCTATTCAGTCTTCTTAAAGACTTGAGACTTGTGTTTGGTTTTTAAAGGGTTATCTAGTAGGTAGTAGTACAATAATGGGAATGTCACATGCAGCATTCGCATTGGTGGCATCCCGACTGAGGCAAGAACAAGGCTGAGAGAAGATGCCTTTGCCGAAGTTTTCTAGGTTATCTCTGGTAAAGCCCATCAGGGCTAGGTACGGAGGGGGTGGCATGGTGACCGAAACCGTCACATGGAGGGATCAGGATGGATAGACCTAATTTAAAGAAGATGTAAAGGAAAAAAGCTACTTTGCCATAAGAAAAATGCATAAGAAGATATGAGAGTCAGAGGAGACGAGTGAAAGCCACATTACGGCATATTATAAAGGTTGGTCGAAATAATTTTTTAGTGAGGGCTAACTAAACAGTAGAAAGACCACTGATGAGCGATTAGAATTATTGCAGCCACAAGTTGAAATAAAGGCGGACTATGAGATTTCATTGCGAGACTTGCACAGTGCACTAAAGACACTGAAAACGGGAAAATCTACAGGGCATGATAGGATACCAGGGAATGTTAAAATATATGGCCCCGAAAGTGTTTTTGGACTTTCTATAATTGGCTAAGAAAAATCACTATCCGGGATAACTGACTTGGGACATCTTCCGTTAAAAAAAATGTGATTACTAATAATTCAACAAACATTTTTGTAAGTACTTGGAAAAATTTATTCTGGAATTTGGGAGCTGAAAATGCGACCGCGGATTTCAGGTCCTCAGTGCAATTTCAGGCTTGTATTAAATACCTAAGAGTTTATTTTCTTAGTTTAAATGGTAATGAGGTAGATAATTAATTGTATATAACTAGGAAGTCAATTTTAGTTTTGTTCTTATGGTACAAGCCTTTGAAAGGGTCGCGAGCCAAACAAAATTTGGAAGTCTTGAGGAAAAGTGTGTAAAAGGTCATCCAACCATTACAAAGTATTTATAAAAGAATAAGATACAACGTAATAATAGAAAATTTAAGGTCTGAAGAATGTGAATAATTCCGAACCCGAAACCAATCCTCTTCATGTCTGATGGCTGATGTAACCACAAAACTGCATAAGCAGAATACAGAAATTCCACATCGGGATAAACAACTTACAGCCAGTTCTCAGATAAAAAAATTGCTTTTGTGATGATTTAACTGTTGCCAGCGAATAAGAAAATCTTATTTCACCGGGAAATATAAAACAAAACGTGGCGTGACCGAATAAGAATCCAGGTTATAAGCGATAACCCACCGGATTGGTCTATAGTGGATAACGCGTCTTCCCAAATCAGCTGATTTGGAAGTCAAGAGTTACAGCGTTCAAGTCCTAGTAAAGCCAGATATTTTTATATGGATTTGAATACTAGATCGTGGATACCGGTGTTCTTTGGTGGTTGGGTTTCAATTAACCACACATCTCAGGAATGGTCGAACTGAGAATGTACAAGACTACACTTCATTTACACTCATACATATCATCCTCATTCATCCTCTGAAGAATTATCTAAAAACGGTAGTTACCGGAGGCTAAACAGGAAAAGAAAGAAAGGTTATAAGCGATGTCTAAATACAAGTGACATAGAGAAATAATAGAAAGAACACAGCTTCGATGGTTAAAGGATAGACCTGCAGAGACACCCTGCAGATTGTCTTACGAAGAAAGACAAAAAGGAAAACCAAAGAAATCGTTCGACAAAAAAATGTGTAGGGTGGAGAATGGAAAAACGCAAAAAGAAACGGTGGAGATAAAGCAACGGTGGAGATAAACCTCGACAAACACAGGTAGAAGAGGAGCCGATAATCAGAAAAAATTCTGATTTCGCATTAATCGTCCCTTTTTATCATCAAGCCTTGCAATATAATACACAATGTTTTTAAAACACTTCCATGGGTTATACAGGGTGTCCCACATAAAATCCAACCCAACCTTATACTGGTAGGTATTGAAATAATAAAAAGGCATGTGTAAATGTAAATGTAATTTTTATTATTACCATCCATTACCTTACATTTAGAGTAAATGTTGGAAGTGGCCGCTATATTCTTGAATACAAGCTTCAATTCTTTTTACAGCGTTTCTTGCAACTTTTTTGAAAGTTTGTGGCTAGATATTTAATACAGCTTGTTCAATATTGACTTTCAATTGTTCAAGTGTTCGTGGTTTGTTGCTGTAGGCCTTTTCTTTGAGGTAACCCCATAGAAAAAAATCCGCCGCAGTCAAATCTGGAGATGTTGGTGGCCAAAATCCTCGACCGATAACACGATTACCAAAGAATTCCTCAACGAAATCAGAAGTTGAACCTGCGTAGTGCGATGTCGCACCGTCATGTTGTAGCCAGCAGTGTCTGTCTTCCTCTTCAAAGAGTGCAATGAATTGAATAAAATCTCCTGATATCGTTCTACATTAATGGTGTACTCGAAAAAAATAGAACCGATTATTTTCTTCCGCGATATCGCGCACCACACGCCCAACTTCTGCGGGTGTAATTGTTTTTCGTGATAAACTTGGGGATTTTCAGTACTCAAAATTCTGCTGTTTTGGCTGTTTACGTAGCCATCCAAATGAAACCGTGCTTCATCTGTGAAAAATAACGAATTCATAACATTAATTCCCTCACGCAGAAATCGACGGAACCGTTGACAATATTGTAGCCGTTTTTCTTTGTCGGGCTCAAGAAGTTTATGAACCGTTTGAATGCGATAAGGTCGTAATTGTAATTGTTTGTCAGTTGATTTAGACAAATTCATTTCAGCAGACAAACGTCTAATCGATTTATTTGGCGAGGCGAGTAATCGGTCTTTGACTTCAGTGACTGAATCTGTATTCAACACTGACGCAGATCTTTTGTGTTCCTTGTTATTAACAGAACCAGTCTCGCTAAATTTTGCAACTAACCTTAATACTGATTTTTTGTTAGGAGCTGGTTTATCTGGGTGCTTATGGCGAAACAAATCTTGCACTGCAACCATTGATTTCGTTCTGAAGTGACTGAACTGACTCAACAACGAAAACACGTTCATCTAGCGAAAAGACCATCTTGTCTCTAGTAATACACTGAACGTTATGATTGCATTGTTGTTACTATCGGTAGTGTTCTACTGCGTCGCCGCGGTGCTCAGATGTTGGGCGAGTCCATTTCAGTAACGAGTAGGGGAGGAGTAAGCTTGACTTATGAAATTTCATGGATGATGATTGATGGGTTGCGTTTTATATAGGACACCCTGTAGTATAACAATGTCAGCTGGAATTCATTACCGTGCTTGAAATTGCAAAAACTACATTTCGTTACCGTGAAAATTAAATCCGACTGGAATACGTACAAATACGATGATAATTTTAATATTGAAACGACTTTAGCTATAATTCGTCGTAACGAATTTTAACACCGTCCGAGCGTGATAATAGCGATTCATTTGCACACGAAATTTCTAATATTTTACATAATAGTATGATAATATTTGTCGACCGGTGTTCATAAAGAGATCGGGAATGAATATAAGCGCCAGCAAGCGTACACGTGCTGTCAAAGTGATGAGGTGCTAGTACCGACCTGTGTGCTTTAACGATAACAAAAACATAACACCTGATAGTTAGCGCAAACGCTGTAGTACTGTACGTAGTAGTTCTTTTATGAGCGAGGGAAGGGGGACGCACTTAGTGTAGCGTGAGAACTACCTTGAACCTGGAGTGAATGACCTACTACACTCGGTCAACGTTCCCACAAACATCGTACCGGTCGTTAAATTGTAGTATACCCACAGTAAATGGTATAGAATACAGTCTGCAACTCGCGACTTGCCCGGTGCATCCCTCTATTGTCTGTAAAAAGTTATTATCGGGCGATACAGGGAGACACGTGGCATTGTACAAAGTCTACCGCGGAAAATAACAAACAACCGAACTCCTCCTCCAAGATCAACGTCGGTAAGCGAACGTATTACTAAATAAAAATGGCGGGAACTAGTCGCGTTACTTCAAGTAATCCTTCCTAACCGAAAGAAAGAATTTCTAAACAATTTATATCATTACAAAAAAATGAAATCTTTCAAAATTTCTTATAAATACTATAAATGACTTTTTAAAAACACATTATTTACAATATATTTCCCCTCCCCCTCACCGATAAAAAACCCCACTGACGAGATAACATTGATTATGATATAGAGAGACGCTAACTAATTTTACAGTCGGTTAAACCTTTTTTTTTACAATCAATAACGGTCAACAATTACTTTGAAGAGCTCAGTTTGTTAAATTCATTAAAAAATAAATGACATCTACTGTCCACAAAACTATTAGTAAACATTTAAAACAAAGTATACCGAAGAGAAAAATTTCGTTCAGATGGCGATAAAACAATAAACAACTTCGCAGTGTCTGTATGAAGTAGATGAAGATCACGTGAAATGTAATAGGTAAGACAGAAAAATATCTGTATAATTAACCTATACTACGATCATAAAGATAAAATACAATATACAATAAAAAACAAATATCGAAAAGGCTGTTTAAAAATCACCAATCCATACGATTTACTCAAGCAACCATCTGTCACTTTTCGACTGTTAACGTATAAAAGAATTGTTAATGGGGGTGTGTCAAGATTTTGGGTACCTGATTTTTGCACGAATAATTAAAAACTGAATCCACGAATAATTAAAAAAACGCTAGGGAGCGTTTTTACGTGCGAGTATGTTCGCGCGTTTCACGTATTGTCCATTAATGTCTGTGGAACAGATGATTTTTGTAATCGTAAAAATTGGGGTTCTTGTGTAAGATCGTTTCCCTATAATTCATGACAACCGATTCAAGATTTTCGACGCATTTCGATAAAAGGTTCATCAGGGAACGTCCAGAATAATACTGGTTGGGTAAATTTTTCTTTATTTCCCCATCACAAAAAAAAAGAAAAGAAAAATACGGAATAAGAAATGAGGATCTTTTCTTTGGACGATATGACTACTATTCGAATTGAGAACGGGATCTTGTGAAAAATTTACTAAGATACTTTTAAAACTTAGCGAAAAAAGTTTAAAAACTAAAAGCTAATTTTTTTTTTAATTCTCATCCCTACCCGATGCCCAAAATAATAAAGAAATATAAATATTCAGGAATTTAAAAGTTTCAGTTTTTCGAAAAATGTATACACAAAAAATTGGTTAGGAAACAGAAGGATACAACCCACCTCCACTTAAATCTTGAGCTTAGAGGAAGTAATTTTTATTCAAATATTACATCTTTCTATTTGTCTTAATCATTGTAGAATTTTTTTTCATTAATAAAGGAAATAAAATATATACAAATAAATAAGAGAACACGTAAGGCTAAAGTTTAATGATCTAATATATAATTTAAAAAAACTTAACATTTGTAAAATCAGTAAAGATAAATTAATTTTTTTAACCATTTGAAAAGTTCGTTAGTTTTTGTTTTAACCTAGAAATTTTAGTCGCTAAATAAATGCTAAAAACTTGTTTGTAATGATAATATACTTAAAACTGTAATAATAATAAACTACATTAATAATCAAAAGAAAAAACTATTTAAAAAAGAAAGGTGTAATAAATATAAAAATCGTTTAATTTATCATCGTAGTCATTAAACATTTTACAACTTAGGAAAATACAGATGATTTTTATTACATTGTTTACAATAATCATTGTCAAAAGATACGTATATCACTTCGAATTAATCTATAAACTGTACCTAACGAACGCAATAAACGGTAATTACTTATCCGCTAACCAATAATATTAACAGGAAAAAATATCCGATTCAACAATGAATAACATATTACAATTGAAATTTTAATTACATTTATAACTTCACGCACAGAAGAAATTTAATAAATCAAATCTTCAAGACACTTTTGGCACTTCTGAACTTAAAATGTATCCAACAACCGGTTTGTTGTATGATGTCGAATAACGTAAACTAACGATTGTAGACGTCCTGACACGACTTACAGTAATATCATCCCATGCCAAGTATTAATACGTAAAGTGAGGAGTAAATCAGTTTTTTCCTAAAATGCTTTATTTAATTTGATTTTTTCACCGAGATAAATTTACTACCAGCACGCCGCATATGTTGTACGCTGCTGTGCCATGGTCACCGAGAATGACAGTTATTATCTTAGTCGCGCTGTTAGTTTCTGTTACAACTTGAATTTAACTCCAATATATTAACTCAAGTATACTATATTGTCCTGAGATCCGGCTGAAAATGGCAGGACCTTGATAGAGTTGATGGACTATAAGGCTGATTCATGAAGTGCATGTAGGGAATAATATCATCAGCTCTAATAATCCCTTCCAAAAATAGGAAAAGGTTGTTGAAATCCGAAATAAACGAAATCACAGATAAATGATAAGTCTCACCCGGTAATTGAACCTGGGTCATGCTAACGACTCTTCTGACACTTTCCTAAAAGAAATCATCAATATTAAAACACATTTTTAGCGATCGAACTGAAGGCCGTATGAGTATATAAAAATAAATGAGTAAATAAAGTATTTTACGATCTCTCTCTCTCTCTCTCTCTCTCTCTCTCTCTCTCTCTCTCTCTTTCTCTCTCTACAACACGCGCGCGCACATATTTTATAAAAATAAATAATAAAAAAAATAAAGAAAAACGTTATTCACAAAGATCATTGTCTGAATTAACTGGTTTTCCTTGAAAAATAACAAACCAGATAGATTAATGTTATCTGATTTTATTTTAAACATAAGAAATCAATATAACTTAGTAACAATGGTGTTTTTTTATTAAAAAAAAAGTAAAAGAAAAAAGCCTATATAACTGCCAGCTAAATGGCACTTCATCTTTTCAAGTGTATTTAACTAACAAGCAAATGTCAAACTTTTTTTTTGTGTAATAAAAACAAAACCTGATTTGAAATTTTACAAGGTCACACTTAAATACATACATACAATTGAGTTTATGCATAATTTACAAAGTTCAGTTACTATTTTCATATTATTTGCAAACAGCCAATGGGATTCTAACGCTCAAAATACCGTTCCAGGATATGACAAAAAAATAACTTTTAAAAACGGATTATAGCTTAATTAAGCAACCGATAAAACCGAACAAAAAAGTTATTTATTTTTCTTTAATAATATATTTTCGTACTTATCAGATCGATTTGTATATCGGCCACAGAAGTCATATACAAATCGTACATGTGGTTAGGTGTTTATAAAAACCTCAGCATAAAAAAGGAGCGTAAAATTTAAGCATTTTAATCTTCAAATCACCAAAATGGAAAAACAGGATAGTTCCCCTGAGTTGTAAGATACTTAACAAAGAAATCCCGTATACGTGTTGTCATTACTCGCATATGTATAATTTTGTTCACAGTAATTTTGGCATTTTGTTATTTATCTTAATTTATTACATTAGGAATCCGGGACTGCATCAATAATTTTGTGAAAAGAGTCGTAGAAGTTACCAAAAGTTTGGTATTCCACAAAACAAAATAAAGTATTAAAATTTTGTTAAAATAACGAATTGTTCTTTTTAAATCAAAATTATCCGTAAGCCTATTTCTTTCGGAATTTATGTTTAAATACACAAGGTTTTTAAAAATCTCATAATTTAAAAAAGAATCTAAACAATGCATTAAAAATCACTTATAAGTTTAACTTATTAAAGATCCATACAATAATGATTAATTAATTATAGCTAATTATAACTACGATTTACGTCATAGAAGCTACTTACTATTTCAGACATAAAAATTTTGAAAATTCGTCACATTGCAAATTTGTCGAGTTTTAGTTCGTCATGTTTCTACGAGAAAATTTCATAACTGGTTTAATGAATAACAAAAGTAATTTTTAGGAAGCGTTTTAATAAACTCTATCACGTGAATAGAAACCGTACTTTCCGGTTAAAAGCGTAATTCCAGGACCAGAAATCTAAAAATTTAGAAAATATGTTAAGTAATAAGAGAAAAACGAAATCTTTTACGCTGAGAAGTAAGGAACCATAAAAATTTTAATTTTAAAGTTAATCTTGAAAACCTGAAAAAAAATACCCAGGATATACGATGAATAAATTTTTTGAATATCTGTGAACAATGATGAAATACGGGGTGGTTGTAAAGGGACTCCAAAAAAAATTATGTAAATAAATGATTAATAAAGTAGTGTCTGATTTATTGGTAAAAGAAAGGAAAAATAAGTTTTAATGAAAAATAAATAAAACAAAGAAAAATATGATATAAAGGAATTAAGTATATGGAATCTATTCAAAGATTTGTTTAGTATTTTAATATCCTACAAAACTTATCTACTGTCAGACATTAGGCAGGTTATACGTGCCTACAAGGTGTACATGCAATAACTATATTCTAAACAAACTTTTCAGATTATTTAATTTTTATTTTGAGCGTTCCGAATTCAAATGAGTAATTCAAGATTTATATTTTTGTCTACAGAATGTACCATGTAAAACGCAACCCGTCAATCACTCATCCATGAAATTTCATAAGTCAAGCTTACTCCCCTACTCGTTACTGAAATGGACTCGTCCAACATCTGAACATCGCGGCGACGCAGTAGAACACTACCGATAGTAACAACAATGTAATCATAACGTTCCGTGTATTGCTAGAGACAAGATAGTATTTTCGCTAGATGAACGTGTTTTCATTGTTGAGTCGTACTTCAGTACGAAATCAGTGGTCGCAGTGCAAGATTTGTTTCGCCATAAGTACCCAGATAAACCAGCTCCTAACAAAACATCAGTATTAAGGTTAGTTGCAAAATTTAGAGAGACCGGTTCTGTTAATAACAAGGAACACAAAAGATCTGCGTCAGTGTTGAATACAGATACAGTCACTGAAATCAAAGACCGATTACTCGCCTCGCCAAATAAATCGATTAGACGTTTGTCTGGTCTGCTAAAATTAATTTGTCTAAATCAACTGTTCATCGGGCGACCAAACAATTACAATTACGACCTTATCGCATTCAAACGGTTCATCAACTTTTTCGCGTGTGGTGCGCGATATCGCGAGGAAAATAATCGGTCCTATTTTTTTCGAGTACACCATTAATGCAGAACGATATCAGGATATTTTATTTCAGTTCATTGCACTCTTGGAAGAGGAAGACAGACACTGCTGGCTACAACATGGCGGTGCGACATCGCACTACACAGGTTCAACTTCTGATTTCGTTGAGGAATTCTTTGGTAATGTTATCGGTCGAGGATTGTGGCCACCAACATCTCCAGATTTGACTGCGGCGGATTTTTTTCTATGGGGTTACCTCAAAGAAAAGGCCTACAGCAACAAACCACGAACACTTGAACAATTGAAAGTCAATATTGAACAAGCTGTATTAAATATCTAGCCACAAACTTTCAAAAAAGTTGCAAGAAACGCTGTAAAAAGAATTGAAGCTTGTATTCAAGAATATAGCGGCCACTTCCAACATTTACTCTAAATGTAAGGTAATGGATGGTAATAATAAAAATTACATTTACATTTACACATGCCTTTTTATTATTTCAATGCCTACCAATATAAGGTTGGGTTGCGTTTTATATGGGACACCCTGTATTTGTGTATTTAATAACGTTTATACTCCGTAACTTAATATTTACGTAACAGTTACATCAATTAAACCATTTGTTCTCAAAGTGAGCGACAACGCCCCTTGTGGGAGCTGGAGGCCTATAAGATGGTGGGGGGGAGTAGAAGGCCCACAGAAAACTGGTGGCCTTCAGGCGGTTTTAGGAAAAAATTATGTTTTCCTGATATTTCAAACTAAAATTAAATACCTACTACACTAGTACAAAAAAATTAAAGGGACACCTATATTTTATGATAAAAAATGATTGCATTCAAACTACTTTAAATTTGCAACCAAGAGGTTTAGAAACGAATAAAAAAAATATTAATGCTTGAATACTCTTCTTTTTGACAGTATACTTCACATTTCAAAAATAATCAAATAAAAAAAAAAAATCAGTGAGAAGAAAAGTTTTAAAAATCTAAATGTTTTTCTTCGTGTTTGATCAAGCGCGTGGGAGAAACGAAATTTTTCAGTAAACTGCATTAAAATCGTTTATAAACTTAAGAATTTAGCTTTAATTTCTCTTGTATGTCTACGATTTTTAACGGATTACAAATAATCCGTATATATATATATATATATATATATATATAACCTAGGATAGCCTAGTTCCCACCAATCTATTATTATTATGCTTTTACGGCCAACACGGGACCACTTAACTCAATTTTAGTTAGATATTTTCTGAGAAAAGCGTGTTATTTTACTCTTCCGAACTGCCTAGTATTTCCTCATCCGTTCAGATCTTGCTTTTTTTCTTAATCTGTAAACACCCTCTTGCTTGTATTTTGTCGTTTGTCTGTCTTTTGTTTAAATCTAATATTTTTGTCTTTTACCTTTGTAATTTTTCCAGTTTTATTCTGTAGGTCAGTCAGGGAAATTCCCAATTCTTTCATATGTTCTCTAATTTCTTTGATCCATCCTACCTTTAGTTTTTGGAACCAGAGCTTTTCAATGATATTTCTTGACAGTCTTGTTTCCGGTGTCCTTATGAGATGACCAAAGAAAGAGATTCTTTTTTTCCGCATAGTATCAGTAACAGGCTCTATTTCTCGATACACCACCTCATTTGGCGCAATCCACCATTGGCCTTCTTTTTGGTGTTTTTTATTGATACACGTTCTGACAATTCTCCTCTCTATTTTCAGAATTTTATCAATTCGGTTTATCTGAGTGATTTTGAAAAGGGTCTCGCTTTCGTAGGTGACCTCTGGCTGAACTACAGTTTTATAATGCTTTGTTTTGTTTTAGTCGAAAGGCATATTTTTTGTTATATGCTGACCAAGTTAATTTTTGGGATTTAATCATTTTATTTGTCCTGTTTTGCCATGCCACTTTTTCAGTTAAATTATAAGTTATTATTTCCTCTAGATATTTAAATTGTTTTACCATTTTAATTTTCTGATTGTTTACCGTAATGTGCTCTATAACAAGAGCCATTAATTCAGTTGGCCATTAATTCAGTTTTCTCGAAAGAGATATGAAGCCCTATCTCTTTTGTGGTAGGTTTTGAAGGCTCATGATTTGTGTTTTGGCTTCTTGAATATTATTTGTTAAAAGAGCGAGGTCATCTGCAAAACCCACGCAATTTAGTGTGATGATGTTTTTCTTAGTACCCATTTTTATATTTTTTGGATTTATTTCATACCATTTTCTCATGACAAATTCGAGGGCGCAGTTAAAAAGGAGTGGTGAGAGGCCGCCTTCTTGCCTCAATCCAGTTTTTATGGAGAAGGGTCGAGAAAGTTCACCAATCTATATTAATGTTGAATTTATTTATTTTTATTAAAGTTGAATTATGCGAGATATTGTGGGATATTATTGATATTATGGGGAGATATTCTAAAAATCCAGAATAATTATGTCGTTCATTTAATATCAGTTACCAATGTTTGCTAATTCCTTCATTTCTAGAAAAAAAAACTCTGTTATAAAGAACCAAAATGTGGTGGATTACCGTAATACGTTACTCATATTTCAGTTTTTTTTTTCTTTGATTAATTCATCGGGTAAACTCGAAATTTATGAGTAGGAAAATGGAATAGAAATATTGGATGAAGCATAAGAAAAAGTTATAAACCATAATCAACTAGCGTAATTTTCTGCATTATTTTTAAGAAAAATATACATAACTCAGGTTTGAATTAATATTTTTCATGCAAAATAGTTATTGTAAAACACTGATTATTTAGTGGGTAACTGAATACCCTTTTATTGAACGGTTAAAGGATTTTTAAAATTAAACTCAAATATTTCATTTCTCAGAAAAATACTAATTTTAGTTTTGTTGTTTTTTTTATTTTTTCTTACATATTTTAAACATTAAAAGCAGATAAAACACATTACACACTTGCACCATACAAAAGCGGTAAATTTTCAGAAGCATAATTTTATAAGCTAAATCAGTAAGATAACATATCGAATTCTTAAAAAACACAATATTTATTTTTACATCAGATTATAATAATTGGTTGTTGAATTTAATACGATTACAGCAAGTAACTGTCGGATAAATCTTTTCTATATTAATTCTTTACAAGGAACGTTAAGCATTAAATTATTTACAAGCAGCATTACTGGCACACGGTGTTAATGTTGGCGTGTGAGAGTTATTTATACCTGCGGTCTTCTCATGGTTACGTAAATACCATCATAAAAAAGGAATAACATATTTATTATTATGTTTCATTCGAAAAATCGTGAGAAAGAGAAAATCGTTTTCTTATTTATAATTTTTAACATCTTATTATGTAAAATTCTAAGATTATTATAAAATGGAAGGTGGTTATTTATAAAGTTACACCGGGGCGATTTTAATTCTGTGTTGCTCGAAAACTTATCTTAGTACATTTTCAGACATTCCTAAACTGTCATTTTTTTAAAACTTTCCTAATTTCTTAACCGTTTAAAATATTGAAGAAGGACTATGACTATTTTTAATAAAATTCCATAACCAGAACACTAGAGGCGACTTTTTATACTAAAATCTAAAAAACGGTTTTGAATAGGTAACCGACGTCGCTTTTCCATTCCTACTTAAAAAAATGAAATTCCCTTCACAACTTGTGCGTTTCAACAGATTCACATTGCGGCTGAACCAGGGCCGGAAAGTCAAGTTATTTCCTTACGCTACAGAATTATTTTCGCTACAAACATAACACGAAAGAAAAAATCTACTTTAGTTTATCTTTGTTTTTAACCGCACTTTTTTTTAAATATAAGAAATAGATATTTTCATAATGATCTCACTAAACTCCTATGACTTGATTTGTGAACAACTGCATACATAATACGAGTATAAACTCGAATATAAAGTGATGTATGTTCCAGGGAGCATGCGCCTCCCCAGAAATTATTATCCGGTAAAAGCTTGCGCATTTTCCATTT
Source organism: Lycorma delicatula (assembly GCF_047948215.1). NCBI lineage: Eukaryota > Metazoa > Arthropoda > Insecta > Hemiptera > Fulgoridae > Lycorma > Lycorma delicatula. The sequence goes on along the minus strand of NC_134460.1, from coordinate 80,464,316 downwards.
TACTGAAAGAAATTGGCGAAACCAGTTTCTTAGAATCCATTGTATTTTTCGGTGCAACGGATTGATTGTTAGCCATAAACAAATTTTATACTTACAAAAAATTGTCGTATTTATTCAATTTATCGATTAAAAAAACTTAGTTGTTGAAAAACATCTGAGATATTCAAGAATTCCTTATGACCTTTTAAATATAATATTAAAAAAAATCTGATGTGGGCACTACATGACTTCCTTGTACGCCTATTAGTAAATTACATATACACACTGTTTGTTAAATGAAAAGTAAAAAAAAAGAAGTTATTTCATTAATAATCTTCTGAATTTGTTCTTTTGTTTTTGTTATTATTGAATTATTATTTATTGTAACACTTTTTTTATAATCAGAGGTTAATAATTTAATAGATCAATATATTTAAATTTAAAAAAATCTTTTTTTAATTTAAATGAGATGAAGTCGGATTCGAACCGATTCGCCTTTCCCCTTGTAAGATCCAAGTATTTCATTAATTAAAATTTTATTTGGCTATAACTTTGGAATCAATGAAAATAAGAACCACTTATGATATATCGTTGAAAAGCTCTCAATGAGATTTTGGGCTTTCTGGACACTTTTGGCCCAGTCGATTGCAATCAAAAGGTGAGGGAGCACAACTAGATGTTACAGCAGTCCTAAATCCAAAATTTCAACATCCTACGGCTAATCGTTTTTTTAGTTATGCGAGATACAAACGTACGTACAGACGTCACGCCGAAACTAGTCAAAATAGATTCAGAGATGGTCAAAATGGATGTTTTCGTTGTAATCTGAAAACGGAAATTTTTCGCGATCACAATACTTCCTTTACTTCGTACAAAGAAGTACCTAAACACATTCCAGAACAACATTTACGTTTGTATCGATCAAGCAGGATGATGTATGTATCGAACAAACGTTCATACCCGTTAGGAAATCCAGAAATAAAAGATTACTACAGGTACGTTACAGTGTTAACTTCGTTGGAAAATACTCAGGAAACATCAAAGGCATGGATACTTTGTTACGATACGCCTACGTAAATGTCAATGGATGTTTATTTCTTGTACACGTCTACAAACAATATCGTTTCATCCGATGTCTTTCGACTTAATATCTCATAATAATGTTATATAATACATTATTAATATATTATAAAAAACTATTTTAAATACCTCATATTCTTCTTATATCATTTATTTTCAATATGAAAAAAGAATTAATATACAGTTTAACGGAACTCGACTACGGATCAGATCAAATTATATTATAATCTTTAAAATGGGGATAATTATAGATTATTATGTTACAGTAATCAGATAGAAATTATCAACAAAAAAAGTAAATAAGAAGTAAAATTTCCTAATACGTAAATACACACTAAGTTCACAGGTTTATAAATATTATATACGTATAGAATATTTTTAATTAGTTATACAAAAGTAACCTTTAATAATGAAAAAAATTATAATTTACGTAAATGTTTGGATACAACACTGAATACAGAATATCTTCAAGTTTCCTTTACAAATGTTCAATATGGATTACCTTTTGTGACACGGATTACCAGTTGTCCCAACTGTAATCAATTTCCTGCCAAATACTATGAAGCATATGTGTTGATCTATGGTGGCAAGTGTTTGTGTTATCCGGCGGCGCAGCTCGTCGACATTTCCTGGAAGCGGAGGAACAAATACTGTCTTTAACGTAACCCCCGTACAGAGAAGTCCATCGGAGTTAAATCAGGCGGTCGTGGTGGTCAGGAAATTGTTCCAACACGTCCAATCCAAGTATGAAAAAAATGCGGCACTTCGCTATTGGGAAACGGGACAATTGCATGACAATGAAGTGACGCGCCATCTTGTTGGAAAATTAATTCTCTGCCCATATCCTGTAGTAATTGTGGCATTAGATAAATATTCAAGGATGTCTAGGTACGATTGAGTGTTCGAATGAGAGTGAGTCCCGTATGAATTCGACTGTGTGACGTGATTTTGCTCACCCCATATCCGAACATTATGTCGATTCACTTTACCGCTGTTGTGGAGGGTTGCTTGTCACTGAACACAGTTTCCCTAAGATAATTACCTTCAGTCTCAATTTTGTTTAACATGTTTACACAACTCAGTTTTTCTTATCGTAATTCAAAGCTTATATCGGTTGTAATTTATAGGCATTAAATGACAGGTGATTACGCAATACCTACCATACTGTAACCCTAGGAATATTTAATAATAGAAAGCGCACCCCGTTGATTTATCTGGACTACGAATGAATGTACCGTACTTGTTCGATTGCCGCTTCAGGAACTGAAGGTTTACCTGACCTGGCGACCTATGAAATACACAATCAGAATGAAACGATTGTACCAAACAGTAACAGATATCATCTTTGAGGTGGTTTCTTGCGATATCTAGTCATGAATTGTCTTCGAACGATAGTAGCAGATTTGGACTCATGAAACCATAAACAACACTGAGCACGCTTTGCCCCGTATACGACTCCATCATGACTGATAGAATTACTCATTCGCGCGTGCTACCTAGTGAGAGCGTCAGGAACTACGATTGTAGAATAGATTTCAAAAATTTGGAATGATTTGCCATGAGAAATAGTTAAAAATTCGTTCTTAAAAACGGTACTTTGGAACCACAGTGAAGGAAATTCGACTCAGTATCCGACTCGGATAAAACTGATGTCGACGACGACTCGATAACTACTGTTTAGTCACGAAAAATTAGTGCGATTAGTGATAAAATATTACTTATAAAGCTAAATATATACGTAGCTAACTACATGACATTTGAGGTACCGTAACACAAAATATAATGTTAAAAGTTTTCGATTTATGTATTTTACTGCATATTTGGATTATTCAAATTTTAAGTAGCTATTATTTAACTTTTTATATTCATTTTTCAAAATAGGATGAACTTAATGAAAAATAATGATGTATACAAAATACTTATATGACTTAGTGTGTAATTTATTTTAATATTGCTATTGGATATTTTTACTTTTCCCAGAAATTACCTAAACTAAGGTGCGTTTTAAATTAGATAGCGACTTAAATTCGAAGTGCTACGGTATATAAGAGTATAAAACACTATTATAAACAACATGTATGGATATTCTGAACGTGCATTTCTATTTTTAAATATTACCTTAATGTACCGAAGTAGCGTTAAGCAATAAAATACTAAGTGAAGATACAGAATGCTTGGAACACTTACCTGCAAAAAATTATAATACAATTATTAACAGTTAATAAGCATTTTCACACTTTATTTAAAAATACATACAAAAAATCGATAAAAACTTTACAGTAAACGGAATGCTAATGTTCATGCTTGCCTTATTAGTTATATCTTCACATTTGAATATTACGACATTTTTTTTTATACCTAAATTTTCAACTCTCATTTATCCCATTAAGTTTCTCATCACGATTTTAAACATAATAAAACAACATTTTTACTCCGATTTTCTAGTTTTTGTTAACATTCGAAGGCATCTAGCAGTATTTCTATACTTCTTTTCACTACTAAATCGACAATTCCTGGATGCCTTAATATACCGAGAAGTTTTTGTAATAACATTTATTTTTTAATTTATCTTAAAACCTTTTCATTTCAAACTATAACGATCCTCACAATTTTGAACATTCTTTTACTTTACCTCATTCAAAAACCCTACATCATATCATCATTCTGTCATAAAAATAAAATAACAACAATTATATTTCCAAACCTACGTTTGGAAATATATTTTCTGCTAAACGCCTGGATATCTTTTATCGAATTAACCTGCTTTCCCTTACATCGTCCACCCTAGTAATTTTACAAACAGACTCAATTCTATAGAATGCCATTTGAGTGACGTGGAATTTTTTCACGCCAAATCACCTAGTACCGATGGTCTTTCTGAACCGACATCTATTATAATAATCAAAATCTGATTAATTATTTTACTCAGCATTTTGGGCGTACATTAAATTGACGGTACCATAATTATTCGTATTAATCTACTCGCGCTTCATTTTGGGTCGCTGTTATTAATTATTCTTTTATTGAAATCTAAATGTAGTCTTCTACAAGGAAGAGGAGTATTTGTATTTCAATGTATTGTATTGTATTTCAATCCTACTACGACTTACTTGATCCTACTTAACTCAAATAACATAGCAATTCTGACGTTATATATTGTAATAAGCTCTGAGAACTAACTTAGTTCGATCTCAGTTCTTGAGAATCATTGATTTTTTTTATCTTTCAACAGTCTAGTCTTGTCATCTGAAAACCTAGAATGTAATCTAACTGGCAAAAATATAAATAAATTATCGAGATTAAAAATATACAATAAAATTAAGAAATATTCATATATGACCATGTCGATATTCCGTTAAATGTTAACTGGGCAAATTTTAAAGAGAGTCCCTGTCGCCGAACTACATTATGATGGGGGGGGGGGGGGCATTAAAAATAGCTGCTCGGCGATACTGTTGACGAAGTAACTGCATAATATCATTTTTGTCGATCGATCAATATAAATAAGGTAAAAATACTTTAATATGTATAAACTACCAGGTCGATGAAAAAGATCGGGATAAATAATACCTTAGTCAACACCAGTATACACTCAATAAATGATTAAAGAAGTTATAAAATAGATCTGAAAGTAAAAATTCAGCACTAAAAGTAACGGAAAGTATGTGGTGAAGCCGGCCGAACGGCCACAACGCAGCCGCAGCATGTTAAAAGAGGGGGCGAATTGAGCGAGCAGTTTGCATTGCATCCGCAAAGTTCAAGGCCGTACATCGGCGACTACCCGGCCAGTCACGCTAACAAGAGTAAGGAGGGAGGCGGGTCGACTACCCACACCGCACAAGGCCGTGCAACTGCTATTCCTGGCGGAGAACCCCGGCCCTCATACCCGCTGAACATTCGACCGACCGACTTTCATCCGTACCGTGTACATATTTGTAGCAAATATTTTTATGGGGCCTATTGGGTTACCGATTGTTTTAATTCTAACGTTTAATTAAGATATAAAACAGCTCAAGATTCATTTCTTTTATGCCATTTCATCAACGGATGCCCGTTGACTTTCGAAGAACTTCAACATGTAAGTTTATAAACATTCAATATACACAAACACAGATTAAGAACTGGGATCTTGAGTAGATTAAAGATGAACAATAGGGCACAAGGGAAAATTATATAAATAAATAAATTTAATAAATTATAATCATGACAAGAGATACACCAGTATTTTATATTGTTTTACTGTGTGGTGGTGGGAAGCATTGTGTAACGGGGAAAATTGTGAAAATCAAGTATATATATATATATATACAGCTACAATATAGGTTATATTACTTGTATAAATAACTTGAAAATTATCAAGGCAAGCGAAGTCAAGTGAATGATTGATAAACTACAGTAAACAATAATTAATGATTTCATGCAGAAAAATGGAAGAGAGAAATGTGAAATAAACGATAAAGTATAAGTTCTTTTAGTCATGTTAGGGTATAAAATAATAATAATAGACAATATAAATTTAAAAAAAACTAATGAAAAAATATACAAATAAAAAAAGAACAAACAACAACTATATATAATTTATCAAAACTACATAAAATAATTCATCAATCTATATATTACGTGGGGAGCCGGAGGTAGATTTCACCAGTGCTAAGTAGGGGATACAGAAGATTTCCACCTTAAAGTTAAGAAAAACAGTTTTTCACATGCTTGCATACAAGTTCCATCTTACAATTCCAGCAACATTTTGGTCATCCCTTACCGTAAGGGTTGGTCATATCAAAACTTGTTTCAGACAAAGTTTTAGGGAATGTTTAGTGAACTAACAACCATTTTAAACAGATTCGATACTGTACCTATTAAGAGAGGTATGATTTTTTTTTGTCTTCGAAACCCCATTTTTGGAGTGATATAAAAAATGGTTGGTGATATAAAAAAAATTAATTTACGTAAGTTTTAGGCCCTTATTAAAAGAATTGTAGGAACTTTAAACGAATTGAATATTTTACTTAATAAGAAAGTTATAGCGATATTTTGTTTTTTCGAAAAAGCCCCTCCCATTTCCATCCCCATGGTCCGATTTTGGCCGTTAATGAACTAGACCGAGATTTTGGGACAAGTTATTTTTAAGGAACAATTTGAAAGCGATTGGCGCAAAATTACGACAGTTATCGTGGTCTACAAGAATGTAATATATATATATATATATATATATATATATATATTAATTTTCCGGAAGTAGAATCACGGTACCCATTACAATAGGCAGCTTTCTTATGAAATCTACCTAAAAAAAAGTAAACTTTTTAAAAAGCAAAATAAGTTATTTACTAATAACAAAACTTCACGTCAAATTTTCTTTCTACAAAGGAAAAGGCGGACTCTCATGTACTTGTAGATTTTGAAAATAAGTTCGGTAATATGGATCGGAATAATATGTTTGCATCATAAAACATCAGGAATGAGAAGGAAACATTGAATATTTTCAGCCACAATAAAAATAGAAGAAAAAAATATAAGGATATTGTAGGAGGGATTGAAAGAAACATTTTTGAATGACTTAAATAAACTAAACAGGGGCAGAATATACAGATGTATATTCTGTATTTATTATTTTTTATTTTGATGTATTTATTTTAGTTTCGATCGAAAAACTAAAAATGATGAACGTACTAATAATGAACGCCCATCAAACGAAAAAGAGACTCAAATGAAGGAAGCTACACACTACTGATACTCTGAATTCCGTGCACTTGTTTGGCGAGAGCCGACGGTGACGCCGACCAATGTACAGCGACATTATAATCAGTACTACTATAATAACAATCCTTCGATCATTGTAATCGCTCGCATTCTTCGCTTATCTACCATGTGCACGGAGTTAACGACACGACAGTACGTATGTGAAAGATTTCAGAATATCTTAAGAATAAAAATAAACAAACTCGGTGCAGTTTTCTTCATTCGGTGACTGTAAGCGACTTCCACTTCTTATACGCTATCTGGAGCATCATATTTCATTACCTGTATGATGAAGTACATGCCTCTAGTTTGTAACGTCCCTGAATCGCTGGACCAGGACTTAGAATCCGACAACATAATGTCAGCCCAGGTTAGTATCGACGAAAACCGTTTGAAAATACTGGTTCAGCGAGGCCTCGAACTATCGACCTCTCTCACTGGAAGGCTAGCGCTTAACCGTTCTACAAGCCTCTGTTAATTTAATAAGTGATATCTACGAATGTGTTAATCGGATTTGTGACCGTGCTAGCGGATTTAGAGAGGGAATGGAAGCCGGTGCAACATTGATAGATCGTAAGTTCAATCTTCACCAGTAGAAAAATGAAAAAACTAGCATTGAAATATATCAAACGGCTTAGAATTACGCTAAACGGAGATACGTTAAACGTAACGAAAATACGTTCGCTCTGTATTTTTTCCCAGTTTAGCCTCTGGGAATCACCGTCAGATATTACTTCAGAGGATGAATGAGCTTAATATGTATGATTGTAAATGAAGTGTAATCTTGTACGGTTTCAGGTCGACCGTTTCTGAGATGTGTGTTTAATTGAAACCCAACCACCAATGAACACCGGTATCCACGATCTACTATTCAAATCCGTATACAATTCACTGCCTTTACTAGGATTTGAACGTTGGAACTCTCGACTTCGAAGATCAGCTGATTTGAGAAGACGCGTTCACCACTAGATCAACCCGGTGGGTTGCATCGCTATGTATTAGTTCCCGTTAACGTAACGGTCCAAGAAATGAGAAATCGGTTGACCCCCCAAACCACAACGATTTTCAGGAATTGAGTGCAGGGTAACAGGAAACGTGACAAACAGTATGGTTTTGCGTTTCTTCTAGACCAACCCTAGTACAGTTTCACGTACCTGTTGGCATATTAATTATGAAATTATGTTCAACTCACAATTCGTTTGTAAATGGACCCCCATTACTGTCAGAGAAAGCTACCCGACGTCTGATCTCGCACGTAAGGTGCTTTATATTCGCCATTGCCGTAAGAGAAACGCAAACAAGTAACGGAAAGCAAAAAAATTAATGTACCCTCTTTATTGTATATAAACCCCACAATTAACACACCGATCCCACTCTAACATACAGGTTAGACATGTAAATTATTTTCCATTCTGTATAATAAAAAAATAAAATTAGAAACAATATATCGATCAAATAAAAAACATAAAAATTAAATTTAGCTATTAAAACTAAAAAGCTGAGTACAACGGCATGGAAATCTTTTCTATGTATTAAAATTAAGGGATGAACGAAGGACTATGAGGGTCGTAGTCTCACTAGAATCTAAAAGGAAATATTTTTAAACAACAAAAAATAAATCCGTTCATGTGGAAAGTTTAGAAAAATTACGTAAAACATTTGGTTTTTGTAATTTAGGTTTTTAACGAGAAGAAACAATACTGTATAAGAAATTTCAGAAAAATAAAATGCACAGGCTTGTAGAATCATAAAAAAATGTGAAATAATCATATCGTAAGGTATATTCTCCCAAACACGATGAATTTTGATAACTAAGGAATCTTAGCGGATAAACATGAGATAAAAACAATATTTTAACTGAAGTTTCAGGTTTAATATTAAAGATCGGTGAAAAAACTAACCGCGTCGACTGATGAGAAAAACAATTTTTCAAGTTATTTAACTTTAATAAATAAATAAGACAAGCAATTTAAATTGTTATTATAAAGTACGTTACAAAATTTAGTTTAACAAATGTTTAGAACGAAAAGGTGTTATAGAAGCAGCAATAAGTTGCGTTTCGATCGGAGGGACAAAAAGGCATGTCTTGTTTACGGTCGAAAGGTTCAAGTTAAAGCTCAGGCTCGACCAGTCAGCAGCATTCATCTTTGTGAGGGAGGTCCCGTTCAGTGGTATGCAAGAAATCCGCCTGACGGCAATCCTCTTCTTGCACGGAGCAAAAATACTCCAGAGGCCTTTCACCTCGCACAAACATCCGAGAGCCGACCTACCGCCATGTAAACCGAATACCACCGCACAGCACAACCGTCTGCATTCCTGTTTCTTCTTCTGTATAAAACGACATCTATATTTAGACCTTTTACTAGCGATAAGAATAAAAAATTCAATTTTAACTAATAATATTACAATACCGTATCAGTTAAGTAAGCTGTCAATGAAATAGATAATTATTATCTTAATTTAAGCATGTGCTATCTAAAAAGAAAAGAAATAAACTCTATCAATTCACAGCAACACTTCGACCTGAAAGAAAAGGGTCCTCGTGTTTCCGAAGTCATTATAAATAAATTACCGACCCATTTAAAATTAAACACAGATTTACCTTGCAAAATTGAATGATTTTCTTTTACAGAACTAATGTAAATGAATTTTCAAATAATACCGATTTTAAAAAACCAAGCCTTAAATTTTCAGCATCTTTATTTAAGTTTGCAAACAACAAATGATCAAAAGATTTCCATTAACGCTTAATACATTTTTTTCTTAAATACACTTGTTGCTAACTTTTCGTGTTTTCTTTACAATTACTTCATGAATTAATATGACGGATTCCTATGATTTTCTTGATCCACCAAGGCAATTCTGGAGCAGTTTCTTTCTTTTATCCGTGAAATAACATACATAAAATCATCAATTTGAAATTTACGTTATTAATTATTCTTTACTATATATGAGCATCACTTTGTCTAAAATAGTAACATACAAAACATAAAATCGTTTCACTGTTTTAACGTTCGAATTGATTGGTTCCGTTACCTGATATTCTCTAAAAACAATAACGATAAATTTAACAAAAACTTTCTTTTTTTTACTGTACTATTTTACTCAAAATAGATCGGGTAAAGGGATGAAATGTAGAAACGCGAAGATTAGCGGTAAATCCTATTTTTTACGTTATCTGCTTTTTGCAGAAATTAAAACAATCTTTTGACCTACAAAAATTCTGTCTGAATTACCTCAAAAAAGGAAAATAAAATATAAATTTAATAAACGTATCAATTTTGAAGTCTGTGGACAAAATGTAAATATTTATACAAATTGTACATAGAAAATTAGTTACTGTTTGGTGAAAATTCCATGCAAATTAATAAACATTAAGCCGCTTAATATTTCAAATCTGTTTGTAGAAAAAAGTCTTAATTTACTAGAAGCTTCATTGAAATTAATAAAATAAGAACAACCATTTCAAACTGAATTATTCTAATTGCAAACAATTTTATTAGGATTGCTATTTTTAAATATATTATATGCCAGTCATTGCATCGGTTTCCAAAAATATCCTGAAGTGTGAACACCGATTACAGTTTAGATCTTCGCAAACAAATACCTACCTCCATCAAAATATCTGAAATTCTTTATTACATTTATCTCCCAAAGACACCAATGGTTTCATTTTACAAGCCGATTTTAGCTGGCCTGTGGAAACAGACTGGAATTAATAGTATACATAACAGCATACTGGTCATGTTGTCACTCGGTCCAACGGGAACTCGAATTTAACTTCGCCCAGTCCCCAGTAAAAGGTTCGCCTGTCACAACCGGCTTTTTTTTGGGTAGAATTTGTCGGTACAGAGTCAGTTTCTGCATACATCCCGATTTAGCCCGGCGTCCTGCGGATACGACTACATTTCAAGTGTATGTTGCAGGAGATCAATTTTTATCCGTTAATTTTTCAAGCAAGCTTTCAGTCAAGCATTTAACTTTTCAAACGATGATACAAACGACAGGGGAATGCATCCCAATCTTCCCGTTTTTCTAATAACTGAACCGACAGAGTTCCGTTACGTCCGTGTTTACGGTGAGATATAGCAGCAACAAAGCGATAATTTTCTGCCGCTTTATTTCCTTAAGCGTAGGCTGGGGCTTCACAAGCAGCGAGATTAGGAATTTTTCTTCCAGGTCTCCTGCCGCCTGATGAGCGAATCAAGTCCGCAAGTTTCCACCCTGGTTCCAATCGACCGGTGAATATAAAAATAGCTTATTTTAGTGATTTAGTAATTTAGGTGTTTGTCTCTAACAAACAAAAGAGAGAATCATCTAAACAGACCGGGTACTGTCAAGAACGTTTTGACACGTGTAACCTGTCACAGTGTCCAAAACAATTAAACTGTAGTTGATATTCCAACTTTTATTTATCGGGTGGAAATATGATGTTTACAAATTTTTTACAAGGCCGAGAGTTATTTGTTTTTTCGATCGTTAAAAGTATAATTCGTAAAAAAAAACCGGTATTCCTATCGATTTCACCGAAATTTCAAATGAGACTGTTAAGCAGTAGATATATTTAGGATTAACGACAAGTTCAATTAAATATAAAAATATCGGCCGGCCTCCGTGGCATGAGTGGTAGCGTCTCGGCCTTTCATCCGGAGGTCCCGGGTTCGAATTCCGGTCAGGCATGGCATTTTCACACGCGCTACAAATTATTCATCTCTCTTCTGAAGCACTAACGGTGGCCCGGGGTTAAAAAAAAAATCACTATAAAAAACGCAATAACAATAAAAATATCGCAGAACTACTATGTAAATATAAAATTTACTCGGATCTTAATAAGTATCAAAAAACATTAATATGAATTCTAGAAAATAAATGCAAGACAAAAGAAAAAAGTAATACCTGACAACAAATGACAATATCAAGAACTCGGTAAGTAAATTAATCTTCGTCGATTTGTAAGAATAAATCGTAAGTAACCCTACCACGCTGCATTCGACTACCGCTTCTGAAGATGAAAAATTAAAATCATATATATATAGACAAGCAGCAGTCACCTTGGGACAGTATTGCGCCTATGCGGATTTGTTTCGAAATAACTTTCTAACAGCGCGGTCACCCAATTTAAACGAATATAAACTGTGCCAATTTTTCAAAACCGTGCTCCTTTGAGTAATATCGTTTTTACGAGCTAGACTAAAGCGTCCTCAAATCACTCTCGGTCAGTATTCTTAAATATACAAACCGATGTAGATAGACCGACCACTACTATCCATTTATCTACTTTCCATCAAAATTGAAAATGCCGTTATATAAGTCGACGAAATAATTTGCGAATCAGCTACTACGTATAGTAGCAGCTGATTCAATGAATTTACAAACATGTAAATGCATTTATCTTATTAATGTATTTTAGGCGAAATGTAATACAAACATTTTTATGTTACGCATTAATAAACCACAAAAACCAGTAATTATTTAATTAACTACACGTTCCTTTTTTAAACGATTAACGTTTTTTTGGACTACGCCATAATTGGAATACTGCATGTAATATAATTGATTTACTACTTTATACTACTTCTTCCGAGTCTTATCAGTTAAGACGCACAACAAATACCTGAGGAACAAGAAGTGGCTCCAGTAACTGTTTTTGTAGTAAAATTTGTGCTAAAAAACCAACCTCTGCGGTGAAGAGAGTTAAGATCGGTTGAATCTGATCGATGAAAAGGGAGAGACAGTTATCACTATTTTTGTAAAACCGGCTCTGTATCCTTATTAGTTCTCTAAACGAGAATTCCGTTTTCAGGAGTTAACAGTGTAAGTCTCCTACGACCGAAACTGTTGTCACATGCTGACAACATGACAAAAATCTGAATTTTTATTTATGCTTTTTACTTTTCGATAACTTGTATAATATTAACATACTTAAAAATTTCAGATCAGACGTTAACAGAGATCCAACTTCATATGATTTTTAAACTTTTCTGATCAACACTCCTATCCTTTTTTTTTTATTTAAATCTTTTTATAATAAAATAATAGTTGACAAAACAAAAACAAAAAAAAATACTTATATCCATCTTCAGCCGTTTTTTTTCTCGAACCAAACCTACATTTTACGAAGTTATTAGATTAATACTGAAGAATTTCATTACTGTAATAGATGGTGTTTACGTCCCAAACAATGACGCAGAGTCCAAGGTCAAACATGATTTTATTGAGATCTGACACGGGTGGTAACTATTACGTAAACAGGAAATCTATAATGATAGGCGATTTCAATGTAATAGTGGATTTAAAAAGTTAACAACGAAGTTGTCGATCCCCGTGGTAATAACGTTATTAATTACAATGGCAAACGGTTAACTAAAGTGTGCGAGTAGTTTTTTCTTAAAATCCAGAGTATATATGATCAATCTAAAAAGATCACAAGCTTAATTGGACACTGTCGTCAAAAACTGTCAGATAAATTTTTGATTTTGGTCTGTTGGAAAACAGAAATCTTTTCTAAAAAAAATATATATATATATATTTCAACGAGTTCGAAGAAGTGTGAAATACGAATCAGAGCGTTATTTATTGAGGGTTCCGAAAAAAAATTAAAATAAAAAGATTGGAAGTGCTTTGAAGTATGAAGAGAAGCTAAAAGGAGAAATAACTGTAAAAAAAATATCAGCGATTAAAAATAAACTGCAAAACATAGAAAAAGACTAAAAAGGGTTTTTATATAAGCTCGCTACTAAGTTAAATCTTCCAATTACAGGAACCCCTCGACAGATATACGATCATTTCGTGAAATTATGAATTCGTGAAACAGCTACAAGCCTTGGGAACTGTAGAAAATACTATACAACAATTTAAACACCATCGGTGGAATTCTTAACGTGAAAGTTTGAAAAAAAAAATTCTCTAAACTGTTAGTTACAGGAGACAGAATTATACTGTTCAGAATGATGTAAAAAAAAACCAAAGGAAACATTTTGGATGAGAACATCTAATAATACAGATTGCCGTTCGGTTACTACGTTGTCGGGAACGTTCTTAACGCTCTAAAGTGGAATTCTTATTAAATTATCGACCCGATAGGTCTTACTTGAAAGAAAAATTATTTTGAGGGACTATTTACGGAAGATAGGGATGTTTTGAAACGGTTTGATTATTCAAGCCGCAAGTGTTTTATAACCAGAATAGTTTTACAAAAAATTAAAAAATAAAGTCGGCCAATGCTAGGATTTTTATATAATTCGAAAGAAATCTTCCATTAATAGTCGTAGAATATTTGGAAGATATTTCTTTAATTATAGTGACGGAAACGAAATAGAAACCATTAGAATAGTTGGAACACAATTTATAAAAAAAGGGACAGGAATGATTTAACTTGGCCGTTTTAATCAGTGCAATTTAAAAAAAAAAACGGAACGAGAATGATTACAAGGCCTTTTTCGACAGGACTGTATGGTCAATGTGCAAGATAAACCAACAAACGTCTATACTGACGATAAAAAGTTATTTTATTTTTTGTGGGCATAATGGCTTAGTAGCAGATTTTATCGCGTAAGTAATGATTTGCTTTGCAACCTGTCAATAAATTAAACATTATCATACCAAACTTTAAAAAAATTGCAAGGTAAAAAAAAAAGCGATGTTAACGTTTACCAGAGAAGTGTTTTAGTTTAAGTTCAGTAATATTCTATTTATGATAATTCAACGCATTCCCCCGTATACCTATTAAATGTTTTCCACATTCGCTTGCAAGTGTGATATAAGTGTTATAAACCGGCTTTATATTTTTATTTACACGCGATAATACTACTATCAAATATAGTCTTCACACTAAAAATGAAATTAAATAAGATTATTATATATGAATGTAATAAATTAAACAAGTAATTTGGGAGGGCGGGTGCTTATTTATTTCCTAATTGACTAAACAAGGCCGAAACATAAATTTATAGGTACGACTTCGTATTGCGTCAATATCCACGTGAATTTCATTCACGAATAAACAAATTCAGATTTTTCTCCCTTCTCTTATAAAGAGTTTAAAAACCCTACCTGCTTTTTAGCATACCGGTAGTTCATCTTTGGCAGCCGGTAAAAAGCTTAATGACTTGCTTTATGCGGGGAAAAAATGCTCTAATGCTCTAATTTTAAAAAAATAGAGCATTTTAAAAATGCTCTAATTTTATTTTGGGCAAACAGATTCAGATAATCATTTTCATAGCAATCTTTTTTCAACCAGAAATCGAGTATTTTAAAAGTGAATAAAAAATAAAAATTGAAGTGCACGTAAAAATAAGCCGAATAAGAAATAATATAAAATAATAAAAGACAAACATCAATTAGGATAGGGATAACTGGTATTAAAAAAATAAATAACTTGTAAAACTACAGAGGGGGGGAAAAAAAAAGAATACAACAACGATCGCAACATTTAGATTACACTGTTGAACGTGACAATGCGCCGACAGATCTTTTCCTACGAGAGATAATGGGAGGCTACGTTCACACATTAAATGTTTTTTCGCCGGACCGATATTTGCCGTGAGAGCTTTCCTATTCATATTATACATATTTTTACCGTGTGGACCTCCACAATATACAGTTTTCACCGGTTCAAAAATAATTTCGCAGTTTCGCAAATGGATCCTCGCGCAGTTTTTTAGTATTGGTTTTTTAGTATTGCGGTTGATGCTCTCTCCCGTGAGGGATGGACCGCGTGTGCCTGGTATTTTATAAGGGTGATACAGCAGAAACTAAAGGAGGAGGACCATGAGGAGAACAAGGAGAGGTCGGTTGAGGACGGCGATGGGCGCCGTCTTCTATTGTCTGAGGCCGGCATTGCTATTATGTAAATTCTGAATTGTATATATTATTAATTGTAAATATTGAGTGTAAATAGTGTCCGAATGTGTTACGTAAATATTGGTGTGAATGAGAAGTGTGCCTGTGATTCGGGTGGTGCTTATGTTATGCCTTTACGTCAATTCCTGCACAACCATACGTAAGGGAGTGGGTTTTTAGTGGATCCCACCGCATAGGCGGTGAAATGCACACATCCAGTATGTGTGGGCTGCTGGGCGTTTGGTTCAGGCAAATTTTCCCACTTCCTAATAACTAAAATATTATTTTTTTTATAACAGAACTATAATCTTTATTAATCTTTTGTACTGTTATTAATAATTGATTATTTTTATTTTATTAAAAAGTTGAACACTAATTATTTTCAATATACGGAAGTATTACTTAAATAGTTTTCTGTAACTTACTTTTTTAGAATTTTTTCTACTCTTTTACTTAACAGTAGATAATTCCTTTACTTCCTTCCTTAAAGTCAGATAACATTAAAAAAATCCACTCTTATGTTCACTACAAAATTAATTCAGTATTAACTGTAAGGTTTATAATCTCAAAGGACTTTGAAATGTTTTCCGTTTCAAGAAACATACTTACACCTTTTTTTAAAATTATATATACAATAATTATAATAATAAATTACTCTGAGATTGTAATACGTAAAATATTACTCTTTTAATTATAAAAACTTATTCGAATAAATATTATGTAAAAATATAATCTTAAATTTTATTGTTAAGTAAACTTTCGATCATAAAAAATATCTTAATTTAAAAAGCTATTTAAAATCCTTTTTCACCTCAACCAGACAATCTTTGAATCGTATTAATGGTGGACGACCTCATCTTTATTTCTTCTCGAGGCACACTAGAATTTTTGAGTAGCGTTAATAGATCGTAAAAAGTCCTTACATCCGGAAGAAATTGAAAAACTTCTGCTCGTCAAAAAGTATTCATCTCTTCAAAAAGTATTTCAAACGTTCCTATACTGTCATTTCTCAAAACATAGGATGTACCCAATATTTTCTGTTTTGCAGTTTCTACCTACGACGATACCAACAATATAAAATCATCACAGCGCGAGGATCCATTTTTACACGAGACAAATTATTAAAAAAAAATTAAGACCGGATTCCCAACACACAGCTCTGATGGACACGTCAGATAGGTAGGTGTATACGTCAGAATAGCGGAACGTGTGCGGGCTCAACCCGTCAGAAACACGGTCTGTCAAAACGACATAGTGTGAACTAAGCTTGCGTACTGCAGCGGCAGCATGGTAACAACACGACGACTTGTTTTTGTTTTTTTACCGTTGACATAATGTACGAATAATTCAATATAAATTACATTGCCAGAAGGTACACGGCAAAATTTCGTATCCGGCGCACAACGAAAATCGTACCGTATGAATCTGATCTAAGTTAGAAGAACAATCCTTTTCTATTCTAAGTTTGATATTTTCTTGGAAAATATAATTTTTTGTGCTGACCTAAACATCTATTGCTTAGAAAATGGCCTACAGCAGAAAATTCTTAATCCCCAAAAACCCCAGAACTTAATAAAAATATTGAAAGAAATAAAAGAATCGGCAGACATAGTTTTTCTAACTTTTTTCGCTTTTCACACGGAATTTGGACAAGTTAGGTTAAAAAAATATATATTAAAAAAGGGTTCTTTAATTTTTCAATTATTTGAAGACAAATTCCAGCTGTTTTCCACAGATAAACCGAAAACTGATTGGGGAATAGATTACGACCACATGCAAGTTTCTTTGTAATGTAATTTTGAATCGAGTAAGTTTCAAATTCGTACCGATAAAATTTCAAACCGATAAATTTTATTAAACTATTTGTTTGTACTTTCATATATAATTACAACTAAGACAAATATTTAATCTACACACTTTAAAAGCAGTATCTTTAAAGTCGTATTTTTATATAAATAAATAGAAAAGCATATATAAAATAAATATTACGCACGCAGACAGATGTGTGTATCTGTATATGAATTAAATAAATATATGAAATATTCAGCGCTACCTTTATTTTTTATGCACTCATTCTTAACTCGATCCCACAGTTGTTAAAGATTGCATTTTAAACAGATTTCTAACCGGCCTCCACCCTATGACTCACACCGGTATAAGACGCCGATCGTCGCCGCAACGATTTCATCATCGTCCCAAGCCTTATGAAATAATTTTAACTAATTATTTATCATTTAAAGGATAAATTAACCGTAAAGTTTTATAAAGTAAAAACATTTATAACAAAATTGCTAAATGGATTTCGTTACAGGTAATTATGTAATTATTCACTACGTTTTCACAATCATAAATAAAAGTATACGTTCTTTTACTTATTCCTCTTTAACAACCGTTAATGATGATATATTTTAAACAATCAAAATGTATATGTTTTTAAATTTTTTGTTAAAAACTGTTTTAAAGCAGTTTTAAAGCAGCCTTTGCAATTCTATTTTTATAAAAAAGACATTAGAGAAAATAAAAAAGTTTCGTGTGATCCCATTTTGTAATTTATTGAATATGAATGTTACCGTGAAAAACGGATATCTGGTAAATGTCGATATTCTCCGGTGAATGTCGACACATATAAAATACGTCGGCGAAAACCGTTATGTTTGGTTTAAATTTAAACTTCCTTTTTTTACGAGGGTTTCTCGTAATCTACCTTTGAGATTGGTTATGGGCGATTTTATTTAATTTCCAGTTATCGGTTCGACTCCTCGCCAGAGTTTATATGTTTGCCGACATATGCTAGTGAAGGTCATAATATTTCGGTCTTTCATCGAGGAATTTGGTATATGTCAAATTTACCGGAGAATATTGCCAGATATCGGACTTACATACACAAATTCACTGTAGATATTCTTTTAGAATTTTTTAACGAATAGCTTAAAAATAAAAATCTGATCTGGACACCACATGACTTACTTGTACGCCTATTAATAAATTACATATACACATTTTTTTTAATGACAAAATTTTAATTCATTAATAACTTTTTACCGTCAATTTTTTTTTACAATCAGAGGTTAATAATTATTAATAAATCAATATATTTTAAATTAAAAATAAAAAGTTAAAAAAAGAAGATTAAGTTTGATTGGAACTGATGTTCCCTTGTAAGATGCAAATATTTCATTAATTAAAATTTTATTGGGCTATAACTCTGGAACCAATGAAAATAAGTAAGACTTATGATAGTTGAAAGGCTCTCAATGACAACTTATTACTGCAGTTAAGAAAAAGTCCATTTTTTTTGGATTTTGGGCTTTTTTGGATACTTTTAGTTCAGTAAATTGCAATCAAAAGAGGAGGTGCACAACTAGATGTTACAATAGTCCTAAATCCAAATCCACTGCTAATCGTTTTAGAGTTATGCGAGATACAAATGTACATACAGACGTCACGCCGAAACTAGTCAAAATGAATTCAGGAATGGATATTTTATATTAATCAAAATGGGTATTTTTGATAACTGAAAACTGAAATTTTTCGCAATCACAATACTTCCTTTAATTCCTACAAGGAAGTAAAATTCAACTTTTCCACTTACAAAGTCCATCACATAAAAACTTTTAAACTAAGCGCTGATAATGAAACCAAACCATTTAAAGTATGAAATAACTAATACGCAAGGAATCAAAAATCCAAGCTCATTTGGAATATTAAACAAAAAGGCCCTTATAAATATTTATAACCGTTTATATATATATATATATATATATATATATATATATATATATATATATATATATATATATACATTTATTTTGGTTATGGCTAACACAATACAGGGTGTAGAAAAAGAATATCGTAGTTTTTAATTTGTAATAATTTTTTTTGGATGAGGTGTGGAGGGAAGGGGCAAAAGGACAAACAGTTTTAGTTGCGCGCACATCCGTAGATTTCCTACCTTTCCGCTTGACAGCGCTACTAGCAAAGACTAGTACTCCTGAACCCAATTACAAGAACAAATTGAGGAAATCAGTTATACGATTTTTGCGAAATAGCACGACAGTCAAGCAAAAGTGAAATTTTGTTGCATCTACCTTAAAATGATTTTTTTGTAAATTCCATTCATGATTACTTAAGAAGTAATATGGGGAAAAAAGACAGCAGTAAATCGATACTAATCAATTTTTTTCCAGTTTGAGTGGAAAAAGGCAAACCTCGATTTATTTTCTAATTTATAAAGCGAATTATTCAGATTGAAATTCATCGGCGACTATAATGCAGATTATTGGGGAAAAGAGAACGAACAGATAATTAACAAAGTATCCGTAAGCGATGTATAGATACCTAGCGAATATAAATGCTTTAATGATTTATATAAATGATATTTATTTATTCTATAGTTTGTGAAAAGGAAAAGCAAGCAACCGTTTACTGCAATAACTTTCGGTCATTTAGTAGAATGTAAAACAAGGCTTTTCTAGTTAACGAAAACAGAAACAACCGATAACAAAATTAAATTATGCAAATAGATTATCAAATGTCACTCACCGCCATACGATGCACAAGATGAAAGAAAACTTAAGTAAATAATACCTAATACCTACTTATGCTAATATTAATGCGTTAGACATGCATGAAGAAGACGAGTTGGCACTACGGAATGTTACAGTCGGTTCACTTTGCGGCGCCAATGAAACATATCCAACTGGCCGACATGTGTCTGGTTTCCGCTTCGTTGCACTGGTACGCAGCCAATTGGCCCGAAAGATTGCATTATTATCATCATCTTCATCATCAAAATATCATCTTTGCATCACAGTACTAGACAAAAATAAACGCGTTTAATCTTTAAATATTGTGTCAAAACGTATCCAAAATCTCTGCTGTACCAAACTGTATATACGAATAACTACCGGTTCTTCGACCTCTAAACATACCGAAAACGCTATTTCCTGATGTTATCAAAATTTTAAATTTAACGAACATCATTAATATGATGACAATGACAAATCATTAGCCAAAATGAATGCGATGACAAAAAAATCTCAAATTGATCAGTGGGAATTTAATAACTGAAGTTTTCCAAAATTATAAGCTTCATTTTAGGTTATTTCTTCTTTCAAAATGAAATGAATTCGGTTTCTTTTTTAACATACTGGAATAAAAGATTTAATGTAAATTTAAATAAAACAAACTTAATAACAACACTACCCAAAAAGAAAAATGCACCAACAAGCAAACACTTGAATACACATGATAAACATAATTTTTGTTTCCTAGCATGCGGTACATGATTTTAATCTGTTTTTTGATGCTGAAAACGAATATGAACTCAGAATCTTTCTATCACCAACCATTTTCGAAAAAAATTAAATTAAATTAAAGAATTTTTTCATTTTTCAACGTATAGTTAGCATTTTAAACTCCTATACTGTATTTTGTTAGCTATTTCTTATTGTTTAACTTTAACAACAATTAAATCATATCACTGTCACATATTATGAGATCATATCTAATACTGAAGAGTAAGCCTTCATGGACAAGATTAATCATGTCTGTGCCGGTCAAAACATATAGCTGAAAACATAGCTGTGTTGTATTAAGCACTGGATTTAGGAATGAATTAATTTTGTTCAGTCTTATTGCTGTCTTAAGTTTGTTTACAGTGCAGTGTTAATAATACCTCAAAATTGTGTAAATGATGCGGATGCCTTTTGTAATGTATGTGGTGATTTAATCGTAAAATCAAATAGAAAAAACATTACACCTTTAATTAAAAAAGCATATCTATCATATGTACTTTCAGTGTAAAATTAGTGATCAGGATAAGACGTGGGTTCCTCATATAGTATGCATTATTTATTCTGTATATTTAAGAAGATGGCTGAAAGGTACACGGAAGGCTTTGCCATTTGGTATACCTATGATTTGGCGTGAACCAAAGGATCACGTAACCGATTGTTACTTTTGTTTAACAAGTGTGTCTGGAATTTGTAAAAAATCTAAACGTACTCTAAAATATCCTTCATTGCAATCTGCAATCAGGCCTGTACCTCACAGTGAAGTTCTTGAGCCACCTGTGAATGCATGTTTCGAAAGCAGCGATTTTGAATCCGTACTGAAGAAGACAACAATAATTTTGATTTTGAATTATCTTCCAATAAGCCACATATCACAAGGTGAATTAAATGACTTGGTTAGGGATTTAAATTTATCAAAAAATCAAGCTGAACTGTTGATCAAGACTGCAAGGTTGGAATGTACTTTTTTAAAAAAATACGAAAATTTCGGGCTTTCGAAACCGACAAAAAGTACTTTATTGATGAAAATAATTTGGTTTGTTACATAAATAATGATAAACCTGAGGACTGGCGCCTTTTCATAGATTTGTCAAGTATAGTTTAAAAGTGGTTCTACGACACAACTAACAAATATCCTTCGATACCAATCGTTTATGGTATTAATTTATACCATAATTATAATTTTTATAAATTATAAAAAATTTAGCTGGAACATATGTAGTGATTTGAAAGTTATGGCTCTTTTGTTAGGCGTGCAGTTGGGCTATACTAAGTAGATGTGTTTTCTTTGCCAATGGGACAGCCGCGCTAGGGATCAACATTATGTTACCAAAGAGTTGAAGAAACGAGGCAACTTAACTCCAAATCTGAAAAATATTATCCATGAGCCCTTAGTTGAACCCAAAAAAATATTTTTACCTTTTCTCAATATCAAGGTAGGACTAATGAAAAATTTTGTAAAAGCAATGAAGAAAGATAGTCCCGAATTTTTGTATATCAGGCAGAAACTTCCGAATGTAACTGAAGGAAAAATTAAAGAAGGAATATTTGTTGGTCCTCAAGTAAGAGAGTTGGTCGAAGATGATAAACTCAATGTTAAATAATGTAGGAAGTGCAGCTCGGGCTACATTTAAAGACGTTTGCAAACATTTTCCCGGCAAAAAAAAAAATCCGGAATTACCACGATATTGTTAATACACGTCTTATTTCATACAGAGCTATGGGATGTAATATGTCTTTGAAAATACATTTCTTCCACTCACATGAGGACTTTTTCCAAGGACAGCCTCGGAGACGTATGTGACGAACACGGTGAACGTTTCCAGGATATTATGGTGATGGAAAGCCGCTATAAAGGGAAATGGAATACTAACATGCTAGCCGATTACTGTTGTAATGATATTACTGTTTGATGTGCCTGAGGCTATTTATAAAAGAAAAGCATCAGCGAAATAATTTTAACACAGGTACGGCAATGCAAAGTTATAAATTTTACAAATTTTAACTATACTTTCACTTTTTTTGATGCGTAATTTATTTAAAATTAAGGGTGATAGAAAATTTGTATTTACAGATCCGTAATGTACGCAAAAAAGCAATTCAAGAAATGGTATCACACTTAGAAAAACATTTTAAAAAATCTTTTTTTGTCTACCAGTACAATTAGCTCCTATTTTATAAATATAAAATGTAAATGACTGACTATTCAAAGAGAGAAAAAAATCTAAGTGGACACCACATGACTTCATTGTACGCCTATTAAATTACATAAACACATTTTCTAAAAATGAAAAGTACATAAAATTTTATTTCATTAATAACTTCTGATATTTTTTCATATTTTTATTTTATTGTTATTACTGAATTATTATTTATTAATTAAATTATTATTTTCATTTAAAAAAAGTTACAAAAAAGGAAATGAAGTCTGATTTGAACTGATGTTCGATCGAACCTTGTAAGATACAAATATTTAATTCATTAAAATTCTATTTGGCTATAACTCCGGAATCAATGAAAATAAGCAGCACTTATGAATCATTGAAAAGCTCTCAATGAGAGCTTATTACTGCAATTAAGAAGTCAAAATCCAATTTTTTTTTTATTTTGGGCTTTTTGGAGCACATTTGGTCCAGTCGGTTGCAATCAAAAGTGAAGGTGCACAACTAGATGTTACAACAGTCCTAAATTCAAAATTTGAACATCCTACGGCAAGTAGTTTTGTGTTATGCGAGATACACATTTACGACGTCATGCCGAAACTATTAAAAATTGATATTTCCGTTGAAATCTGTAAACCGAAATTTTTCGCGATCACAATACTTCCTTTACTTCGAACAAGGAAATAAAAATAAATTTAATCTATAAGAAAAAAGCTGCAGGAATGGGTACATACGTTTCTAATAGAAACATGCTTACAATAAAGAAGTTAGAACCGGATCGTCTGTTACTAATTTCGTTTTTTTTACTTTTCCAAAAAAAATAGTTTCAATTTTTTTTTTATACCCAGATTACAAAAGTACAAGGTATGTAAATAAAGTAATGAGACTGGTTGAAAATTATTCAAGGAAAATTATCCAATTATACATGAAGCGTGGGAAGCCACGCTACGCTTCAAACGGTTTTCCCACTCTTCATAGCAGTGTTGGAACTCAGAAACCGGAATTATCCTTCAGATGGTCGGTTACATTTTTTTTTTTTTTAATGTTTTGTACTGTTCGAAAATGGTGTCCTTTGAGGTGATTTTTTAAAGTCGGGAACACGAAAAAGTCGCAGGGACTCAAGAGTCAGGTGAATAAGGTGGTTGAGGAACTACAGGAATATTTTTCTTCTCCTAAAACTCATTAATTGAGAGTGCAGTGTGACAAGGTGCATTATCATGATGGAGCACCCAGTTGTCTTTGATGGCTAGTCTAACGCGGCCAACTCTTTTCCGCAGTCTTTCAAGAATTTCTCGGTAAACATATTGATTTATTTATTTACAGTCTATCCTGTAGGCAGAAACTCCTTATGGCATTACTATCGAAGAAACAAATTAGCATTGTTTTTATTTTTTATTTGCTCATTTTTGCTTTTTTGGGTCGTGGTGAGTTTGAAGTGTACCACTCCTTGCTCTGGCGTTTTGTTTCTGGGTTGAATGAAATACCCAAGACCCATCACCAGTAATAACATTTTTTTAGAAAATCAGTATCAGTTTCAATTCGCTCTAGAAGATCGCGGGCACACTTCCACCCTGTTTTTTTTCTGTTTAACAGTGAAATATTTTGGGACCAACTTTGCACGAACTCTTTTCATGTCCAATTTTTTGTCAAAATTTGATGGAGTGTGGTACGGTTCAAATTCAATTGTTCTGCAATCATTCTGATAGTTAATCGCCAGTCGAACCGTATCAAGTCTTTCATTCCTCAACACATTATCGTCACTTTTTGACGTTAACGGTCTTCAGAGCTTGGATCGTCCGAAACTGATTTCCGACCATCTGAAAATGCTTTAAACCACCTAAAAACTTGAGCTCGTGACAGAGCGTCATCCCCATACGCCCTTTTCAATTTTGTAAAAGTTATAGTGGCATTCTTACATTTAACACAAAACTTGATTCCACAAGGTTGATCATAATTAGTATCACTCATTTTTATAACAAACAACAAAAACTCGTTTCACGAAAGGTTTTTTTACGTCTCACGTGGCAACAATAGACCAAAAATGTTAATACCTAATATAAATCAGATGTTCATTAAACCATGTTTACTACTAACTTTACAGTGTTGCCACTGTGGCTGCCAAAATAAAATAGTCTCATTACTTTATTTACAGACCTCGTATTTTGTCCGTACCAGGAACGTATCTTAACCGTAAAAACCTATATTTTTTTGTTTCAATTCTTAGACACTATTGATTTACATTATATCTTTAGAATATGTAAATGTAAAATATAAAAACTAGTCCAAGAACGGTAGAAAAACCCCATAATAAAAATAACAAACACATACTTTCACTTCTTTGGTGAACAATTATAATATCTAAATTAATATTAAATAACCTATTAACTAATTTTTAATAAGTAATATACATAAATAATAGTAACAGTAAAATAAATACCCAGGTGTTTGTTACGGGAAAATCCCAGTGTTCATATATAGACGATTGCCAAATTAATAAATTATTTCAATGTTCCATTGTTTTAACGAGTTGATATTTATGTTTATGAGAAAAGGTAATGAAATTATTTTTTATCATGAAGTGTATGTCATTAAATCTAATAATATATCTAGTCTATAAAGTTAACGAATGAATGCAATATCTTCGACGAGCGGTAATTCAGTTACCGGAATCGAGTAGTACTATATATATTAAATAACCTTGATTTACCATTATGAAACATAATATATCGAAGATAATATTGCAAAATGCAGTTATTTGCACATACTTCCTTCACTATCTTATTTTATACCGTAAACAGTTATAACTAATTTATCTGATAAAACTAAGTACGAAGTCACGATATACAATTTGAATCGTAAAAATAATTACAAGTTTTGCGGGTGAAATACCAAAAGGGCCATGCAAGAAATACCTTAATACCGATATTTATGACACATAAATAAAATCTACTAAGTACCAACGTTCTTAGAAGTAAAAATCACACAAGGAGTTGCTTTTTCACAATCGCTTCATAATAACGGCGAGAAATTTAGGGTCTAAATTTACTCTCACTTCACTTTTTTTTATAAACTTTGTGTGATATTTCATTAATGGAATTTCTCTTCAAAAAAAGCGATAAAAATAAAATAAAATATCCATTTTATGGCTACAATTTAACCGCGCATGACTATGATCAAGTGAAAAGTACAAACATTTTAAAACGTAGTGTAACAAGACCGGTATAACGAACCTGATAAATGGATTCCTGCCAATTAAAAAGAAAGTAGTAGAAAATATAATAATGGGAGGAATCCAGAAAGGGGCTACAAAAAATCCTTTTAGTAAAAGTAACTTTACTTTTAGTAAATTCTGTTTAAAATCGTTCTTTGTAATACTGCCCACTGACACACCTAAACAGATGTTGTTCCGTGAGAATAGTTACCGGACCCAGGTTTAGAATTTCATAGGAAAATGATAGAGCGAACGATCACTTTCACGCTTCGAGTTGGGTCCGGTTTTGCAGGTAATTAGGACAGGAGTATTAATACTCCGAGGAAGACCAGTTAACAATCAGTTATGTGAGATGTCAGTCTGCAAAGAGAGTTTGCGATAAGAGTACTAAGCGAGGGGTTATTATGTGAGTTGAAGCGAGAGTATTCTACGAGGAGGTCAGTGAAGGAACAAATTTTTAGTACATAAAAGTTCCACGCGATTAAGGTGACGTTACAAAAAATTCCAGTACATGAAGACAAGTAGTTCAGTGAGTTACTGACTAAAGTGAAATAAATAATTACTAAATTTCATTTATAAATTGTTAGGGTAGTTTTATTTGTGAACAACAAAGATATTTGTAGTGAAAGAACTTTACTTGTCTTATCTATTGTACTATTGTTCTTAACACAAGGTTCTTAACACTAAAGTGTTACGATTAGCGGTCATGCTAATGTATTTTGTCAATGGGACTGAATTCTGGTTTTCAATTTTAACTACCTGTAAATAAATCCTGGCAATTACTTTAAATTCTGTTTTGTATGTACAAGTAATCACTGTTTATTATTATTGTGGTTGTGATTACTGTGATTATTATTTGTTTATTATTGACGTTTTTTATTGTTTACTGTTGTCATTATTATTATTGTTATTATTGATTTTTTTGTTCTACTTATGTTCCTAAACTAATATATTGTAATTATACAAACATTTTCAATGGTTAATCTCCTAGTATTCTGATCGAGCCTCGAGCACGCGACAATATAATCAAATAAACTTAGACTAAAAATAATTCCTATACGATTAACCCTCTAATACCTAATCTTTTGTAATTGGTTCCCGCTAATTTTGACGTTTTTTACCAAATTATCAGTCATCTTACGCGTATTAAAGGAATTACTATTTCGGTCAAGAAAAAAAATTGAAATCACTAGTTCACAGTTTTTCAAAAGTACCCATTAACATGATGGAAATGAAGCGATAGTAAAATATGTATATTCAAGAACAACTAATTGAGAGGAAAAGTAAGTGCTTTAACGTTATCTAAAAAGAAAGACTAAACCGACTACACTGTAAACCGTTACTGATAAAACGATGTATCGGCTACATTTTCTTGCATCACTTAATGTATATAGCTCCTACTGGAACAAAATATTTTATTCGTTAAGATAGGTAAAGAATTTAATTTTGTTAAAAGGTTGAAGGCTAACTTTTGCATGCATCAGGTGCACTCTCGATCTAACAGATCACGGTTATTAGGAAATATATATACATATAAAGTTTGTTTGTTATCGCACCACGGGATAATTTGCAGGATACATTTTTTGCATTATCCCAACGTTATCTAACGTTATCTAAAAAGAAAGACTAAACCGACTACACTGTAAACCGTTACTGATAAAACGATGTATCGGCTACATTTTCTTGCATCACTTAATGTATATAGCTCCTACTGGAACAAAATATTTTATTCGTTAAGATAGGTAAAGAATTTAATTTTGTTAAAAGGTTGAAGGCTAACTTTTGCATGCATCAGGTGCACTCTCGATCTAACAGATCACGGTTATTAGGAAATATATATACATATAAAGTTTGTTTGTTATCGCATCACGGGATAATTTGCAGGATACATTTTTTGCATTATCCCAGGGAAGGTTTTAAGCCATCGACCGAGGCCCTAGCTCCCTTGAAAGTTAAGATATTAAAAATATTCATTATTTTCTTTAATCAAGATATTGATTTAGGAAAAAATAGATTAATCCTTTTACTTCATTGTTATATTTCTGGCACCGTGGCAAAGAAATACATTTTTCGTCGTCAAAGGTGTGCTTACTTTAGTTACTTAACTAACGTAATTATCTTTTGTAATTTAGTTTCTTTTCAGGTTTCTATAAAGCCTGAATACTATAATTATTATTTATCAGTATTATTCTCACAATCATAATGATAACGGGTCCAGGGGGTGGAGCCCTCTGAGTAGATGGGAATAGCGATCGTATCAAGCTCAAAGTGCCGGTCCTCCTCGCAAATTGGGAATGTCAAGCGAGCCCCAGGGCCATGGGGGAAGCTCCTGAGTTGGCTCCGAGATCAGCCTGAACTGACCTGAGCCCCGGGGGTCTATGTTCTGGCTAGACAGGCCGGGTAGTTTATAAATAAAACAAACCTAACCTAAAATGTTAACAGAGATCGCAATCAATTCAACAAATAAAAACAAATGTTTCAGCAATGATTTTATATATATATATATATATATATATATATATATATATATAATACAAAATTTTAATTTCTGCTATCCTCTTTTTCCTGTTTTAACCTCCGGTAACTACCGTTCAGATAATACTTCAGAGAATGAATGAGGATGGTATTTATGAGGATAAATGAAGTGTAATCTTGTACAGTCTCAGTTCGACCATTCCTGAGATGTGTGGTTAATTGAAACCCATCCACCAAAGAAAACCGGTATCCACGATCTAGTATTCAAATCAGTGTAAAAATAACTGACTTTACTAGAACTCGACCTAGTATAGTCGAGCTACTACTAGCTATAGTATAGCTATAAATCAGTTGTTTAACAGCTGATTTTCGTAGTCGAAGGTTCTCAGGTTCAAATCCTAGTAAACGTTAGTTGCTTTTATATAGTTTTGAAAATTAGATAGTGCATGCCTACGTTCTTTTGTAGTTGGGATTCAATTAATCACACGTCTCAGGAATGGTCGGCCTGAGTCTGTACAATCCTATACCCCATTTAAAAAACATACATATGTATGTCATGTAAACGAGTAAAAAAACCCAGCTTAAACGAGCTTAAAACCAGTAAAAAAAAGTTATATTATATTTGAAGATATGAAGAAGAAGAATATTCAGGATGGAGGCTATGGAAAAATGTACAAAACCACCCGAATTAATGACAAAATTTTAATTTCAACTCCTTTATCTAGTACCTTCAATTAACGGCACGGTCTCAAAAATAGCCTAATTGTGCCTGGATACCAATAGCCCGTCGCGTGTTTGTAAAATCTTTAAATATTATTCATTATTTTTAAGCGGCATCAATAATTATTTTTTAAGGCCATCAAAACCAGCGGTTATCTCAGCCGATATCACATGTCTACTATACGAGGAAAATAACACCCAGTAGTTCGTTTTGCTTGAGTAATCTATAGGAACCGGTCTTATACGGCACCATAATATTGGAGAAAACAGTAATTATTGAAAGTGATATATTACTGGACACAATTATCCTGGAGAATTTATTATTAGAGTGAAAAGAGGAAAGTCGCAGTGGTAAATTTTTTAGTTTGAGTTCCTTCGACGATAAACGAGTCAGGCTCTGTATGCCGGTTGTAAGAATTCAAGGAGGTTGACAAGGGGATAAAACTGAATGCAAAATAGAATTTAGTTAACATATCGGATACTGAAATTTTCTATAAAACAACTAAAAAGGATCATTACGTGACTCGAGATTTTCGTTTTTGTTATTAATAAGAATAATATAAAGAAATTCAGTTAATTTCATACTACTGAACGACTGGAGAGAAAAAAATCTGATTTCATCGCGTAGAAAACTTCTACGCTGGAGAAAATATGCTGAAGAATAATCGTCCGATTCGTTTAGATTTTTTTTCATGTTTATTCAATTTATTTTATCCCCGATATAGCGCTTTAGTTAGTTTTGCAATGAAAATGCATACTTCGAAATTTAATTCACATTTGAAATAAAGACAAGATCGCGTTATAAAGCAACACACAATGTAAATAAGGTTAAAGATAACATCATGCGAGAGAGAATATCCGGTTAGATGAGACAAACAATTCTTTGCTGACTAAAGGTCTGCTAAAAGACACGTAACCTCGCTTTACAATAATAAATATCATGTAACTACAATGCTTCTATAATAAGCTTCTTACTACGAATGTCATCTGCAATACGATACCAGATGTCTAGAAAAATGTATTAATCAATCTTTCAATCGGCGAATGTAGGCAGTTTATACTAGATACTAGACAAATAGGAACACGCAACCTTCTGAATCACGACCCAAGAAATCTACAGTTATTCGTCTAGAAATGCAATTATCGGATATAAGAACCTGATTATCAAGGAGACGAGTTTCAAATTTTTTCTTTAAACAGTTAAAGAAAAAATATACACTTGTTAAAAAAAAAACGATTGTATCGTTACAAGGAAAATAAATAAATAAAATACATACAGAATTATGCAGAAAAACTTGCTTGAAAAGTTTACTTTTTTCCTGTATTTCTTTTTTAATATCTCCTGACCTAATAATCCGACTTGAAATTTTGAAACTTAGCTGGACAAACAGATCAATAGACATCGAAGGTGAGAAGAGAAATCAGTTATATCGATAATAAATTACAAAGATTTTAATTAAAATAACAGGTTTAGTAACAGAAAAAAACCTTTTAAAGTAATTTGGCGAGAATTTAAACAAATTTATAAAGAAGTTGTAGATTTTTTCCAAGTAAATTTAAACGTCCACCGATATAACTTGGGAGTTTTTTTCAGATCTAGCGACTACTTCAGTGGTTCCCAAACTTTTCCGAGTCGCGGCGCCCTACTCTAAGTAAAAGTATAACTACTCGCCAGTAAGAGATACAAATAAACAAAACTCGTATATCTTCATTATTTTTTTACTTTATTAACATTAAATTAATAATTATAAATGTCTTTGTTCAACTAATTATGAAGCTTTTACAATATTTCGCGGCGCCCCTGAGAAGAGACCGCGGCGCACAGTTTGTGAGTTGCTGGACTATATTCCGGCCGTTGCCAACAGAAATATGCACATTGTATGCGTCTGGTGCATTCGGCTGGTTATGTCTAGGACATTTGAGCGAGCAAAAACGGAACAACGGGTTAAGTAAAAGATCTTAATCAGAATATCAATTCAACATTAAGCAGATTTAACTCCTTTATGAGACGACGGTTAAACTATCAATAGGGCAAAAACATTCTGATGATAATAATAACAATTTATTAATTTTGTACAACAGAACAGCTACTTTGTATATTAATATAATATTTGTATATTTAATAGCCTTTGTATATTAATATGAACAAAAATTAATACGTTAAAATATACAAATCAATAGCAAGTTTACATGTATATAATAATAAATGCAAGTTATAAATCTGTGCATAACATAAAAATAATAGTAATAAAATAGTTCAAAACAATTTTAATAATATTAATTATAAATTCAAATACAAGTTAAGAAGTTTTCATTATGGTAGTTATCGAGTGATAACTTTAATAATAATAATAATTAATGTTATTTTCATCCACGTAATAAAAGTATTTCTTTCAATTGTTTATTCTTAGAAAACTGGTATTCAATTATGATGACAGGATCCACGTCATTGATAACAATCTCTGGTTAATATCAGATTGCGATTCGTGCATGATAACGAATGTAATCGTAAATTAACCACAAGCAAAATTCTAACCTAAACTTTCCGGAAATTATCACATTCAACTGTTATAACCGAAATATCCAACCAAAATGAAAAAAAAAATTATAAGAAACAGCTTTTGAAAAATCAGATAAGATACCCCCCCTCCACCATCTCATTGGTCCGTCGGGGGGAGGGCTATTGTTCACTAGTTGAACAGACTGCACACGTACACACTAGGGAAAAAAAAAATGTAAGGAACTTTACCAAATGAAAAAGCATAGCGCATTCATGATTCTTTACTCTGGTATTACTGTAGAATGATTAAATGTAAAGTAATATTATAATAATTAAATACATATCTTTATATATAAGATGGAATTCTTTTATTTTAACAAATATCATAGCAATCAATACGTTTGATTAATATAATTTAACTTCAGAATGGCTGCATCGATTTTCCTGAAATACATGAAGTTATTGAATAAAGTATTGCCATTAAAATAATTAAACTGGTTTGGTGGTTTTTCAATAAGTAAAATTCTTTCAATACTAGATTGTCAGAACAGTCTTTATTTGAGTCGTTGGTAACTAACGAAATTTTTATTTCAAGTCATGTTCTTAGGTAGCCATTTACTGTCTGTAGGAAAATTAATTTGTCATCGTATACAAAGTATTTTGACCATCAACCTGAATCTATAATTGGTAACGTTTTTTATCACCCTGAAACTAAAAATTTTTTAATCAACTGCACTTTAAAATGTTCCATTACGCCCAAATACTTAATAATCCGGCAGAAATTCATTACCGCTTAACTTTAAAAGTGCAAAAGCATAAATTTAAAAAAAACATACGCACTACAGAATTATATATCTACGCAACAGTCTATATACAAATATTTGATCATTTCCTACAACCATTGTTTGTTTATTAACAAAAACACAGAACACTGCGTGTATTCGAGAACAAATTCCACCTTTTTTAAACGGGCAACAATGGTTTATCGAATCGCTATTGCACAAAACCGCGCCTACTACATAATATACTCGTATCTGGTACACTTCTTGCATACGTATTGTTAAAGCGGTTCATTCATTCAATCGTTCGCTCATGAATAACACAACACCTCACACGTGTACAAATAGTACAGTGTATACATAGAGTCCTACAAACACACAAATTTTATATATTCATTGTTATGAATCGTGACGTAATTCTCTGTATTATCAGAATAATATCGACATCCGTTTCCCGCGGTAATTCACAAGAATAAAAGAGATGTTATTTAACCGGTATAAAGGTTTATTAACAGAAAAAACCCACATATTTCTCAACAAGTGTGCATTCACAGAAGTACAATTTTCATTTATTACACCATAAATAAATTTTATAATCTTTTTAACATTCTCTATAAGTTTTCATAATAAAAGTTACGAATTTATTAGTCATTTATCAAAGTTATTGTACTTTATAACTAAAAAGTGTTTTTCGTCATCAATTTATTTTTTGTTATAAGATGGATATTGTGAAAACTACGGAAGATATAGTTCTGGGGTATTTTTTTATTAGATTTTTCAAATCAAAAAACATAAGAAAACATCACGTATGACAATACATAATAAGGCGTATCCTTTTATAACGCCTTAAAAATTTCATTATGACCTCATTTCACCGAGAGAAATGAAATCCTGGCGAAACTTTTCGCTAGCCTTACCTAAATAACAAAGCTTTTTCGGATATATGTTTGAAAGTTTTTCCCTTATTTCAAGCTGTAGAATCAGTTCCAAAATTATCTCCTTTTCTTCCTGAATCACCTGTATTTATAAATCTGTGATCTGTAATATATATGTATATATAGTCGCATAGTGATAAGTACACAAACAATTTTTTTGAATCCCCTGTAAAATATAATTTATATATATAAAGACGAGAAGAAATCTTCGCCAAAGAATCTGAACCTTCAAAACTTGCTTTTTATAAATGTATAAAGATAAGGATGATTTTACATCATTATCTTACCAGTTTTATGTTATATCACGAAATCTTATTCGATCACAAAAATTGGTCTCAAAATACATCCCAACCCCGTAGGGGAAGACACCCACCTTGTGACGAGATTCCGGTCGCCACACGCCACACACCACCCCCTGTTCATAGCCATGATGGGGGCTTTAACGGAGAAAGGTCTCAAACTACAGGAAAAATGTTAGTTTTTGGATAACCTTGAATTCTGAGCCCATGATACGTCAATGACTTTGATCGTTACCATTTACCTTTCAACCTCTGTTCGAAAACTTTTTTTTTTAATTTAAAAAACTTGTTTACACGTTTTCGCCAGATAATCTTTTTCACATTACTAGTCGGTCAACAGAACATGCTCCACCAAGGTTTCATAAAATAACAAAATGTATATACGTGGGCGATTTTAATACTGTTTTTCGATTTAAATTTTATTTTCTAATCTGTAATCCAGGTCTTTACTTGTATCGAACTTAATATTTTTTTCGCTTAGCTCTCGATAATGTGATGGTCACGTGTTAAGATCAAATGTCAATAATTTCATAAGATCAAATTTTTATTGCAACCAACATTTTATTCCCTATTTATTTATAACCTAGCTTTTATGCCCGCACGAAATTCAAAAAGATTCTATAAATATGCTTAGAGCCACCTCCTAATAAGTAGTTTTTTCAATTCTACTTAAAATGGAAGTTTTTAGAGCAGCTGTTATCATTTATAAACCAGATTTAAATTAATTATTTTTTCAGTCAACAACGGTTGTTTTTTTTTAATTTTAAAAACCGGTGTATTCGCCTTCAGTGACTAAATAAAAATATATCTATAATAATAATTAATAACAACCAGTGTCAAGATGAAAATACAGGAAATAAAAAAAAGAATAAATTCGTGTGATCAAAGAAAAAAGTTCATTAATGAAATGAAATTTGAAATTACGTAGTCTAACAAAAAGAAATCATAGTTTTTAAAATAGGACAAAATTACTTTTTTCTAATAATAAATATAAAGCAGTTATTAACTTAAAATTCAACGGCAAGATACAAATTCGTGTAATATTATAACTGATAAAACTAAAGGCAATAAAGTGAATATGATAAAAAAAAAATAATATGGTGATGTAATTAGAATCAAATAAATTAAGTATGAACTCACGTGTAAAAAAATAAGTAATGATATGCAACAGCGCTAATGAAATCACTATAGCTTGCATTTTAATGCACTGTTTATTAATGACACTTGTTAACTGAATCATATTTAAGTCAAACGCAGTTAACAGAACAACTAATTACGTAGAATATTAAATATTATTTCAATTTTTTTTCTAAAATAAAAATAACCTAAATTTACGATAAGTGAAAACAGAAAAAAAAACATGGAAATAATTAAAAACCAGATGAAATACTTACAGTTTCATATAATATTAAACTATAAGTAGGCAAATCATATTATTGTATTTTTCAGTCATATTAAATGTAAGTAATTTTACAGAAACGATATCAATGGAGAATATAATGATACAACTGAAAAAGGTGCGCACGATTTATGTAGCACAAAAAGAGAAACCTGAAAATCAGATGGATCGTTAAAATTAAAATAAATATGCATTAAGGCTAACAGAAAAAAGTACGCGGCAGTAATCTTCCAAGAACTAGACATTAGGCCACATCTTTACAGGATTTAAACGTGTAACTGAAAACTGCATCGGCCGTTACCAGCTTCAATTTAGATCTAGAATTGAAAAAGGTCTACGTAAAAACCATATAGGAACCTACGTAAACCTGACGAAAAATTCTACTTTGTCACCTGAAAAAAAGGGACGTCCTCTTTTCGCTTAAAAAAGGACCCGTAATGAGTTAGAAGAAATTTCCTTATTGAAATTAATATACGGAGTACTCCGGGACGTATTCGCCGAACTTCAGGAACTGATTCAGGATACCAAAAATGAGCAAAAAAGTTCATATCGACACAAATTCTATTTTGCTTTGTTTTCCATCTTTTTTCCTGTTTAGCCTGTGGGAATCACCGTCAAGATTCAGGATTCTGATCAGAGGATGATATGTATGAGTGTAAGTAAAGTGTAGTTTTGTACAGTCTCAGATCGATCATTTCTAAGATGTGCGGTTAATTGAAATCCAACCACCAAAGAACACCGGTATCCGCGATCTAGTATTCAAATCCGTATAAAAGTAACTGGCCTTTACTAGGACTTGAACGTTGGAACTCTCGACTTCGAAATCAGCTGTTGCGAAGACGCGTTCACCATTAGACACAACACAGTGGGGTTTGTTTCCTTCTGGATTCCATTTTGTGATTTTCAACAAAAAAAATTACCTCAGGAACGAGTACACCCTACTTTAATTAAATTTTTAAAATTAAGACTAGTGTCATCTTCTACAAAATAAAAAAATTTGAAAAAGTCACCTTCAAAAATTTCAAAATGGCGGCCATCTTAATTTTTTAATCTTCCAGTATCTTTTTAATTATTCGTTTGATCAAATTTTTACTTATTACATTTATTAAGGATTTTTTTTTTAACAAAATGACATCTCGTTTGTAAAATTCCGTCGACAAACAATCGAGTTATTGCAGACAATTAACTCGGCATTACGCTTGCGCACGGTAACGCAAGCCGATCATTTTTTGCATGTTTTTATTTTCTCCACTAAATGAACTAAAAATTAATAATAATAATAATAAAAATTAATAGTATTATAATACTATAAGAAAGAAATTGTCGAAAAAGGATGTAATTTATTAAAATGTTTGATATTTATTGTGAAGCGAACGAACTCTGGTTCTTTTTCAGATCTAATAAATTACCCTCTAATATTTGTAAAGCGGATAAAAAAATCGATTATTTGCTAATTCTTCTATTATTAGTGCAATATCAGAAATTTATAAGGAGATTACATAATTCTAATGGGCGATTCGATAGTAACTATGATTGAAATAAATAAAAAAATAATAAAGTAATCACCGGTCATCTTTTTAAACAAAATTGATTTTTTTAATAAATTCCAAATACAAATTCTTAAGCACAGGAAATTTATATAAGATTTAAACATTCTAAGGCAATTTTAAGACTAGTTAAAAATTTAATTAAATGGTAATGACCTGGGTTTGTTTCTCACCGCCAAGATCCTAGTTTCTGTAAAACTTATCGACACTAAACCTGTTAATCCTAGGGATGCGAATTAAATTCTAAATATAACAAAAAACATTTTTTTTTTATCCCTAAACATTTTATATTATAATTATAAAGATATCTAATTTAAGTCATTTCCAACAATATTCTACAGAAATTTATATTAGTTGACAAATTCTAAATAAATATTTGTAATATTGGAAACGTTAAATTTACGCAAAATGATAAGTACTTTCGTCATCAATACTGATAAATAAAGTACAGTTATAAATAACATTATAATTTAGAAATTAACTAAAAGTGATTATGGTGACGTTAAAACATGTGTAAAACAGGGTAACGGCACTTTGTTTAACTATTTACTGCGAAATGCGGCAACAGCAGCAGTAGTGGTAGGGGTCGAATTGTAAAGCGGTACAAGGAATTTAGTTGCAATGGAGCCGTTTACCGGAGAGCAACGCGCTTTTTGCGTACAGGCATTTTACCAAAACAATAATTCTATCGTGACAGCACGACGTCAAGATTACGCACATTACCAGTTGCGAAACATTAGAGTTTATCACCTATCCATATAAATAAACAAAATTGCAGGTACTGGTCTGACAAAAATCGTCGCAGAAACATGAACATCCACTGCACAGCCCCAAGGTGGTCGTACCGGCTGCTATGACTTCTAAGGCATCATCAGACCGTACTTTTTTGAGGATCAAAATGAACGAGCATTTACCCAACGATATTGTGCAATATTGCGAGATTTTCTTGCGCCATTTCTACAACAGTTTCAAGGCCTTAACTTAGAAACTTGGTTTCAGCAAAATGGTGTCACATCTAACACATCAAATCAAGCAATCGAAGTTGTTCAGCAGTTATTTCCCAATAAACTGATTTCAACAATTGATTATTTCCTTTGGGATTACCTTAAAAGTAAAGTCTACAAGAATAATTCAGATGATACAAATCAATTAAAGGCAAATATCGATCGAGGCGCAAATAAGGCTGATTTCGAAGGAAATTTGTGGACGCGTATCAATAATCTTCGTTCTCGATTTGAAGAATGCATACAATGCAACGGGCATCATTTGTGCCGATACCCTTATTGGCCACTCTATATAAACATTTATACAGTGAAACAGTCTAATTTCATAGGTATTCATCTGTTGATTGGCCTAAATTGTTTTACGTAAAAATTTTAATAATTTAATAAAAAAACTCTCTTAATACTTTATAAAAGAGACTTTTAAAATTCTAAATTCCAAAACTTTCGAGATAAATTCTTTTTCTTTTTAAGAAAATTAATACTACATTTATACAAATTTAAAAAATTAACCGAATTTAATAAAACTTGAAAATAAAAGGTTATGGGCAATAATACGTTATGCATTTCAAACAGAACCAATTATGGTTCTGACTGAAAGCCTGAAACTTAGAATAGGTAGTTATTTTAATAGAAAAATAATTCAACGATCAAAGAAATAATATCGGCATCTACTATAAATATGTAATAATTGTATTGTAGCATTCCTCAAAACCAGTTTACTAGATTACTCGGTTTTTATCGATATTTTCATAAAACATTTTGAACCTTAACAGGATGATTATATAAAGTTTATATTCAATACAATATTAACTTAGGAAACTAAATGCAGAATTTAAAAGTTCTACAAAGTATCTATCGGACAGATACGCAACAGGAACTATTAATTATCTACACGTACAGTTATATTTGATAAAGAATTCGGTTGAACAGCCGATCCCGAGGTTACATAATCGCGTTCATTTGTCTACGTAATTTTCTTCAAAAAGTTGGGTTAAACTTAATCTATTAAACAGTGGCGGCTCGCGTATAGGCACTGTGGAACTACAGCACCCCTATTTCCACTTTATATTATCGATAACATTTATTATAATGAGTCTTTATTTTCTTTATACTTTTACAATATATAATCCTTAAGCTTAATGTCAGCAGCCAACCCCCAGTTTATGAAAAAGACACAAAAATAGTTGTATGGAACTGTGCGGTTCACAGTTCCAGCGGCGTGGTGTTTGGCTGTTGTGTGCAAGCGCACATAGAAAGCTACACGCGAGGGAGAAAGAGCACTGTCGCTCTCGTAGTGCCGACCCTGGCGTGCTGGTGGAAGGTAGTTTTCTTTTTACTCCGCGTATGTATGGAATGTTCCTTGTTCGTTCTCTTTTCTAGTTTAGTCGGTGGAAGGAATACGAAAGTTGTTTAGTTGTTTTTTCAGTATTGATCAGAAGATGGCGGAAAGCAAGGGTTCTTTGACTGCCAAATCCGTCCGAAAACACGCTGGAAGAGCGAAAGAGAAGGTAATTAATAAAAAGTAATTTTGTATGTGTTTCTGTGTACATAGAAATTTAAATTAATCACCATCACACAATAGTGTTTTTAAGCGGGGATTTTATTAAGTTATTGATATAAAGATATTCTCTGTATTGATATTTTATTATTTATTCGGTTAAACCGAATACGGTTTTTAGAACAATGTGCTTAAAAACCGTACCGTATTCTTGAACGTGATAAAGTGTAGAATTAGATTATTATCCTGCTTCCAGCTATTCTATTTGATTCATTTTTTTGGTTCTTTTATTTTACAGGAAACTTTAACACCATGGCCTTGAAAAAGCCCAGAAAAAACTATTCTGGGGCAGCATCCCCACTGATTTTAGCTACTCGCTGCCACTGGTAATAAAGTAGCGTTTACCCTAAAACTACGAAGGTTGTTAAATGAACAAAGAAACAACTATCAACAGCAGAGAAAGTACTTTAAACTTAAACGCTCTAGTTTGTCCCATACATTCAGCTCAATGTAAAAAAATTTTCATTTTTACAATCTGCTTTACTTCAAAATATCGGCTCCGCTTGAAACATGTATCGTGGAAGAACCGAGTAACGTGATAAGATTTTTATTTCTCAAGATATAAAACTGGCCGAAATTCACTCGGGATTTTCGAAAAGTATGATGAATAGACTGTATTAACCGTGAAAATTTTTATAAGTAGATAAAACAGTTGAAATCGTGCAGAACAAGTGTCAATGACTGTAGCGAAAGACCGGTGGAAATTTCGACTGACGCATTGAAAAATCGCACCTTTCAAAATCTTGTTTGCGAGAACAGACGCATAACAATTTTGGAAATTGCTGATATTCGTAGTGCGGGTATCGACACTGTCCATTCCATAATTCATGATAAGTTGAATTACCGAAACGTGATTTCGGTCGACTCAAAATCAAAGAGAAACAATCAAACTCACATTTGTACTTAACTCAAACAAAGATTTTTAGCGGTAGGTAATACGTTTTTAGATCGCACAAAAGCTTGTGATGAAACTTAGATTTTTCAATTTTGAGTCGGAATCAAAACGTCAGAATATGGAATGGAAACGTCCGAGGTTCACCTGCCAGGAAGAAATTTAGAAAACTTACACATTAGCCGGTAAATTGATCCTAACGGTGTTTTGGGATTCTAAAAGCCCAATTTACTGCGATTATTTGGAATAACAACGAACAATGGGGAAGTATTATTGTGACGTGCTAAAAAAGTGAAACACGGATTGAAGAGGAAACGTCCCGGTTCTCTCTCAAAAGGCGTATGATAAAAAGCTCCCCCCCCTTTAATTCAAACGGAAAGCTATTCAAAAGTTGGATCAGGTGTTGCCTCACTGACCTTACAGTCCTCTCTCCCCAACTGATTGGTTCTCTCATACAGTTTTACGTGGCACCAAGTTCTTTAGCTATGAGCATGTTAAGAATGGCTCAAACACAGAGGTAACAATTTTATACTGCTGGAATAAGGCACCTCATGGAAAGATGGGGCAAGCGCCTAAATGTAGCCGAGGATAAGTTGAAAAGTAGCGTGTTCCATTA
Source organism: Lycorma delicatula (assembly GCF_047948215.1). Taxonomy (NCBI): domain Eukaryota; kingdom Metazoa; phylum Arthropoda; class Insecta; order Hemiptera; family Fulgoridae; genus Lycorma; species Lycorma delicatula. Next base: position 80,423,283 of record NC_134460.1, on the reverse strand, counting down.
TCACTGAATTAATAATCATTTTTATACCTGCATTTCTCTATAATTACCCTCGTATGAACTCGTAGTTCAGGAATTTGAGAAGGTCACTGAAAAGAGTCATGAAAACATAAAACAAAACAAAAATTACTACTCGACAAGGCGAGATGCATATATTGATAGTGTTACATAACATCATTTATTAGGATTTAACTATATTAATTTCATATTAATGAATTAATTGATGTTATTTTAATTTCAGTGTTTTAAAACATCAGTTTTTCTTCTGCTTAATTACTGTATTTCTGTATAAATATGAATTTTATTTTTTGCCCGGTTATTTTGTTATTCTTTTCTTAGCGCAATGTACTTTAAAAAACAAGCACGATGAAAAATATATCGTACTAAAAAAACAGTATATATAAATAATAGTACAGGCAATTTGACATCAAAATAGGCTGTATTTGAAAACCCTTACCTACAGATTGATCTTTTGTCCATGCGTTAGGGGTGATGAGGGAAGCTTAACTCCAGATTTTTAACATCCCTCCCATAGATTTTTGAAAAACTCGAAATACTCAAAAAGTTTTTGAAATGCGATTTTCTCTGAATCCATGCATTTTAGATCAAAGTTTTACAAACAAAAAATGTAGAGGATTCCTCTACAATTAATGTCTTTGAAGTTATGCCGTATAATTTGAAATTGAAATACTAGACCGGTTTCGAACACAAGCCACATTTTCACACTTTCACAAGCTACAGCTCCAAAACGGAGCTGTAAGTCGTACAAGAAAATTGTTTAAATACAAGTTGTCTGTTTTTTTGAGATAAACAACTTTTCCAAATGCAATACAGACGAAAACCAATTTTTTCCAGTGAAAAACCCGAAAAAACACGTTTACAACTTCAGCGCCACCTAGTATTTCAATTTTAAATTATACGGCATAACTACAAAACATTAATTGTAGAGGAGAATGTCCTCTACATTTTTGTTTGAAAAACGTTTCTCTAAAATGCATAGATTCAGAGAAAAACGCATTTCAAAAACTTTTTGAGTTTTTCAAAAATCTATGGGAGGGGGATGTTAAAAATCTGGAGTTGCTTCCCTCGTCACCCCTAACATATGGAAAAAACATCAATCGGTAGGTAAGAATTTTCAAATAAAAACAAAAATTGACTGTACTAATAATATAATGTAAGAAATATTTGTACTATCGGAAATTAATACATAACCCAGATTAAATGTCAATAAAACAAAAATGTCATATTAAAGAAAAAACAGTCTGATTCATTTCTTTAATAACAAACAGATTAAATCGTGACAAAAGTGGTGTAAACGTTATCAATGGTTATAAGAAATAAATTACACTACTTAAACACATAAATAATAAAAACATCATGGACAGAATAACAGTGAGATTCAAAACCATTTTAAAAATAAATTGTTCAATTAATTTAAGTTTATCGAACTGCACGAATGCAAGACATCCATCATACGTGACTTTTTAAAAAACAAACTTATAAAAATATAATGCGACTTAACTTTTATTCACAACATTAGTAAATTAGGGTTCAGTAAAGGGTTTTTTTTGCTTAAGTTGTTCAAACGGATTAATAATTATTAGTATCTGTCTAAAAACAATCCCCAAATTTTTCTTTCCTGGCGTTTACGACTTAATCAAAGTAGTAATCAAATAAACACAACTCTTTGTTAGACATCGGCATCGCTAAGTTTGGCAACAAAATGGGAACTTCCCCGCTAGGCTCTTCAAGAAAGAAGATTACGAGGGTGAACATTTTCTTGAACAGGTAAAACGCAAAGACCCACCGGGTTGGTCTAGTGGTGAACGCGTCTTCCCAAATCAGCTGATTTGGAAGTCGAGAGTTCCAGCGTTCAAGTCCTAGTAAAGCCTGCTATTTTTACACGGGCTAGAATACTTGATCGTGGATACCGGTGTTCTTTGGTAGTTGGGTTTCAATTAACCACACATCTCAGGTATGGTCGAACTGAGAATGTACAAGACTTACACTTCATTCACACTCATACATATCATCCTCATTCATCATCTGAAGTATTATCTAAACGGTAGTTACCGGAGGCTAAACAGGAAAAAGAAAGAAAAGTAAAACGCAAAGGAACAATTAAATGACCACTATGTTCATGCGGTGGTAATGAGTGTAGTTAATTAAGTGTTCTAACTTTTCCACGAACTCTAAAAATCTGTAGCGACAAATATATACCTGGTTTATTTTCCGTTCATTATTTTTGACAATTCCATTATAACCTTTCCTAATTACTACTGCATAATCGATTAGTACTTTGAAAACGTTTACGGAAACACTACAACTCACTTTCGGTTAAATATTTTCATCCGTCGTTTTCTTGCAGTTACAGAAACAAATATACATTTCTTTTTCTATTTTTAATAACTTTTTTATTGACTTATTTGCGCATCAAACTGCTCAATTATATAACTGATCTTCCGCGTTCTGTTTTAGTCGTATTTAATAGATAATCCAAAGATTAGGTAATTATTACAGCTAATCTGTTATTAATTTATGAAGAATACGAAGAATAAACGTGAGATTGTAATTTAAACGAAACGTGTAAATAGATAATGAATTTATTATAATGTTGTAAAATCTCCCAAATTCTATTTTTATCAGTACAGAAGTAATTGCATTAGGAGAGTATAAAAATGTCAAAACCTTTACTAAAGTCATTTACAAGTATTTTTCTTAAATTTTTAACAAAAATGAAGAAAATTTATTCTTTGCTTTTCTCAAAAATCTTAGGATCTGCATCAGCCGTTCAAAATCCTTCAGTTCTTTTAATCATCTTAGACTAATTAATTCTCAACATTTAGTAACATTATTGCTAATGGTTTTATACTGAATTTACAATATAAAGGAACAAATTAATCTAGATTATATCAATATTGTGATTAAATAATAAAGCAGAAAACAAAACGCAAATAACTTGTTAAAACCAACCCCAGAGGAATGAATATTCTGATACGTTCGCTTACAGTTTCGGACTTGAATAGGGAGATGTAGGGAAAAATCAGACAGACAGTCGTAATATTTCATCCTACTAACACAACAAAGTTGAAAACTAATACAATAAACCCAGCAGCTGCTAGTAGGATACACAAGGAGAAATCCAATCGGCAAGCGATTTAAAGAGCTATAAATCTAATTTCGTCTCGTACAAATCATATTATATACATAATCGTATATTTTTCAACTGTTGCTGTACGCTACGTAGAAGAGGCCAAAGATAACAAAAATCTTACAAATGATGTAATACTGTAATATAAAAACCAATTTTTCCATATTATAATGGAAGAAATAGCCAGATGAAACTATAAGTATTACTGCCACGTGTTAATTAAGGAACATCCCTGATACTTCCATACCGAATTATTCATACCAAGAATATGCTTACAAATAAATTAAAAAATAAACTAGATTATTATATAATTAAGTAAGCGTTAAAAAATCAAATAATACTAAGCATTGTAGTTATAAATTTTAATATAACAATTCTGTAATATTACACGATAACGGAAACATTCGAGATTAATCACTCGATAGATTATCAATGTGATGCTCAGAGAGGAAGGTGTGATGAGAAAGAAGCTGGTATAGTTAACAGAAAAAAAATTACAAAGTTCATTTAATTTCACAGGTGGTATCAGATCTAAACTTACATAACCCGAAATAAGTAAATAATTGTTAGCTTAAAACAAGGTAAGTGAGTCGCATTTTATGAAAATGAAATTCGTTCGTTGTATTTTATAAAAAAAAATATTCTTTCTAATACGCACTTTAAATTTTTAAATTCTTGTAAAGATCTTAAGTATGATTATTTTCAAATATTTAATTCCACCATCAAGTGTTAAGCACAAGAGTCCCAGGCTTCTGTAATCGACGGTAAGTCTGCAGTTCCGTTTCCAATATATGAAATTCAGTCATATTTCTTTTATATTAATTTTGAAAAAAAAAATTTTTCAATTTAATTATTTTCTTTAAAATCCGATCTATATGTGTATCCTAGCTTTAATATATATATATAATTTTTTACCGTCTATCGTGTTTTACAGTGATGCCAAGTAATTAATTCGAAAATTAACATAAAACATCAAAACACATATTTGTACGGTAACTTTCTTTAGAACAGGATACCTCTTAAAAAACTGAATCGAAGCATAGAGCATAAACATATTTTTTTGACGTGAAGCGTCTTTAAATTCAGAACAGAAATTTGTAGCGTAACGAAAAGGTCTATATCGTACTGCCTTAATAACTCCTAACTATTAGTCTCGGAGACGTAAATGCGATCTCATTTTATAACTTACCGACTCAATGAGGGAAGATGTAGAAGTCGCACGGAACCAAATCCGGCGAGTATGTCGGATACGGAATAGGCTCAAACTTCAGCTTGCGGAGACCCATCAGAGTATTTGCGCGGTACCCATCGTGCACAGATTTTACGGTAACCCAATTGCTCGATAATAAGGCCTACTCTTCTTTAGATATGCCTAACTGAATAGCAATAAGTTGCTGGGTGATTCGCTGGCCACTTTGAAGCAAATCGTTCACCTCCTTTCGGATATTTTTCTCGTCCGCTGCGAGGTGCGTCCTTAATTGTCGTTTTACCAGCTACACATTCGCAAAATTTTAACGCCCATCTACTCACAGTACTCCTGTCAACGGTTTCACTAGGGTAAACCACTTTTAAACGATGAAAAATATTCGTAGGATTCACATTCACTGTTACAAATTCGATCACTGCGCACTGTTTTAACAGTGTTGACATACTGGCCATACTCGACTCCATTTTAACCGCTATTAAAAATAAACCGATAAACGGATTTCAACGCATTATGACAGTTTGTAGAGGGGAAGTTTAGCTATAATGAGCTGCCACGCCCAACTAGATAGTACCTTTTGTCTCCGTATAGCTCGCTAGTGTGCAAAATTTATCAGCCGAGCTTTAAATGCTTTACCTTACCTTTGTTTTCTCACGTCTGTCTGGTCTTAGATGATAGAATTTGATACATTTTTAAATCGCCCTTCGGTCGATAATGGTATTATTTACCTTACTAAGGTAGTAAGTACGTAATGTAAATTAGTGGTCAGCTACTTGTAAAACAAATAAAATAATTAATTATTAACCAAATGATAACTAACTAAAAATACAATAAGAAAAGGTAAATAAAATTTATGTGATATTATATTCGTGTTAAAAAAATTAATTTTAATATTTAAATTAATAACATTGATACCACAAAATAAAACCAAAATATTTGTCCCCAAATAATTGTGATGAATTTACTATAATTATTAAATCTACATCAGCGTGTTGTGAAATAGAACTAAATGAAAAAAAAGATAGGTGATATAGTAAGTTCAATGCACCTAATTTGCAAAAATCGAGAAAAGAATGATGACAACAGCTCTGTCACAAATATTTCCATTACGATGAAGAAAACAACAATGGAATACTTTTTCTTCCATTTTCAGTATGTTAGAACACATGAAATAAGCAAATCTATTTTAAGAAGGCGCGTGTGCTTAGTCAGTAAATTTATTCCAGTTGATTTCGCTAGTGTAATTAGAATCTGACCTCGGCATGAGTTCATAACATACGTCATGTTAGTTAATACATATTATGCCACTCTAAAAGTACATAAAATACGCAATGAATACATGAAGTATTATTTTAAAACAGATGTTCCATGAATTAGAAACCGATCACACATTCATAAAAGGATATTATATAACGACTGGATTATACAAAATAAAAAAACTTCTAACAAAAATTATTTTACACTGTATTTTGTACAAAACAATCAGTTTTAATCGATATTTGCGTACAAAATATGCCATGTTATCTGGCAAGAAAAAATTATGATACGAGGATGAAATCCGTAAATACCTTGGACAGCTTTTTCATTGCAACATTTTTCCAGCTTTGCCGGAAGTCTAGAAAAAATTTGTTTTTTTTTAATTGGATCTGTAATTTTAAAAAAAGTAGGTATTTTCTGATAGCTCTAAGCATATAAAACATAAACTTTCAAGGATTTTTAAAATATTTAAACCGAAGGGATATAAAGAAAAAAAATCTGATTGACACCACATGATTTCCTTGTACGCCTATTAAATTACACACTTTTTTTTAAATGAAAAGTACTTAAAATTTTATTTTATTAACTTATTTGAACTTATGAAATTTTCTTATATATATTTTTTTATTGTTGTTATTGAATTATTTATCGAAAAACCTTTTCACAATCAGGAGTTAATAATTATTAATATATTTAAATTTTAAAAAATTAAAAAAGAAAAAAGGAAATGAAGTTTGATTCGAACCGATTGTTCCTTCCTCAAATGTTTCATTAATTAAACTTTTATTTCGCTATAACTCTGAACTAATGAAAATAAGTACCACTTATGATGTATCGTTGAAATGCTCTCAAATGAGAGCTTATTACTACAGTTAAGAAAAAGTCCAAAATCCAAATTGTTTTGAATTTTGGGCTTTTTTGGACACTTTTGGTTCAGTCCGCTGCAATCAAAATGGGAGGTGTACAACTAGATGTTACAGCAGCCCTGTTCCGTTCCACGTCGAGCCGTCCGGTGCTGCGATCTACTGGGTGCTAGCGCTCACCGGATAGCGCTCGTACTAGCATTAGGCGCTCGAATCTGATCCAAGGCGATCACGTCATACTCTTAGTCCGGATGAACGTTAGCTTTAATGTTTTATTTAATTTTATATTTTTTATTTTTATATGTCAAGTTATACGTTATGTTACAATTCATTTCATAACTGTAAAGACAAAAATTCATTAAATCATTCAACAAGCAACTTGTTGCTTGTTGAATAAAAACAAACCTCGCTCTAAAATCTACCAAGCCCTAAATCCAAAATTTTAACATCCGACTGCTAATCGTTTTCGAGTTATGCGAGAGATACGTACGTACAGAAGTCACGTTGAAACTAATCAAAATGGATTCAGGGATGGTCAAAATGGTTATTTCTGTTGAAATCTGAAAACCGAAATTTTTCGCAATCACAATACTTCTTTTACTTATGATCAAATGCCCCATATATAGAAATATTTGGGTTAAATTTGAAACAAATTGGTCAATCCTGAAATGGTTTTTTTTTTTTTTTGTCTAGATGAAGTATTTAAATCCTGAAATGTAAAGTATTGCGAAAAAAATTCCGATATCCCATTTTTGATACGATCATCATATCATACTTTTCCCTTTAATATGACTGCTCTACTATATTCAGCTATATTACCCGGAAAAAAAATTGCACAAAAATTAACTCATTCCGTGAATTTTTTTATCGAATTTCCTCTAGCTTTACAAGTTGTTACATTGTTTCTTAATCAACAGTTCGATAAAAGTGAAATCTCAAGAAATTTCTCAGTAACTCTTACACCTTTGACTTTCAGAAACATTTTTTTTTTTTTGTTGCCGATTTGGATGTTCAATATCTGAAACAAGTGAACAAAATAAAAAATGAAAATGTTATATAAAAATCACTCGATGTGAGAAATAGGTTTATCTAGAATCAACTCGATGGATATGTAAAAACCTTGTGGACCAAAAATTTCTAATACTTTTCAAATCTAACATTACAAAACAAGTAAAAATTTTTTTAATCTTATTCAGAGTAGACATTTATGAAGAAAAAAAGGTAGTTTTTCAAATAACTGTATAGAAACCCTTTGAATAAAATAACAGTGTATAAATAAAGTCCAATCATCAAAGAAACAAACGGTCCGGGGTCTACTTTGGCTACAACTTCACGATAGGTATATACGTATTTCTTGATTTCGTAAAAGAAATTATCATTTCCTGTAAGAGACACATGAAACGGTTGCGTTTTAATGAATCATCAACTTAATTCGTTAACAAGAGTTAATAAACAAAATACACTGAAAAAAAACTGAGGTATCTTGCAGAGGAAAGACTAAGAAATGATCAAATCCGAACAGAATATCAATATGTAATTAGGTAAAATATAAGGCAGCCACTGAGGTACAAATAATTAAATTACTGATTATAATAATATAATAATTAAAAGATTATTTGAAATTTCTGGTGGTATACCTGAGTTACTTGTAGTTCATTTTTCGTAATTCAAAAACGTCAGTCCTGTTATTTCGATCTAAGCAGGTCCTAAAAACTCTAAACGAGTTTTTATTTTTACAGTGAAAAGAAAAACGCTTTTAAAAAATATTTTTAGGTTACTTTGAAATCTTTGACGGTCCGAATTCTACAGATTATACAGATATTCAAAGGAAATTTATTTAATCCATAGTTGCGAAAGTACGAAGATCAACATAAAATACAAATGAAATTGTATTTAAGCTTTTGAAGCAAACTGTTATTATTTGTGTATCTACCTAACTTTATGGGCATTAATCCATTTTCGATGGATTATAGAAACATTTTTTGCATAAAGAATATTGTTATTTTTTTTTTTAAGCAATTCATGAGTTCGATTTCAAATCGAGATAAGTAGGAACTTTAAATTCAAAATTATCTTACAAAAGGTACGATTAATCTACAAAAATCAGATTAATTTTTGTATGAAATAAGTTCTTTTTTTACTTGTTATAAAAGTACAATACAGATACCAATGATAAAAATGAATATTCAACATGTAGATAATATACACACACATACTACACTGCGTTCAGTGTAAGAGCTAGCCTAGTTGTTTGTGCAGTGAGATTTTACTGCAGCGTGTGTGATAGTGCAGTAATGTACCGGGTGACTCATTTGTTAATCCTCAACAGCATTTACAATACTACTAATCGTCTATCGTGTTTTTGTCAACAGTGTCATATAACTTTAAATATAGCTGCCGTGTAATTCGTAAATAACTATTCAGTTGGTGCCAAACGAAAACATCGAATAATAAATGAATCATTCTTACATTATTTACTTTTATTAGCTAACGCAAAATACAAGAGAGTGATAGAATCATGCTTTACTAATTATTTTTAACTTCTTAGTTTCCGTTCGTCCATCGGCGTGTAAACATATTAGTTAATTGGTTATTGCAAGATCTTGTGCATTGAAATTTTTTAAAACCGAGTACTATACCTTTTTTTTTATTTTCTAAGTTTTGCTTGCTATTTTCGGGCTGCTGTATGTGTAAACTCTTGTGTTTTATTTAACTGCTATACAGAGTTAGCACCTTAAAACCGTAACCACTGCAGAATCGGTAGGTTATGTTTGAATGAAATTTTACTAAAGATACGGATAAATTAAATAAAATGTCACATTTATTTACCTTATTCTTATCAAAAATGTTCATAATGACCATCCTGGGCATCGATGATGTACTTTTGTGCTCGACTGATTATACTGAGAGTCGTCTGCCGCAAAACGTTGTCAATTGCGGCGTTGTCTGTGAATACACCTTCAGTTAATCAATATTGTGGGGATTAGATGCATAAACTTTTAAGTAGCCCCAAATGAAAAAAATCTCAAGTAGACAACTCTGGGTAACGTGGAGACAGAGACCTCTGCTGACAGCTCGTTGTCTGTCTCCTTCAGTTGTAACACGGGTCAATTTTAATTCATGAAGAATTTTACGACAAGATGTGTATTTAACACCAGATCGTTGGGATAACTTGCGTAGTGATTTTTTGGACAGACAGTAATTCTCTTTTCAATATCGGTAATGACCCACCGGGTTGGTCTAGTGGTGAACGCGTCTTCCCAAATCAACTGATTTGGAAGTCAAGAGTTCCAGCGTTTAAGTCCTAGTAAAGTCAGATATTTTTACACGGATTTGAATTCTAAATCGTGGATACCGATGTTCTTTGGTAATTGGGTTTCAATTAACCACACTTCTCAGGAATGGTCGACTGAGAATGTATAAGACTACACTTCATTTACACTCATACGTATCATCATCCTCACTCATCCTCTGAAGTATTATCTGAACGGTAGTTACCGGAGGCTAAAAAGGAAAGTAAGAATATCGGCAATGGCCTGTGGAGTCCTAATGGAAGGTTGCCTATTTCGTTTCACATTTGAAATCGAACCTGTTGTACGCCATTTTTTAGCTAAATGTATACTACTCTTCGCTGGAATACAGGCATTCGAAAATGTTTCTACAAATACTCCGACGTGATTCTTCAAACGATCCAAAACGAATATAGGCCTCAACTATAGCTATCCTCTGCTGGATTGAATAAGACATTTTACACAAACACAACTGCACTCACAATACTGCTACTGCAACAAAACGTATACTGCACTGACACGTAACCAACTGACAACGGCAACAATCAGTAGTAATATATACAACCACTAGTCGCGCTAGTTGTGTGAGAGTCTTTCATAAATAGCGTTGGGTAGCGGTTTCATTATGGGTTCGGTTTTATGTAGCTCACCTGTATTTGAGGATACGAATCAATTCTGGTGTATTGATTTTGCTGTTTATTTTCGTTATATTTGAATTTGTTTGAGGGGTAATGTTTGTTTTTACATTAAACTTTAAAAATGAATGATAGAGCTTCAACCTCCACTTGAAGTTGAATTCCCACTTTTATGATTAATTTAAAGTGGAGAAAAGATTGTTTTTAATGTGTTTAATTCTCTACAGAACGAAAATCTATCTTTACCCACAAAAGACATAGGGGAAATGACATTCCTAACTGACTAACGTGTCAACATCTACAGTTCACAACATAAAGAATGAGACGTTAGACTGAAGATGCACAGTGTTTTCAGAAATAATTTAGCGCCAACCCTAAAAAAAAAATGAATGAGGGGATACTGATTTATCTACATTAAAAGAACTTCATTTAATAAAATTTTAAAATCAATCGGGTTTAGGTATTTAAAAAGAGGCAACAAAATTATTGTTGCGAAAAAGGAAGACATCTTATTATGGAGAAGAGAATATTCAAGAAAAATTAAAGATTTTCGGAAAAACGGGGTAAACATTTTTTACCTAGACGAAACCTGGGTAAATGAGGGACACGTAACATCAAAGATTTGGTCCGTTATAAACTTACACCTGCTAGGTAAGCATTTCTGGAAGGGTTCAGTTGTGGTTTAAAATCTTCGCCCATTAAACGAAAACGATTAATAAATTCTTCACATCGGCAGTGGAAATGGTTTTCTGCAAGATGGTTTGTTGGTTTTTGAATCAAAAGAGAGCGGTGATTAGCATCAAGAGATGGTTTTTTTCATGAATCGGTTTCAAAAAACTGTGCACCTTTTACCGGGTAACACTGTGTAACAGTTTTGGTAAATTCTGTTTTAAGGAAAAAGCGAACGTATTCCTAATTATGTTGTGGTTGAAAGCGGACATAATTTCGTGGTTAAAGGAGTAAAAAATTGCTTTTAATGAATCGAATATAAAAACTGAATTAATCGAAATCAATACAAATCCCGTTTCAAAAAATTTGTCGTGAATGAAATTGCCCGTGAAAAAGGTCATCGTCGTTTTACGATTACCTACCTACCACTGCACATTAAATCCGATAGACATATGCTTGAAACCAGATTAAAGGGTATATAGTGCTTAATAACAAAACATGTAAAATAAAAGACTTGGAATAATTGTTAGAAAATAGAATAACGCGCGAGTCTCGGTCAATTGGGAGAGATTTGAAAAAGATGTTGAAACTATGGTCATAAATTTGAATAACGACTCATCAGATTCCTCTTCAGAATCGTCTTACAAACCGAAATTGTAGAGTTGCAACTTCACTTCTACAGTAATTAACAGTATCCGGTTTATTGATTTTATACAGAATACTTAAATTATTTTTCAAATAAATTACAAACTATACAAACTAAATTACTATAATAAATATTAATTAATTGAATTATTTTGTTAGTATTATATTGAATTCTAATATTACAGGTTTAATTCAAAGTTGTCATTATTAAAAAAATTGAAAAGATAAAACTGAAACATCTAGGAAATAAAAATAATATATATAGAAAAAAGTAAAAATAAAGAATAAATGTGCAAATAATATATGCATATTGTCTAGTTTCTCATTTAGTTACTGTGTACAAGTAATCAGTTGCACATAAGGAGAATTTTATTATTTTGTACTAGTAACTTTCGAGACAGTCTATAACGCCACGCGGTTTATAACAGGATAGCTCTTACAGTGAATCGAGCATACTAACTCGTCCATACTTTTTTTGGTTAAAAACAAAGTGGTGCAATTTTCTCGAATAGACTAAATATATTATTTAAGATAGATTCTGAACATTATATCATGTGCACTAGTCCTTGAATAAATTCTTGTTCTGTTTTTCACTTTTCTTAATTGTTTTATTTATTTATTCAGTGTTCAATATTAAATATGATTACCATTTTTCAATAATACAATACGTAACAACCTAATAATGAACGAATATTTCTAAATAACTTAATGTTAATATGTCGCTAAACTACTGCAGATCGAAACAATCGAGGCGACCGATAAAACAATACAACCATTTATAGTGAATAATTTAAAAAAAAATATAATATACCAGGGATATTTTATGCTAGCACACTAAATAAATTAATAAATAATGTCATATTATAAAATATTATGTCATAATACTTGACTATCAATTATACGATTTATTTACAATCGTAATTGCATGCAAAATATATAGTCATGTAAATTTAATGTTTTCTCCCCCAGTAACGTTAATAAGCCTGCAGTTAACAGGCCGAATAAATTTCTAAGTTGTTATAAATTGTTTTTTGGAAACAGATAGTGTTGCAAACCATGTTCGTTCCGGGCGTAAAATTTTACAAAGAGGATTTGTTAACCCCTTCTAAAGTATTTGTATATTTTCTAGACAGTATAGGCTATACAGTGTCTAGAATGATAAAGAAAAACAGTCTGTATCCGAATTATTACTGGTTTCGTTAAAAGGATAAATATTATAGATAAATTTATCATTGACAAATCATAATTCTGCAACAAACGGTTAGGTGAAGTCGGAATAATACCAGAATCAGTCTTAAGAATTAACGTGTATTCTACGAAAATTTATCTTCAGAAAAATACAATTAGTATAATACCCAGAACCTACCCCGGTGTTTAAAAGTTCCCCGGAGAACTTTTAGTGCCCCCGATAGACACTAAAAAAGAAATGACTAAATTTGGTGATACGATTTTTATTTTTTATGTGTAGCACGTAGAATTCAATATCGCGTTTTTGTGTCTCTATTTGTCTTTCTAAGATTCAAGAAATGATTCCATACAATTTTGTTAGAATTCTTCAATTAATTTTCTTCTTTCACTAAATTTTGTGTCGTTAGGCATCTGTAAACTCGATAACCGGAGGGATGCAAAACAGTAATTAAAAGTTTCGTAAGGCTTAAAAGAAAAAAATTAATAAACAGATTTAGTTTGTAAACGTTATAAAGTGCGAAAAAAGTATGGTCGCAATAAAACCGTCAAGTAAATAAAAAAAAATTATTATTTTTAGGTAGAAGTAAGTGTAAGTGCGTGAATTACGTAACTCAAAAAAAGCCTTTTAATTAAATTATTATTAACAGTAAGTTCAAAAACTTTAGTTATTACAGCAAATCAATGACTATAATATATTAATGCCGATCTCTGTGACGAAGTGGTAGTGTCTCCGTCTTTTATCCGGAGGTCGCGGGTTCGAATCCCGGTCAGGCATGGGATTTTTCAGACACTACAAAATGCCATTTCCATATCCCAAGCACAATGTGGTGATATCATCAAACAAACAAGAAAAAAATGCAAACTGACAAACTAAGAAAATTCGAAGGCTTCATTACAAATTGAATACTGGTATAGAAACGGTAAACCATTTTTTACTCCTTGGGGCCGGACCTGCTTTTACTACTTAGGCAGTTTCCAGGAAAAAACACACGAATTCCTTCCTGTACTTCTTCCGCTATCTTTGTTCAGACAATTGCCCCACGTACCACGCCCGTTCGTTCCTGTAATGTTCTCTTGGATGAACACGTCGAATTATCTAAGGTGCTTCATTTTGCTGCAAGAACCTGTCTCACAATGACGCTAGAGAATCTGTTATTCCTTTCGCAATTATCACACTACGCGGATGGTCGCTATGCCAGCGCGCACATGACGCTTTGAAGCGACCGTCACCGGTCAGAAACCGGGTCAACTTGTATCCCAGTTCCCCGGGCTTGCGATCCAGCCATCCCTGAAATCCGGTAGCAGACTTACACTACTGGGCTTTTACTGCAAGTATATTATACAGAATAAAAACAGTCTGCTATTGTAGGAAATTTATTTTTTCTTCTGATTAGTACAGACTCTGTGAATTCGTCATACTAGCTGGTAATGTTACGGTAGAATTCTTTTCGGAATTCCGGTTAAGGTTTTTTCAAAACGTTTTGCTTTCGGAAAGAAAGTTGTCCTTCCGAGTTCTGTTTCTGTAAATTCGAAGATTTTAAGTTCCATAAACACGGATGTCGTTCGTTCCTTTCGATTAACGATTCTGCCCTGATAATAAGCAAGTATCTATACTTAAACGAGAAAAAACTGAAAAAAACGCTTGCATGGTCGCGTTCGACTATTTGGCATTCTGTCGGTGTAACAAGAGGTTTGTGGCGGATGCTAACTTCAAATATAAAATTTAAAGCGATCTGAAAAAATTTAGCAATATTGAACTTAGCAGATCTCTATGCAAAGGCACATTTAAATTATACGGGTCGTTATCTTTTCGAAAAAATTAAGACGTGTTCACCTGAAAGCTAAACTAAATTAAGATTTGCTCTGCTATCGGTTTATAGAAACCGATACGTGGCGCTTATTTAAATGTGTCGTTTTGCACGGTTCAATATTACGACGGTGTTTAACAAATACGAAGAAAATACACCGACAGATTCGAGAATCAGTCGGTCGATGGCGACAATTTTAACTAGTTATAATAGAGTAATAGATTTTCTATCTCAACTCTAAACCGATTGATCGACTATGTATACTGAATTACTGAAGAAATCACCCACAATTTCTGATACCGTGGGCGATTCGGTTCTCTCAAACTGAAACGAGTCAGTCAAGATTTAATACGACAAAGGAACCACAGAAATTGGAAAGAGAAGAATGTATTTTTTGATGGAACAATAAAAATAATATTGTTGAAATAAAACGGTTATTTACGACGTGAAACAAACTAACAGATATTTTGTGTACTTCCTGACCTCCATAGGAGAACACTCGCCATGTGACGATCCCGGTCGCCACAACACCCATCTCCATTCCTAGCCCTGATGGGTAATACCGAAGGTCATCTTTTAGACCCTCTAAACTTGATAATTTGTTATCAAATACCACACACAGTCATCAGTTTGACCTCGGCCAGGATGCCACCATGCAAATACCTCGGCAGAAATTTTCGTTTATTCACACAACCTACTATCTCATACGTATGGCCTCTTTCCACCACGACCAATTTTACCAAATTAACCGATTTGCGGAAGCGCAACCCCCGCGTCTTCTTGTAACACCGAAAGTTTCACACAAAAACTCTTCCTACAATCAGATAAATCACACATAATTAGAAAACGTATATGAATAACATTTCAAATATAAATGGTATATTACATGTATAAAATAACTAGCGTAACTACAATTTTTATATAAAGCGTAACATTTTTGCGGATCAATCAATGTAACGAATGTCCTATTATTATTTAGAATTACCTGTAAATCTATGTTTTATAAATATGAATACGAAATTCGTTTTTTTTTATTCGATTATTCAATTTTTATTACTACCATAAAATGATTCAAAACTAATTTTAAAATAAATACTCTCATAGGTAAAGAATAAAGTACACTCGAATTAAATATACTAAGTGCAGACATACATTTAAATTACATTCGATCACTTATATCAAGATTTATTTGTTGGATTAACAAAATCGGTAAAACGTTGAAAATTTTCTTCAATTTTGAATTTAACTCGGCTTAAATTTAATAAAAGGTAAATGTAAACTGGGGAATTTCCTATTAGTACTACTACCCTTAAGTCATAAAAATCTCCGCGTAAAATATAGCACGTACGACATCGGTTAACAGGTAACGTCGACTTCGTCGCTTCTAAAGGAAGCCGAAATCTAGCCTTAGAACCCGTACTTTCTGGAAGGAGATTATGGCAGCATTTTAAGGCGACTTACTCAAACATAGATCAATGCTGTCTAATCCTTCATAAAGATATCCGATCTCTTTTCATCGTCGACACCTTTCCCTAATCTTTGATCGTATCTTTCCCTCTTCAATCGCCCGATCGACTAAAATGGGACTTTTCTACCAAAATCGACGTGTGTAAAATATTTTACTAAAATGTTCCATAACACAATATTTCGTCCAATTATTCGCATAAATTGGTGAGTAAAAGAAAAATTTCTGACCGGTCATATTATAAAGAAAACTGCAGCAACATAAAACAATCAAATTATATAAAAGAAGAAAAGTGAAAAAAAACTTAAAAACTTGAAACTTAAAAAACTTAAAAACTTAAATTAAAACTTAAATTAAAACTTAAAAACTTAAAAACTTGAAAAATTAAACTTAAAAATCAAAAATTGCAAAAAATTGCAAAAAAATTGCAAAAAATTGCAAAAAATTGCAAAAAAATTGCAAAAAAATTGCAAAAAATTGCAAAAAATTGCAAAAAAATTGCAAAAAAATTGCAAAAAATTGCAAAAAATTGCAAAAAAATTGCAAAAAATTGCAAAAAAATTGCAAAAAATTGCAAAAAAATTGCAAAAAATTGCAAAAAATTGCAAAAAAATTGCAAAAATTGCAAAAAATTGAAAAAAAAATTTAAGAAACCCAAATAAGCAAATAATGTACCGTAAAAAAAAAAATGACAGATAAAAAAAAAAAAGGAAAAAAAACAATGGATTTTCATACTTAAGCAAGATGCCTGATTAAAGGATTACTTTGATGAAGTAAATTAAGTGATAGATACCATAATCAAACTATTATTCTAAGCGACCAAATAAAACTCACAGTACATATTTTTTTTTAAATTTTGATTTTATTAGGATATAGGAAAAAAGAAATTTTGGGCTAAGAAATCGGCGAAACATAGTAATGTATAAGTACATCAAACCGGTCTATTTATTCATAATTTAACATAGTGTTAAATTAGGGTTATCGTGGAAAAAAACTCTATTTTAATCCCTCTATTATAAAAGATACTCTTAGTTAATCTCGCCAAAAGTTTCTTCGATTAATCTCGGCTAATGTTAACTAGAAAAATCACATCAAAGTTTGTTACGGACCACAGCGGTTTAAATCACGTTTTAAGTTTTTAACTATTTATTATGAACCTTTATTATCGAATATTTTATCTCTCAAAATAGACCATTTACAACCTTATTTGTACTTGTAAACCGGGTTTTTTCATTGAAAAGTTCAGTACGAGTGTAACGGGCCGTTTTTGTAAACAAACTTGTTTTTAATATAAATATTAAAATTAAATAAAAAGATTGAACTCAAAAATTTACAGATCTACACATTCGAGTTTCGTAACATTACACCGGTTAACTTTTCCACCCTGTACAAGATCAAAATACCAGTAGCAGAAATCAGTTGCGTAAATATGATTAAAAAGGTGACGTTATAGTTTTAAAGCGTAAACCTTTAATACGCTTCATAATTACGATAAAACAAAAAAAAAGTCATTTTTGATTACTTTTTAACCGAAATCGACTTTAGACCGTTGAAACGCGCTACAAAATTCCAAAAGTACGTTTTAATAACTGATTGACAATAAAACGTTTTTATTATCCTAGCCAAAATCTGGCGTTTTTTTAATTATCAATAGTTGTTACCCCCCCCCCCCCCCCGCCAGAATTGAAGGGCAATTTTTCATCCAAGAGCACTTTTAAGTCAGGAATAAATCCGGTCACCGTTTTCAAATGTCGTTACTCTTTTCCTTTAACCTTTCTTTCTTTTTCCTGTTTAGCCTCCGGTAACTACCGTTTAGATAATTCTTCAGAGGATGAATGAGGATGATATGTATGAGTGTAAATAAAGTGTTGTGTTAGTCTTGTACATTCTCAGTTCGACCATTCCTGAGATGTGTGGTAAATTGAAACCCAACCACCAAAGAACACCGGTATCCACTTTCTAGTATTCAAATCCATGTAAAAATATCTGGCTTTACTAGGACTTGAACGCTGTAACCCTCGACTTCCAAATCAGCTGATTTGGGAAGACGCGTTAACCACTAGACCAACCCGGTGGGTTAAATGCCGTTACTCTAGTCAAAAAACTAAATACGGTATTTAAAAATATTTTGAACGCGAGATAAAAGTAATAAACTTTAGTTCTGATACAAGAAAGGATACGAAGATCTACCACTTATGTAAAAATAGCTGTTTATAAAACAACGAAAATAAAATATCATGTAAACACCGGAAGTTACGTAAAAAAAATAATAACAAAAAACTGTTGTGAATGTAATGGTATGGCTAAGAGATAAAATACTATAAAGTTAGCAGCCTATTCAAAAACTATTACGAGTGAACAATTTAAACAGTGAACACGATGATAATATTTAAACGGGTCATTATTAAGCCAACCATACTAAATACACACCGGAATAAACTTAAATAAATAAACATAATTTTATTACTTTATTATCATACAAAAAAATAATTATTTTCCACAAACTAATTGTCTATTTTTTTGCTATATATATATCCTAACCTAAATATTTATTTATGACCCACATTTGTCGCCATCCAGACATATTTAATCTAGAATAATAAAAAGATATTGTAGTAAACTTAATAAACATATTTTTAAATTGAATCGGATAATTGAAACGCATATCAACATGGTAATATATTAATGTAGTCCTTACATTCTAATATTTGTTAATAAATGTAGTCCGAAAATATCTGACATAATTTTTTAAAATGTTGTACATAATGCTTAAAAAAAGTTTATTTTTAATCCTACAGAACAATAGATATAAAAATGGATGAATGATAATTTTATCAGCTGATTTCCTTTCCGTTGTAGAATTTAAATTTGCACGCTAGGGATATAACTTTTAATCCACCGTCTAGGCATGAAAATTTAATAATTTTGTGTTTTTTAAAAAGGTACCAGCAAAATTAATATTTTTTATTAATCAATGTTTTATTTTGGAAACGAAATTTTAAAGATAAGAAAACGAAGTTGTTTAGTTATTAGAAAACAATCGATGCAATTAGTATAATAGTAGTAGAACTAAAAGAGGGTTTTAACGGGTGTGTTTGACCTATGTTAAATGAGTAATAAAATATATCTTAGCATTTAATCAAATTTAGTGGTAATCAAATAAAATTTTATGAGTCAACTGTGAAAAGAAGAAATTCACTTTATGACTGTACCACAACACTACTACGCGCCGCTATGTCTCCCCTCTATGAACCCGGAACAAGTTGAAGTCGTTATCGTCCGCCGGACATCCCCTTCACCCGACGAGACAAACAGGGGTGAATCGAGGGCAGACATTCAAGGCTGAGGGGTGACGCCCTCGTACGCCAAAGGCGCTGCGTTTTCCCCATCTCTTAATGGAACGAACAAACAACCTCTAGTCAAAACCCGCACAGTATATGAGTCTACATCGATTAAAAACTATCACGGATTGACAATATTAGCTATAAATACAAAATAATCTTTAGTAAATTAATTTTTAGGCATTTTTTCAGTAGATGTAATGCTAAAAATATTATTATAATGTAAATAGATTTTTATTAAAAAAAAAAATCAATTTCTCTTTCGTTAAATAAGTATTAGATACTTCACACCCTTTCAATTTTATTATCTTAGCTTTTTTTTTAATTTTAATTTAAATTTATACACAATTTATACAAACTTATACATAAAACGATTACTGTTACTCTATTCTCAAAGAACTGTTTTGTAGATTTATATGCATCTTCCAATTAACCTAATTTCATCATCTCAAATTCGTAGCGTCTATGTGCTCTAGATATGTTTTGTCTGCCTGGCTCACATCTCTATTTCATTTCTTAGAGTTCGGCATAACCTTTGTCCTTCTTCGGATAGATCATTCTTCAAATGCCTCTATTGCTCTATTTTTTAATTACATCCTCGTCAATCGATTCCTTTATACGCTTTGCTTTATACTTTATCATTATGAATACATAAATGTACAAACACACAACAATAGTATTTCGCATGAATGGAAATGATTCGAACATCACTTACAGACTTCATTCGAAATACGTGTATGTCTATCAAGCCTGCCAGTTGATATCGGTAAGAAAACAGCAGCACCGTTCCTGAGAACGATTGCAAAGACCACCGAAAACATTTTAGAAAATTTTTTTTTAATATATTTGCCATTGTGAAAGTTTAGGTAATTAATATCTTCTCTGACTGAAATCGATAAGAACGGTGCAAAAATCAACTGCAACATAAAAAACGTGGACGGCTGATTGTACTGAGTAGAAACGTAAATCGATGATCGCAAAGAATTCCTAAATTAATCAGAAAAATATTTTATCTATTCGATATCGTTAACCGGAGCAGTATAAACTCAGTGATGCTTTTTACAAAACAAAAAATAAATACAATGTCACAGAACATAATTGTTTGTTGACGTTATTAATTGTATAACATTATTTATATTAATGTTACTAAAATGCTTTGATTTACAAGTATTTCGTACAAATGTACAGGAAATCGGAGAAAATTCAATTTATAACGATTTGATTTAACAGTTATCAGATCGTTATAGATTGAATTATCTCCGATTTGTTTTACGTATTCTAATCTTTTAAATTAAGAACTATAAACGAGATTTAAAAATAAAAAATATCAGGACGGGACGATGAAGCCGTTAACAGTTTCGTTAATCAATCGTATATTTTATGGAATTTTTCATCAAAATAAGCTTTTATATTAACATTTATTTTAATTAACAAATTTTTAAAAAGCATTTTCAATAAATAATTCAGTCCATTTTTTTGTCTTCAGTCATTTGACTGGCTTGATGAACTGGCTCTCCAAAATTCCCTATCTAGTGCCAGTCGTTTCATTTCGGTATACCCCCTACATCCTATAACCCTAGCAATTTGTTTTACACATTCCAAACGTTACCTCCCTGTCCAATTTTTCCCACCTACCTGTCATGCGGCCTGTAAGTCTGCCTCTTCTTTTAGCTATTTTTCCAAATGTTTCTTTCTTCATCAATTAGCCGCAACACTTCATTTTTCACTTTATCCACCCATCTGATTTTCAACATTCTCCTATAGCACCGCATTTCAAAAGCTTCTTAATATTTTCTTCTCAGGTACTCCGATCGTCAAAGTTTCACTTCCATATAAAGCTACGCTCCAAACATATACTTTCAAAAATGTTTTCAGACATTTAAATTAATTTTTGATGTAAGCAAATATATATTTCTGACTGAAAGCTCGTTTCGTCTGTGCTATTAGACATTTATATTGTTCCTGGTGCTTCGTCCATCTTAGTAACTTTACTTGCCAAAAAACAAAATTCTTCTACTTTCATAATCTTTTCTCTTCCTATTTTTATATTCAGTGGTCATTCTACGTTATTTGTATTACTTTCGTTTTGTTCTTGTTTATTTTCATGCGATAGTTCTTGCGTAGGATTTCATCCATGCCATTCATTGTTTCTTCTAAAGCTTTTTTACTCTCAGCTAGATTACTATATCATCAGCAAATCGTAGCATCTTAATCTTGCATCTTGCACTTTACTCCGGATCTAAATTGTTCTTTATCATTAACTGCTAGTTATATGTAAGGATTAAAAAGTAACGGGGATAGGGAACATCCTTGTCAAACTCCCTTTTTTATTACGGCTTCTTTCTTATTTTCTTCGATTGTTACTATTGCAGTTTGGTTCCTGTAAATATTAGCAATTGTTTTTCTATCTTTATACTTGAACTCTAAACCTTTTAAAATGCTGAACATTTTATTCCAGTCTACGTTACCAAATGCCTTTTTTAAGTCTATAAATATCATGTATGTTGGTTTGTTTTTCTCTAATCTTTCTTCTACTATTAATCTGAGCGCTAAAATTGCTTCCCTTGTTCCTATACTTTTCCTGAAACCAAATTGGTCTTCTAATACTTTTTTTACTCTCATCTCAATTCTTCTGTACAGAATTCTTTCTGAAGTCAGATAGAACTTCCCCTTTTTCATAAATATTACACACCAGTTTGTATAACCTATCTATTGCTTCTTCACCTGCACTGTGCAGCAATTCTGCAGGTATCCCTGCCTATCCCAGGAGCCTTTCTGCCATTCAAATCTTTTAATGCTCTATTAAATCCACATCTCAGTATTGTATCTCCCTTTTCATCCTCTTTGATTTCCTCTTCTATAACACCAGTTATATCATTTCCTCCGTATAACTCTTCAATATATTCCACCCACCTATCGACCTTTTCTTTCGTATTATAAATTGTTGTACAATCTTTATTTAACACATTATTAGATTTTAATTTACATATCACAAAAGTTTCTTAACTTTCCTTTATGCTCCAATTCTTACTATTCTTTTACTTTCCTTTACACCAATACTAACTTTATTCTTACTTTCCTTTATACCAATGATCATTTCTCTTTCCACTTCTGAACACTCTTCTTTAATCCACCCTTCTTTGTTAATTTGTACTTCCTGTTTACAGTATTTCTTAATTGTCAATAGTTCTCCTTTTACCTCATCACTAACATTCTTATATTTCGTACGTTCATACATCAGCTACAATATATACTCTGATATCCAAGGTTTTCTACCAGTTCTCTTTGTTCCGCCTAAGTTCGCTTCTGCTTATTTAAGAATTTCCTTTCAACATTCTCTCATTCTTCTTCTATATTTTCTACCGTAAAATACTTTCAGTCCATAAAAAGTGAAGTCAAGTGAATGGCGTCATCCTCAATCACCAAGTAGACCAACAAAGGTCACGCCACAGCCATTTGAACGGAAACTGATGGCCGCAGTGTTTTGGGATCGGTTTGGCATACAGCAGACTGATTTCATGCCACGTGGAACGAATATAAATGTAGAAGCCTACCGCGAAACTCTACGCAAGTTGCGGCGCACCAATCAAATCGGAGACGTGGGCGGCTGATCGACGGCATCGTCCTGCTGCACAATAATGGACATACAGATGTTGCGGGTCCGACACGTGATTTACTGAGAACATTTGGATGAGAAATTTACGATCACCCACCATATAGTCCGGACGTAGCTCTTTCTGATTACCATTTGTTGGCAAAATTGAAAGGATTTTTGAGTGGTAAGCAATTCGTAGGTGCGGTAAACTTAGAAATACTGTGTTAATCAGTAGCTAAATGGAATGACGGTAGAAGAATAGAAGGGTATATTGAAGCTGGTGTATCCCTAGGTTAAATGTCTTAATTCATGTAGCGATTATATATAGAAGTAGTAAAAGGTATTTGTTTAAGAGAAATAAAAAATATTTATAAAGTTTTCAGAATATATTTTTTTTTATAGTGAAACTGTATTTAGAGATAATCTGTCGTATTAAAGACAAAAAAATAAAATGTTGAGATAAAATGCCGTAGTAATTCAACAAGGTTAAAAACCAACACAAACACATGCTTGCTCTACCACTTCCGATCTAGTTCATTTTGTCGTACAGCTTTGTTAAGTAAAGAAAGGATAAATGTGCTGTAGAGCCCTCAATAGCTAGACCGGAAAGGATGGGTAGGCTGGCTACTTCAGCACCGAAAATCTGAGCGTAAACACGTGTCTCGTCAACATGTTTAAGACTCATTTTCTTCCTTTAACTAAGTTGTTAGTTTAATTTTTTTTTTGTGTTAAAAGGATGTACCGTAAGAACATATTAGTAACGGATGAGTTATAAAAAAGCATTTACTTTATTTCGTAATTTTTCTAACATTTTTTAAGAACCTATCGCGATCAGATAAAAATCTTAGAAGTTAACTCGTTTAATTAGCCACAATTTTAAGGGGAAGAGTTATTTTTACTTTATTTTAAATCACGTTAAAATGTGGCGTTGTACTGGGTGACCAGAAAAATAAATAACTATTGTGAATCTGTATAGTTTTAAATCGCTTAATCTTAAAAATTAAATCTTATACTGTTGATTTTTTTCTGTGTTGAGAAGGAAATTGTCAGATTGCAGTTATTACAGAGTAATTTTGTAAACTCTGCGTACTTTATTATCGAAATAAATGGATTGCAGCGAGAATTTAACGATTTCAATTACAAATAATGTTCTGCTTGGATGATAAACGTGCTGGTAGAGTATTTTCTGATGTGGAATTTACAAGTGAACCTTAATAAATAAAAAAATTGTCGTTTTTCGTAAGAGGAATATCGGCAAAACATGAAAAGTGGTGCTTTCAAAAATTTCAAACTGAAATCGTTAATACATATAGATATTTAGGTGTAACGTTATCTTCAACATTATCATCGGAAAGATATTTTAAAGAAAGAGCTCCGACTAAGAAATTTGCGTTAAATTCCTTTAATAGTGTAATTTTGAATAAGGATATTCCGGTGAAAAAAAAAAATTGAAATATTTAACGTTTGTAGGTTTATTATCTGTTATGCGGCACAATTCTGGGGCTATAAAATGCACGATACATTATAAAAAGAGCAACGATTCTTCATTAAGAGAATATTTTGGGTCTACCTAATTACACCCTTGAATATAGCTTATATCTTGAACTAAATTATAGCCTGTACTTTTATATACATCAAAATTACAAACTACACTTGAAGTTTATTAAAATATGTATTCACTTACCATCAACGACATAAGGGTAACTTGTAGAGCCATTTAATAGAAACATTTATTTACATAACGAGTTGGAAATTTTGCGTAAAAGTTATGATGTTCCTGATACATTTTTACGAATGAATATACGTATCGGAAATGTTATCCGGCAGTCAAAGATTTGAGGTATGCAAGGAACTGAGCTTCAATAACGATTACATATTTAGCGATCAAAAATCAACTTTAATTGGTTTTTCACATTTTACAATTGCTGGTGAACGAATATTTATTCAGATACATTAATTCAGATATCGCTTTGAAAAACCAGTTAAAGTTTATGTGTAACTGGATTACACTTATAGAACGGCTATTACATCTAGTTGGTGAGTATTGACCAGTTCTCGGAGAATTAAAAACTCGTTTCTTCATATTTAATGCGATTTAATAAAAGAGAATTAAATTTTTATAGTTATTAAATATTACTTAATTAAATAATTTATTTGTGTAATAGATTCGATTACTTGTGGGCTTATAAAAAATTTACAGTAAAAGTTGTTTAAAAATAATCATAATAAATTAAAAGAGAGAATCACCGTCATAACAGAAAGGAACCTGTAGTAAGAGTCGAGTTCATCAGTTTGCGTTATAAGAACATTTGAATTATTGTACTTACTTACATACTTAGGTAAATGTGTTTGTTTGTTTTGAATATTTTTAAACTTTTTTTTACTATAAAGTTTATCACAAATCCTTTAAAAAACAACAGCTCAAGAGTAAAAATAATTTGTTACACAAATACATTATGTAGTTAGTAATATTTAATAAATACAAAATTAAATAAATTAATTCTTATTTATTAAATAGGAATTTTTATTATAATTATTTATTATAATTATTTTTTTTTATAATTATTTATTAAATAAGATTTTTCTTAATTCTTTAATAAAAGATATCTCACAGCCTTCTCCAAATACGGATGTGTAGAGAACAATTCTTCGATGAACAGCGTAGGTGGACCGATCGGTTTGCCGTAAAGAACTACTGTATGTTGTCGGACAACTGTTACAAAGGTTTGAACTGTATTTCAAAAACAGTTTTATAAAACTGCACTTTCTTAAGTTTCTTAAAATTACTGTAGAATTATGTTATTAATATGTTTAAAAAAAAACAAAACATTCTACGAGTCGGAGCGTGGAATGTTAGAAGTTTAAAAAAGGTTGGTAGGCTAGAAAATTTAAAAAGGGAAATGGATAGGATAAATGTGGATGTAGTAGGAATTAGTGAGGTTTGGTGGGAAGAGGAAGGCGACTTTTGGTCAGGTGATTTTAGAATTAACTCAGCTTCAAATAATGGGCAGGCAGGAGTAGGTTTCATAATGAACAAGAAGATAGGGAAGAAAGTAGAGTATTTCAAAACGCATAGCGATAGAATAATTGTAATCAGGATAAAATCAAAACCTAAACCGACAACGATTGTTAACGTCTATATGCCTACAAGCGCCCATGAAGATTATGAGGTAGAGTGTGTATACGAAGAGATTAATGAAGCAATTAAACACGTAAAAGGAGATGAAAATTTAATAATAGTTGTAGATTAGAATGCAAGCATTGGAAAAGGCAAGGAAGTTAATATAGTGGGTGAAAACGGGCTGGGCAAAAGGAATGAAAGAGGGGACCAGACACTTATAGAGTTTTACACGAAGTATAATTTAGTAATTGCCAACACCCAATTTAAAAATCATAATAGAAGAATATACACTTGGAAAAAGCCAGGCGATACTGCAAGGTATCAGATAGATTATATCATGGTTAAGCAAAGATTTAGAAATCAACTCGTTGACTGCAAAACTTACCCTGGAGCAGACATTGATAGCGACCATAATTTGGTGATAATAAAATTATCATTTTATGGAAAATTTTGGGGTACGTAAATTAAAATCTAATAATGTGTTAAACAAAAAAGGTACACCAATATATAATACGAAAGGTAAAGTCGACAGATGGGTGGAATATATTGAAGAATTATACGGAGGAAATGAATTAGAAAATGGTGTTATAGAGGAAGAAGAGGAAGTTGAGGAGAATGAAATGGGAGAAACAATACTGAGATCTGAATTTAAGAGAGCATTAAAAGATTTAAATGGCAGAAAAGCTCCTGGAATAGACGGAATACTTGTAGAATTACTGCGCTTGTAGAATATACAAACTGTTGTGTAATATTTATGAAAAAGGGGAAGAGTTCAGTCAGACTTCAAAAAAAGTGTTATAGTCATGATACCAAAGAAAGCAGGGGCAGATAAATGTGAAGAATACAGAACAATTAGTTTAACTAGTCATGCATCATAAATCTTAACTAGAATTCTATACAGAAGAATTGAGAGGAGCGTGGAAGAAGTGTTAGGAGAAGACCAATTTGGTTTCAGGAAAAGTATAGGGAAAAGGGAAGCAATTTTAGGCCTCAGATTAATAGTAGAAGGAAGATTAAAGAAAAACAAACCGACATACTTGGCGTTTATAGACCTAGAAAAGGCATTCGATAACGTAGACTGAAATAAAATGTTCAGCATTTTTAAAAAATTAGGGTTCAAATACAGATATAGAAGAACAATTGCTAACATTTACAGGAACCAAACAGCAACGGTAATAATTTAAGAACATAAGAAAGAAGCCGTAATAAGAAAGGGAGTCCGACAAGGATGTTCCCTATCACCGTTACTTTTTAATCTTTACATAGAACTAGCAGTTAATGATGTTAAAGAACTATTGTTAGGAACAAAACGAAAATAATGAAATGTATTAGAAATAACAAAGATGGACCACTGAATGTGAAAATAGGAGGAGAAAAGATTATAGAGGTAGTAGAATTTTGTTATTTAGGAAGTAGAATTACTAAAGATGGACGAAGCAGGAGCGATATAAAATGCCGAATAGCACAAGCGAAACGAGCCTTCAGTCAGAAATATAATTTGTTTACATTAAAAATTAATTTAAATGTCAGGAAAAAAATTTTTAAAGTATATGTTTGGAGTGTCGCTTTATATGGAAGTGAAGCTTGGACAATCGGAGTATCTGAGAAGAAAAGCTTTTGAAATGCGGTGCTATAGGAGAATGTTAAAAATCAGATGGGTGGATAAAGTGACAAATGAAGAGGTATTGCGGCAAATAGATGAAGAAAGAAGCATTTGGAAAAGTATAGTTAAAAGAAGAGACAGAGGTATAGGCCACATACTAAGCATCCTGGAATAATCGCTTTAATATTGGAAGGACAGGTAGAAGGAAAAAATTGTGTAGGCAGACCACGTTTGGAATATGTAAATTGTTAGGGAAGTAGGATGAAGGGGGTATACTGAAATGAAACGACTAGCACTAGATAGGGAATCTTGGAGAGCTGCATCAAACCAGTCAAATGACTGAAGACAAAAAAAAAATTGTTTTTTTTTTGTCATTTAATAAGTCAGTCGATTTAAAATTGTAAGATAAGGTGAATTGATTTAACCAATGGAAATGAATGTGTAGAGTAGTCGGTGGTGGTGGTGGTAATAGTAGTAATAGTAGTAGTAGTAGTGGTAGAAGTAGTGCTAGTATTTTGACATACAACAAAGGGGTCAACATCCATAAAAAAAAAAAAAAATTATTCGATTAGTTTCTTTCTCTCACCGCTTCATTTTCCCATCGTAGTTCCCCCTTCTATCATCTTTCCTCCCTCTTTTTCCTCGTTCTCCTTGGAATAGGATGCATCCATCTAGTCTCATGATATCGAACGCAGGTGTATCGAATGTTGTATATTAGTTGTAAGGAGTGGAAGGAAAGATTTCTTCCGGTGCGACAAGCTCGAATAGAAATAATACGGTATAATGCTCGCCCTCTTGTCTTTCTTTCCTGCACGACCCTTCTTTCGTAAGTACCTATTCCATTTGTTTCGTCTGCAGCGTTGTTTATTTACAAGCTAAAGTTCAGAATATATTCGGTCTGTCCGCTTATCGTAGATCGTATACGCGCTACACTTTTTACTAAAGAATTGTATTTCTATATAATACGACACTGATCCTACTATATCCCCTAATCGTTTCTGTTTAAGGTTTATCGTCACATTATCTGATTTACATTGTTTTTATTTTTATATCGATTACACATGGCGATTTAAAAGTAAGATTTAATTAAATGCATTAGCATTGCTTTTAAAGACGAAAAATGAAAGGTATATCAGTCCAGATTAGAAAAGGTGGTTGAAACAAACTTATTTCCAGACATTTATTTTTGAAATATGGTTATAAAAGTATATCTTTAATCGTAATGCGACCTTAATGACGCTTAATACTTTCAAAAAATCCTGAGTCTGTTTTAATTTATATACGAGTATGAATATTAACATTACAATGGTAATTAAAAAAGGATTTCACGACTATAAACATAAGAAAAAATATTGAGATACCTTAGAGATTCGGTTGAGGTCTTATTTCATCAAGTTTGTCGCCCGACATTCACTTTGGTTCGAAATAGCTTCCACTTGTAATGCGACGTACATCCCACCTGAAAGTCCATTTCATTGCAGACTGTAGCCAGCAAATCGGGCGTTACCTCTAACTGCGGCGTTAATTCGAAGTCTTAAATCAACAAGATTGGCAGACAAAGGAGGTACATAAACCCGATCTTTAATCAATCCCGCAGGAAAAAATCTAGCGAGGTCAAATCTGGGGAGCCATGTACCGACCTCCATGACCGATCCACCACCTGTCTACCTGGAAATCGAGTATCAAGAAAATCTGTGATTTCTAAGCGGGTCTAGTGGTTAACTCGTCATCGCAATCAGCTGATTTCGAAGTCGAGAGTTCTAAAGTTCAAATCCTTCAAAGGCTTTACTTACAGCCTTTCTATTAAAGACTTTACACGGATATGAACACCAGATGGTGGACACCGGTATTCTTTGTTGGTTGAGTTGCGATTAATCACGCATCTCAGGAGTGTGTCAACCTGAGACTGTACAAGATTACATTTCATTTGCATTCATACACATCATCTTCTGAAGTAATACCTTACGGTGGTTCCCGAGGATAAACAGAGAAACTTCTAGGCGTTAGTGACGTGGTGCCCCGTCTCGCTGATAGTAATGGCGTCGATCTTGGTCATCGTCTTCTAACTGAGGAATTAGAAAATTTTGAAGCGTTTCCAGATAAACGATACCGTTCACGACTGTCTCCTGGAAGAACGCACCGTACAGTCTGCTTAGGGCACATTAAAGGTTAAGGTCTATCACGAATGACTTGCAAAAATTCATGGAGGTTTACGCTACCCAAATTCGAAAGTTTCTAAAAATTACGTTGTCTAAAAATATTTCTTTGTCTGGAATCTTACCAGTCATTTCCAACACAAAACTGCAGACAATCAACTTTGTCGTCATCGGTAATTTGTTGAACCGTGGTTTGTTTGTACGGCTTCAAACTGCAATCGTTTACGTAATACGCGCCACAATTATTTCGTTTGTGAAATGCCAGTCTCACGTCGACCTCATTTCGTCGGACTATGCGCAAAGCTTTCTCTGAGTTGTTCCACAGTAGCTTCAGGGATTCGTGGGGGTCCTGGTGATTTTGAATGTTTAACAGAACATCTGTTAACAGAACCTGTCTCAACGAAGGTTTGATGCTTAAAAGTAAATTGTACGCCTACTAGTAGGCTCCCTACCGTACTCTCTACGAAAATTACGTTGAACTGCAGTTGGTGACTGCAAATCGTGTAACCAAACACAATTAGCGAGCACTAACGCACCAGTAAACGTATCCATTTTTAACAACACTGGTGACAGCGATGGTGGCCAAATTCGGTACTAATGTACTACGCGGGTTTTGCAATTGAAATGAGACCTCAATCGAATCTGTAAATTATCTAAATAAATCTGTGTATGCTTTAAATTAAGTCCTTTTTGAATCATGCGGGTATATCTTATTATAAGAATTCAATTTTTATATCGGCATTTAGCTATCCAGTTTATTATTTTTATTTCAGTTTTATGATGTGAACCCATTTAACAGAAAATTTCTTAGTTATAAGACACGACCTTATATAACTTTTTTTGCAATTTTTTTTTAGTTTGTTGGAGTGATATTCTGTTCATTCAATCGTAATTAACTATATTTATAAAGGGAGTCAGTACATATAAACAAGTCTGGGAAACGCTCCTCTTCCAAGTTGTAGCTTGCAAAAACTTTCTCCGATTTCTGCCGCGTAGGAAAAATGAAGCCGTACCAAAATTCTTAAAACTTAAGACTTAACTTGTTTTTGACTTGAAAAATTGAATAAAACAGATCCCAGAACGGTAACTCTAGTAATTTTTGAGAGAATTATTATAAAACAAAAAAAAAAAAAACTGGTGTCGCAAATTACTATTTGTTAGGTCTGATATACAAAAACTTCCTTAAATTGGCCGAAAATCAAATAACATTTTACAAAAAAATTTATAGGAATTTAATTTAAGAACATCTCATCGTCTGAACACATGTATGAGACATTTGACTGAAAAAAAAACGTGACAGGTAAATTACGTACATAATTTATTTAAATTAAATTAGGTAACAAAAATCATTTCCCTCTTCAAAATATCTAAAAAAATCAATAATGAAAAAAAAGAAGATAAATTATTAATAGCATTATTTAAATTTACTGTTTCATATTTTTAAATGTTAAAAACATTAAGAAACGGAAATCATTTAGAAATAGTTATGAAAGATTAAATTGAGAAGCTTTTGTATTCTATAAGTCGGCAGTATCAACAGCCGATCAAAAACTGAAATTCGTGTATTGCATCTGAATAATATGTCCTCAAAATTAAATTTACTTATCGTGCTTGAATTTCACTTTTAAAAAATCTTTTTTCAATTTTCAAATAGATATAAAAACATAATTTTTATTTTTTCAAATAAAAAAATCCTATAATCCAACGTTTTGCGTCATAATTTACCCAAGAATTTTAGTATAACCATATTATACCAACAAAAAAAATCTTACATCAAATCCACCACAGCAAGTTCCTCTAATGATTGAAGTGGGTGTGAAGTTTAGTGAAACGAATTGTTCAGACATATAAATTAATATAATTTGTACGGATCGAATTGAAAATCCTTTTTTAAGAAGTGTGCTTAAAAGTAATGTTAATTTGCTTTTTAAATTATTTGTTGAAATTTATTAAAGATCGACGACTGATAGTATAATTATACGGTTTTTTGTTGTAATTCCAGGAATTTTCAATATAGGTAGAGGTATATATTTTTGATAATCAGTAATAAGTAAAATAAATAACTGAAGTTGTCAGAGGTAGCTGAAGGCAAGGAGAAAAAACGGCAAATTATTTTTGGACTTTGAGAACACCTATCGTTTTTTGTTCTAATTTTAACCGGGTTTAATTACAAATTACAGAATATGCGGTATTTACTTCATTTAAACATTTAGTATCGAGTATTTACCGACCGGCGAATTGATTTCTTATTTCCAAAAAGTGTACAGTTTTAAATTAATTGGAAATATTAGGAAACCCGAATAATAAATATTTCTTCGACTAACGATTTACCTTTTTCCGTTAATGGATTTTTTACATCCACTATATATCGATAATAAATAGAGGACGGTGTTTATGTGCGGCGAAAAAGATTTTTGTTTAGTCTACGGCTCTAAGGACTTGAGGAATGCGTTTCGTGACGAACATTCCATAGTAAAGGGAGAATTAGGAGAAAATTTCCCGCGATGCGGTAGGCGTGTACGATTTGGCGGGACGGGCGTCGTGGGTATGTTTGGCGGGAGAATGCGCCAGGAGCTTGTCCCACGGCCTCA
This sequence comes from Lycorma delicatula, assembly GCF_047948215.1. Classification (NCBI taxonomy): domain Eukaryota; kingdom Metazoa; phylum Arthropoda; class Insecta; order Hemiptera; family Fulgoridae; genus Lycorma; species Lycorma delicatula. The sequence continues at coordinate 80,390,704 of NC_134460.1, read as the reverse complement.
CTGCGCACGAGCATTCACCTCGCAACCCTAGTCATTTATGAAATATTTCTCCATCTCTGGTGTGGGCTCTTTCAACTCTTCAATTTCTAACTCGCTTTTTTAACCGTATACAAGTACTATTACTACTACTTCTACTATTATTTTTACTACTCCTTCCATTCATTATAGCTACTAATGTTTACGTTCACAAAAGATTAATACATTTTTTAACCGACATTGTCAAAAGAATATTTACGTTTTTGGAAACTATTACTGCGTAGTTCCAACCGGTTATTGATATAACCGTGAATTTATTTTTTGCTTAAAAATTTAATATAACGTAGTAAAAAATACTAAGTGCAAAGTATACATTAGTCGTATAGATGTCCATAACTTCCGCTTAGTTTATCGAGCAATAATTAATGTTTATTCGATTTTTATACGCTATATTTTTAAATTTATTTTTCAGTTTTTCTTGCATGTTAAAGTTGTATTTTAATTCAAATACAACGCTACTTAATTGATCAAGTGGTTCAGCAAGACGAAATGTGCCAATTTTTTAAGTATTAACCATTCGCTTTGAAATTATACCATATAAATAACGTGAAAAAAATTGCTAATAATTTTAAAATTAATAGTACCGTAATTTAAATACGTAAACAGCTAAGTTAATAATCAATAGATTTAGCGTCTACTACTGTTGTGTTCTGTTTATTTAGATTATGATACGGTAACATCAATCAATTTTATAAACAATAATATAATTTTAATATTATTTGTTTAACGTCATTTAACTCTAACAATAGTCAAATTCTAATCGTTTTTTACACTAAAATATTATGTATATCATATACGAAAATCTAATTATCGTATGTGAATAGATGACTTTTTTTTGTCTACAAATCATCCATTTGAAAAATCGAAACGAAATTTTGGTTAACCTTCTTCACAAAATTTTGTGGACTTTTTGAATGCTAAACATAATTTTTATCACAAAATATTTTCAAATTATGATTGGAAAGAAATTTTTCATGATTCATAAGCATTATTTTTAGTTGACAAACTAATTCCGGGTTCCACTAAAACATTTAACAGTAAGTGCAAGAGAAAACACTTTAGTGGAGTGTTTCTGCTGTATAAAAGCCATAAAGTATACAATAAACTGTAGTTAAGGGATAGTGTGTGTTTGTGTAATAGTATGTGTGTGTGTGTGTGTGTGTGTATATATATATATATATATATATATATATATAAAATGACATAGAAAATTGTACAGGTGTACAATTAACGGAAATCATTAATGTTTAATGAATTAGTATAAGTCCTACAATGTTAACGGGATTTAGTCATTTAGACGGTCTTGTTTTGTTTTTATCTCATTTCATTATTTTCCATTAAAGATAAAAAAAACCTGAACTTGTGTTGAAATTTGACAATAATTTGTTTCTCAGCCAAAATTAAGGTATATTTGATGATAAAATAGAATTTGTGTATATAAGTGTATATTTGCGATAACTAAGTGCGGTCTAACATATAACTTTATATCCTGTACTCTATGGCGGTTTAAAGGCAGCCATTTTGTAGACCGTCGTCTAACGGAATGGAATGAAGTTACCTCAAGTACTGGAGTCGGTACGGATCGTAAAGAATTCATTAATCGGGTCGGTTTACTTCGCTACAGAGAAAGGAAAAAAGAAGAGGCATTCCATTCCGACACGCCACAATGCACAGCACCACGCTGCGCCACGCCACGCGCGCGCACATCCAAGGTCAACACTCGTGCGGCTAGACGTCGGGTCAACGACCGACAACCCCTCCTCGTGTCGCATCGCGAGGGGATCGATATCTTCCCCTTGTCTAGCCGTACTGTGTGTATTATAACATGAAGGGAGACTCAGGAACGGCCTCCGTCGCCGCCTTCTTTCGCCCCTTGTATTCGACTGCAACGGCTTCCCAGCCCCTCAAAGTCTGTCTCGCCCGCCTAAACACAAGACCGACAACCCCGTCTTCTCTTCCCGGCTCAGTTTTGTATAACTTTTCCCCCCTCTCTTCAACTCCCTAGCAAGCCCGCCACTATCGTGGTACTATTACTACGCCGTACTATATAGTAAATTATTACAGCGCTGCATTACGTTTATCAAATTGTACAGTTTATGATAAGACCAGATACGTTTTTATAAATTTGCTTATTTAGATGTAGATTTAATTTCAAGAAAAAAGTAATTTAATATTTCTACTTATATTCGGAATTTGTAATTTTTTTAAATATAGATTTTATTCAGATATTTTTTTTTCAGCAACGTTACTAGTTCACTTAAAATAGAAATAAACATATTCAAAAAAAATTAAATTCATTAGCTGTGTATTTGATGAAAACCATATAAGCAGAGACAAAAATTTTGATAAGCGATTAAATAATCGTATGTAGCAGTACTGAACCGGTAATATTCTACAACAAGGAAACCTTTAACTCATTATTGCTAAACCGCTCTAGTAGAAAGGGCACGTTTGTTTATATCAATCTGTAATTCCGGAACGGCTCAAAAGAAAAAGAAATGCTGGATTGGTTGACAATATTTTCTTAACTTGAAAAATCTAAATTGTTTGGGACTCACTGATAGGAATACAAAATAAATGCTTGTAAAAGCAATTGTGTATAAAACATATTCGCTAATTTTACGTTTGAAATTAAAATAAATAAACAAATATATATACATGTAAATATGAATCGCTTATTTCTAAAACATCATAAGTCATTCGGTGCAAATATTTCAGGAGACAAAAAAACTGTTTTTCTTAAGAAGTGTTAATATAAAAAATTCATGTAAATCTACTGTAGAAATCTTTTTTAACCATGCACTTTACCTATTAAAGTTCCTTCTCGTTATAACATTTTAAATATTGGTGACTAGCAGGGATTTAAAAATAAACACAATAGTTGTCGTAACATTGTATTTTTAAAGAACAAAATCATTGGATAACATTCAATTATTTAATATTTATAGTTAATTATTATTAAACGTACTTAAATTGTCCAAAGTGCTTAAAACTATAAATTAAAATACGATTTGCAGAGTACACATGAAAAAATTAAGTTGCTGATTATAAAGAAAAACTATGATAGCGGCTAATGATACAAAAGAATCAGTATTATTTTAAACAAAAATAATACACAAGAACAAAATTTGGGAAATTTAAAGTATATCCATTTCTTTAAAATTAATCTTCTTCGTTATGGTCTTTGCTTCTAGCTGGCCAATTTTGTATTGTCATCCAGAAACCTTTTACAGTCTTCTGGCATATACTGCATGCTTTTTTGTTAAGTATGGCACACTTCCCTTCATAAACTTTGTTTGATGGTTCTTTTGGTATACTGGAACCCTTGTTTAATTTGAAGGTATAAAAGTATCTCCAAGTTAAACACCACAAATTTACTCATTTCGATAATTCTCTTTTTTTGTGAAACAAAATTAAATTGATGATAACACTGGGGAACAAAAAATATTTTTTTTTGTCTCCAGAAGAAAAATACGTGATTCCGATAGTATTTTTTTACTGAATTCAAATAATATCGGTGTTTCCTTAACACGCAAGGTTTCCGAGAGACAGGCATTAATGATTTCAAACATTTTAATACTTTCTGCATTCTTAACTACACAATATTCAAACATCTGACTTCCCTAGAAAGTAATTTATGACGATTTTCTACTATATTTCGCCTGTGGAGCATCCCTCTTGATGGTCCAACAATAATCGGCCAGTATACTAGAATTCCATTTGCCTTGATATCTCTTTTCCATGGCTGAAATCTCTAAAAGTGATCCCCATGCTCATCGCTCACTGCGCCAAGATTTTCCGGTAAGAAATTTAGGTGCGATTGCAGGAAGTGTATTTTTAAGGTCATATTACAATCCAAATTTTTATTTGATCGTTGACACTATCATGGTAATTTTCCACCTTTCGGTTTCCCAAAAAACTCTTATTTTTTGGGGTAAAAATGAGTAGTAACATTCTTGAATGCTTGCCAAGCTGCTTTCTCCAGTGGATTTAATAGTAACTCAAAATTTTCATCATACGTTAGTGATCGTATTTGTGGACCCAGAAATATTTCTTCTTTAATTTTTGCATCACTAATTTTAGGAAACTTCTGTTTAACTACATGAAACCAGGAGTATTGTCCATGGCCTTGACGAAATTCTTCATTAATCCTAGTTTGATATGTAACGAAGGTAGACACACATTTTTGGGATTACACAATGAGTCGTGTTTCACATTTTTCTGTTCAGAAATGAGCGATTTGCATTTAATGGCCATTCTTTTCTAATGAAATAGTTTTTTTGTCCGTACTATCCCATTCACACAAAAAAACAACAACGCTTTGTGTAACTAAGCTACAGACCAAGAATAAGTGCAATTACTTTCAAATCACCACAAATATTCCATTCGTACACTGCATGTTGAAGCTTTTCCAATATAAATTTAAAAGTTTTCATATGCTTTTTTCATACTAGCAGAGTGAGCTTTAGGTACTGATGGGAATTTACTGCCATTATGCAGCACAGTTTTTAAACTAAATTTAGAGGAATCAATGAACAATGGCCATTATGTTGGGTTATGTTCATTACAAAGTGTCTCCATAAGTAAAGATGTCATTACAAAACACTAAGCCTTTCTTCAGAAAATAGTCTTTAAATTCAGAATGCGGATTATAAGTACATATCTTTGTATTCTTTTGAAGAAGATTCCATCCTTTTAGCCGGAAAGCAAGCATTTCAGAATGTTTTTTGGATAACTAAATTTCGTATGAGATCGTTAAGATTTTCTTGAGTCAGTAAATGAGGCTCAGATGAACTGCTTTGTTCAAAAGTTGTATCACCAGAATCTATTTCTTTTTTTTCTTACTTCTAATCTGTACAACAGTAGCAACGCCATCCTTTGAGTTAGCTCATTTGGTTTTATCATACTTACAATGCTCTAGGAGCTTTTTTTTTGACAATGGACGAAAAAACGTTTTAAAATATTAAAAAAAATGAAGATGATTGAGAAATTCCGAATACATTTGAAAACAGGATAAGAAACTGCATTAAGTACACCTACTTGTTTGGCAAAAATCATGTTGACCAGTGTAATCAGAAATTTTTAACAAGTCTTTTTTTGGTTGTTTTGTGTGATCGTTTCAAGTGATGTGGCGTATTTTTTATAACCGCGGCCACCAGAGGTTTTAGAATCAATAATGTTTTTTTTTTGTTTCAACTCTATTGATAAAAAAATTATGTTTCTTCGGTGAGTGAATGATAAGTTCCATCAATTCCATCATTGTATAATACCTATCGTGCCTTTTTAACTATCTTTTAACAACTGCGAAATCGCGATCATTTGGCAAAAACGAATTTTCTCTTATTGGGAGACTATATATAATTTTTTTGAATCGCTCAGTGTTTGTCATAAACAGAACTGTTTGTCGAAGAACTGAATTGTTCTTAGTTTGGCCTGCACAGTTATCACTATACAAGTGCAATTCAGTAACGTTCTTTGAAATCTCAGAGTTAATATACTCGTAAAGGAATAAAGATACTTCATTTGGACCTTTCCGGGCATCTCCTTCACAATAGAAAAAAGAACATTACGTTGTTATTCTTTGTGATATGAACAGAAAAAGGAACAACTGATAATTGACGCAAGTAATATATTTCCTGAATAGGAATATATGACAAAAAAATGTTTTGCATGTAGTCAAAAGTTAAGTACATGATGCTAACTTCAGTTGATTGACGCAAAGAAGAGTAAAATTTATTACTCCTTTTAACTAAAACGCTCAGCAGCTACAAGTTTTGCTACAGCATTAAGATTATTATCTTTTAATTTTAAATTCAGTCTTTCAGATTCACAACATGTATCTATCTGCGGACGACCAAAGCGGTAATCAAAGTTTTCCTTGTAAGTCTTATAACAGAACGAATATTTGACGTCAGAATCTGGATATGTTTTCTTAAATAATTCAAACTCTAAGTAATGCATCAAGATATTTAATTTATTTGCTGGAGTAGTGACTAATTTTGAGAGGAAATGATGAATATGGTTCATGACAGTGGATATGCTGACGACAGATTTTTTTATTTATTTCCTTATTGACCTTGTCTATCATGAGAAGAAACACCTTGTAAAATTAGTTTTTGTAAACATCGGATTCTTTCTACAGTAAGAGAATGCAAACTAATAAAAGCCTGTCCACAAACTTTTTATCAGGTCCACAAACTTTTGGTCGGGCGAGCAAGTATATATATATATATATATATATATATATATATATGAGAAATGAATATATATATATGCAATTATAGTATTTACATCCCAAATCAATTAAATATGAATCGCTAAAAATATATTAGAGAAATAATCTGATATTTGTACAGAATAAAAATCAAAGAAAAAATACCACCCCTTTATATCATAGTATAAAATTGAAAAGCCCTAAAAAATCGTTTGGTTTTCTCTTTCCCCTTACTTCATAACACGACTAAAGGAATCTTAGTAACCTCAAACGCATATTTCAGTAGATATGTTAGGATACATATGAACATTTTCGTTTGTTCACGTCAAAGATCATCTGTACTGAAATTAATTTCTGACGTAGACCGTAATTGTATTCGGTATCTTTTGTACCTTAGGTATTTAATACGCCTCACACGGTAAGTAATTGCGCAAGTTAGTGTAAACCGTTGCCTTGACTTTTAGGGAATACTATTTTTGTATATATATATATATATATATATATATATATATATATACAAAAATTATCGCATAAATTAGATGAAGTACCTCCAATAATTAAATATAATTTAAGCAGAATCACGGTTATAAACAGCTGGTAAAAATATAAATACGAAAGTAATTTAAAAATAATAATGTACGAGGTGTGGCTATTAAATAACGAAGACTAAGAACTGCGCATGCGCCAAATTCGTACGACCGACAGCAGTGCTGCGTGAAGTCTTCTCTTTCGATTGTTGCCACTCCAGTTTCTGTAGACATATTCGTCTGGCCGTGGCCTTCGTATGGATAACGTCTGTTTTTATTAGGGAAAAGAATTGTCGTGAAATTTCATATGAAACTGGAAAAACCGCTACTGAAACTTATTTTTTATTAAAAAATAAGTACATGGCAATGAATGTTTAATACGTGCGTGGATTTTTGAGTGGTTTAAGAGTTTCCAAGATGGTCGAGAAAACGTTGGAAAGATGTTCGCCCGGGGGTTTGACGTGGAAGCACCCTTCCACGTCAAAAATGGATAAAATATTGAAAAAATTGGTAATCTAATCCGATCTGACCGTTGGTTAACTATTCGTGCTGTTGCTGTAACTGTAAGAATTGACAAAGAAAAAAAACGACCCGATTTGTGAAAGAACAAATCATGGGTTCTTCATCAGGACAACGCACCGGCTCACACTGCACTGTCTGTCAAGACATTTATAGGCACGTAGCCCAGTGTTAGACCATCCGCTTTATTCGCCTGAACTGGCACCATGTGACTTTTATCTGTTCCCAAGGTCAAATGTGTATTAAAAGGAAGAAGATTTCAAAAGCTGCGAAAGAAAAAGCGGCACGCGTCATGAAAGAGGACACAGAAGAAGACTTCTAGCACTGTTTAGAAGAATGGAAAATTCGCATGGAGCGTTGTAGGGATATTACAAAGATGTATACTGAAGGAGATAATAACTAAATATATATAGATTTAAAATAAAATATTTTACAACATTAGTCTCTTTATCTAATAGCCACACCCTCGTATAAGATAATCCAACTCCTTTGGAATCCGAACTCCTCAGGGACAAAGGAATTTAATGGCGTCCAAGAAAGAGGTTCAGTCTCCTTCGTTCTAGGCCTATTACTTTTTTAACGAAATAACATGTTATTTATAACGTACTAGAAATTAGTTTATGAAATTACACACAATATTATTTACAAGCGTACTTAAAGTTGCAGTAAGTTAATCAAACCATTAGAGTTAAATTTATAGTTTTAAAAACTCGATGAGGAGCGAGGATTATTTTTTAAGTTTTACGATAATAGTGTGCTGCTACTTAAGTATTTAGTAAACGAGAATAGTGCTACTTAAGTATTTACTATACAAAAATAGAGCTATTTGAATATTTAGTGTAGAAGTAATAGCTGTTAAAACTTTATACTAAACTGTGCAGTGTCGAGCAGAAAAGTAGAATATAACAAGTAATTTTTGTTCTGAAATTATGAACGGATATTAATTGTACAATTACATACGATGAGTTCTGGAACAAATCTAAACTTTATTCTTGGACTAACCGGTAAACTTTACTTGTTCGTTACAGCAAAAGTACTCATTTAATTGAATGAATATATCTTCATGCGGCCCATGTGTTATAAGATTTTGTCTCACTTTTAAACTAAAATGGAGATTTTTTTAAAATCGAAATTCGGGAGGGGTAGATTAAGCATGCACGTAAAACATAGTATTACGTAGGTTTACATGTAACATGTGTACAACGTAGTCCACGCATGAGTGTAATACAACTGTGGGAAAAAATTTCTTTAAATGAATTATTCATATTACATAGAGGTCGTACAGAGGTACTACAGAAATACTGCAAAATTCAAAACAAAATTAAAAATGCTATTCTGATCAAAGGGAACCTAATCCAAATCGGTACGCTGAAGAACTGACACTCCTAGTTGTATACCATTTTGCTTTTTCAAGTAAAAGATATTAAAAATTATTAGGCGCATTTTGATAACTCACCTATTTGATAATGATAAAGAAAGCTTTTTTATTTCCCAGATATCAGAATATAAATTGTATCTCACCGTGAACATAATTTTTTCCTAGAGAGTTAAATTACGCTTCAAACAAAATTGAAGGAAAATATAGTTAAAATTTATAATTTTGCGTAACCACACCTGTTTTAAATGATTTCGCTGATGCTTTTCTTTTATAAATATCCTCAGGCACATCTCGAATTAATGTCCAACAGTAATCGGCTAGCATGTTAGTATTCCATTACACTTTATAGCGGCTTTCCATCACCGAAATGTCTTGATGGAAACGTTCATCGAGTTCGTCACTTACGTCTTCGAGATTGTCCGGGAAAAAATCCAGATGTGAGAGGAAGAAATATATTTTAAAAGACATATTACATCCCATAGCTCTGTATGAAGTGATTAACAATGTCGTGGTAATTGTTGGATTTTTGTAAATCATCCTTAGCATGCCTAACAAAGTAATTATTACTTTTTATCACCACATATGTTCCAGATATGTTTTTTATAATTTATTTTTTCAAGAACGTCTTTCATAACATCGTACGTCTCTTTCAAATTAATACCATAATCGATTGGTATCGAAGGATATTTCTTATCAATGTGTAATGGAACGACTTTTAAACTATACTTGGACGAATCTATGAATGGCGCCAGTCCTCAGGTTTATGAATTTGCCATAAGTGCAACATAAACTCGTCAATATTTGTGCAACAGACCAAGTTATTTCCATCAATAAAGTACTGAGAAAGTTCTTTTAGTCGGCTTCGAAAGCCGGAAATTATTGTATTTTTTGAAGTAAATTCCAATCTTGCAGTCTTGATCCTAACAGTTCAGCTTTATTTTTTGGTAAATTTAAATCCCTAACCAACTCATTTAATTCACCTTGTGATATAAGATGTGGCTTATTAAGAGATAATTCAAAGTTAAAATCATTGTTGTCTTTTTCAGTACTGCCTGCCTGATTCTTATCGCTGCTTTAGAAACATACATTCACAGGTGGCTCAGGAACTGGAATAATTTCACTGTGAGGTACAGGCCAGACTACAGATTGCAATCAAGGATATTTTATAGTATGTTTAGATTTTCTTAGAAATTCCAGACACAATTGTTTAACAAACGTAACAATCGGTTACATGATCCTTTGGTTCATGCCAAACCATAGGTACACCAAATGGCAAAGCCTTCCGTGTACTTTTCAGCTATCCTATTAAATATACAGAACAATTTGTGCATACTATATGAGCCTACGTCGTATCCTGATCACAAATACACTGAAAGTACAAATGATATGCTTTCTTAATTAAAGGTGTAATGTTTTTTCTATTTGAATTTACGGTAAACTCACTCTACATACATAACAAAAGGCATCCAAATCATTTACACAATTTCGAGGCATTATGACACTGCACTGTAAACAAACTAAGACGGCAATAAGACTGAACAAAATTAATTCACTCCTAAATCCAGTGCTTAATAGAAACTACAGAGCTGTGTTTTCAGCTACACGTTTTTCCCTGCAGACTAATCTTGTCCATGAAGGCTTACGCTTCAGTATTAGATATGATGTCACAATATGCGACGACTATGATATCATTTCATTTTTTGTCTAGTATTGTTTATTTATAGCTTACACATTACGTTAACAAAGTTAAATAATAAAAAATGAGCTAACAAAATAGAATATAGCAACTTAAAATGCTGCGTTGAAAAATGGAAAAAATCCTTCGATGAAAATTAAAATTTTTTTCAAAAATGGTGGGCGATAGAAAGATTCTGAATGCATATTCGTTTTCAGCATTAATAAACAGATTAAAATCATGTATCGCATGTAAGGAAACAAAAATTATGTTTATCAGTGTATTGTACAGTGAAGCTGCTACATGTTGTAGGACCAAATATTATTTAAATTTCGGTGAATTCGGCATGCTGATGTCCAGTAAAATCGGTCAGTTAAGAAGACGGGGGGGGGGGGGGGGAAACCACCCTTGGGGAACGACTTACGTATCATATCATCTACGACCATTTAGTTAGTGCACCTAATATACTAACATTAAACAGAATTATCTGAAAATTTATTCTGAAAACGCATCGGATAGACCGATGCAATATTCCTATTATTTCAGTTTTTTTCCTAACGTTTTGTTGCTTTATTGCTTCGCTATAAAATCTTTTTTTTTATTTATTAAAAATCTATCAAATTTCATTAAGATGAAAACAATAAGCATTTAGATATAATTAAAATAAAAATATATAATTAAAATGGTGTTTGACGGTGTTTGATAGTATTCAACTGAATATACTTTTAATATATAAATACATTATAAGATTCTAAAATTTATTATTATTATTATATCTTTCATTTGTGTTTAGTTATAAAAAAAGAGAAACATCTGATCATTTAGTTTTTAACCGTTATTATAGATATTTTCAGTAAATTGGATCATCCATAGGGGGAAAAAATAGGTTGTAGGATGTAAAAAAGCCAAATTTATTAAATAAAACAAAAAATAAAAAGTAAATAAAAATTACGTTTGAATAATACAGCTGTTTAGGATAATTAAACTGAAATAAACTGCTACACAAATTTAAACTTTTTGTTAAAACTAAAAATTTTTCTTAAAATGCAATTACAAAAAAAACAAAAACAAACAAAGAGTGATGTAATATGGTAATTTACTACATGACAGTGATTATTAATATTATTATTATTATATTAAATTATTATCTACATTATTATTAATAATCATAATAGTATTAATAATAACAATAATACAATGTAAATATTTTAATAGCATTTTATCCTATATTTATCTTTACGAGTATAATATTCTAAACGGATCTGCGCCATAAATGCGATTACTGTAATTTACTTAAGCGATCTGACACTGAATTCCATAACAGACTGTACCAAGGTTGACCGCTTCCTTCCTGATATGAAAAATGAATGAGAATTAAACTATGCTGTAGTGTTTTGTTTGAAAGCGTATAATAAATGATAATATTTTAAAAATCATAACATAATACATAAATCATTGTTACTGAAATATTTGATAACTGAAGGACATCGCAAAAATAAAAAATGTGCTTAACAAGAAAAATGCAATTCACGTTGAATTCAAAATAAGGATAACGTAAACAACTCTGTTTAAAAATAGATAAAACATTTCCTGCAGGTGTTTACACGTCCTCAGTTAATGACAGAATATCGCTGTATTTTAAGTTTACAAAATAAAGTAATGAGAAAGGGTTACCCGTGAGGATGGATTAATATTAATTTTAATTACGGGCTACATTACGCTTGTTATTTGTCAACTAAGATAGATAAAGTACACAATTTACAGTAAATGTCTCATCCCGAGATTTATACATTTAATAGTCTACGTTCTACTATGAACTTCAATCAAATATTCGCGATATTTAGAAAAAAAGATGTACACTTTTGGGTTCATTTAATCCAGTTATAATCGACCTTAATAATACTTTCTCGTACCTTATTATCAAGAAGTTCGTTAAAACTTCGCCGGGAGTCCGCAGAACTGAACGGCACGGCGAAGTCAACGAACTATGTTTACAGTTCTAAACGTGACTTAACCTAAAAGTGAAATGAAAAAGGGGGAAAAAAATTATTTCAGTTCAATTCGATTTGTAATAAAGAGTACTTTAAAAAAAGTAAAAAAAGTTTTTTACTTCATTTGATGAACCGCGGGACTCAAATATGTCTCTTTTCCTCAAAAAGGTGGGTTTACGAATCGCACCGCTAGGTAGCAGTACTTGATAGTACTAGGTAGCGAAAAAAACTTTATAATGTACTTGAAGCGATAAAATTTAAAAGAAAATATACTACAGCTTGTTTTAATAGTAAATGCTCTTATGTAAATGAAAGTACTGAATATGAAACAGTTTTTTTGATTCCCATCATTTCCTTAAAAGAAAATAAATATATTAGTCTACAAGAGATTATACTAGTTTTATTAAAAAAGGAATAAATAAAACCGAAATAAATTCGACTGGTAAAATCGAATTAACGATAAAAATCGAGGGTTAAACTTTTTTTTTCTTTTTAAACCTCCGGGTCAACGTTCGGTATTGCTTCAGAGAATGAGATGAATGATTTTTTGCGTGTATGAAAATGCCATGCCTGACCGGGATTCAAACGCGGGACCTCCGGATGAAAGACCGAGATGCTACCACTCGCGCCACGGAGGCCGCCGTTACACTTACGTAATAAGTGCAATATTACATCACGGATTTTCGATTCCTAAAGGTCGAAAACCGAAAGGTTTATATTAGTTTTATCAAAAAAGGAAAAATATGGTATGATGTCAACGGTATGACTATGAACAAAAGATATTGGCCGTGAAATTGGATTTGTTCTATGGCAATAAACCTTAATAATAAATCCATAAGATAACAATCAGTAATTCATAAAAAAATAAAAGAATAAACCAAACGCAGTGATGTCAAAAAAAACTACAATGAAATTGTAAAAACCGTACGGTAAGTCACACAGATACCATTTCTTCGCTCAAAAAAAAATTGTTTTTAACAAAACGACAATGATATCAAAAAAAGTTAAGACACTATATTTCTATTATCAAATGTAATTAATTTAGAATTTTCTTTAAAAAAAAAATACATGCAAAATATATGTGATATGTTTAAGCGTTTCATATAATAAGCGAAAAATAGAAAAAATTGTTACAAAACTCTTACACCCGCCCGATTTCATTTATACGTAATAACGTATCACATTTACAGAAATAATACAATTTTTATGATTATTAGTTGTTTAATAAATGAAATCGGGCCAGGAAGATTTTTTAACAAATTTTTTATTTTTTCCTTACCATATGAAACGCTTAAACATCGCTTATTATCTATTATAGTATATCTATATTCGATAACGTAGACTGGAATAAAATGTTCAGCGTTTTAAAAAAAATTAGGGTACAAATACAGAGATAGAAGAACAATTGCTAACATTTACAGGAACCAAACAGCAACGGTAATAATTGAAGAACATAAGAAAGAAGCCGTAATAACAAAGGGAGTCCGACAAGGATATTAGAACTAGCAGTTAATGATGTTAAAGAACAATTTAGATTCGGAGTAACAGTACAAGGTGAAAAGAAAAAGATGCTACGATTTGCTGATGATATAGTAATTCCAGCCGAGAGTAAAAAGGATTTAGAAGAAACAATGAACGGCATAGATGAAGTCCTACGCAAGAACTATCGCATGAAAATAAAAAAGTACAAATCAAAAGTAATGAAATTTATTAGAAATAACAAAGATGGACCACTGAATGTGAAAATAGGAGGAGAAAAGATTATAGAGGTAGAAGAATTTTGTTATTTAGGAAGTAGAATTACTAAAGATGGACGAAGCAGGAGCGATATAAAATGCAGAATAGCACAAGCGAAACGAGCCTTCAGTCAGAAATATAATTTGTTTATATCAAAAATTAATTTAAATGTCAGGAAAAAAATTTTGAAAGTATATGTTTGGAGTGTCGCTTTATATGGAAGTGAAACTTGGACAATCGGAGTATCTGAGAAGAAAAGATTAGAAGCTTTTGAAATGTGGTGCTATAGGAGAATGTTAAAAATCAGATGGGTGGATAAAGTGACAAATGAAGAGGTATTGCGGCAAATAAATGAAGAAATAAGCATTTGGAAAAGTATAGTTAAAAGAAGAGACAGATTTATAGGCCACAAACTAAGGCATCCTGGAATAGTCGCTTTTGGAATATGTAAAACAAATTGTTAGGGATGTAGGATGTAGGGGGTATGTATACTGAAATGAAACGACTAGCACTAGATAGGGAATCTTGGAGAGCTGCATCAAACCAGTCAAATGACTGAAGACAAAAAGAAAAATAGTATATCTATATATACTTTTCTATTATATATATTTAACAGATTTTGATAATAGAAATGTAGTGCTTTTTAATATCAATATCATTTCATCAAAAACATTTTTATTTATATTACATAAATTTTTGTTTTTTGAGCGGAAGAAATGGTATCTGTGAGACTCTTACCGTACGGTTTACAATTTCAATGTAATTTTTTGGATTATTATTACTACTCTAATAAGTGGATCAACTGTCTGGATGGAACTTTCATTAATACAGGATACGACGCCGCTTCTGTTTGAAGAATGAATACATTTTTTTTGTTACAAAGAAAGCTAAGAAGGTTTAAAAACGGACTGAAAATGAGATCGTAATTTGCGAACTACCTCCTAACGTACACGGAAAGAAATCTGTTATAAATGCGTAATTATAATTAACTTTTTTTTTTTTTTAAAACGAAAACAGTTAAACCAAAGTTAAAAAATGTTTTCATTTCTTTTATCGAAAGATTCGTCCTTTTGGTACTAAACTTACAATTAAAAAGTCAAATTATTTTTAAGTACTTTAATTCACCATATTCTGATTTTGACACGCCAGATAATCCGTGCACGTTGTTCTAGTTCGACGTACACGTAGTGTACATTCACATCGGTATAAAGAAGAAGATATAAATAGTAACCGAAAGAAATTAAATCCGAGAAGGAAGGAACGTGGCCGATGCCACGTGGAATGAAACCGCTGATCTATATAAACATGTTCAATTTGTGGAATGTAGAAGCTGTGACATATTACAAAAGCTATGAATTGGCAAATTTTATAAAAAAAAAAAAAAAAAAAATTTTTTCGTAAAATTGAGGAAATAATTATTTTATACGTACTGAAAAATCTTCATGTGTCAACCAGCAAAATTTAAAACATCAAAAGTAATTCTTGCGTAATTTTGCCAATATCAACTGTTTTTGTAGCACTTTGTTTATTTTACATTGCCGAGCATTATTCGATAAAACCGAATTATTTTTCTTCAGCTCACGGAAAAGCAAAAAAAAAAAAAAAAATAAATAAATAAAATACGTTCAGAGTCCCTAAAAACAGATTTGTTTACAATATTGATTATTAGAGTAAGATTATTTTTGGCCCAACGGCTAAACCTTCCTTTATGAAGTTTAACCAATAGCAGTTTAACCTCTTTTTTTATTTTAATTTTCACTTTATTAATTAAACTTCATTGTACAGTTCAATTTTTTAAATCTGTACAAAATGAACGAAGTACAATATATATCGTCCAAAAATTTTCGCATTTCTATATCTTCAAATAGACATTTTAATGAAGGGAAAAACAATATTTTTTTCCATTGTTGAAAAAATTCTGAACAACGAGAGAGCAGTGTATAAAGAATCATAATCGGTATAGTCAACTCTGTTGGAATTTCTGAAAAGCTTTGCCACCTTAATCGATCTCACAGTAACGTAACGGGCGTTTCGTTAGACATGACATATATGAAATGCCATGTGCTTTTAACACAGAAAAAATACGTTCCGACAGCCTTAATTTGCAATCATCGTTCGGCTAGTTTACGGTATTTCTTCGGACCGTGTCGCGTCTGTTTTATGCACGCAACTTTTTTCGTAGTGGTATTTAGGTGATTTTATCGCACGGTTTATTATATACGTCATCGCGCTGAAATACTGCAGTTATGCACGACTATAATCACCTGTGTCGTACGGCATAAAAGCAAATTATAAAACGATAATCTTAAAAATCGTAACTACAAAATATCTTCGGAATAACAGTAAGCTTGACTTACGCAAGATACGAGATAGGACAGCCCTAATAGTGAAAACACTTCCTTTTTTTGCTGTAATAAATTTGTCGTTCGAAAATGCTTAAGGTAAATATTTTTGCCAAGTATTTAAATAAATAAAGATATCAGTGAATAACAATCTCAACACTATCAAATCGCTATTGTTAGACGAGGTCAGAGATTATTCTATTCAACCTCAACGCAACGTAAATAATAATTTTTTTAGGCGTAGCAGGTTTTCATCTCCATATTTTATTATCGATGTAGAATTAAAGATTAAAAGCTTCTACGGATTTGCCAAGCAACAGCACACATCAATGCTAAATCTGACAAAACGTTCACGAGATATTACGTATATTAATTGTGGCGCATAGTACAATAACAACTATACAAAATCCAATTGATTGGTGTTCGAGATGAGAAGATGAGATGCATTATAATAATGCAGTAATATAATGTGCTTTCAGGGTAATTTTTAAAAATGGTATATTTTACACGCGTTAATTTACCTGTAATATAGAATAAAATTATTACAAAACAGACCGTCCACATACACAGTTAACTGAGATCGGTAGATAGCTGCACAAAGTATTCACGAGGGAGCTGTTGTGCGAAATTGTTTTAGTTGAAATGTTAGCATGAAAATACAGATAAGGGTACAACTGGGAGTTAGGTGGCGGCCTACTTTAAATCTTAGCACCGTGTTCAGTAATCAAATCGTACGATCGGCGTATATTCTACGAGTAAAAAAAATATGGGTTGACAAGATACTGATCGTTCGTTAATTAAAATCTATTTAAAAAATATTTTTAACGATTAGAATGTATCTTTTGAAGGATATAAATTACCCGATTTAAAAGGTTATAGTTTATAGTACGCTGAATAATTAGCTAAAAAGAAACGAAACAATTCTTCAGCTCATCTAGCCTTATCTAAACATTTTTTCATTCGGTCAATCAGGATCACAGCTTTTTCTACCAAAATAAATAAAATATTCCTGGATCGGAAAACGGAAGGCGGTAGATTATCCATCTCATCAGAGATAAGGAGTGGTAAGGAGTTAGGTCAACGGCTCTGTTCTAGAAATAATTTCTGAGAACTTTTTTTTAATATGCTTATACATTATTACAAAAATAAATAAAATAGAAAACAAATAATCCGATTTAAACACAACGAACTTCTTTAACGGTTTTTCTGATCTTGAAAGGTTCAACACCTTTTTCAATTATATAATATTATTATATACCAATAATTTATATAAGAGAGAGGAACAAACTTCAAAATGTATTTTTTTTTTATATCAATCTATTTCCATGACTAAGATTCGTTACCCTGACCAAACCCTTCTCGGTCTTTTATCTTTTAGAACCGTGCAAAATATTTTTATCGTAATTACACCCAACTATAACATATTCTATCTATCCAACTTATTCTGTGTGATGTGTTTTATTTTAAAAAAAACATTGTTTAAATAAAACTCGTACGGCCTCTCGCTCTTTTTTTTTAAGTTTTACGTATCTGTGACACGTTATTTTTATTTTAAAGTTGTTTGCAAGATGCATAAACCGTACTTGTCATGGATAGTGTATAAAAGCCAAGTTAAGGACAAACTCAAGGTTTGCCACCGGAGATGTTTGCGGCATGTATGAACCCCCGCGAAACTAGGGTGGTGAGGTGACGACCTCGTGCGAGGCTAGACAGATTGCTGTCTTATGGTAGTTTCATGTTCGTTTATTTTGTTTTCATATTGTTTTATATTCATTTCATGTTTTATGCTGTTTCACGTTCGTTTATGAAACGAATATGAAAAGGTAAGAAGACGGCAATCGGTCTAGCCTCTCACGAGGGCCTCAACTCACCTTACTATTTTTCTAGCCTCGCACGAGGGTTCACACATGCCCCACCTCATCCGTTGGCGATAGATGACCTTGAATTTCTCCTTACTTTGGTTTTTATACACTACTGTAACGGATCAATTATCAGAATATGTAAGTCGCTTCCGAAAACGGGATACAGTATTCAAGAATAGCAAGCGTTCCGGGACGTCTCGCTGAGTAAACCGTAGAGTTCGACGCATTCTATACAGAGCCGAATATACTGTACATCGCCTTATTACTAAGCCCGCCGAAATACGGCGCCTTAACGATGACATTTTTTCTCAAATAAAACCGTATCGGCCGTTACCTCATTAAACCACGAATACTTTCCCGGCTACGCCGGTCAAACTATGCGATTCATATTTTCAATTCAATGAACTGGAAATACATTTAAATCCAATTTGATTATATTAAAATTTTTTAACTTTTATTTTTGAAGCCAAGATGCGCAATAAAATCACGGTTTTTTTTTTATTGAACATCCACTAAAATTGATTTTAAATAAATTAAAACAATATTAAAAAAAAATTATTTTTATATCTTGGAGCACCCCTATCCAGGGAATGGTATTAAGTTATTTTATTGTTAACAAAATAGTTTTGAGCATTAGAAATTTGAAATTGCGAAAAATGTTTTTTTTTCTTTCTTTTTTTCTTTTTGGAGCCTCCCATGCTCAAGGAAGAAAACTTTTAAGTGCTGATAATAAATTTAAAAAAATCTTTCAATTTTAAATTGTTTAAAAATATTTTTTGAGGATGGGAATGAATATTAAATAAACATTTTTTGTAATTTCAGATCCGGATAAAAAAATTCAACTTTTGTAAAAACCTCTTTTGTCAAATTGCTCCAGTAAAGATTTGAAATTTTATTTCTGACAAAACATCTACACCCCTTTTTCCAAAAATATAATATATTCTTTCCCGCCAAAGGTAATACCTGTCTACCGAGTTCGAAGAAAATCGTTTAACGGGGTTCAGTTATTGACCAAATACAGGCCCACACATACGAATACGTCCGACAAAACTGATTTTTTGGACTTCGGAGCATTAGAATAATTTTTTTCGTAGATTATTTACAATTTATTTAAATCCACTTTTTTGTTTAAATGTTTTTTTTTAATGTCACGTAAAAAGAAATTTTTTAGATTTTTTTACCGATAAAGTATGTGTGTGTGTATATATATATATATATATATATATATATATATATATACTTTTCCGTTTTTCGTTAAAGCTATAACTGCATACATCGCTATTGCCGAGAAAATAAAAGATGACACAAACAGTGAAAAGCAACAAACGAATCGTTTATTTATTAAAACCGAACTTACAAAGTACTTAATCATTATGTAGGGAAAAAAGGGAATATATTGCGCACACTCGAATTAATGAATTATTAATTGGTTTATTAAGTTCATCGCATCAACAAATAACATTAACATTTAAAAACAACTTTAAAAGAAATTAAAGTTAAAAAGACTCGCTAATTCCAAAGTGCAGTAAGATAACGATAATAAAAACAGTACAACATTATAAAGTTTTAATAACCGTAGTAAGGTTGTAAGAGACTCAAGTCGTAAATATCCAAGAGGTAATAAAGTGCACGGGTAATTCGTGGGCGAAGGACGTACGGATATTTCAACCACGTGGAGCAATTACTAGTAGAAAAATGCCCACTACATACGAATAACTGTTTTTAGCTGCATTCAAGGAGGTCATCAGGGCTATAAAAAGAGAAAGGAATACGCGTTTTATAGAGTAATATTCCGCGAAAACAATACTTTTAATCACTATCTATTTTTGAAGTTATTTTTAAAAGTATTACGCCCTTCCAACAATATAAGCAACGTAATGTGGAAAACAACTGGATTTTAGTACGAGCAAGACTTTTTACATATACAAATGAAAATCTTTCCAAAATCTGTAAAGATGCACGATTTGAATCCTTTTTTAATTTTTTTATTAACACAAATAAATGAAAGGGATAAAAACTACTTATGATAAAGAGAAACTTACGTTTAAATGTCTTATACCTAAAGGTCACTCGACATGTATGGTTAAGTTGCGATCTGACAAGTTAAACAAATAGTCATGTTTTACGGAAAAGATGTTTCTTCTTTTACACAAGTTTACTTTACAGCCTTTCATTATCCGAAAATGCGCCTTTGTACCTTTTTGCATTATGATCTCCCATAGTACTTTCTACGCAGTGACTAAATCTCGCAAGATAAAGAAACGTACATCTATAACTTGTTTTGTTGTAAATATAAAACTTCTCAACAAACATACCGGTTTATGAATACTTGGAAAATTTTATGTAAATCCTTTAATTAGTGTAAATTGTAATTGTTATATAAAAAACATAATTATTGTTATTGCAAAATAAATTCCCTTTACAGACAAGAAAATAGAATAACTAATTTTTCTCTTCCCGTACTGTACTTTGAAACCTCGAGTACTCTGAATCCTTAAGAAGGAAGGATTAATGTTTTTGTCAGTTTTTTATTTTTTGGAAGTTAAATTGCGATTTAGTAACAGAAATGAGCGAAAAATTACTCGTTAAGTTTCAGAAATGAAGCGATCTGGTGGCGAGAAATCAGATTACTTGCTTCAGTAACACGAAGTTTTTTCAGTAGTAATCTCTATGTTAATATGCCAGCTATTTTGCTCTTGTATAACTTCTACAGTTTTAGGATAAATTATAAGCAAAAAAAAAAAAAACATTATTTTCTGTTTCCACAATTAGTTCACAAAATTATTAAAAATAAAATCGTAAACTTTTTCTAAAATTTCTCAAACGGCTTTAGCTGCAGAAGTAGATTATCCGAAACAAAACGAAAAGAAAACGCTGTATTTTCCGACTGCAAAAATATTTAAATAATGAAAAATACTGCAACTGGTAACAATTATGGGTAGTCGAATTTTTGCTTTTCAAGTTATTTTGAGGCCTAAAAATGTAAATATAAAAATCACGTTGTAATTCTGTAAGAATGGATATATAGTCGTATGATATTTTATATGTTTGTATATCGCGGCGTGTGTGCTCACTATTTCTGGAAGCTAGAATAAAAACAAAAAAAAACCGAATAATTGTATAAAGTAACCCTGAAAAGAGATGTAGAAAAAATCAAAAGGTATTTCGTGATCTGTAGCCCGAAAGGATACACAATAATGATATCTGGAACAGGTGAAGGTATAATCATGAAATTTGGAACGATGATTCATGTAAACGGGGTATCGATGAAGTTGTATAAAAATTGGGTAAAGTGGTAATCATTTTTGGGAAAACTTCACCGAGGAACCTTTCAAGTCCATTGGTAGCAGTGAAAATAAAAATAAAAAACATCAAACTAAAGGGATGGGTGAATCATGCCGACTATCGGCGTTTCAAAAAGGATGCAACCCTAAGATTAAGAGGTAGAAGTCTCGCATAGGTAAATTCTATTTCTCCCTACATGTCAGTTGGCAACACTGTACTCAAGGAAAGCAGCTTGTAATAGTTGAAAAGTCCTTCTTATGCACTAGTGCTATACCAGTATAAATTCGTCTCTATTGTGCTAACTATGTCGTTTTCCAAAGACGAGCGTGTGTTTATTATTGAGACTTACTGCGCGTATAAATCTAACGAGTTTCGGATACAATTTTCCAATTATTTAGTTCCTATTAAGTCGACAATATCACTTTTGATTAATAAATTCGTGAGACTGGGAGTGTACATGATCGGAAAAGCACAGATCGACCATCACTGAACAGTAGAAGTTCTGGAGGATGTGAAAGAACGTTTGACTCGCTCGCCCAGAAATCTTCACAGGCTGGGCTTTCACTACTTGAGCTTTTAGGGCTACTAAAAAATTACATTCGCATCGGTGTCGTACAAGAATTGAAAGAACTAGACCATGGAAAACGTTTACAGAATTGTCGTCGGTTACGTTCTCTTGATGACAAGGGTATTGAAATTTTGAATCGTGTTTATTTCAGCGACGAGACATGGTTTCACTCGGATGGCATATCTGTAGAGGTGTGGTTTACTGCAACTTAGTCGAACCAGTTTATTGATATGTTAGATTTACATGAACGAGAATGCTGGTTCCAGCAGCATAACGCAACGTGTCATACTGCTAATGAAACGCTGGATATGTGCAGAAATCTTTTGGCCACTGTTTGATATCAAAAGGGTTGTGGCCTCCAAGATCCCCAGATCTTACACCCGACGTTTTCATTTGGGGGTATTTAAAATATGTAGTTTTTAAAAATAATCCTCACACACTCGAAGAATTGTAGGCTAAAATTTAAAACAAGATTTCAAACATTACTGAGCAAACATTACAAAAAGTGGCTGCAAATGTTATGAAACGTGTACGAACCGGCATCGGAATCACATGAAATCATTTTTAATATTAACTGAAAAATTATTAAAGGTAATTTGAATATCGTTGTATAAGTATTGTATTAACATTAATATTTTTGTAATACATTCACATGATCAAACAAAGGGGTTGCGTTTTTTTTAAACATCCGTTACAATGACCCGGGTACAGTTTATTGATGTTTTCTGCATCATTTTTAAAATAATTAGTTCACAAACAATTTTTAAAATACCCTCCACTCTTTACAAATAAAAAATTATAACGGTTTTTTGAAAGCAGAAATATATATATAAATCACGAAAACCGGGTGAGTATGGACCCCAAGGAGAGTCCGGTAATTTAACAAAAGGTTCTAGTATTTTAACTAATGAAACTACTAGCGTTTTATAATAATTTTCAAAACGCCGGTCTCCAAGGCGGAGAGGTATCATCTCTGTCTTTCATCCGGAAGTTCCAGGTTCGAGTCCCGATCAGTTGCTTTATAAAATTTACGATCATCCATCAGTAAGTAACTAGCTATCAGACATCGGCCTGTTATAGTTGTTTAAAAAAAAAACCCAGGAAGAATTAAATTTGAATTCTACACAAACGCCAGGAGGCTCAGCAACATCGTCACCAGGTTTACGTTTATTTAAATTTCACAAAAAAAATCGATATTAATTAATAAAATCAGTGAATTTATTAGACTGTTTTACAAAAAAAAAGGGGCTTGACGTAAAAAATATAATGAAACGTTTACAATACGGTAAGACACCGAAAGACTACCGACTAACTTTCAAGAGAGCCGATCCATAAAACGGTAGTGTCTTCGATACACGTGTCAAGGCTGCTCATAAATCAATGACGGCTGGAAAACCAATACCGATGCGGCTAGACTGCTGCACTGTGCGCACCTTGGACATTACGAGTTTATAACCGGCACGTGGCAGCACCCTCGCGCCCTCCCGCTTTCCAACGATCATCAGAACAAAACACATACGCATACACAGACGAACTCTTACTAAAACCGCAATAAAACCGTACACGCGCCTCAACCCATATTACATATACGGTCATGCCAATATAATAAAAACTAAATAAAACAACGATGTTCATATAAGCACATAAATTTTTAAAACGATTAATCTAATCTGCCGCAAAAAAGTAAATTTGTACAATAATAATTATTTAATAGAACATTTTTGGATTGATCATAGGGAAACACACCGATAAAATATATAATAATCCAATAACATAAAAGACACACGTTTAATTTTACATTCTGCTGCAATGCTGTACAAATATTAACATACGACATTAAGAAATAACATTTTTGACCATCTTTTGATAACCGTAATTTTTTGGATATATTTTCGTAAATCATTGAAAATAAAGTCGATAACTTTTTAAGTCTGCTTTAATCTTGTTGCCGTCTCATTGATGAACGACAAAAATAGCCACGTTATAACAAAAAATTATCAAGAAAATGTTTAAAGTCAATTATAAGACTTTCTATTTTCCAACTTGTTCAGAATGATGCATACCAATAAAGACGAATAAAACATGTTTGATAGCTCTTTAAAAAACACAGTATCATAAGTAAATACAAAAATAGTACATTTTTATAGAATAAAGACAATCTTTCATTAAATTGCTACTAGTTTTTTTACGCGTGTCGTTTTAAAAAATAATTGATTAGGTGTCAAAATGCCTTAGCAATTTTTATAGTTTTATTTATTCTAAATTATTATTAAAAAAATAAAAAAATGGAAATTTTATATAAATACAATTCGAATGATACGGGAGGAAAATTATGCTGAAATAATGATATCAAAAAATATTTTGTACTACTCGTAGTAATAGTTTCGATAACAAATTTGTTTTTAAACTAAAATGATGCCATAGGTTTATGATGCAGTAAATTTTACCGCTTTATTTGTTTACTCACATAAGATAAACACACTAACTAAAAAAACATTAACCCAATTTAATTCAGTAATAATGTTTATCTATAATAGGTACCTATCAATATAATTTATATTAGTGATATTCATACTTTTGATGACAATTTTTCAAATTTCCATAAAAATTAAGTATTATCTATTGTTGCCTCTCATTATAATGCTAACCTAAAATAGTTTAAGTTATTTAATAAATTTATTTTAATAATTATTTAATAGAATAATAGCAATCTATTGTACAACAAAGTTTTAAAGATATGAAGCTTTTTTGTGGCATTGAAATACTTATATATAAATAAAAAATATTTTATAACAACCAAACATTATGCTCATATTTTTCGAAATGTATTCTAATACTTTTTCTGCAAATAAAAAACACAATAAATAATCCGTTAACAATAAAAAAAAAACCACTTACTGGCAATTCTGACTAGAATTTGGTCTATTTTTGCTGAACCCTAACGAGGTCGGCAACATGTTAAATCCAAATTAAAAATCTATAGACTGCATTATTAAGTAATTTTTACGTAGATGTTTTCGAGAGAAACGCGAAAATCAAATCCTAAAATGACGCTTTACAAAAGGGGACCTAAAAGTATGTGCATTTCAAAATTAGTACCAAAATTAGTAGTTTACGCTGTAAACAAAATCATAATATCAAATAAGAGTTGTGAGATGAAAAAAGCCTACATCGAACGAGATTTAAAGATTACTGCTTTTTCGTGTTAATTATCGCTTATAATTTCTTTAAAAAGTTTAAAGTTCAAAAGCTAATAAAATAAATTTAGTGTTTTCCGACAATTTTACCTCGTTTCGTTTAATAGCACATTGTGTCTAAAATCATCGACCGTCTTACTACTTTGTGTTGCTTCGGTTCGTCACCAAAAAACAGAATTCATGTTACAAAAACATTTAATCGTT
The DNA here is from genome assembly GCF_047948215.1 of Lycorma delicatula. Lineage (NCBI taxonomy): Eukaryota > Metazoa > Arthropoda > Insecta > Hemiptera > Fulgoridae > Lycorma > Lycorma delicatula. The sequence goes on along the minus strand of NC_134460.1, from coordinate 80,365,169 downwards.
AACTAACAAAACAAAGGAACTAAATAAAATAAGCGTAAATTAAGAGTATATTTTTAGGCGTCGTTAATCAGGATGAAAAGTGTTGCCTTGGATCTGTTTATAAGTTTCTTCCGTTATTATTTATCAACTTTTTTTATTTTCTCTCCCTATTATGAACGATACCTATACCTGTATCGAGTTCGTTTCAATTTACCTCACCAAGTTCTAGTAGTCTACTTCAACCAAAGTAGTAGACGACTGGGCGAACCGGCTCAACGAAAGCGGTATAAAGTGTTGAAACCGCCTCCATTATTATATATCATCCTGATTTTCGAAGATTTCTAGATTAATATCGATGAAAAAAGGTGTTATCTGTCTAAACTTTTATTGTTTACCGTAATACGTTAACATATCTTTTGTACAGAGCGTTTTACGGTAGAGAAATTTGCTAAGAAAGACACAAAAAAATATAATTTAAGATTTCAGTTCCGTTTCATTTATAACATTTCAATAATCGTACCAAAATGAAAAGTTTAATCCGAAAAAAGTTCGACAAATTCTCAGAAGAGCTAGGATATTCAGGTATATTGAATTAATGAGTTAAAAACAAAATAAAGCTCAGAAGATAACGAACGGTAAACCGTACACAATTGGTGCAGTAGGATGCAGAAATATTAGAATAAACAGTAGGTCCTTGAAACCGGTTGAAAAACTGATGACAAAGAAGGTTTAATGTGAAATGTCTCTCTATGTAATGTACATTTGAAATACAACCGGTGTGTAAATGTAAGAAATTGAAGTAGAGGGTAAATTAACATTTTTTGTGTGTGCATGCGCGCGCGGTTACATCCTAACACATATTAACACGTGATATGTTTTATAATTATAGCTCAAGAACATAGGATTGAGTTTGTATTATTTTTTCAACCGGTTAATATTTTTTTTTTTTTTTTAAGTTCCAGGTTTCCTCTGTATCTGCTACACTTAATAATAAAAATATATGTTAGTAAAAAGAAAGGGGATTCACCGAATGCATCATTACAATACAACTACTTAAGTTTTTGTGATTAAAAAACATTTATAATTTAATATTAAAAGATATTTTAACAGGATAAAGTAGCTGCAAAAGTGTCATAATTATTCTGCTACGTTCAAATTTTAAAAAAATCGACGAGCATAATAGATATAAATCTACGAGTTATATCTGGAAGTAAAAAAAAAAATATCGCAGCATTACATCGTAAAATCTGCTACTTCAGTTTGGAATACCCAAGTTGTTCATAAAACAAAACGACTGCATTTTGTACTGACCTGATCACAGACTATAGATAGATACATGTGTTTTTATCAATCCCTTATCTTTAGAGCGTTATAAACGACAAAGTCTGGACACAATCTGGGTAATGAAAACTACTTCGGTTACATTCCATTAAAATCAAATAACGATGGTGTTTGTACATTTTATACGATATAACAAGACAGCGGGATGACAGTAACAAATACAGTATACCACTGCACAGCCAAATTTGGAAGATTAAAAAACGTAAAAAATATTGTTACTTTTTTTGCATAATGTCAGTAAATCCAAATATTGAAAATATTTAATTAAAATCATAAAAATGATAGTTTTATTATTGTCATTAGTCAACTGCAATTACCCTTGTAATCACTTCACAACCACAAATAATCATCCTCATTTTATCGAGATCGTTCGAAATACATTTCTTGAAGTTTTTTGTATCGCAAATCATCCAATATTTCTGATACAAGCAGCAGTAACTCTCACAAATCTGTATCGAAGTGGGTTTCTTAATTTTACAAGATGACAATAGATGTCATGCTACCAGGAATAACAACCCGATCAACATTTTCTAGCAAACGATCTTCGTTTTACATCATCGGTCGTATGGCAGCTAAAAAGGTCCGGTATCAAGTACGCAAGGTTTTCGTAATAAAGTGCCTCGTCTATGTTCCCAGACGCAATTAATCCGGTCCAGTACTAATTCATTAACCCACCGGGTCGGTATAGTGGTGAATTCGTCATCGCAAATCAGCTGATTTCGAAGTTGAAAGTTTAAAATCCTAGTAAAGGCAGTTTTATAAGAATTTTATACGGATTGAATACTAGATCATGGATACCAGTGTTTTTTGATGGCTCTGTTTTCAATTAACCACTCAGCTCATCTCAGAAACGGTTGACTTGAGACTGTACAAAACTACATTTCATTTACATTCATACATATCCTCTTACGTAACACCTAACGGTGGATCCGGAGGCTAAAAAAGAAAAAAAAAGTACAATTGATTATACAACCATCCCTTTCCTAGAGCTCTTATGACAGTACGGGTGTAAAAGTTTTTCATCATCCGGTAGATGTTTTTTTTTCTTTAAATTACAAACGGGAGTACTTTTTCATCATCCAATGAAATTATTTTCAGCATCACCAGTTTTTCGTAACCGATAGTTCTTATCTGAACACTGCATCTACGCTTTCAACAACTGTTGTCGATTGAATTTCGAATTTCACCGGGGTGAGGTCCGCATTCTCAATTCGATCTAGGAAACTACTGTTACTTTTTCGTAAATTTATAATACATCTTTGAAACTTTGTCGGTTTATAATCTACGCTTCTGATAGCAGCTGTTGTCCTTCGAATAAAAAGTTAAAACTACTTTTAAAATTCATCCCGCCTATATTTAATCATCAGTGATTTCCAGGGCTTTCATCTGAAACATTTCTGTAGAAATCGCTTATATAAACTGACGTACGTTCCATATGTAAGCTGCAAGATTTTTCTCTATTTTCGTTTATTTCACTTTTTTCCACCAAATGCTCTTCTCTTGTTTTTAATGTCTACGAGAAATTAGTTTTCTTTCTTTCGCTACTCACGAATGCAGAAATCTGCTATATCAACTTTTGTGCCTACGGCAATATTTCCATGCTCCTTTACGTAAGCAATAACACGTAACTTTTCTGCAACATTGAATGAACTCATTCACTCATTCTTTAGTTCTATTGCACACGAAACGTTAACGAAATGAACGGTCGTTGATACGGTAATTATTAACAGCCAAGTTTTTTGTTTTGTCTAAAACATTTCAATTCGCTGGATATAGGTTCGAAGGCAAAACAAAACAGTTTGTAAAACAATTCTGTAAGGATTGATTAATTTTATACAAGTTCAAAATGGTTACATCATTATTAATAAGAAACACTCAAAACCACGTACGACACTGAATTTTAGCCGTCGTCAGTTCGGACAAAATGGTGTACACATGGTACACAGGTCCAGTGGCGGCTCGTAGCTAAAATTAGTGGGGGGTGCTGGTCCAGAAAATTTTTTTCTGGGCCTTTTCAAGGCCATGGTTAAAGATTTTGTAAAATAAAAGAATTGAAAAATTGAATCAAATAGAATAGCTGGAAGCAGAATAATAATCTAATTCTACACTTTTTCATATTCAAGAATATGGTAAACGAGTTTTAAGCACATTGTGCTTAAAAACCGTATTCGGTTTAACCGAATAAATAATAGAATGTCAATAGAGATAATATTTTTCAGTATTATTAGGTAATAACTTAATAAAATTCCCGCTTAAAAACACTATAGTCCAGTGGTGCTTAATTTAAATTTCTACGTACACTTTTTACTAATTACATTTTCTTTCGCCCTTCCAGCGTGTTTTCGGACAGATTTGGCAATCAAAGAACCCTTGCTTTCCGCCATTTTCTGATCGCTACTGAAAAAACTAAGTTCATATTCCTTCTACCGACTAAACTAAAAAAGGGCACGAAAAAGGAACATTCCATACACACACGGAGTAAAAAGAAAACTACCTTCCACTAGCACGCCAGGGTCGGCACTGTGGGAGCGACAGTGTTTTCTCTTCCTCGAAGCCTCTATGTGCGCATGCGCACAACAGCCAAACACCCACGCCGCTGGAACTGTGGAGTGGACAGTTCGATACAACGATTTTTGTATCTTTTACATAAACTGGGGGATGGCTACTGACATTAAGTTTAAAGATTATATATTGTACTAGTATAAAGAAAGAATAAAAAAAAGGACTCAAAGGGTTCTGCAGTTCCACAGTGCAGAGGTATGTACGGTACTAACAGAAAAAAATCTAGCTCAAGTGCGATCAGAATTCTGTTTTATTTTCTATTTTTCTTTCGAATATTCGATCGCTTCATTTTTACAACGATAGATAATATTTAGATAAATTTGGCAGTTTCTAAGAAATTGTGTAGTAGCAGAACGTAGCTTTGTAGTACTTGTTAATTAACGGACTTTTGACTTTTAGGTGTAAAGAATTACAATATTTTGGGATACCTCTTCACTAATACACCAAGTAATAGTCATTCCCTGCAATTCATTCATAGAAATATTTATATTAATATACTTTTAAAGTTGCACATCGTCTATTGGAAGAATAAAAATTTAATTAACAAAAAAGTATTAGTACAATAGGCCACTAGTGAAGGAGTGAGAGAGATCCCGGAAACTAATTATAATTGAGTAGTATAATAAATACATAAGCTTCAAGATAATTAGAAAAATAATAACGTTAAAAAGCAATTAACTAACGTAATTGCATCATACAAATTTTGGGCCAGTTACGAAATCGCCATATTAAATAAATTAAAATATCTTTTGCAGTTTCTAATAAATTATATTAAAAGTAAATTATATTAATTCATCTTCATCATGAATGACAATGAAAAATATGTTTTTAAATTTTCATATAATTAATTAATTTAAATAAAATTTAATAGTGAAAATAACATCGTATTACAAGCTATCTGTATACATTACTACACAAAGTATCACTAAAAATGAATAACGAGAGATTTAAAAAAACTGAATTTAATCAGTGATTTTTTCGGTCGAGAAAATTTCCCTGGTGAATCTCTCTTGTGGGTACCGGTGTTCTTTGGTGGTTGGGTTTAATTAACCACACATCTCAGGAATAGTCGACCTGAGACTGTACAAGACTACACCACTTCATTTACATACATACGTATAATCGACATTCATCCTCTGAAGTAATACCTTACGGAGGTTCCGGAGGCTAAACAGAAAGAGAGAGAGAGACTGTCTTACTGAAATTCTGAGTCGTGAAATTCCAACTCAAAAAAGAAGAGTACCGAAGTTCTCATGTAGAGTTTTTTAAGGGGGTTTTGGAACCACCGATCAAAATGATACACTTTCCATTTAAAAAAGTTTTAATTTTGCGTACTATTATTACTGTTATTTAATGATAAATTTCGAAAAGTGGTTAGTTTTATAAAATTTACAAACAAATGTAGCCATTTATTAATCCGCACCTATAGGCCTGGTAAGTTAATAAAAAAAATTAATTAATTTATAAATATCAATTAGATTTCCAAGTACATGGTAACGTAACGTATTCTGTACAAAATACTTTTTTTGTAAAAAAAAAAAAAAATGTTTTGATATAAAAACAATCTGTTGTAAATTTATGTATACCATCCTACCAACGGTAGGTAATGGATTCGAAACTCTCGAAAAAATATAAGCACCACATATTAGTAGGCTAATATGTGTAAGTGTGAGAGAGCGCATTGGCTTTATATCTCAATTACCGTTACGAGGATTGATTCAATTAAATTTTTAAGGAACCTGACAAAAAAATGGGGAGAGATTTATTAGGGAGGATGTGTCTGAAATAGGTTGGCTACATAGACTTTCACTGTACTTTTTCTTTTTACTCATTTCATTAGATAATCATATTGTTAAAATGAAAACGAAAGAAAAATTAAGTTCAAATAGCAATCAGTCCCTAAAAAAAAATTGAGTTACATACAGTTTTTTTTTCTCTCTTTACTGTTTCAATCTTCCTACCTTCTAAACCTACATCAATAATTCTTTTCTTAATATATTAGGAACGATTTCACAGATCTAGGAAAAGAATTACGACATTGATTATAGACATAAAATTTCTGCTTAGAAAATGTATATAAAAAGAAATCCAGGCTATGAAGGGAAATGTTACAAGGAATATAAAATTAACAAAAAAATGTTCTGTTTAAACAGTACCAGTCATTTGAAGCGTTTTCATACAATTGTGATGCCCATTACAGTAAATTAGCATAGAGTGAAGTTTGGGCAAGTTTTAATATAAATAGCCGGGAACTCATGATGTAAACCGATTTATTAATAACGGTCCATGTTATGTTATTAAATTTCAATATTCATATGATAATCGGTGTATACGGTAACAGAAATAATTAAATATTTTTCATGGCTAAGCACTTGAATGGTTATTTTTTTTAAATATTTGAATATGAAATCAAAAGTGGGCAAAATCGGAAGGAAATTAGGATCAGATGTACCTAATTAAAAGAAAATAATAGCAACATTTTTTTTCTGCTTATTTTTACAAAAACAGTAAAAAAAAATTGTTTGTATGTGTGTGTACATTATTTTTTTATTTTACAATAATCACGACTTTATTTCATAATAGAAAGCTACGCAATCTTTACGCTACATTCCGTACTATTACTACATAGTAAACTTAAAGAAACGTTCTCGTAGTTACTACATTTGAAACTAGGTAGCAGCACATTTAAGAATGCAGAGACTTCATTCATTCAATCGTTTATAGTAATAGAATCTGGAAACAGAGAGCACTACTTGCTTGTTAATTCATTCTGTCGGCTGACATCAATAAATTTTTACAAAATCCCAAGGGTACTGAAATAATAAAATACTAACATAAACAGCATTCAAAGAAAAACTAAACTGGGATACGTTTAATTATGTAATAAGAAATTATAAATGAAAATATTATGTCATAGGTAATAATTTCAAAAATGTTTGACAAATAAAAGATACAAAAGTGTCCTGTAATTTATTACAATAAACTGTACCTTAACTTAAATAAAATAATACAAAGTACATTACCCACAATTGGTCAGTCAAAGAGGTCTTACAAGTAATACAAAATTTATTACAAAAAAAAATTTTTGTTTACCTAGTATTGTATAAACATTAACTAACAACTACAAATAGATTAACAGCCCAACTTACCCATTAGAATACTCAACAATGCTAAAGTAACATGATGCTCAGAATTTACCCAAATACTTGACATTACTGGGTTTAATTTTCAGCAAGGGTTTACACAGTTAATTTTTGAACTGTCCTATTACAAAAAAATGAATTTTTATATCTCAACTGCTAATAAGCTAGGATGGGACTTGAAAATACTACTTCACATTTGGGGTAAATTTTTTTTCATAATTAAATATAACTAAAGGAGTGTAATGTATTTAGGCTATATGTATGTGTATATGTTTGTTACACTGTAGCAGCTTAATGGCTTAACTGATTTAAATGTATGATCCTGTGTTGGAATCCTTACGTTACCAGAAGTGTCGTAGGCTATATAAAAAAAATATATATATATATATATTAGTGAAGATCTGCCAGTTGAAGACCTTTAATGAATTGAATTAATTTGAATAAATTGAATGAATAGTATTACAAAAATAATATAATTAAATTTAAACAAATTTTCCATTTAATACAGATTTTTAAACAGATCATGGTTTTAAGAAATTTTGTTATATCTACGCAACCAGTCTTCTGATTTTCAAAATTCAAACAGGGTATTTTCTAGTATAGTACAAAATTATCATGGAACCAAACTTGAACAAAAAGAGCTCTGTTTGTCGGCAATGTTTTTTTAGCAGTAGTGTTTTAAAATTTTTAATATTTATCTCTTGTTCATAACTTTTCAAGGTAAATGTTTGCAATTAGTAGTCTGGTTTTTGGATTTTTAATAATTATTTTATTTCATAATTTTGAAGACAAACTGTAACCCACTTCCTTTCAAATGTAGCAATGGAATTTCTAAACGCATGAAATTGCACTTTAAGAAACTCTTTTTTATTTATTAAAATGGATATGAACCTTCTTTTAATATAATTTCAGATGAATCAGTTCTTTTCAAAACATACTGTCAAGATGATTGATAAATCCAACAATCAAATATAAATAACAAGTAATTATGTCATATCTAATTTATAAATGCAAATTTATAAATGCAAAACTTTATGGCGGTGCTATCTGTTAGCAACAGCATCATGTGAGACTAACAGATTGGTTTAAAATTTTCAGGATACATTTATGTTACCTCAGGGAAGGTTTTAACACACAGATCGAGCGTCTAGCTCTATTGGAAGTGAAATTGTTAATCTTGAATAACCTCTTGAATAATGACCTAATATGGTTTTTGATTTTGTTTTAGATCTAAAAATAGTAAACTATGAGTTTTATAACATATCCAATTTTCAGCTTGCTACCTTGACCCCTACCTAAGATATAGGGGTAAACCTCTGAGAAATCTTACTAACCCATTTAATGTGCAGTATTATAATTTATTATCAAAATCTGTTATTAATTTAGAATTTTCTTAAAAAATAAATACACGTTAAATATATGCAATCTATTATCTATTATTTTATAAAATAATAGATAATAGATTGCATATAATCAGAAAAAAAAGAAAAATTTGTTACAAAACTCTTACCGGCCCGATTTCATTTATTAAATAATGAATAATCATAAGAATTGTATTATTTCTGTAAATGTGATATGTATTATATATAAATGAAATCGAGTCGGTAAGAGTTTTGAAACAAATTTTTCTTATAATATGGAATCTTACCTTTTTTGATATCAGTATTAGTTTGTTAACAGTTTTATTTATATTACAGAAATTTTTGTTTTTTGGGTAGAAGAAATGATATCTGCGAAACTCTTACTGTACGGTTTACAATTTCATTATAATTTTTTTTTTTGGAAATTACTATGTTTTGTTAGATTTTTTTTTTATGAATTACTAATTGTTATCTTATGGATTTATTATTAAAATTTATTGCCTTAGAACAAACAAAATGAATTTCATGGCCAATTTTTTTTGTTGATATTTTTGTTATATCATTCACCTCATACCATATTTTTCCAGGTGACAAAGTTCTAATGAACTCTGTGATATTTGAAGTCAGCAGAGTATAATAAACTGTTATATTTAATTTATTGTTTAGTCAATTTATTATTTTTTTTATGTGTACACAAGATGCTGCTTTATCACGTAAGTTATAGCCATTATATTTTCTCTTAGTAAATATTTGTAGAGGCATTAATCAAGAAATCTACAAAAACATTTGTTGTAATATTATTTACTTATATGGATTTAATGTGCATTCACATTTGTTCTGAATTCCAATAAACATGTATTAATTTTTATTTAATAATTAAATAGGCTGAATGTAAATATAACTGGTACTTTGCGGAGAGTAAACTTTTACTTTACTAACAGATGGTATATTATCATCTGTATACATAATAGGACTACCCAAATAGAGGAATACAACTATAACCAAATTCACAGATGTAAATATAAAATAGAATAGAATCAAATATTGAACTTCTAAACACTATGAAACAATGTCCTAATTTCTCTCCTAACATTAAAATTCACTCAGTGAAACAAATTCTGTTAAACAATCAGGGTTTAAAAATACCAAAACAATTTTTCTTTATTGAACTATCTTTTTCTTTTTTTTTTTTAAAAAAAGAGAAGCTATTAGTACATTTTACCTTTCCTGAAAATGATTCTTAATCACTGGAATATTATGTTATTTAAACTACATAACACTTATTGAACAGTTTTGGTACATGAAAAGTATATAAAATAAGTTTTTTATGCTTAATTAAAAAGAACTATCATGCTCAGTTTTTATACAACAGTATTATTTATATATTGAATTTTCAAAATTTCATTTTTTTAGCGATAATTAAGCTACATAAAACAATATCTTAAATCATTCAAACAGAGGGTGAGGCACAAACTTACCATTATGATGACAGTAGGAGTATTATGTGCAGTATGATTTGAATTCATTCATTAATGTGTCACAACAATCGCTAAACAGCAACGAAACATCACTTCATAAACATGCCAATACTGCTCAAATATTCATTGTGTATGCTCCTAGTGGAGTTTCATTCTGTTTTTTCTAGCGGTTAAAAGCTACTGTGAGAAGAGTGTTGTGATAGACAGCGATGCCAAAAAAATATGTAAATCATTTGGATATTTTCTGTTATGTATGTGGGGAATTTAAAATTTAAAGATAAGTGATGAAGTCTGACTCCAATAGTTAAAAATGTTACAAACTATATTTTGACTGTAAAGTGGGGCATCAAAGTAAGAAACTGGACTCCTCCTCATATCTGCTGCTCGACCTTTGTAAAACATCTGACAGACTACACTAAGCTATAACCATGGCGTGGGACAAAACCTACAACTGTATTACAAAGATAAAATGAATAAATAGTAAATTCAATTCATAGCAAAGCAACACATCTATTAAGTGCTATGAGACAGTACCTCACAATGATAATTTACCTGTACCACATCCTCGTAATGCATCTATCTGTAGATGATGAATGAGAGGCTGTAAGAGGCTATCAAAGGTCAAAATTAGAGATAAGGTGATCTTACTTTTGAAGCAAATATCTCTTTTTGTTTCCTCATCTGATAACTCGAGGCAAATTAAATGAACCTATTCAAGATCTGAAAAGGTTGAACTTTGGAAGACTGGTACCTCCTTTAGGATGATATTACAGGCTAGGAAGTGTTTCAAGATTACTAATCTGAAGAAAATTATTTGGTATATTACAACAATATCTGCACTAAGATGGATGCACTCAGTTGTAGACATAAAACAACAAGGTGGAGACTGTTCATTGATTCTCTGAAAAATAGTTTGAAAGCTGTCTTTTTCACAATGGGAATGAATTTCCTTTCGTGCTGTTAACTTATGCAACGCAACTTACATGAAGATAACAAATGAAGAATTAAAATCTATTTGAAAAAATTCAGAATGACAAGAATTGCTTGGAGTTTATGATTTGATATAAAATTCATTCCATTGTTTATGGGTTAGAGCTCAGTTATATTAAATTTTGTTTTTTTTTGTGCGAGTGGGGTGGCAGAGACAACAAAAATAATTCCATAAACAAGGAATGGCCAAAGCGTTAATCACTTAAACTGGAGAGAAAATTGTTGTAAATTCCTCATTAGTTGATCTTCCACTTATTTTGTATAAAATAGATTTAGGATTTTTCAAAAAACTTGTTAAAAGTCTCCTGGTGTTTGTGAGCTAAAAGGAAGGAATTTTTACAGCTCTCTCATATATTAACATTGGTTAAACAGAAAGGTTGAAGATCTGTTAAGCAGAATTGAAAAATCAGCATGGAAATCATTTAAAAGTGTGAATTTTTTTTAGATATTATAAAGCCCCAACTAACAGGATATTGTGAGTGAAGTTGATGATCATATAAACATATGAGGTGTAATATGTTTTAAATATTCATTTCTTCTACTTCCATCTGAATTTCTTTCCCATTAATGACAAACACAAGCATTTCCACAGAGATATCATTATCATGAAAAAGAGGTACCACCAGGCAGGGGCAGTGGAATTCAACAATACTAACTGATTATTGTTGACTGCTGAAGAGGGATATTCCAGATGCCAAATGTAGAAAGAAAACAACAATCACATTTTAGGTGCATGACTACTGTCATATACTTATGTAAACTAATTACATATTTGAATTCAGCATGGAAAGTTCTGTTACTATTTTCTTCTTGCGCTAAAAAAGAGAAGTTTAATTTTGTTCCCAACTTTTTTCCTTTTTTTTTTTTTGGTGGGGTGGGAGGAATAATGCTTGTGCATTATCATTGGCTGGAATAAAGTAAGTAAAAGAAAACTTAAACTACATTAAAAAATTAAACAAAAACTTTCAAGTAATATCTCAGCTAAAATATCATATTATAACAACAAAAAACCAAAACATATTAAAAAACTAAAATATTAAAAACAAAAGCTAAAACTTACAATAATAATAATAATAAAAAATCAAAAAAAACTTACAATTAAGATCACAATCAGAATAATAAAATAAATTAAAACGAAAAAAAAAGCAGAAAAAATGTATTAACTTTAAATAAACAAATAAAATTCAACAAAGTCTGAGAGGAGTGTAAAGAATCTCTTCTCGCATAACAGAAACATTAAAGAACAAACTTAAACAACTATATTATATATATAACCCCGAATAAAGGGGTTCTTCTTCATGAATAAGCCTGAGAACAGATTGTTTTGGTGATCTTCAAATTGAACGAATCTTTTTCCATTCAGTAAACATGGGAGGAGTGCACAAGATGGTGTCCACGTATTTCCTCCTAGCATCTAAGAATACCCGATGACACACCGCTCTAGCCTTACGGTATAAATCTATATATACATTTGTAGGCCTGCGGTTAATTTACGCAGTGACTGCCATTGTTAGCGTTTTGGCAATCATCATTCCACCAAGGAACGGAAGGACATCTAGGTTTTCCCGATGATTGTGGGATATATATATATATATATATATATTAGCATCCTAAGTATCATGTACATAAAAGAGGAAAATTGATCAAGGCTGCCCTCGCCACCTCATTCCACATGAAAATGGCAACTCCACCAATTGTTCCCAATTGTAAGCAGGCAAAAACAATAATCTTTTCAAAAAATTTGATCAAACAAATTCATGTGATAAGCAGAATTGCTTCAATTTTTTTATATATGTTGTACAGTTCATCACAAAAACTCAGTTTTTAGTTTCTGCAGTAACGGTTTTCTTTATTGAAATTTTCTAAGTTTTGAATATTTTACTACATTTTTGAGAATATTAGTAACTACATTTTTTAAAATATATTATTTATTTTCCCAGCAAACAAAAATGTTATGCTCTACAGGTAATTTATACTATATAGATAAAACAAAAATAAAAGGATCAATAACTTCTGTTCAATAGTATAGATAACACAGATTGGTATAACAGAAGTCCTCTTCTTTGGAAAGCAAATACCACGTTTCCTTTTTCACATTATTTTTCAAATATAACAGGCTACGAAACTGTGCAAACCAAACATGATTCTGCAAAAGAGCAAATGTAGTAGCCAGCCTAATTCTTGCAGTACCAATGGAAAGAAGAGGAGACCAATGGTAAATACAGAGAAGTCAATCAAGGAGGAGTAGTTTACTACTTCATCCAGCATTATGACAATGAGCTTAGAAGAAAGCCTTTTTAGCTTTTTATTAGATCTCTTCATAGCCGGGTAGACTATGGAATCACACTTGCACTCTGCAATCATTCTGCGATTTAAAATCAGAAAGAATAGAAATTATGACTCATTCCTATTGTAACTTTAAAAATGTAAGATTTCTGGATCTGAAACAACACTGTAAACAACAAACTGCATCTACTAACACCTGATAGGTGAATATACCTGAAGGATCTCTATGAATAATATCCTACAAAGTAAAATGATGTTAAGTAAAATTGAATGATGATATGATGGCAACTTCAACTTATCACTTGAAAACCTGAACACATTCTTTATTGTAAAAAACAAGTAGCGAACCTTTTTGTTTTAATACTAACTTTTAACATTTTCAAAATGATTTCTTGATGATGACTGTTTAACAACTTAGAAGCATAAAAGATTTTATTTTTGTAAATGATAGTGGAATACGTTTTTTGCTATTTTAAATACTGAATTTAAATAAATACAATCTGAAATATTCACATAAATTCTAACTTTAATGATGAAACCAAGAAACCTAATAACTTTTTCCAGTTACCTAAAAAAAACAGAAAAAATGTATAAAACATTCTGATTTATAAATCTGAATGTGATAGTGATTGATGGAAGGATGCATAATTTATAGGTTATAGAAATAAAATAAAACCCAAGCAATAATAAATAAACCTAAATATAAAGTTTGAAAGAGGCTTCCAGGACTAATGTATGAAACATGAAAGGAAACCACACACTGTAAGGAAAATATACCATTAATTAATAAGTACTATAGTGATTAGCTGTAGTAAAAATAACATTCTACAATAAAATAAAAATACATAATAAATGTAATACATTATAAATCAATTAAAAATTGTAATACAGAACATTTTCAAAATTTTCCTAGCTTTCTTTTATCTTTGAAAGATAATTCAAAGGTAAATTTCAACAACATACACACATTATCAGATAATATACCAGCACTATCCAATAACTGGCAATAAATGCCTTCAACTTTTACATCAAATGTGTACATGTTAATTCCACACAAACATATTATATAAATATTTTAGTTAGAATGTTATTAGATACTACATTAAGTAAGTCACATCTGGAAACCTAATGTTGCTATTCTAAAAAAAAGTTAGTTAAGAGCAGTATAACCTTGATTAGAGCATCACATAATAGAAAATTAATAACAAACCTATCAGAAGTGATTAAAATCTATATTCTTATTATAAATTAAAAAAAAAAACATATGAAATAACAATAAGGTGCATATATATATATTTATTTAAAAATAGTTTATATATTATGTATGGTTTTTATTTGTTTGTCTTTGGTAACTACAGAATTGATCTAAAAAGGTGCCTTTACATTTTACTTCTTTTTAAGTGACACAAATGGGAATAATAAAACGTAATTATCCTAGCCTCCCAAAATTAGTCCCTCTCAAAAACATTTCACAATTACAACATTAATAATAAATAATAAAGTCTGATCATGGTACAACTTGGGCGAAAAAAGCTTTTGCATTATCATCGCCCGAAATAAATAAGTTTCATAAAAATAAATAACTAACTAGAAACGGTCTAAAAAATTAAACAAAAAACTTGTAACTAATATCACAGATAAAACTTTATTAAAATACTATCACAGCCGTAAAAATAGAATTAAAATACATGTAAATGTAACTAGAAATAAATAGAATTTTATAAAGTTCAAGAGGGGTGTAAAGGCCCCATTCTCAGATAAGATAACACTGAGAACTAACATAAAAACAAAAATGTTAAAAATGAGATAAAACTTAAAATTAGTATTACGGAATCTTAAAAATACAATAAAATTATTTAAAAGAAATATAAAAATAAAAACAAAAAAGAATATAAAATTTACATAAACATAGAATTTAAAAAAATTCATAAGGGGGTGAACAGGCCCCTTCTCAGATAACAGAATAAAAAACCAACATAAAAACATAAAAATTAAAGCAAAAACAGGCACATTAAAAACTTTTCCAATACAAAAAACTATACACAATATAAAATTCTAGATATAAGACCAACATGATGCAAAAATAGAAACATCCGATCTACAACTTCATTATTATTGCCCAAGATTTGACGGATATTTCTGTGCCATTTAAATTTATGACACAAGATCGAATAGCATCTGCAATCCACAAGAATGTGGTGCACAGTTGCACCACATGCAGTTGAGTGGTAGTTAACCCACCGGGTTGGTCTAGTGGTGAACGTGTCTTCCTAAATCAGCTGATTTGGAAGTCGAGAGTTCCAGCGTTCATGTCCTAGTAAAGTCAGTTATTTTTACACGGATTTGAATACTAGATCATGGATATCGGTGTTCTTTGGTGGTTGGGTTTCAATTAACCACACATCTCAGGAATGGTCGAACTGAGAATGTACAAGACTACACTTCATTTACACTCATACATATCATCCTCATTCATCCTCTGAAGTATTATCTAAACGGTAGTTACCGGAGGCTAAAAACAGGAAAAGAGAGAGAGTTGAGTGGAAGTTGCATCGTATGCATAGTGGTCTATGTCCTGCTGATATGAGGTACTCATGTGTGACTGGTATATCCTAACCGCAATCAACTAGGACCACTTCCTCATGATGAGTTTTTTTGTACAAAGTGTTGCCATGAGTGCCATGGCAACACAGAATCTTTAATGTGTCAGAGTTTGTTAACGGTAGCACTCCAGTCGCTTTGCTTGAAAAGACTGTTTTATACAATTAATAAAGTAAAAAGCAGTAACACGAGTGGTAAAAGGAGGTTGATTACATGTGTCTTTAGCAGCAGAATCTGCATGTTCATTACCTGGAATTCCAACTTGGCTAGGAATCCAACAGAAACTCACTTTGTGTTTCACGATGGTTGATTGTACAACTATTCATCACATAAACAGACAAGTATCAGATTTCATTTTTTGTGTTTTCTAGAGTGGATCATCACCAGATCTGGCAAGGGTCCTCAAGGACATTAAAAACTTGACCCCTCTCATCTCTCTCTTAACCCCTTTCTCAGCACCCTTAAATTACAAAAACCTGATGCGTTTTACAATTAATGTAAAATTAATATTTAGGATAATTAACAGTTATTAAAATCAGTATACATAAAATAAGCTTTTGTGTACATATTCTTAACATTCTTTTCATGTCTTTTGTATAATAATGAATTATAAGTTTATTTATACAACTTATACCAGTAGTTTTTTCTTATCAGGTAATAGTAGCCTACCAATTTCATTGTAAGTTAATCTTAACCATAGTAGAAAAATTCTGTTCTTTAACATAAAATGTAATAAACGAGTATTCTTCTACACCTAAAAAATTTTATTTTTTTGATTTAATCATTCACAAGTCATTTAAGCAAAAAAGGTGCAAAAACAAAGTACCCAAAATTTTCAGTAACATTTATACAAACAATTTCAATCAAGAAATTTTTTAACAGACTTCAAAAAAAAGGAGGTTATGTATTCAACCTGTATTTTTTTTGTTTGTGTGAAATTTTTTTCCTATTAATCCAATTGAAATAAATCTTGTTGCAGTGATACAACTGCTTTTTGTGGTGGTACCATGACGTTGAAAAATTCTTTCAGACACAAAAAATTGGTCTGAAAAACTTTTTTCCCATCAAGTGGATAGGTAGGAATAGTGGGAATCCACTGTCTATATGTACGTATCACGTTAGATAATGTTATTCGGTCTTCTGTAGGGCAGGTAATATTAGTTTCTGCACAAGATATGTATCAAATTAATAAAATCATCAAAAACAGAGATATCTCATCTTAAAACCTGTAGACTCATTATATACATTAAATATAATATACAGCATCGAGAGGGACAATGGGGATCTTACAATTCTATATTTGTGCATCACATTACATGGTCTTGATGTTAGTTCAATAAAAAAAAATTAATTATCCATGATTTGATTGCTCAAAAAAATTAATATTACAAAAATTTCAATTAAAAATAAAATTAATGATGTAAAATTTGTAATGTAACTTTTGCCTGAAATATTTTTTAAAATTTGAGTAATGACCTCTCTATGCATAATTATAGTTAATAAAATAAATTATAGTTTTGTGCTAAATAAAATATTACATACTTTTTTTTTATTATATTTCTATATCTATTTATAATACATAAGTAAACTTATGTATAAATTAAAACAAGAAAATATTAATAATAACAAGACACATTTACCTTAAAAATATTCTTCTCTGGTTAACTAATCTCTTTGGTTAACCAATCAACTATACAAATGTATAAATTAAATTCACTACATTTCGCTAAGAATTCTCCAAGCTTCCTCAGGCGACAATACACATTCATATACAAACCATACAAAATTCTCTTACATACTGCACATGGAGTATGCACAGTAAATATAGTAAAGTATACAGTATATAAACATATATATATATATACTTTAGTCAAAATTTAAACACCCTAGGTATATCATGAGACTAGAATCTAGAAACTGAATCTGGACACCATGGCATCTTGGTCTGGCAAGTATTGTATCAGATTATATGAAATGTTACTGTTGTCTAATTTCTTATAAGATGGTTTTTAGGACTAGAAATAATTTCTAATCTATGAGGAACATCCTCATATTATAAAGAAGTTTGACATGCCTAGACATATAATGGAACTCTTATTAAATCCAATGTAATCAATAAAAGCAGATCATTAAAGAAACACGTAAAGAAAGCAGAGACATAAATTTCTAAATATCTACTATCTATTTTCAAGGAAATAATTTTAATGCAAAGCATAAAAACATGTTACAAAAATCTGAAATACACAAACACAGCAATATCCAGCAAAAATTGCTTAAATGATTCCAGAGATTTAAATCACAGAACTCCATCTAAGATTTTATGATAAACATATCAAGTAATTTGCACAAAATTAATGGATGTGGAGTTTGTTTTACTCCACATAATGATGCTTGAGTAATGATGCTTAACAACAAAAGAGTTTATTTATATTAGGAAAGATTAAAACTAAGCAGTGTAGTTAAACTGAGGATATTTTTAATAATTTTCCAGTTCTTTCTTAAACAATATTTAGTCAGAAAATTAGAAAAAAAGAATACATTTTAATAGAATAATCCACAACAACCATGCACTGAAGTTATGCTAGTAAAGTTATATTAACATTAAAGGTTATCTTTTTTAGGATAAGTGTGCATTTGTCTATACAAAGGATTGATGAAAAAACATTACATAACTTCATTTTTTTGTTTTTTCCAATTCTGTACATAGTATCAGAGTTATTTAATCAGTAAATAGTCAAGTCAGGGGGATTAATCCAAAAGTTCAGTTTTATGTAACTGCTTTCTAAATAACCAGTTTAAAAAAAAAAAAACAAAATTAAATTTGTTGGTTAATTTTACTATTAATTGAACAGTTAAAATTGAGTAGTGTACAAAATTTCTGCATGTAGTGTTGTGAATATGTGTTTCTGCATTTTCTTTTATGCTATTTGAGTATGTTACTACATACTCAGAAGTAAAAGAAAATGCAGCAAACTCAGATGCTCTAAAAAAGAGGACTCCTGTAGTAACTCTCAAAAAATTTCTATTAAAATATTTAACTCAACTCAAAAATTTAAGTTTTAATAAGTAATTTTTAAGAACATGTAATGTTGCATTTATTTACAATAATGAGATCTTACAATTATTCAAAATCAAACTTTAAATGAGATAAAGAGATTCATTTATACGACTGTGTAATCAAAATTACATAAAAAGAATTTGAGCTGGTGCCATCCATGCACATGTGTCTCTGTGTCTAGTCAATAAGTAAATGTGGCTTAAATTTATGTCACTGGTTCAATTATGACAATGATTTAATATAAAATACATTTAAAAGAACAATATAGATTACATTAAACATCTATAATATAATCATACAATCGAATATAAATGATTCAACAGAACAGTATGGGTCTACACTAAAATTATTCAGTTTTAAAAAGAATAAACTGAACTAAAGTTTAGTTTAATCTTTGTATTTACTATTTCTTTAATTATAAATAACGCTTTTTAACATTTAAGTTACAAAAGAACTAAATCGTTACCAAAAAGAGCTAACTTAGGGCTTATATTTGTAAAGAAAGGAAATAAAGAATAAATATTATATTAACTAATCAATATTAAATATATTTAATAACACTACATGTAACAAAGACTAATGTAGGTCAATTCAGTATAATTAACAAATAAAAATGATTAAACATACAATTTTGAGTAAATAAAAAAGTTTCAGTCTGCAAGTCTGCAATAATTTTATAATGGGTAGAATAATAATACTGAAAAAATTGACTCTGATTAAACAGTTTTTTAATTCCCATTAGATTCTTTTCTTATAAAAATGGATAAAGAATCCATTATGATTAATCATTATTATATCTACACTGCTTCAGGTAAGATTTACTGTTAATCATTTGTAAAATGATTGAAGCAATCTGGTGTCTGTTTAGCACCACAAGAACATTTTTTGCTCAACCTTTGTCAAATTTATAGTATTCTTTTTCAAGTTTTCAAAGATATTTTGTAGGTAGAAGTTTCTGTTCCTTAACCTTAAATTAAAAACTTGAAACTGAAAAAATTGGTTTAACTGACTTAATTCCTCAATAGAAATTTCTGTGAACACAATATCTTTTAAATGCTTTTTCATTTTAAAAAAATAAATACTTTTTCTTACTTTTTTTTTTTTAATTCAGAAAGTATGAATGGTTTTTGGTTTTCCAACCACATCTTTGTAAATATTTTAGTAATATAAAATTCTTATAACTTAATTTCAATACTAATCAAAAGTCACTCCCTAATATAACCCAGCTCTTCTCAAAAGCAACATCACATGCCAAAATTACTAAAGAAAGTATGTAGTGTTGTCCTTCAGTATGCAACCCCTGAAATGGAGTTTGTATTCAGCACTGTAAGTGACACTACCCTTTTCACTGACTGTAAAATAAGTTTCATCTTACTTTTAGAAAAATCAAATCTCCTTTATCTCTGGTACTTTACATCCAATTTTACTATAACATAGACTGGGGACAGATTATATTTACTAACATTTGACTGAAAAATTAAACAAAATTTAAAAAAATTAAACAAAATTTAAAAAAACAGTATCAATTATGATTAATATGTGGAGGTATTGTGTTTGTAGACAATTATTGAGTAGTAAAAACTCAAACCAATTTTTTTCAGTCTTGAGTTTTTAATTTCAGTTAAGGAACAAAAACTTCTACCTAAAAAATATTTTTGAAAACTCAAAAAAGAAAATTGTACATCTGAGAAAGCTTGTATGCTAATGTTCTTGGTGTGATGCCAAGCGGACAACAGACTGCTTCAATAACTTTCCAAATGATATACAGTTAACTCAAATAATGTAGATATGCTAATGATTTTATTTTTATGTTTCACTGATCAGAAATAAAATAATATTACTTTTTAATGATTGAGACAAAAATTCAAAAGAACGCCGTAACGTAAGGCACAATTACATTGACAGAAAGCAAACAACCTGATTATAAATGAAAGGTCAAAATAGATGTAACTGTAATTATATTAATAAATAAAGAAAAATTAATATTTTGGGGAAAAATGAACAACTTAATTCAAAATATAACACAATGAGGAGAAATAATTCATCATGATAATTTACAATTTTACTGATCATAATTGATATGGAAGTGTAATAAACCATATGTAAACCACTTATTATCTTACAATATTCTTCAATAATAATAATAATGATGAAAATCTATTGGATCCAGTTTTAATAAACTTTTGACAATTTCAAAAATGTTATTCAATATACTAAAACCTCGTGTTCAACAGAAGGGTGTCAACTTCACAGTAATTTAGTCCAGTTTATATAATTACTGGATATGAAAGTAAATCACCAAAATAACATCTACAATTTCATGAATTATTCACCTAATTTCTTAAAATGACTAGAGCTAGAGCTAAGATATAGTTCTACTATACTCTTAATTTAACTACAAAGTCTTACATACAATTATCATAAAGCTTGCCATATAAAAAACATAACAGAACAAAATAAGTGAGGAGAAACTATTAGTAAGATTTGGTCGTTATTTATTCCTGCAATTATAAGATATAAGAGAAACTGCTTAAAGCTCTAATTTTGATAACATTAAATAAATTACTAAAATAAATATATTATTATATTTTAACTACTAACTTAAGAATTTAGTCAAGTTATTTAAGGAATATAAAACATATTGCAATAATAGTAAAGTGATAAAAATATAACCTTGCTGATAGCAAAATAAGGTCAATGACTGACATAAAATCACGCAAGGGCTAGGTCGTTACGCGTTTAAATGTTAATTAAATTACTTCATGAAATGATTAATAGAATAATGGTTAACAGGATTTTAAAACTATCCCATAAATCTCCTTTCTTCAAAAAATTAAATAATTCACGAATTAAATTCTAAATATTGTATATCTGTCAATGTCATTTATTTTTTGTCAAAATTTTAAGATACGATTACACTTTTCCGAACATTGCCTCTCCAAAAGTTAAGAAAAATGAGAATACACTTGAATATGTTAAATAACACTGACTGGACGAATTAATTCAAATTAAATTATTTTATATTTGACGTTTCATTAGTGAGCAACATTCAAATTACTATGAAAATAAACAAATATCTAAATTAAATTACGGAACATAAAAACTGGTTATCTAAAGCGACAAGTAATTTCATGAATGGAAGTACTTACTACTTGACATGAAGAATCGTTCATTGTATCCAAATCGCTGAAATTCTATTCAAATATCACGAATTTCACTAAAATTCAACCAATATCTCACTAAACATCTGACACTTCGCCATTTTTTAACAGTTACAGAACGGATATAAAATACATCAATGCAGCATAACCCAATAATAGTTCTTATTTTCAGTAACTACAGATGTTCTGGTTATCCGCCTACAGCGCTGCTACTGCGTGATTGTTGTAATAAAGTCCTAAATTATTCCTTTATTTCAACTTGGTTTTCAATTAAAAATGTATTAAGTGTTCTAAAAATAGTATTAATATAAAAATTTATCGATGCAGAGAATATTACAACCGTCATTCAAAATTAAATAGCAAAAACAATCTTAGTGATTAAAGATGTGACTAGCGCACTCTTTTATATTATCGGTAAAAAAATTGGATATTAGAAAATGTATTCATTATGAAGTTAAAAATAATTGTCAGAACGCTCCAAAAGTATCTATAAAGCATACAACAGAATTTTTTTAAGGCGCTATGATAGTATAAAATCTTTTCTGATACTTATGTCTAAACATTTGATTATTGTTGTGAAGGCAATATTTTTTTTATGATTGTTTTGATTAACTGGTGTAATATGTTAAAGACATTAAAAACTACTGTTTGAAAGAAATAATTAATAAAAAACGACGACAGATACTTTTTCCAGGGAGAGAATTTGACATGTTATTTGCTTTTCCCCATTGATTTTCTGATTAGTCATAATATTTTAAACTCAACATAAATTTATATCATCTTTAGTCATATTTTATATACTACAATCTTTGTCCAATTTTACATATTTTACCATCTTCAAGTTAAACTGTAGTGTCTTAAATATGTCAACCTGCATTGTTTCTTTACAAATGCATCTCTTCTATTCTGCGTGAACTTTATCAGTGCATTTAAATGGCCTCCAGAAACATTATTATATCTCTTCCTCAATTTTGAAGCCCATGATCTGTATTTAAAAAAAAAAAAAAAAATTTTCTAGTTTCCCTATTGTACATATTTTTCTATTGTTGACTGCTACAGAGTATGTATACTTATAGTATCATACAAAATTAATTTCCTGAGTCTTAACATTATTGTGGATTCTAGATGAACTTTGGGTTTCACATGAACCTAAGTCTGTAGGTGTTTGGTAGTGTCCAAAAAAAAATTTCTTGTCATTTTTAGTGTTGCAAATCTGTTATTGTGATAATGGTTCTAATGCATAAATTGTTTTCTCTACAGAAAGAAGGGAAAAAATATCATAACATACATTTCATCTTTATTATTATTTGTGGAAAATAAATTTCATTTATCTATCATGTCTTTAATTGATAATTTATCATCAAAAAATGAATAATAGAACAAGTTCAATTAATAAATATATAGTTTGTTAAAAATATAACTGCACATTTGTATATGTTGCAATTACATTTTTAATACTCCATTACAATTCAAATTCAGTAATAAATGCAGTAAATATGAAAAGTACTTTTCTTATTTCAAATTGTAATCTTTTTAGTCAAATACCACTGACATATGATTGAAACTTTTGATTTGATAGAGCCTTTGTTAAGAAGTAGGCAAGCATTT
This sequence comes from Lycorma delicatula, assembly GCF_047948215.1. Taxonomy (NCBI): domain Eukaryota; kingdom Metazoa; phylum Arthropoda; class Insecta; order Hemiptera; family Fulgoridae; genus Lycorma; species Lycorma delicatula. Next base: position 80,341,601 of record NC_134460.1, on the reverse strand, counting down.
TGTGCAAACTGATATGCTTCCTTGAGAAGTGAAACCAGATGGGTCAATTGATCTTAAAGCTTTAAATGCCGCCAGATTAGTGACTAAGGACTTCATGCAGCAAGCTGGAGTTAACTTTAATGAAACATATACTCCAGATGTAAGATGAACAACAATAGCTATAGCTGTGAAAATAACCTGCCAATATTCCATGTCAATATTGAGGCAGCATGTTTAAATAGAGATCTAGATGAGGACATCTGCAACCAACCAATTCATCATAGTATATGTGGATGATGAACTCGTAATTACTAATTCAATAAAAATATGGATCAACTACTCACTCATCTTTGTACACACCTAAAGGCCAAGACTTTAGGGGAGTTGAATTTCTTCCTGAATGTAAAAATCAACTATTCCAGATTAGGTGAAAAACTGCCTTTTAATCAAGAAAGTTTCATCAATGAAGTATTAAGAAAATTCAAGATGCTTGAATGCAAACCAATGAACACGTCCCTGGAAGCAAGGTCTAAAACTGAGTTCTCCAGAAAAAACATGAGAGAAATCATCTAGTAAAGAAGATTTTTCCTGATAAGCTGTAATAGGATCCAATATTATATCTCAGCCTAGTAAGCATGCCAAGAAAATATTGTTCATGAATCAAGACTATTATTCAGCCTGTACACTAAATATGTTCAAGTGGAATTTCATAAAAATGCAGATTCTCAACTGATTGGTTTCTGCAATGCAGACTGGGAAAACAATGAAACAGAAGAAGGTCTATCCCCAGATATGTTTATCTACTCCAAGAAGCAACCATATCTTGGACTACAAGGAAATAGAAAACTGATGCAGTATTTTCATGTGAAACCAAATACATGACTCTAACCAAGGCAGAGAATAAAGCCATATGGCTACATGACCTCCTCAGGGAAATGGATCCATCATTTGTACATACTCCAACCCTCATTTATGTGGATAATAAAAGCACCACTGATCTAGCAAAGAGTGCGTATAAATCCAACCAAGCATATTGACAGAAGCTATTATTTCATAAGAGAATATATTGATGCCAAGGAGATCAAGTTGCGGCATATCAGTTTGGACAAAATGCTTGCTGAGTTCTTAATGAAGGCTATACCAAATCAAACATTTCAGTCATGTGTTAGTGGTATTGGATTAAAAAGGCAATGACTTGAAATAAAAAAAAAAATATTTTTCATATTGTACTTATTACTGAATTTGAATTATAGGGGAAAGTTAAAAGGAGAGTAACTGCAAATTTGTATATGTGGCGTCATTTTAGTCACAACTATATATCATATGTTTTCAAGTTTTATTTAACTAAGCAGCATTCAAATACATTACTCCAAGATTTTTTTTTATTATTGTTACTATCCTTCTCATCATATCTGATAGAATTTAATCAATACTAGCTCTCAAGTTGTATTTGAATAGCTTTTAATGATTGTATAGCTGTTCAAGTTGTACTATTTCCAGAAGGGCAAGTAATATATCTAATATAATTTTATATTAATATCTAATATTTATTTTATTTTCTTATTGTGATTAATTCTTATTTGTGAATCAGTGTCATTTTTAATTTTTTGTGTATTATTGGAATGTTTTTTGTGTTTGGTGAGGTTAAGATAATTTTTGGTATTATCAACATACCTGTGATCTAAAACATTTTATGAGCATGTTCGTTACTGGTGAGGTTGTTCTATGTGTAACAGAAAAATTTCTGCTAGGATGCTTTAAATTGGACATTACCGTAGGAGGCCATCTGGTTGTGTGTAATATTTATTCTGAAATTTATAGTAATTTTGTTTTACAGTATATTTAGTATGTTCATAATATCTGAGATGTGTTCTGGTACTACTCTGTAGTGTTTTGAGTTTGTTTTTAAGAACTTTGTTACTATTACTGGTTTGCTGTGTCAAATTTTGGTTATGTTGATTTATGGGGGTATGCTGATGTTTTTCAAAATTAATGAAAACTGATTATTCTTGTGTGATCTGAGTAAAGCAATAATGTTTGTATTTTAAATGCATGAGTTTCAAATTTTTGGTGTTGTGTTAAGTAGATATGTCCATGAATTGTGTTTTTTTGTATTGTATTTAATATGGGTTTTTAGAGTTTAAGGTGATTTTCATGAAAAAAAATTATTTTTTTATGTAAATTATATTATCTCGTTTACTGATTACTTTCATTTTATCATTTATGAATGTTGCTTCTTAAATTTATTGTTTGTTCAAAAAAAATTATGTACAAGCACCGTAAATGATATGCTAGTGTTTTTAGTTTCAATAGGTTTCTTTTAATGTGGTTTTTATACAGATTTATTAATGTCACTAAATATTTCTTTTTAAGTAGCAGTGACTACTGTGATTATTAGACAGTTCTATGGAAATTATTGGCATTTAACAGATCTAGTAGAAGAAGAAGAAGCTGATTAAACTTGATTTTGACTAGATTACTTTATTTTACACCCTTCAAATTTCCATGATGCTGCTCAAACACATTCAAAGGGTTGTGGTGACATTAAGAAGTAAGAGGTGTAGTTTGAAACTTTAGGATTTAGGATTTAGGATCATGCTTATTTATGTTTTTATTTTGCTTCCTCTGTAATGCAATATAATGTTTTAAGCACAATATTACATTACATAAGTTAATATTTAAAAAAAAATTATTTATACATAAAAAAAGGCCTGAAAAGGTTTTTTTTCAAAGTTACATTAAGGGGTGTTGAACAATGAATTCTGTTGATATAAGTAGACACATCAGACTGTAGATTTCATTTCTTTTGGTAATATATATGGGCAGTACATTCATTCCCCTGTAAAGTCCAGAATTGCCACATCAACTTAAAAAAAATGCAAATTGTACACACACACACACACACACACACACACACACACACACACACACACACACACACACACACACACACACACACACACACACATACACATACACACACACACACACACACACACACACACACACACACACACACACACACACACACACACACACACACACACACACACACACATACACACACACACATATCCTGTAGCAGAGGAGAAACTGCTAACAGGCGCGTCTCCACGTGTGGATTGGAGAAGCCCTCCTTGCCCCTTAGGTGGCATAGGGTTGGGGTGAAATAAAATAGCTCCCGTGTACAAAACTTCCCAACAATGGGTTGGTCATAACATCTGACCTGCCAAGAAGAAGATTGTTCGCTGTTATAACACACTGGGAGTGTTCGTGACTGTGTCGATGTCTGTTGTCGATGCAAGTTTATGACTGATGTGAGCTTGCTCTGCCGACGTGTAAGTTATAGCAGTAGATCTGGAGCCAGCCACTTCGGGCCTTGATCAGGAAGTACGCAGTGAGTGCTAGAGATCGGAATCTTCACCGCACCGAGTGAGTCCAGTCCGTCCGTGAATTCCGGGACTGGCTAAGTGTCGACTGGGCCTCAGGGAACTGGGGTAGGAGTATTATCTCCGAGGGTACACCCGTTCCTAGTTATGACAACCCGCTCCTCTCCGTACGATGCGCTGGTAAAACTAAAACTAAAGTATGCAGAATTTCGAAAACAGACAAAAATTAGATGATGCTGGTTTGCACAGCAAAGTAGACCCCCATGGGTTTGCTGTCAGGAAATGTTACAGGGAGTACAACAACCGTATCAATGGAAGTGGAAGGAGAGTCGGGTGACGCTCATTTAGTGGGTGAAAAACCCAAGCTTGTTGATTTCATTGAAGACAAGAAGAACGTGCATCATGAAATCAGAAAACTGGTTAAGTCCATTGCTACGGCATATAAGTTAGCCAGCAAAGCACCGCAGATGATGGTTTCAACTACCCAAACATCTCCGCGTGCCACGCCAGAGCAAAAATGCCAAAGCAGTGACGTGACCCAGTTGACAAAGATAACCGGAGCCGAAGCTAATGGAGGATTAGTTTCGGAAGACAACGGAAAGAGTCTTACTACGTCTGGGAAGAGAAAAGAAAGAACTTCTCCAGACACCGATAATAAAGTCAAGAAAAGGAAGGACTTAAAACCCAGCCCGCTGCAGAAAACGACAGTCCAGAACACCGAAAAGAAACGAGAAAATGCTTGGCAGGCAGTCTTGTCTAAAAAGGAAAAGAGGAAGCAAGCCCAAGAGCGGTTACCAAAAGAACCGGCGCACAAATCTCGGCCGGAGCCTAAGCGGAAAAAACCGCGAAAATTCACCAGGCCGGACGCCTTGATTATCCGACCTGTTGAGAAGGCGAAATATGCTGAGATACTGCGTCGGATTAAAAATGATGTTCCACAAGAGCAGGCCCGGGACGTAGTTGACAAGGTCCAAAAGACGAATGATGGAAACATGCTCATTACGCTCTCCAGGAAGAGCACAGACAAAGGACAAGCTCTAATGAAGACAATAAAAAGCATCCTGAAAGAAGAAGCCGACGTCATCTGTAAAGGTCCAGAGGAACAGCTCGAAATCCGGGACATTGACGACGAAACAACCAAGAACGATGTCCAGAAGGCCTTACAAGAGGCAGCTGGCGATGACTACGAAATACCTGGAGAGGTCATTAAAATTCGTCCGGCCTACAGAGGCACACAGACCGCTTTGGTACGATTACCAGCAGCAACAGCGCAGAAGATACTCGGAGAGAGAGGCAAGATACGAATTGGCTGGGTGAATTGCAGTATCAGAACAGTGAAGACTCCACTACGATGCTATAAGTGCTGGCACTTTGGACACACTACTGTTCAATGTAAAAGCGAGGTCAACCGATCTGGGCTTTGCATCAAATGTGGGCAAACAGGTCATCAAGCTGCTCAATGCCCAAATAAGGTGAAATGTGTTTTATGTGCGGAAAAACCTGGTTCTCAGGATACTGCTCACCGGTCTGGCGCTGGTCGGTGCCCGGTCTTCCAGGAAGCACTCCAGAAGCTGACAAATAAACGAACATGAAGATACTGCAGCTCAACATTAATCACTGTGAAGCTGCGCATGATTTGCTCATGCAGACAGTACGAGAATTGAAGGTTGATCTTGTGTTTCTATCGGAGCCATATAAACATCTCACCGGGCAACCATGGGAGACAGACATCACTGCTAAAGCTGTCATTTGGTCCTGTGGTAAACTCTCCTTCCAGAATGTAGACAACAATGGCAGCGCCGGCTTCGTAGCAGCATCAATAGATGGCATCCGCTTCTACAGCTGCTACGCACCACCTAGCCTCTCCATTGCTGAATTTACTGACTTCTTGGATCGCCTGACCGAAGACGCGAAGCAACATCATCCAGTGGCGATAGCCGGGGACTTCAACGCCTGGGCAGTCGACTGGGGTAGTAGGCAGACTAATGCACGAGGAAGAGAACTACTAGAAGCTTTTTCTACACTTGATGTAGTCTTGCTCAACAGTGGTGACAGGCCGACCTACACCAAAGGTGACGCAAGCTCGATTGTAGACCTCACTTTTGTCAGTGCCAGCCTTGCTAAAGGTAACTCCAACTGGAAGGTACTAGACATCTACACTGCCAGTGACCATCATGCTATACTCTGGGAAACGTCTAACGACCAGAAACTCAGAGGGCCTAACAAGCCATCTAACATCGTTGGTTGGAAGGTGAAATCCCTAGACCCAGAAGTATTGATAACAGCCCTCGATAGTGATCCGATAGAGACTGGATGTGCAGAAGAACATACTAAGGCCCTGATGATGCGAGTAACACAAGCTTGTGATGCCAGTATGCCTCGCAAACAAGTTATCAATTCAAGACCTGCGGTACACTGGTGGAACGATCACATCAGCAACCTTCGTAAAGAGTGTCATAGAAAAAGAAGATTATCTCAGCGTGGCTATCAACGACCCAACTCTGCAGTGCTGATTGCAGAGTATAAAAAAGCTAGTCGCGAACTCAATAAGGCCATAAAAGAGAGCAAAGGAAGATGCTGGAAAGAGCTCATATACGAGGTGGACAAAGACGTGTGGGGCAGGCCTTATAAAGTGGTCATGATCCACCTGAAGAAACAACAAATGCCGTCACCTACGTGTCCTCAGCTCCTTCAGAAAATCGTCACTGCACTGTTTCCACAGCAACACAGTCTCGATTATCAGTTAACGCCAGGCGAACTAGACGACATTCCACCTGTCACTGAAGAAGAGTTGCTGGAGGCCTGTAATCGTGTAGGAAATAATAAAGCGCCGGGATTGGACGGAATCCCGAATATAGCCTTGAAAACCATCATAAAGGCAGCACTAGCATTATTTCTAGACGCGTACAACGCATGCCTCAAGGAGGGGACTTTTCCTCGTAAGTGGAAACAGCAACGGTTAGTACTGTTACCTAAAGGGAAGAAACCGCCAGAAGAACCGTCATCTTACAGACCACTCTGCATGCTAGATAAATAGATATTGTGTAGAATATTTGTACTAATATATGTCTATTTTAAATTAAAACCCTTATCTTTTGAGTTCTCTTTTCTCAGAAAAACTGTGATTCTTTTTAAACCCACTTTTTTCTGTTTATTATAAAGTTCTATTATTATTTCAATATTTGCTTAATTACATGTTTGAAACTCAATGAATTTTATTTTACAATATGCACATACTTTTAAACTAATTATTTTTATTAATATAAGACATTCTTTAATTATAAAATATCCCACTTAATCAAAACTGTCCTTAAATAAAAGATCTTTTTCATGTGTAATTACCTAGCCTTTGGCTTTAAAGTTTGAGCAAGATTACCTTGATCTAATCCTAATGGGTAAATTACACTTTACCATTCATTCCTGTTCTCCCTCATATCCAGGGAGAAGGAATTTGAGGGACCCACAGAACAGAAGCTTGGCTGCAAGTAAGAATCCAATATGTACTTCATGCTAAGGATGCTGGGACCTGAACAGCCAATTTATCCCGGTTACTGGTAGAGGGCTGCCTCAGATCAACTTGGTTCTATTTATTTTTTTGGAGACTACACTACAACCCTAACGACCAAAGTGCCTTGAGTTACCTGTTATCAGACCATACCTGTTATGAAAATTTTAAGTAAATAAAAAAAACGATCTTTTATTTAAAATTTCTACCTTATATTAGACCATAAAAGAAATATTCAGTGTTTTTTCAGCAAAATAATTCTGCTTTCATACTCCGCCAATGATTTTTCTCAGTTAACATATAGATTTTAATAATTGCACGGTTTTTAAAAAAAATTTATTCAGGATATAGAATAGCCATTTTCAAACTCTGCCTTTTTCCATTATAAAAAAAAAAAGTATTAGGTATCAGTTCAGTATATAACATAAATGATTATAGAGAGAAATGTGATTAAAAAAAAAAAAAAACAAGATTAAACATGAGAAAATGCATGCTTGAAAGCCCAGATGATATGTACTATGTAAGTACAATTGAAATATCTAACATTTTTTAAATTTTGTTTGAATGATGAAACTTTAGAATTTTGTCAATTGTCCTCATTAAAAGAAACACACATAACTAAAAGTATGCTGATTTTCTAAGTCAAATTTTATACCCATTCCAGGGTATGATGTGGTTTTTAAAAAATAGATTCATGAAGTGATGTTGATATTCTTGCACTATTGGCTATTTTAGCTCAGTGTTATTGGAGACATGTGATATTGTTCACTGGATAATTGTTTAGTTTTTCAGCGAGGAAAGCAATTTTTTAACATTTTTTTTTGTTGCAGTCGCTGAAACTGCACACTACACAGCTACTTTTTCAGTGTATTAGTCACTGAAAAAGATTGAGTCAATCAATCAGTCAGTCAGGTAGGAGTGAACTTCATCAGACATCCAAACACTTTTCAGGAAATTTATATTTTTGTCAAGTTTTGCTAAGAAATGTGTAATAGAAATAACTTATCCATTAAAATAATGTATTTTCAGTTCCTTCACCTGGATTTTGTACAGATTAAAGTTTAAATACAGGGTTAAAATCTGAGGAGCCAAGCTTCTTTATAGTCTGTGCTGATAGTATCAGATCGTGGAAGATTACAGATATACATCAAGTTAGACGATTCAGTGACACTAAAGATAAGATTCTCATTGTGAAGTTTTATAATTATTATTAATTTTATAAAATGCTTTCTCCACCAACACATAATGAATCCCTGATCATGCTCCCTCCAACTAAAACACATTGACTGAGGAAAGAATACTTTATAATAATTCTGCCAACTTAACATGGCTTTGCTATCACAAATTTACCCATTCTCACATACTACCATTATTGTATAATGGAACAAACATGAGCTGCTCATAAGATAAGCATGTAGAAGGTGTTACCAAATGTTCCTTGAATGTCAATGAAAGTTCCTAAAGCCTGTATTCCTTACAATTTTCATAATGTTATTTAATCTCACACTCTCACCAACTTTTAACAACTTGAAAAAAGCACAATGTTTTTTCTCTCAATTACCTTTTAAATTTTGACAAAAACGTTTTGTTTGGTGATGAGATTGTCTAATTCATAAAATGGCAATTTAAAAGAAAGTTGGTCAAAAAGTACATGTGATAATTTTATATTTTTGTTGATAAATTCCTAAATATTTTTTTTATTAACTTCCTTAATCTGTTATTTTTAAGTTCTTTAATTTTGTTTAATAGGTTTTTAAAAAAAAAAAATTAAGTAGGTTTACAACTGTAAAAAAGTGGGCTGCTGAATTTAAACATGGTCGTACATCCATTCAAGAAGATGAATGAACATCAGCAGTTTTTGGGGTACACCCAAAAACTGCTACGACTGACAAAATCATTACATAAATCCACAATGCTATATATTAAATGATCACCTTCTGAAGATACATGTGGTTGCTGACATGTATTTCATGGTGCAGAGCTCAATGACTACCTGGAAAAAGGCAGGATCATCACCAGGGAGTATTGCACTTCACTAATGGATCAATTTGAGGGTACCATTCAGGATAAACATCCACATCTGGTCAAAAAGAAAGTGCTGTTTCATCACAATAATGCGCCTGCACACACGTCTTGGATTGTTGCTGCAAAACTCTGTGACCTATGCTTTGAAGTTCTTCTATATGCAACATATTCATTGGATGTAGCTCCCAGTGATTACTTCCTCTTACCAAACCTGAAAAAATTTCTTGCTGGATTAAGATTCACTTCAAATTTTTTGGGGTGAAAGCTGAGATGACCACTAATTTTTTAGAGTCGGATGATTATCATTATACTGAGGGCATTAAAAAGTTGGTAATAAAAAGTTGTAAATCAAATTGCAAGGTGACTTTGTTGAAAAATATAAAAAAATTCTGAAAAATCGTATGTTTTCTTTCTGATTGACCATCGTAAATGTTAATATCCATAAGGAATTAAAAATTATGCAAATCTTGTATCTATATTTTCCCCAAAAATACGCTCATAATAGCTTCCAATGCTGCTAGTTCTTCCAATGAAGTTATTTGGATTCTAGCTTCTGCGATGTTATTGGCTAAAAACGCTAGGTTATCTGCAAATCCTAGACAGTTTACTTTAATATAGTTTACATGTTTCCTTGCTTCAACTTTTACTTGTGGTGAGTCTTTTTTGTACAACTCTCATTACATATTCTAGGGCACAGTTGAAGAGTAGTGGGGATATGGGGATAGTCAATCTCCTTGTCTTAAACCTGTTTTGATTAGGAATGGTTCTGATATTACTCCTCTGAATTTTATTTTGGAGTATGTGTCAATTAATGTTAGTTCTATCATTTTTACTAGTTTCATGTGTAATCCTAGGTTTCTTAATATTTTCAGCACTGATGGTCTATGAATACTATCGTAGGCTTTTTGGAAGTCTATGAATGGTATTACTAGTTGTCTTCGTTTCATTTTGTGTACATCTGTTATTAATTTGAGAGCGATATGGGGAGAGTATGGGGGATATTTGCTCAGGATAGCTTCTTCATGGTCTAAATCCCCCCTGATATTCTCCCAGTTCATTTTCGAGTTGTTTTATTTTATTCAGGATTATTCTTGAGAGTATTTTATATGTGCAATCTAATAATGAAATTCCTCTGTAGTTTTCGGGGTTGGTTTTGTCCCCTTTCTTGGGTAGTGGGTGTATGAGTGCAGTAGTCCAGTGTTTTGGTAATTTTTTTCTTTCCAGATTTTTTGGAAATTTTCTAGAAGAGACTGTTTAGTCTCCTTGGAGGAGTATTTCCAAAGTTCTACCACTGTCTGGTCTTCCCCGCTTGCTTTGTGATTTTTCATTTCTTTTAATGCTTGGTTTAGTTCTTTTAGTGTAGGTGGGTTTATTTGATTTTGATGTGATTTGATAAGTGTGTTTGTGTCAATTTGGGAGAGTTCTGTGGGTTCTTCACAATTTAGTAGTTTTTTGAACGATTTAGCTAATATTTCTGCGTATTGTTTATTATTGTGTGAGAGTTTATCATCTTCATCTTTTAGGATTTGAGTTGGTGGTTCATATTTTTGTATTTGTGTTTTAAACATTCTATAGTATTCCCTTGTATTATTTTTATAGCCTTCAGTTTCTATTTGTTTTAGTAGGTCTTTTTGGAATTGTCTTTTGGATTTTCTTTGTCTTTTGGAATTTCTTATTGTTTTGTGGGTTTCTTTTCTTTGTTTTGTTAGATGCAAGTGAGACTCCTCTGATTGGTCACATTGGTGTTTGATCCAACTTTAGTGCCTTTTCTCTACTGCGATGTCACAATCTTTATTCCACCATCGGTGCTTAGCTCTTGGGTGGACTGGAGCAGTGTGTTTTGCTGAATCTTTTAGTTTTGTTGTGAACTCATTTAATTCTTTTTCGTTAATATTTTTGGTTGCTTCTTGGTAGTTTTGGTTATTTATTAGGTTGTCTGTATTGCACTCCTTTTTGTTCTTAGTAATTTTTGGTATTTATTTTGTGAAGATAAAAATCATTTTTATTTTGACTAAGTAGTGATCTGATCCTGTGTCTTTGCCTTTTAGCACTTTGACATTCTGTATGTGTTTATGGAAGCTCTTGTCCATTCATACGTGGTCTAGTTGCCATTCTCCTTTTTTCCAGTCAGGATGTTTCCAGGTTTTTTGTAAGAAGTATGTAGATTTAGATATCATTCCGTGGTTTCTGCAATATTCTATTAATTTCATTCCATTTTTGTTTGTACATTTATGTGCTGTATGTTCTCCTACCACATCTCATCTCTGTTTTTCTTTTCTCTGCCTAGTTGGGCATTGAAATCTCCTATCAGTATCATGATGTATTTGTTGTTGATGTTGGTAGTTGTTTGGTCTAGTAGTTCCCAAAATTCATTCACTTCTTGTCTTGATTTTAATTTATTGTTTTTGTCGTTAGTAGGTGTGTCCGTTTATTACTGTGTATATTTTGTTAGATGCTTTTATTGTGAGTGTGGCTATTCTGGGGGATATTGCTTTGAAGTTGATAACAGAGTTTAGGATTTTGGTGCTTACTATGAATCCGGTCCCAAATGTAGAACATGACTTTCTTACCAGGAAATTCATTATATATTCTGAATCCTTGTGATTCTAATGGTTCTGGGGAAGTGTTTTCCCATTCTTCTCATTTCTTGTAGTCCTGTTATTAATATTTTGTGTTTTGATAATGTATCTATAAGTGTTTTGAGTTTTCCAACTTTTATTAAAGAATTAACGTTATGGGTTGCTAGATAGTTTATTTGTTGTGGTTTCAACTTTTTGGGTTTGTTCAGATGCTCCGACTCATCTGTATCTCTTAAGTGACTGCCTGCTGAATCTGAGTGCAGTCTTTTCAAGTCTTTACTTGATGGTGGATTTTTCCTTAAAAGACTTTCCATATTTGACTGTCATAGGTTGTCAACTTGGGACTGCTCCCTAGTTACAACTTTTAACATTTTATAATAAAATGCAGAAAGTCTACTCATTTTCTTTTAATTTATTAATTGTTATTAAAATAAACATATTTAAAATTATAGATAAACTTCAGAAAAGAAGTAGAATATTATTTCATTTTTTAGTTACTTATAATATCTTATCTTTAAAAAAAAGTTGTGTTTTATAATAATTAACTTATTAGATTCAATTATCAGTCAATTTTTTATTGACATATGAAGTAGAAAAGTTTGGTAATTGTAGATTTTATAATGAAAAGTTAAATGTTTCTCATAGTTGTTTTTACATGTACTAATGTTTGTGCTTTCTAAATCCTACAGATTTGTATCAATTTTTTTACTATTTTTTAAAAGTTATGAATCTAGTATTTAATACAATATATCTGACAGTTGAATGTTGATTTCAGTATTCAAAACATAACTATTACATTTATAATTATGTTATTAATAATGTTTAACTATAAACAAATAATGTTATTAGTAATGTTTAACTATTACATCTACAATTAAAATTTTATTATTTTGGTTTCAACAGCTTTTTGTTAATTGTAAAAAAAAAATATATATATATATATATATAATCATATTGTAGAAATAACAGTAAAAAGTTTTGTTAATAAAAGTATTATTTATTATTGGTTGCAAATTTTTGGATATGATTGTTATAATTGTGTAATTAAATGCACAGTTGTAATTATATTGTGAAAAATAAAAACTGTGTTTACTAAATCCTTTTTTTCTCAAAAAATCAAATATGTACAACCCGAAAACTCTGAGCAAAAAGAGAGTGCTCTATCTATCGTAACACAAACTGCACGGGAAGTGGTGAAGTGAATAATTTTTACTGATGTTACATTATTTTATAATATAACAGACTTCTGTTTATGTACATACACTAGAATGAACAGAAGTAATGAAGTACTGCATGTGAATAAAAATGTAATTAATTTCCAACTGCATTATTGCAACATTAAGACATAATAATTCAACTTATCCAAACAAGCTGTAACCCATTTTATGAAAGTTATTTTGTTATATTAGTAAAAAAAAAAAATTAAATTAAAAAGGTTAAATTAAAAATTTGTTATAGGGTTGGATTATGATTTTGATTATTAGGATTAGATTATGATTGTTATAAGGTTAGGAATTGATTATGTTGTAATCAATTCATTACATATTTTCAAGCAGGGAATCTAACTCAGGACAATCAACATAGCAGGCAAGCATGCCACTGCCACCAGTGGCATGCTTGCCACTGGTGATTACCAGTGATTGTAATGATTACTACGTGTTATATAACAGCCAAGAGAAAATGTTCCAATATTCTTGCACGTATAAGATATTTTCTTGTGATTGTATTTCTACAAAAATTATCATTAATTACTTCTCAAGAGAGCTTTAATAAAAACAGTTGCCTCCACAAGACTGGAGCACTAGGAAAGGAGATGGCCAGACAGATAATTTGAATTTATGCCGGTTGCATTTAGAATTGTGTACAAGATTATTAGAGGCCAATTCAACAGTCTTTTTGCAACATTGTACACGGCAGACTAATTATATTAATGACATCATTGTAGTATTTAATGTCATTGTATAATATTTATATCAAAATTAGTCTTCAAATACAAAATATAAGTCACTATGTCATTTGCTGCAAATTATTTTAATATTTTCTCACTATCCTTTACATCCATCAAAATCACCCTTTTAAAAAAAATTACATAATGAAAAACATTCATGAGTTATTTAAATGTTCCAGCAGAAATAAACTGGTCTACATAAAACACATGTACATCGTATTGAGTTTAGTAATAAGATATACATTATGGGTCAGAAAGCTATTAGAAGTAGAAACTGTCAATAACTTTTCACAATAGAATAAGAAAGTATGCGCGCGTGCACACACACACAAATTTCATATACTGCTTCAAATAAGTATCAGTTGATCTAAAGCATGTCATTTCATTTTATAATAATTTTTCAAAGAATCTGTCTGTACATCATTTATAAATTATTGAATAAAATTTTGAATGGTTTTATTAATGTTGGTACTGTTTTATATAACAATAACTGTTAAAAGTACATTATTGAAGAAAATTTGAAGGTAAAATGAAATAAAAAAAAAAATTCAACAGAAATGTTGCATCTCCACATGATTTTTGCCTATGTAATTTGAGATGCAAAATTATTTTTTAATAGCTGATAAAATTTTACATGAAAATCATGCACCATATGATCATTTTATCATTGGACAAAATGATTTGTATTCAATTTAACTTAAATTTTAAACTTTCAGTAAAAAAAATCTGTCATTGTACACAACTACACCTTCTTTTGCTCAGTTTTATACAGGGTTTTCTAATACTATACATACACTTTCTCCATTCAATATAATAGTATGTAAGAATTAATATTCATTTATTCCATACAAATTTATTTCTATAGTTTCCATATTGTTGAGTTTTAACTATGTTCTAATAGAAACAAAAACCAATTACTTTATTGAAAAATAAAAGTAAACTCTGTAACTGCAACTGTGTGGAATTTAATCCATGATATGCAAAACCATTATTGCAGTGCGACTGTAAATCTTTTAATCTGAATATTTAAAAAAAAAATAGGTCATAGGTGAAGTATAATACAGCCGAGCACATTTATCACAAAATGGTTGTGATTTTTTTTTTAGGTTAAGTTAATTACAGAGTAATAAAACAAACATAAGTTCTTAATAATTATTATTTAAAATGAAAAATTTACCATTCAATTTTGTACACAATATGTTTAAATTATTTTTCCAAAATCATTCAAACTCTTACTGCAAAGAAATAGCTATTAACTTTTGAGCTTCCTTAAAAAAAAACTAAATCTGTTTTAATATAAAAAGAGTAAAATCATTAAATTTCATTCCTATTTTAATGTTGTAAAACATGAATTCCAGTTTTTTTGGTTAGCATAATGCTATAGTGAGGTTACTGTTTACCTATCTATTGAATCAGGAGTACTTAATTATATTTTATCGTTAGCTAAATATTAATTTGATACAGTTTATACATTATTAAATGCTGAATGAAAGATACAATTGAAGAAATTAATTAACGGAAAAATATTTTTTTGTAGAATACATTTTACAGAAAATTTTTCTAATAAAACTGTATTTATAATTCATTTAAAAAACAGGCAGACTGGATAATAAGAATATAAATATAAAGACAAAATTTAAAAAAAAAAAAACATATAGTACTCTTTAAATTGGAAAATTGCAATAATTATCAGAATGAAAAAGTAAATATTTAAATAATTACACCATTGGTGGAATAATTTTAAAATATGCAATATTGAATAAATCAATTTAGAATTATGAAAAAAAAACACCTTAAGGCAGAAAAAAGCACATGAGATAGAGAGAGATAGAAACAGACTGGTTAATGGGACGCAAACAATGTTGTAATTTAGTTTAGCCTTACATGTGAGAGGAATTTTTATTATTTTAAAATAATATTAACATGTTTCAGAAGAAATTAGTGCAAAAAATTGAAAATTATCACATTATGAATATAAAGATTGTACAAAAAAGAATATTGGGGTTTGGGGTTTTAAAGCTACTATCTCTTAAATTTGACTTACAATAATTAAACACAAATGGAATGAAATTGTAACTCTCAATTTTTCTCTACTTGTCTGGAGTAATGAAAGTTAAGGCTACTTCAATCCTATGCCTTAAATCAGTTAGATCAGTACATGGCTCACACACAAGATTCTTTATAAAACCAAAGGAAAAAATCATTGAGATGAGTGACCTTGGGAAAACAAGTTCTGTCATCAGGTTCAAGCCGACCAATCCAGCAGTTGGAGAAAACTTCATTTAACTGAGCCCGTGCAGAGCTATGTTAGTGCACCTCTTGTCAAATAAAATTCTCTGGTCCATTTTGCAGTTGAGGAAAGAGCCATGTGAGCAGGATAATCAAATAAGCAACTCCTATTATGCATCAGGAAAACATCCCAAAACTTGCTTTCAGGATGTTGTACAGAAAACATTCAATTTTTGGGAGTCCCCTTTGCATTGTAAGAGTTAATGGGGATTTTCTGACTCCCAGATATGAATTATGCATGTTAACTTTTCCACCAAGCTGAAATGTTGATTCGTCACCAAATACACTACAACCAAGAAAACAGACAATTTTCATGACATCCTTGATTTTGATTGCAAAGTTGGCAAGCACAGCGTAGTCTATAGGCTTCAATGCCTGTAACAGCTATAAACGATATGGATGTATTTGTAAATGTTTCCTTAAAACATTTAAGACTATCATCATATGAATTATGCATGTTAACTTTTCATGCATGTTAACTATCATCATATGAATTATGCATGTTAACTTTTCCACCAAGCTGAAATGTTTCCTTAAAACATTTCAGACTATCATCATCGGCATTTTCTGGTTGGTCTTCCTGACAGAGTTTTTAGTTCTATGCAGGAATGACTGACTATAATATTTAGTTCAACATTTTTTTGGTTGTCCTGTCCCTTTATGTAGAATTCAGTCGTTTCCAAGTAATTTTGCAATTGACGAATGTTTTTGTAAATTGGAGGGTCACAATTAAACTTTCTGCAGTACGCACAATGAACTGTAACTACAGATTCACATTTCAAAAACTGCAAAACACGGAAAGATTTCTGTTCAGGAGTCACTAGTGGTGTTATAAGTGGAAAAATAAGGAATCTGTGTATAAGCAAGAGTGAAACTAAACTGTTTTTTTTGCTCTTTAATTCTAACTTTAATCAACACTATACACCTTAGCCAAGAAATATGACAAATTAAAACCCGATAGTCTTTTTTGTGAATTAAAAAAAAGTAAAATTAAAAAATGTTTAACATTGAAGAAAACTATTTTAAATGACATAATTCACAAAAATATGTGATAAACTGTAACAAATCTAGTGTTAAAATCAAATTTTCTCCAAATATAAAAAAATAACCAAAATATATATGAAGGCCTAAACTATAACAGAATATTCTATTACACTAGATTGCAAAATATATATACGCAGGATATTTAGTCATTTTTGCCAGTAATTGTTTTACTCATCTTTTAATATTTCTTTATTGACAATATATGTCTTCCTATTCCACTATAAATTATAATTATTATAAATTATATAATTAATTAAATAGATTTATTTCATTTCTGGTAATTCATAGGCTATTTAATGGGCTATATATTTATGGACATCTATGACTGAGTTGCTGCAGTGAATTTAAACCATTTCTTATCTGAGTTGAGTTTGTTGCCTGATTATCCTGTTTTTTTTTTTTGGAGTGATGGTTTGTTGCAACATTTTTACTTTCACACCTGTAATACAGTAATACTGTATTTAACATGTCCTGTAAACATAAACATTTTGTTTAATAACTGATAAAAAATTGGAGATTGTAAGAAAGGTTAATGGTGAGATTTTAAGCAATGCTTCTGTGGATTTTGATGTCAGAATTTCAGTGATATCAGGTTGGGTTAAAAATAAACAGAAACTTGATCAGCAAAGCACTGAAACATCCAACAGAAAAATAATGAATGCTGTTTTCTGATTTAGTATTAACTCAATGATGGGGCGACATTGCCACATTAGCACACTTCAATAGAGAGAAACAAAAGTTCAGAAGATAATTTCTGATTTTTTTGAAAAACTAAATAGAATAATTATTTACATATTATAATAATCAGAATAGGCATAACTACCATTATTATTATTAAGAATATCATGTCTTTTTAAGTGTTCATAAAATAAACTGTTTTCCTGATTAAAAATATGTTTCCTTAATGGATTAATATTTATTGCTGATAACTTTCCCAAAAAAGTTATAATTAATTAGTTATAAAAGTTAAAATTAGTCTGCCCCAATTTTTCAGAAAAGTGGGAGGTATTTCAGATTCTCAAGAATATAGTGTAGAGTTTTTATAAAATGCAAAAGCTCAGAAATAAAACTGCTTGGAGAAGCTAAAAACAGATCATTGTCCAGTAAGCTATATAGCCTTATTAGAAACCAAAAAATTTACCTGCTCTCACAATTTAATTCAAAAGGAATATCTGCCTAATCACATAGATTCATGATATTGTCATTTAGCTAAATATTTTAATATTCTAACTTAACTAAAATGGCTCAACATTTTATCAATTGTTATTCTAATTTCTAGTTTATTAAATATTTTCTACCCTGAAATCTACAAGTAAGGTAAAAATATGGATAACTGGATTTAATTTTCATCCGATTAAAATTTATTTAGGTTCTGTTAGAAAAAAAAATCAATATATTTTTCATTAATTTATTCTTTTTGACAACAAATAATTCTGAGTAAACTAATATTTGAAAAAAAAATGTAACATTTAAAATATTTTGAACCTGTACATAATGAATATTTTCATAACATTGTGGTAAAAATGCCCGACTATATTTGATTAAACTGACTTTGTTTTTTATTAAAAAATAGTGTATTTCATATAATTATTATTTTTCATAAAAAATAATCATTATTTTATATTTTTAAAAGAAAGTTTTAAAATTATATGCACTAACAATACTAATTCAATGCAGTATTATTATTTAACCATTACGTATTGTGTAGAAGTGAATTTATTTCACTTCAACAGATTAATTAAAAATAGATATTTACAAATAAAATTTTATAAGTATTAAAATACTATACTAATTAATAATAGTAATAATGACAATAATTAAAATAACAGTTTGAATGTACAATATCTAAAATTGTATTATTTATAATAAATATTGCTATAACTTATTACTTTGATAGGTATTGTCATAATCAAGTATACAAATTAAGCCTATACATACATTTTTATAAGCATTTTTATTAATATAATACAATATATTTAATATATTTAAACGGTATGTAAAATTAATTACTTTTTAGGTAATTATTATACAAATACATAAATTATCTATTATTTAATAAAATCTAAACATAAATGTAATAAATCAGAAAAATAAAAATTGTACCCTTTCTTTTAAAACACACAGTAGAAACAAATTTACAATAATTCTACATACTGATAAAATCGGTTACAGTAAACGTAAATAAATAACTATATTCTTTATAAAAATTATTTTTTTGGTTAAAAACTTATTCATAAAATGGGCACCAGACATTTTTTTCTGGTTCAAAACAATAAAAAAATTTTTTAATTGTACAAGCAATTGTCAATCTCTATGGTAAAGTGGTAGAAAGTGGTAGTGAATTCATCTTTTATATAAAAGAATAAAAGATACTGGTTTTGAATCCTTTTGGATTGCTTTTTTTTTGTAAAGATTGTGCTTTTTTGCAAAGTGTATTTATTTACACACTTACAAATATTACACACTTGCTCATGATGAATTTTGTTCTTAAGTTATGAATTAAAAGGTTAAATCTTAAAAAAACCTTAGATTATTACAAAATATAATTAACCAACAATTATTTTATTAGATATACTCAATCTAATGCTTATTCCTTTGATTTAAAATGGTTACTATAACATAACTGCGTTTTTTAATGTGAATCATATTTTTAGCTCACCTGTTATTCAACTATCTAACAAGGTAATATTAAATTATTTCTACTCAATCAAATTCAGAGGAAAGTTCACATTCAGAAGGAAGTTGAAGTCTTTCTGCTAGGGATCTTGTATGGTATTGATTTTCAACAGTTCAAAAGAGAGAACTCAAGGAGTTCTCATAATCAGATCACACAAGTTGTAATTAAAAATAAATTTGAATATGATAAGTAGTTTGAAAGAAGTCTCACAGTATGCATGAGGTAGTTTCAAAATGTTTTTGGGATTGATGTCTTTTGATTGAAATAGAAATTATTTTTTCATAAATTTGCAATGACTATGATATCAACATATGTTCAATTTTATCTTATTTTTTTTATCTTTTCAACAGTAGCAACAGCTGTGTGTTTGTTACATGTATGTGTAGCATCACTGCAGTTCAACATTCTCATTTCATTAAACACTGGCCAAATTTTGAGTTTTGTATAAAAAAAAAATCCAGATTTAAGAATCAAACAATACAGCTTGAAAATCATATGGTGAAATGGCAAAAGAAAAAAATTGTTGAGTTGCATAAGCTTTTCTTTGAGTCTGTGTAAATGGTGATGATGATGTTGATGAAAATTTTTATAACTGGTATCTGTCTACAATTAATGGAAAAATTATTGAGCATATTTCTAGTGAAATAAGAAATATGTTGAGGAAATAAAGTCAGAAATCGGGATATCAATGGGAAGCTGCCAGTCTTCACAATAAGCTGAAACTGCATGTTGGTTAGATTGTTTCAAAAATATTTCTGACATATAATTTATGCTGGTCATGAAGTATCTTGTTCAGTACAGTATAACATCTTGGAGCTTCCAGATCATGTTAAAAACATCTTTGAACAGAACACCTACAGGCTGGGAATTTTTTACAATGTTGTGAAATATATATTTCATAAGATTGATTTTTAAACATGATTGATTGATTCAATTACAAAAAATTATGAAAATATACTTTGTTTAAAAATATAAGATTTATTTTACAATATTATTTTTAGGTTAAAATAAAATCTGCATTATATTATTTTTACCACCATGGGTTGGTAATTAAAGACTTGACTTACACTCTAATCTTGTACTGAAGCTAGTGGAATGCAAGCTTGAAATATCTACTGAAGAAGATAGTCACATGATGTTATTGACAATACTGAAGAGGTTATGTCAGGTGCTAGTTCTTTAGAGATGTAAATACTAATCTTGAAACAGTTACTCTTAAATAGGTTAAAATTACAGACAGAGTTACTAAAATCTCATTCAAGTACAACACAAATCTCATCAAAATTCAACAATTTGTAATGTTCTTCTATATCTGTAAAATGCAAGACTTGTTTTCAGGACTTTAACAAATAAAATTATACACATAATTTTACAATTAAATTCAGAAAATTTGTAAATATAATATTCTTATTTGTTTTGTAAATAGTAGCTCTGGTACGTACTAATGACATACATATGCATGCACACACATTCTTATATGCTTGTACATTCTTACTTTCTTTTTCTCTTTAACACACACACACATATACACACCCCACACATACACACACACTTTGTAGATTAAGAGTGTTGATTACAATGATCAATAATTCATAGTGAAAAAAAAGGACTAAAAAATAAAATAATGAATGAAACATTTTTGCTTTTGATCCATTCTGCATCTGTTCAAAAACTATTGTCTGTGACTGGTTATTTTATTTTTATTAATTTATTAAATTGATATTTTATAATCTAAAAATTTGCAATTTTTCCATTATTAAAGTTAAGTATAATATTACTGAATTTTTCCTTTATATATATACATTTTTTAAAATTGAAATTCAGCATTTTACATTTTTTTAAGACCGTTATATAGCAATCAAATACAATAACACATTTGAGTACACTACCTATAATTCTAATTTTAAAAGTAGCTTATTCTTGTTACCACAATAACTTTAATGTACTTCATTAATAGATAATAATTTAAAATAATTGGATGGTCTTATATAAAATAAACATTTATTACTGTTCAGTTTCTCTTTATACTCTCAATTAGTTTTTTTTTCTATAATATAATAACAATAATAAGAGAACAACTACAACACTAAAACTATATAATAAATCAACCAAAAAAAGTCTAAACATTAATAACCTGAATTCATTTAATAGTAAGTAATTATGTTTTCAAAGCTATAATTAAATTTTATTAAAATAAATGTAATCAGCGTACAATTATATTCTAAGTTTCAATATTAATAATAACTATTATTGTGTGTTTCATTTTAATCAACATTACATATTACTAACATTTCTAAAGTACATAACACAAGTTTGTATTTACAAAAAATACAATTTAAGATCTTTTAAATGAAAATTGATGTATGAGATCAGCATAATACAATGAAGCATAAATGAATCGATAAAAACTATCATCACAGTGAATATAAAATGTTATACAATTAGACTCATTTATAAAATAATTAAAAATACAAAACAGTCAAATAAAAATTTGTACTCGGCATATTATAAGATTCTTTTTTTCTAAACAAATAAATCATTCAGTAAAAAAAAAATCATATTTATATTAACATTCTTAAGATGAATATATATTTATTTATTTTTGAAATTAATATATTTCCACATAATTGTAGTGTCTGTCTGACCAAATGAAGACAACAATCACTGACAGCTCAGGGAGTAAAAAAAAATTGTACAACAGAGGTTACAGAATTTTGATAAATTTTAAATTGTAATGTACTCATATATCAGATTCAATAACATTTATTTTTTAAACAAATTCGATAATATGGATACCTGAACTTTGTTATAAAATTATTTCAAAAAGAAAAGGTGCTTATTGTTAATTTGTATTTTAATATTACAACAACACCAAATATTAAAACATCTTGCTGTCTAAAGACAGGAACAAATTGCATTTTCCACTGCAGCCAAAATCTTTTCTGCCATAATTATTAATAATAACTCATGCTATTTAAATTAAAATACCTTGAGTACAACTTTTAGCTTGTTTGTAATGTTTTTCCTGCTTATTTAAATGTAAGGAGAAAAGGATGATGAATGTACTTGATGACGGTTATAAATAATTTTATTATAAATATTAAATGGAGGGATTTAATAACAGACAAGGTTTAATAAAGTTAAGAAAAATAGAAAATATCTAGTTGAGGTCTAAGACCTATTGTCAAAAACATTAATAGAAGAAAAATTTAAACAAAATTGTCAGAGAAGTACAATTTAAGAAAATAAGCGGGTAACAAGGTGAGAAGAGGCCACACAATGAATTCTGAGATTAATAATTTCTTTTGTCAAAGGTATAATTTCCATAACTGGATTCACTACATATCATCTGGTGGACTTCTATCTGTTTTTCATACCTCCTTTATTCTTTGTCTTAAATTTATGTATAAAATATATTATATCTCTATAAAACAAAACTTCCAAATATCCAAGATGAAAAAATAAAATAAGAAACTTAATCAGTTAAAACTCAACATTAGGACATTAGGTACATTGATGATGGTTGTAAATAATTTTATTTTACTATTAACATTAAACAATGGAAGGATTTAATAACAAACAAGTTGGAATAAAGATAAGAAAAATGTAGAATTATCATACGATCTTCTACAGTACATTCTTATAGAATATCATATAAGAAGGAATGCTATAGAGAATATCCATAGAAAGAAAGAAAGAAAGAAAGAAAGAAAGAAAGAAAGAAAGAAAGAAACAGAGCAAACTGTAAAGTATCGATATCAAAATGTTAGTGAGGCTGAAGTTAGTATTATAAACAGACTAAACTATCAAAGATACAAAGTTGTTTTTCTTTCTACAGTAACTTGAATGCAAGTCAATCCACAATAAAAAAAAAACATCCAATCAATTGTAGTAGTAATAATTTACTTTACTTACTAGAAATGAACTCCATTATTGAAAGATACTGAAACATAATTTTTGTGTGTAGAATCATAAAAATTTGTCTGGACTACTGCTGATTTATTTATTTTTAATATAAATAAATGATGATTCAATCCTAACTATTTTTGATAATCGTAACTTTATTGATAAAAAAACAATAATTAGGAAATATTAAATCCATTTCTATTATAAATTTCAGAATATTTAAAATTTCCAAACACAATTTTATAGCATTTTAAAAATTATTTACATGAATATATGTGGGGAATTGTAACTGAATCAGAAAATGCCTATGAACGTAAAAGAAAATCAAACTAATCAGTTTGATCTAGGAAGAAGAGTAAAGATGCTGTCTATCACAAACTTTGTTAAGATGTATGTTAAAGATCTGATCACAAATAGTCTTAGAAGAAATGCTCTAGATGAAACAATCAATATAGGAGGAAGAGAGTAAATGTAAGGTTTGCAGGTGACATGCTTTTTTTTTTTAAAAGGAACTCAGGATATTCAATAGAAGATTTAATAATTAGAAGAAATGACAGAATATGGAATGAAAATTAATGATAGCAAATTAGAAGTAATAAGTGTAGGATACAATAAGAAAATTCCCAAAAGAAAATAGAATTGAACAAGTAAAACAGTACAGATATTAAGGTAAGTTAACAGAAATTGTAAAAATGAAAATTAAATGAAATCAACTATGGCAACGGGTAACAAAGGATTTAACAGACAGAAGCATTTATTGTAAGTTAGAGTTAAGAGTTTAAGAAGCAACTTGATGCACTGTTGTTTTGTAGGTTTGGAGTGTATTTCTATATAATTGTGAAACATGAACACTAAGAAAAAGGAAAAAGATGGTGGTGTTTGAAATGTGAGCATGAAGGAGATTAAAGAAGATTAAATGGATAGACAAGATTAAAAATGATGAAATAATGAGGCGAATTAATGAGAACAGAAGCTTAATCAAAACAATTCAGAATAGGATGGTTTGGAACAGATCCTTTTCCTTAAAAAGATTTATTATATTAAAATATTGCTAGAAGAATTGGTAGGAGGTGCAAAAAAGGAGTAACTGAAAAAAGTAAAAATTACAGAATTCCTAATGATTTGTCCTGACAGAAGAAGCTATCAGGATCTTAAAAAATTAGTTGGGAATAGAAAAGAATAGAGATGGATATGGTAAAAGGGACCTGGTCATTCAGAGAGCAGATAATAATATGATGATGCTAAATTCAACAATTATGATTTTTAAGTAAATGTAGATTTATTTTTTGTTGATAATATTTTGATACGTAGATGATGGTCAGATAGAAAGGGTGGAAATAGAAACAAATTAATGTACTTGACCTTGAATCTTGGGGCATAGCTATTCTAAAATTACTTAGATTTACCTTATAAAATAGATTAATTTTTTATAATGTAAATGAAAAAATGACTTTTACATGTTCTTAACTCACAAAATTTTGATTTTTTTTTTACATGTACCATATCATACCATAACTTCTCAGTTTAAATATATTTTAAACAACAAAATATTAAAAAAAAAGAAATGATGAAATGAAAAGAAATATATGTTTAAAGGATGACATTTTTTTGATGAATTTTTCAGATATTAAAAAGTATATGCTGTTTACAACAAATTAAATCTTTCAAATATGCACAAATATTTCAATATAATCAATTATAAATCAATAATTAAATTATTTCTGTTTGAATTAAATGAAAAGTTTTTTAAAAAAGACGTACCACATCCACATCATTACACATCACATCATTACATCCACATCCATTACATAAGATGAATGAAAAGTAGTATGTATAATAATATATGATATGAGTAAAGAATATGGAAATGAGTATAGGAGTGGAGTGTATTAGCTAAAAAATATTTTTATTATTACTGTTACAGATCAAATTAAAACGACTGTATTACTTTTTATTTGAATGAATATGAAATTATTGCTAGGTATTTATTGAAAAATTATAAAATGGGAAACTTACATACTCATACATGAAAATAATCTTTTTTTTTGTTACACTAAATACGTAAAATGATAAATATTAAAATAACTAACAAAATAAAATTACAAGTGACCTGTTGAGTAAGAATGAGATATTTCTTTCTGTTTCCATTATTGAAAATTTAACTCTTAGTTTACACTTAAGTTAAGTTTACAGATACGTTTTCTTTGAGATAAATCCTATTAAACTATAAAATGTGCTTTGATTAATTATTCTCCAAAAGCAAAGATTGTTCACAATTATTAAAAAAAAATCTATTTTTTTTTTAAAGGAAAATGCCTATTAAAGATTTCATTTTGTTTTTAGTTGCTGAATACACAAACTTTATAAATTACTGTATCAAGAGTGCAAGTAACCTGAACTGGAACATGTAGTCAGCAAATATCAAATAGGGATTAATTACAGGCAAAAGAGGAAAAAATGGCAAGACTTAATGATTTACTATATGCTACATTCATCTTTATAAAATTCTTCAGATAGTATCTTTAGTGATCTAAGAGGGATTCTGGCTGATAAAAAACAGACTTTTAATTTACAAAAAGTAGTATGTGGATACAGTTGAAAAATGATGTTTCAATATGTGATCATTATGTTTTAAGATGACTGTTTTTTTTTTCAGAATTTCGGTATGCAAATAATTTAAATGCAAAAACAAAAAAATATAACTATACATTCAGTTGATACATCATGAAGCATAAAATGTACGTCCATTTAATATACGTAAATAAAGATTTTTTGTATATATATTAATTTTATTCACAAAATTAGCTGTTTCTATTCAGGCCTTAATTTAGTGGCTTATTTGATTTTCTAGTAGAGGTTCAGCATAGTAATAATAATTACAAGGGAATTTTGAAACCTCATAATTTTCAATACTTAAAATACAGATAAAAATTACAAACTTATACTCTTAAAAAAATGATATTATGTATCCAACTGCATAATGCATAGTTATTGTATTGAGAATTCTGTAATGCTATACAGGAACACAAAAGTAAACATATTAAGAAGCACTGAAGTAAGAAAAAAATGTATCATTGTGGATGGTTTGCACTGATAAAAGATCGATTAATTTGTTTGTCTTTATGGATATATTTATTCTAGAACGTATTTAATTAATTGTTTTTATGTACAGGATATTTATATAAACCTTTTCAAGAATTCAAGAGATGGTTTCCCATATCAAAATAAAGAAAATAACTTTATTTCAATAAATGTCTGGAAACGCTTAGTTTACCAGGTATCCGCCATTTTGTATTTTTAACATAAAAATTTATTTCTCAGCTGAAATTTCATACATGCTCTCTCTCTTTTTCTGTTTAGCCTCCAGAACCACCATAAAGTATTACTTCAGAGGATGAGTGAGCAAGATATATAACCTGATCTCTCAATCCATTTCAAAATGGCAGTCACGTAAATTTTTAAATGTTATATTTTTTGTAATGTCTGGTCTATTTAAATGTTATGTTATTACAAAAAATGTTAGTGTTTTATGGCAAAAACAATGGATTGAAATGGACTGAGAGATCGGATTCATTATTTTTGTACAAGTAAACCTCTAGGTACCCTAGCAGTATATGAAATTTCAGCTTGATATGATTAAATATTCCTGAGAAATAAATTTTTATGTTAAAATACAAAATACAAATAGGATACCTGGTAAACTAAGCGTTTCCAGACATATGTTGATATAAAAAGTTTTCTTTATTTTGATGTAGGGTACCAAGCCTTGAATTTTTGAAATGGCTTATTTCAAAATAAGCCATTTCAAAAATTTTGAACAAGAATTTTGTACATTCTGTATATGTACAAGTATTTGTTGTGTCCTAACTAGAATAGTTGCTGGCAATCTGACATGACACGCAAGACACTCCCAAATATGATATATAGCTATCCTTAAGTGTTAGACAATGTTTGATAACAAGAATTTTGTGCCAGGATTATTGGGAAAAGTGATGAGTGAAGTTATTTCCTGTTGCCTTTTTCACTGAGCCAATCAAACAGTTGCCTATCAGTGTAAGAGTTAATATGCTCTTGCATATTAGCATGTCAAGTTCACTGAAATGCTGGTGATAGTAAAACCTACAAGTGACATCTGTGTAACTCTGTTCGGTGACATTCTATTTACCACATGGGCTGGCCATAGAGAGAAAATCAATGCTCTCAGAGAAAGTAATTGTGACTCATACTTCTTATCACAGGTGTTTTACATGTGTCCCAGCCATAAGACTGAGACAGAACTATCTGATAACAGTAGTAAAGCAACAGATTAATATAATCCATTCTTTTGTGACACACTGCTTTGACTCAGCGAATTAATTACAAAAAAAAAATTATATATATAAATATAATGATTATACTGCATACCAAGAGATATATAGAGCGCTTCAAAATATTGAAATGCAATGAAACTTAAAAAAATTGATATTCAAGCAATTCAAGATACTGCTTGTCATTAGTAAAAATATTTTAAATACCTCAGCATGATCTATCTAAGAAATGTTTTCTTAAAATGTCTTCACTTTTATTACTAAATGATTTTTAGAATCAGTTTACTGACACTTGATTTAATGATTTACTCTTACTACTTCATCAGTTTACATCTGCTATACATTATCCTGTTATGCAATATACCCGTTTTTTATGGAAAATTACTGACTTCTTAAGCTTATGGATTTCTTTTTTAACATCTTAGAATTGTTAATCAAATAAGTTTGGCTTAGTTTATTAACAGCAAAATTATTAATGGCTAAAATTATTAACAGCAAAAGATCAAACACGTTTAATTGTGATTTAGGTAATGCCTTTCCTAAAAAAAAAAAATTCTGTGTCAGCAAAAAACATGAGCCATTAGAAACTAGCAAACAGTAATGATACTATTACGATTATATTAAATATCGCTAAATAATTAAATACAAGGCTATATTTTACATTTTCAGATAAAAAAATTAAATTGACAGATGACTATCATAAAATTTACTAAAAATATTAATTTCTTAAAACTAACTGTCAATTACACTAGGAGTGACTAGAATAGTTGTAATCTTATCATTAATTTATTTTTTATATTGACAAATATATTATGAACTAATAAGTGTATAGCACTGACTAAGTGGTCTGCAGATTAATGCAATGACTTATAAAATGAAAGATAAATGAATATATTCCTAGTAACCACAATATCTAAGTATTTAGTTTCTCTATTAATAATTATATCATTTGGATCGTTTGGTTAAAGTATTCAATATGTAAAACTAATGAAAAATGCCAGTACAAAATATCACAACAGCTGTAAGATGTCTGGCACTTAACATTTTCATATCATTATAGTACTTGAAAAAAAAAATGAAATAACATCAGTCTATTCTAGATCTATTTAAATGATCTAATTATAATAATCTACAAGTAAAACTACAACAGTTATTTTGATACAGTATTAATTTATTCACAACTATTTTTCTTACATATACTTAAAACACAGTTATACCCCAATCTATGCTATTATGATTTAATATAAACTTTTGTAACAAAACCTATTGTAAATAATTACAAAAACATGCAATGAATACATCATTAAATTTCTAAGTATCTAAGTTTAAAAAATAATAGTGATTATTTGATGGATTGAACAAAAAAAAAATAAGGAAGAAGCTGATGAGTATTTGCAGTGCAATTAAAAAAGCAGACATCTATTACTTTGAAAGAAGATAGAAGAAGAAATTTGATTTAATGAAGCGAGCATCAAAAAAATCAGAATGAAAGCAACTGATTTTGACAAATATTCAGTAGCAAAATCATGGAAGATAATAAAGAAAATATCAAGTGACAGAAGAAATTTGTATAGAATAATTCATATTGAGGTTCAGATGAATCTCATATAAGCAATTCCTTTATTCCTCAGATTTCTGTAAGACATTTATTTTAAATTTTCATCTTCAATGTTATCAACAGTACAAGTAAATTTATATGATGAGTCTCTGGTTCAAGGTAAAGGCCCAGGTAGTTGATATAATTGACAGCAACTATATCAATGACCAAACAAGCTATTAAAATGAGGCTTCTCATTTATGTAGCTCTAAAATAAGAAGATCTAAATTTAAAGTGTTTTTACAAGTTTGTTACAGGGAAATTCATTCATGTTGGAATTTTTCCATTAATATTACCAGAGTGTATACATTGTTTAAACTTGGTTTAAGAATTTTAATCAGGTTTTAACATTACTGGTAGAATAATCAATTTCTAAATTTTAGATACCACAGATGAAATGTCAAAAGTAAGAATTGCATGATAGATGCTAGTCATTTTCCTACGTAGTAGCATATATTGTCACATATGATTCATGAATCAGATCCATAAATAATTTGTTAATTAAAAATTAGTAACTGGTAGTAGCATGATATAAGCAAATGTAACCTATTGACAAAAGTTTGAAAAGAAATAAAAGCATTATGTTTGAGGTATGACTGTAATAGTAATTGAAAACTTTCATAAAATTAAAATTTCAAATTTTTATATAAAATGTTATAATGTAACAACAATTTGAAGTAAATAGTAAACACATAAATTAACGAACATAATACATTAATAAACAATAACATTTTTCACATACTTAATTATTAACAAAGCACTTAACAAACCCTAGAAGGAGCAAAGAGTTAATTTTTTGGTAGTGAATTAGGTACTAAAGTAGTGCTATTGATGGAAAAATTTATCACTTAAAACTTTGGGGATTATTTATTCATAAGGTGATAATTTATACAATTTTCGGCATAGTAATGTTTACATTCATTCTTTTTAGATAAATGCAATTTTATTAATTAGTGATCAATTATACATGTATTAATAAAAATT
Source organism: Lycorma delicatula (assembly GCF_047948215.1). Lineage (NCBI taxonomy): Eukaryota > Metazoa > Arthropoda > Insecta > Hemiptera > Fulgoridae > Lycorma > Lycorma delicatula. The sequence continues at coordinate 80,311,372 of NC_134460.1, read as the reverse complement.
TAGTCGAGGGTGTTTAATGTATAACTCTGCTGTAAACCATCTGCCCACATAGTTTACTTTTTCTGTTCAGCAATTCAACAAAAGTTCTATTTTTGAGATCACACATGATTTTATACTCTATTTTTCTATATAATAAACAAACATAAAAAGCAAAAGTTATGAAAAAAATCAGTGCAACAATGTTTCACTGAAAATGAATCACAATTTACAATAAATTATAAACAAAACTCAATTGTAAGAAGTATTATTGCAAATAAAAACATGAGGATAGCTTAAAAATAAATTGATATTTTAATGTTATAGTCCTAGCTGGTCTAGTGGTTAACTTGTTGCAAATCAATTGTTTAACAGTTGATTTTTGAAGTCGAAGGTTCTGAGGTTCAAATCCTAGTAAGGGTTAGTTGTTTTTATATCGATTTGAATACTAGACAGTGGATACTGGTGTACTTTAGAGGTTGGGGGTTTAGTTAAACACATGTCTTAGGAATGGTTGGCCTGAGTCAGTACAAGACCACACCTATTTTATACATGTCATACATATCCTCAAATCATTGGGCCATGGGGGGGATTGCTTACTGTTCACTAGTTGAACAGATTCAATGTACACATTTGGAAAATTAATTTTATAGTTAAAAAGAGCCATACATTTGAATGAATTAAATAACATTCTGTGTAACGCAAATACAATGAAAGTTACAATATTTTAAAATAAAGATCCAAAAATGACAAAATTAGAAGTGAGTTTCAACTGCTGCTTCTAGGGTAAAAGTAAAATTAAAAATTAAAAAGTTCCCAAGAAAGAACCAATAACCAATAAATAAATAGTAACTATAAGTAACACTTTTCTATCTGATAATTTATTATTTTTATTAGCAAAACCTTTCAGACTTGTTTTATCTTCTGATAAAAGAGCATTTACAATAATAGAATAGGTGACCCATCCGAATACATTCAGATAATATAATTTATGTAATAATATAAAATATATCATACAATATTGTACACATCATAGAAACTTAACTGAATTATTAATGTTAACAATAACAAAAATAAATAAGATTTCCTTAATTAATCATAAAAAATACTAAATTTTAAATAATGTACGAGTTAATATAAAAAAAATACATATTTTAATATTTCATAAATACAATACAACTAATAAATATTTATAATTTGTAATCAAATTAAAATTTCTATTTACTTAAACTCACAGCTGAACAGAAGTATGTTTATATCATTCCAAAGCCCTCTGTTCCTTCACTAATTGCTAAGAGGAGTGCTTTTTCAAATTGTTCATAGCATTCATAATCGGGCAAACAAAGCTGATTAAAACTGAAAAAAAGAATAAAAATGTAATCACTGGTTACTAATAAAATTAGATTTAAACAATGTTCTAAATTGGAAAATATTAAAAGAATTCCTACATAATGTTTTTACTACAAACCTCCAAAGTACAACACCTTATAAACAATAAACCTAATTTGTAAATATTGAAAATAGTAAGTATATTTTAGAAACAAATGATGATTTTGTTATAACTAAAAATAAATAGAAACAAAAACTCAAACCACCAATATCAGTTTGAGAGGGACACATTGTTTAAATAATGTTGACAATGAAAACTGATTCTGGTTGTCATAACTAAGAAAAATTAATCTCTTTCAACTCACAGGAGAGAGTCTAATTAACACTTTGACATTGTATAAAACAGCTTTTAGTAAATTACGAATGTAGCATAAAATAATAAATACTTGACTGAGACTGTATTCAATAAATACAAAAGTACACTTGACACCTCCTTTAATAACTGATTACATGGTTTAGTAAAAATTATATCAAGCCTTCTGTTTAATCAGTATAATAAAAAAAACCTGATGGACAAATTAGCACATACGAAAATACAACTGGAAGCTAGAAATGGAAATAAACATATTATTTTCATGAATGACACTGATTTGCAGCAGGATTGAGGCAAATAAAACACATTTATTGTATTTAGATTATAAAATCTGAATATAAGTAATTCATTTATTTACAATATTTATCAAAAACTTAAATTTGATATTTATTCAGTAATGACCAATTAAATCAATTTTAGCTAAACAATAAGCTATTATGATAAACAAATTAAAGTAGATACAATGCATAAATAAATATTCAAATCTTGTTGTACATGATGTGAGTTTATGATTCTATCAACAAACATTGTTGCTGGTCACACCACTGCTTTCCCCTGCTGACTTTAACCCAACAAAGTCTCCTCATTCCATGTCAATTTTTATGTTTTTCTTGTCACTCTATTATCCTTTAATCCTTCTGCCTGACTTGTCATTTCCTGCATCATCCTAGGTCCCACAATTCTTTCGTTTTATTGGTATATCCAGATTGATTGGTTCTGCTGCTTGCTAGCATATTGGTTTTGCACAGTATTCTTTTATGAACTTCATCTGCCCATCCTTCATTTTTCACTTCCTAGCTACTTTTAGTTTCTGTTGTAGTTTAAGATGCAGATTAATAAATTAAATATGTAGTAAATCAAATATGAATATTTTTTTCTGATACTTTAGTTCTCCTTGTACTAATTGATGAGTACTCCAAAAGAATCTTCTCTCTTATTCGGTCAACCGATTTCATCTTGAGTAAATAAATTTTTTACTCTGACTGGTACACAGTAACGCATTATGTACATCATATCAAGAATGTGTATAATTAAAAAAATAATAAAAAATAGATGTGTTATTTTAATAGAATGAGGTAAAAGAGTAGAGGTTTATATTAATTACTTAAAATATAAAGACATGAAATAATTTTAAGGTAAGTATACTGAATACAAGAATATATCAAATATATTAAACAACTACAAAGTAATTCAAAATTCAGGTGTTTAATAAAAATTGTTTGAATAAATATTAATGTAAAAGTTGAGTGGGGTGCAGAAAATTCAGGGGATATTTTATAAATTTTTAACTGGTATTATTTCAAAACTAAAACGAATGAGTAATTTTGTTTCTGTAAAAGAAAATCTTTTAACTGCATTTTAAATAAAGTGGAAAAAAATTTATAAAGTGTTTCAGTAATTCATTAAAAATAACAACGGAAAGACCCTTCTCATAAGCCGAATATTGTGATGAGTTACATGAAAAGAATTCTGTTTTTTAGTTGAATTATTCTTTAGTTGAACTATTAATTATTAATAGCTGAACTATTCTTTTTAGTAAAGATAGCACATTCATAAATATAAACACAGGGATAAATTAAAATATTTATTTTTTTAAATATCAGACAATGAGATTCATACTCACTGGGGGCAGAAAATGACCTAATAACCCATTTTTGTATCTTAAAAACTTGTTCTGACTTTTTGAGGGAGTCCCAAGAGATGATATACTTTATATGGGAATATATATAGGAATAATAAATGTTTAATACTGATGAAAAGCTTAAGAATTTTATTAAGGTGCTTCGGTTCAATTTGATTATCTTAAGAGCTTGTTATTTAAAAAAAAACAACCAGAAATTTTGTTTTATGAGCAAAATAAATACTATCATTATCATTAATGGAAATTTCATCCATGCAATCAGCAATGTTAGATCTACTTGAAAAGAATAATGCAGTGTTTTTTCATGTTTAAAGTTAGATGGTTACAATCCATCCTCTTACTTATTTTCTTATATAGAGTTGTTTTATTATTTTATACACTTAATTATGGTATTTCTTTGAGTACCAGATCCTATCTATCAGAATTCTAAAGGAGCTTATAGCCAAAATTCCTCAAAAAAAGTTTTCAAATTTTTCCTATATGAAATAATACACATCTCCATGAAGATGGGTAAAAACCTCCTGTTTGAAATTTTAAGATAATTTTTATTAAAGCAGTTTAAAAAAAATTGAGATATTTTAATTTTAATTGTCTGATATTTTTTGTTAAAATGCATGCTAATAACTCATAAGAATAGTTTTGCCAAAAGAGAGGTGGCACCTTCATTCCTAATTAAAAATAAAATGAAAACTTGGGAAATTGTTTCAAATATTATTCTTGTATGTTGAAATTTTAAGTAAAAAATTCATTGTGAGTATTTAAAATATGTAAATTAAAAATAATAAACACCAAAAAGTAAGACGTTTAATTTTTCATTATATTGTCACTTGCTAGGAAGAGGTTTAATTTTAAGTACTACTTTATTTTTTAAATACATCATAAGAGAATAAATGCCAAAATATATTTTTCGTCATGTAACAATTTTTCTAACAATGAGTGTAAAGGGCTTCCATTTAAATACAATAAAAAACAATCGTAAGAATAGAGTTCATCAAGTTATTTCTAGCTTTTACAAATTTAGTTCAATTTCTTTAGTCTTATAACATGGAATATACACACTCCCAAATCATCTGTTGCATATATTTATTTTTTATTAGCTGGTTTCAGGAGCCTGGCTTTATTTAATATGTAAATAAATCTAAGAATGGGCTTTTCGTACAGCCACTGGTAATAATAAAAACACCAGGCATGGTCAACTGGCAGGCTTCCAACAATCAAACCACATAAATACTAGGGACACAGTGACTTACTAGGTCCTCAAACCTTAGTGTGGATCCAGTGGCAGTCTAGACAAAACTCACAGAACAATGCAAGATGTAAATGATGATCAAGGATAAGGAAAATAGGTGGATAACAAGAAAGGAATGGTCTACCCACAGAGGAACTGCAAAAAAAACCCAGAAATGACTGCTTTAAGGTCCTTCTCAAGCAGTGGATAATCATTCTACTCCCAATTTCTCAGGTGGTCAGAATACTTTTATCTAACGTGAAAACAACTAATTATTGATATTTTATGTTGACTGGGTAAAATATATACTGCAGGAATTAGTTTTCCTTCAATTATAAAAGTCACCAGAGAAAAGTCTTAGGCTTCCTTGCAGAAAACAGTTACCTATCTCCATAATTGTGTGGTGTGTGGAAGTATTCCACTGTACAATGAACTGATCGACCAAACCCCAATCAAGGGTGCAGTTACATGATAGTATCAATATTACACAAATGTTCTATGGTTGCTAGTAAAACTTCTGAGAAGTGGTATAATAACTCACTAATATATATTTATATTATAAAACTATAAATTATAAAGTACCAAAAGAAATAAATTCTTGTAGTCAATTAAATGAAAACTACATTTACCATGTATGAGCAGTTGGGAGATTTCCAAATGTAGGTGCTGGAGTCAATTGAAAACGAGGACTAAGTTCCTTAAAACCACCAGGAGGAAGCTGAGAAGAACCAGTAGTAAACTGAAGTAATCTTGCCATTTCCTCTGTAGTAAAATTTGATACAGCTGTCCAGAACCAATCTAATATTCTTCTAAATTCTGGAGAGGAACCATTTATAATGTGATGTGCACGAAAATCTGCTACATTATATTCTCCTGTACCGCATAATAAAAGCTGAAACAGATTTCAAATATTTACTTTTTTGAATATGTGCTTAGAAATGATATAAAATATTTATCTATTTTTATTAAGTCTGTTACCATGCACTGATTGTTTGACATAGTTCAACGAGGAAGATTAGATAACTGGAATGATTAATGAAAAAATTGCATTCTATTAAAAACTAAATCTATATATAATCAGGATCTTTATTGACTATTGTATTACAATGCCAGATTAATACTTTTAATCTCTAAAACCTATCTATAGTAAAATTAGAATAGCTGAAAAATTTAAATACCTCAGAGAAATAATAAAGTATATTAATTTGAAAAGCTCTATCTCAGAAATGAAACCAAATAAAATGGAACTAACCTATGAACTAATGAAAAATACATAACAAAATACTTTCTTTTAACACAAAATTTAGACATATAACACAACCATTAAACCAGAATGCTTTATATGCTGGAGAAACGACAATGATAATAAAAGGATTGAGATGGAAAAAATAATTTAAAAAAAGAAGGAAAATTTAAAAAAGATTTTAGGACCTTAACGTAAAATAATAATAATAATAAAAAAAAAATAATGGATTCTGTCAGAAAAAAAATTATTTAGGCTTTAGAAGTTTTGCTTATAGATACTTAAAACAAATGGAGGACAATAAATGGATTGTTAATCTAAACAAAAAGATTTAAAGGAATAAAATATTAAAGAACAAATTTCGGACTGATAAAATAAAATTAAGTAAGCATAAATGAATAAAGTAAATAAAAGAATAAAATAAGTAAAAATAAAATAAGAATTTTCAGGAAAAAACAAGAGGAAAAAGAAGAAAATTTTTTCCAAAAAGAAAGATGAAGTTAGAAAAAATGTAAGAGTACTAGCAGAAAGTAAACAAAGTATAGTTATCTTTTTTTAATGTGATCTGTAGATGGTCTAAGCTAAAAAAAGCACCTCTACAGTGAAATAAAGATGAGGCCCCTCTTTAGAAAAATGTATTTCTTGATGCAAATGTATAAAAATGTTATTCATGGTCTGATTAAAGACTTGTTCTCTGAATTCTAACATTTATATATAAAAATTATTTTGGAATCTTACTGTTCTAAATAAAGAAGGGTACCTTGTTTTTTTGTTTTAGTTCATTTTTGATTAGGTCATATTTGAGACCATATAAAAATTCAGGAAGTATAAAATAAGCCATAAATAAAATTTATATGAATTCACACTGATGAACCATGGTAATAACGCTAATTAATAGTTAACTTGTTGACAAATAATAATGCCAATAAAATGCATCGACTTATGAAAAAGAAGAAATTAATTATATTGAATTCTGAACTACTGGAATATAATATTAATGAAATGTTTATAAATTCCTTCCTTTTTTGTAGTTTATCTGTTCTAGAAATTATCTTAATTTAAATAAATTCAATGGGGACTATATCATGATGAAGAAGGCACATTACTATAATACAATGGTTATTATTTTTCTAATCATTATTGGTACTAAAATAACTGTAAATCGTTCAGAATATGGTTTGCCAGTTTTTGATTTAATTCGTTACTATAATTTTCATCTTTAATATTATATTTTCTAAAGGTAACTTCAATCAATTTACTCTTATTATATTCTAGGAAAACATTAAAATACTAGCCACATTATTAGATTAATTAAAAATTTATTTAACACTCTAAGGAGAGGAGTGCAGTTGCATATACCTATTACTGCCATTGATACATGGCAACCTGTTGTAGATATAGTTTTTGTTTTTATGATTGACTACACACACTGTTCCCAGTAAACTCATATGACAGACTTGTCTCCTTTCTTCCTCTGATTTTATCTTAAAATTATAGGTAAAACATATTTTAACACCTTTAAAAAATGAGCTTTTCAAATGTGTAAGGTTAAAAAGTATTATAAAAAATAAACAAGAACAGTAAGAACTGAAAAAAGTAGATCTACAACAGGCAGGCTGATTTAATCCGAGCATTTGGAATATATATCAAGTTTCTTTCTCTTTATTACCACTATTTTTGCTGCAACAAATATGAATAATGTCTTTTACAATCTAAATATATATCACAAAGAAATATAGACTCTTCTCAAAAATATGATAAAGAAAATGTTTTTTAGAGTTACAGTTTTCTAAGAATATTAGTGCTCTAATTCACTAATATAATAACAAAATTAGGTTTGATTGTGCCATTTTATTTTTTATTTAAGTTAAATAAAATGTTCATCAATCTTATAATGGATATGAAAATCTATTGAAAACATCTGGAAATCATGATTTGTAATGACTATAACAACTGAATTATAAATTGTAGAATCGTTAAATAAAAAAATTGAGGTAGCTTAATAGAGAACCATAAGACTTCATATGAGTTTGAAAAGACAACTGTGAGTGAATTACCAGTGTAATTATTTATAAAAATTATTATTACTTTTTATCCTGGATTTATGCTTTATTTTCCTCCATATTTTCTAATTTAGTAGAAATCTCTGCTTCATCAGTACATTTTGCAGAAATTAAGTTAAAAACAAAGTTCAAATATAAAAAAATAAAGAGATATGTTGTTAACCATCTTAGCCAATAATATGAAATACATTATTCTGCTAACCACCAGGGGTTGGTCTAGTGGTGAATGTGTCATTGCAAGTCATTTCAAAGTCAAGAGTTCTAACGTTTAAGTCCTAGTAAAGACAGTTATTTTTATACAGATTTTCATACTAGATACTGGTATTCTTTGGTGGTTGGGTTTCAATTAACCACACATCTCACGAATGATCGACCTGAGACTGTACAAGACTACACTTCATTTACATTTATACATATTATCTTCATTCATCCTCTAAAGTAATACCTTAAAGTGATTCCAGAGGCTAAACAGAAAAAGAGATTATTCTGCTGCTGCCACAATCTGTGGCAGAAAATGTAACTATTGCTTTTGACACTATAATTTAAATACATATTTTTAAATTTAAATTTGATTTTGTAACCAAGATGGTAAACATTCCTCTTGATATTTTTAATTTTTTAACTATGCGTTTAATCCAATTTTCAGAAAATTTTCTGATGAAGCAGAGATATAGCAAAAGTACAAGATGTAGAGGAAAAAAAATAAAGCAGTGGTGGAAAAAAATATTTATAAATAATTATTTTCTACTATTAAAATGCATTCTGCTAGGCTAATTATTATTAATAATTACAAACATTTATAATATATATGTAGTTACTTTTGCCGGTTTTATAACATATTCATGAGTGTGTGTTTTGTGTGCTTCGGTTTCAATTTTTTTTTTTTTGTCTTCAGTCATTTGACTGGTTTGATGCAGCTCTCCAAGATTCCCTATCTAGTGCTAGTCGTTTCATTTCAGTATACCCTCTACATCCTACATCCCTAACAATTTGTTTTACATATTCCAAACGTGGCCTGCCTACACAATATTTTCCTTCTACCTGTCCTTCCAATATTAAAGCGACTATTCCAGGATGCCTTAGTATGTTGCCTATAAGTCTGTCTCTTCTTTTTACTATATTTTTCCAAATGCTTCTTTCTTCATCTATTTGTCGCAATACCTCTTCATTTGTCACTTTATCTGATTTGCCACCCATCTGATTTTTAACATTCTCCTATAGCACCACATTTCAAAAGCTTCTAATCTTTTCTTCTCAGATACTCCGATTGTCCAAGTTTCACTTCCATATAAAGCGACACTTCAAACATATACTTTCAAAAATCTTTTCCTGACATTTAAATTAATTTTTGATGTAAACAAATTATATTTCTTACTGAAGGCTCGTTTCGCTTGTGCTATCGGCATTTTATATCGCTCCTGCTTCGGTTTCAAAGGATTTATAATTTCCTTAATTTTACCTTAATTTTAAATGTGTACTAATTATTTATTGAAGATTATTTGAACCAGATGTGCAACTGTGTTTTTAAAATTGCTACATTTTTCTCTTTAATTTTTCTCCTGTACTGAGAAAACAATAGTAAATGGTCAGTGGTTTTATTTTTAGTGATGTTAAAGATTCTTTTGATATTTTTACAAATTTTCTTATTTTTTTATTAAATTTTGTTTTGAATATACTCATCCATATGCATATGTGAATGTTTATCAAGTGGAAAGAATTGATAATCACCTCTATTTTAGGTACCTTCATTCAGTTATAGACTATTATTAACTTATTTAGAAATGACTTATCTGTTGCAACCTGCTGAAATTTCTTTTTATCAAGGAAAGATTTAAGCTTACATACTATTTTTAAAAATACAAAATGTTTACATTTATTTCTTAATAATGCATTTTTTTATGGTATTTATTTTATTTCATTTATATGGTATTTTCTTTTTATTTTTCAGCTCTTTTTCTGACTTTGGCAGATGATCTGAATGTCATGTCAAGATAATGACAACTAATTATTAATATTATTTTATACATTTGTAGATTAAATATAAGCATTATAGATATTATTATTATTTGTATTATTTATTTGTTTATTCTATACATGTGTTGAATATTGTTTATAAGTAGTGAACAAAAATGAATTTTATCAGTTGTTTCTGTCAAACAAATAAATAAACAAAATATTTTATATTATATTATATTATATAATTATAATGAATTAATCACTAACCTCAAGCTCATTTTCATCAAATATACTTAAAAGATTATCAGGTATTAAATCATTAAGTCCTCTAAGAAAATACTCAACTTCATCTTTTAAACTGGTTGCTAAACGATACTGTGCAAGAGCATCAAGATACTGATGCTTACTTACATTTTTTACTCTAGTTTTAGCTCCATTTGGTATTAATTCCACAACCTAATCAAACAAAACAGTAAGTTTACCAACTAATAATAATTTTATATAAAACATATACTACTTATTATAACATTTTTTTTTTTTGCAGGATACAAAATTAATACAATGAAGAGATGTTATCTCTGTTAATTTAGTCAAATAATAAATTGTGCATAGAAACACAGATATTAGGAACTACTTCTTTAAAAGATTTATTATTTATATCAAACATAAATGTAATCAGTTAATAAGATTATAAAAATATTAATAATAATAATATAATTAAACATCTTACCAATAAACATAAAACTTATAAAACATCTCTTGCACTTACATTACTGCTTCATCTTTAGGTGCTATGAAGTTAAAAATACATTAATTCAATGCAAATTTTTTATTTTATTTTCCAAAAATATTTAATATGATGTTGATAATTAAAAAAAAAAAACAAATTTGAATATTAAAGATGTAGGTAATGAACTACTGTAGGGAGAAAAGAAAGAGCTAATAGGAGGCAGGAATATATACAACTACATGGAGAGGATAAAATTATTGGGTGAAGTTTTAGTGGAAAAATATATTAATGATAATATCAGAGTTCTACAGATTAATACGTAGGTTTTATGAGACTAAAAACGTATCAACATATTTTAGAAAAAGTGTAATTATTATTCTGCTGTTGCCACTAAAAGAAAGATCAGATAAGTAGACTTGCAGTACTATTAATCTTACATTTCATGCATCAAAAATACCTTACTTATATACAGAGTGTTCAGGTTAAAGGTATCCAAAAGTAATGGCCTATATTTAGAAAACCAGTCATAATCTTTTACAAATAGGCTCATTCCATAGAAAATATCTCCAAGATTTGTTCTGTATATTCTCAAGGTCAGCGGAATACACATGGACAGGCAAGCTGACTCAATGCAATTGTAATTATTTGTGTTGTGGACCTGATTACAGAAGATTCAGTGCATGTTTTGGTTAATCACTAAGTGTGTTCACCAGTATGTACGAACTGAATGGAATATCGATTCTCTGACATCTACGCCTATTTGTCAATGGGATACGACTTTAAGAGAGACTGGCAGCTTTGTTTCATAAACTGGAAGTCATCCAAAAGTTTCAGTTAGTAACAAGAGTGTGGATCGTGTACATGATGCATTCACTGCCTATCTTGGAAAGTCAGTTAGGGAGGACCAAATGATCGCTGCCTCCGATATCAGTTTGCTGCAGAGGTAATGCATCATGAAGAAAATACAATCCTAATTATCTTCTTAAATTGTTATTTAGTGATAAGGCAACCTTTCAATTGTGCAGGAAAGTTAAAACACACAAATAATGAATTTGGGGTACTGAAAACCCCATAAAACAATCCAAAATGAAAAGAACACACTGAAAGTCAATGTCTGATTAGGACTGCATAAAAATACCATCATTGGTTGGTTTTTTCATGGAGCCCACTGTGATAAGACACTGTGAGTTACATGTAACTCGACGTGCTTGAGAACTTTGCTATTCCTGCAGGCTTCAGTTTCCAACTGAAACTGCTTGATGAAATGATGCTCCACCACATCTTCATCAAGATGTTACCATGTTCTCAAATAACACTTTTAACTTTTACTGCCAACTATAAGAAATTAACTTTGTTTACATTAAAGAAATTAGCTCACAGTTATAATATTTAAATAATGTAGTTACATCATTTCAAAATGTAAATCTGAACAATGACTGTATTCCAGTTTCTAATATTAAGTTACTATTAATTAGTAATTTTCTATTGGTTGAATGTTCATGAATGCATAATTTTATTTCCCGCATTATTTTATTTTAAATTAGCCCAACCATTTTAAGGCTTCATAATCTCATTATTATCATCATATGGTTATTGGCTCTGAAACAGGTCCTTTGCATAACGTTCGTTTCAATTCTCCTATTCCCAGCTAAACTTTATAGTGATGTAAATTAAGATTTATTGAAATATATTCTTAAATACTAATGTTATTATATCTTTAATATATGTGTTACTCAATCAGTAATTTATACATTATCATATTTAATAATATTTTTCTGTTCGACTGAGGTTTTGCTAATTTTAATATTATTTTTCATTTACTACTTTTTTTATTTTTTTATATTAGTATTTTTTACTTTAAATTAAATTATTTTTATCTGACATGAAAGCATGATTTTTTTATATATAATACTTGAAATACCTTAATTAATTGTCCAGCTTGATCATAGTCTTCTTCAACAAAGTAAAGATCCATATCTTCCACATCATGCTCCAATATATATTTTATTTTAGATAAATACAAGTCAGGATCATCCTGCTCAAAATACTGCAAAAAAACAAAAAAAAAAAAAAAAAACAGATAAATTGTATATCAAACTTTGTTTAAGAGCAAAAATTTATCATTTATAAAAATTACAATTTAAATTTAAAATTTACATCTAAAAGGCTACATCTACAGAGTGCTTGAAAACAGACATTTAACCAAATCTTGATAGGATGTATTTGACCTATTTTTCTACAACATAAAATTATAAAAAAATTCAGATCACAGATACGTTAATTTCATCATAAACTTTAAAAGCGATTTCCTCTAATTTGGATACAGATTTTTACCCCATTTCATGAAATTCTGTTAGTTAATTATTTTCACTTACTGCTTTTTCTGCTTATTCAGGTGCCTTACGGTACAGAATTTTTGCAATAAAAATGTGCATAAATCAGGACATATGGAGTTTTATTCATTTATTAAGATTCAATAAAATTCTGCCTAAAAGGTTGATCTGTAAAGATTGAGAAGAGGTAAAACGATTTGTAAGTACCTCAAAACTTGTTGATTTTAGAAAAAAGGTAATCTTTTAAATGAACTCTAATTTTACAAGTTTCTTTCTTTTGGTCTTTCTTTTTATATTCTCTATTAGAAAAAAAAAAACTGGGTTATGACATTCTTATTTCCGCTTCCAAGAAAGACTTCCACAATGGTTGAAATCAAACAATAGACATAAAACATGGTTTCAGAGGAATTATTTACTGACAGTATCTTTCCTTTCTTTTTATATTCGTAACTGACTTATTTATAAGGAAAATATGTATGAAATCAATTAGTTTTAACAAATTTTTTTTTTGTAAAAAAAAAAAGAAAACAAAACAATCTTTTAGTTGTAAAGTAAAGAATAACAGAGGAATTTAAAAAAAAAAAATTTGTAAGATAACAAAATGCATTTTTTAGAAAAGATTTATAATTTCTTCAAATTTGTTGAAATGATAAAATTTGTAGACAATTACAATTAAAAATTACTGTAAAATAATATTACAATTATTTTTTATAAAATAAATTTGATTACAACATTGGTTTAATTACAACATTTGATTAAAATTAATTACAACATTGCTAATGTGAAAATATCTTATACTGTAACCACTGGTCTGAAATTCAAGGTAGTTTTTTCTTTACAGTTCACATACTTGCAATGTTATTGAGTTTTTAAATATTTTATACTTTCATTTTAGAGAAGAGGTTGTGGTACGAGTTCTGATGAGCAATCAGATATTTTTTAGTAAAATAAGTGATTAATTTTTATTATTTAGCAGAGGTTAATTATTATTAAAATCTTATCTATAAAGCAACTTGTCCTGACTTACTGACTGACTCATCAACGCCCAACAAAAATTACTTAAGATAAATTGATGAAAATTTGTACACATGTTCTTCTTACTGTGTAAATGCACAAAGGATTTTTTGAAATTCTGAGTTTAAAGGGTTAAAATGGAATACAATGAAATCTACTTCTTTTTTTAATTTCTCGGTAACAAATGAAGATATCAACTTAATTTTTGGTGTGTAATCTTCATGCGAATATTTAAAAACTAATTCTAGATTTTCTGAAATACTGATTTAAAGGGTTAAAATGGATTTAAATTTTTTTTTTTTTATTTCTCGCTAAAAAATGAAGATATAAACTTGATTTTTAGTGTGTGTAATTTTCATGTAAATATTTAAAAACTGATTTTTAGATTTTTTGAAATTCGACCTTGAAAGGAGGAAAGAAAGGTAAAAAAAATTGAACAATGATTGAAAATTTTTCCCATTTCCCACTATACTAAACCAGATATTCACTAGTTTGGGACTTGAAAATACTCTTCAGATAAATATCTAAAAACCATTTTTTGGTTTTTTGAATTTCAATTTTTTAAGTAGTGCAATGGTATATAGCATGGCAGCTCAACCAACACATACACTGTTATTGTCTGTGTGATGCAACTACTGCACCTGACTCTGATTACTTGACTAAAAAACATACAAAAAAAAAAAATGATTGTGATAGGAAACACAAGTAACCATATAATGTGGGTGAAGCCATGACAGGGGATGCTAGTAATAAGATAAAACTCTAACAAAACATTTCTAATCCTTCAAGTGGCAAGAGTTTAATAAAAATAAAAAAAAAAACTAGGAAAATACTATATTTTTAAAAGCATTCAAAATTCTTATTTCTGGTGAATGGAAAGGACAAATTTTAATGAAAATTGAATGTTTTATCTGTCGTGGTCTAGATTATTTTTTATGGACTAATTTTTTATAAAATATATGTATTTTATTAAAATAGATTATTCATTTAATTAAATAAATCTCTATTCTATTGAAACATAATAATACATAATATAGATCAAGTCAATATAAGAAAAATTATAGATATAAAACCAAATAATAAGTTAAAATAAGTCCATATTAATTATTTAAGTATAAACATATGAAACAAGGTAAATACATTAATGTATAAAAAAAAAATATTACAAAATAATACGCAATTCAATTTATTGAAAACTATTTTGAGCACATATTTATGTACACATTGAGTAGGAGATAGATAAATTCTATTTTTTTGTTTTTAACTAGTAAAATTAAAACGTATCAACAATGTAATATTGTTTCTGTAAAGGAAAATATTTTTAAGGAAGATCTTTCAAACGGTTCAGCTATTTATTTAAGATGGTAACAGAAACATAATAACAGACACATAATCTTAACCATTCTTATAACCCAAAGTATTGTGTTGAGGTATAAACTGTATTCACAGTTTTCCATTGTCTTGTCTGGTAAAAGTGGATATTGTAATTTTTTAAGAATAAATGATTATTTTTTTTAGTAAAGATTTGGAAGTTAAAAAATTTAATTTTCTAAATATAACGATCAGACAGCCCATTTTTGAATCTTAAAAAAGTTCTGTCTTTTTAAGAGAGTCCCAAGAGATGACATAATTTATTCAAAAATATATATAGGGTAATAAATATTTAATAACGATGACAAGCTTAGCATTTTATTAAAGTTCTTCAGAACAAAACAGTATGGCTTGGTTTTATTACAAATGAAATCAATTTGATCATCCCACAAGAACTATTCAAACTGTCATCTAATTATATTAAAACACTATAAACCATCACTGGATGGTTTAAGTCAAGTAATTAAGTCCAGTTTCCAAAAAATCAAATGTGACAGAAAAACAAAACAGGTTTAGTCAATGAAATGCATTAATAAGACTGTTACAAGTAATGAAATAAGACAAAATTACAGTAGAAGTATTTGTAACTTTTTTGGAAAGTACAAAACGTCAGCATTCAAATTTCATTACATTTTTTCACTGGAATGCCTTTCCTTTTTCATTTAACTTAAACCGGTGTTAAAATAGTGCAGTATGTTACTGCACGGCTTCCATAAGGGAGATGACAGTTAAAGATCAGGCTGGACCATTTACATTTTAATGCTAGTCTCTCCTGGCCATCATTCTACTATAGAGTTCTAATTAATACCATATCTTGACCTAGTGTACAATATATACTGCAACATCCACGTGAACTCATTTAATTAATAAGGAGACAGCTGCCTAACATTTTTTTCATTAAGAATGTGGATATTATAAACTACCAATGGAAAATTAAAAATCAAGTTAAATTCTCAATGATTGATCAAGTGAAATTTACATTAAAATATCATGTTTTTTCTATGAACTCTTTTTACAGAAGTGAGAGCAGTTCATCTTTAAGTCAAGGATCATTTATATTTCATGTAAAAACTACTACAATATATTACTTTTTAGATGAGTAAAAAAAAAAAAATTATTTACCTTATAATGTACTCTTAGGCCTATAAGCTGAGCAAGGAAGGAACGTGTAAACCGTGCTCTGACTAGTTGACGATAACCTCCTCCAAGTGCTGATTCATATAGACACTTCCCTACCACCCGACCAGCAAACTCATAATGTTTCAACTTTAAATGTGGTGGTCGTTTTGCATTTGGATGGACTAATGCCTAAAAAATTAATTCATATCATGCCAATCTAACATTGTGACATCCAGTTTATAGAAATGAAAACAAGAGCATAAATATTAAAAAAAAAGATGTTCTAAAGATTTGTCTTTGTTAGATTTCAGTAAATAAAGAAATTTTCCTCTACTGTTTTTCTGCTGCAATGCTTAACTTTCTATTATTTTTGTTTCTGTCATGTTATCATTACATTGTTTTATTCTTAAACAGGTTTTCTATTTAAAAAAGTCGTCAGGAGGTTATTCAATTTCAAATTTTTATTCATTCTTTCAAATTAAAAAGTAACATGCTGTAGGCTACATCCCTGTCTCACTCCTTCCTGAACTACAGCTACCATCTCCTTTACCTTCTATTTTTACAATTACTTGCATCTTTACAAATTGTAAAAAGTGTCCTTTTGTTATCTTCAAAATAACACTATCTGTCATCTTATTTTATAAAATTTTTATGTTAGTGATTCTTTGAATCATCAGCTACAGAAACTGGTTGACACTACAAGGTTATTTTGAATTTGTGTTTTACCAGTTTCTGATGCATAAACTGTAATTGTCCATATTCACAGTAGAGTGATCAACAGTTTCATCTTGATAAATGACAATGAATGTCATTAGGGTTTAATTTTTTTCACTTAAAAATTAAATCACTATATGGTATTTTAATCGCATTGAAAAATAGCAGGTACACTTGATTCCATAGCAACTACTGGCAAAGAATGATTTAACAGAATTCAACAAGACTTTGTAGTCAAGCTTGTATTCAACAAGCTTTGTAGTGGGAAAATATATCAACAAGAAGGCAGTACATGCTGCTCTGTACAATGTTTTATTCTCTCAATATGTCTGACTGGATTACTGCTGTTTGTAATACATGTTACTTTATTTCCCAAAATCTTTTATTTTTCTATATGCTTCATTTACATCCCACGTGTTCTGGTATCAATAGAAGAATATATCATTAGTATATCTTAGAATTCATCCATTCTGTATACTTTTGGTACAAAAATTATTATATTTTCTAAAGGTAACCATTCATTTTCTGCAGGACTTAGTTTTGTAATAATGGTTAAATATGGACCTACAGCTTCTTTGAACTAACTTTGCATTCTTTTTTTTTTAGTTTGTCTGTATCACTTGCTTGTTCTCATGCTTTCTTATTTAGTTTCTTAATCTTTAACTGACATATTATCATAATAAAATGTTTATAAGTATAATAACCTATACAAAGCATCCCCTATAAATTTAGACACATTTTACAGGTCACAATGGTTTTGGAAACTCTTGTCTATGACTACATAGCCTATCAATGTTCTATACTACATACTGATAACTCATTGTTATAATATTCTGCTAATGTAAATGATAAATTAATAAAAACACATTAGGATTACTACTTTAAGATAATATTGATTAGCATTCTCCACTGATCTTCTTGATGCAATGGTAGCCATTTCTGCTTTTCATTCGGAGGTTCTGGGTTCAAGTCCTAGTCAGGCATGGTGTTTTTCATATGCTATAATATTCTTTATCATCCATCATAGTAATTATTATTGGGAATTAACTTGTTATTACTATTATGTGAGTAAATAAATAAATATACTATTTAAATATATATATATATATATATATATATATATATATATATATATATCTTTTCCTTTATGAATAAAGGACTTAATTAGAGAATTAAAATAATCATATCTCACTAAATTTATGGATTCTACATCATGATTCTAAATCATTAGGTTTTATATGCATACAAACACACACATATACTTGTTTGAATGAATGAAAGGATAAATTCATCTATATATATGTTTCTGTAGAAACATACCTGTTGAGTTTCAGAGAAACCTTTAAAAAGCTGATTCTTTGGATCAAATAATGCAGCACAAACCAGTTGAAACCATTCTCTTCTTAAGCCACCCCAATCCACACCTAAGTAAAAACAATTTAAATAACATTACAAATTCTTAAAAATTGAAGATTAGTAAAATCAACAAGATAATTAATTTTAATGCTTGTTATAAATAATATCAGACATCTGAATTTACTTCACAATTTATTTTTTATATGATTTCCTGATATTTACAGCACATCTTTAGTGATGCAAGAGAAACCTCTCTTTTTTCTATGTAAGTAAGGGGCATGTTATAAGGTATATGGTGGTGCTGCTGTATCAGGCTGTCAGCCAGGTAGGAGTCAGACCAGAATGTATCAGTAAAGTAACAGTTATCAAATGGATTTCAGTTTACTATTCTTAGTCATATTCTCATTTGAGTTCCAGTTTTGCTATTGTAGTGTTTAAACATTACTATTTCCAGGTTACTTTTTGTGTTTATTTTAAAATAATTATCTAATTAATGAAAATATAACTTATTTAAACTTTGTTTCTTTTTGTTGCTGAATAGAAATGAAAAATAACATTAGGAGATCGAAGTTCTGGAAATTTTTCTTTAGATTAAGATTTGTCTATCATTAACCTTGCTTGAAAGAAATAAACTTGCGTTATAAGATCATGGAATAATACAATTTTTGTGTCTGCAAAGTAGAGCTGTAATAAAGTAGGAATCTTTGACTTACATATATGTAAAATTATTTCAATGTTTATTTTCTTATTGGTATGCCTTAAAAGCACACTATATATGAATATTAACAATATAGTTAGTTATCTGCAAAAAAAGTTAAAATCTTTTAATACAAATCTTATTTCCAAAACTGTAGACTCTTAATATGACTTATGTGAGTGCTATTTTTATTATAACAAAAATATAATAATTTTATATGTATAGAACAAAAGACGAGAATTAATTTTAAAGCAAACTAATTAGAAAAAAACATTCATTTTTTTCCCTTGACTAAAAGATATTTAACTTCCTGATGAATACTAAGAAAATTGCATACAATGATAAGTTTAAAGCAAAAGTTAAGGTTTGGCTTCTTTTCCAACTAAAGTAGAAAGAAAATACATTGTGTTGATATAATATAGCTGGTTGTGACCTAGGTTCTTCAGTGCAATTCAGTTTCTTCTTTTCTTAATAAGAAAAGTATTTACTAAACAAATGTGTGTATATATATCTGGAGAAAAACATTTTAATGTGTATAAAATGTAAAAGAGTGAAGTATCTTATATACAGTTACTTAGAACAGATTGGAAATGATAAGATGTAAGAAGTAGGTCGTATTAAGGAGTAAACTATGAGTTTGGTTTGTTAGAAGAGGTGGATTCCCTTTTTTAAGTTCCTAAACCTTCCTTAACTATAAAATTTCTAATGGGAGGGAGGTCTTCTGATCCTTAATATCTAATACCCAATGGAAAGGGGATTAGGACGTGCTTCTTTATTTGATGATTTTTCTGCTATTAGGCTTGTAGTGCAGCCATCAAATAGGAAGCAAGAATACTTGAGATGGTCACAGACAGCTCCCTGTTAGTTGCCAAGGATGCACTGGCTCTTTAGGTTGTGATATCCACAACAGGGGTAACTGAGTAGGGTCAAATTTGCAACTACAGAACATATAATGGGAAAGAAGCAATCCAGAATAAGGAAAAGAGGGTAGATGGTAAAAAGGACACTACATATCAGGGTAGTTTTTGCATTTTAGAATAATTTTAAAGCCAAAGAGAAAATCTTAAAAACCTAAATCAGTACACATTGCCAATCAAACGGATGGGAATGAATGATAATGGTTTACAGAAAAAGTGGAAAAACGTATTATTATTTTTTTTTATTAATCACAAAGATTTTTGTATTTTTAGAAAATAAAAGGAAAATTGTATATTGAGGGCAGTTATGCTGGACAGCCTAATTTAAAATTAGGCTGTTACTCTAAAGTCAGTATGCATTGTGAATTAACATCGAAATATGTACATATTTTATATAAAATTAATAAGAACATACGACTGTTTAACTAAATCAATAAGATTCATGCAATTTTACTAAAATACAAGAAATTAAAAAAAAAAAAATTGTGTATTGAGATTTGCTATAGTTTCAGTCCATAATCTTACAAAACTGATATTTAGTATATACTATCAACCCATATGGATGATGGTGTATATTAATTATTTAAAAAAAGTAAGAACAAATTGTTTTTCCACTAACCTAATAAAATTTCTGCACTTCTATTAAAATGCAAAATATTTGAAAAAGCTATATATCAACGCCGGTCATGGCTGCAGTGCCATGAAAAAGACTTAAGGTCTTAAAAACATTTTAATCTTAAAAAACTGAGTCAGAATACACTGTAATTCGATATGAATGGTTGTGAAAGTTAATTTTTTTATTACATCAAGAAAGATTTTTAAGTTTTTCTGAAAAGCACAACACTATTAAAATATACTAAAGTTTGATTATAGTTACAGAGCATTACATTAAAAAAAAATCAAGTTTGTATGTATGCTCTTTCAATTAATGATATCAGTCAATTAATAAGTGGTAATTGTATTCTTTCTATTTTTCCCATATACGAGGGTTGGCAAGAAAGTAAACATTTTGGTATAGAAAAATTAAGATAAGGATTAAGTGAACAATTTCTATTTTATATTTACAGGAACCCGTAAACTATATTTCAATATAGTCACCATACACATTCACACAATTATCTTAGCATAGTACCATTTTTTCTGTACCTTCATTGAACATTTCTGCTGCCAAGTTCTTCAATCATTTAATGATGGATTTCAGCTCATCATGATCATAGTGTCTAAAAACTCCTAAAAACTCATTCAACTTGTGGAATAAGATGCTAACTCAGAGTTAGGTGCTCCCGCTAGGTGCCAACTCAGAGCTGTATGGTAGATGCTAAAAAATGTCACAGCCAAAACACTGAAGCAAATCTTGTGTTGGTGTAGCTGAGTGGGCAAGCATTAAAGTGATGAAGATGTTAGACTGTTAGACAACGTACTGTACTGCTTGTTCTGTATGGAACATTGGTGGTGGTGGTGGAGTACCTAATAGCTTGCTTTTGAGTTTATTGTCTGTCCTTTTGGCATTAAATCAACCAATAAGATGCTCTTTCAATCCCAAAACACTATTATTACTATCACTTACTGCTGAGAGCTGCTTTTCTTTTGGCCTTTATTGGTGATTTGAAATTATATCATTCCATTGACTCATGTTTTGTTTCAGGTGTTTTGTGAGACCCATGTCTCATCACCACCAGTAACAGTATGATCCAAAAAGTTCATTACCATCTTGAGCATAAGGAATGAGAAACATCAAAATAGTTTTCATTCTTTGGTTTTTGTGATCATCAAACAATAATTGAGGTACCCATTTGGTACATATTTTTTTTGTGACCAAGATGAATTATTACAATTTCATTGTTTAAAGCTCTTGCAATTTCAGTAAAGAAACTGTGTAAGCCATGTAATATGAAACATCTATTCTCTTGAATTTTTCAGTGATGAGGAGGGATGGTTGACGAGAGCATTCATCACAGTGTACATTTGTTTGTCCATAATTAAACATAATGCACCATTTCCCTTCATTCATCACACTATCATCACCAGAAACTTCCTTCATTTGTCTGTAAATTTCAGACAAAATTTCTAAAAACAAATTAGGCAGTCAGCAGTTAAAAAATAAAAGGAAATTTATTTTTGAATTTAAAAAGAATAATTTATCTTATTTCTCTAAAAGAGAATTAAATTTGATACTGTAAATCAGATTTGGAAAACATGGTTATATATGATGACAATCAAATTAGTTTTAGATATAACTTCAGAAACAACACTCTTCATGTCACTGTCAATTTGTTTTCATGACAAATTAGAAATCAATATTTACTAAGATTGTCTATTTAAATAAAAATGTACTGAAAGCAGTAACCATGCAATTCATTGTTAGAGAAATATGTATAAGAAAGAGAAAGAGAAACAGAGAAAAAAAAGAGAAAAATTACTGGCATATTACATAAATACAAAAAAATTATTAATTTTTTAAAAAGAGTTTAACAAATTAACTAAGAAGAGGTTGTTAATGAAGAAAATAGATTATTCCAAATTGAACTGTTAAAATAAATAATAGAAGATCTTAGATCTTGTTTAATCCAAATATAAGCAAAATAGACTATTACTGGGATAATGTATAAGCATTCAGGCACAAAACACTTGCAGGCTCTGTATTTCTTTCCACCTCGTTACATTACCAGTAATATTTTACAAATTAAAAGGGAACTTTTATAACTATCTAATAACCTCCATTTATAATTTACACACAAAGGAAATTTAATAATTGTAACTTTATGACATTTTTCTATAAAATTTTTTCTAAAGCCTGTATAGGTTAAAGTTCTAATCAATCTTCAGCAATAAAGGCATGATGGTTTCCAATGGGATATTCTTAAATAGTCTATTAGTAATATACATGTATGTTCTTTGAATAAGATTAGTTTCAGATGATAAAGATAGACATGAAACAAATATAATTTTTTCAATTTTTATTTATTCAGCAATACTTTGTAAAAAAAATTATAAATTCATCAGAAAGTTATATTTTAAGTTTTAAATATGTGAAATTTTATCAAAAAGTAATATAATATGATAAAATATACATGAGTAGATAAAATATTTTAAATATATTTCAATTTTTGTTTATACTGCATGGGCTAGAAGCAGTTTTCACTAAAAGTCAAGCTATCCCGATAACTAATAAGAAATTGACTAATAAAAAAAGTCTATTTTACTAACATATAGATGTGGTAGCCACTCATTCAGTTGTTCCTCGTAATCATATCCAATCAGGAAAATTTTGAAGTACACTCTAACTTGAAAAACACAGTGAGGAGGTGCCCTATCTTACAACCAAACATAGGGAAAGCTATTTGTCAAAAATAGGATTGTTTAATAACTTGGGAATGAAGATATGGATTGTCTGTTATACTTTCACTGAAGAAGTAAGGTTTTGATACTTTATTATCCAACAATTTTTTATGATCCCTCACAAAACACAAACTCCATTTACATTAAATTTCTTGATAATTATACAATGATTTCATCAAATCAATAAAACAGTTATGATGATTTATTAGGCCATTCAATTTTAGCATGTAGCATTAGAACATACCACTCAGCTACAGAAGTGAGAATCTGGTTCATAAAAAACTATAAAATTTTCTTACAGAATTCCATGAAGATAATTTTCACAAAGGGCATGAAGTAATCTTGATCAATAAAAATTAAATTTCAATTTTTTAGAATCTTTGGTAAACTCTTTCTCAATAATTGCAATTTAACAGAAGTTTTTCTGTTTAATATTTGTGGACTCTTTGTTAATGCCTTTATGACAAGTTTTGTTTTTTAAAATGCAACTAGTTCTAGGCCTACCTGATTTTGGAAGCTCTCCAATGCCTTCAGTATTTTTAAATTTTATGTTTGGTAAATACAATTGGTAACTAGTGAGAATTAGGAAATTTTACTAGAATTCTTTGTGAACAAGACTTATTTTTCTATTGTGTACTTAAAAGCTATCATTTCAATATATATACAAGAATGAATTGATCAATTGAATAATAATTATACCAGCTGATTTCTACCAACTGCAAAACCAAAATTTCCAACTTGCAGTAGAATGTTCTAAGTTTAAGTCTGCAAGCAGGAGAAACTGAGTTTCAACCACCCAGTTATATTCTGTATACAAACTCGATATAAAAACTTCAAAAATATTTCAAAATTAAAATTTATTATTATTACTGAAGTTTACTTCATTAAAATTTACATTTATCTTTATTTTATGGCATTAATAAGGGGATGGTGCAGTTACTACAAAAATTTTATTTTAAACCAAAATTAGCTTATGGTTAATTTAATATATTAGAATTTAATTAATTTTAGGAAGTAAAGTTTAATAACCTGGAGAATTCAGTATCAAACTATGCGGCTACTTTTATTTGTTAACATTTTTTTTTTATTAGAGGTAGATAGATATTCTTTCATGAAACCATCTAACAACTAATGAAATATTCAAGTGATACTAAATTTAAATACAAATAAATGCTTACCTTGCTCTCCTTGGAAGGTTATTTCAAAATTACGACACCAGTCACTAACAGAAAACCCCTTTGTTGCCTTCAGAGACTGTTATGAAAAAAAAAACTGAATAAAAATACTAGTAATTTAGTAATATACTACGTAAATCATGAAATCAACCATAATATAAAAAACCATTCTAATTTAAAATCTCCTTTTTCTTCTTACTGGGATTCAAACCCAGGACCTCTGGTTTTATTTCACTTATAATTCTGGATGGAACGTTTTACAATTTGAAGTATGCTGAAGCCAGAGTCCTCAAGATTTCAATGGCAATTTTTTTTTGAATATTGCAGATACTAGTGAACTGATAAATTTATTTGAACAGCTGATAGATATATTTAGATCAAACAATATATAGACAACATATTGAATACACAAACCATTGGAAATAAATGCAATTCAAGAATTTCTTTCTTTAAGTCGGAATTTCATTTGGACCGATGGAACATCTCAGCTTTAACCTGCCTATATGATAGACAATTTCAGTAATAGAAGTACAATTAAGGTTAAAATTATCTAAATATCTAACAAAATTTAAGAGAGTGGGGATCACAATTTATGAAAACAATGAAAAAATAATCACAAGGGTGGTTGGAACAGCATCATAAAACAGCACCTTGTATTTAATTAAATTTGCATTTAAGTTAAGGACCTCATGTTATTAACAAAACCCAAAAATTCTTTATTCTCAACTCTGCATGAGCTTTGAACCTTATGTAATATTCCAGATTTTAATTTTTAATATTGGCCTGCCTTAATAACAAAATTTTTTCACTCCCTTGAAGATTTTCTTTTCCAGCTACATTTCTCCTTTAACTTATATTTTTTATAATATCATTTGTAAGCTAATTAATAAATAAATAATTATAAAATTCAGCAATAAGAAAAATAGAGTTTATCACAATTTTTTTTTGTGGATTATTGTAATCTGTGTTGAGTTTAAGTCCTGCAGCCATAAAACTTTCATAATTTAATAATGTTTAAAGGTTTATCCTATGAATATATGTTTATGGCTTTAGACTATGTCAGAAACAGTTCTGTAAACAGCAGTTTAATTTGTATAGTATACAAATTATTCCCAAACAAATTATTATTCCCATACAGTAGCGTGCAAATTAATTCGAACACAGGGAATTTTTTGTTTATTTTTATGTTGTGGTTACACTACTTGACCACACCCATTCTTTAGCTGTCTATGTAATGTGAGGTTATTGTTATTTGGCTATTTAGTAATTTTCATGTTATAAATAGTGTTTTGTGAATGTTTATTTCATTGTTTATTACAAAATCATATTTTCACATTTTTTGTTCTGTGTGTCTTGAGTATATAACAGTGGACATAACTCCAAGAAAGTGTTCAAACATTTTTCTGTTTCTGTGCGTACCAGTATGTCAATGACAAATAGTGTCTGAATGTGGTGTTGGACTAGGTACAGTGAATACTATTTTAAAACTATTTAAAGTAACTGCTTTCTTTTCACCTCAAAGTAAAGGAAACTGTGGCTATAAAAGAAAAACTACTCCAACACAGGATCAGTTAATTATTAGTAGTTAATTATTATTATTAGTTAATCATTAGTGAGAAAAAGTAAATTTGATCCAAAATTATCTGCTGTGCACTTAAATCGAGAATTAGTAGCTGGTGGAACAGATTTGCAAGTGAAAACTGTTAGATGCACATTTCTTGCTGGATGGAAAGCTTCTCAGCCGGCTAAAAAGCAGCTTTTAACACCAACAAAAAACCAGGCTTTTATGAGTCAAAGCACATGCTAAATGGACAAAAGAAGACTGAAAAAAAAAAATGTTTCCAACATGTCATATTTTTATGTTTAGGGGCAAAGGGTTCCATACATTATAAAAGCATCAGATGAAAATACATCATTGGTTCATATCCATCA
Source organism: Lycorma delicatula (assembly GCF_047948215.1). NCBI lineage: Eukaryota > Metazoa > Arthropoda > Insecta > Hemiptera > Fulgoridae > Lycorma > Lycorma delicatula. The sequence goes on along the minus strand of NC_134460.1, from coordinate 80,284,865 downwards.
ATCAGTTAAACATCCCCAAAAAAATTATTTTAAGTTGTTTCACATCTGAAGGCCCTTGTTCATTATTTCCAGTAGGTGTTAGTTGAAAAGTGATGGATATATCAAGATTCTGAAGGAAAGACTTGTGACACAACTTCAAAACAATTCCCACAAATCAATGGAGTGTTCCTAAAAGATTTAGCGCCATGCTGTACTGCCAAAAAGTGAAAAAATGTTTTGAAGAATAAAACATTAAAGTACTTTTGTGGCCAGACAATGCCCCAGACTTAAACTCAATTGAAAATCTTTGGGCAACAGTCAAAAAACAACTCTCAAAAATGAATTTTATCATAAAAATTGACTTAATTAAAGTAATAACATCAGTGTGGTTTCATGATGAAGAGATCAATAAAATGTATGGTACACTTATTGAATTGATGCCAAATTGTGTATGTAAAGTGATTAATCACTTCACATGGTGGGCTTATATTTATAAGCCCACCAGGCTGGTCTAGTGGTTAACTCATCATTGCAAATCAGGTGATTTTGAAGTTGAGAGTCTAAGTTTCAAATCCTAATAAAGGTAAAATCCTGAATAAAAGTAACCTTTATACAGATTTGAATACTAGAATGTGGATACTGGTGTTTCTTTGGTGGTTGGGTTTCAATTAACTGCACTTCTCAGGAGTGGTCGACCTGAGACTGTACGAGACTACACTTCATTCACATTTATACATATCATCCTCATCCATCCTCTGAAGTAAATATCTTACGGTGGTCCTGGAGGCTAAAGAGAAAAGAGAGAGACTGGTTACTACAGTAAGGTTATATTAATAACTGGATATTCAAAAATTGTACAGGTATAATTTTTTCTAAATAAAGTTACTTTTTATTAAATAATATCTGTGTTCAGATTAATTTGCATGCTGCAGTATATAACGATTTATATGGGGTTTCAGGGTCGATTTGTGTATACAATAATAAAAATAATATAAACATACTAATTCTATGATACTTACTGATTCAAGAAGTTTATCTCTGTTAACTCTCATAGCCAATTTTTCATGATAATGTTTATGATGAAATCTTCTCACTTCATGATAAAAAAATTCTTGTTTATCTTTAAATGTTTCAGAACCACCTAAAGTGAACAAAAGTTATTAAAATTATTATGGAAAGAGCACATTCCATTTCATAAAAGTACACCAAATTCTAAAATCATAAAAGTTATTAAAAGAAAAATATTAAAAAAGGAATTTATTTATTTTTAATCAAAATGTCTATAACTGTTATATTGTTCCTGTCAAAATATGTACAAAGACCTTGAGGAAAAATAAATATTAAACACATGTACAAAAAAAAATCATACACAAAATAAAATGTGGTATGGCTTAGGAAAACTAATTAACAGTCGAATAAATATCTTTCGATTAAATTACACTAAAATTACAATTTTGATGGCTATGACATATCCAAAAATTCTTCCAGGAAATAGTATACTTGGAGGTCTTTTAAAAACTTAATAAGGTCTTCTTACGTTTTGTTTTTCTGCAAATAATTTACATACGAGGGCTATTCAGAAAGTAAGGAATGTTTCCACCTGATGCCGCCAGGCGCACGCCAATCGCGTATATATTGGTGTGCTCGTGCTCGGCACCTCAGTCAGCGTCCAGCCGTGACAACAGGAACATCTCCGCACTGCCTGTTTTTTGAATATACAAATTTGAAATGTGTGCTGCAATCGAAAATCCCGCCAGTTGTGAGGTGCGGTCTGTGATACGTTTTTTGTTGGCAAAAAACTTAAAACCACTAGAAATTCATCGGGAACTGTGTGAAGTGTACGGGAACAGCGTAATGAGTGAAAGTTCTGTCAGGAAGTGGTGCATTCAGTTTAAAAATGGCCGAACAAACGTTCACGATAAAGAGAAGAGTGGACGTCCGAGCATTGTGACTGACGATCTGGTCTCCAAAGTTGACGAAAAGATTCGTGAAAACTGCCGTTTCACAATAACTGAGCTTTCTCTATGTTTCCCACAAGTTTCACAGAGTTTATTGTTTGAAATTGTTTCACAGAAGCTAGGCTACCACAAATTTTAGGCTCCAAGTACGCGTTACTGAGTGATTGAGATCACAGGCGGCAGAATTCTATGACACAGGAGTTTCAAAGCTTGTCCACCACTATGATAAATGCCTGAATTTGTATGTATGGTGATTATTTTAGTATGTATTATGGTGAGTATTTTAGTCCCTCTTTCACATGCATATAATAAAAAGTTTTTCTTGTACTTGTTTTTTTAAAATTCCAAAACGTTCCTTACTTTCTGAATAGCCCTCGTATATTGACAGATGTTGTGAAGAACAGCACTGGCTGAGAATGGATTTTTATCAAATAATCGTAGTCTATGGGACAGAATGACAAAATTGTTGATAAATTTTATATTTCATCTATAGCTATATGTTACAAAATTTTTGTTTTAAATTTAGCATATGTGATGCACTATAAAGTATATATTAAAGGTAAAGTTAATACATCAAGCTGTTTAATAAGTGGGTAGCAGGAATATACTTTTTTCATGAAATATATATGGACTGCCCTCTTTTGAACTATGAATATTTTTTTTATTGTCATTTTAGAGGATTACTCCAAGTACAATATTGTACTGTAACAATCCAAAGTACAAAATTTACAAGTACAACACAACAAAAATTTATAAATTTATAAATATAATTTAATTTTTTAAGGAAATTATCTGTATGATCTCTCAATGAATATAATCTATATCTAAAAATATCTATAGTCTAGTCTAAAAATTTAGAACTGGTGATCTCACTCATCTCCTCATTTTCAGTAAAAACTATGAAATCAGAAAGTTGTTTATTTCTAGTGCTATACTAAATACACTTTAATTAGGTTTAATAATATATTACTTTTTTAAAATTCAATCAGTTGATTAATTGAAATAAACACATCATTTTCTAAAATATCAACTGTACAGAACTGACTGAAGCAACATCAGCAAATAAAGTAACTTCTATGGACACTTTTTCAATTAAACTTTTACATAAAAAGTGAAAAGGTCTGAGGCTAGTAGTTCCTTGAATAATTCAATTTTTAAGAATCAGAGTCTTAGATTATAGCAGATATCCACTTAAATTAAACTCTCTTTCAACATAACAGTTTCTCTAGATAGGATTGAAGCCTAATAATAGATAGAATAAAGTTTTATCCTCAATTCCAATTCCTGAATGATCATTAGTAGTCAACAAAGTCAAAGGTCATTTTAAATTCATTAATACATATTAAACAACCTTCATTTATTTTCTAATGAATTAAAAAGGCAAATTTAATATTATACACTTCACAATCTTGAACTTTTCACTTTCATAAAACCATGCTGTAAGATCATAGAGAGGTTGTCACACAAGATTTCATAAAAATCTTCAAGTGGAAAGTTTTTGACTATCAACCCCTCAGTCCTGTTCTCACATCAAGTAGTAGCTGGGAGATTGAAAAAGCATAACACAGAAAAGAAGTTTAACAATGTTGGTGGTAACAAGACCAAAAATAAGTTGAAGAATTGGAGAATTTTTATGAATAAATTAATTTTTTATACAATAAACTAACGCATTATGAACCATGATGAAAAATTATTGACACTATTCTTTAAAATTGTATTATTAACAATATAACAATATGTTATCAATAAAGTTGTTTGTGACCTTTAATACTTACATTCTATACATCTTTTTTCTTTTGTAAAGTAATTTATTTCCTGCAGTTTTTGAATAAAAATTACAAATAGCTTGATAAGGGCCCATCACAAACATTTAAAAAAATTTCAAGAAGCAAGATCAAGGCAATAATAGAAATCGAGCTAAATGATTTCTGGTTTATTTTGATACTTCCATACACCACCATTAGGCCTATTCTGAAGGATAAGGACTTCTTTGCATTATGTAAGCATAACTGGTCTATGTAAAATCATTGTATTAATCTATTATTCCTATTGTAGTCAATGATACACCAACTACCAGAAAAATTATAGTTAGGATGATTACTACTAAATGGAGGGACTTTGGAGCAATCAATTTATTGTTATTTGTCTAATTTTGTGATTATCTTGCAAGTAGATTGTTCATTTCTCATTATCCATCTGACTTCCTTAACATTGGTATCTTATCTGCTGCGCTGTACAGTGGTTTTTCATAAGATACCATCGGATCTGTGAAAAGATGTGGAACCTTACCTATGGATTTGTATAAGGCCTCTCTGTGTGGTGGTCAGACGAAAATTCTACAGTTTGCTTACTGGTTGAAGAAAACTTAAAATTCCAATTCTAAATTATTAAGAGATGTCATGTATTAAGTTACCATCAAATTGTAATTAAGAGTCAAACAATAGGTTAATGAGTAATAATATCTTTTACGTTTTATAAACTGTTTTTTAAGCTATAAATAATAATTTATTTTAGATTTGGCTATTTTCAAGTAAATCTGTCTTAATACAGAAAAACTTGAATACTATTTAAGGTGGTTACATTGTGCCAAAACTGTTAAAAACTGAATATGTTATATCTTCTTCAATTTTTAAAAACTCTGTGGTTTGGATGAGTACAAAAGGACAATGTATTCCTATCAGAAAATCTATTAAATAACAAAGTATGTATTTGTAAATATTATAGTTAAATAAATTAAATCCATAACTCATCATTAATTAAACTTAATTCTAAATGAAACAAGGAAACAACTAATTAACTGATACAGACCAATATTTTTGAGCAAAAAATGAGTAAATGTTGCTGCAATAACATTTCTATCTTTAGCCATGAGTTCAACTTTTGGTTGGCAACCATCATCAATAACAAAGGCTGGTAATGAACTTTGGTTATTATCTTCAAGGAAGTGAAACTGAAATTAAAGAAATGAAGAAACATATTATATAATTTTATAAACTACAATCCCCAAAACTAAAATTCTGAAATACATTTCAAAATGTATTGAATTTTTTTAAATTACAAAAATTACTTTTCTATATAAAAAAAATCACTTAAAGCAGCACTTTATACGAGGCTTGGCTGATAAATTTTACACACTAGTGTGCTACACGGAAATAAAAGGTATCATCCAGTTGGGCATGTCAGCACATGATAACTAAAATCCCCCTCAACAAACCTGTGATAATTCATTGAAATCTGTTTACCGGTTTGTTTTCAGTAGCAGTTAAAATGGAGTAGAGTACGGCCAATATATCAACAAGGTTAAAACAGTGCGCAGTGATAAAATTTTTAACAGCAGAAAATGTGAATCCTGCGAATATTTTTCATTGTTTAAAAGTGGTTTACGGTAGTGAAATTGTTGATAGGAGTACTGTGAATACGTGGGTGTTAAAATTTTGGGAATGTGAAGCTGGTAAAGTGACAATTGAGGACGCACCTCGCAGTGACGACCAGTTTCTGTCACTTGATGAGAAACATTGAAAGGAGTGAACAATTTGCTTCAAAGTTACTGGCGAATCACCCAGCAATGCATTGCTATTCAGTTAGGCATATCTAAAGAACGAGTAGGCCATATTATCGAGCAAATGGGTTACCGTAAAATCTCTGCATGATGGGTACCGGGTAAACTCTCTGATGGCTCTCTGCAAGCTGAAGTTTGAGCCTATATCCACCATACTTGCTGGATTTGGCTCTGTGCGATTTCCACTTCTTCCTTCATCTCAAAGGTAATCATTATACCACTAACGATGAGGTGAAGGAACTTTGATCTGAGAAAGTCTGCCAGAATATTTCAATGATGGAATGCAAAAACTTGTTACACATTGAGAAAACTGTATCAGTGTAAACGGGGATTATATTGAAAAATAAATACTGCATTTTGTAGCTAAGGTATTGTACTTATTTATTTTGTATTTCATTCCAACATCTCCTTTCATTTTCATGTAACACATATATGGGCAAGATTTATCAGCCGAGCCTCATATTTCAAACTTCTATCATGATTAAAAAATAAATTATTCAACAAATCTCCTCAATCTAGTCAAAAAATAATAAAAGATTCGAACATTCTTTGTTCATTGTGAGCTCTTTTGTCATTAATTATCTTTTTTTCACATGGTGCATAAAAATTAATCAAAAACAGGTCAAAGTACATACAATAAAACAAATCTACCTGATAACGGTTCTACAAGATTCCTTAAGCATAAGATTATGCTTAAGGAATCATCCATGATAAGCATAATCTTATAATATAATTCTTCATGGTTGATCATAATCAACCATGAGGTGAAGAATACCTTAAGTTTATGCCAAATTAAGTTATAAAGAGGATCATAGCTACCAAATCAGATCTTAATTATTTATAACCTGTATGAACATACACTAAGAGGTTGTATAGTACGAGTTCATTGTGGGTTGAAGACTGCTTTAAGTCTTTCCAAGTCTATTCCATCAACAGAGTTTAAAGATGTTCATTTAGCATGGGGCTTTACTCATGCTAAATGTCCTGTTTTTCACAGGTGTAGCTCTCTATTTAAGAACATCTGCCATGAAACATTTACTTGTTTACAAGAATGCAAACCTTTTGTTTTTTATTCTTATTTTTTATAAGGCTTTTTCCAAAGAAAAGAATGCATTTTTGAGATATGTAATGTAGCACATTAAAAATTATTAAGTTGTAGAAGCTGAAATTTCATGCTAATCTTTTAAAATATTATATGCTGATGTTAATATTATTTATTAAGATAATTATTTTTAATTTTTATAATTGTACTATTTACTGTTAAAGTTTAATGACTTATTTTACAGTATGTATTTAGAATTCATTATTAAAAAAGGGAGTGGTAAGTTTTTTAGCACTAGCTTGTAGAATAATTACCAGTTACCAGTCTAAGGTGATAAAATATACCTATCTATTAATAAAAATAAACACTTTCTTCTTTACTGTTACACTGTAGTACCAGAAATATGAAGTGTTGAAGTATTAACTGTGTTACTAATCAAGAAATAAAAATTGGTAACTGAATTTTATGTGATCTTTCACAATGATAAATCTTTTAAGTATAAAAATCAAAATTCTGTTGAATTAGTTTGTGTTCAATAATATAAAATGTACAAGATTAGTAGAGGTAAAATACCACCCAAAAGATATAATTCTAGCACTTTATTTTTTTCTAAACTTTATACTAGCCTCAAAGTTTTGGAAACTTTTTAAGTACGAGGCACATTCATAAAATAAAGTTGATCGGGTTATATTTAAATATTACAGGGTCTAAACACAGTTTCACACATGCAGGGCCATCTGTTGGCTATTTACAAAGCCACTGCAGCTGTTGTTTTGATATAGTAGTTGTTTGCTTGCTGGTGAATGCAGATCGCAATGTCAGTGAATGCCAGTTGTGAAGTGAGTACTGTGATTCGATTTCTGTGTGCAAAAGGATCTTGAGCTACTGAAATTCATCAGGACTTCTGCCTAGTGTATGGCCCTACAGTAACGAGTGAAGAAAATGTTAGACAATAGTGTTGAGATTTTAAAAATGGCCGTACAAATGTACATGTCAAAGAGTGGAATGGCAGGCCCAGTATTCAGACCGATGAAATCATTGAACAAATGAACTGAAAACTGTGATCAGTGCTCTGGCTGATGAATTTTTGCATGTTGGAAGCACCTCTATCTACATGATTGTCACAAAAAAGCTCGGATATCAAAAATTGTGTGCAAACTGGGCATTGAAAATGCTCAAGAACAACACAGAGAACAAAGAATGTGCAATGGAAGAGCGTTTTTGGACCACTATAGACAAGATGGAGATGATTTGTTTTCCCACATCGTTATTGGTGATGAGACACAGATATCCTACACCATTGCAGAATTGAAACAACAGTCAAAGCAAAGGTGCCATTCAAGTTCCCCAAAACCAAAAAAGTTTAAGCAATCTCTGTACTAGAGTCGAAAAATGTTGGCTACCGTTTTTTTGGATGAAAACATCATCATTTTGGTTGATTTCATGGAATATGGATCAACAATTACAACTGATGTGTACTGCAAAATGCTTACCAAACTGAGATATGAGATCCAAAATTGACGGTGCGGGAAACTGTTGTCTGAAATAATTCTCCTTCACGACAACGTGCGTCCTCACACCGCTGCCTTAACCTAGAAGAAGATTCAAGATTTTCGTTGGGAACTTTCTGACCACCCTCCATACAGTCCTTGTAGGCTGCTAACATTAGGCAGTTAGACTCATACAAATATCACCCTGTTTATCATTCTTCTGTCAGAAAAAAGGAATGTAAATCCTGTTTACAATCTGTAACCTGCAGTATAATGTAACAGAATATCCTATCGTTTAAGATTTTTGTAGTGTATATGCTGCTGTTATTTGTGTATCTATATTTTAGAATACGGAATTTGTTATAACTTTTCCATCTTCTTGTGAATTACATCAATTAAAATCATTTCCTTTGGTACTGAAAATTTAAAAACATAATTCTACAGTTGCTTTGGAAAATCTAAGTTTTGGTTAAGCTGGGTTTGGATAACTGGGATCTAATGTATTTTAACTGTTATATGTTTTCAAATCACCTTTGTGCTTGTGTAAAATTATCAAAATGAGGCAAAACATCAGTATTAAAAATACAAATGAAGATTTTAAACAACTAAAAAAAAAAGAAGGAATAGCAAAACATGCACACAAAATAGATATAATACAGATATAATATAAATTTCAGAAAAATGTTAGATAAATTATTGTTCAAACTGATATAAAAAATAATTTACCTTTGTTGAAGGACACAAGCGAAATGTAACAAGCCTTTTAGGAATAAATCTGAGGAGGAATTCTTTTATTGTAAGTTGTTTTGGTGATACATAAACAAGAACTTTTCTTGCTTTTGGCAATTTTTCACCTTGAATGCTTAAAAGTCGAGCTTCATAGCAGATATTATGGTTTCTTACATTTTTATGTACCATTGCTGCATCACTGCCTATGTATAAAAATTTAACAGTAATGTAAATAATGATAAAAATAACATATGTAATATATTTTCAATCTTTTGTCTATTTATAAAGAATAACAAAAGAAAATTAATGAATTTATCCTTTTTTAAATTTTAATGTAATTTATGATAACAATAATCTACTCCAGCCAAAATTTGGGCTGATTATAGTCTGGCCAATGAAAAGAAACTTGAGTTTGACCACCACTTATCATTTTTTAACTAAAACCATAGAAAATAATGTAGTACATATGAAATAAAATTTGTTTTGTTTCTTCTACATTATTTTATAAAGAACTTTAATGAAAAATTAAACTATTTTATGAATGTAATTTAGTAAATACCTGTATCAGATCTTAATATTACAAAATATATATTGCTTTATATCAGTACACTTAATATTTCTGTATGGTTCTTGATGAAATACTGAGCTATTATAACTAAAAAAAAATATTGTTCTAAAAGATGGGTAATTAGTGCCTTAATACAGCTGATATTTTTAGTAGTAAATTGTAGTTTATACACTCAGCAAGGTGCTTGAGACTTTCCCTCAGAACATGTTTTTTTATTTTAAGTATGATTCTAATTCTATATATAACTATATTTATAAACTTCTACTATATCTGATTGTCACTGTTACAAATCACTTAGAATTGGTAACTGAAATTAATACAATTTTTTTCAAAACAGCGAACTGAAATTTCATAAGAGTATAAATAAATAACCATTTGAAGATATCGTAATTATACATTTTGCTGAATTGCTTTGTTGAAGTTAATGAACTCAAAAACTGAATGTATAAAAAAAAGGCAGGCTGTTAAACATTTTCCTGAGATTATAAATGTTATGTTTCTTGCAATTTAAAGAAGTTCTTATAAAGGTAATTTAAAACAAAACAGGCTTTAAATATATTTAATTACATTATTATTATTAATGTTAGTAACAAAAATTATAACTGTTAAATTCAGATGGTTTCTTTCATTAAGTTTTTTGATAAATTATAAAAGGGAATCTATCATAAAATTTTAAAACTTTTATAATAGATTTACAAAGAATGTAAAAAGAGTACAATAATACATAATAAAATAATAGGACAAGTAAGGAAGGACTTAAGAGTTAAGACAAATGCTACTTTTTTTTTTTGTCTTCAGTCATTTGACTGGTTTGATGCTACATGTGTAAGTGAAAAATGGATGATGAAGAAGAGGAAGGGGAAGTAGATTAAGGCTCTGAGATGTGGGTATGGAGAAGGATGGAGAGAGTAACATAGATAGATAAAATGAGGAATGAGGAGTCACGAACAGGATTAAAGATGAAAGAGCACTTGTGGAACATATAAATAAAAGGAAAGTAGCTGGGGGAGTGGAATCTTGGGATTGAAAGAATCATTAGAAAGAGAAAGGAAAAAGGAGGAAGAATAATAATAATGAAATTAACAGATGAGGTGAAGATTAGATACTGCAAGGGTATAAAGGAAAAGGCTTGGGACAGAGATGGATGGAGAGAGCAGTAGTGTACGGGACCTGCTGCTGCTAGATAAAATACTAGATGATGATGGAGATGAATAGTTTGATACAAATAAAACAAAAAAATGTATATATATATTTAAAAAAAATTAAAACAAAGCAAATAAAAACCATTAATAATCAGTCAATTAATTTTTTTTTACAAACAAAACTAAAAGAATCAACCAATACATTTATTTTATTTTTAACTTTTTATATTAAAGAAATATATAATTTTTATAATTTTGTAAGTAATACTTAATTAATACTATCTGGAAAAGGGAAAATCTTTTGATGTCAGATGAAAGTGATAATAAACATTAGGATTACAACATACACAATAACAAGAAACTCACATTAAAGATAAAAATAATGATAATAATGTCTTGCAATAGATTATCACAATGTCTTGAAAATACTATTAACATTTTACATCCAGGGCTGTACTTAGGTTCATTACATATAGCTGGTGAACAGAGCTCTGAGATTTCTTTCTGAAATAGTGGTCATTTGTTTTCAATAGCTCTAATCTGCCTTCCAAGATCAGTTCAACACAAAGACTGGACTTTTGGCTTCATCTGTAGATCATGTATGTTTGAGAACAATTTTGGACACAGATTTTTATACAACCTTTTGAGCTGGCAATGTGAAGTTGAAATGACAGCAGGTGGAACAGGATGTACATCCCCTCCCAACAAAAACAAGTATGTAGTGAGGTGCACATATGTCGGTGCATAGGAGGCCTGAAAGTTTTGGTGAGCACAGACCTGGAGTCAGTGCAGAAACTGTGCATCCACTTTTTGTCATGACATATGCTGGTCCACCAGAGTACTGAGTTGGATCTCTATTGGATTGTTATAGTACCAGGTTGGACCCAGAGTACCAGACTGGTAGCTCTGGTGGGTAGTGGACTCTCGCAGCTAGCCACCTGGAAGGAATAAATGGCCTACGAATGCTTTTGAACAATTACATGTGACAAAGGGTTCTTGTAAATAGCCTAATTTGGAATCTTCGATTCGAAATGGGAAAAGAATTTGGAGTCTGTGCATATTCTTAAAGAAGTGAGGAGTCTGCAGAGAACTATTAACACTAACAATTTTCCCATACTTAGGTATTTGGTGATTACAAGAGAAGATGGTAATTTTGTAAATGTAAACTCTTTTCTTATTTTGTGTGAAATAACTAGTGAAAAGAAATACATACAACATTTAATGATTTTTACAATGAAACAACCAATAAAAGCCAGTAAATAAATAAATCTTTTATTCTGAGAGGAATGAACATAATAATACTCTATATAGATCAAGTCATAAGATAGTTATAAATATTAAAAACAAATTATAAGATAAAAATAGATTTAACTAAAGTCCACATTAATTATTTAAACACAAATACATAGAACGATGTTAAGGTAATAACCAAAAACAAAAAAAAGGTTACACCAAAAAATCATAAATATATTAAATATAAAAAAATGACTACAGTCTTATTAGAATATAACTTCAAAAAATATGGGTGAGTGTGCTGTAAATGTTGTGCCTCACAACAACCTTAATACATTAAAGAGTGTTATTGTTAGTCACTAACTGCTTAATTGCCCTGAGCAGGAAATTGTGGAGTAATTGTCAATACAGGGTGCCATAGAATGAAGGTAGACCACGAAAAGAAACTGTGAAGTTCTGGCTTCTGCTTCTCATGTTCTCACTTTTATTATTTAACAGACCTTGCTTACCGAGAAAGTGTGTGTTGGATAAATTGTCTAGATGTGTGAACTTTCGTTTTGCAACCTATGTGATGTTTCAGATGCAACAATTTGGTCATATTGCAGTTTGGTGTGAGAAACAACAAATATATAAATAAAGTGTGGAAAATATGAAGGTGAGCCATGCAGTGATCCTCCTATCTGCATTAATTATAAAGGGCCAGTTGAAAAACAGCATGTTTACAAAGCTTCTCAAAAAGCAAACACATTACAACATGAGATCAGCTATTTTGAAATAAAAAAAGTTGTAAACCAAGAGCAATAATAACAAATGCTCATGAATTGGCCTACTGTAAATGTTGATGTAGAAAAAATTCTTAATTAGATTCTTATTCTGCCTGAGGTGCAGATCATAAATACATTGTCTTCCAGTTCATTCATATTGTCCGACTTGGAGGCTGAGAGCTATATGGGTGACAATATTGCAACTGATCATGAGCAAGGTCATTGAATGGGAAAAAAGGTTTGGCCAAAAGGGAAACCACAAATTAAAAAAAAAATCAATTAATGTAACTGAAACAATAGCGCAGAGAATGTAAGTGAATGTCTATCTAACTTTCACAGTATGCAACTTTTAATTGATGAAATAATTCCATTAGAGTTTGCTTACAGGAAACACATCTCTTAAAGATAAATCCACTGTAGGTAAAGGCATATTTTCATTGAAAGGATTAACTAGCTAATTTAGTATCAGGAGGAGGAGTAGTAATCTTAACAGCAGAAGGAAATGCTACTCCGGCAGTTGATCAAAAGATGACATATTGAGAATGAAGTAAATTTAATAGCATTAGTTATGCCTGAGAAAGTATATACTTATATGAGGGCTATCCAGAAAGTAACTTACGTTTTGAAATAAAAAACCAACCAAATAAAAAAAAGAAATTTTATTATATACATTTGAAAGGGACAATCTTAAACTATTTTTCTACATAGTTGCCATTTCACTTGAGGCACTTATTATAATGATGCACAAGCTTTTCAATTCCTTCTCTGTAGAAATCTGGTGCCTTAGATTTTTGGCACCCATCTTGTACAAAACTTATGATAACCAAGCTTCCCTGATAAAATTTCATGCAGTAAACTTCGTGAAAATTGGGGGAAATGAAGCAAGAGTTTTGTAATTGTAATGTGGTGATTTTCATGAATTTTATTGTTGATTTTCATCATCAGTCACAAGGCTACGCCGACCACTGTGGTCCTCATCATGAAAACTGGTGCAACCATTTTTAAACTGAATGAACCACGGCCTCACTCCACCATCACTCATTATTCCATCTCCATATACTCACAAAATTGCCGATGAGTTTCCATTGGTTTGAAGTTTTTTGCCACTAAAATCCTAATCACTGAACGCACTTCACAACTTGCAGGATTTTCTACTGAAGCGCATATTTCAATAATTCACAACAAACAAAGTAGAAAAATCACAGTCCACACGCTATGACAGCTTGATCCGTACTGAGTGTAGAAACGTTTTGATACCAAGTTGGCGGCTCTATCCCCACCCATCTCTACACTAGGCACAAATGTAAGTTACTTTCTAGACCACCCTTGTATTTCAAAAACAATGGGAATCCCATCAGGTCAACTAATTCCTTAGTGGATACCTCATGGTGATACTGGCATCAAAGAGAAGAAAAGAGCATACAGTACTTTCAAATGCACCCAACGAACCATTTTATGAAATGTAGGCAGTTTTCTAAGAGATTAATTCTCAATGCCAAAAAATCATCATGACAGAAATATGCAGGATCTATAAATAATTCCTGTATGACATGAGATGTGTGAAAAAAGTTAAATCAATAGCTGGATGATTGCCCTTCTATTCAATTATTTTCCTTAAAAATGGTGAGAGTATGTTCAATTTTCAGAACTTTTTGAACTTCTGGCAACTCAATATAAATCCATAAGCACGACAGAAAATTATCGTAACAATTTTAAGAGGCATAAAATAAATAATGAAAACAATATAAACTTTCAAACTGAAACAATGTTGACATATAATGAGAATTTCAATATCAAACAATTTATCCATGCTTTGTCAAAATTTAATAATTCTACACTTAGTCTAGATCACATTCAATGTATTATGTTAAAACAGCAAAGTCTAAGTGCAAAAAGAAGAATTCTGGACTTGTATAATGAGATGTGGTATAAAGGGGCTTATTCAAGACAATAAAAGAAAGCAATTATAAACTTTATTCTAAAGAAAGACAAAAGTCCTGAAAGAGAGATTCTCCAAGTTACAGGTCAATATCTTACATGTGCTATTGGCAAGATTTTTAAGAGGTTGGTTAACTACAGATTCACATAAGAGTTAGAAAAAGAAAACTGGATATCACAACATCAAACTGTTTATTAATAGCTTTATTCCACTACCAATTAGATGATCAATTTAGAAGATGCCATCCTGAATGCTTTTATACAAAGAAGAATTTAAGCCTTTTTTGCATAAAGAATTCATTGCTGGAGTCCATTGCTGTTTTCTTTGATCTAGCAGAGCCATTCAATATGATGTGTAAATATGGAATTCTGGAGCAACTGCAAGTTGGTAGGTTAGAGGTAAGATGCCTATACTGATAGGTAACTACATATTTTGTGTACGTGTTGAACTGTATGTCTGCTAATAGTACCCTTGAAAATAGTGTTCCACAGGGATCACCCATTTGCGGCATCTTATTTATAATTACGATCAATAAATAAATCTCTGTCTGCCTAATGATGTCAGTAAGAGTAAAGCTTAGTAGTATTTTATGTGCGTGTCATATAGCAGTGGTGAAACATAAGCTATAAAATGCTAAAGACTGCGTATTAGATAAAGCTAAATTTAACAGTTTCCAATTTTCTCCTTTGAAAATCTGTTGTGTCCATTTTTTGCAGAAAACATTTAGTGCATTTGAATCCAAGATTCTTAATGGCCATACGATTGAATATAAAAATAGCAGGATTAAATCAGGATTTGAATGTTTGAATGACCAGGATTCATAAGTCTAACATTTGATAAATTTTTCAATGGATATGTACATAGAAGAAATTGCAACAAAATTCATGAACTCTTAATAATACATAACGTACATCAATATCTGGTTATCAGGCGTAAAAAAACAAAGATTAAAACTACACATAGAGGTACAATATTGAATTGATAAGTTATCCACCAAGGACAGGTATCAATTACAGAGAAATTGATACTGTTACCTTCTCTGAAAAATGCTGAAAGTCCACTTGCTCGCCCTCTAGATTTCTCTTTTAGGGCTCCTGAAAAAGCAGCAATATAAAAAATCATTTAAAGTAGAAGAAGGCAGAGTTTTTAAATTTTTCACTGATCAGGTTTCACATAAACAAATAATATGTGACTGACCAATAAAACATTCAGCAAGATATCATTCCATGATATGAACCTTGAACATTCCAAGATATCAATATCAAATCACTGTTCAATATCAACAACTTTATTTTTATGAATACCAGTCTGAAAATAATTGTTATTTAGGCCTTTCCAAAGCATTTTGTTTTTTCAGTGCATTATCACTTCTGATTGGGCCCTTTCTTTGATCTAATTCACCATAGGACCTCCACCTCTAGCTGATGTAGAATTTTCTTTTGTTGCCTCCTTCCACGTGATTGCCCCTCTTTATCTGATCCTTCCATATGATGCCCCTCCTTATCTGATCCTTCCATCTTTGATATAGTAGCCTAGCCCAAATTTGCCCTTTCATTCTTCTCTTTTTGCTTAAGCTGCTCGGATATCAGTAGCGTATTTACCAACAGTTTATCAACTAACAGAAAAACTTTACAGTTATAAGCTCTAGCTTTTTTCATACAAAGATTTTTAACTTGTATCTTATTTCTATTATTTCCAGCGTGCAGTCACAAGAAATAGAGTATTCACTTCCTTTAAGATTTCTGAATCTTTCCAGCATGTCAAGATTTTTAATGTATAAAATAAATTTGACTAGGATAGGTTGATTCACTACCTGCCCAGGTATAAACATTATATTAATGTCATTCAAGGCAATATCATTTTTAAAATATTACAAAGACATCAACACTATACTATCATTTTTAAGCTCTGAATGGCCTTTCATCAGAATTATACTTCAGATTATACATTACAATTTGTTTTTCTAAATATGAAAAATTCAAAGTGATAAGTATTAATTTCTCTCTTTAATATTTCAATTAAATTTTTATTATTTTTTTAATAACTATCAATTTATATTGTAAATGTTTACTTCAATTTCAACATTTTTAATAGCCTTTGATAAATCTTCATTAACCTCACTTATTTTTATATTTACCTCTTTAAAGTGCTTTTCCATTTCATTGCATAAAATCAAAATAATTGTAAATTTTAATTTTTAACCTTTTATAAAATAAATGTGTGTATTTTTTTAATTTTACATATTCATATTTTTATTTTTGTTATTTAAATTTAAAATATAAATTAATATTGTTAATTAACTCATTTTTTTGTTTTACAGAATCAGAATTAGAGAATAAGGAACAACATATAAATTACCTATGTAAGATATAATACTCTCAATTCTGACTTTAAATAGACAATTTGCCTGGTACAAAGTTCTAAAAGTAAAAAAAAATACATTTTCACTCTCTTTCTCCTATCTTACCTTGACTATTAAATTTTATACACAGCCATTACATAGGGTAACAGAGAAAAAATTCTCAGGAAATGGCCTAAATATTCCAACACAAATTAAAATAAACACAAAGACCTCTTAGTACAATATTAATCAGAAAAAAAAACAGTATAAGTTATTTGAGTACATATTTTGTGCACATTGAAGAGATGCAGAAAATTCAGATTTATAATTTTTTTAAAATCAGTATCGTTTAAAAATTCAATGAAAGAGTAATATTTTTCTGTAAAAGAAAATCTTTAAATTTTATTTTAAATAAAATTGTGAATTTAAATGGTTCAGTAATTTATTAAACATTAAGTTGCTAAAGTGAGTACTAGTTCAGTAATTTATTAAACATTAAGTTGCTAAAGTGAGTACTAGTTTTAGTATATTATTATTAAGCACTACTTGTATTCGTTGCAAAGAAGTAAGTAAATAAGTTGGTAATTTCATAAATTGAATATTTTATTTAGTTATATGAAAACAGTTCTATTGTCTGGCTTGATAGAGGTACATTTTTTAAGAATAAGTGGTTATTTTTTTAGTAAAGATTGCACATTCATAATTATAAATACATGGATAAGTTAACATTTCTATTTTACAAAATACTGGTCTATATTACTCATACTTATGGGTATCAAATAAACACGAGAACCAATTTTTGTGTTTAAAAAGTCATTCTGATTTTTTGAAGGAGCCCCAAAAAATGATATTCAGACAGGAGGAATATTTGATAAGCATAACAAATATTTAATTTACAAACTTAGCGTTTTATTAAGACATTTCAAAGCAAATAGTATGGCTTGATTTTGTTATAAATGAAATCAATTTGATCACTGCAAGAGGATTTGTCATCTAATAAAATAAGGAAATTTTGCTTTGTGGACAACAGAAACAATATCATTAATGGACATTCTATCCATCAACCAGCAATGTTACAGTTACATCTATCTGAGAAGCACAATGCTATGTTTCATCCATATTTAAAATTTAACTGGTTAGAATCCATTTAGAGCTAAACTTTTGAACCGGCTAACAGAATTACCATTAATGTAGAATACTGTTGTGTCATCTGCAAAGATGGTAACAATGACCGTTTCAAGATTTTAGGGCAGGTAAGAAGATATTCTTATTGTTTTGAATAAACAATAAGAAAAGCAAGCAATCAAGCACACTTCCCTGTGGCACTCCATATTTTACATCTTCAATTGAGGACGTACATTTTACATGTGTATTCTAATCAAAAGATGAAATTTCTACTGTCTGTTTATAGTTGGTAAAATATGACTTAATCAACAGAAAACAGTTCCCCTAACAGTAAATTCTTTCATCAGTAAAAAATGCAAAACTAAGTCAAATACTTTACTGAAATTGTAAAACGCTGAAATTTGGGATCTTTTTGTTATCTACACTAATCAAAGAATTTTCTGAAAACTAGGAAAATGGCTATGTCTTTAGAAAACTTTCTACTAAAACCATGCTGCAGTACATTATGATTTTTAAGAAATTTTTATCATCTATTTTTAAAAAACTGTACAAAATACAACTATGAAATAATTTTGTAAAGTGCAGAATCATTTTTATGGACAATAATAACAACATCATTCTTAAAACAGCTGCAAAAAAACTCCATTAATGAAAGATTCAGTAATTAAATTTATAAAAAGGAGTAATAGTATTTACAACTTCTTTTAAAATATTGGCAGAAATTTCATCAATCCTTACTAAATGTTTACTGTTTATATTTAACATATAAGTTTTAACTTCCTGGATATTAACAAAACATTTAAAAAACATTATTTCAACAAAACCATTTAAAAAGTGAATGACTGAAATGGATCAGTGCTACACAGTAGGTCTAAAATGTTCCCGAACTAAATTTCTGAACTCAGTACAATTAGCGCCATCTCTCGGACAACCAAGGAACTATATAATAGGATGTCGGGCGAATGTGTGTACAAAATTTCATCATGTTTCGTCACTCCAGTGTCGAGTTATATTCGGCCGCGTGTTCATGTGACCTTGTGCGAGCTCGCGACAGAGAAGCGTGATAAAATTTTGTGTTCGACTTCAAAAATTCTTCGTTGGAACTTATTCTATGATACAGCAAGCATTCGGTGATGAAGCCGCATCTCGTACTACAACATCCACGTGGTGGAAGCAGTTTAAAGACGGCAGAGAGTCGTTGGATGACGACGAACAAAACGGGAGCCCGTCAACACCTGTTCACGACGAAAACGTTGCGAAAGTGCTCCTGCTCGAACAACCTCATCTTACCCTTCGAGCCATAGCAGAAGAGTTAAACATTGGTAAAGACGCGGTACGTACAATTCTAACAGAAAAAATGAACCGCCGAAAGGTGTGCTCTCGTTTCATTCCGTTCTTCTTGACCGAAGAACAAAAACAGCTGCATCTTTCTTGCGCTCAAGAGTGTTGAAACAGCCGATACCGACCCGAATTTTTTGCAAACGATTGTAACTGGGGATGAAAGCTGGTGTTTCGTGTATGATCCGAAAACGAAGCGTCAATCCGCTGCTTGGTTGAGTCTTGGAGCACAAAGACCGGCGAAAGTCAGGCAGCAAAAATCAAGAGTGAAAACGATGTTGAGCGCATTCTTCGACTGAAAGGACCTGAATCATCATGAATTTGTTCCAACTGGTCAAATCGTGAATTCTAAATTCTATTTGGAAGTAATGAAACGCCTGATGCATCGCATTCGTCGAATCCGGCCCGAGTATCGGGGTTGGGGGAGCTGGACTCTTTTGCACGACAATGCCCCGGCACACATGGCAACAGTTTTAACACGTTATCACGTCGCAAATTAAATCACTGTCTTATCCCACGCGCCCTATTCATTCGACTTGGCTCCAGCAGACTATTTTCTGTTCACGAAACTGAACTTGACAGGAAATACCTCCAAGATTTACTCTGTATACTCTCAAGTATATAGTCAGTGGAATACGCATGCACATTTGGGATACTGAAAGCCCCCTTACAGTAATCGAAAGTGAAAGGGACACACCAAAAGTCAATGTTAGAAGTGAGTCTCGTGTAGTACATAAGTCTAGTTAGGACTGCAAATGAATGGCACCATCGATCCGAAGTTACACTTAATTTACTAATAACTACGAGTCATCTAATATTAAAAATAATGACATTATTATCATTTAATGTTTGATAAATTGGTTACAGTTATATTTTGTTACTTAATATAACAGAACTGAATAAATATATATTCTACATCTGGGTGTGTCACTGTATGAACTGGGAGCATGTATGAATGAATATGATTATTTTAAAACTTGTAAAGCAATGTCTGTTGGAAAAGATCTATTGGTGAGCATGGAAATTACTGACTCATATGAAAATTAGAGCATTTGTAATAAATAAATAATAGAAACAGCTCTTAAGATTTCCTTTTTTTAAAAATAATTTAGTATTTTATTTTGGTTGATATAACTTATTTTCACTTGTAGTCATTTGAAATGTTATCTCTTTGGACTAGATGGGATGTACCTGTTATGTATTTACATAATTTGTAACAAGATTTTGTTGATAATACTAATATTGGAAAGGTCTTATATGTGTTTCTGTGTTATTATAAGTATTTTTTTTTTTAATTTGCCACATTGCTTGTGGATGGGAATATGCAACAACAAAAATATTTTAGGATACGGAAAATGCCATCTCTGATCAAGATTTGAACCTGGAATCTTTCAGGTGAAAGGCTAAGGTACCATCACTTTGCTGTAGAGTCCATTGGAGAAGAAATAAAAAACTAAGCAGAACAATATGCTTTATTTCCTGTTAAATTCTATGGCATCAACATACATTTGGTTTGCATATGATTTATGTCAACCACAAAAGAGACAACAAATAGCTTCCTACTGGTCTATTGTGTGGTAGAGGAAATTTGTTTAAAATCTAAGCTTGTGGTTCTATTGAGAACTCAACAAAGTTTGGATAAAATTTATTATTTCTCTATTTTGTGTAATTGCATAATATAATAATCTGGTTTGATGTTTTCATAGTTAGGTGCATTTCATAATGACGTTTAAATGTATGTTGTTATTAAAATTCAAGTGTGACAAATTAACCCTTTAATTCTTATTGCATTATCATTTTGTTTGCAACATTATTTTAATTTATTTCTTTAATTACAATTCTTTCATGTTGTTCTTATAAGTTGCAAAATTAATTTTTATTCATTTATAAAGATAATTTTGCAGCAACGTTTTTTAAGTAAATTCTTCAGTGTAATTAGACTTTTTCTGTTATGGAAAATTAAAATTTAAATATATAAAATACAATTTTTGTAATATTATACTACAGCTCATATTAATGTGAGGAAGAACTGACAAATCATACAATTAAATTAGTCCCTACGTCATTTATTACTAACTTATTTTTAAATTATGAAAAAAAAATGTTATACTTACTAGTTAAGACGATGCAATCAAAGTCCCCATTATGAAGTGTGACACCTGAATAAGCAACACGAACTCGGTAGCATCCTTCTCGAGGGAATGCGACTGTTAATCGAACACGAAGACCAGCTTCATCATAATCCAGATTACTTGTTACACCAGACTCAGGACCACATTCAGTACCGCCCAACTGTAGTGTCAAGCAATAACCCTCTATGGTTGGATGGAAACAATGTTTCAATAATCTATCTAATCTTTTTATAACTATTGAAAAATTAAATAAAATGAATGTAACAAAGAAGTTTGTAATATTTTTTGTAACTGTAGTTTGAAAAAAAAAGTTATTGTAATTCTTTATTGAAAATAATAAAACAAACCAAGAGTAAAAACTAAAAAAAAAAAACAAAAAAAAACAATGGTGAAGAAAGAATTACAAAATACTATCTCAAAACTGAAAACACGTGTTTTATTTACAACAATAATTTTACTCTTAAGCAGAAAATTAATGAAAAAAATTAATTTTATTATTAACTTAATTTATTATCATCTTAATTCTCAAATTATATAAACCCAATAATGTATGTTAGCTGCCATAACCAAATAATTATAGTGATTCATCATCATTAAATACAAGTAATTCTCTAAAATGGTACTACCATTCTTCAGTGTACCAATTATCCTAAATCAAGCTTACCAGAAAAAATGAGGAGTAAAGATGGTTTGTGCTGTCTTTTTTAGTTAACTGAATATATATTGTTGCATATCAGCACGTCTAATAAATTGACTGATATGCAGGTGTGTTCAGCCTACATGTAACAACTTTATTCTGCTCATTCAGGAAATTATCGTATAATGAATACTTTCAAAGAAGCGATTCTAAGTAGTGCTACTTGTACCTCAGATGCTTTACATGTGCATCAAAGAAAGACAGTGTTATATAATTTAAAGCAAAGATTAATTACATCCCTTTTTCAGGGAAATAGTAGATTACATACAAGCAATATAAAACGCACTTGTTTACATTTTTTCTCTTTACTTTGTAGCTCTGATAACAAACTTTTAATTCTGTAAAAAAAAGAGAATGTGTAGCTCAAAAAGCAGCTGCCTGGACACATGTCATTAAGCTAAATACACAGTCTGTCCCACAGGAAAGGTGACTCATGTGAAATAAAATACAAGATGTTGTTTATTTTTAATTTATATGACTTTTTATTCAAAATAGGCCCCTTGTGAGCCAATATACAACTGGAAGCATTGGAAATATTGTTCGATACTCAACCTTTGAAATTGGCTGTAGTACCATGGTTGTAGCTCTCTGGATATCTGAAATCATGTCAAAACGATGAAAACACTTGAAATACTGAAAACACCATGTTTCATCACCTGTTACGATGCAAGACATGAAGTCTGGGTTCCTAGCGGCCGATCTTTTCATGTCTCTGCAGTGTTCCACTCTGCAACCTTTTTAATTGTCAGTGAATGAGTGGGGCACAAAGTGACAACAGATCTTCTTTTTGCCCAAATTTTCAGTTAGAATGCACAGTTGTTCTAAGAATTCCAGTGATCTCCTCAATTAACTTGGTAGATGCACAATGATCATTTCGAAGAATTTCAGCCACTTTTTAAATGTTTTCTTCTACTTAAACTGTTGATGCTCCTGGATGTGGATCATCTTCAATACTCTCTCTACTATCACAAAACCTTGCATACCACTTCAAAACGTTTTTGCGACTAATTGATTCACTAACATAAACAGTTTGTACCATTTTAAAAGTGTCTGTGGCACTTTTACCCAATTTAAAACAAAACTTAATGTTTGCACGTTGCTCCATTGCTCTTTTCACAACTGAAGTTCAAAACATACTATTACAGTTTTGGTTATTACGAGCAGTCTGTGATACCAGCACTGTTAAATTTTAAACGGAAGGTAGTTGGAATACCACGCTAGTTAATTCATACATCCCTTCACAGATTGCATTAGTAGTTATGCAAATATAAAATCAGTTACCTTTCCTGTGAGATGGACTGTGTATATTTACTGGAAAAATAATAGACTGCAACCAATGAAGAATTAATTCTCTTCAGTATCTTTCTATTTCAGCCAGATAATTAGGCTGAATATCTATCATCAAAGGAGGTATTTTATGCAGATAGATGAAGCAGAATTGTAAAGAAAGACAAATTGAAGAATGGTTCCATTGACAGAAATTACACAAAAATATTACCATAAAATTAGGAATTTAAGATAACTATGTGGTACCTTCACTACTATAGTTTCAAATTGGATTTAAATAAAAACTTTTATGATTATGATCTATTGAAGAAAACTAACAGAAATATCCTATGAACGTGACTTAATTTTTAGTAACACAAAAAGAATTTTATTAATTTCATAAAAAGTGTTGTGTACACAGTATTAAACTGACCATACCGAGCTTTACTGCTCATTAAAACGTTAGAAAATTAATCTGGTGGATTAAGATGCACTTTGTTTATATAAGCTGGCAAGAAAGTAATTTCAGTTTTGTATGTGAAATAAAACTCAATTTTTTTTATAGAAAGATTGAACTTTAATCAATTAAATATTTTCCATTTTGTCCAATAACATTTTGCCACCTTTCTGGTAACTACATCATTCCACGCTCATAAACTTCTGGTCCTATCAGCAAAAATCTGAACAAAGTGTGATTTTAGGTCATCATCATTAGTAAAACCTTTAGTGTTCAAAGAGTTTTGCAAACTTTGAAATAAATGGTAATCTAATGGTGCAAGATCAGGTTTATATGGGGGATGTGACATCACTTCCTGAATGAGTTCTAATAATTTTCCAAATGTTATCAAAGATGTGTGAACAAAATCATTTTGGTGGAACATGATTCCTTTGCAATTTGCCAGTTCTGGCCTGTTTCTTTGATTGCTTTATTTAGTCTCATTAGTTGTTGACAGTAAACATCTGAATTGATCTGGTTCCTTGGAAGCAGCTCAAAACACATAACATCTTTGTAATCCCACAAAATTGACAGTGTGATCTTTTTTTGATGTGATGAAGCTTTCAATGTGGCTAGTGCCGGTTCATCATGCTTGGGCCTGATTGTTTTTGATTGATGTTATTGTAGATGATTTATTTTTCAACACTGGTGATGATTAGTTTCAAAAAAGGGTCAACCTCATTGTGTTTGAGATGCATATCACAAATATTGATTCGTTGTGTTAAGTGAATCTCTTTTAATTCATGTGAACCCAAATATTGAGTTTCTTAATGAGTCCAAGACATTTGATGTGATTTTCAATTGTTGAGTGCAATACATTTAATCTCTCTGCAATTTCTTGCACAGCTATATGACAGTCTGATTCAATCATGGCTTTGAATTGGTCTTCATTGACTTCAGTAGGGTGACCACAATGTTGATCTACGAGAGAAAAATTTCTATATTTAAAAATTTTTTAAACTGATTCTGACACCTGCATTTTGTTAGGCAATCAGCACCATAAACTTCACATATCTCTTTGTGAGCTTCAGCAGCTTTCTTGCCTTCACAGAAATAAAAAATAAGATATGTCAAATGTGTTCCTTTTTGTACTCCATGTTAAAATAAACCATAAACTAACAGGAGCAAACAGAATTACCAGCAATTTGCTTCTAAAGTATGCTAAAAGTGACAGCTATCAAATGGCAAAAGAAAAAATCAAAAAATTGACAGAAGTCCTTCAAAACAAATATAAAGCTACCTCCTAATCATAAAACTGAAATTACTTTCTTGCCAAACCAAAATGCAGTACATAAACTCAAACCAGTATAAAAAAAAACATAGACCAGCATAAAAAAAAACGTTTTTTCTTTTTAGAGAGTAATATCAACCAGCATAGTGTTAGCATTGTTAATGATCAGTAATTATGTATATAGATGTACTGTAATGCTGAATAATAAAGTTTTATACCTATTTAAAGATTCATAATAAAATAATATGGAACTGGATTTCAATATCAATGTTCTTTGCTTTCTAAACTCACTGAAAGCACTGTTTCATTACTGGTGGTAGACTTCAGACTGGACAAGACCAGTACATAAACTGGTCAAGTTGTATGACAGAAAAATCTTTCATAACCTTTCATTGAATTTCACAATAAAATATCTAATTTTTTTTATAATGTTGTGGTGCAATTATCTCAATGAATCTTTGTATAATTTATAGCAATAAACAATAATTTTATACCTGAGAAATAGCTACAGTATATCCTGCAACAGGATCATCGCCAGCGATGAAATGACATAAATTATTAAACTCATCACGAGGTTCTATAGCAAGACAGTGAGGAATTTCAGCAGTACAAACAACTGTAGAGCTATGTCGTATGAATGCAGTTTTTAAGGGATCTGGAGGACCTAGAAATAAGTAATAAATCTTGAATATTTCATTAAAAATAATTCTATAATTTAAAATAAACACATCTAATAAAAGAATATCTGAATAACTCAGTTTAGTTGGATTTTTATTTTTTTAATAATCAACTCTGAAAAGTAATAAACAACTTTAGTAAAAGTAATAATACTAGACAACTTTAGAGCTTTACAGTTAAAATATAAAAATTAAATAAATAAATCTTAATGCATAAGAATTTGAAACCATTGCTGCTGACCTATTTCCTTAAAAAAAACAAATTTAAAAAGAGTGATTCATTTTGGACAATCAATGGTAATTCAGAAGGAAGATTTTGATATTAGATATTTCATGTATGTTTCTCCATTAGTCAAAGTAGAAAATTATCATATCAGTTGCTTGTTAACATGTTCTATTATAATCTAATAAAATCCTTCTTCTTCTTTAAATGCCATCATAAATTAATTTAAAGGATTTATGTTCATTCCCCAACATTTTAGGCCATTTTCATCAAAATTGTCATCTGACAAAAATATGTTTTTAAGCTTTATTTTATATTTCCTGATGGTAGAAAAACTAAAAGAGCTCAAGTTATACTTTGGATTTTTGTTGGTATCAAGTGATTTTATTTTATTATTACTAACATTTAAAAAATTAATCCTTTATGGCCGAGTTGCATATGGATCTGTCAGCCTGTTGCCCTACTTCTATACTGTTATTAAATTTTGTATCTTGACTTGTAATAATTTTTTAAATACTGTTTTTGGATAAACCTTTAAAATTCTTAAAAGCGTGTTTATATATTTCAATATTTAAAGCTTGTTTATACAATTCTTATATTTTGCATAAAGAGCAAATGTTTCTTCCCAAATATATTTATTTAATTTATAAATGTCTGGAGTTTTTGTTTTTATGTGTATGTCTTGATAACACTATAAATATTTTTTTCCTACTTGAATGGCTTCATTGAACCACTTTAGTCAATCTGTGTCTGGTCATTTTTTTGAAGAGCACACTGTTTTGTTCTTTTGAATTTCCCAGTACTTTTTCATTTGTTTTGATCTTTCTTTTCTTTCCACATCTGTAAATATCCTTTTCATAAAGTATCTATCATTTGTCTGTTTTTGGTGTAAATCTTATTTTCGTATCTAAATTTTTCTTAAATTTCTTGATGTTTTCCATCTTGTTTTGTAATTCTTCCAGAGTTATTCCCAGTTCTTCCATATCTTCTCTTACTTCTTTAATTCATCCCACCCTTTGCTTCTGATTCTAAAGTCTCTCTATAATTCTTCTTGTTAATCTGATTTCTGGTGTTCTCATGAGATGCCCAAAGAAAGAGATCCTCTTCTTACATATGTTATCTGTGATGGGTTCTAGCTCCCTTTAAACCACTTCATTTGGCACTATCAACCATTGCACTTCTTTTTGATGTTTCTTGTTTATACATATTTTTGTTATTCTTCTCTTTGCTTTTATGATCTTATCAAATCTGAGAGACCTCGCTTAAGTTCTATGAGCGACTTTGAAGAGGGTTTCACTTCCATAGGTTACTTCTGGCTAAACTACTATTTTGTAATGTTTTAATCTCGTGTTGATGGACAGGCATTTTTTGTTATATGTGGACCAAGTTAGTTTTTAGGCATTTAACATTTTGATTTAATTTTCTAAGCATTTGACACTTTTGGTATTAATATAATTATTATATAAAATAATATTTCCACTTACCAACAGTTTTTAAAATCAGTATCTGAGTACTATGGAGCCACTTCTCCATCATCAGGGATTATTTGACGTTATTAATTTAACAATCATGTACATAATTTTTTATGAATAATTATAAAAAATTGAAGTTAAGATTGTTACGTTCATAATAGTCAATTGTCAATTAATAAAATAAGTTGTACATTAATAAAAAATGTAATGCCACGTCCATAAGATGTTTACGACAATTATGAGATGAGAAATGAGATAGTATCAAACTATATTAATTATTGTATAGTTTTTGTATATAGGATATCATTGTTGAATTTGACTTGTTTGTACATTAATTTATTATTACTCAAATATATATGAAATTTTTCAAATATGCTAGTTTTATGGTAATTGTTAGTATATTCAAATATTTTAATAAATTTGTTAGGGTTATAGGGTCCAGTTTCTAAATTTGTTTAGCAAAATTAGATCTTTCTTTATTATTTTTAATTATACAATTAATATGTTCTTTACTTCTTAAGGAGAATGTATGATTTCTCATTCCAATATATTTTAGGTCACAGTTTTCACAATTGAGACTATACACTCCTTGTTTTTCTAAATTATAATTAATATCATGATTTATTGTTAAAGAAGGATCCTCATTATTTATGTATTTTATTATTTGTATACGCTGTTTTTAATTTAAATGTTTTAAATATGTTATTAAATTTATTATAATTTATATTGCATTCAATTTTAGCGTATCATTTATTGTCTTGTTATTCATTAGTTTTATTTGTCCTTTATGTATATTTAATTTTTTATTCTGGTATGTAATTTATTTATTAAGTTAGTATCACATCCATTATCTATATGTTTAATGTTATTTATTTCATTATTTTATTTTATATTATTGTGTTTTAAGTATTTTATTGCTTTGTAAATTAGTGAATTAAAGGTTGCCATTTTTTGACTCGAAGGATGAAAAAATTTGAAATGTATACTAGTATCCTGTTTGATTGGCTTTCTATATATGTCTATATCGACTTTATTAGTAATAAAAGTTTTGTTAAATTTTATATTCAAATAGTCCAATGCTGTTATTATTTTCCCTGTTTAAAGTGAATTTAATATTATTATTTAAGGAATTTATTTCTTCAATTGCTATGTTTTCTTCTTTGTTAAATTGTTGATTAAATATTATTAAAATGTCGTCTTTTTATATAAAATAATTTGATGTTTATTGATTACAATGGATAGCAGGGTGTTTTCTAGTTCATTCATAAAGATATCGGTTAAAAAGTGGAGATCCCATACTTAGACCCTTCTCTTGTTTATAATATTTATTATTAAATTTAAAATAGTATATTTCATACATAATTCTAATAAATTTGCTATTTCAAAAATTGTATTATTATTTATTTTTGATTTAATTAGAGTATTATTAATTATATTTATGGTTTTATTAGTGTCAATGTTTGTGTACATATCTTTTATATCTAATGTTATAAATTTGGTTGTATTATTTATATTATTGATTATATTTTTAATTTGTAATTATTCTTTAAACTGTATTTGTTCTCAATTTTAATGTATTCTTTAATTTATTGGATAAAAATTTACTTAATTGACAGGTAGGTGTACTAACATAATTTACAAAGGATCTTATGGGCATGTTGTCTTTATGAATTTTAGGTAGTGCTTTTAATATTGGAGAATTGGTATTAGTTGTTTTAAAATATTGTTTGGTGTATTCATCCTTGAATATGAATTTACTTTTTTTAATATTAGATGTTATTTCTTTTTTAATTTTATTAGTGGGATCTTTTATTTCTATAAATTTATTGTCTTCTATAAATTTGTTTGTTTTATCTATATATATATATATATTATTATTATTATTATTATTAATGATAACCGGAGTGTTGGTTTTGTCTGATTTGTCTATAAATATGTTATTATTTTTTAATCAGTATTTTATACTTCATTGAAATGTTTATTATTGATATTTAAGCTTTTATTATTTTGAATATTATCAATTGCATTAACAAAATTTTTTCTAAATTTGTTTTTATTATCTGTTATCAATTTTAAATAAATTATTTTCTATGTTGAACATCGTGTTTTTGATAATTTTATTCTTATTTAACGTTGGTAGGTTAAATTTAAATCGTGTTTAATAATATTAATCTCTTCATTATTGAAATTGATATATTTGTAGTGTGTATTATATCTTCTCCAAATCTGTGTTCATGATTAGCTGTATCCCTTTATGTTATATTTTATATGATTATTTATTAAATTATTCATTTTATTGTTCATTTTAATATTTAATATTCATTAATTTGTTGATTTTAAAATCTATTATTTTAATAAGTTCGTAAAAAAATTACATTACCTAATTCAAATATTAGGAATGCGTGTAATGTGTATAAATCTACATTCAAATTTTGTTTATTGTTATATGATATTTTAATTTTGTTTTTTAACCATTCTATTATACATTTATTCTTAGCTATATTAGCTGATTTAGTATTACTTTTAATTAATTTTATAATTATACATTTTTTATTAAATTTTAAATTTGCTATTGTTTTGTGCAATTTAAATTTTAAATTAAAAAATCTCATTGCCATTTTATGTTGAACATGGTTTAGATTTAATTTTCTAAGTATTTGGCACTGTTGGGTATTAATACATTTTTTGTATAAAATATTTCCACTTAACAACAATTTTTAATATAAGTATCGGAGTGCTTTCAGAGTCACTTCTTCATCATCACGGATTATTTGACGTTATTAATTTAATATTCATTCTCCATAAGAATTAAAGAACATATTAATTGCATAATTAAAAATAACGAAGAAAGATCTAGTTTGGATACACACATTTTAGAAACTGGACATAATTATAACCCTAATAAATAGATTTATTAAAATATTAGAATGCACTAACAATTATCATAAAACTAGCATATTAGAAAAATTTCATTTATATTTGAATAATAATAAATTAATTAACGAACAAGTCAAATTCAATAATGATTTCCTATATAAACAAATTATACAACAATTATTAATTAATAGGTTGGTACTATTTCATTTCATATCTCATAATAGTCATAAACATCTTATGGATATGACGTTACATTTTTTATTAACAAACAATTTATTTTATTAATTGACAATCAACTATTATGAACATAACAGTTTTAACTTCAATTTATTTATAATTATGCATAAAAAATTATATATATGTATATAAGTAAAAATATTATTTTATGCAAAAAGTTATCATTTTATTAGTTCTTTCTTACCAAGTGGGTAAGTTGTATATTATAATTTCTCCTAGGTATTTAAATTGTATTAGTATTTTTAATTTTCTATTGTTTACTGTTGTGTCGTCTTGCCTTAAGTCCTGTTTTAATCATAAATGTTCATATAGAACACTATATTTATAAACAAACTTTTATTTCCATGATTATACAGATTAAAAAAAACAAATAATGATGTCATTATGACAACTCTATAGCTATTAGTAAATTTTTATTACTGAGGTTTAATGTTAAAAAATAACTACTCCAAAAAACTGATATTACATTAACAAAAAAACTGTTTCTAACATAAAAACATGCAAAAAGCATTAATGTTTAGTTTCTATCCTATAATTATATCTTCTAATCTTAATTTTTTCTTGTAAAAAGAATATTTTTGCAATAAATTTAAACCTTATAGGTCCTTCATATGATGTAATATACAAATTCAAACATTTATTGTTTATCAATTTCAATATCTTGTAACTTTACATTTATTCATAATTTATTTTAACTACATCAAATAATTAAGTAAAATTTTATTTTAATGAATTAAAATTTTATCAATAATTATTATATAAAACTTTAAAAATAATAAATATAGTAAACTTTACAAGTAAAAAGTATATAATACTTGATAAAAAAATTTGTTCTGAAATCTAAGCAAACTTATTTCAGTCAAAGTCAACCTTTCATTCTGGTTTTTTTTTGCATGCACTTTTAACTTTCTGAGCTGCATCTGATACACCTGAATCAAATAATGGTTAACAATACAATTTTGTTCACCCAGTAAAATTATATTTACGTAACAGAATATAATATTAGAGATTAAAAAAAATCCATGTAACAAAATAAAAAAGTATATAAAAACAATTTCGTTGAGTGCTGATTATTTGATAGTTAGCATGTTGACTAGTACTGATTCGTTTGACAGACAGTGAAGGAATAGAACAAGAATAATTGGTAATTCATAGTTTGTGTATACTAATTTTGTATTGTAGAATTTTATAGATTACAATAAAAAATTAAAGAACTGTATATCTTTAAAGTTAATTATATTTGTATATTTTTAGGTAAACATAATTTCTAAATTATTTAAATCTATATTTCAATAATCTTATGTACAAGTCTTGAGTTTTATTTTAAGTTCCTCATAGAAATTAGTAACTATAATTCACATCCATGCAATTTCATTTAATGTTTGTTGCACTGGAAATGAGGGGTAAGAGTCAAAGTTTTTGGTCATTTTATTACATGAAGCTAAGTTTGCTCCCAAAAGATCATAAATCTTCTAACTGGATTGCTGTTTTTAATATAAAAACACTGTTAATATTAACTGCTTACATGATATAATGATGAATTACTCAGGTCATAAATAATAACATATAGGTATGACTTCCACTTTTACACTTTATTTTCACAAATATCAATTTATAACATTAAAAAATTACTTAGGAAAAGTAATTACCTGGAAGGAATGTCTTTGTGAAAGGGCTTCCTTGAACATGAACATTTCCTACAAGTACAGCAATGCGATAGTGACCAGCCTGACGCACAGTGAACTTGCAAACAGCTCTGTTACAGGCTGTAGGTTCCCTTCCACCGAGTTCAACTAGTGTTGCTACACGTCGTAAACCTTCACTGACCTCCACACTAAGACTATCTGTATCACAGATAGGATACGGCTGACCATTTCTCTGGTAAAACTATAAAACAACATGATGATCATTATCTAAATGAGTCCTAAAATACGGTGTTTGGTTTATAAAGTATATAACTAAATTACTGGAAAAAGTCTGATTTTTTCTTTATAATTACATAAGTACATTCAGCAAGTTAATGCACTCAACATTGATGTTGGTCATAAACTCTTGATGTGAATGTCCATTATGCTGAAATGTTGCAAACTACTTTAAAATCATGTATGTTTCAGAACCAGTTATCTTTTCCTTCCAACCAGTTAACTGCTGTTTATTGTCTGAAAAAGGCAATTTATATTAAAACTGAATCATGATGAAAAGATATTGTGCTTAATGAAGTTCCATAAATGTTCTGACGCAAAGTAAATTAAAAATATTGTTTTATTTCAATTAAATTAGCAATAATGACAATGAAATAAATATATGGAACTGTGCTTCCAGAAGATCTTTTGAATTATTATTCAGCTTCGCTGCCATTGGAGTTTAAAATGGTATACTGTTGTTAACATTAACAATTTTGGAGCAGTTAGGAAGTCAATAAGAAAATGTGTTTCAACGGTATATTTCACATGTGTTCTGTTTGATCATCTAATATGTAGCTTTTGTCAAATTATAGTCTGTTAGTAGATTAAATATTGTTCAAGCATGTTGAGGTAATATATTTATATGCAATCCTGTTTTATGAAGTGATTTGCATAGGTTGATTCTTGACTGTATACAGTACTTGTATATGCTTTTTATACCTGCAGGTGATTGTGTATTTAATCTGCCTGATTTATCTTTAAAGTTAGATAGATGCAGTCACTACAGTTTGATTTATATACTCTTGGGTTGCTATTTTTCAGTATTTAGTTTTTAGTCAGTATTTAGTTTGTTGCAAAAGATCATATTTTGCATTTTGATTGTTGACTTGAAAGCTGCACATAAATGATGTTCCTGAAAATGTTTTTGGTTCTCAGTGAGTGTTGGTTTATAATAAGGGCTTAGAGCCAGAATAGCTTATCTATGAAAATTGTGTGTTAACCAATACTTGTATAAATAAATAAAATTATTTACCATAGCCTCTTTATATTATATAGAGTAGTAGTATTTATATTCAATAATACAAAAGTATAAACAGTGTCTTATCGAAACCAAAGTAGCATACTTCTACATCCCTCTAAAAAAAAACGGTTTTCTGCAAATCCATTTTGTATGAACTACAATTTTTAGATTAATTATGAGAGAAAAGCCTGAACTATATTCACAAAAAAAAATTAATAACTTGCATTTTAAGAACAATAATATAAAAATAATGATAAAATGAATGGTCTTGTAACCTTCTAAAGCAGTGTGCTTTTTATGGATATGCTTGATTGGCCTCAAGCCCTCAATATATTAATTTTTTGTATTTGTTATCCATAAGAGTGTTTTTGATTTTGATTTATACTTTATTATACATCTATACATATGGATGAATAACCACTAACTGATATCATGTATTTTATTTTGAGTTATATTTTAAATTCTTCAATTTAGTTTTATAAGTTGTAAAATAGTCCTGAAAAGTTTTTCTGGAAGTGCAATTCCACATATTTTGAAATTTAGTGCTAGAAGTTTTAAATTTGTAAAAAAGATCAAATTTTTATACTCTTCAACAAACAATTATTTTTTGTTTTATTTATGCTGCAATTTCATCTTATTTTATTATGAAGAAAAAATTACATATTACAAAAATAGAATAAATGATTTATTTTTTCATGATGGCTAATGAACTGGCAAATGAAAACACACAAAGATATTATAGTACATTGATATGCATAGATACTAACTTTATTTTAATTAATATTAAGTATTGCTTTCTAAAAATGATATCCTTTGTTCGTTTTATAATCATGTAAAATACTAGAAAAAATAAAAATAAATTTTTCACATTGTAGTAATCTGTTTGATTTTATCACTGACATTCAAAGTGCTAATAAGGTGCAAGGAAATAAGTTACTATTTCATTAACAACTAATAAGAAAAATTATTACTGAGAAGCTCTTCATGCTCCTTTCTTGTTTCTACAATCTTCTTTCTTTTATACAAATCTTGTACATTTCTTGAGTAACTCCTTTTGCGCAAAGTAGTAAAGGAAAACTGGCTGATGCAAACGTAGTACTGCAGTCAATTTGAAAACTTTTCATTTTTATGTGATTGATATCAGATTTTTAAAAAAAATTGTGAAAGAAAAAAAATTAAAGTTCAAATATTAAATAAAATATAAATTATATAAACTATTTTAAAACTAAATAGCAAAGAGAAGCATTTTAAAAGAATATTATCATTTAATTACCCGAACAATAAAAGTCATAGTGCCACCGACTGGTTGCGGATCAGTCCATTCAAAATGAACAGTACAGTTGGCAGGTTGTAAATACTTTCCTGTTACATACTGTAGTAATGAATGTCTTGCTTCTGGTGCTAGGGATGGTTGTGTCATGGCTGCAAGAGTAACTAATCCAGCAACACTTACAGAAACTACTAACATCCCACCTGAAAATAAAAAAAAAATAGATGAAAAAACAACAAAACCTGGTAGAAGTATTGTAAATTGAAAGCGGTGTAGTGCACATTCAGTGTAATTTTTATAACAGTAAATCTCAAATACAAAAAGAATATTTTTTTATAAACGCAAAGGAAAAAATATTTACTGAAGTGAAGATGTATGCACAGGTAAGACATTTTAATATATGTATAATAAACCCAAGGGAAACAAAGTGTGACTGTATGAAACTATTGTTAAAAATAAAATTTTCGTAGTTTGTAGTTTACTTAATAATATACAAACAACAAGTAAATAATAATATGCAATATGTAATGAATATAATACATATGTTATTTATAAAGATGACAAATAATACACCTACTTACTCTTTTGATCATCCAAACCTTAACAGGTTTCTGGTCTTACCAATTAGCCTTCTTCAAGAAACTCTATTGAGTGTCTCATCTTCTGCTGCCCTAACTTATTTAGATCTTTAAGGGCTTGGTCACTCCATCTCAGTCTAGGCCGTCTCAATGTTTTCATTACTCTGGCTTTCCTTCCAAAACTCTCTTAATTGTGAACTCTTTTGTTCCACAACTCTCTCTCAATTGTAACTTATCTCAGTCACCTCTGTATATCCCAGCCATCATAATCTTCATACTTTAACTTCTATCCCTCTGTCACTATATCTGGTTCCCCACAATATTCTCTTAACTCTCTAGTTTTCCTTCTTCTCTGCTCACTGTCATCACAGAATGAATCATAAATCTTTCTTAGAACTACTTCGTTTTCAAAAGTTGCTTGTCTCATTCCATTTTTCTTGCTCAATACCAGTTTCATTTTATATTAAAAAAAACTTGAATATCATACAGAGTGTTCAAAGTGACACAACCTTATGGAAGAATGTTTCCTTATTTTGTTTCATGTTTAACTGAGGAAAAAATAGTTACACAATGCAGCAGAGAATGTTCATTGTTTCCCAGTACATTAAATTTGCTAGTTATGCCCAGATCCAGAATGCCTTCACAGAAAGTATGGCGTGGATGCACCAAACAAGTCCTCTATCAAGCGGCTGTACAAGAATTTCCTAGAGACAGGGAATGGAGCAGATGCAGCTAAAAGTGGTCAACCAAAAGTGCTAACATTGGAAAAGTTGATTGACATGCAAGCTGCATATTCTGTTAGTCCCAAGAAGTCTGTGCGATGTCTATCTAGCCATTCTGGTTTCTCCATTGGTAGTATCCACACAGCATTGTTGAAGTGTTTAAAGATGTATCTGTACAGAATTCATGTAGTTACCTCTGCAGACACTGGAAAATGTGTAGCTTTCTGTCAGTGGTTCATGTCATCTGTAACACCAGATGGGGAAGAACTTGATGACTGGCTTTGGTCTGATGAGGCATGGTTCCACCTTGATAGATACGTGAATGCACAAAATTCATTCATTTGCTGAATGGAAAATCCACATCAGCTGCACGGACAAAAAGTGGGTATTTGGTGTGCTACTTCATGTAAGCGGATCTTCATGACATTCTTTCATGGCACAGTGAACAATGAGCACTACATACAGATGGTGCAACAATTTGTAAACACTATAACTGCAGACTGGCTGGAGTTCATAGGGTTTCAGGAGGTCAATGCTATGGCTCATACAATCACACTTTCTTGGATCAGAGTTTTCATGAACAAGTAATTTTGAACGGATTGTGACCCCCTGGGTCTTCTGATTTATCCATTCCTGATGTTTTCTTGTGCGAATACCTTAAGGATGCTCCTTACAAAACTCATCCTCACACCATTCCAAACATCAGAGCGAAACTGAATGATATGTTGCTGCAATTCCTCAACAAACATTACAACATGTGTTTAAAAGCATGCAAAGTTGTATTCAATTATGTGAATAACATAATGAAGGCCACTTTCAACTACTACACTACTGTTAACTACATACATTTTCCTAAAAGGTTGCATCATTTTTTGAACACTTTGCAGAATGTTACTTTGACTAGCCTAGTTGACAGTTTTGTTGCTAGGTGTTTGGTAATACTATAGAAAATCCTGGATTCAGCTTTCACTAAACAGACTATTTCTAGATCTTCTGAGTTTCTAAACTTCGGTATTATCAATAAGTAATTAAATTTATTTCTCTAACTGTCTCAATCTGGATTTGATTTCAAATAAAAAGGAATAATTTCCACCTACTTTCACTACAGCTCTTGACCCTAGTGAACTTAGTTCTCTCAGCTGATATGCTTGTTGGGAAAAATAAAGTCAGCCATCTTTTCCCAGATTTTTATTCTGTTAATGCTAATATACAGTTTTTTAAAAATCAATGAATAGCTTTTGAACTTTTACTATACTCCCAGTAATTAATTAATATTTCAAATAGGATGAAAATCTGATCTA
Source organism: Lycorma delicatula (assembly GCF_047948215.1). Classification (NCBI taxonomy): domain Eukaryota; kingdom Metazoa; phylum Arthropoda; class Insecta; order Hemiptera; family Fulgoridae; genus Lycorma; species Lycorma delicatula. The sequence continues at coordinate 80,247,554 of NC_134460.1, read as the reverse complement.
TTTTAGGGCTCGCATTCTTGAAACCAGCTTTCTCTTCTCCAACTAAACATTTCATGTACACGCTTCTGAATTATTTTATATAAAACATTTAAACTCATTTTTAATAGAAATATCCTGCAGTAATTACTGCAGTTTTGCTTGTCACCTTCTTATACTGAGTGTATCACGAAGTTCTTCCACAACCTTCATAACCTATTCTACTTGTAAAAATAATGGAAAAAATTCATACTAACATATGTCCTAAAATGCTTCGTTTGCAAGTTACAGCTAGTGAAAGATTTCACTTGGATTTCAGCTATCCTGGTCAGAATTACTAATTTCTTATAAGGTTTATGACCTGCAAAATCGAATAAAATATGTCCCAGAGCCGTATTTGAAGTAGTTTTTAAGAAATATGGGGTGAAAACCAATAAATTGGGGTAAAAACCCTGTTTTTTATGTTTGACATACAATAACTTTGTTAAATGGTAAATAAATAGATAAAACTTTTAAAGAAAACTCGTAGAAAATTTAATTCTGAACAAAATAGCATGAGTTGAATAAAACAAAGAAAAGTTGGAAATATTTGAATTTTATTTAAAAACAGTATATTACTACATTTCTAAGAAAAGTACTTATTTAATGTAAACAAAAACCGAATTCTTTTTTGGTGATGTGAAAAATTTGTAAAAACAAAATTTACTGTTAAAAAATTTTTAAAAACTGGAAATTACAAAATTATAAAATAAAAATTTCTTAGATAATAATTTTTTTATTAATGACGGAAATACAATAAATTATTTGAAAAATTATTATTTCAAAGTTGGCAGTAAAATAACAACAGCTGATCAATAAAGCGCAATACTATTTTAATGTTTAAATTATTCTGTAAGGTACTTAAGTATGTCAGGTACAGTTGAACTGTGCTGTTGTTAGCGAAGGTTTTCTATGAATTTTACTTTGAATGTCATTGGTTTGTCATTTAAGTTATGCCATACTTATTTAAAACAGAGGAATACGCTGATATGGTATTCATTTTGGGTCTGTGTAATGGTAATGCTATATCTGCAGCAGTAGAATATTAAATATGTTTTCTGGATCGCAGGATTCCAGATCTCAAAACAATTAGAGTGATTTTTCGCAATCTTTGGAAATCAGGATCACTATCTAGTATTTGTACTAATTACTAATAATCTGTCCACCAAAATGCTGTTATTGAGAAATTAATATCGATGTAGTTCAGCGTAGTCCAGGCGTATGCAACGTCTTTCAAAGCAAATCAAAGTTTTGTATTTGAGGACACTTGAACAAAAAAAGTTTTAACCTTATCATAAACAGCCTGCTCAACATCTACATCCAGGAGACGGACCACTTTGTTCTGAAACTGGTGAAATACAGATCGACAACTCTATTAGTATTTTTTGTTTATCCATGAGTCAAATTTAATTTGAGATGGTGTCAAAAACTTAATGAGCGTACATGGCTCATGAAATGGTAGAAGGCAATTTTCAACACCGATTTAGCATCAATGTATGGTGCAGCCTTCTTCTCAATCAGCTGTTTGGACCATTCATACTACCTGGTCGCTTAAATGCTAAGGTCTACTTGCACTTTCTTCAAGAAGAATTGTTGCAGCTGTTTCAAAATGTTCCTCTAGCAATGAGACGCAAAGTATACTTCCAACACTATAGTGTGCCTCTCCACTTCTCTTTTGTCGTTTTCACTCACTTAAATCATCATTTCCCAGAGAAATGACTAAGTTGTGGAAGTCCACATTCCTGGCCACTCAGGTCACCTGATAGGACCTTTAGATTTTTTTGTCTGAGGGTGAATGAAAAATATTGTATACAAAATAAAAACTTATTCTCATTAGGAATTACTTGTCCGCATTATGGATGCAGCTGAGCAATGTAAGGGGACAACCCTGAAGAACTAAAAAGAGCAACAAAAACAGTACAGAAGCATGCAAAGAAATGTGTTGAAAATGGCAGGTTCATTTTTTAATATTTATTATAAACTAGTACATATATTGCAGTTTGGTGTAGTGTACGGTTTTAAATAAAATTCAAAATTTTCTTCCTTTTCTTTGTTTTATTCAACTTAATAATATTTGTATTTAAATACTTTAAATATATAATATATAATATATATGCATGATATAATTTAAAAATATTACTAGGTCTGTTTATTTTTTTCTATATATACAAGCAGTTAAATCTTCTTGAACTTGTTTTGTATACGATAAATTAGCTGAAAATTACAAGAAAATAATCTTTTAAAGGTATCTTAAAAGACTAATGATTCCATTAAAGGGCATATGTACAATTAAAAAATACAATTATATTTTTTCTTTCAAATACAGGTTCATTTTCTTTTACACATAATATAATTATTTTATTATTACATTAATTAAAAAAAAAAAAAAAAAATAGTAGAGAAATTTTGTTTATTTGAAGGGGCCTGACAATTCTTAAACATCAATCCTTAATTACAATCTGACAATCCTTGATTCAGTTACCTTCACTAACTGATGGAGAAGAGGCTGACAAAAAAATCAAATACTATTGATAACTAAACATTATTAAAGGAATCTATTAATTTATTTACTTGAAGTCAGCTATGTGTCCATAAAAATAGAGAGAAAATGGAGCAGCTTAATTATTAATTCATTTATATATTAGAAAAAAACAAAAATATGAGTATTCAAGATATTAGAAAATAATTTATAAAAAGTTATCAAAACATAGTGAATACATTAAAAATAATATTTAAAAAATAGTTATAATTCATTTTACAGTTAATAAGTTCTTATAATTTTATGTTAAATTTTATTAAAATAAAATGATAAAAAAATACAGTTTTTTTAAAAATTGAGTTATTTATCAGTTGTCTATGCTCATGAATAAGTTTAAGTATTGTATGTAATCTGGTTTTGGGACCTTTAAAAAGTAAATATGTTAAATAATATATATATATATATATACAGTTTTACAGATTAAATTTTCAGTAATACTCTGATAGGATTTAAAATTAAGTTAACATGTTTGTTTATTAAGTACTGGTACAAAATGTATAGAATGTAAGATTCAAGCAGTAATACTGAATTTTAAGTTTCAATATTAATTTTTTTTCTAGTGACAAGAGAGAGTATACAATATATTGCTTTTCAAAGAGTTATTTCTCACAGTCTTTCTTATGGATGAGATTTTAAGCATTTAAGATATAAATGATTATTACTGTTTTTAACAAGATATAGTGAACTCTGAGTGAGGAACAGAATGAAGTGTCATTATTGAATTTCACCTACACTTTGATTGGCTCAGGATTGAATCTAACAGTAAATTTGGTTCAGAGAAGAACCACTTCACTCCTCATTTTTCCTTGTAAGTCTATAAATTAACTCTGTAAATACTACAGGTGGAAAAAGAAAATAAATATGAAATGACATTTTCAAATAGCTAAAATATGGGACCAAACATGGTTGTTATGAATGAATATCAATCTTTTACAGGTGTGTAAATATGAAACTGGAATTTTTGTATAGAAATACATGTTTATTGTATGAAAATGATAAAAATATTTTATTCAAAATATTTTCCATCGCTAGCTATACATTTTTCTCATCTCTGACAATTTATGAATGCCAAGCCAAAAAAACTGTTGCTTTTGAGGCAAACCAGTCATCGAGCCATTTTTGTACATTTTCATAAGAAGTGAAGTGCTGCTCAGCAAGTGTGTGTCCCATTGTTGCAAATAAATAGTAGTTGGATGGAGCCAAGTCTGGTGAGTAAAATGTATGTGAAAGTATTTCCCAACTGAATAATTCAATCATTTCCTTGAATGGTTTTGCTGTGTGTGTGATGGTGCATTACCATAAAGCAAAATCACTTTGTGTTGCCTTTTTTGATATTCTGGATGTTTTTCATGCAATGCTTGATTCAAATCAATCATTTTTTGTCAGTAGCGTTCAATATTAACGGTTTCACCAGGTTTTAGCAGCTCATAATAGATCACGCTCTTCTGATCTCACCAAACACAGAGGATTGTCTTCTTTCCATAGAGATTTGGCCTTCTTCCATAGAGCAATTTGAAATCGATGTTGATGGTTGGCCTGGAGTTACCCATGATCTTTTATGCTTAGGATTCTCAAAATATATCCTCTTTTCATCACCTGTCACAATTTGATGGAGAAATGACTTTCTTTTGTACCTGGCGAGCTGCATTTCACAAATGGTTTTTCAGTTTACTTGCTGCCTTCATTCAGTTCATGAGGAACCCATTTTCCCATCTACTGGATCTTTCCCATGGCTTAAACGTATGGAGATAGCTTCTTGTGTTATATTTAATTGATCTGCGAGTTGTTGTTGCTTTTGAGCATTATCTTCATCCAACAATGCTTGCAATTCGCTGTCTTCAAAGTTTTTCGGTGGTCTTCCACATTCTTCATTTTTCACGTCAAAATTGCCACTTTTGAATTTTTTAAACCACTCAAAACACTCTAATTTACCAAGAGCATGCTCACTGTAAGATTCGACAAGCATCTGATGCGATTCTGCAGCAGTTTTCTTTAAATCTAACAGAAAATCAATGCTGTCTGTAAATCATAGTTTGTAGATACAAAACTTGACATTTTCAATGTTAAAACTATGCTGTTGTACGAAACTTGTATTGCTGTGAGTTGAAAATCTTTGTCAGCTGTCAAAGAAAGAAAATGGTGCCAATGATGTGGTTTGACAGTAACTACATTGACAGCTAGGGCAAATTCCGGTTTCATATTTACACACCTATACGTCAGTTCTCTGAAAAATCATAAGATCTCAAGTTAGAATATTCAGAAGAGGCATTGTCATGATCAGCATACCAATACAATTAAATATTTTAAATTTCTGCTAAGATTATAAAAAACACTTCAAAATATCTGAACACAAGCCATTACAAGGATTTCTCATATTTTTGATTGTTTTTAAATAAGTTGAGATGGTATATATTGGACAATTCTGTACGGAGATCACTGCATTATAATAATATTCTTGAAAACAAAGTGTAACTTGTTCTTATGATCGTGGCAAAAGTTTACTCTGAAGTAGAGTAAAAATCCTAAAATTACTGGAAAATTCCTGTAATAAATTATAAATGATCCACGCACAAGCTTCAAGCTTGTGTGGCAATACACCATCAACCAAAAATAAAAAGAAAGACATTGAAGGGAGTATGAAGAAACTTTGAATTAATGAAACATTTGAAACAGCAAAATTCAACTCTATTATAATACTTCTCTTGATAAACATGTATATCATAACAATGGAATCTGATCCTGAAAAAGACAGAAAACATCCTCATTTTTCAAGGAGCACATACACTCCCTGCATGACTTAATCAACCTTTTTCTCTGTCCTCCCATTTTCCTTTGTGATCCCTTCTTCCTTAGAAAGGTATTACAAGGAAAAGGAAAGGAATACACTATTTAGCCACCATGCTGGTTTGACAATAGGCAGGACATTTCTTCAACTGAGCTTAATAAATTTGTTGCTGTCATTTAGCTACTATGAGAATTCTTAATCCATCTAAAAAGAGTTGAGGAGCCTATCACATAAAGCCAGGCCTCTTCTTGTCTTCCTATAATGAATGAAATATATTCATACATGAAAGGAGTCAAATTTTTTTTTGTGGCAGGCAATTAAAAATTTAGAAAATAAAATATAATGCATGCTTTATATTAAAAATAGGAAATATCAAAGCCTATTAGAAAAAGAAGCACCTCAATAACTAATTAAAGAGTTTAATTAAAAATAATGATAATAATTTTATTAAAATAATAGTTCGATAAATACCTGGTTTTATGTGTAGTGAAGTAAAAGAAAAAACTAATCAATATAAATGTTAATTTTTGTTGTGAATCTTAGGAAACTAACAGAAATTAATGTGAACTAATGTTATAGGGTGGGTTATCAGAAATATTAGAAGGAAAAAACAAATTCCATAGATGAATTTTATTATCTTACTTATTTATACATACATACACACACACACACACACACACATACATACATACACACTACTATACTTTATATATTTATATATATATATAAAATCATCATTAATACAGTTATAATTACTAAACTAAACATAAATTAGTCATCTCAAGATAAAATTTCATAAACTATAATGTCTTAGAAGTTAATATAGAACGTAAATAAGTAATAAACAACATTATCCGATTAAGTCACATTAAGATGTAACTCTTAAAAGAAATTTATGATAAAATTTCTAATTATAAACATCATCACTAATAAAAAAAATTAAAAACATACCTTTAGCGATGCTAGATGCTGAAAGGTAAATAAAACTTAATTCAAGTTTACATTAAGCAAGTTTTTTCCCTATTCTTCTTTTCTTTCTTAAGAAAACATGAAATTGTGAAAAGATTTTTGTTATAATACAAAATAATATTTATCACAGTATAGAAAATGGTTTTTTGTCCTACAAGAAAGGAAATAAATTTTAGACATGAGTAATAATTATACACTTTAAAAATTTATCTTTCTTCTACTTATGATTTATGTCTCCATTGAAAAATTTGAATGTACATATATTTTTGCCTTGGATTTGCCTTTACTTTTGCATTTTTTATTACAGAAAAATTGAATGTTTTTACCCTATAAATAGGGAGCAGAAACAACTAAAATATCAGTACCACATATTATCTTTACTAAAAATATCATACTGTATGCTGTGCATGAATATTGCTAATGCATTTAATTTTTAAATCATGAACTGCCCCCATTTATTTACAGATCAAACAGATCCTTTGAAAGGTTAGTTTATGCATCAAATACAATGAAAAAAATTTTATATGATCATGTGAAAATTGGTTCACTAGTGTGTGTTATGTTACTGGTTAGTAAAGAATAGGTTTATACTGAGTTTTGACTGAAAGAGTTTGTAAATGTTTAAAAATATTAAACATTAAAACAATCTACTTTCAGATTACACAGAAACTAGTGTCACCAGAAGAGTTTTTAATCTACTTATTTCTTTCTTTAAAAATTGAGTTACCACAACAGTGCTGGTCACAAGGAATAGTTTGGATGTTTGTATTGAACAGATCATGCAAATCATGCTTGATGTAACTCTTTCTGTGGGTGTAGGTACATATGTCTAGCTGGCAGTCATGAAGAGATAGATGTATATTTATGTTACTTCCATGGAGTAGCATACCAATCCATTTCTGATGTAATCTGCATATGTGTTTATTAGAATAAAATATTTTTTTTTTAATTTTTGAATTATTTTAAAGCCTTTCTTGGTTTAACTTTCCTTTAATGGCATGACCTTTTTTTTAATCAAAATAAACATTTTATATTATTATTAGATTGTTTAATTGATATTATATATTAATTAAATATCATAATATTCTATTTTCTGTGGAACTGGACCCTTTTTTCAATAGAATGGCTCTTTTAATTTCAATCTGGTAAAATATAACTTTGGCCTAAAGCTTTAGTTGTGTATCTAATCACATAATAAGTTATGCAATCTCCACACATCTCAGGATTGGTCGAACTGAGAATGTACAAGACTAACACTTCATTTACACTTATACATATCATCCTCATTCATCCTCTGAAGAATTATCTAAACGGTAGTTACCGGAGGCTAAACAGGAAAAAGAAAGAAGTTATGCAATCTAGATTTATTTAATTAACACTTTGGTAAAGAATGTCCTAGCAGAAGAATATAGTTTTCTATAAAATTAATTTTCTACCCATACTGCTTTTGTTTTTTCTTCACTTTTAATGAAAAGTGAATTTTTATGAAATAGAATAAAAAAACATAATTTAAAATATTAAAATTACCAAGTAAATTGGTTTCTAAGCTGATACAAAATCAATGACTGTTGTAAAATAGTGAATGAGAAGATTATACACCTTCTCTCTGCAATTTTAATATTTTAAATGATATTATATTAAATTTTAAATAAATTTTAATTAAATTTTATAAAATACATGCTCTAATGAAGCAAAAACTTCTATAAAATGCTGAACATGAAGAAAAAACAAAACCAGTAACTGCAAAAAATTAATTTTATAAGTAGCTACAGTTATTTGCACATGTTTGAATTTTAAGTATTTTCAGCTCATTTCCTAAACTAATTAGAAATTCTATTTTATTTTTCTACTTTTCCAGTTACATGTATAATCTATTAACAATAAATAAATAAAATACATGTAATCTACTAATTATTAATAGATTACATGTATTTTATTTATTTATTGTTTATGATATCTATTGTCATTTTTTACAATTCAATTAAGGTGGTTTTATTTTCAACCTATTTAGAAATTGTCACTTCTTTATTATCACATATTAATGCTTATTTATTTTTTATTTGCACATATTTAATCTATTTTATGATTCGTATTGAATGATTTGCTGTAGTATTTCAATTTCAGCTCCTAAACGTTTAGTAATAGTACTTATTTTTCTTTTGTCTTTCAATATTTATTATTATTACCTTATTACTCATACATACAGACAAATGTAATGAATGTGTGTATGTTTATACATTTTTTATACATAATTATATTTCCTAAAGTAAGTACTTCATACATTTTTTTATTTTATATGGTTTTTAAAATTGTTGAAGAGTTATGAAGCTGTAATAAAAAAAAAGTCGGATTTTTACAATTATTAGTTAAATACTAACTCAAATACGTTAGAATTTTTCAGGAAATCAATTCATGTCAATTGTGGGTTTTTTAAAGTTATATTTGTCTCACTCTGTAAGATGGAAAATAGAGGTATTAGAATGGTAATCTGTTGCATTACATCAGACATTAAACACTGCAAACATGTAATTGATTTTAATTTATGAAAAAGATCATTGGTTTTTTCTCAAATTCCTAGCAGTTGGTTACATACAACCTTATAAATACAGTAACTGATTCTGTTTGTAAATTATAAGAAATGAACATTTATACAAACCAAGAGTCCAAGCATCTTGATGCTGACTGTTCTTGACAACTGCACTCCATAATTCTGCTTTGAGTTGACCAAGATCCTCTTTTGAGACAGGTAATGCCTGACGAGCAGCGCTCCATGTCGGAAAATCTTTACCAAGTAAATAGCGTGCTCTGGAATCTTCTAACCAGTAGACATCTTCTAAAGAAGTCACATCTTCCTGCAGCAATCTAAAACATTAAAATTATTGTTATTTTCAATAACAAAATCAAAAGATCAATTAGTTACAATACAAAAATTGACTAAAAACCACAAAAAAACGGTCGTAATGTCAACAACTTTACATTCCTCCTAAAAACTTCATTAGATTTGGGAAGTGACTATAATTTTAATCACCTAACTTTCTATTTTCATCTTTCTAAAATTTTTTATATTTTTTTATTCTGATCAATCACTTTTAAATTTTATTGACAGCTTAGAATTTTTCTTGTTCCAACAATTACTAGTTCCAAGTGATTATTAAAGTTTCAATTCTTGAACTAAAATCATTAACCACTGAGTGGTTTTTTGAAACTAAGGTTGTTCTAGTTTTGTTACAATTGCAGCTAAACCCAAACATAATGTTAAATTAGTAATATAATTCATATTTATGAAACTGATAATCAAAATCAGCACTACATAGTAACTGATCTGCAATGATCATTAATATCAGTCAGTAAAGTATCTGTTTCCTTATTTTTCCAGTACTATGGACTTCCTTTATCGGTTTAAAAAATGTTATAATTTTTAACATAATCTTTCCAACATTTTTTAACATAATTATTTAAGTAATCTTCTGATGTCCAATATGCATACAATTCCTACACCAGTGCAGTACCTTAAATATAATTTTTGAGATTGTTTTAAGCCTGAGATCATTTAATAAAGAATAATTTAATTTTTTTACCGGATACTGCTTTAGGTCTAAGACCAAAGACCGTTTTGAATCAGGCTTAAATTAATAAACTGGATTTAATTAACCCACTAAATACATTTGTTTTATGATTATAAAAATATGATTAAGTAAAGAATATCTGGCATCAACAGGGGCATTCAATTTACTATCTCAAAGTAGAATATGAAACTAAAGAGGTAATAAATACATATGTCATTTAAAAAGGTGTGATTTCCTAATTAAATAAAAATTAATTATACATTAAAATTTATAAGAAAACTGAAAATTTATTGCATCTTTATTGCATATCTACAATTTATAAATTTATTTTAATCTAAAAATTTATTGAATCTACATTTCAATGTAATGATAACTTGTTGCTCTGTAAACATCTACATGATAACTCTACACAGGAATGAATATTGTATCACGTGTGTTACAATTGATACAGTAATGAAGAAACTTTCTTTTTGAACTTGTAGATCTCAATTTTTTCTGCATGAACTATATTTTTAATGTAGTCCAAGAAACAAAACCTACAAGAATTACATTGGAGATTTTTGCTGGCCAGGAGACAGGATGCATCACCCGATCCAATATTCAAGAACCTGTCATTGAGTATGTTTCAAGTATTACAATTATAATGGAGTAATGCACTATTTTGCTAAAGATGATCGCTGTCCATTTATCCCTTACAATATTGATAAAATCAGTGGAAAATCAAAATATTACAGCATATCCAAGAAGCTGTGGACTGTAATTGTGTTTATAATGAATGTAAATGAATCCTCCACACATTCAAGTATTACGTTATATGATTCAAGCATATTAAACTCCTAGCTGATGAGATAGATTTTTTGATATATTTGGGCTATATACATACTTTCTTTTAGGTGCTTCACATTCTCTTTCAACGTAGGAGTCCAGCCAAGAGATTTCTTAATGCCAATAATTCCTGTTTCATTACACTGAGTAAACCATAAAATTATAGTCTTACCTGTAGAAGTACCATCTATGTAAGTAGGTTAACATTAATTATCCAATGTTAAACTAATTTAAATTCAGCACACAACCAAATTATGGTGCTGTAAGATATTCTGCAAGATACAGAACAAAAACTCTCAATGTTTCTACACTGTTCAATACAGTAATAAAAAACTCATTAATATATGTTACTTTCAATATTTTCAACAACTTTTTTGATGATCCTGAACTTAAAAAATGTATGAATTTTCTCCTGAAGATACAAGAATACACACTTTTATCTATTTTTTTTAATATTTTTTTTTTAGCAATTACAAGCTAACACTCAATTGTACAATTGTAACACCTTACAATTGATAAATTTTGAAGTGCATGAAAAATGCCTAGCTTACTGGATTCAAACCCAGGCCCTTCTGGAAGAAAGGCAGAAACAGTACTAGCCTGCTGCAGAGGTTGACAGTTTGAAAACAGAAAGTACAGAAATAGTTAAAATAAAACCATTTTAATTCTATCTGTTCATTTCCTCAACATAACTCCGGTGAGTTTATTCACTTTCTGGTTGAATGGTTTGCAGTACAGGTACTCTAATAAAAAACAAAATTTTGAGAATGAGCGTCTTTTAGAATTTGGACAACAAGCATTTGGCAGGGATGGTTTACTTTTTTTATGGTATCCATGTAAACAGATCTCATCACTTTTTCAATATCCACCCCTTTTTCAAAACCTTGATTCTTTCCTTTCTGTTGAAGCTGGAGGAAACTCTTTGAGTAACTTTATTTTTTGAACCGAGTTTAAGGGAGTGGTTCTGTCTACAGACTTGTTCATATATTTTATACAAATAACCCACTCAAGGATTAAAGTACTAACTGTATAGAAAAAAATATTTTTTTACATTTATGCCTTACAATAGATGATTTAATCACTTAAAAATAGAGTGAATAAAAATTTTTTTTAATTTATAAAAACCATTAACAAACCTGTGGTGATGGTGCTGCAGACCTAATGTCACTAACCACTGACGTAAAATAAGACGCTGTTGTAAAAGACGAGCTGCCCTTTGTAATCGTTCTTCATCGTGGGCTGGTAATTCTGGTAGTTCTTCCAAGGTAGCACAGCTCACAAGACTGGAAATCCCTGAAATAGTATTAAAAAAATATTTATTAGCTTTTTTTTTTATAAACCTTTCATCAATATAAACAAAATGAATACAAGTGATGATAGAATAGTCTTCTAAGAACAAAGAAAAATTATCTTTTAATAATAGTGAATAGTTTCAAGGCTTTCACTTTTACTTTTAGATTAAACTACACTGTCAAAAGTACGAAATGCCACTCTCATATAAGAGTAAAAGAGGATTCATTTGGATGAATGTCAGATATTTAATTTGCGATTAACATGCACTAACTTGAATAAAATAAATAAATCTTTCTTTCTGATTAGTACATAATAATACATTATACAGATAATATCAGTAAAGGGTAGGTGGTATATTACTGATATGTTATATTAGATAAAGGGTAGATATATTAGATAAACTGAATTATCAACATTTGCCTGAATGGGTCAAAGGAAACCATAGTAAATCTTTGATCATTGAATTATCACAAAATAAACATTTAATTATAAAATTAAAAAAAGGTGTGTTTAAAGTCCATGTTACTATTTAAACTATAAACACTTGAAACAATATTACAATAGATACATAAAAAAACAAAAAAAATAAAAATAAAATAATTCTAAAATCAGAAGGCGTTAATAGAAATTTTGAGCACATATTTATATACAAGATGAAGAGGAAGTAGAAAATTGAAGGTTTTAAAATAATTTTAATAATTAGTATTACTTAAAAATTCATGACAGAATAATATTGTTTCTTTAAAAGAAAATTTTTAATTTTATTTTAAATACGTGGGTGGGAAAATCTTTTAAATGGTTCAGTAATTGATTAAAATTGACAATACAATAACAATAAGGTCATTTTTTTGTAAGCAAAAGTATTGTGTTGAGTTACATGAAAACAGTGCTGTTGTCTGTTTAGGCAAAGGTGGATTTAATCAATTTTTTATAAATAAGTGACCGATCGTTTTACAACGCCTATTAATCATGAGGCCTTGCTGATGGTAAGGGGACTTGAGTGCTTGGTGATACAGAGTAGCTGGACCAAAGCTGCAACCATATCAGAGAGGTATCTGTTGAAAGCCAGACTAAGGAATGATTCCTGACAGAGAGCAGCAGCTCTTTCAGTAGTTGTTAAGGGCGTAGGTCAGGAGGACTGGAACGGCCATATCAACATCATTCAATCTTCTGAGAACTGTGTAGCTGAAAGCAATGGAAAACTACAGCTGTTTTTTTTTTTAAAGAAAATGTAGCTCTCTGCATTTTCATGTAACAAAGATGGAGCGCCTTCCTTGCTAAAAAATATTCTAAAGGTAAACTAGTCTTCCATTCAGATCTCCAGGTGGGGACTACTAAGGAAGGGGTCACCAGAAAATTAAAAAAATAACATTCTATGATTCTAGACCTTTTTTACCAAACTTTTTTTTAGAAGTCTAAAAAAGTTGGTAGTTAGAAAATTTAGAGGGAAATGGATAGGTTAAATGTAAATTTAGTAGGAATTAGCGAGGTTTGGTGAAAAGAAAATGACTTTTGGTCAGGTGATTTTAGAATAATTAACTCAGCTTCAAATCTTAGAGGAAATAATTTACCAGAAATGGCGTTACTTATGATGGATTAAAAATTAAGAAATTTATTAAAAATAAAGAAAATTTAAAGGAAGGTGCCGAAGATGAAGAATTTGATGATAACCAATGAGTACAGTGAGCTGCAAAGAAGTCGTGGAGATGCTGAGAAATGCATCGAATTGTATTCCGATCAAAAGAAAGCGCAGGTGGCGAAGTTAATTGCTATGTGACAAGTTCGTCAATTCGCAAGTGTAAATCTGTAAACATAAATTTAAATACAGTGTCTTTTAAATTATAGGTTTTAAGATAGAAATGCTTAAATAACAAAACATAGGCCTACAATGTTCTGCAGTTAATATGTGTTGGTCTTTGACTTACATATTATAGTGTTGTTGTATGTGTAGTGATTTTTTTTTAAGTACAGTACAGTGTATACGCAATTTTTATAAAAAATTGTGTTAGTGAATGGTTTACTTATGTAAGCAATCTACTCGTATACGTTGCTGTATAATAAAATACTAAATGTTCAACAGAATACTGTAGTTAAATTTCATCAGTTTGCAGTCTTTAATGACAAGTTTAACGAGAAGAGGGGGATGATAATGGTTAGGCCAATGCAGTGTTAATTTTTATGAACCCGACTGTTAACACTATTCGGTAACTCGTCATTTTCATTAATTCATCATCCCCTCAGTCCCAAAGGTGACGAATTATCGGGGTCCTACTGTAATTACAAAAAAGGTAAAAGTAGCCTAGTATTAATTATCATTGAAAATATAAATTCATGAAATATTATTAAGGTAAGTACATAAAGCTAGTAAATTAAAAAAATAACTACAAAATAAATCATAATTCAGAAAGTGTTAATAAGAATTATGTCCATGCTAAACTGAGTTGTAAAAAATTCAGATTTAAAAAAAAATTATAGCCATTATTTAAAATACAAGGTTTTACCTTGATTTTAAATATTAAATAATTTATAATACCTTGAAATTCAAGGTAATCTCTGAGTGGGGAGATTAAATTAATTGTTTTTGTTGTATTTTTTCAAATCAGATTACTAAAAATATATGAAAGTTTGAAAAAAAAATTAATTTACATAAGTTACTGTTAAAATTTGGTTAAATATTTTAACTGCTGTCAATTTTTGGAATTTTGATCCGACTTGTACAAAATAGTTATAGTATAGATTTTGTTTAATATTTCTAAACCAGCATAACATTAAAACCAAATTATACCTAAATATGAGATCTTAATTGTGTATGAGATCTTAATTGCATTGGGTGAGTTTTATGTCTCTGCAGACAAATAGGTAAAGTGATACCCAACTTCACATTTTATTAGTTCTCTTCTAATATCATTATATAATTTATATTAAAACTCAAAATTTAATTTAAAATTTTCACTTATAAGGCAATCATACAACAGGTTATTCATTTTAAGAATTCTGGAGCTCCATTAGGCAAAGCAGGTAAAACTAGATTCAAATTTAAAAGGAATTTTATAAACAGATTCCTTTTTTTCTAAAACCGATTTCAAAAATTGTTTTCCATCTTGTATTTTATAATAAATTTGATCAATTTTAAGTAATAATAGTCATTAATATTAAAGTAACTCTATGGTATATTTAAAGTACAACTTTCTCAAGGGCGAAGCCAGGAAAGTTCTATAATCCTTTGAAGGCTTTTTAATTTTGATTGAGGTTTATAACACAGTAATACCACTTCACTGACTATCTATCCTATGTTATCCTTTTCTCTATCCATACATTAATTAATCTCCCTGGTTTATCTCTTTACTTTCTTTCCTTCATTTGCCTTTAAACATTCTCTCACATTTCTAATATCTCACATCCATCTTACATTTCTAAATCAACACTGTCTGCTACACTCAATCTCCTCTACAAGAGTTTCCTTTTTAAACTTGTTATTTATGATGTGCATAAAAGTATTAAAAGTGAAAATTTTTGTTTTCTTATGCCGATATATTTTATAGTCATATCATAAAATGTAAACATTTCTTTGGTAGAGGTTATATAAGTTTTTTTAACACAACAAATCCAGGGTTTTACTTGGCTTCAAGTTCAGATGATAGTAAAGTTTTTTTTAGATTTGAATGCTCATGGTATCAATTAACTGTGGCGTTGGGTATCGTTCATGAATGATCAAGTCAGACTAAGAATTAAGGACTAAACTGCTGATGCTGAACTGTTCTACTAATTAAGTGTTGTATGTGATCAAGTTTGAGGATAAATATATTGGAAACAGACTGTCAGATGTTGATGAAGCATACAAGACATTTTGTTGTTAAGTTTTACATTTCTTGATCACCTTAAAAATCTTTCTAACACTATTCAAAAGAATATCAAGTGAATCTACAAAAAAATGTTTTTTTAGAGCTCTGATTCCGAAGGCCACACTTTGGTCAATTATAATTCATAAAATCCATTACCACATTTTTTCATATTTTGAAATGTGATCTACCATTGTAAAACATGAATGGCAATTTCAAATCAATAAATTTTACAGCTTTCCATATTTTACAGTTTTTCTGAATTTATGTTTTGGAAAAAGTCTTCATGACTTCATTTCATAGAGATGTGGGGAACTGTGTTGACCATATTTTCATCCATTTATATCCAAAATGTTCCACTTTTTTGCAAGTGCTCTTTTTGGCCTCAATTGCTCTTGGCCTCTTTTGCTAAATTTGGCCTCAACTTCAAAAAAATCTATTTAAATTTTTCACATTGCCTTTTAACATAATTATTTTAAGAAAAGTTTACGCGATAAAATTTTGTAAGTTAGTGGAGAAGTATTGTTGTGTAAAATAAGACAATTTTTATTTGTTAATATGAAATTTATAACATTATCTGTTTACCTTTACTTTAATAACTATAGTATAAAGTTATTTTTAATCTAAACTTTACAAAATAAAGGAAATTAACTATGTGTATAAATAAACATAGAAAGAAACACTAACTATGTAGATCCCCACTTCTTTCTGCCTCTAAATACCTCTCAGGAATGCAGTATAAAGCTGTTTCCATACTTAAATATCACCTGGTATATATAAATATTTATATACACATATTTATTTAGTCTATGACACTCCTGGTAACATAAGCTTTCCAATGAGGGGTCATATATCTAAATCGGTTTGGCCGTTGAGCTGCTATGGTGGAACAAACATACATACTACATACACCCGAAATACATTACACTCTTTTTTGGGCAGTCGACTAAAAACAGGTAATACTCAAAATAAACATTTACTAAGGAAAATTTTACAGGCTTTATATGTTATTTGAATGTACAATTCTGTTCAATAAGTATGATTTTATATAAAAAATAAAATTAAAAAAACAAAATAAAAATCAATTTACGTAACTACATCATAAAATATTTCTAGTGAACTTTATTTATTAAAACTTACAAAGTAAATTTTTTTTGTTTTTTAAATTAAAAAATTTATTAATTCCGCGGTCGGTCATCCATCGGCGAAGCGACTCTGGTGTGATGAATCAAATTTCAGCACCGGCGTCGAATTTAGCTGTGCATATAATGAGAACCAAGTTGAGTTCAGTAAGGGAATTAGGACTAAATTTCGTTGTTGCGAGCAACATTTTTTGGTGGTATGTTGTGTAAATTGTATGGTATGGTGGTAAATTTGCCTCTAATTTCGAGATATTCACAGAAACTGGATCAATAAAAGTAGAACTAGGTGCGGGGTTCGTGCTTCCGCGAACTCGGTTAGCTAGTTCAGAGGGATACGATGTAGGACATTCAAGATGTCTGGACGAGGCCTACAGCGAAGGCAAAAGCTTGAGTTAATAAATCACCGATGTAAATGTCTACCGAGGCATTTACATCGGTGACATCCCAACGAGGCCAGGCTTATTACCATATGTAAAAAGTCAGAGGGTGATAGACGACTCCCGTTAAAGCCCATCAGAGCAAGAAACTACTAGGCCGGTGTCTTCCCCTACGGGGTTGGGATGTGAATATAATGGTAGGCGCGGGGTCTTTGATCTCCGCGCGTAGGCTTTTAATTTAGTTCCTACGTGGTAAAGTTAGGTGTCTGATGTCTTCTTTGAAGGCAAACTTGACTACCGATGTGGATGTCTCTTGAGGTATATAATAATAATAATAATATTAAGCCACTAATGGTTAGGAACGGAGGGGGTGGTGTAGTATCAGAAACGCTGCGAGGTGGATTTTCTTCTCCCTCAGGGGGGAATTGAGATGTGCATATAATGGCCGGTAACCCCGAGGTTCTGCTTCTGAAAAAATTCGTCGCTTTCTGCGTCGAGCCTCGCCTGGAAAGCGAAGAGTCGACTTACGCATCTCCCGAGCGGGTATGGCGGTGCATGCTATCGATCACCGATCAGGAAGCCCTCAGGTAACGACACTAAATTTTCTTCCACGAACCACGGCGGTGTACAAGCTAGTTACCAAGAGGATAGACTGGGGGCTTACTCCGTACGTTAGATTTGGTACTGAGATTGTGAGTCATTCCACTGAGAAGGGATTACGGTGCAGCGATCTGAATGGATCAGGCGGTACACGATGTGATACAACTTCACTGACTAAATGAGAATCGTTTGCTGTTCGTCTTTACTGAATTCTGGACAGATTATTTTTTTACGTAAGTACAATGTCCAACATAAACCGTTCTGAAGGCCTATTATTACTTATTATTTTTTTATCGAATTAAATTAATGACATTAATAGTTTTAAAAGTTTTTATAATTTTAATTAAATCAAAAAAATAAACTTAAAAAAACCTTGATTTCCCTCAGTAAAAAATGAGTGCGCGATTATATATGCACACATTCGCACGAAGTGTTGCATAATAAAAAGAGTTATGAAAAATTGATTTTCAGCACACTTGTTCGAACAGACAATACCTTGGCAGTTATCTTTCAGCTCAGTCAGCCATTCCACGTACATAAAGAAATTTTATCATTCGTTACTGTCACAATTTCATCGATTTATAAACCCAGTTCCCGATTTAAACTTCCCGTAATTTCACAGCATATACTGTCTGGAATATTTTCGGTAATTATTTTCTGTCTTGAAAATAATGCATTTAAATAATATTTTAAAAGTCTCTTTAATGATATAACAAGAAAACTTAATAAATCTGAAGTCGGTACCACCTTACCCGCTTTATTGTAGGCTGAAGGCTAGAAATTATGCGGTCTGATACTTCATGCAAAATTTTTGCGTTCCACTTTAAAAATTTCAGTCATATCACAGCTACTTATCAATCAATTTGAATAAATTAAGTGACATTTTGTTCACAATAAAAGGCTTAATAATTTATTTAATTCTTTGATAAAACTAATATTTACAAAGCTATTAACGATTAAAAAACTTTAATGGTCGCCATTTTGGAATTTTCAAAAGTAACAATTTTATACTTCCTTTTTTTACAAGAATTTATTAAAATAACTCATTTCTTTATGTAGATATTTTTATTGAAAAAATAAAAAAAAGGGTGAAGAGAGGGTTAATAAAACCGAAATAGGGCATTTATCTACACAAAGGTTTTTGTTTATTTTGATGCACTAAATAGTCCCTCAAATTTAGCTGATACCTCCCAGGACAATCCGTGTAGCTATTGTCGAGGGGGGAATGGCGAACAGAGAGAAAATGAAGCAAGATAGGGGGGGATTTGTTCACATAACATTTTTCGTTTACTTTGATATCCTGAATGGGTTTCTTCAGTTTAGCTTCATCTCCAGCTACAGCTTTTCGGGGAAGAGTTAAAAAAAAAAAATAATAATAATAAAAATATGGGTACTGAGATGCAAACTTCTCTGATGGGATCAAAAATCAGACCAAAAGTGGGACATATTTAGCCAAGTATTTGTGCCAATTCCAACTTTTTTAGTTAACGGATTTTTGAGGAATGAGATGAAAACTGTTTAGAAATAATATTGATTATTCCTTCATCTTTAATTCCATGGTACTAAAGTTCAATTTTTTACAACCATTAAACGAAAAGTAAAAACAAAATCAAAATGGCGAAAACTATACCTGATAATTTTTTGTAGATTGACCAAATTATTTATTCTTAAAAAAGATCAACCTGTACGGGTTCGCCTGTACAAGGTTGTGGATCGCCTGTACAAGGATCAACCTGTACAGGTTGTGAATCGATCGTTAAATTCGGCATCACTGTTAAAATTA
This sequence comes from Lycorma delicatula, assembly GCF_047948215.1. NCBI lineage: Eukaryota > Metazoa > Arthropoda > Insecta > Hemiptera > Fulgoridae > Lycorma > Lycorma delicatula. The sequence goes on along the minus strand of NC_134460.1, from coordinate 80,227,821 downwards.
TAATACTAATCTAGGGATTTTTTGACAAAGACGAGTTTTTAGGATACAAAAATGGGCCGTCAGATGTTTGATCCCAGTAACCATGCTTTGTGTAGATAAATGTTTGGTAAAATTAAACATTTTGAACTCAACATTAGTTTGTATTTAAGTACGTCCAAGTTTGTAAAAAAAAGATTATTTTTTAAAAACAACAATCTTCACTCGCATCAAACTAGGCAATGGAAAACTTACGCGTTACATAGCATAATACTTCGGCTTACGAGAAAGCAACTTGTGTTTTAGTTCTATTTTTTATAAATTTCCTAACGATCTAAAATATGATAATTTATTAAAAAACAAATTAAACGATTTATTCGTACAGAAACAATATTAATCCGCTGATAAGTTTTTAAATAATACAAACCGGATAACCGGTATTTGCAAATTAGTTCAAAGTATGCTAAAATATTTATTCAAGTATTAAGTTATTAAAGCCTAAAATCGGTTCCTTATTGGGTACCGATTTTATTTATTTATTTTCACATAACGACTTCATTATTTCACAAAATAGTTATTTTTATGATAATTACATTTATTTTAATTATTTATTTAGGGTAATCCTTTTGCGTAACGGTTTTTATTCAATGTTACTTGGTACAGAAGAAAACATATCTGGCTATAATTCAAAGAAAACTGTTTACAAATTAAGATATATTCGGAAAATTATGTTATTTTCTATTTAAATAATAGCTCGGATATCTCATTGACTAATAAATTTAAATGAGAATTTCATGGAACTAAAAAGACGCGGAATGGCTTTTTACAAAGATGATTTTTTATTTTTAGAAAGTTTAGCGAGATTTTTTAAAAATTTGGTATGTTTGTTTAGGTGGTAATAAAGTCGTATTTTGCTGATCTTGTTTTTGACACAAAGTACTTCTTCGGCTTCTTAAACCGTAACGGGACCACTCGCGTATGCTGTCTCTGTTTACAGCTATTTCCTCAGTCGCATCCAGGAGCCTTATAGGTCTTCTCTCACTTCATCTTTCCATCTTTTCTCTGTCATCTCTGGAGTTAACGGTCTTGTACCGTTCATTACCACTATAATCTATTATATAATCTACTCATCATTCCTTTGAAGAACACGGCCGAGCCACTCCGAGCTTTTATTCCCTACTGTTTTCACTAATGGATTCCTCGGAACAGTCCTCAGATTCCTGCTTTCCTACTTTTTCATCAACCGTCTTCTCTGACCGGGCGTAAATTTTTTTAACGTTTTACTTTTGAACGAATAGGTTACATTTTCTTATTGTTCTTCACTATTGCGATCTTTAAATGACAATATTTTTTAATAAACTTTCCACAGACCAGCGCGAAATATTCGCAGTCATAGCAGGAATGAAATTTTCGACTTTATTCATACCAAAACGCTAGTCTTTCCACAACGTTTGTGAGAAATGTACTCGTCATCAGATAAAGAAGAGGTACTAATATTACTTGTCTTTGAAGAATAATAATATTAATAAGAAGAAAATAGGAAATGAATGTGCCAAAATACTATTTTAAGATAATTACCATTATTTTGTTACAATAAAATTGCATTATTTAGGTAGGTAAGTAGGCTTTTTTGTATACTTACTAGATATAATTTTCATATTAGTTGATTATTTCCTATCTATTTATATTCAATGTACTTGTTTAAATTAGGACGAAAAAATGTGAATTAGATTGAGGAAATGTTTCTTGTACGATCACTCACTTTTTTTAGGTATTTTTTTCGTTCTTAAGGAATAGACATTTCATTATTTTAATCTATATATAAAGGAATAAACCCACCGGATTGTTCTAGTGGTGAACGCGTCTTCGCAAATCAGCTGATTTCGAAGTCGAGAGTTCTAAGGTTCAAATCTTAGTAAAGGCAATTTCTTTTATACGGATTTAAATATCAGCTACCTGGTATTTAAATCCGTATAATCGGCATCGTGGATACCGGTGTTCTTTGGTGGTTAGGTTTCAATTAACCACACATTTCAGGAATGGTCAACCTGAGGCTGTATAAAACTACATTTATACTCATACATCCTCTGAAGTAATACCTTACGTAGTTACGGAGACTAAACAGAAAAAGAAAAAAGATATAAAGGAATAAGGGGAATTTCAATATCATGATAAAACAGCTAAGAAAGTAAATAGAATGAACAGCGCCTGTTTAAATGAGATTTTAAATCTAATAACTAACGGCATTAGGACAACGCCGTTTTTCTAATTTTTTTTGCCTTTTTTCTAATTTTTTGTAATCCTCATAATCGATCATACAAAATTGGATATTTACATACAATTTCTATCAAGTTTTCTCTAAGTAAACACTTTTTTCTTTTTAAAAACAAGGTTTCTTGAAAGCTAACAAATATCAAGATGTTGTTTTTTCCACCAACACGTCTTGTAGTGGCGGAATAAACAACATGCTCGAATTTAGTATTACTTTTTTACATATAATTGAAATTATTTATTATCATACTTACATGCTTAAATGCATTTACTTTGTTAAACAAAATAACATCCGCCTTCAGGCGCTGCTTATCACTGCCTATCTTGAAACTAAAACATATTGTGTTTTGTCACTATTTATTTTAGAACTCCACTCCGATTGCCTGTTTGATTAGAGATTTAATCACTTCCTTTAACCTTATTTGTTCTCGACAGGACAAGTCAGCACGGACTTTCTTTTTTCTGTTTAGCCTCCGGGAATTACAGTTCAGATATTATTTCAGAGGATGAATGAGGACGATATGTATGAGTGTTAATGAACTGTAGTCTTGTACAGTCTCAGTTCCACCATCCCTGATATGTGGTTAACTGAAACCCAACCACCAAAGAACACCGGTATCCACGATTTAGTATTCAAATCCGTATAAAAGTAACTGGCCTTTACTAGGACTTGAACGCTGGAATTCTCGACTTAGGTCAGCACGGCATTTATCTTTCTTTTAATAATTATTTCTCTGCCTGGGTGTAATATTCTTTTCTCTACTTTGTTCGGAGTAAGATCTTAAGCCAGTGTAATAATGTCACTTTATTGGATATTTGTTTCTGCTTTGTTGTCGTCCACTGTCTTTCTTTAATTCTAAGTAATTAGATCCACCGATACACATTTCGTTAGGCTTTACCGGTTCATCTAGTAACATCCACTTCGTAATTGTACACCTTGAAGAAGTCTACAATTAATAGACGTGCTGGAACGGTGAATTCCAAACACTCGCAGGTTTAGTAAAACAAAAATCCAAAAATCTGATTGCTGTCGATTTCCTCTTTTCAAACTTGGATCTGATAAATACACATAAATTAAAGTTTTCCTGTCCTATTGCTAAGTATAAATTTGTATTTTCATGTGATTTTTGCTATTTGTTATTTCTTTTTCTTTAAAAATTTATATTTTGATTATGCCATTTAATCGGTGTGTAAGTCCAAATATAAAATTTAAATGTTTGAACCGAAATTAATAAAACTTATACTCGTATAATCTTGAATGAATACTTAGCTGTGTTCTTAAGAAGTGTAACAACATATTTAAGGTTACTGATGTTCGCGATTACGATATGCGCTGACTTACCATTAACACGATGAATACTTTTAAATATATATTTTTGTTAACATTTTCTTTATTTTAATGAAATTTAACATTTTGCTTCATAAAAACTTATTTTTCAAGTTTAAATTTTTGATAATTTTGTTTTTATTTATTTTGCAACAGTATGATAGACAATATGCATGAAAGATAGCGTCAGCGATTAAAAACAGAAAAGTTTTATGAATTTTACTGAACATTTTGGTAATATAAGATTACAACGCTCGGTGCAGTCATTGTCAAATCTTTTAATTAATATCTTCTTTTACCACTTTATGTTAAGTGGAGATACGAGAGGGGAAAAGATAAGAGCTCTTTTGTTGACAAAATGTAGTATTTTTTTGCCAATTACCCCCTCATCACAAAGAACAAGAGATGAATACAAATATTTAAACAAGGAATTTTTATATATAGTATTTTTGAAAGTTATGAACTCTACAGTATAGAACTTAAATACACACCCCACTAAATTTAACCACTTCAAAATATTAACGAACAGACGTAGCTCGTATAGACCGCATACAAAATGAATTTCTTAACTAGTTTAACAACAGCGTCATAGGCTCACTATTCTCAATAAGCACCAACGAAGAAGGAAATATTATATTGTAATTCCGAAGAATTTTCTAAGCTCATACTTCTAAGTATTTAGAAATACAATCGTATTAAATTTATTACTTTATAAAAAAAATACACATCAACGAGTAGAATTTGCACTAGTTTTTATTTTAAATCTCGTTAAAATTACTGATTATTTTTCAGGTATGAAGACAGAAATTCGTTTTTAATCCAAGGTTGTATGTTCGGGTAAAAATGTCGTACACAGCAGTCGAACAGATAAATTTCAGTATAGTCTTTACGTCGGCAGTTAACCGATCACCTTTTAATATGCATTATTTCTTCTCGTATTATTCATATTTTTGTAAGGATATATACTATTCTTAGTGTAAAATATCCCTTACACAGAAAAAAATGTATTTATAACAGGAATTGGATGATCTATAAATTAATCGATCGACTCAAAATCTATCTAATTATAAATTGATTCGTTAAATAAATATATAAAATAGAAATTTTTTTCTTCACCAGTTTTTTTTCTGTAAATGTTTAAAAGCTCTGGGTTTCCCAGACCGCTAAAAAACCGAGGATATAATTAAGAATGATCCTGCGACCTCCGTAGCTGAGATAACGTTTCGGCATTGCGTTGGTTCCCCCGGATTCAAATCCCGGCCAGGTAAAGCATCTTTTCATACGCTAGCAAATTCACTGCCCAACAAAAAAATTTGTTTTTGAATATTTCCTTCACTTCCTAAGTCAAATCTTACTATTTTCGGGCTGAGAAAAACGAATATGAAAAAGAAAAACTTTTATTAGCTCTAGTTTCTGTGATATGAAAAAGGTGGAAGTATTTTATTTTAAAGGATTAAGACAAAACGATACATTTAAATTACATATACTAACGTAGAAAGTCCATTTGGCATTTTAATGACAGTTACATTTTAAGAGTTCTTAATTGATGGAAGAATAAGCAGTTGGTTGGGTCTAAAGAGAATAATGTGGTGGCTTCATGAGATCGTTACCTTTTGGCTTTCCTCTTGTAAGTGAGTTCCGGAGAATCCCCACACACAGACCGGCAGTAATCCGCAAGCATTGCTTCATTCCAACAGTCCTGATATCTTTATTCCATTACAGAGATATCCTAATGGAATCTTTCTCCGTGTTTATCATTGACAATTCCGCAAATAGGTGGGAAAAATTCCAGGTGCGAGAGGAGAAAATGGATTTTAAGGGAAATGTTGTATCCAAATTTATTTAATTTTATTTTTGCAGAAGTACTGTCACCAACTGACTGTAGTTTTCATTTGTTTGTTGCCTAAAAGACATGAATGACTCCCTTTAAGGCTTCCCAAGCTTCCTTTTCTTTCTCCTCCAAAATTCGGTCAAACGCAGGATCCTTTACAAGTTGTCGAATTTATGGCCAACAAAAATACTTTCCTTAACATTTATATCACTTAATGCAGGAAATTTGTCTCTTAAGTACTTAAAGGTCTGCCCTTCTCGGTTCATACATTTGACAAAATTTTTCATCAAACCCAGCTTTATGTGATGGGGTGGAAGAACAACATCTTTTGGGTCTACGAAAGGTTCGGCAACGACATTTTTCTCGTTAGAGTTAAAATTTCTTGCAGTCCAGTTTGCTTGATTATAATGTGATTTCCTATCCCTATTGTCCTACATACATAAAAAGCAGCCGTATTTAATGTACTCCAGTTGCATTCTTAATAGTAAAGCGTTGAATTTTAGATCGTTACAGATTTTCCACTTGTGTTCAGCAGACTCAATCAGAATCTAGGAGGATTGCCACGTTTGCATAAGTCTCCTTCATAACTGCATAACCAACAGGAATAGAAGTAAGACGATTGCGGTTCCGAAGTAATACAACGTTCAAACTAAGCTTGAAGGAGTCTATGAATAACCTCCAGTCAGTTGGATCATGATTCAAATTCAAAGATTTCATCAAGCCATTAACGTCACAGCAAACAAGATTGTTTTTTTTTCTCAAAAAAAAGCAGATCCCTATGACCATGTGTGTACTGTGAGATCCTGATATCATGTTGGAGAAGATTCCATGGCTGTAGTCTTGACCCTAGAAATTCTACCTTCTCCTTCGACAAATCAAGGTTTCGAATGGGATCATTCAATTCCGCTTGACTCAGTCTGTGCAGTTTATTGTCTTTTTTGTCAAAATCAGAGTGCTGGGATGTGAAAGACTTGTTGGGTTCTTCTTCCACACTGACTTCATTTTCTACTTTAAGTTCACAATTCTGTGGTGGAGTGGGAACTGGTAAATTATCTGAATGTGGAATAGGTCGAATAGCAGATAGAAGATTCCTCTTTTCTTCACTGACAATCCTGACTTTGTAGGTGGAGTCAAGCAGAAATAGCTGTTATCTGTACGGTTTGCTCCCGCCAAACCACAGGCACAGCAAAAGCCGTAGATAGCTTTTTATTTTTCAACCATTCTCGTAGTATAACTGAACAAGAGTTGCAACATAGATGTGACTTATCCTAGTCCCTTACCTTCATACCAAAATAATGCTAATAGGCCTTCTCAAGAGGCATCAGATTGCGTTTCTGTGACGAAAATGTTATTTCACCACAAATGTAACAAAAATGATTCACTAAATTTACGCATTTTCCTGGAATCTTTATTTAACAAATTTTTCTCTTCAAAAGCACTAGAAAACCAAAAATTCTTCACTAATTACGACACAAACAATATGAAACTCAGTCACAGCAACAGTAATAATGTTTATAATCTACAAACAGCTGGAAAACGTTGTGTTTTGTCATTTAACAGGTGTGACAACTCCAAAAAAAAAAATTACCCGAAAGTAAAAATGTATATCGGGTAAAAAATGACATGTCATTGTATCATCAAAGCAAGAGCTAATCGGTCATTTTTATAGTGATTTTTTAATTCAGCATATGAAAATACATAGGATTAAGCTATTTTTGAGCCGAAACATTTTCATTGTTGGGCAGTGTTTCCTCCAGCTACTGTAGCTGTTGATGCCCGCTCTTTCAAAATAAAAAAGGAAAAAAGAATGAGCCGTTTAATGCAGACAATGGTTTTATTTTTTCGTATAAATTTGTAAAGAGAAGAGTAGAAGTACAGTCTTTAAAAGAGTACAATAGTTATCTAAAAATAATTGTCGTCTTTAGTAGCGCACCAAAGCACAATAGAGCTTATAATTGTTGTGAGGTGGTAAAGCTCGGATAAAAAAAATGTAAAGAAAAAATATATAATAATACATTCTAAAAAATATGTATTAAATTAACCAAAATTTAGACTAACTTCTCCTTTAAAGCGGTCGGTAATTATTCATTTAAAGCGGTCGGTAATTATTCATTTTATTAACAGCTATTCGTAAAATAATGATTAAAAAATTTTGCAGTTCTACAAACAATTAATCAATTTAGAGCTTTTATTTTTAAAAACCATTTGAATAATTTATGAATAATAATTCATACCGATTATTAAAAAGTCAGACATGCAAACTAAAGAAGATGAAAAACCTTTTTATTGTAGTCGTGTTACATTATTTTGAGAACAATAAAAAAGGGAGGAGAATTTACAATTCATCATAAAATATTATACAATTAAAAAAAATATATATATACATTTCAAGATATTTAGTTCGTGCCAGTTTATAACATATTTTACATTCCTGGCTACAACTCTCTCTATTGGTGCTGTAGCAGCGTAAAGGTAAAGTACAGTAATCGTCAAAGTTTTGGGTATCGGTACCAGGATTTTTGCAAATGTCAACCTTTCACAAGACTACCTTAGAAAAAGAAAGGCTCACAAAATTTTTATGTATGGGGCACTGATGGCTTTAACCTTCGGACAAAATTCGTTAAATAGTTGAAAAAACCGACAAAATAGTTGAATAGCATTCCAGCACCGCTGTGACATTCGTTTGAAACAGCCGAATAATTGACTCAGCATACTGGAAGTTTTTACTAATCCACTGGATTAATTCAATATTCCTTCTGGCTCTGGAAACTACCCTACTGATATGTTCGGTAAATATAAGCCATTCGTCAATATGAAAAGGCCCAATACAGAATCGACAAGTTTAATTTTATATTCGATCAGGTAAAAAGTATAAGCGAAAGAGTTTTCTTAGTGTATGAGATGACTGCAGTCTTGCATAAATTCAAACTCATAAGGTTTCTTAAGGACCAATGGACAACCTTGTTTATATCTTGGAAGACGGTCCTATCATAAGATCCAAAAATTTTCCTACAGATCTTAAGATCATCAACATATAAAAAACTTTGGGCAACAAGTTATTCCAAACATGATTAATAAAGAGTACAACTGTACGCTGATATGTTATCTTCCGCCGCCTCTAATACCTCGGGAAATAGGAAGTCTTACCCAGATCGAAAGCAGCACGTTACCAATCTACAATTTTGTACAGATCGATTTAAATATATTCTACATTTTATTTTTTACCAAATTAATGTAGTAATTTGCGAGTAATGTTTAACGTTTAAACATTACATTATTAAATGTAGTAATGATTAATGTTGTAGTTTGTAAGTAGTCGTTTTAAATGTTGAACTTACGATTCTAATTACTGTCGCTGTTGAAATACAAAAGACCATTCTCTTTGTAATAATGGTGGAATACAGGATAACTGTATTAAGAATTTTGTGTGTAAAACCTGTCTATTTATATGGAAGTTCTATTTTATCCTACTAGTTGAAGAACAGTTTAAGCCTTCTTTGCTATAATCTACTTTGTCAATTGTTTCATTTTCTTTTAACATTAAACTAAATATATTCTTACACTTTTCGGATGAAAGATTTCGTTTATATTTTTAAAAAAATTGAAGGCCGTTTTAATAACGAGTAGTATTTCTGAGGAAAGAGTCCAAGTACTGACGGTTCAATTATCACTATCATGTGGAATTGGTGGAAAATATATTTCCGTTGTTTAGTTATACTTTCTTTTTTTGTGAAAAAAAAATGATCAGTACGTTAAAAAGTTGTAAAAACATTTAAAAATAAACGGTTAATTATTCTAAAATATTCTTATAATAAAAATTTAATTTAATGAACGCTTTTTAAAAATAAAACCGTATTACTAAACGATAAATGGGTTGTAAAGTAATTAAGTAACATCAGTACTATTTTGTTTTTAATTTTTAAAATTATATATTTTATAAAATTATTTCACCGTAAAATAATTTTAATTTAAAAAAATAAATGTTCAAGCGTATAATATGTATTTACAAAACAATTTTTTGTAAAGTAATTAAGATTACATGGTGACTGGGTATTAAATTATATGCGTTTACAGTTAAGAAGTTGCGTAATTGGTAGTAAGGTAACTATTGTTGTATTTTAATTAACTTACTCAAACCCCTGTTATGTAATCGTTTTACTCAGAAATGTTGGTTTAACTAAATAATTAAACAGCCAGAACACGTTTTTCACTGCGGTATTAACCTTTATTACAGTTCGCTATTCAACTTTGTTATAGAAATTCTTTTTTTCTTTCGTTTTTATATTATCGGTTTTAACAATAATCTTTAGCGTACATTTAATTAGTTTGAGTTTTCCATTTATTGTAAATTGTAGTTACAGGTTACGTAATGCAGGATAATAAAACATTCCGGTATGTCGCTTACCGTAGACGAATACTGTTTAATAATAATCTTGCTCGCTTTGTATTACATAATTCGCTTTTAATTTTTAACTACGGAATTACTCCTCTGCGAAGACAATAGATGATATGACTGTATTATCGGCCGGTTTTCAGAAAGAATTCTTCAGCTAGAAAGGTTTTCAGAGAGAGTAATGCCTTAAAAGTAACGCTCAGTACACTTTCTTTGACTGCTGGTCGGGATATTTATCTACACTTAGTCTTCACCAGTGTTACTAAGCAGTTCTGACTGCTTGTTGTATACATGTACAACCAGCAGTACGCATGGCAACATGTGCAACAAGCATGTACATGGTGGATCGGAGAATATACCCGCACAAGCTTTGAGGTTTCGTTTTCAGTTTGTTTCAAGTGTTTTTAACTAGTATCCCGTTTCCATTTCATATTTAAATTTTTTATATTGTAGTGGAAACCATTAATCGAATAAATCAAACACCATTCTTGTTTACTGAACTTAAATAGCTGATTATAAACAATAAACTCGCAATGGGAATACTTCGTCTGGAAAAAAATCTCGATTCAGGAGGGATTTCCAGTTTTACCATAACTTTTTCATCTTCTTTTTTTAGATGACTACTTCATCTCATAAAATTAGAACTTATGGGTGAGAATATGATACAACAAATTTGGTAGAGAATAAAAATATGCCGACTGGAAGGGAGAACATTCCATAAGAAAAGCCGAGACGCTACCACTCCATAGGCTAGAGTTCGAGTTTGGTGCAGCAAAGGTTGTGATCGAAAATTGATGAAACCTTAGCGCAACATACCACCTATAACTTATATTTCAGTGTAAACAGGACTTAACGTTTAAAAAATCCTACTCTCGAGATAATAAAGATTGGTTATAAAATCTATTACTTTTAAACCAATGATTGGTCGCATTATTTTTATGATGTTATGTATTTTAAATCGCTAATACATTTTAAATTATTTTAAAACTACAACAATTGAGTTTAGCCCGAATCGAATCGACTTTTGGGAATTTTTAATTAAGATTAAAAAAAAAACTGATTTCAAAAAGTTCTTTTTCAAGGGCGAATTCATTTAATGCCTAAAAGTTTTACAAAACTTGTATATAATAAAATTTTAATAAAAGTTATGCAGATATATGAAAAATAAAATAATATAAATGTAACTCTTTCACTAGACGCCCTATATAAGTATATTTAGCTTCGAGTATGGACCCTAATAATTTGCTTTAAGTTAAAACATCGCGGATGGTCTTACTTTACGGCACTTCATCAATTTTCTATTAATCAATGCAATTTCATTTCATTACTGAAATTATTATTCAAAATAGTAAAAGAAAACTAGCGAAAAGTATCCTTATAGATTACTTATTAATCTTATTTGAATTTACTTCAGTGTGAAACAGACTAAACATTTTTTTAAATGTGTCCTATTAACTGTCTAGAAAATACTATTTTCTTAACGTACTGGCAAAGTTTTGATAGTTTTTCAATAACGGTTTTTTCAGATACCAGAAATTTTATTAGTAGCTATGACGGTCAGAAATTGTTATTTAAAAAAAAAATGTTATTGGTAAGTTTTTTGATTAGCCAAACAAGAAAATGTTAATATTAATGAGAAACAACTGTTACTATGTAGAAATGAATTGATTTTTTTTTTAAGCCGTACATTGTCTTATGACCCTCATTCCACAAAAGTAGCTTGTACTGATTTTTTATTAAGTGATGATTACAATACCTTTTCCTCTTTTTGATCTTATATATATATATATATATTTTTTTTTTTTCATATGTATTACTAATAATAAATCATCCACGTCACAATAATGATTATTTTTAATTATAATATACATTTTACTATTCAGTATTTTAAAATCAAAATACGCCTTTATTATTAAGAAATAACCATTACTGACTGATATCGTTGTGTGAACTGCAAAATTACTGATAACCATTAATCGTAAAAAGTCCAAAGTAGGAGAGGGCAATAACAAAAAGATTTCTTATTAGGGTTTATTTCTAAGGCGCGTAACTTTACCTTTTCGTCAATTTGTTAAAGATTACAATTAAGAACAATAATTAAGTATGTTATATAGGTTACAAAATTAAGATAATACCATCTTTGATTTTCACAAGCGTGAAACTAATTGGAATAGTTGACCGGTTTAACTGAAAACGTGACCAGTCAAAAAACATCTGAATAAATTACATGTGTATTTACAAAAAAAAGTTAATCGATAAACCTATTTAAAAATCGGTTACCAAACTTTTACTATAATAATTTGTATTTCTTTAGATTTTACTTCCTTGCACGGAAGTATTGTGATCGTGAAAAATTTTGGTTTTCAGATTTCAACGGAAATATCCATTTTGACTAGTTTCGGCGTGACGTCTGTATGTACGTAAGTATCTCGCATAACTCAAAAACGATTAGCCATAGGCTGTTGAAAATTTGAATTTAGGACTGTAGTGACATCTAGTTGTGCACCTCCCCTTTTGATTGCAATCAAGTTGACCAAAAATGTTCAAAAAAAGCCCAAAATCTAAAATAATCTGGATTTTGGACTTTTTCTTAACTGCAGTAATAAGCACTCGTTGAGAGCATTTCAACGAGATATCATAAGTTGTATTTATTTTCATTGGTTCCAGAGTTTTAGCCAAATAAAATTTTAATTAATGAAATATTTGGATCTTACAAGGGGTATGGACATCGGTCTGAATTCGACTTCATTTCCTTTTTTTAATTTTTTTAAAATTTGAATATATTGATTTATTAATAATTATTAACCTCAGATTGTAAAAAAAAATTACAATAAATAATTTAATAACAGAAAAAATGAAAAAATTGATACCGATATAAAAATGATATTTTATACCAATATTTTAGAACAATATTTTAGACCAGATATCTTAGATCAATAAAATTTTAATTACTTGTAATATTTTTTGAACCGTTAGCAACTTTTAATTGAAAATACCGTTACTGTTTGAAGAATGAAAATTGATAATGTTTAACAAAGATATTTCATTTTGTATAACATTCATGTGGTTTTGTATAACATCAGTGGAATTTAGAATTTAGTTATTAAATATTTATTCAATTTTTCCAAGAACTTACAAGTGAAAATAGAATTCTATAATACTAAGGTGAAATTGATTTTTCCCTACCGTGTGATGTAGTTGAACGAACTCTTGGTCATTATAACGTTAAGTTCTAGTTCCTTTCCCTTTCGTTATATCCACAACAAAACACTTATTTATACAGAGTTATTTGTTCAGCGTACCTATATACACTCGAGTATAGCTTGCAATATTTTTCCACTGTGGTAATATATCATTATGAGAATGTCATAGAAAAAACTTCTTTAATTTTTTAAATTTTATTAACAATAAAAATATTTCTAAGCAGTAGTTTTCAAAATACAGTTAAATAGATTTCATAATATTACAGGGTTTCATATATCACGTACCGTTTTGTTGCGACTTAATCTTGTTGGATGGTAAAACTCGCATCGAGTCACAACTTTCTCGCATCGAGAAAGTCGGTTAGAAAATTTAGGAGAACATTTAGTGAAAAACGGAGAAAAAAGTCACGTGAAAATTTCGAATCGAGAATGCTTGTTGAAAAAGAGGGTAAACATCGGCTAAACGATTTGAATGAAGAGCGCTTACTGTAAAAATGGTCAAAAAATAAGGTGGATGATATCCATGAAGCTTCTCTTAAAAAGAATATGAATAGGAAAGACAATTTTGGTGAACAACACCTTTTTTCAAAGAGAGAAAGCTCGAGTGGATGAAAAGCACTAAAAACAAGGGTGCCGAAGAAAAATGAAAAGTTTGCGCGGATTATCTTTTGAAAAATAATACAAAAAATTTAGTAAATACCATTAAAGATATTAAAGAATATTAGAGAAAAAACGACAAAAGATTTTAACTAAATTCAAGAATAAAAAAAGTAAGACAAAAAGTAAAAATTACCTGATTAAATTAAATTAAATTATCTAATTAAATTTAGGCAAGTGCAGAGAGCAGAGGGACGTAGCTATTCCAGTAACAAATACATTTTTCATAAAATTACATAAAGCATTGAAAGGTCAATTAAAAAAAGTGGATTTCACATACAAAAATAACCATTATCCAATTTTATATTTTTTTGTAAATTTGTTTTTTAACGTTTTTCTATTTACGAATTTATTTTAATTACCGTTTGATAGATAATTTTTTATTCAGTTTTATGAGATTATTGTTAATATGTAAGTTCGTCATTATTTGAATTCTATAATTTCCACACTTCTCTACTTCAATAAAAAAAGGAAAAACGTTCTGAAGAAGACGAAATATTACACGAAGTTATTTATTCAAACCGAATTATAACAAATAAAACACGTAAGTCTTATCAAGCGGCTTTTTGTTATCTAGACGAAAAGCAACTACTTGCAACTTTACATAAGATCGATTATGCAAAATAACGATTTTGCAGATCGGAATACCTCGATCTCCCGCAGGACGATATGTGAAACGGGTGTTTACTTCCTCATGGGGCCTGAAATACTCCTTTAAAAACGGTCGATCGTCTTTTTTTTATGAACTTTCTGCCGAAAGAAGTCCGTTTATCACCATGCACTTTTGTCGTCGATGTTTGATCCTTCTTTCGTGGAGGATTTTATCAAAAACTAATCAGATTTTAAGGATATGAAAACCTCTTTGAGAAGCTGCGTCATTAGTATCTGTGTGTTTTGAGGACGGCTCTATTTAAAAATCCGTACGGTAGTTGTACAATAATCTAACTGGGGACCGAGCTGTTTCTAGGGTATAACCGGTACACTGCTGCAGACCGAAGGCCTACCGACATCTAGGGTGGAATAGCCGTTTTGCGTTCATTGTAAATTCTCAATACATTGATTACTCAATGAGAAAAATTTATAACGAAATTATAAAAAAACCGCCCCTATACAACGTGTAAGTTCTTTTATCCCGAAATCTTCAAAGTATAAAATAGTACGATAAAAAATAGTAAAATCAAGTCAAAATATGTCTAAAACGTTCAATTTATTTTTATACCTGCAAAAAATTCCATTTCTTAAATCAAAAAATTGTTAAGAAAATGTTTTGTTCCGATCGCTGTTCATATAGTGTAGCGTAATATATTATTCAGGCCGAATCGTAATATACGTAACAAAATAAAAACTTAATGTATTGATTGTAGGCGAGCGGTTTGCGTGTTACTAAGTATTCCAGCCACGGTAACGTTACACGACATTAGATCTATTCTTAGTAATTTATGTAACAGTTTTACATTAACGTTATAAATTATAATTTGCAAAGATTAAAACGGTTTTACATATATATTTCTATTTAATAAAAAAATTTATTACGCTAATTAATCTGAACAACTAGGCCGTTATCTTATTTGCTTTTGGAGTTTTTACGAATTATTTATTCAGTTAATTTGCCTGTTAAAATCTTTTATACAGATGAATACTAAGTATTTTAGTGGAAATACCGTTTTTGTTAGTTTTATAATATTCAAAATGATAGGACAACTGTTCAAGTAACATTTTAAAAATATTAAGTTTGTGACGGAAACTGTTACGGAGTCAAAAATGAAATTATTAAGTTCTAATAATTCGGTCGGAATAAATAATTTCCTGTAAGATCTCGTCTTCTTACAGGAGAATACGAGTTTTTTGCTTTTTTTTTAAAATACAGAAGTAAGGATATTATTGAATTCAAATAATGACGATTACCTGTTAAAAATAATCACATAAAACCGAATATAAAAAAGAACTATGTAAACAGTAATTAAAATAAATTCGTAAATTGAAAATTTAAAAAAATAAAATTTACAACAAAAATATCTAAAACCGGAAGAGTATATACACTTTTCGAATATTAAGCAATTATCATCAGTAGGTAAACAAAGTTATGTTGATAAACGTAATTGTATATATTTATTCACAAAAATATATTAAAAAAAAATTGGCAATAAAAATTAATAGCTAATATTTTAAGAATAACTAATTTACGCCTTAATTATAATTACTCTATAATACTTAGGAAAAATTTAACTTTTTAAACAGAACAACTGTTGATTAAAAACTTAACGGTACGGTTAAGTCGAAAGCGGAAAGTCAGCTATTTAAGCTGAAGTAAATTATCGATTTCTGATTACTGGGTTAACAGATTAGCTAGGAAGAAAATTAAGTATGTCTAGACCTATTTATACGAAAGTTATTGTTATAACGATGTGAGGAAAAGCTACAAAAACTGATGATCTTTTTTCACACCCGATTTTATAATTTAATCATATGTAATTATCCGCGTAAAATATAGATTTATTTATTAAAAAAATAAATATAGAACAGGACGGGCATATCGACTGTTTATAATCGGCTATTATTTAGGTATCAGTAAACAAATAACTTTGAACAGCTGATCTTAAAATATTTAAACAAGAGATAAATATTTAAAAAATCCCTTTCGGCACGCCAGAAGGTAGAGGTAAATTTTACCGGAGCTAAGTAGGAGGATAAAAAAGATTTCCACCTTAAAGTTAAGAAAAACTTTAAATTTACTCAATACGACAATGGTTGCATATGAAAAAAGTTTCACATGTTTAGCACACAAGACCAATATTCTTACAATTCTCCAGCAACATTTTGGTCATCCCTTGCCGTAAGGGTTGGTCATATCAAAAATTGTTTCTGACAAAAGGTTTAGGTAATGTTTAGAGGAGTAACGACCACTTTAAACCGAATCGATACTGTGTCTATTAAGGGAGGTATGATATTTTTCTGTGTTCAAAACCCCATTTTTTTAACCCCTGGACCAATGGTTGGTGGTATCAAAAAACTTTACTCAGATAAATTTTAGGGCCTTATCCAAAGAGTAGTAACAACTTTAAACGAATTCGATATTTTACTTAATAAGAAAGTTATAGGGATATTTTGTTTTTTGAAAAAACCCCTCCCACCATGGATCGATTTGGCCCATTAACGAACTCCATCGAGACTTTGGGTCGTTATATTTTATGTATAAATTTGAAAGTGATTGGCGCAAAATTACGACAGTTATCGTGCCCACTAGAAAGTAAAATATATATATATATATATATATATATATATATATAAACCTTTGGATTGACAGTGGTTTTTAGGGTCTGCGGGATGTGGAACGCGAAGATAAGTCAAAATTTTCAGATGTTAACAGAATGTTTGATCTCATGACAAACGAACAAAAAACATCAATAAGGAATCGAAGAAAAGATTCTGTTATACGGAGTATGAAATTACGTTGGCACTGATGAGGAAAAAAAGAAGCAATCTGCAACTTTCGAGACTAAAGAATTGTGGTGAAAGATGGAAGGAACAAAAACGGTCGGATGAAGTGACCGATATACAGATGTTTAATAGTCAAACGAGGAAGAAATACATCACATGCATTAAGAAAACAGCAGACAATCGGCTAGGAAAAATACTTAGAAAAGAGGAATTAAAAAAAAATAATAATAGAGAAAAAGACAACCGGAGAAGAAGAAGAAATGGAATCTTAATCGATTTGAAAGAGAAACGGAAGTTGAAAGGGGAGGAAGAAAGAAGCAAAAATACAAAAAGAAAAGTAGTGAAAAAAATTCTATCGAACCTGTCTTCCAAAAATCGTTCATGATAAAATATATTAAAATAAATGTAGGAAACAAAAATTTAGACTTGAAACAAAACAGATTCAAGGACGATGGATATTAAAGGCTAAAAACAGTATGATCACTAAAATTAGTCTATTACTTGTATAATGTTTAATATAGTGCATTTGTTATTTAACATAACGATTAATTATTTAGTGTAGCTGATATTACAAGGCCAAAATTTCCTGAACGAAAGAGCCAGAATTTGGATTAGAAATAACCTAAGTAAAGCTAAGTAAAAACCAGGATAAAAAACTTTAATTAAATGTAATAACTGAAAGTACATACAACGAGAAAGGAAACTACAAAAAACCAAAGGTATAAAATTTACAAAGATATAGAACAATAGAGAGTGTATACATGTATCAGTCACATATAAATTTAACAATAAATACTATTGGTCAATTCAGATAAAGAGGAAATACTTACAAAAAGATAAGAAGCCTATCTCGCATCCATAAGTTCAACAACGTCGAACTATTCAAGCCTGATCATTTAAAAGTAAATTAGAATTTTTAAGTTTAATAATTTCCAATGAATCTCAAAGGTTAATTTTCAAACCATTGTTCTCGACATGAAATAAATTGAAATTACCATTATAAAAACACGATTCTCACCAATTAAATGACAAGCATACTTAGCAGCCTCTTATTATCGAAAAAAAAAATTTGGTCTCATTTGTTTTTCAAAATATCTACCAATCTGTCCGATATAAACTTTATCTTAATTTTATTATTTATCATGGCCTGTTGATATCGATATAAATTGATTATATAATAATTTCCACTTAGCAACACTTTTTATTATTATGTCCGAGCGCTTTCGGATAATAATCCATCATCAGGAACATTTATGTGTTACGCATTATAATTATTTTCTTCACAAATTACTGTATTAAATGAATTTTGAATTTTAAAAACAAAAATTATAAATAAAATTGATCGTCAAAAGGTAAAAGAATAGTTTGTCAGTCATTTACCTTTTGATGGTCAATTGTTGTATTTGTAATTTTTGTTTTTAAAATTCAAAATTCATTTAATATATTAATTTGTGAAGGAAATAATTATAATGCGTAACATATAAATGCTCCTGATGATGGATTAATATCCGAAAGCGCTCGGATGTAATAATAAAAATTGTTGGTACGTGGAAATTACTGTATAATTAATAAACTTTATCACATAAAGCACATTCAAGTTTGTAAACTCCTGAATTTTTTAAGTTTATCAGTTTTACTTTTGTTATTCTTAATAAATTTACATAGAGATGAAACAGCATTGTAAGAGTGTGTGTTTTTAATAATTATGAGAAAATCAAATAACATATTTTTTTATTTTCTTTTGTTATGATGGATTTTCAAGTAACGCCTTCGTCTAACGATTAATTAAACTTACTAAATGGCTAGAAGTAAGTTGCAATTTAAGGTTCCATTGAACATTTTTTTTTAAATTAAGTGGTTTAACATTACAACTAAAGTTAATAAACGACTTAAAAAAGAAATTAGGGGTTACAGTTTTTTAATACTTGTAAGAATAATAATTTTGGACATTTTCATAAAAATTCAAAATCGAGGCTTTAAAATTTCATAAAGTAGTTAATACGTGTAAGTGTAACAAACAATCAATGTACGAGTACATTAAAGAAGTTCAAAGAAATACCTGAAGATAAAACTACTACAAAGGACGCAAGAAATAAAACCATCGAAGTGATTCCTGTATGGACTGAAATATAAAATAGTATTATCATTAACTATGTAAAAATGGATATTGTTAGAGAATAGACGGCCGGTCACTACCACTAAATTAAATGCAATAAAAAACATCCTTTTTTCTTTCCCTGTTTAGCCTCCGGGAACTACCGTTCAGGTATTACTTCAGGGGATGAATGAGGATGATATGTATCAGTGTAAATGAAGTGTAGTCTTGTACAGTCTCAAGGCCGACCATTTCTGAGATGTGTGGTTAACTGAAACCCAACCATCAAAGAACACCGGTATCCACGATCTAGTATTCAAATCCGTATAAAAGTAACTGCCTTTACCAGGATTTGAATGCTGGAATTCTCGACATCCAAATCAGCTGATTTGGGAAGAAGCGTTGACCACTAGACCAAACCGGTGGGTAAATAATAAAAACATTCTATCTGGATTGAAAAGTAACGCTGACGGGAACTCATCGGGAACAAGTTGCCCTGACACGATTACACTCTGAAAAATTACTAATTTTTTAACAAAAATATTTTTTCACGAAAATTACTAATTCTTTTAATTCATATCTACTGATAGGGAGCGAAAGACCTTCGTACGTCGATTGTAGCATTCCTTTGGCAGTAAAACATACGAATATAAATGAAGACTGTAATATTTATAACGACTTGAGATTGAAGCTGAATATGTCGAGAAATATTTCTCATGAACTAGGAAAACGGGAAAATTTTGAAGAGACTTTTGCACCGTTCTTACAGAAAGCGGATTGATAGATAATATTTAGTTGGTTTTAAGACCTTTTTTATTTTTATTTCATTCGCAGGTTAAGAGCCGTTTACACCCTTACGATCGTTTTTTAAAGACCTGTTATTTGATATGACATTAAATTTGATTTCATTTAAAAAAGATACAAATAATTTTTTAAAATAATGTAATAAAAATAAAACTTTCTTTTAATCTTGTCTGGTTTGAAGCAATTCTACATCCCTTTCTATACTATGTTAATCTTTTAACCCCAACAAATTTACTATACCCTATAACTTCAATTATCTGTGTTATATATTCCAGTCTTTACTTTCCTCTAGGTGTTTTACTTCTAACTCGTCCCTTTACCATCAAAAATTAATTAAACCTTCATGTCTAAATGTATGATTTGGCTTACCAACCGCATTTGTCTATACCAGATTCTTCCATATATTTCCCTCCTCTCCTAACTCATATACTTATTCACGATCCTCTCTTAACATATTTCAAATGTCTCCGCTCTTTTTCTTATTCTTTTTACACCGAGTGCCAAAAAAGGAGTGTAATAATGTATTTAGGATCCGCGAACGTCATAGGCTATATATATAGTAATGGAGATTTGTCAGAGATTATCGATAAGAAAAATTTGTCCTTACACGAAAATATTAAAATACAATCGGGAGGCTCTGAATAGTACTTATCCTATATTAAAGAGCTCTGAATAATAATTATTCTGCATTAAAGAGCCTCCGACTGCATGAAAAATTTTCGTTGAAGGACAAAATTTTCTTATCGATGTAAGATCTAGTGAGAACTTAATCATTAGACAATCTTAGATGCCTGCTATTTCTACAACATGAAAAATATATTTAAACAAATAAAAACTGTCTGAAAGTTGATAGGTCACCCATTATTTTATTTAATTAAATACTGAATAACGATGTTTAATCCTTTAGTTCCATACCTTGTTTACTTGTGGAATTTATTGTCTTTTTTAACTCAATTTATTTATTTTTTAACAGTCATATTTTTTAATTTTTATAATTGTTTTTATTTTTTATATTTTCCAAATTTCACTACTCTAAAGGTAAGTACAACTAGATGGCCGCCACGAATCCGAGGTTTTATTGATTAGATGTTTTTAAAGCTGACTGAAACTAAAATGACAAAATGTATTGATAAAACGACTTTTTCCTATTGTAAAAGAGAAAAGAATGTATGATTAATCTTATTTTACAATACACAGTTTAAAATATTCATTTTACAGCTTTTCAAAATCCTGCTTATTTGTCAATTATTATTTTTTATGATTATTTCTTTTTCATTTATTTATATTTTTTTTATATAAAATTAAAGTTATATTAATTTGTTTTTGAGAATAATCCTGTTTTCATTTTTCTCTTTATTTAGGATATTTATAAATAATGGCAGACTATATTAAAATCGAAGTGAGATATTTAAGTGAACTCTTTCATGTCGACCTAGATTAATTTATTTAAATGAGTGAGCGAAAGAGAAAAAGCAAGACTAATATGCAAATTTTTAAATTAAATATTCTATAATAAACGTAATAAAATTCCAACTAAAATTATTGTAATCATCTGAGAAACTGAGCTATGAAATTTTGCAAATTTGAAGGTTATAGTAGAGCACCCAGGTTCCAGTTTCAGGATAGCCGGTCGATCGTTAAAGACACGTGAATTGCAAGTGAACTTACATGCGTTATACCATTCGCCCGGATGAAAATGGTTCTAAAACAGCGTTGAATAATAAATAACAAATAAAACAAGTTAAACTTCTGATTTTTATTAGCAAAGATAAGAGAAATTGTTTGTTTCTTTAAAGCGGAGAAAAAAATAGAAACTATAAAAAAAATCTCGAGCAGTATTTACATAAATTTTCTTCACGAAACAATAAAAGAATATATGTTAACCTTTATACTCAATAAAAACATTAAACGAAAAATCTCTGTTTAAGTCATTCGCAACTTTTATTGTGATCAGACATACATAGGGAAATAAAACTTAATTTTTTAAGGGCTAAATTATGGATAAATAATAAAAACAGTAAAAGAGTAACAATATATAATAAAATTATTTTAAAAAAGTTAATAAAAAGAAATACAAAAAAGGTAAATTATTCAAATAATTAATATAATTATTTAATTCTTTTATAAATTCGATTGTTTGAAGTGAACGCCAAACACAAACTTCATTAATAACTCTTAATCTATTATTTTCATATTTTAATAATTTTTTCTGTTTTACTTTTCCTATTTTAAAGTTTATATTATTTAATGTTTTTCAGTTTTATCTGTATTTAAAATATCGTTAGGACTAGATGAAATAAGAAAAGGAATGCCAGGGAAGATGTTAAATAACTACCACCGAAAGTGAGATGAGGACTATCTGAAATAAGGGAATATGTATTATCTTTTTATCTCAAGGTTTCAAAATACTTTTACAAAAGGTTTTGCGTAAAATAGATTAAATATCAGAATAACTTCATCCTTAACAATGCGCTATACGTACGACCCACACTATAAAAAAAGAAAAATGTTTTCAAATTCTTTATTTGACCGTGGAATTTTTCTTTCAAAAAATTGTCTACCAATGTTAAGTGGAATAAACCTTTTCCTGGATCACCACGAAAGCTTCCTGTACAAAGAATAAAAGAATCATAAAAAAAATTCTTGCAGTTATACGTAAGAAGATCGACTTTTCGTTATTTTATTCTGTACAATATTTTGGGCAAGAAATATACAAAATATAAATTACATAGAAAACTAAAAAGGGTATAATTTGTTTTAATTTGATATTAAAATATATTTTCTGTTTATAAGAAAATTAAATTATTATAACCGTAATTTGACGAAATAATTAAAAATAACGAGTAGACCCTACAACAAATACATCAAGTTTAAATTCACTCATCCCTATGACTCACTGCATAAGCGTGTATAAAAGATACACCAATACTGTCAACATAACCGGAAAATGATGTAATGTTGTATGTTATCGACCTTAAATAGAGCGTAACTGAAGAACAACTCGACCAATCTTCATTACATTTTCACATGCACAACTCCAGATACATTGCTGCAGCATACTTCAATTTCAATGAAATTGATGTAGTATTTTGGAGATTTTCGAGCCACAAATTTTATTCATAGGCCTACTATATACAGTATATAAGGAAATTACATTTTAAGTGAGTGGTATTATCGTACTCCTACAGGTTGTCTGAAACGTTTTGAGCCTCAACATGAAGATGGCAGCGCTTTTCAACAAACGTTAGGGAATGTATTTGCGCATGCGTTGAAAGGTACACACTAAAATTTTAACCATTTTGGACGGTCAGTTGTTGTTCGATAATCGTTTGAGTAAATCATTGTGAGTGTTTTTATAAAAATGTTTTATAAAAAATCGATTATCGTACCGTGATTAAATACTTGCATTTGAAAGGCAATACGCCTACGCAGATTTAAAACGAGTTGGACGCTGTTTACGGGGACTCTGTCCCATTATTTGCCACCGTGAAAAGATGGATAGCTGAATTCAAACATGGTTTTACCAGCGTTGTTGATGATGAGCGTTCGGGACTGCCAATCACCAGAGTTCGGGACTGTTTAACCACCAGTGATATCATCGAAAAAGTTCACAAAATGGTACTAGACGAACGACGAATTAAGGTTACAGAGATGGCAGAGGCTACGGGCATATCGAAAGAACGTGTTTGTCATATATTAATTGAAGAGTTGGATATGCGTAAGCTATTCGCGCGTTGGTTGCCGCGTTTGCTCACTTTGGATCAAAAACACATTCGAATGAACATTTCCAAGGCCCTGCTACAGCAATTTAAGCGAAACGAGTCAGATTTTTTACGTCGATTCATAATGGCAGATGACATGTGGATCCGCTACTACACTTCAGAGACGAAACAAGTCAAAACACTGGACTGCAAAGGGTGAACCTGCTCCGAAACAGGCGAAGACGGTTCCATCGCCCGGAAGGTGATGGCGACTGTTTTTTGGGATAGTAAAGGAATTTTGCTTAATTATTATCTTCAAAAAGGTAAAAACAACAACGGGACAGTATTACGTATCATTACTTGACAAGCTGAAGGCAGAAATTGGGGAAAAAACGACCACATTTGAAGAAGAAGAAAGTGCTTTTCCATCAGGGCAATGCGCCAGCTCACACTTCGACGATCGCCTGGCTAAAATTCACAAATTGCACTTTGAATTGGCTGACCATTCACCGTATTCACCAGATGTGGCTCCAAGCGACTATTGTTTACTAACCTTAAAGTTTCGCTTGGAGGGAAGAGATTTTCATCGGACGAGGAGGTTATCGAATACGCAAACGCCTATTTTGCAGAGAAAGACGCCAGTTACTATTTGGAAGGATTAAAGAGGTTAGACCATCGCTGGAAAAAGTGTATCGACTTGAAAGGAGACTGTTGAAAAATAAAACTATAACAGAAAAAAATACGTCTTTCTATGTTAAACTCAGAACTTTTCAGACAACCTAGGTACTTCAAAACGCACAGAAAATTAAATTTCAACGCCTTCCCCAATCCCACCGACCGACCGAAAGAAAAACTGTGTTTTTCTTTGAAAAGTCGGTAAAAACGGTGTATTTGGTTATAGGGCATAAATATTTTATTAATTTTGTAAAAAAAAGCGGCATACTGTTATAAAATAAGTAAACTTGTATTCGAAATTTATTTTAATATATAAATTCATCAACAGAAGGCGTTAAAGTAAAGAAATATTGATACAATGTAATCCGATTAACTGATGTGAAGATAATATTGATGTATCATAAAACTTACTTAACACGACTTCAGATTACTCCAAATTACAGTAAAAGTCCTGAGTTTGTCATCAGAGTTGAGATCTCAGAGATGTAGTCAGTTTTTGGGGTTGACTTTTTTTGTAGTAGTTAGGTATGACAGTATCATTCGGGGAAAATTTGTTTTCGGCCACAAGAATATAGTTTAATGTCGAGAAAAAGTTATTAAATTTGGCTTTATTTAGAAGTTGTATGAAGGAGGCGCGAATATATAGCTGTTTGGTGTAGTTTCGGGCTGGATATTCGTTTTGATTTGGGAGTCTTTTATGAGCAAACGCTTAAATGGATTCGGGCAAAGTTGGTCCGACCTTCAAAGGAGTAAGGGCAGCCGAGAAGCGACCGTAGGGCGCGTCGAAGGCTAATATTACAATAATAGAATTCTGGATATTTCAACTAAAAAGGTAAATTTAACATTTTACCTTCTATCTCAGAAATAATATGAGGGAAATTAGTTTCACTATGATAACGCTTCATACACAAAATAATAATAATAACACCAGAAAAATATTCAATTCTACTGGAGGGAATAATAAAAATCATACTATAAAATAAAAAAAAATAAAAAAATAATAAAGTGATAAATAAAAGATTTTTAATGAATGAGGTTTAACGAAAATTTTAATGGGAAGAGAAAGTAGACTGCCTGTTTTATTCATTCAGGCAAGATAATTTTAAAACTAACTGATAAAACAGAAATCGATATACCCACTCCAAATATCAAACTAGTCTATTGATGATAACGTAAAAATGAAAGCTAAAATAATATTTTATTATTTCTTGCGAGTTTGGTCAAAATACAGGAATGATGTCATAACTTCCAAACTTTTCTTCTACCGAAAATTCATGTTTAAAAAAATAAAAATTTACTAAAAAACTGAAAGTAAACATGTTATAGTTTTTGTAATTAAATTTAATTCGTAAAAAAGGTGACTTTAGGTAATTGAGCTACCGGGTACAATTCCCATCTGGAAGTTTATAGAGAAAAAATGGATTTTATTAAAGATATAGCGGATTTTAATGGTTCTGTAAGAGAAAATAAATTTACAGATATACAAAATAAATAAACCCGCTTTAGAGAATAGGAACAAAGAATAAGATACGGCATTGATAAAAAATGTACATTCTCCTCCGTCTAGCAGAAAATTAAAAAAATCACTACTTCACCGTTTCCACGGCTATGTTTAGGAAATTGGCTTCTGCCTTCAGAATTGTTAAAAATAAAATTAAACTGGATAAAAGGGCGGGGATTTGTAAACTAATTCGTAAAGATAGCCGCAACTTTCGTTACGAGTATGTAGGGCGATTAAAAAAAGCTTTAAACTAGAATAAAGGAGCATTCGGTTAAATATAAATAAAATACAGTAGAACAAGATAAATTGACCGTAATTGCCCATTGGTTACAAAATTAATTTATTAGAAACAAAATTCTTAAAAATATACGTAAAAAACAGGAATTAGATATTCGGGAAACTTACTTTATCAGTAACATGTGAAAGCTTAATGATTGAAAAACAAATAGGATAAGTTTTTTATCAATATAACAGCTTTTATTAATTATAAATTTGTTAATAATCTAATACAAATAATTTTATCATAAAAACATTAAGCGGTTTCCCCGTATTTAAATTTTTTTAAGGGAGGGGGATATCTCATTGTCTGGCTTAAATTAATTGTGGTCGCAATAAATATCTTTCAGATCAATCAAGCTTCTTTTATAACAACAATAAAAAGATGAACACCTATAAATCTTTTCAAACCTAGACATGAATTTCTAAAGCACCTTTATATGTTTTGGTTAGCGAGATAATAGATATAAAATATCATTACAAAAATAAAATGTAATGTTCTTCATTATACAAGTATCAGAGGTTGCACCTATCTTGAAATACTGAATTTATTTACGATGAAAAGACTTTACCGATGCAAAAATTTATGGAGTTATGATGAAAAGTTATATACACACATATTTTCATATATTCTCTATAATGTGTGAAAATAAACGACCAAAAATTTTTTAAATAATATACATTAAGAGTTTTTTCAAGCAACAATTTTATTAAGTATTTTATTTTACTGTTTTAGTGTTGTTCTTAGAAAAATAAATTTATATATGTGTGTGTGTACAATCAAACAAATACAATACGCACACACACACACACACACACACACATCATTAAATCATTCATCATCAGAATAAGGAGCATATAAATCTTGATTTTGATCGAAACAAAAATATATAGTTCACGTTATTATATGATATAATTAAAATATATAAAAACAAATTATAAGAGAGAAAATAGATATGTCCAAAGTCCATATTAATTATTTAAATACAAATTCATGAATTAATGTTAAACACATTAAATATAAACAATTATAAAATAATTTACAATCAGAAGCCACTACTGAAAATTATTTTGTGCACATATTTAAGTACACGTTGGAAGATAAGTAGATAATTTTTTTTTTTAATTAGTATTATTTTATCAACATAGTAATATTGTTGTTTCCCAAAAACAAAATCTTTTAAATGTATTTTAAATAAATTTGTAAGAAAATATTTTTTTAAAATGGTTTGGTAATTTATTAAAAATGGCAACGATAGCACAATAAGGCCCTTTCTCGTAAGCCGAAGTATTGTGTTGAGTTATATGAAAACACAATGCCATTGTTTTGTTTGGTAAAGGTGAACATTGTTAATTTTAAAGAATACGTGACTATCCTTTTTAACAAAAATTGCACATTCATAAATATAAACACACGGTTAAATTAACATATTTCATTTTTTAAATATATGTCTATACGATTCATATTTATGGGTGATAATATGACAGCCTATTTTTGTATCTTAAAAACTCGTTCTGATTTTTTGAGAGAGCCCCAAGAGATGACATTATAAGAAAATATACATAGACATAATAAATATTTAATAATGAAAATAAGCTTAGCGTTTTATTAATAATAAAAGTAGTAAGTATTTTGTTCAGAGCAACACGCACGGTCTGATTTCGTTACAAACGAAATCAGTTTGATCATCCCACGAGAGTTTATTATCTAATAAAACACCCAGAAATATGTGGGCAACAGAAATAATACTGCTATCATTATTGGGAATTCTAACCACACGATTAGCAATGTTGAGAAGCACGACTTAAAATGTATTGTAATTCCGAAAAAAGCTACTTATATAGATTTTAAATATTTTAGTTTCAAACTTCATCGCATATCCTTGTGCTCATAAACCGGAAATAAATAACAATTTGAACAGAAAAATCAAATTTTTTTGCAATTTCCTTATCGATATACGATTCAATGCAGTGGAGAACTGCAAAACAATATTTTTTTGTACATTTGAATAAATCTCACATCCACACCGGGTTACACGATAAGCTAATGCCGTCACATCAGTAACATATTTTGGTCTTTGGTTACGAAACATTAAGCTTTACGAGTGAATGCGTTGAAAGTGGAATAAGAAGTGTTAGAAGTCACTTTACCGAAGTTCGATCCATTAGTAATAGTCGCAATCCAAATTTAGATTTAAAACTCCTCTCGGCATCGTGACAGGTATAAAAAAAAAGTAGAATAATATTAATCAATCATATTTCCTGTGTTTATTAAAAAAATGAAAGCATTATGCCAAACGGTTCTTAAATAAATTCGAAATCTAGAAAAAGCTCAAAAACCGCTTAGAGAGCAATTATTTAAAATTTAAATCTACATACGACAATTTCGACTGTTAAACAGACGTAAATGCTACGAAATTATTATTTAGACAATAAACTAAATACGTGAAATAAATAATACATAATAATAATTTAGCATAATATATAAACAATATTTATGAAACAATGAAAATGAGAACATTCTGCCGATGTTTACAGAATTAAAAATAAAAGAATAACAACAATAACTATCGACTAAAAATGACAATGTACATGGGATTATGTTATACAATTACAATCAGTCGTAAATTTAGTTAGTCTAAAATCACAGAAATTTCCACATCGTCTTACCTTTGGGAATGATCTTTTATCTAATTGGGCGATGAAAGCAAATCATTATTCAGCGGTAAATCAATCATGAAAAGCATGGGTTCAAACGGAACGGAACGGAAGAATGGCGGGAGTTTCAATATTTCTCCCTACAGATCGCAGAGCCTGGACAATGTCCCTTGCTGCTGCATCTTTCTTATTATCGGGCGGATTTCATCGGTTATTTAATGGCAAGTTTTATTTATAAATTTTAAGTTTTATTTCAGGGGTTCAATCGGAAAAATCTCTTTTTTAAGCATTTAAAATATTACCAAAAACTGAATCCCGTGCAAGGTCTCTCTGACTTAGAGATTATAAATCGTTATCAACGTTCGAAATACATCGACGTCAGCATTTTCGGATTTCTGAACAACAATTTAATAAGTGGATAGCAAGAAAATGTTTAAAAAAACCGTTTACAACGAATTTTCTATGTAAAATTTAAATCACGATTGATATTTCGATTGTTAAACAATCATCATTGGTAAAGCATAAGGAAAAATATATTACATGATAAAGTAAAAGTAAATTACATGTAAAGTAAATAGAAAAAAAGAACATACGTAATAATCGTAAGAAATACTATAAAATAAAACGATGATTTTTTTAGAATAAGACTAAAAAATACAAATAACTATGGTCGTTTTAGATAAATTCAATCGAAAGTTAAATTACTAAAACCTTTGACTCAGATTGCTACATCTTAATACAAATCTCTTGTGAAAACTTTCGCAAAAACGTTTTTGATAAATTACAATTTTAAAAGGCTATCGTTAAAAAATTAAGTTTCTGCGTCATTATAATAACGTACAATTTTCAACAGTCTAATTCCTATTTATTAGGTAATTTTTTTAAAAATCTTCTTTGTAATAAACTAATATTACGATCAATATTCAGGATATGTCGGACTACCGCCGATTTCTCTAGTCTTCTGTATTAATAACGATCCAAAACCTAAAAAAGGAATTTTAAGTTTTATTAAAATGAGTGAAAATTTGATCTTAAAAAAGAAAACATCATCGAACCTCTGTAGTAAAACTTATAAACTATTTATTTCCTGATAACTTCTCATTACAAAATAAATATGTTCTGGTCGATACAGGAAAATATAAAAGATTGATACAACTCTTATTTTATTAGTGCAAATTTTCTATCTAAAAAATTCTGATGTTTTCGATTTGTTGTATCCTAATAACGAGTTATTCAGAAAAAAAAGAAATTCAAACGAAAATAGGTCTAAATATTCATAAGTTAGGAAAATCTATAAAAGAACTGTTTTAGGAACGGGGGTGTGTTTTTATGAAAATAAGAAATTATTAAATGGTGTTATTTCCAAATTTAAAAAACCTAATTTTTTTTCTTTTTATTAATATTACATGCTTTTCTTTATCTCTTACAACGGTTCAACCGTGTCTTCAAATTTTACAACCTTAATTAAACACATTTCCCAACGTCATACAATGGTGAAATTTTACACAGCAATGTAAAGTTGGGTGACAATACAGTATTCCACTGTTAATTTCTTAATTTCATATATTTTTATATTTTATTAGCAGACCCGGCATTGCTTCGCTATTACTAGATTTGAGTATATATATATATATATATATATATATATATATATATATATACAATTGAAAGTTTGATAAAACATTAACAAAATGAACATTACGGAACTTCACAAAATTTAACCTTTCCCTTTTTCTCTTTTACCCTTTTTCCCCATTTTAATTTTATCATATTCCCTTTCGATTTTCCCTTTTCACCTTTCCTAATGTCCCCTTTTCATCCCCATTTTTCTTTCCCTTATTTCCCTTTTCTTTTTCTCCTTTTCTCTTTCCACTTCCTTTTCCCGTCCCCTTCTTCCCTTTTGGATTTTTTCCTACTTCCCTTTTCCGATTTTTCCCTTTCTCCCTTTTTCCCCGGGCGTAAATCGGTCCAGTAGTTTTTTTAGCCTATAGCGGACACACATATCGGAAACACTGAAATGGAATCGTAAAATATTTAGTATAGCGTGTGTTGCTTTTAAGTCAATAGATAGTGCTGTTTTTTTTAAAAAAGCATGTTTTTACTTGTCACAAGTATGACATCTTAGGTATATAAATAATAGGTATATAAAAACACGCGCATATTCGAATGCAACGCTGTATCAAAATTTCAAAGCAATCTGTGAAGAACTTTCGGAGATTTAAGATTTTGAAAAAACAAACATTTACATTTTTATTTATATAGATATACGATGCAAGAGGAACAGCCTGAGGAAGGGAGCTGAATCGATAAGATGTAGTTATCGACCACATGGATTTTGATTGTCGATTCAGTTTGAGTAGTAGATCGCTGGCTTTTGAAGGGAATTTCAATATAACTATTGCAAATTTATCTTCTAAAATTTATGTGCTCTAATCATCTGATTTAGTTATAAATATGGTATATCTTATAATAATGAAAAACTAATTATCCATGTTATAATATAGAATAAAACTATTTTTTTTTTTTTTTTTTTATAAATAATTAAAACAGCTAAAAGTTAAAATTACTTTTCAGTTTAAATACTTACACAAGTAAAAAAAATTGAGGTAATGTTAAAAGTAGAAGTGTCGAAAGATACGACTCGGCAAGCACGTAGGAAAGGAAACAAACAAAATTCTACAAAGATGAAGAAAGAGACAGCGCTGAACGAAAGAGATGGTAAGATGAAAAGCGGGTCAAAAATACCAAGAAAGAAAGCAAATGAAGATAAAAAAGCCAAGTGGACAAGACTGGATTATCATTACCCAACACAAAGCACAAGTGAAAGCTATAGAAACACCAGGATAGCCTGAAGTTCGATTGGCACTTGAACGCCAGCGCGAATCACAATATCGTGCAACAGACACACCTCAAGAGCGCTAAGCTCGCTTGGAAAGACAACGCCAGCGCTATTTAGAATGTAGGGCCTAGAGACGCAACAAGTACAAAAAATAATGCAACTATATAACATGTACATATAAATGAATGTACATACGAGTACATGCATATGTATATAAAACATAATTATAAAATTATTAACTAATATAAAATTTAATAATTTCGTTTAATTATGACTGAAAAGTAGAAAATTAACATTTTTTTAAAAACATGCTTTTCTTAAAAAACAAATAACAAAAACAAAAAACAATTCGTACTAAAAGTTAAAAAATAATTTTGATTTCACGAAAATTGCTTTTAAAAAAAATTTATATTTTTGTATGACTAAAAAGAAAAACGTGGGGTGCGCTGTAATTATAAAGTGATTGTATAAATCAAAATTATTTTTTAATTTTTAGTAAAAATTGTTTTGTTTATTTTTTTTACTTTTTTTAGATATAAATCATGCAAGAAGAATAAAATCATCATAATCAATCCCTTGTAATCATACAAACGGAAACTAATTTAGTTGTAGGAATCAAAAGCTAGATATTTCATTAAGAAGTTGGCAGCACACATTACCATTAAACATATCGGAATGTCAGATTTGTTTTTTCTTCTTTACTAAGAGATTTCACTTCCTTACAGAATCGAGAATTGAATTTTACTTGAATCGAGACTGAAATTTTTCAACTTTTTTACTTCCTTGTACGAAGTAAAGTTGGATTTAGGACTGTTGCAACATCTAGTTGTGCATCTCCCCTTTTGACTGCAATTGTCTGAACCAAAACTGTCCAAAAAAGACCAAAATCCCAAAAGATTTGGATTTTGGACTTTTTCTTAATTGCAGTAATAAGCCTTTATTGAGAGCTTTTCAACGATATATCATAAATGGAACTTATTTTCATTGGTTCCACAGTTATAGCCAAGTAAAACTTTAATGAATGAAATATTTCGATCTTACCAAGGAAAGACGCAGCGGTTCAAATTAAATTTCATCTCCTTTTTTTTAAATTTATCCTTTTGTTTAATTTAAATATATTGATTTATTAATAATTATTAACCAGCGATTGTAAAAAAAGAATAACAATAAAAAAGAAAAATATGAAAAAATCAGAAGTTATTAGTGAAATAAAATTTTATATACTTTTAAAAATTTGTATATGTAATTTAATAGGCATTATTACATATCTGTATATGTAACACATTTGGTGAAACATCTGATTACTTAATCAGATAATTATTCTTGGATTTTCTAGTTTAATTTCTGTTTACTCTTATAAATTATTCTAGAATTTCTACTTAATTTTGGCTACATTAAAATAAATTACAGAATGACTGAAAAAGAAACCCTCACAAGGACAACATTTACACTGAGGCACAAATGCCCGATCTTTAAGAAATTGCAAAAAGATCTTATCTTTTAGTTCATTACTCCTCTGATATTTTCGGAAAATATTCTCTCTAAGTCGGAGTTGATCGTCATTTCGTTTATTTGTTTTTTTTGCCAATCATTTAATTGCTCTTTGGTTTGATATAATTTTTCTGATCTTGATTTGTGTACACGTCCTCTCCTTCTTTTCAAATTTTCTCTCTCTTTACATTCATCATCTTCTCTTAATCTTTTTATTCTTTCTTTGGTTTTAACATTCTCTTCCTCTTGATATTTATCATCTTCTTTTAATTTTTTTATTCTTCCCTTGTTCTTAACATTTTCTTCCTCTTCATATTCATTTGCTTGTGGTTTTTTTGAAATATATTTCTTCATGTTACTTTTCTTTTTCCTGTATGATTGTATCTTTTTCATTTTTGATTATAGACCAAATAAACCAATAATAAAAACTGAATATTTTACACCTAAGGTCGAAATTAACATTTGTAACCAGTGTACAGGAGTTCAACCAAACGGAATAATTTAATTATTATTAACTTTATTTATAGGCTAAGACACACCAGAAATCTAAAACTTTTTTTAATCAGCAACTGACAAAGATACGAATAATACTGATCTAGTAGTACGAGCAATAAAGGGACTTTTACTCTTACTCTAATATTTCATGTTCATCAAGATATTGTTGAATTAATAGTTGTATAAATATTAGATGTTAATAAAAACTATTATTTCAACAATTATGTAACAGTCCACTTTTAAAGAATTGGAGGATCGTATTTCACTTTCAAATGAAATAAGTTTAAATGAAGTGCAGCAAAAAATGTTTACAAGTAATTTAATAGTCGTACAAGGAAGTCATGTGATGTCCAGAACAGATTTTTTTAAATAGTGGTAATTTTCTTACCACTAAATTTATTTAAAAATAAATCTAGTTTATAGGGAAATATTGAAAAAAAATACTGAAAAAAAAACATAATAAAGAAGTGCAGGCGATATTTCAATTTTCGCACCAGGACAATTAATTTCTGAAAAGAATTTAATCGACGACCTACTTAATAAAACGCATACGTGAATACGTACTTAGCAGTTTAATAAGAACTGTAATAATACTTCCATAGAAGGATTTTTATAATTTTGAATATTTTTATTGTTTTTTACAGCTGAAGTAATCAGTATGCTTTATCATTTTTTTTTTAACATACAGGATAGAACATAACGTCCGTATCTAGAAGCGTAATTTACAGTCTGATTACTTCTTACTTCGTCTCGCCTCGTTGTTTGCCAGGAAAATAAGATTGGGAAACAGCCAACGGGAATTGGCCATTCCTACAACTAATTTTTTTTTTCAATTCTTTTCTTGCTCATTCATATTTCTCCTATCCTATGTCTTTGTTTAAGACATACCATAAGTGGTATCTGACCTCCTTTTTATGACCGTTAATTATAAATTGTTAAGTTAAAAACTTTTTCATCATTAAAATTAAAAATATAATGATCAAGTATTTATTAAGCGATACAGTTTTATAAAATGTGGTAATTTCGATAAATGATATCTTTTTGGCTATCTAACGAACTAACTCAAATTTAAATGTCTTTAAATTAATCATGCGCAAAAACATATCGGGTTTCATTAATAAAACTGTTAAAAAGATTCTAAAATTTACAAAAATGGATCCGGAAAAGCTTTGTTTTTCTACTTTTTGGTCGTAAAGATAAAACAATACGTGAACTGTGGAATCATTCGACGCAATTTACACGATTAAATTAACGATTTTAAATATAATTTTACGTGAAGAATTTAAAAATCAGATCCGCTACCATGCATTAAATACTTCTTCAGAAATACCGGCAAAATATTCTAAAAAAAGGCAAAATATAATTTTTCAAATATTTACGAAAAATTATGAAATTTGTTGAAAAAATTTCTTCTATATACGGAAACATCTATACTTGTTTTGTATACAAAGTATTGCTTCCAGGAAATATCAAGGAACAGAATAAAATAGAAGTAAATAAAAATAAATGATTAAATATCTTCCGGTGGTGTTAGCGACGAACAGCAACACTTGCAAAAGCCGCAGCACAGTTAGGTGAGAAGTAGTTCCTCCCTATCGAAGCAATTTATATTACAATTATTATCAATTTTTTAATTTTTACTTCCTTGTACGAAGTAAAGGAAATATTGTGATCGCGAAAAATTTCATTTTTTAGATTTCAACGGAAATATCCATTTTGACCATTCCTTGAAAATCCCTGAATAAACTTTGACTAGTGTCGGCGTGACGTCTGTACGTACGTATATGTATCTCGCGTAACTCAAAAACGATTAGCCGTAGGTAACTGAAATTTTGGATTAGGACTGTTGTAATATCTAGGGAAAAGCTGAGTTTAAAAATCACCGACGTAAATGTTTACCGATGTATTCACATCGGTGGCATCCTAACGAGGCCTGGCTTATTACTATGAGATGTAAAAAGTTAGAGGGCGGAAGACGACTCCCGTTAAAGCCCATCAAGGCTAAGACCGGGGGGGGGGGGGTGGCGACCGGAAGCGTCACAAGGCGGGTGCTTCCCCTACGGGGTTGAGGAGATGTTGTAACACCTAGTTGTGCACCTCCACTTTTTGCTGCAATCGACTGGACCTAAAGTGTCCAAAAAAGCCTAAAATGCAAATTTTTTGGATTTTTTCTTAACTACAGTAATACGCCCTCATTGAGAGCTTCTCAACGATATATTATAAGTGGTACGTTTCATTGGTTCCAGAGTTATAGCCAAATAAAATTTTTATTAATCAAATATTTAGATCTTACAAGGGGAAGGGGCATATCGGTAGAATCTGACTTCATCTCGTTTTTTTTTTGTTTTTAATTTAAATAGACTGATTTATTAATAATTATTAACCTCTGATTGTATACAAATTTCTAAAATAAATAATAATTCAATAACAAAAAAAAAAATGCAATCAGAAGTTATCAATGAAATCAAATTTTATGTAATTTCATTTTTTTTTTAAATGTGTATATATAATTTAGTAGGCGTATAAGGAAGTTATGTCCACATCAGAATTTAAAAAAAATATTTTATCCCAATCGTAATAATGATTCATTTTAATTACTTGCACATTTTTACTTATAAAAACGATAATCAGCAGTTTTTCTTTATTATTTTTTTTAAAATAACAATTTTGGATCGAAATAGTCATTATTTGAAAAAAAATATTCAATTACCATTAAATTATTAATACTGGTAAGGACGAAAAAAAGGTTAATAATTAAATACAATAAAACTTTTTTTGCTTGTTTTTCTAAGGCTTTCCATCATGTTCGGTTAAAATAAATTAAAAAAGGGCTTCTTCAGTCTTTTTAAACCAAAATTTTGATACAGATACTTAATTACACAGGTTAAAAGAAAATTAATCGTAAAGTAAGACTACCGAAAACCTATTTTTTAATGTTTTTATCTTATATAAAACAAAAAATTATTAAGATTTAAAATCATCGGCAAAAATACAAGTTGATTAATAAGAATATGATACCGCGATAAAAGTATAAATAGGATGAAAAACTATAACGTCATATTTTAAATAGGTTTAAGCCGATTAATTTTTTTTCAAAGGTGAAAAGGTAAGAACTGTCCACTTTTTCATGTCCTCATTTCTTTTAAGCGTTTTTGAATAAAACTTCGTAAATGCTGTACATAAACACTTTTATAATCTTGTAAATTATTAAACAGGAAACTTTGCTTATTACTTTTTACACTCTACACAACTTTTTTTTTACGACATTTACAACCGTTTAGGAAATATTGCAATAAATCAAACCAACGATTTTGCACTTGTTTTCTAAATCCTCTATTTAAAACCGATTTTAACGAATTTTACTAACTTAATTGATGTGATTTTTTCCGATTTGCAATTTACAACGATTTTATTCAAAATCATGGATAAAATTCAACCGTTTTATGAAGTCAATTGAAATAATAAATATTTCGTTTATAAGAGACATTTACAAACACATTTCCGAATTCAGTGCACGGATACCAAAAGAAATAGATGTGCTGACGTACCGCTGTAAGAAAATACGTAAACTAGAAAAATAAAGTTCCCTCACTTTTTATCGGTAATCGGTAATCGATTTACGTTCAGAGTGTTATTTTCAACCAGTAAAATTATACGTGCAGACACTGGAGTGTAGCATTCTAAGATTATTCAATCGACATAGGTAACAAGCAGGTTAACAAGCAGTACACATTTTCTGATCCTTAACGGCTATGTTGCTAATGAAACAATAAATTATTTACGTACTGTTTTGTGGCAAACTTCATAATACGTCTGAATTTCCCAAAATTAAGAAAAAATTCATCATAATATTTCATAAGGTAAGCACAAAAAAACTTCAATTAAAAATTTTGAGAAATAAAATTTCACTTCGGCAAGGGAATGAATACATCCCAATTTGAGATATAATCGAATAGATTAGTGTTTCATATCAAATTAATGTCTGTAATTCTCTAAAAGAACTAATTTAATAAAAAAACAAAATTAACTTTTAAACCTATCTTTACCCTCATCAAATTTCAAATAGTTTCGTCCACAGTTTCAGTGATATTAGACCATTAAAAGATATACTATGACCATCACCGGAAAAAGAGCGGAAACGATCTTTTCACAGAAAATTTCGCAATTATTTAACAAATATATCTGTCCGTAAAGTCTTTCCATAATTACAAAAATTCATTACAAAAAACTAGTTAGAGCAGTGCGGTTTATGGCAAAAGAAAGAAAAAATTATCAAGATTTTTTAATATTTTTTTTTGCAGGAAGAGACAGAGTAGAAGGGACAATGATCAATTTTTATAAAATGGTGTCAATCCAGAAGAAAGCGTAATATGTGTTGTGGTATCACGAGTCGAAATCACAGATTACTGTGCAGTGAAATTTTAGAAGAGAATACCGACTGAGCGTGGTATACAAAGCTTAAGGAGAGTGGACCTTCCGCGAACAGGGCGGCGATCAGTTAGTGAAGAGAAGGTTGAGGTTGTGCAGCAAGCATTTCTACACAGCCCTTCCAAATCTACCCGTCGTGCATCTCGAAAACTAGGGATTTTCCGGTCAACAGCGTACAAAATTTTAATCAGAAAACTAAGGTTACACACGTATAAATTTCAGATATTGCAACATCTACAGTCAGATAACGCCTCTCGTCGTGCTGCCTTTGCAACGGATTGATAACGACAATGAGTACCTGCAGCGTGTCTCATTTAAACGAGGCTACTTTCCATACCTTAGGGAAAGTAAACAGGCAATAATGTGAGAATATGGGGCTCAGAAAATCCTTAATTTACCAGAGAAACAAATAAGAGATTCCCCTAAAGTGAATGTGTGATGCGGTTTGATGCACAACTAAATCATTGGTCTCTTTTTTCCCTGAGCAATCAATAACAGCTAACATTTACCTGGATATGGTGCAACGCTTTCCTATACCTTAACTAAATGACTTTTAACGTAGAGTGGTTTTCCAGCAGGATGGCGCACTACCACATTGGGGATTACTAGTTCGAGATATTCTGAATGAATCATTTCACCGCAGATGGATTGGGCGCGACGGTACCACACCCTGGTCATCACGATCACCAGACATAACTCCCTTGGACTTTTTCTTCTAGTATTATGTTAAGGACACAGTTTATGCAACACCCGTACTTGATCTGGACACACTGAGACGGAAAATAACTGAAGCTAACGGTAATGTTACCGAAGAATTATTGACCAACACATGGAGTGAAATTGATTATCGGTTGGACATTCTACGATGGACAAAAGGTGCACATTTTAAAGCTTATTGACATGGTAAAAAAATTTGAAATTTTTTTCTTTATTTTGCGACAAAAGAAAATTGCCACAGCTGTAACTGTAATAGTTTTTTTTGTAATAAATTCTTTTAATCATGGAAAGAGTTTATGGACACCCTATATAACCATTTATATATCTGATCAGTTGATCTGACAAAAAATAAAAATAAAAATAAATAAATAGAAATTAATGAAAAAATAAATTCGGTTAGAAAAATTCAATCGACCGTCTACGACGTTGAAACGTCGTACCACGTACTACCGTTCTAGGGATAGTTACAACACAATAAAAAAATTAAAAATATCTGAAGTTGCTTAAAACATACAAAACGCTTTAAGTCGACTTTATAGCTAGCTGTATATAAATTGTTATGTATACTTAATTATTCCCAGTACATATACAAACGTCAATATATTAAAAATAATATTAATAATAAATAATTAAATAAAACACTCTACTTTCCATTTTTTATACGTAATATTCTAATTTTACCACATTTAAATATCGATCTTAATAATACTTATTACGCTAAATAAAAATCTGTTCGATACATCTGTAGCTGAAATTATTGAAGGAGTACTAAAGAATAAATAATGGGCAATTACGGTAAGATTCTGAGAGGATAAAGTCCAACGGCTACACTTCAACATATACAATCACGAATTACTGAAAATGAGTTGCAGTATTGCTGCTTTTGGGGGAAACAAAACAAAATGTTTCTTGAAGATAGAATTACTTTTTAATTGAACAATGTAGAAAATAATATGTTTTTATACAGTATGATATTTCCAGCTTTTTTCTATATTATATATCGATTTCAGGACTTATATTCACATAAAATATGTATTATAGCTCGAGTATATTTTTAGTATAAATAAATTGGTTTCTTCCGATCAATAAGTCATTAGATAATTTGTATTTTGTTATAATAATAATTTTATAATAAAAATCAATTTAATCATATTTTTATTTAGAAAATATAAAAAATTCATAATAAAAAAATGTACTATACTTTTAACTGTCGGCCTTTTTCAGTGTTACACCGATCATTCTGATAGAGCAATAAATTGGACCGTAACGGCCAAAGTATATCGGTAACTAAT
This sequence comes from Lycorma delicatula, assembly GCF_047948215.1. Classification (NCBI taxonomy): domain Eukaryota; kingdom Metazoa; phylum Arthropoda; class Insecta; order Hemiptera; family Fulgoridae; genus Lycorma; species Lycorma delicatula. Next base: position 80,187,753 of record NC_134460.1, on the reverse strand, counting down.
ATTTTAAATCCGACGTAAAATAACTATTATCATAAATAAATTTAAATCCTGATCCTGCAGAATCAAAAATTATTATTAAATAATATTAATGTCCGTATTTTACTCTGCACTTATAAATAAAAAAAAACAAATTTATTAAATTAAACTCACAACTTTTTTCATTATGCGGATCAAACTAAATCCCTGAATTTTATACAACGCATAATAATCCGCATAAATTTTAGAAGTTTTATTAGAAAGAATATAAGGTAAAAGAAAGGAATCTAAATAAGAAATTTTCACTAGGGAATACGAAAAGTTGCCGCAAATGCATTTCAAAACTTCTTCAACTCTCAAAAGTAGAAAACAGAACACTCTATGCGATTTGTAAACTGCAATATAACTGAATAGCTGACTGTACTGTGTCTTTCGTAAACAAATAATGAAAATCTCATTTATCTTTTTACTGAAAGAGAAACAAAATTTTTATTTAAGAATATGTTAAAAACCAATTATTCCGAAGAAATAAAATACGCATATGAATATCGCAATAAAGATACGCAAACTTATAAAAACTTACTGTTTATAAATATCGTAAAACAAACAGGATGAGATTATAATAAAATAATGGACTCAAATGACTAAAAATCGGGAGAATTTTCGAAAATACAAAAATATTCGCTTGTAAAAAACCACTGCAGCAGATAATCAAATAACTTCAACGAAAACAGAACGCACACAGAAGTGTTGTGAATGCGATACATAACTGAAGATATGACTCAGTTGTATCAATAACCGAATATATTTTTTTTAAATAACTAGAAAATTTTACATAAGGGAACAAAACAATATTCACTGAATGGATTTTTACAATCTAACTTTAAAGATATATATATATATATATATATAATATAAAACCCGTAGCCTTGTTCTTAATAAATCTTCTGTTTAAACGGGCAAAGAAAAGATAATTTCAAATAAAAGATCTTTTTTTAAATTTTAATAGATTTAAATCTGATCTAATTTCATTTTAAATTTGAGATGATATCGACCTTCAATTACTTTAAACTTACAAATAAAAAAAAAAAAAAAAAATAGTACGATGTAATTTTTCTAATACAGCCTTAACAAATATGTTTTAAATTTAATTACTATCTTATTTTATATTATTTAAGTAAATTTTATCAATTAAATATAAGCAATTAATACTGGTTTTTTTTTTTTAATAATAAAAAACTTATTTTCCTTTTTTTTATTCCTTGATAAATACTATTTCAACAACGGACGACAATCTTTTTTATTTAGAAATACTCCGCGCGTTAATAGAACTAGGGGAGAAAGAAGTAACAGAATATAAAATACAAACAGCAAAAGCTGGATATAAAATCAATGATTGCAAGGAATATAAAATACTGCAGTCGCGCCATTAAAAAGAGAGCTGACAAACAAAAAAAAATCTCAAAACATCTGATTGCAAGTATATACTTTAAAGAAAATTTTAATGCAAGCGTGCGCACGAATAGAAACACAAGAAAAGTCAATGCTACATTATAAGGTCTCGGCACTAACGATACCCATACATTTGTAACATACCCATACAATGTAACTTTGCATTTTCTAATCGATGTATGGATAAAAAATAATTCCTTATAGGACCATTCATTTTTTAATATTGACTGAATATAACGAGACTGTTCCCATCGTAATTTAAATCGATCTATTAGATCAGATATAAAAAACTTGAAAAAAAAACTCTTTTAGTCCAAGCGGTATCTGTTTCAAAATGGGCATATTTGGACTCTTTATATATTATCACTAATTTTTGCTTTAATGCCTCCAAAATATCTCATAAGTGATTATATCGTTATGCACCCGTTGAAAAAGGTGTGCTTAAGGCTTTATTAAACAAAATATTAAAAAACTCGCAAAAATATGCATTTTTTGTTATCTTATATCCCTAGATAACTGAGTATTTTAGAGAAAAGATCGAGAAAGAAAAAAGTTTTGTTATTAATTTTACACACATCATCGGTTGAAAATGGAAAAATACGTTATTATTAATGGAAAAATAGCAATAACTAACAAAAATGTTTTTTGGGGAAATTTTTTTCGAGTACTTATTCATAGGACCTTCAAATTAACTTCAAAGAACTTTTTAATATGATAAAGGAACAAGCCGTCTAATATGATAAAATTTCTAATGATAATTTCTATGATAATTTTTAATATGATAAATTTCAACAAAATCGTCTGACAGTTTTTGCACAATACTTTTGCAGTCTAGATTAAAAAAAGTTGATGTGAACACCACATGACTTTCTTGCAGCCTATTAAATTACATACACACATTTTTAAAAGTACATAAAATTTTATTTCATTAATAACTTCTGATATTTTTTCATATTCTTTTTTTATTGTTATTATTGAGTTATTATTTATTGTAAAATGTTTTTTATAATCAAAAGTTAAGAATTATTAATAAATCAATAAATTTAAATTTAAAAAAAAAAATCGGAAATGAAGTCGGAGTACATCCAACCGATGTACTTTCCTACCCTTGTAAGATCCAGATATTTCATTAATTAAAGTTTTATTTGGTTATAACTCTGGAAACAATGAAAATAAGTACCACTACTCATATATCGTTGAAAAGCTCTCAATGAGGGCTTATTACTGCAGTTAAGAAAAAGCCCAAAATCCAATTTTTTTTGGATTTGGGCTTTTTTGGACACTTTTGGTCCAGTCGATTGCAATCAAAAAGGGAGATGCACAACTAGATGTTACAACAGTCTTAAATCCAAAATTTCAACAACCTACGGCTAATCGCTTTTGAGTTATGCATGTGATACATACGTACGTACAATGATACGTACATGATATACGTATGTACATACAAGACATCACGCCGAAACTAGTCAAAATGGATTCAGGGATGGTCAAAATGGATATTCCCGTTGACATCTGAAAACTGAAATTTTTCGCTATCACAACGAAGTAAAAAAAATTCGATTTTTCCAAATTGTGTAGAGCCCGAAAAAGTCTCCAATTACATGAAAATTTAATCTCATATAAAAGAGCACTCAGATTTTCTAATGCATTTTGAAACATTTAAATCTGTTAATTAGGAGGGGGTAGGGAATTTTTCAAACATAGTTGCAATTTTTTTTGCTTTTAAACAAATTGAATACCTTCAGGAATTTTTATCTAAATTAATTTTAAAAAGTTCATTTATTTATTTCAATATCTTTGTAGCCTGTGGTGTAATCTTACAGTCAGTTAATGTGAAAGAACTGTCAGACCGATTTTGTTGAAATTTGGCGTGTTTTGTCATATCAAAAAGTTCTTTGAGATAAAATCTGAAGGTTCTATGTATAATATAGGTTCTCAAAATTCACCAAAAATCTCGTTTTTTTTTTTAATTTTTTGACAGTTATTGCTATTTTTCGTCAATAATAACGTATTTTTCGATTTACAACCGATGATTTTGTGTGTAAATTGTAATAACAAAACTTTTTTATCTCTTGATCTTTTCTATAAAATGAACAGTGAAATACAATCGCAATCACAACGACGACAAATCAAATCGGAAGACAAAAACAATTACAGCAAGCAATATTAAAAAGATAACGTTGCAAAGGAATTATAAAGGAAAAATTATAATGCCATTTTGCATATATGTATATATAGAGGCTGATTCAGGAGGAAAGAAAATTGTTTGTATGAATTTTTCCTTATTTTAAGCTCTAGAATCAGTTCCCAAATTATTTCCATTTTCTCCTCAAGCACTCAGCATATTTATTATTATTAAGTAGATAAGGCAATCAGTAGAAAAAAAAAAAAACGATCCCATTCAACCTCAATATAGAGCGATTCAGGGAAATGAGCGATTTTGAAAATTAAAAATTCTAATGAACAATTAGATTAATTTATAACATTAAAAAAACCACATATTTTCATCACGTCTGGGAGGTGAGCTCCGTCTCTGCGTAGACATTACTGCAGTCTCGTAATAAAACTGCATAGTTCGACGCAACAGGAATTTCAGCAATTACTGTTCGGATCTTGGATTTTAATTCTTCTGTCGCAACAGGTCGATTACTAATATTTTGCTTTTAAGGTGACCCCCACAAGAGAAAATCGCACACCGAAAAAGGGGACCTACAAGGCCGTGGAATATCATTTCTCAAAATTATATGGCGCCAAACAATTGGCGTACAACAGACATCGATGTTCGTGCTGTATGTGATGTCGACTCACCTTGTAAAAACCAAGCGTTGTCAATAATTTGCGGAAATGTCTTTAGTTTTTGCGTAACAAAGTTTTTCAGCACGGGGTATCGAACTGATATTATTGTAGTCGTGAGGGCATCCTCGTTTTAAAAAAGTAAGAATCTATTGAGTCAAACGATGACATAGCACACCACATGATAACCTTGTTGGTAAGTAGCGGGCGCTGGTATATCTGTGTAGAGTTCTCCTATAACCAAATACAAAAATTTTGTTTATTAACAAATCCGTTAAGATGGTTATGGATGCGTCCGAAATCTACAGTTTGTTAAAGTCACAGTCCTCGTTTATATTTACAACCATTAGTTCACAGATATGATGTCGCATTATCATTTGGTTTCAGTTACAGGGCGATCTATAACTTATACGGACGTACACAACTTATACGTCCTATAACAGTATTGTTCGAAACGAACAATGTATAAGAAATTAAACAATGTGGGCTTCTTGCACGAACAATGTCTCGTGTAAGAATGGTTTGCACGCATCCTGGAGGTTCTTTTTCATTGCTGAACTGTTTATTCAAAATTACGTATCTATGTGTTAATTAAATGTGCTGATGGTACACGATTGTGGCGTCACTGGAAAATTCTTTACGCGCAGTATCCTCAGTCATTATTTTCATAAAAAACCTTGATGGTAAAAGCACGTTGCGCACCATTCCAAATATCCATTTTAACTAAATGGCAGGATGGCGTGAGCCGTTTTGTACGAGTTATAGCAGCTGACACTTGCCCAGGGCTACCTACACAAATTTAAATATTTCCCATTTTCTTGAATCTCCTGTACATTATTACGACGAACTAGAGTATAAAACTAAAATTAAACAAAAAACTAAATAAACTCCTTCAACTTATAGTAAAACGGTAGAAGGTACGATAATAGTAAATGAATACTCATTTAATAAGGGGAATGACTGTGTGAATGGGAAGGAGTGAACAAAAGAGAGAGAAAGAATTATTGAAATTTGATCCATCATATCAGAAGTAGCAGGGATGGGGTCGACACAAAACTTATATATTTTTTTTTTGGAATGACGCCAAACGACAAAAAAAATTGGCAACCATAAACAGAATTAGAAGTTTAGTGGCCGACAACTAACCCGATGCGAGCAGATCAGCGGAGGAGGAGTGGTTCTATATCGAAATGGTGTTTGTTTTACCACGTTCAATAAAATACGCCTTTTCGAACGTCCCTTTCCCTTCGTATTTCTTTTAGCTCATTGACCACTCGACCTACTATAACGACAAAACAGTAATAACAAAGTCATAACGACAGTAGGAAATTAAGTGTTTTCATTTTCTTAACGCGTTGTAACTCCCCGACTCGATAACCTCAAACTGTTAAAAATCTAATAAAGGTTATTAGATTTCCTCCCTTCCGAAGAAGAATTTTATAAGGATAGAACAGACAAACTACAATAACATTTTTAAAAAAACTATTTCAGAAAAATTAAATTTTAAAACGTAATTTTTGTCAGGACGAAACTCCAACCCCATTCTTCATCGACAGGATGAGATATTACTTTTCATGGAATTCAATTTTTTATTACTGGAGTAATAAATAACTAAATTTTATTACAATTTCATCGAATTATTTATTTAAACGTTCTTTTTAACGTAATAATGTTTAAACGTGGTTCATAGAAAAATAAAAATCTGATGTGGGCATCGCACTTTCTTGTACGTCTATTAAATTACATACACACATTTTTAAAAGTACATAAAATTTTATTTCATTAATAACTTCTGATATTTTTTCATATATTTTTTAATTGTTATTACTGAATTATTATTTATCGTAAAAATGCTTTTACAATCAGTTTAATATTTATTAATAAATCAATATATTTAAATTAAAAGAAAAAGTTAAAAAAAAGGAGATGTAGTCTGATTCGAACCGATGTGCCTTCCCTTGTAAGATTCAAATATTTCATTAATTAAAATTTTATTTGGTTATAATTTTGGAACCAATGAAAATAAGTAACACTTATGATGTATCATGAAAATCTCTCAATGAGGGCTTATTACTGCAGTTAAGAAAAAGTAGAATCCAAATTTTTTCTGATGTTGGGCTTTTTTAGACAATTTTGGTTCAGTCGACTGCAGTCAAACCGAAAGTGCACAACTAGATATTACAACAGTCTTAAATCCAAAATTTCAAAATCCAACGGCTAATCGTTTTTGATTATGTATTTCGTTTGCGAGATACATACGTACTTACAGACGTCACGCCGAAATTAGTAAAAATGGATTCAGGGATGGTGAAAATGGATATTTCCGTTGAAATCTGAAACCGATATTTTTCGTTATCACAATACTTCCTTTACTTCGTAAAAGAAGTAAAAGATATCTTTACAAATATTTATACTGTTTTGCAAGCAATACAAAAAATTTATTGCAGAAAATAATATTATTTCCTTTGTAATTCAAAAAAATTAAGCATTTCCAATCAAATTACTGAAAAACGCTTCTTAAGATTACTTTAAGTTTTAGTACGCTATCGTTATTTTCTTCATCAGCCAATCGGCCGGTTTTAGTACTTCATTATTTTTTTTTTTATCAGACTAATACTTAAATTTAAAGATATTTGTTATATTTGATATACATTTCACATTATACGATTTACATATCTTACTATTTGTCTTTTTTTATGTTTTTTTTTTGTTTCTACACTTCCTTCCATTATTAAATTAATTGCGGCCGCTTTTAATATGACTTAACGATCTACTCTAGTACCAATTTAAGAATTTACTACAGGCTTCGTTACTTCTTCCATTTGTATTAAAACTTAACTTTTTTTTTGGGTTCGTGAGTTCTGCTGCTCCCTTGGGCCGGCTCAACAATCAAGTATTACTCAGCCCAGGGCACTGTCCTTGCGACTCTAATGAGTCTCCCCGCCTTCCGGCAGTACGTCCACATGGTAAGTCGGTTCACCGGTTCCGGATCTTTTGTTTATTTTCATCTTGCCTCTGCCTCTAACCGCTAAATCCAGGGACACCGGGCCCGACTATTCCGTTCCCGGGCTCTGCCCCAGCCGGGTCTCGGTCGTTAGGTTTTTTATTTTTTTCCTTAAAGTAATTTCTCTCACTCTTGTAATCCACTTCCTTTGTTCGTATAACCTCAGCCACGAATCTCTCTATTGTCAATCATTCCTCTTTACATCTCAGCATATACTTTGTTGTAGTTTCCGGGGTTATCTCTTGAATGTTATATCTTACTTTTAGATACTCCCATCGTACAGATTCAAAAAAAGGTGTGGCATGGAGTGTCCTTTTGACCGCTGTACACAAATTTGGGAGCTCTCTTCTTCTAAACCTGTGTAAGTATACACCAAATCCTCCGTGACCGGAGAGGAATTGTGAGAGGTAGTACCCCACGTCACCGTCTTTCCTCCTCAGCCACGGTCCTATCTCAGAAATAAACTTGTTTGTAGCGGCGTTTCACTTCTCTTGCCATTCTTGTAGCAAGAGATTAGTGACATCTTCCTTGTTCATGCACTATCCGTTTCATTCGGGTAGCCCGTAACTACATTGGCAGTACCCCGGCCGGGACTCCCGCCGCAGCCGCCTATATCGTTCGATATGCCGCCACGATCCTTAAATTCATTGGTCTCTGCAGTGATGACATCATCTTCACATTCCTCTTGCTTAAAACATAACATTTTAACATTCTTCTACAACGATGCATTTAAAAAGATCCCTTCTTTTCATAAAACGCAATGTCAAGATTGTGTTATCATACAGAATTAAACCCCATAAAAATATTTAAAACAACCTTCTTTTAAAATTCCTTGATCGATCATTAAATTTATTTTAAACGCAAATTTATCATTAAATTTATTTTAAATGTAAAGGCTCTTTTCTGCTGTGCAAGCCATCTTTTTAATGTATTCATACATTTTAGATGTATTAATACACCAACAAACAAATCCTTCGTTGCAATCATTATAAATAAATGTACGGTTCAATAAATTATTAAAAGAATTATATCATTCTACTTTAATATAGCTAAAATAGTTATATGTTAAACGTTTGAAAAATGGGGTATAGGGTTTTTATTTTGCAAATCTTTACGTTTTAAGGTCCAACTAGTTCATCTAGACGAAAAAAAGCACAAATAACATCATATGCGTACGTTCACATACGTACATATGCGTACGTATGTGTCGCACAGCTTTTGGCTTCATATCTCAGGATTAACCAAACCGATTTTTTTTAAATATGACTCAAATATTTCTATATACGGGGCATTGATCAAATTAAATTTTTTATGACGAAAAAACTAATTTCGATTTTCTTCAGAGGCATTTGAGAGAAAACTTTATTAAAGCAAATTTGTTACCTACAATGCATATATAAACAATTTAAAAAAAAACATTTTTACATTCCCCACCTCTTAAAATTGGAATATATGTTTTTTGTTCTTTTGCTCTATCTCACTTGGGTTTAAATATTTAAAAAAATCTTTTTGAAAGTTTATACTTCATGTATAGAGCTATCAATAAATGTCTACAATCTTTTTTTAAATTATAGACCTCTGTTCTAAAATACAGAAATGTTTTTGGTACTTTTTCGTTTTATGCCACCCAAAAACTTTACCCAAACCAACCCAAAATCACTCAAAATTTTATAAGCATTATTGCTTATAATTATAGATATAAATTAACAAAACTTAACCTACGCTCGCTAACCTCCACTAATTACCAGTAATAGTTTGATTATTTTAATAATAAATAATTGAAATAATTACTGAATTTATTTTTAAATACTCAAAACATTACTGTGTTAATTAGTCAAGGTTAGCAAGCGAAACGAGCGTAGGTTAAGTTTGGTTAAATTATACTTATAAAATAAATAAATACAAATAGTTATATTAAATGAGTATATCTATCTAATGACACATTGAATTCAAATGGACGTGATAGGTGGCTACGTAAAAAACGAACCTATCGATCAGAAATTGGTTTACGCATTAATATATGGTTATAAGATACGCAATTATCATTTGATACTATTATTATTTTTATTTACTGTTGGTTAAAGGAACAAAAAAAAAATAATTATTATATTTCCTTGATTTAGTACCAACAAAATAGAAAAAAGGGGTTTTTCAAGAATTAAAAAAAAAGTTTTTTCACCTATTTTCTTGCCTGAAAATCGTTTTTTTAACATAATAATTATTTTTTAGTAATTTACAAAGTTTTTGAAAATTTTCTTCTTTTATTTTAGCTTTCATTGAAGGGGATGTTAGATTTAGAGAAAAGTTTACTTAAGCAGATTTGTTAAGCTTAACATACATATGAATATTTTTTATTTAGTATAGTATACTAAATATAGGTATTATTTTTTTATTCTGCATAAACCTTGTGCCAAAAAATGTGTGGCAGAAGTTAACATTATAATATCCCAGTTTTATAACTATTCCGCCTGCATAACGTTCTTAAAAAACTTTATAATAAATACATTTGAAATCATCTTTTCACGTACTTTGATCTGATACTCCATTTTACGAGTTCAAAGCTTTTTCCGTCTTTTAGTTTGAAAAAATAAACGATTTACCACCTATTATTTTTTCAAACCATTTTTAACCAGCATGATTGGTTGTATCGAGACGAACTATTTAAATAATAAATTAGGTCTTCATTCTGAAATTACAGGGAGACAGAAAAAAATATTCACTTTTAAGGAGATATTTAAATTAATAAAGAAATTGTTTTACCACCAGTGTTTCAACGACGTTGTGACCACTTTCCCCAAAATCAAAAAGGTAATTAAATAAAATGCATAAAATTCCATATAGAAATAAATATTAATCCGTTAAATAGAAGTGGGATGGTTTTTATTAAAAAAATAATTTACACGTTCAAAGAATTGTAAAAAATAAAAAAATACCTCTCTACCTCAAATCATGAAATCTGACACTATATAAAGATCGATTTTCTGTTCTTTAACATAACATGCAGTTTCTTTTGAAAGGGAAACAGAAAACTGAAATGTATATTGAGAAAAAAACTGTTTTGAACACTCAAATTTTAAACGAATAAAAAGTAGCTGGGTATTGTAAGTTCGTATTTAAAAAATGTCTTCGAGAACCCAGCATAAAAAAAAGAAGAGAAAATTTTAACATATTTTTACTTTCATTAAAAAAAAGCTAAATTCTAACTCTAATTTCATCAGAAAGAATAACGCCTAAAATAACGAAAAAGGCATGTTCATTCACTTTGTGTTGTTAGGTCTAGTTACTTATATTTTAAATTCTATAAAACCCGTTTAATTCCTTCAATGAATAATTTAATGAGAATAAACTGAATAAAATGAAAAGGCAAAACAAAAATACTCAAAGAATTTGAACGACTTCTCTTTGTTTTAAACACTGTAATAATTATATATAAATATAATTTTACTAAATTACAGTAATAAATGTGCCGATAGCAGAACTCACGGTTTTTTTTTAACGTGGTCCGCCGTCGTTTCGCGTCAGTCTTACGCGCCATCAGCTTACTCGCGAAACAGGTAAAATGGAGTGTCGTCATTTTACACCGGCCGAAATCACCATAGTTATCTACCACAGGCGGAACACACCTGAACAGGTAGAACACATGCTGCAATCAATATATAAAAGTAATATGTAAAAAGGATACAATCCGACTATGATGAACACTTAAAAAACTAATCGACACGCATTAATAAAAAAAACTTAAATAAAATAGATAAATCTTCTATTCAGATCGATATATAATAATATATCATTTTATTCGATAAATTATATACAAAACAAATAAATATTAAGATAAAAAATTAATGTGGTTAAAGCTCATACTGATTATTTAAAATATAATAAACATAAGAAATAGTACACTGAAAACATGCAGATAGTATTAAAAATAAAAAATATCATTTACAAAAATCCATAATTCAAAAGGCGTTATTGAAAATTATTTTGAGCATATATTTATGTACGGGTTTTTAATAAAAAAAACTTTATTACCGTTATTTAATAATTCATCGGCAGAATAATATAGTTTCTTTAAAGTAAACTTTATTTGAATTTTAAATAAATTTATGAGAAGATTTAAAAAAAAAAATGGTTCGGTCATTTTTTTAAAATGTCAACGCAAACATAATAAAGCCCTTTCACTGCAAGCCAAAATATTGAGTTGAGTTATACGAATACAGTTAGGCGTTGTCTGTTTTTTTTTTTGGGTAGATATTGTTATTTTTTAAAGAGTAAGTTACTGCCGGCCTCCGTGGCGCGATTGGTAGTGTCTCGGCCTTTCATCCGGAGGTCCCGGGTTTGAATCCCGGTCAGGAATGGCATTTTCTCACACGCTACAAATCATTCAGGCAATTTATCTAACGGTAGTCCCGGAGTTTAAAAAAATAAAAATATTCTTTTTAGCAACTACTGCACTTTCATAAATATAATGACAAGGATAGGTTAACATTTTCAATTTTCTACATATGTCGATCTACATTATTCACATTTATCGGCATTAAACAATAATCCTATAGTCCGTATTTTTATCTTAAAAACTCCTTTTGACTTTTTGAAGGAACCCCAGTGATGACATCATACTTTTGAGGAGAATAAATAAGGATAATAAATATTTAATAACGACGACAAGCTTAACGTTTTATTAAGGCGCTTCATGGTAAAACAATACAGTTTGATTTTGTTACAAACGAAACACTTTGATCATCCCGAGAGAATTTGTCATCTAATAAAACATCGGGAAATTTCGCTTTATTGACAACGAAATACTACCGTTCTGATCCCGCGTGGGAATTCTATCCGCGTGATATCGGCAAATTACGTCTACGTGAGAAGCACAATACAACAGTTTTATCCATATTTAAAGTTAGATGATAACAACCTATCCAGTAAATAAGTTTTTGAACTGCTATCGTAGAACTTTCAATTCCTTTCGAATATTATCTTTAGCTATAGATACAGTTATATCTTATTAAACGGTTACAATGAATGGTTCGAGCTTTGGAAGCAGTTCATTAATAATCAATAAGATACACAAGGAACTAGAACTAAAAAATACCATATTATTTATTTATAAATTAAACTATTTTTCTGAAAATGGAAGCGACTGGTAATTATAAATAAGTCAAAATTATTCTTTCAATATGAATATAGGAAAAAATTAAAATAATAATGTGTAATTAAAAAATAATAATCTACTAAATAATCTAGCAGCTAGTTGGTACCATGCAAAAACAATTTTTTTGAAATCGATTTTTATAATTACTATACGCATCACAGATGTGACTTCAATTGTATTTGTTATCGTGATGCACGACTATTCATTCTGAACCGGTTCGTAAACGAAACAAATTTACAGTTATTCGTTTTCTAAATCACGATAAAATATTAATTCACAAATTTTTTTTAGTAATGCGCTTTTTCTTTTTTCTCTGTTTTCTGTTGATGAACTATAAGCGATTTAAAATGCTATATGTATAATGCATTAAAAGAAAAACTTGGCATCATCTTTTTTTGAATATATCACACACACAATACTACACAATATAAAATATTGTAAACCATAGAGTCATTATATGTATTTATTCAACTAAAACTACATACATGTTTAGTAAATAATAACGAATCGACAAACAGTAACTGTTGTCAGTCAATAGACGAAGTCAAGTCAATAAAATATCTCGGAATAATATTGGACGATTATATGAAACGGAATGTGCACGTACAGTATTTAATATCAAGACTAAAAAATACCTTATATAAACTTTTTACAAAATAAACAAAATTAAAGATCCTGAAATAAAAAGAATTACATATTTTGCATACGCTCATTCACTTTTTTAATAAGGAATCAAGATAAGGGAAGGAACATAAGGTACCCATCTTAATAAAATATTTATTCTCCAGAAATATTTAATAAGAGCAGCTCTTGCTGGACCAAGTTTATATCGCGTTACATGCTTATTTGAAGAATTTAAAGTACCTACTTTAAGGCAAATACAAGTCAGGAAAATAATACTACGTATAAAAAAATTAATTTTGAATTTAAAAATATACCGTATAATACTCGTTCAGCAGCAACAAATACTTATGCCACATTCTTTTCAAAATTAACTGTTTTCAAACGTCAATTTTCGTAATACCCCAATATATATTCTAACAAAGTCCCCAATCATTTTAACGTCCAAATAATAAATAGCAATCCACTCAAACAAATATATGAACGGATGAAACACATTATATATTTTCAATTACCAAATTGAAATACAAAAATAATCCACAAAAATAAATTTAACATATAATAAATAGCATACAAGAAAATAATATTAGTATTTATATAATGTTTAATTTTTAGTAATTTTAATCAGAAAATTTGACTTAGTTACCAAGTAAAAAAAAAAAAGAAAAAATATGGCCGCTATACATATATATCGGTTGACGCCTACATTCTACAATAACTCTGTCGTTTTTCGTCGGATTTTCACGACTACGATGTCGTTTTGTTCACAATAAAATGCTTTATAATTTTTATAATCCAACCTGAATTTGATAAATTTAATAATTTCTAAGATATTTAAGATTGAAAAACTGAAACGACCGCCATTTCGAAATTTGTCAACGAAGAGTAACTTAACTTTTTTTCCTATTAGAAAATGTTAGTTTAAAATAAGTGCAAAATTTTATTGCGTTATCTCCAACCGGTTTTGAAAAATAAAGTTTTTCTTAAAAACCACAAAGCGGCGGACAGACAGAAAAATATGCGTTTTCGGACCAATTTTTATTGGAGATTTTCTCTTCAAAATGTTAAATAGAATCACTTCCTACAGTTTGTTCTCACCTTTTAAGGATACCGGTATACCAGTAATACTGATACTACAGCAATACTGTGATAGTAGTAAAACGCGTGCGTTATAAACAACAAGGGAACGATGCTAAGTGAAATTAACAAAAGCGTTCATTATTGTAGTGATGAATTTGTAGTAGTGAATTTTAGAAGCCGATAAACCAAAATTACTAATTTAAAAAAGATTAATTTTCAGAGATTAATTTAAAAGATGAATTAATTTTATAGAAACATAAAATTATTTTTTCGTATTCTATTTGGTCTGAGAAAATAAGGCTCTTTTTATCTTTAAATTCCGGGGCTCGATTTTTCTGCAATGAAAGAAATACAGGTAATAAACTTCTATAAAAACCTTCGCGCTTTAGTGTAGCAGTTGAGTAAAATTTTTAAGGATTATTCTTTCATTTTTCTACTTACATAAACCTATTTTTATTATATATATTATTTTCTAAATGAAGCGCCCTCAGCAAGAAATAACTCACAACATTATAAAGAAAAAATATATGTTGGATTTTTAAATCTTTAAAAATACATTTTTTTAGAAAATAGGCTAAATGTTTTTATAATTTTTAAATCTCTTTAACTGCGTTTTATAGATAAAATACAGTTAAAATATCCTATTCGATTACAGGACCAAATTTTTATAACTATCAACAAAAAAAAATTAATTAATTCTAGAAAAATTTTTTATTGCTGGTTTTTGGATTTAACGGGGAAAAAATAAATAAAGGACGTTACAGTAGTAATTTTGAGTTTATCTTTGAAGAGTATTTGTTATGATAGTTCACCAATTTCTTTTGACAGAATATTCCGTTAATTTGAACGGTGCACATTCCCTCTTTAACAAAAATAGGATTTATTTTTTAATTCACTTACTGAGAATTCTTTATAACAATTATATTTTAATTTTATAATTTATTATTCTTTTTATGAAAAAGAGAGCAGGACAAAATTACAATTTTAATAACAAAATTTCAGCTATAAAAAAAAAAGATTATTTTAAATGAGGAATCTATATATAGTAATAACTTTTTGTTGTAATTTATTAAACAGGATGTTTGTACAGAATAAATGCGGGGTACAAGGATCTCAATAAAAAAATTTGAAAATTTTTTTAAAATTTTTACTTAAGCATCTCCTTTAAGTAATAAATAATAACTGATAACCGCAGGAAACTCCGGATAAGTTAAATGGTCTTAAATGCGCGATGCTCGAAAATAAGCAATTTACAATTCTTTATGTTCCAAATATAACTGAATATGACACTAAAAGAAAAGATTAACACTAGAAAGTCAAAACAACCGCCAAAACATAAACAAAATATTTTATCTAAATGTGTCAATTTTCCGTGTACTGATGTTCTTTTTTTTATAATGTACTTTGAACAAGAACGATGTTCTTATGAGCGGTACTTTTATATGAAACTTTATGGTTTAAGTTACGTTAAGCCGGTTATACATAAGAAAGACATCCTATTGATTACGTTTAAAGTCGTTAGACCGGCTTTAGAGGTACTATAAAACTTGTTTGATTTATTAAAACGTTTCTCGAAAGGGTTGTAGATATGACGAACATATTACAGGATTATGGCAGAAGGATTAGGAAGAATATATCGTATAAAACGATTTCGTTAAAATCAACGATTTGTAAGCGAAATTACAACTGAACGAATGAAATGATCAGGTATATTATTTATTAATGCAAATAGATTACATCGCTACAGTAATTTTCCCTTGCATTTCTATATTTTAGTTTATGTAAAATATATGTGCACACCATACTAATTTTTAATTGCAGGTTGTAACGAAACTGACATACATACATTTTTTTTACCACAACTTCCTCACATTAAAGTATACTGCAATTAAAATAAAGTAACTCCAGTTCAACAAATCATGATTCAAGTCGACCAATATTAAATAATGGTATTAATTAAACCCCAACAACAAAAGTACACTAACAGCCCGACACGGCATTTAAATTATTCATAAAAGTAATAATACCAAATAAATGCCTTATTATGACCACAAAAACCGAAAAGGTTGCACATGGCCGAAAAGATACAAGCAACCCTTGGAAATGGTATAGCAATATTTAAGAATGACGCAAACTAATCCAGATATATTCGCGAAATCAAGACGTGAAATGGTTTTCAATTTACTTTTATACTGATACGAGAATATACACCAACAGTTAAGCCCACGGATCATAGCAGAGTTAGGCTTTACAGCAAACATCATCGCTCTCTGAGAAAACACTCATAATTACTTAATTTGTTACATTAATAGATATCACTACCAGAGGTTATTTTAATGAAATGAAAAATAAATTGTATCTAAATTAAATACTCATATTAAAGATATTAAACTGTATTACTCAACGTTTTACCTTAAAGAAATAAATATAATTTTCATTAAATGCTTCAGGAGTATGTCAGCTGATGTGTTGCAGTGCGAAGGTGTTTTTATTTTTGCTCTCATTAAGTTTTCGCTTTTGGTTTTCGTGTTCTTGTTTTGTGTTCTTTTTAGTTTATTTTTAGTTTCTTAAGCGTTTCATTTAAACTAATTTATTTATTTCATTAGCGCGTTGCTATAGACCAGCTCCAAGCTGTTATCCATAGCAACGGCGGTTCATCAAATGTAAGCACTATCTAAATGTTACCTCACTTGAAGCCTATCCTATCAAGTAACGGAATACGCCGTCTAAAATGTTCAGACAGGTATCCTAGAAAGCCGCGCGGGGTAAGTTGATTAGAGATGGCATTGTCGACAATATGGATGACGTGTCAGGAACGGACAGTGAAGGTGACATTACAGACCTTAGTGAAGCAAACTCTCCCTGCCATTCAGTACCTTACATGCAAACCGAAAGGATCAGTTGGCAGGCTGATGAAATTCCGGTGACGAAAAAACGGGCCAATGAATTCATTATACAGAAACTACTACTCGCGTTCCATCGTCCGGCCAGTCTAGTTTTACAGTTCCTACGTCTAATAAATTTGATCTTGTTGAAAAAATTGTAGAAAATGAAGGTTTAATTACAAAACATTGAAACCAGAGCCTATTTTTGTAACAGGCGTTAACTCAATAACGGAAATTAAGAATTTTTTAGCACTCTTATTTCCTGCTACTACTGACATTGAGATATATAAAGTCTCAGGTCGAAAATGCTTGAAAGCAATGTCAGTTGTTATACATACCAGATTAAACATGAGAGCGCATATAGAGTGGTCATGCGGGCCACGCATCACTCGGAAGACAAAACGGTAACCGTTGATGAGTTGGTTAAATTAAACCACGAGGTTAGAAATGTCGCTAACGTTCTCCATCGTCGACGAAGGGAACCGCTGCCGCTTTATTTCGTGGATTTAGAGCCGAAATCTAATAATGAGAAAATCTTTAACGTGAAATCTCTGAATTATACAACTGTAAGCTTTGAGGCTCCGTATGTCAAAAAAGACATGGTCCAATGCAAACGTTGTCAACTCTTTGGGCATACCAAGAATCAATGTAATCACCCACACCGATGTGTGAAATGTGGTGCAGCAGATCATGCGATTATGGACTGTTCTAAGGCACCACAGGTCCCGGCTTCCTTCGTTAACTACGGCGACCAACATCCAGCGAGTTACAAAGGGTTTAAGGTTTATCAACAATATAAGGCTAAGATCTTTCCATCCCACCTTGCCTCGTCTTCCGGACTTGCAATTACTGGTAATTCTAATGGCAATTATGCTAATACTCCAGTCAAAAACAACTCTGGCGTGCCAAAAGAGGAGATCTGCGGTTGTCTGGCTCGGGTGGCAATGATTCTCATGTTTGTGATAGTCATAATGTTGATGATAACAATATGATGGCTTTATTCATAGGCTGAATATTTCTGATCTAACCTACCTGAGACAGTTACAATGTACCCTCTGATAGATCCTTAACTCGGTTAGATAGGGAATCATGTTAGGTTGGACGTGAAGATGTCCGTTTCTTTTTATATTTTACTGATGCAAATGTCTACCGAGCTATTTACGTCGTTGGCATTCCAACCGAAGCCTGGCTGATCACTGTGAGATGTAAT
The DNA here is from genome assembly GCF_047948215.1 of Lycorma delicatula. Classification (NCBI taxonomy): domain Eukaryota; kingdom Metazoa; phylum Arthropoda; class Insecta; order Hemiptera; family Fulgoridae; genus Lycorma; species Lycorma delicatula. Next base: position 80,169,580 of record NC_134460.1, on the reverse strand, counting down.
CAGTTAGAGGGTCTAAAGACGACTTCCGGTAAAGGCCCTTAGGGCTCGAAACGGAGGGGATGGTGTGGCGACTGGTAATGTCACAAGGTGGGTGTCTTCCCCTACGGGGTTGGAATGTATCTTAGAGCGGTTGAACTCAAAATATTATATCTTCATTCGATAAAAAATTGTTCGAAATTTAAGTGGAGAAAGAAATACTTTGCTCTGATTTCAGAACCGATCTTGCATTTTTTTAAAAATGAAATAAAAGAACAATTTTTTGTAATTATATATTTGGATGTATTTACTTATTTCAATAGTTATGAACTTTTAATGCATATTATTACTTTTTTACAGTACATTTATATCAAGCAAAAAAAAAAAAAGTTTGGAGAAACTAACTTGTAATTTGGAGAAACCAGTATATATGAGAAATATTATTTTTAAATATCTAGCTTACTCAAGCATTAGAAATGTTTTTTTTGACGGTATGAATTAATACGAATGAGAGATCGCTTTGTAGATGTAATGATATTAAATATAAAATCAATTAAACAGGTTATTTTGTTATGAGAGAGACTCAAAACCTTTTTCTTTTCTTTTTTGCTTGATAACGCCACATAAGCTTGACGCTTGTGCATGGGATGTGGAGATGGAATTTTTTTAGCGTATGAAAAATGCCACGCCTGACCGGGATTCAAACCCTGGACCTCCGGATGAAATGCCGACACGCTACCACTCCGACAGAGAGATCGGTGTTACAAGTTTTTTAATGAATAATCGATCATAGTATGTCATAAACTGTGGAATAAGGCGAACACTGAATAAAGACAAAAGTGATTGCGTTATATCAATTATTATTCACGAATCATTCAGTTCGTATGTGATGTAACTCAATCTCTGCGTTACATGTAAGTTGTAGGAAAACAAATGAATTTCATTAATTACGTAAAGATAAATTACATACATGCAATGGAGAAATTTAATATTTATGAAAGCTAGAATGAAATAAGTTAAATGACAGGTCGAAATTTTGGAAAAACTATGGTAAATCCCAAACAGTACACAAATATCCTGATACTGTGAAGAATGGATGTTCATAAAGAAAAGGAGTACATTATAAAAAAAAGATGTTTTATTAATGAAAGAAAAGGAACACAAGACGATCGTAAACACAAATGGATAGTCGAAGGTCCACTCTAGATACCGGAAGCCCATCCATTCCAAAACCTCTGATAGATCGGTGTAATTTGATATGGAAGTAGCATATAACACCGATCGACGATTTCCCGGTCTTTTACTTAAATAAAATCTGCGAAAAAGATTTTCTCTCTTCCAAAAATTAGTCTGTGAAAATAAGTTTTGCTTCCGATCATATATTTAAGATTTTAAATCATTCGATACATATAAAATATTTTGCTTAGAGTTCTTAGTTTTTAAAAGTACTGACACATCCTACATTTCCAACACTTTCATCTAATATCATATAGTTGAAAAAAAACTTGTGCAATGCACTTTTCTAAGTTTTGCTATTCGTATAATAAATGTATATAAAGAATATTAAACACAATAGTTAATAGTAATATCGGTGTTACTCGACACGGCGCTCGCGTAGACACACTCAGATACATATCCGACAGGTATACATGTGATGTACATGTGTTATGTGCTAGAAAAACTATTAGTAGCTATTATGAGATATCAAATTTAATATGTTATAAAGCTTTATAATGCAATTAGATTAATAAAAAACTAAAAGCCTGTCAACAATGGAACACACAAACACACTCACAAGTAGCAAAATACAACAGTGGTTGGATTTAATTGTATTTTAAAATGAGGAGAAAGACCCTAATATACACGTCTGCGTGTGCGCGCGCAATCTACAGAATATTACTTATACTACTACGCGCTTAAACACGAAAGCAATATTAAAGTAATTAATTCTACATAAGTAAGATTAAATAAAAAAGTATACGTAATTATAATCAACGCACGAACTAGTGCAGAAATAACATTAAATTAATAATCGTTGGGACAAATTAAAGATCTCTTTATCTAATTTGTGAATTTAATGCAATTAGTTTATTACGTTTATTTGTAACGTTTATTGGACGCTAATTTACGCCAGAACCAGATTAAATCGAAATTTGAAAGAGACTTCGTTAGAAATTAAATAAGTATGCCAAGGAGTTAGGGCTTCATGAAACAACCGATCCGGCTCCTTTGTCAATTAACTTCTTGTGTTTTTTTCTTTTAAACAATAATATAATATACTATTATTATCTAACCTTCATTCTATGGTGAAAATGTTTCGAAAGGTAATTTGGTTTTTAATATGACTTCAAATCCGACGATCGTGCAGAATAGAAAAAAATTGTTTAATTATTTAATTAAATTTCCATATTAATTTAGACCGTGATAAGACAACACACTGACTTACGAGTAACGGAGATACTCTGAATATTGCATTGTTTATCGTAAGGAACATTTCATAGTGGTTTAGAAGGTTTGTGAAGATGTCGGATAACGTAATTTACATTTCAAAATAGGTGTCAGCATATGCAGATAATATTGCTTTAGTTGCAAGCAATATCCACACGTTATGTAGAACATTTAGTAAATTAAAGAAAGAAGTGGAGGAAAATGACAGTGGAAACAAATACTTTAAAATTCCGGAATAATGTCGATCGGTCCATTTCCTGATCAAGGCAAATTTTTGAAAATAAATTCAAAATGAGTAGATATCGAATACTGTAAATAATATAATATAAAAAACGTACTGTAAAAAAGTAATAATATGCATTAAAAGTTCATACTACTGAATCAGTAAATACATCCAGATATATAGTTACAAAAGATTGTTCTTTTACTTTTAATTTCATTTAACAAACAATTCAAGATCGGTTCTGAAATCAGAGTAAAGTATTTCTTTCTCCACTTAAATTTCGAACAAGTTTTTATCGGGTGAGGATGAGTGGGTGTCTTCCCTTACGGGGAAGACGTTACCGGCCGCCATACCATCCCCTCCGTTCCGAGTCCTAACCGGAGAGGTCGTCTTTAGACCCTCTAACTGATTTGATCTCACAGTCATCAGCCAGGCCTCGGTCGGGATGCCACCGACGTAAATGCCTCGGTAGACATTTGGATCAGTAAAATACAAATAAAATTTTGCCTTCACGTTGGCCTGAAACGGACATCTTCACATCCAACAACATGATTCCCTCACACTAACTAACCGAGACCGCGGTACCCGCGCCTAGTCTAAATTTGACAACACCGTTCGTGACTGCGAATGCCTTAGAAAACGTACGAGTTGTAAGTCAGATCACTGCTACACTGATACCAATCAAAATTATATTTGATCTAAGATACAGATATATTAAAATCAAAAATATTTTGTAAAACCTCCGAGCTGAATATTCTGTTATAGGCTTTCTTTACGATTGAAATATTAATTGGCTATTTCTTTTTAGGCCATAATCACTTATTTATTTGAATCAAACAGTTAAACTAAGAATGTAGTAATACCAAACATCAAGAAGTATATGAGGTAATAAAGAATTAAACTTTTTTGTTTCTGTAAACATCTACTCTAAAATGTAATATTACTTAAGGAAATCTATTCCGGTTAAAAATGTAAAGAAATAAATAAAAATAGCTTTTGTATTTTTAATTTTTATACGGTTTAATAATAAACAGAAATTAAAAAAAAAATTATAATTTGTGATTGAATTTAAACGATTTCATATTTTTTTGATTATAATCGTCGAAAAGAATAAAAAATAACAAATAACCAGATGCAGTACTGGTTTATTAAAAAAATTCAACATGAAACTTTGAATATACCGAAAAAAATGTATCACAAAGTAAACAAATATATTATTTTGGCAATGTCCTAAAAAGAAAAAAAGAAAAACAACAGGATTGTAAATAGACCCGATAGAAAAAAAAAACAAAAGAAAAGGGAGTAAGAAAGTGCACTATTAGGAAAACTCAAGTAATAAGTACATTAGAAATAAGCACAGAGTTAAAAATGCCAGTAAAACAAAAAATATTCGTACATATAATCTGAAAAAAATAGACATTATAGTATACAAGTTGCCACCCGAAAGAATGAAAACACTTCAAATAAACTTAACTGAAGTTCGAATACGAGTTTCGGATTCATACTGAACTACACCTATGAAAAAAGTAAAAAAAAAATAAGTCTAGTTAGTAACTTGTATGAAGTTCTCTAGAAAATATCAATAGACTATTTCAACTTTTAACTGCTTAATTACGACTGTCAATTTTCAACATTCTTTTACTACTTCCACCATAACTTCCCAATAATTATAGGAGAACCACTATGGACAACAAAAAACTCGTCATTTTTTTTCAATTAATAAAAAAATCACAAATGGAAAACGTAATTTCTAATAATAGAATTGTTTATTTGTATAAAATAAATTTAAGGGCTACAATAATACAGTTTTGGATATGAAAATATAGAAGTAAGGAGCGTTTTTATCTTTAGGTCACATCATTTCCTTCTTGTCACCTACCTTACTAGTTTTATACGACATCCTACATTTTGTAATCAAAACGCCAGGTATACTTGACAGGTAGACTTGACGTAAGTTCTATTTTTACTTTACTTTACCACAATATCTTTTTGTTCTTTCAATTCAATCTCGCTATAAGGACCATTACTTAGCACTCCATTACTAAGGCTTAATGGTCTACCTTCAAAAGCAGACAAAAAAGACTTTAATTCAAAATTATGCTTTCTTAAAAGAAATATTCCAGATTTAATGTTCGTCAGTTCTCATTGTAGAATTTAAATAATTTTGCTTAGACTTGTCTTTAAAACCGCTTTTATCGTTTCTGATATAATGTCTTTTTAGCAGAAATATACTCGCTGATTAGAAATTTTCATTACTAATTATTATTACCTTCAATCCCACAAATCAAATCAGCAGCATCAACAGAAAAAGACAACCTCGCACAGGGTTATAATTAACAAATTTCCGTTTTTTCTAACAAAATTTCACATTTATAGCTCGACTTTTGATAAATAATACATTCATCTCCCACTCAATTTCAAGCATGATAAAAAGTGTCTTAATGTTACAAATAAATGAGATAAACTTCTCTGCTTGCCGGCCTCCGTGGCGCGAGTGGTAGCGTCTCGGCCTTTTATCCGGAGATCCGGGTTTGAATCCCGATCGGACATGGCATTTTCACACAAATCATTCATCTCATCTTCTGAAGCAATACGTAACGGTGGTACCGGAGGTTAAAAAAACTTTTCTGCTTACCGTAGAAATTTTTATTATAAATAAAACATTTATCTGTATTGCCTGGCGCGGTGGCACAGCATAATGAACCAAAACTTAAGGTAACGATAACCTGAATAAAACAAAGAAAAAGAAGACAGTTTTGAAGCAGAGTGCTGTCGGTTATACCTGCATAGGCACTGTTAACCACCAATCAGCACTCAGCTACCGATCACTAAGTGATGTCAGGCGAAAAAGATGGCATACAAATTATAAAAGTTGTAAGATATTCAGCAGTAGCCTCTAGTACAGTATTAAAATAAGGACATTTCAACCCGAACACGGAAAAAGAATTCAGTCTCGGGACTTGAACCGCCTCACTTCAAAGTGTACCGATATTTTTGAGCCCATACTTCTACCAGTCACCTTACTAGCCGTCGCTAGTTGCTAGCTTTACGTAGATTTAACCTCAGGCCAAACAACGTATATACAACTAAACTTTCCTGTTAAATCTATTCAATACCAATAAACAAGATAATTCTTATATAAAGTGAGTTCTACATAAAAAATATAATAATAATTAATAAGCATAGTTCATTTAGTTTAATAAATAAAAAGGCAATAAAAAAACCACTATTAAATTTAAAATAAAATATTAAGTCAGGAACGGCCAGAGAAAAAAGCGACCTCGCTGTAACTTTAAATAATAATACAATAAAAAAGATCAAGCAAGATCAGGAGACCCTTTTCAAAATCTGCAATCTGCAGAAAAAAATAACAGGCATAAAAAATTATACACAACAAACGCAAAGATATCAAAAAATCAAATTAAAGACACATCAACATCAAGGCCACGCGCAAACAAATCGAATAATTTCCTAATCTCAATTTTACTTATATTTATAACATTATGCGGTAAACGTTTAACATATAATTATCTAACTGTATAAATATCGAAAAATAAATTGAAAACTTTAGTTTATAATGAGAACATTAATCTTCTATTTGCTTTGAAGGATTAACAGTTTTTTTCCGAATAACCCAAAACTGCAATACCGTATTGAAAAATCGATTGCACAAGGGTGATGTATTATTACATAACATATGTTCAAAAGGATTTGTCAAAAACATATGTCAAAAGTTTTGGGATCGTAAAAAATAAAACTGACTTGAAAATGATCGATTAGAAAACAGTACAATTTCCCATGATCCGGTATCTCCATCGGAGTATTCTATAGAAATCTGTACATGAATCTGTATGTGCGCGTGCGTGCGTGAGTGTGCACGAGTATTTTATTCTCGCGTATATAACACCTAATTTAATATTTGAACAATTGTATAAATAAAGTATTGTTTAATAAACAAAAGTGAAAATATTCTTTATCTTATATTTAATCACAAAGTTTTCGTCCGATCAAGAATGATAATGGAAAGTATTTTCAAAATGTTTACGAATAATACTGATCAAAAATGATTTTGTTAAATGAGAGTGAATAACTGATTCTTATAGTATTTTTCATGGTGATTTCAAATGTAAAATCAGAATTCTTTTATCAGGCTTGGTTTTTTTGTAACTAACATTCTTATTTTCAGGTAGTACCATGTATGAACTCCATAAGAATAACATTTTGTGAACGTATTTTATTATATTATTTATCAACTAAATAACTTTATTTATTACAGTCCCTTGTTTACTAATTTTTTTTTGTTTGTTTTTTGAGGGCGAAAAACGTCTACGCGTTATCATCGCTCAGTTTATTTACAAATAAACTGTCGTGCAGACTAGAGAAATATTTTTAATTCTCATTTAAGTGCGAGTTCTTTTGTGTGTAATATTCAGTTTTGTAGCTGGCTTTCGTATTTACGGGTATATGTTGTTCAGTAAAGTGAGTGTATGTTTATTAAATTAGTGTGTTTATAAACCCACCGGGTTGGTCTAGTGGTGAACGCGTCTTCCCATATCAGCTGATTTGGAAGTCGAGAGTTCCAGCGTTCAAGTCCTAGTAAAGCCAGCTATTTTTACACGGACTTGAATACTAGATCGTGGATACCGGTGTTCTTTGGTGGTTGGGTTTCAATTAACCACACATCTCAGGTATGGTCGAACTGAGAATGTACAAGACTACACTTCATTCACACTCATACATATCATCCTCATTCATCCTCTGAAGTATTATCTAAACGTAGTTACCGGAGGCTAAACAGGAAAAAGAAAAAAGAAAGAAAGTATGTTTATAAAGTATTCCTTCTTAAACAATATTAGTTACTATAATGTATTAACAGTGTCTCGCAGTTGCATTAATCGTACAATTTCTGTTACACTTGGGGAAGGTAAGTTGAAGTCTCAGAAAATAAATATAACTCCACCGATAAAAAAGTCGTATGAACTGTATTTTGGATCTAAATAGGTGATTAGGACAAATCTTAGGCTCTTCATATTTGCTGTACTTCTTGTGTAACATTTTTGACTGCTTGGCAAATGGATCTCGTCACATGCCACTTGCAATTTCAATCGTCTGGAGAGAACCGAAGGATCACACCGCAGATTGTTATTTGTATATAATAAAGATATCTGGGATAACAATTAAAATTAGAGGTACTGTTAAATACCCTGATACTCTCTCTGCCATGCGGCCAATGCCACGTAGCGAAGAGCTTCCAATTCCAGTAGCACCAGAAACATGGAGCTTAGAAGATGAAAATGTTGAATCTCGTACTGACTTATCAGGCGATAACCAAACTTAACAAACGATAACAAAGAAAGATATCCAAAATTTGTAGAAGATAATATCTATCTTCTTGTGGCTCAGTATATCACTGAACCCCATTTAATTAATCAGTCGGAATGAAATGATCTGATTCGTGATCTAAATGTATCAAAGAATCAAGCAGAAGGATTGGCATCAAGACTGAAAAGATGGCATCTGTTACAACCAAAAATTAAAATAATTGATTTCCGTTATAGACAGTCAAAATTTGAACTTTTCTTCTCTCAGTACGAAAACCGAGAATACTATAATGACGTGGACTCTTTACTGGAAGCTTCGGGACATATGCACCATCCTGATAAATGTGATTTTTTACTGACTTGTCAAAGCTTAGTTTGAAAGCTGTTCTACTTCATACTGGAAATAAATAACCATCAATATCATTAGCATACGCAGTTCACATGAAGGAGTCTCATGAAAATATGAAAGCTGTAATGAGCAGGAATCAGTACGAGAAATATTTATGGCATATTTGTGGAGATCTGAAAGTAATAGCGCTTTTACTTGGACTGCATCTCGGATACGCTAAATTTTTTGTTTTTTGTGCGAGTGGAACAGCAGGAATAGGAAAAACCATTACATAAAAGAGTAGTGGCCAAAGAGAGAGGTACTGACTGTAGGAGAGAAGAATGTTATTAATCAGACATTAGTACAACCAGAAAAAGTTTATCTTTCACCACTACACATTAAGCTAGATTTATTCAAAACGTTTGTTAAAGTAATGGATCGTAATGGTGCAGGGTTTCAGTTTCTAAAACACAAATTCCCTAATGTAAGCGATGCTAAAATAAGGAAATGTATATTTGTTGGACCACAAATAAGAAAACTAATGAGTAATCCGGCGTTTGAAAATATCTGAATGACTTGGAGGTTGCTGCACGGAAATCATTTTAAAATGTGGTAATCAATTTCCTTGGAAACCATAAGGCCAGTAACTACAGGGAACTTATTTGTGAACACTATCAAAACTACCAAGAACTTGAGTGAAAGACGTCACTCATAATCTATTTCTTACATTCACATTTGGATTTTTTCCCTAACAATCTCGGCGCAGTGATGAACATGGAGAACGATTTCACCCAGAGATATCTACAATGAAAAAACAATACCAGGGAAAATGGATTACTGACTACTGTTGGAATCTAAAGAGGGATCTACCTACAGAAAATTCCAGCAGAAAAACCAAAAGAAATAAATTTTAGGTGAGTACAAAATGCATGAATATACCTGTCATATTACGTTCAGCATAAATTTTTTTTTCAAGAGAAATTTCAATTACAAAAAAAACTGAGCTCGATAGAAAAATTCTATTAACATATATGAAATCAGCATAAAAAATACTGTAAGAATCACTCTCATTAAACAAACAAGAAATCAAATTCTGTTGAACAGTTTAATCAACAAAGACCGAATGGATACACAAAAGCAAAAAAGAATTTAATTATTTAGATAAAATATGTAATAAATATATAAATCACTCAATTTATTCCGATGCAATAACCAAGTATTAAGATTTATAACATGCAAAAGACTTTTCTATATTCAATTGATTAGAAAAAATAAAATAAAACTATGAAAATAGATAAAAGTGAAATCAAATTAGAACGTTCATAGTTATTTTCTGTTTTAAATACGTTACTCAGATTATGTTACTTTAGGAACAGCAAGATTTTGACCTCTAAATTCAAATAAACATGCCTGATGACGATTACATTTTACTCACCTGAAACAAAAATATTAAAATTAAAAATTACTACAAAAAGAAAAAAACAGATATATACATACATCTATATTTTATCGAATGATCGTTACTTACATGACTGAAATATTCGATTTTTCAAACAACGAAAAAACTGGAAAATTATAACGGTATTTGTGAAGAAAATTTTTGGCTTAACGCGATGCCACCCGAATTATATAATTTATTACTCAGGAACGAAATAGATTTAATACAGGCGTACGGATTAAATATTCAGATTCATTATATTTTAAACGTACTGAAGTCCTCAGTATATATATATATTATTGAAGATCTAGCGGAAATAATAACACATAGCCTGGAATGATTCAACGATCGGTGGTCATTTTCTCAAGAATATAACCGTCCTTTAAATTTCTATTCGACTAATAAAGAAGAGCGGTAGCTTCAACCGGATACGATATATAATATGTACGATGGAAAGTCGGCGAGCGATGGGTCGAACGAACCAGGCGGTTTAAAAGGGGTGATATGTATGTAGATGGGTTCTGGAATCGAGTACAAGTACTGCTGGAGTACCTACTGTGTATTAATAAGTATATAAAAGATGAATATGATAAAATTATATCAGCTGACTTTTTAGAAGTACAGATGTCACAGTTAGGCGGCTTAGTAATAATTCGACCACGGATCAAAGTAGACGGTTCGATTACGATTTAGAGAGGATGCAGTATATTTTTACTTTCTTGTACGAAGTATAGGAAGTATTGTGATCGCGAAAAATTTCGGTTTTCAGATTTCAACGGAAATTCTTTCGATTTTGATAATCCCTGAATCCATTTTGACGTGACGTCTGTACGTACGTATCTCGCATAACTAAAAACCGATTAGCCGTCGAATGTTGAAATTTTTGATTTAGAACTGTTGTAACATCTAGTTGTGCACCTCCCCTTTTGATTGTAATAGATTGGACCAAAAGTATCCAAAAAACCCAAAATAATTTGAATTTTGAACTTTTTCTTAATTGCAGTAATAAGACATCAATGAAAGCTTTTCAACGATATATCATAAGTGGTACTTATTTTCATCGGTTCCAGAATTATAGCCAAATGAAATTCGAATTAATGAAATATTTGGATCTTTCAAGAGAAAGGCACATCGGTTCGAATCCGGCTTCATATACATATATTTTTGTAACCTTTTTTTTTTAATTTAAATATATTGATTTATTAATAATTATTAACCTCTGATTGTAAAAAAAAATTACAATAAATAATAATTCAACAATAACAATAAAACAAAAAAAAAAAAAAAAAAAAAATGAAAAGTTATCAGAAGTTATTAGTGCAATAACATTTTATATACTTTTCATTCTAATTCAAAAAACTTTACGGAGGTTAATAATTATTAACAAATCAATATATTTAAATTAAATTAAAAGGTTAAAAAAAATAAATGTATATAAAGTCGAATTCGTTCCGATGTGTCCATGGTTGCGGATCCGACACGTTCTCGTTTGCACAACATAACTACTTGAACAACGTGAAACAAAATTAATACATAAACTAATAATAAAGTGTTGATACGGACACCACAAAAAATGTGATGCAATGTGCTGTCCACCACAATGCAACTGTGTAACTGTCAAATTCATTAAAAAATTGGAGGAACGTATCTCACTTACAAATGAAATATGTTTAAATGAAGTGCGGCAAAAAATGTGTATATTAATTTAATAGGCGTACAAGGAAGTCATGTGGTGTCAACATCAGATTTTTTAGGAATATGTTAAGTACCTGATGATACAAGGGGAAATTATTTTCTTAAAAGGAATTAAAAATTGCCTTTATCGTTAATTAAGATAAATAAATGGAAATAACAATAGAAATTTAGTTCTGTGCAAGGGAGGTTCAGGTTATCGGGAACTTTTAAACGAAAATTTTAATTGTGAAATTTAACTAGGTTAAATATTATTCAGCAGTTATCGTAATTATCAGATGAATTGTATTTTGGATAGACCACTAGGATTTTACGAATAATTATTACAAATGGTGTGGGTGAGTATATGGATGTTTAGGATCGAGTAAATGGGCAACAAAATTTGGTGTGCAGCTATGTTGTTTGATATGTATCTTTTATTTTGTATTAATACATTACTGTTAATTGAATTGATTTAAAAATTAAATAGTTGAATACAATTTAATTGTTAATTGAATGAAGTGTAATTTAAATATTAACTATAATATTTGGATTTATTATTTTGTACTAATAATTTCTATATACCTATATCTTCGTTTTTATTTATTAATTAATTACTATCATCTGTTTAAAGTATAAGTATATCCAAAGCATAATTAAGCTATTTACATAACCATTCAAAGAATTGGGAGCTTCTCAAATCGACCTGAATATTTTTTTATGTTCAAGATTTACTTATCACATTAGGTCTAATTTTGCGAGTATTTTTTAAGGAAATTCCTTCTCGGAATAAATGAGAAGAAAATATCTGCAATATATATAAAAGAATATATCTGCAGTTTAAGTTGAATTATGCGGTCTTCTATTGTTTGCAGATTTTTCTAGAAGACTTAAATGCTTTTTAAAGAAAAATGTCTTTGACCACTTTAAGTTACTTCTTTTTTCTTAATACTACAATCATTTAGTATTGTATTACTGTACCATACTGATACTTATATCCTGATGTTACTAAAATATTCAAAGAATTCTCATACAGAATTGTCGGAAAACTTAGGATAAAAAGTAATATGCCATCCCTCACTTCACAAAGCTATAACTCGTATTCGGTAGTTTTTCTTTATTCGGTAGGAGTATCCGTTACTTCTTTTTTCTTAATACTACAATCATTTAGTATTGTATTACTGTACCATACTGATACTTATATCCTGATGTTACTAAAATATTCAAAGAATTCTCATACAGAATTGTCGGAAAACTTAGGATAAAAAGTAATATGCCATCCCTCACTTCACAAAGCTATAACTCGTATTCGGTAGGAGTATCCGTTTTTCTTTTCTTTGTAATTTTATAAATACCCAGAATTTTTGCTCTTGTGTTCCATGAAAACGGCTTTATGTCATACGAGAAGCATTAGATTTTTTTTTTTAGGTCTAATCCACATTTTAGATAAAATGAATAATATAAAGCAATAATTATTTAAAAATAAATAAGTAAAACCGCAATAAATATAGAAAATAATACTTTTTCAAAACATCTTAAAATTCTGATTTTTAGAAGTCCAGCCTCAAATTCAGGATTACTAAATTGGTGATGTTTTTTTTTTTTTAATTTGGTGTCTAACTTCAAAAAGCTGAAATTGAAAAAAGTATATTTTTAATTTTCAGTTAGATTTTTTCAAGGTCCGTTTTTTAAAGTAAGTAAATATCTTTCTATTCGTTTGATAATTGGGTTATCTTTTTTCCTTCCTCTCCTGGGACCGCTCATGGAGAGCATTACGTCTGATAAAGGGAAGTATCACGCCGTCAGGCACCAAAATGTGGAGTGCTCACTTGCTCCAATGTGGAGCGCCTTATTGCGCAGAGGTGATCCCCACGTGCTCGGGAGGGGTCCATAAGTGCTCAGCCGCGGACCTATCCGCCCCGGCACCCTCCGACATCTCATTTTCTGGAGGGACTCTTCATAAATGTGTAGCTTATTCATCACCTTTTTAACATAGCTCTCAACCGCTTTCTATTCTTTAACTCCATTTACCATTACGCTCTGTGTGTTCTCTGGACGGAACATGTCTTCAAGCCTAACATATTCAACATCTCCCTGCGTTCTTCACCAAAGCCCGGGCAAGAGAAATGCACGTGGGCAGGAGTCTCTTCCTCATCGCAGTCAAGGCAGTGATCCGTGTGGTCCAGGCTGAATTTATACAGATATGCCCTGAAACCGCCACGACCCGCCACGAACTGTGTTAAGCTGTATCTCAGCGAGCCATGGATCCTCCTACACCAATTCCCGACCTTATAAGGCGCCCCTTATAAGGACGTTGGACCTTATCTGCTTATAGGGCGATAAGTCCAACGACCTTAAGCGGCTTGGTCTTACCAAATTGGTTCCTGCCAAATCTCCATTAATTATTCTGTTATCTGGAATTTTATGCGCTTTTTGTCTCTTAATGGCAGGATATATCATCAAAACATTCCTAGTACTATAGTTATTTGTAGAGTGCGCTAGACGAAAATATAAGTTTAGATGTGAGAGGAAGGTGCTTGTAATACACATTATATACTCTATTCGAAAATGTATTTTACATCAACTAGGTATTTTTAATGAGTAATTGTTTATAGTAATAAATAGAACTATTTGAATAAATGGAGATAATTTTTTATGTTCAGCTTTTTATTGTATCTAGTGACTAAGAAATAATTTTACCTATAATTTTTTCTTAGTAATTTTACTATACATTTATTTCATTTATATATTTTCACATATTTTTTTTTAATAATATTAATGAAAAGCACTTATTCTAAAAGTTATCGTTGTAAATGCAATTAATACATTAGTGCAAATTTATTATTTTCTTTAAAAATGCTGTGTTTTTGGTTTTGGTTTCTCGAAACAAAACATAGATTATATTATTGTGAGGGAACGTCCACTCCTTCCTGCTAATACACACTTGATATCTACGTCATTTGACAGGCAAGCCCCTACGTGTGAATTCCTACTTGTGTGTTAGTGTATTCTACCACATAAGTGTAACTTTTGTTCGATACTCGCCCGTCTCGCGACCCTGTGTTGGTGTACATTGTGGAAATGTTAATGAAAATAGCATGTGTGTGTCATTGTCATTGACCTATTCTCACCTAATCTAATAGGGCGGTTCCCCACGATGGAGGCCAAGGCCCCCATCGGGAACCCCCCTGGATCTTGAGAACAAGCCGAAATTTTCTTTACCAACCCTCCCCAGGGGAGATACCCATCTCGGTCCTAACGTACGTTAAAGTTGAGGGGATGCATGCGCTTCCCCTCAACTTCGCCTAACTTGTTTGTGTTGTGTTTTTTGGCATAATAACAGGATCGGAGGGGAGGTACCCTCTGTAAAATCAACTTAAAATTCATTCCAGCGACAAAGGCAGTTGTACGTGTATAATCTGTAACTCCTTTTAGAGAAATGAGAATTTATTAACAACGTTTCTCTAGAAACAAAATTAATCTATTTTTATTTGATTTTTTTTTTAATTGTTGAGAAATTATTTAATAATTTTAATAATTCTGGGACTATATATTCAGTAATTTCTTTCCCTATTCAAATTATTTTAATATTTGACTTCATCAGCCTATCCTGATTGCTAACGGCTATATGAATTCGGCGTTGTCGTGATGAAGAATCACATTTCTGATGGATCGGCTGACGGTGCTTTTGTTTCTGTAGGTGGCTTATAGAAACCCGAGAGCCAGAACTAGTACGTACCATTTATAGTGCAACGGTTGTGGAAAACACGACGTGCAATAGGCCGTCTGGTCCAAAAATATAATCATGAGGAATTTAAGTTAACGAATGCGTTTTCGCCTTTACGATGCAAGGATCTCCATTCCTATGAAAATATACGAGCCGATTTGGACTCGGGAGTGTAATAATTACCCATATCTCACCATTTCAAATCTTGAAACCTACCTGTCACAGACTTTGTAGAACTCTAGGTGCTTTGAGTTAATGGAATGGCACTTTTATTTCCGAAGTAATTTCATCAATCGAAGAATTCCGATCACCTTCAATAAGGTCACACAGATCGATCGATATTGTCATTTATCACAGTTGACCTTGAACGCCTATTGCGTTTCATTTTCTAGAGCTTCTTGCCCTTCTTTAAATTTGCTGATTCAGTTGTAGAATTCGTTACATGACGTCATATCCCCAAACTACGCAAGAAGGTTAGTAAAAATTTCATAGATTTGAGCCCTCATTCTTGAGATAATTCTCGGTAATAACAATTTGCTCTGACAAGACGCTGCTGATCAGAAATACGGAAGCTGAGGCTGCTCGAATCTTCCGTCTCTTCTTACATCTCCCTTTGCGGCAGCTCCCTCATGCTCATATACGAGCCTTGAAGACAAAGTTCGTGTTCTATTTGAGGAGGATATATTCGGCTTATATTTGACTCTGGTACATACTGTTTAAAATTATATTTGTTATTTACATAAAGCCTAGTTCAATATTACAAGCATAGGTATCTTTCATAATAGTTCTTAAGCTATTCAGGTGCGTCAAATTTGATCAATCCTGTAAATTTAAAAAAAATTCCTAGTACTATAGTTATTTGTAGAGTGCGCTAGACGAAAATATAAGCTTAGCTGTGAGAGGAAGGTGCTTGTAATACACATTATACTAAGCTATTCGTAAATGTATTTTACATCAACTAGGTATTTTTAATGAGTAATTATTTATAGTAATAAATAGAACTATTTGACTAAATGGAGATAATTTTTTTATGTTCAGCTTTTTATTGTATCTAGTGAATAAGAAATAATTTTACCTATAATTTTTTCTTAGTAATTTTACTATAGATTTATTTCATTTATATATTTTCACATTTTTTTTTTTTTTAATAATATTAATGAAAAGCACTTATTCTAAAAGTTATCGTTGTAAATGCAATTAATACATTAGTGCAAATTTATTATTTTCTTTAAAAATGCTGTGTTTTTGGTTTTCGTTTCTCGAAAAAAAAAAAAAAAAAAATTATTGTGAGGGAACGTCCACTCCTTCCTGCTAATACACACTTGATATCTACATCATTTGACAGGCAAGCCCCTACGTGTGAATTCCTACTTGTGTGTTAGTGTATTTTCTACCACATAAGTGTAACTTTTGTTCGATACTTGCCCGTCTCGCGACCCTGTGTTGGTGTACATTGTGGAAATGTTAATGAAAATAGCATGTGTGTGTCATTGTCATTGACCTATTCTGACCTACTCTCACCTAATCTAATAGGGCGGTTCCCCACGATGGAGGCCGAGGCCCGCATCGGGAACCCCCCTGGATCTTGAGAACAAGCCGAAATTTTCTTTACCAACCCTCCCCAGGGGAGATACCCTTCTCGGTCCTAACGTACGTTTAAGTTGAGGGGATGCATGCGCTTCCCCTCAACTTCGCCTAACTTGTTTGTGTTGTGTTTTTGGCATAATAACAGGATCGGAGGGGAGGTACCCTCTGTAAAATCAACTTAAAATTCATTCCAGCGACAAACGCAGTTGTACGTGTATAATTTGTAACTCCTTTTAGAAAAATGAAAATTTATTAACAACGTTTCTCTAGAAACAAAATTAATCTATTTTTATTTGATTTTTTTTATTGTTGCGAAATTATTTAATAATTTTAATAATTCTGGGACTATATATTCAGTAATTTCTTCCCCTATTCAAATTATTTTAATATTTGACTGCCATCAAAACGTTTAAGTCGTACAGTCCTATAGTGGAAAAGGGTTATTTTTTTCAAGATCTGATCGGTCACGAAATTTTTTATTCTGATTGGCATATAATAATATATTACGTAGATCACGTCATAAATGCGAATCTATGCTATTCTACAAATAGAAAAAAAGGAACCTTAGTTCTAAACGACTGATAAAATAAAACTTTAATACGGCTATCAGGAGGCACGATCGTAGGCTTTCGATAAATTAAAGATCACTACCACCGGCTGAAAGTTGTCGGAAACGTTGCTCGCGTCAATGAGCAGTTCAAATAGGACCGTTCTAATAGGTTATTCCTGTAGAAAACCACACAGCTGTTTGTTGAATAGAGTACTTTTATACCTATGCAGCCGACTAACAGCGTGTAAAACCTTTCTACTATTTTTCATAGCGCGGGTAGTAAGGTCACATGGGGATAATTATGAACGTATTTAGAGTCATCTTTTTTTAAATAATGGTAAACAACAGTACGTTTCATTTTTCCTGGAAAGAATACTGTTAAAAAACCGTTAAAATTTGAACTATATATAAACTGATTGCCTTCAATACTGACAACACCATCCAATAGATCTTTTATTTCTAAAATTTAAATTACATCTTCAGAAAACAGGAGTCACCATTAGGAATGACTAATAAATAGTTGCGGGATTTTTGGATCGAAGCTTTTCCACTAACAACCTTCGCAAAATTAACGAAACTAAATAAATATACCATTAAAATAAAGTTTACAAATTTTAAAATTTCTTATTAGAAAATATCAATATTTATAAAATAAAAAAAAAAATTGAGGAAGAAAGTTCCATAAACAACGACCACGGAAGTTACAAGTATGCTATTCTTGGTTAACGATTATAACATTTTATGGGGATAACTCTTGTCTTTTGCCAAAGTCCCTTAACCCTTAAAGATTATTGTCTCAACCGTAAAGATTACGGCACCTAACTACGTAATACAACTACATGTCAGGCGGAGGCCAAGTGTCTTTCCTGTAATGTGTGGCGGGACTCGCCCCGGGGGCCGTGGCTGCAGCGCCACGCACAAGACGAGAGCCGTGCGCCTGCACTCCGGAGAACAGCGTGGTTTAGGGTTGTGACAGTCCCGATCAGGAAGAGAGGGATGTTCAGACTTCCCACCTTCGGTGATTGAACGGGGACTTCCTGGGTAACGTTTGGGGGGGAGGAAAGACCATAGTCCCGGTAGGGTATCTTCTTCAGGGCCCCTTATTTGAAGCAAGGTAGTGGCTGACCGGAGTCCCGGCGGAAGATCCCTTTTGGTATCTCCTCGCCTGAAGCATGACACTTGCAAGACCGTAGTCCCGGTGAGGGGATCCGTTCTGAGATACCCTTATTAGAGGTGTGGCACTAAAGACCGAGTCTCGGCTGCCTGGGTGGGGCCTTGGGGACGGCATAGCCGGGCCCAGGGTTCCTGCCCGGGTGGTTTGAGGAGATGGAATTCCTTGGAGCTGTGTTTATGCTTAAGTGCGGATCCGAATCTGGGGGGCGGGGCAAAAATGAAGGAGAAAAAACTACATAATATACATACTTACTCATTACGAAAACACCAAACTTATTCTGGTTTATGTTAAAACATGTAACAGTTCGATTTGTGCACCTTAATATGCATTCTAACTCAACAAGGAATTAATAATTTATAATTACGACTTTTTACTTTTTTGCATCATAGTTCTAGAGCTACGTTGCAAGAAGGAAATTATGGTGGTAATCAGAAAAAAATGGGTTATGGGGTCTTTCCATTTCTCAACGTTTCATGACCCACGGACCCCAAAAAACAGAAAAAGTGAGGAGGGGTAATTTTAGTACGTAACTGCGTTGGCGTGTTTGAAGCTTAACAACTTTTGACTGGGTAAACCACCAATTTTCATGAAATTTGTATACACTCGTGTATTTAGGGCAATTTGTTGGTAAGATTTTGGGGTCAATATCTCCAGGGTGGGGTTTTTTGGGGTCAATTCTCTCAAAGCTTTGCAAATATAACCCCACTTTAGAATAAGCTCAGTACATGTGTACATGCTTATCTTACCATTTTTTAAAAAGATTAGCCCCAAAATTTCCTCTTCCAAAAAATCGAATAAAGCTAACTTTTTACTTATCCGCAATTTTTTTAACTGAATTTTTTGTAGAGCATGCGCCCCGCCCCCCCCAAAAAAAAACACTTTGAGGGCAATACTGGGGATGGAGGTGAAGATCAAAGTTTAAAACAATTTTTTAATTTTTCAAAATCTATTTTGGATTTATTTAAACTTTTAATATTATTAAAAGTTTAAATAATAAACTTTTAGTTATAATAAAATTTCAATATGATTCACACCCCCACCCACAAAAAAGAGATGTTAGGTAACTTTTTATTGGTTGCACATCTTTTATTGGAATTTTTTTAGATTTTTCCCACTAACACAGTAAACGTAGAAAAAAAAACTTTTTTGGAAGGTGATCTTGGAGGTAGGAGAACAGAAAAAATAAAAAAACAAATTTTTTGAATTTTTAAAACCTTTTTTGGTTTATTTAAACAATAATGATAATTTTACAATAAAACTGCATAAAAATTACCTCCATCCCAAAAAAGAAATCTTAAGTAACTTTTTTCATGTATGTAAGAATAAAAAACCAATGCCAGGAAAGTATTAAAATTTTGTTGTCAAATATTTTTCTAAGTAGACTTCACATTTAAAAAAAAAATAGTGAATAATTCTCAGGAAAAAATAAAATTATCATATGTTTATCAAACGCGCGCGCTCGCGCGTGTGTAAGCTAGTATTTCTAAAGAAATAATATATTAATGACTTTTTTGTCCTGATGTAATGACAAAGTACTTCATCACGCATAATACTAAAGAAAAATAATAAATTATTTAAAACGCTGAAATGTTTATATAAATGCGCATTAATGTACAAGAATAGAAAATAAACGATTATCGTGCGTGCACGGTCAAACAACGACAAAGGCCAAGAACATGAAAACTTATTAATTTATCGTTAAGATCAGGTTTTTCATGAAATGAAACAAAATTAAAAGATTTCATTGTAATTCAATCCTGTGAAAACAATTTTTCATTACGTTATATTATTACAACAACAGAAAAATAGAAAGACATAATACCGGCAAAATATTAAAAACGAATGTATTTTATATACAAAACCGAAAGTTTTTCTGACTGTTTGTTTGTACTCTCATGACGCGAGAGCCAACCGACCGATTGCTTTCAAATTTGCAGGGTACATTCGTGTTATCCCAGGGAAGGTTTTCAGCCATAGACCGAGGGTCTAACCCCTTTGGGGGTGTGGCTGTGAATCCTTTTACTTAATTATATTTCTGTCACTATGGCAACAGAAATAAGTTATGAATTTTTTGTCATCAAAGATGTGTGTATTTTAGTTACTATTAAGTTTTATTTAGTTACTAAACAGTCTTTTGTAATGTAGTTTCTTTTTCAGGTTTCTATATATCCTAAATATTTTAATTGTTATTTATCAGTATTAGTCTCGCATCCATGAGTGTTAACGAACACTGCGGGGGTCCAAGGGGCGGAACCCTCTGCTACATGGGAAAGGCGAGCGAAGCGAGCTCTGTATTGAAGTAGCTCTGTAGTAGAGCTCCAATGGTTTTATTTATTTTATTTAAATTCTTCTTTTCTAAGCCGACGTTAAAATAAACAACCTTCTTTCCTAATTCTAAATTCTAATTTTAAAAAAAACTGGAATTTTAAAAGTTTTATTATTTTACTGCAATCTTTTTAAATTCTCGAAAAATTTCGAAGGCAGCCAAAAATATTAAATGTAAATTCTGTAGAGTAATGCTTCACCTCTATTTAAACTTCTCATTTATTATATGAAGACTAAAAGCTAGATAGTCCTTATCAGTTTAATATTAAATGACTCCTGGTTAATTAAAGAATATATCTTATCAATCGTACTGTGCTCCAGTTTTCTCCCTTTCTTCACTTATTATTCAGTGAAAAATTATACCAGTAAAAGCAGACCTTATTTTTAATGGATCCGAAACATCTACGTTAATAGAAAATATCTGTTCAATTATTAAGCTGATGTTCACAAAAACTTCAGTTTAATAACAACTAATTTTACTGTTTTCCTTCATTTCAAACATATACTTAAAGTATATGTTTATTAACGATTAAAATTAGATAATATCTTGATAAAATTTCCTTTAAAAACATTTATTAATCCTCCATAAAGATTTTAAAAGATGAATTAACCGCATTCATCTTTATAATGGTAATGATTCTAGTAAATTACAGAATCTCAATTTCTTATTTTTCTTTGTGGTTTAAAACTTATTCGACCGTTTCTGGACTATATGAGAAAAAGTTACAAATGTATATCTGCAGTTTTTATTCCTTTATTTATTCCACTGATATTTTTTTTTAACCCATGACCATCACTTATTTCCTGTGGTAACATATAAAGTTGAAACAGCAACTATAATAATTACAAATAATTTTCAAACATGAAGGGCGTAACATACGAAATTAGTTAACTATTATTTATAGGGTTCACGGATTCTCTTTAAAATGCAATATCTTTGAAATATACAACTTTTTTATTAAAAAAAAAAAAAAAATTAAAATACTATTAATAAGAGCCATTAAAATGCAAATACCGATTTTCGTCGAACTTATTTTTAAAATTCCAAACGAGAAATAATTTGATCGTTCGATTTAGATATATCTACAATACATTCCAATCGACAAATGTAAACTAACAAAACAAAACGTTGTACTCGGGTATAAATAAATAAATATTATTAAACAATTTTTTGTATTTTGGTAAGTTTAATGCGTATAACAAAAAACTGAAGTTGCTGAATAATTAGTTAAATTAATAGTTTACTTGCTGAATAACAAATTAAAATTACAGGAACGATTTTGAGTTTTACATTATTTAATTTTATTGATTTGATGAGGTAAATTTCTAAGCTGATTGAGAGATGTATAAGAAGTTCCTTAATTGAAAATCTCTAAAAAAAAAAATTTGTAAGTTCAAGATTAAAGGACAAAAGATAAAACTGGACAATTAAATTCATAACGAAGCATGAAATATAAAAGAAAAGGTGAATAAATTACAAAGAGAGAAGTAAAAAAGTAAAGAAGGGTAATGATAAAATTTGACATTTTTTATTAGATTCTGGGATAATAACCGAAATATGAAATAAATATTTAATTGTGAGTCGTCTCACAGGTAAGTTCATTTTTAATAAAATTTTAAATAACGTCTACGCCAGGAGTCTATTACGATTATAATCTTTTGAAAGAGTACACTGCTAAATATTAATAGATTTTTTTATGGTTCTTATTTACATTAAATTTTTTTTATAGCATACTTGAAGTTAAAAAAAAACATATTTAAATTGATACACAAATTATGTATGTTTTGAAAACAAAGATAAATAATAGGGAAGATGTTTTCTAGCATCACCTATGTTAGGTGCCTTAATTTTACGGGTACAGATAACCAGATATAAATCACATAACCTTTTCAAAAATAATTATCATCCCCCAGCAAGCCCGTTACGCAAAGAGAGCGATTTATCGATTAAAAATTTTACTTTTTATTTACGGAGTTGCACTTCAGCATATCGAGCCGATCAAATTTTACGTGATAATTTTATATCACGTAAGTGATATATTCAATTTTTCATCAAGAATTAGTTACATAATGAGCATCAGTACTTTCAGAGAAAGCAACTCTGACTACAGCGGCTTATATTTCAGATGATTCACATGTTTTATATCATAAAAATCAGGAAATTTGCTCAAATTAAAATATTACTTGACTTTTTTTAAATCAGAGGCAAAATAAATAAAAAAAACAAACATATCGCCCCGACAAATTTCCTTCCTCCTAGCATTTTACTGTTGAGAGAAGCTAATGACAAGAAACAGTTCTTTTATATTTAATTTTAATTACTTCCTTCTTGTTGCATTGCTATATCTTTGGAAAAATTTCTAAAAGTATTTTAACGAGCATATTAAGGTAAAAATTGTAGACCTTTTAGGGAGTCGAATTCGAGATTAGGTGATTTAGAACCCGGCTTGTTAACAGCTACATAAACCAGTCGCGTGTATTTATTCCACAGATTTTAACCGATAAAATGTACGAAAAAATAAAATGATAAATGTAAGCAGAAACAAATAACTTGTGTATTATTATTATTATTAGATCGGTAATGTTGTTTTTAGGCAGGAAAGTTTATGTTCAAAGCGAATGACTCGGTAGGTGAAATTCCGGTATAATGAATAAATAAAAGATTTATTCATTATAAATAAAAGACGTAGATTAAATTACATCTAATTTTATTAGTTTATGAAAATTACTGAAACAGTCAGCCAGTAATCGGTTAAGAAATGATAAAACAAAACTAATGTTTAGGATCATAAACTGAAACTAAATTTAATAACCCAGGTCACCATAGACCAGCAGAAAAACACATCTTCATTCGGGCCGCGAAAGAACTATAATTTAAAATGATCTATAATTAAAACTGACTTTTTGTATTCACTTAGGGCTAATCATTGCAAAAAAAAAAAATACTAACAAATTAATGAAAAAATTACTTAAATGAAAATTATTTATTTTCAAAAATTATGTATAAAAAACATAAGTTCAATCATAAATTACAAAAAAAAAACATTCATTGCTTGCTTGAAAAATAAAAAAGTAAGTATTTATTGTTCAAAATTAAAATGCAAATAAAAATTAATAGCTTTAATAAAAATAAATTATCACAAATGTTTCATTCCCAGTATTAAGAATTCTTCTATAAATATATTTTCATTGTATTTTAATGCGATATACATTTTTCATTATCAAAGGATACAAACTGTATAAATTTTAAGATTTCACTTTTATTTTATAGACTTAAAACAAGGTGAACATTTCTAAAGGTTTCATTGAATCTAACCGATTGGATTTTAAGAAATAAATGTTCGGATGATGCATTAACTAATCCGGTTCAGAAAGTACGTTGATGGTTATCAACGTACTTTCGGTTGATGGAACCTGGTTGATGGTTATCAACCAGGTTTGGTTTGGAAACTTTTTTACTATTTATCATTAGGATATAAGATAAGAGAAATAATACAACTACAAACTTTTCAGTTGCAGGAGATGCACATCCACAAAATAGTTACAGAAGAAAACATTTAATAAAAAATTTAAAAACTTACTAACGACAGTTTTAAATGTAAATTTTTTCATATTTTATTATGGAGATTATTAAGTACTAAATAGTTAATAAATATATATATAAATATTTAACCGGTATAACGCATAATTTCTTGTTTATTATTATTTTTTCTACGCAGTGATGCCTATAGGAATTTAAAGCCCTGGTGCCAAAGTGAATAAAATCAGATTGAATAAAATCTCTGTTTCTCTAGGTACTTTTTGTGTTAGCTTCAGTTTATTTTTATTTACAGAAAATTCAGTTAACACGAAAAAATAATGGTCTTCGTAATTTCATGTTGAATGCGTTTCAGTACAATTTATTCATCCTACGGTAAAAGCTACTGTCATGAATATTTTCAGTTCATAAATAAATAAATTGTTACCTTATAATGGATGAACCATTGTAATCGATAATTTTTGGTAACATTTCTTAACAACAGTCTTCTTTTTATAGTATTTAGTAACATGAGAGGGTCGGAAGGTGAACAGCTTTCGTTTACGACTAAATCATCCTTAAAAAATATGTGGCAGGAGTTTTACGACTGTATAACGGTAGTTTCGACGCCACTTTAATACCCATCAGAATGATGCGGTATGATCAACCCGTTAAAGTCTGGATGACCAATTTCGAAGAAATCGGTTTGGTTCAGCGTTGAACAAGAAGGCTGCTGGCAAAAAAATGGTCTTTGTATACTTGAAAACGTAGACGCCGTGAGAGATGCAATGTTTAATTTAAACCCCAAACGAGATAACCTTCATTCGGTTTCAATCGACTTGCTGAACATCACCGATGTTCGAAGTATATCAGTATTCTTCATAAGGATTTATAATGTGTCCGTATAAAAATCTATGACGAACGTTAACGTTACCTATATGGATTTTTGGTGGCAAAAATTGAATTTTATAAACATTATCGAAGATAATATTACCGATAATCTAATAAGAGACGAATCAAATTTATATTTATGGAGATAATGAATAAATAAAACATTCGGTATCAGTCGAAAAACCACTCTAAACGAAATGTATCAAGAACACTGCACGGTATTAAAGTAACTTTATGTTGTGTTCTATTCTCTGGAACAATCGACCGTACTCTTTGAGGTAAATGGTGTTCCCATCATTACCAACGGTAAGGCTGTTAGGATATGTGTTCCAACATATCCACAATAGATGAATGTATTTTGGGTGATCGAAGAATATTTTCTCTTCAATATTAGAGAAATCTGAAATCAACCCAAACATTTATCAATGGAACGGGGTCACCCCGATGACGATCAAACGTAGATAAAAAGTTAAAGTAGACACTTTATCTCCTCTGCAGTCGAGTTTTTATTGCAAACAGAAAAACTTGATTTGTAAGTAATAATGCGATAACAACTGTAAATATACTTGAAGAGATCCCGGAAATTTACTACCCGTGCCAGGGAGGTTGTTGCAAAAGCTGCAAGGAGCATGATTGCTCTAAGGAAACTGATGACAAAGTCTGGAGCCAGAGCTGGTAAAAGGAAGCTTATTTTATCAGTAGCAACATCTGTACTGTTATATGCGGTCCCGGCCTGGAGGTCAGTTTGAGAAATTAAGAGGAGCTGTGGGCATTCCAGCGTAGACTGGTGATCGCGTCAACTATGGCGTACCGAACAGTATCCGGGGAAGCGGTCGGAGTAATAGCCGGTGTGCCACCGATCAACCTCAGAATTAATTTGATTTCCAGAATTCACGATGGGGTTTCCAAGAAACAGGCAAACCAAATACTGCTGGAAGAATGGCAGACGTCGTGGGAAGCCTCAGCTAAAGAGGCGTGGACCAGGCGTCTGATTCTCCGACTTGAACTCTGGGTCCGGAGGGAGTGTAGGAGCTGCCATACTTCCTCACGCAGTTCCTTTCGAGTCACTGGCGCTTACCTAAACAGGTTCAAAAGAAAATCCTAACCCTACTGTATATATTGTGGAGCGGAAGATACTCCGGAACATGTGTTCTTTGTTTGTGACAGATGGAATGTTTTTAGGGTCTCGCCAGAACTAGCTAGCTTGACACCGGAAAATGCGATAGAATTTATGTTGAAAGAAACTAGACAACGGGTACTGGTATCAAGTACGGAAGCAAATATTCTCAGTACGAAGGAAACAGAAGAGAGAACTGGAATGCTGACTGACTGATTTGGGTACTCGGTAGGATTTCTACAGTGCCGCCAGCGGAATGATAGTTACTGGGAAAAGTCCTCTGTGAGAGGAAGAAAAGCAAGGCGGACGAAGGGGTGAAGGACAGCTTTCTGCTGAGCTGTCGCTGGTCTGCGCTTGCGTGGATCGACGACGGTGATGACGCACGGGGACTCTGAATTCCCTGAGTCCGAAGGCTCCCGCCTTCGGGCCGTGGTAATGCTTCAATGCCGGTTTGACCCCAGACGGGGAGTTGGTGAGGGGGTTTAAGTTTAGTCGGTAGGGTGCAGGAACACTTTAATTATTAATTATTAATTACATACGCACTTTAATTAACACCTTACGGAAACTGTGGCGAGTCCGACACTGTCCCGTACGTAACTGGTATTGCCCCTCATCACAAAAAAAAAACACCGTAAATAAAAAAATTATTAATTTTTAAAAAATTAATTTTACTGTCTTTGGTCTAAATTTAGTTGTGCCTCATAATTTCATTATTTTCTTAACTGAACTTTTTCGGTGTTAGATTTTTTACAGTCGCATTAGATCATCAGTTTCGTTTCTTTGGAGTTCCTTTATAACTACTTAATTTTGTTTTTTTTTTCAATGCATTTCTGGTTAATAATATTATTATTACACGAGTATGTATAGCTATTACTTTTATGGTTTTTTGAAAACTAAATACATTGCAGTAGATCTTTCCTGAGGTATTATAATATTTAGTTGTTTAATAACTATCCTACGTGTTTACCTCTATTGAAAAAAAGAAACAACTAACCCAATAATATGCCCATTTTGCAATGTAGAAACAGTATGTATAGGAAATTAGGAGCCTGGCGTACAAGCAAATAAAATACATATTTTATTCAAAATATTACAACAGATATAACATTCAATATTATTCTGTTATATTTTACTGAAATATAATACAATTGTACAAAGCTGCAGACATTTTCAATGAACAGGAAAGTATATAAATACGGTTTAATTTCCCCGTATTTCCGTGAATTAATTAACAAGTTCTCAGCCGTGTATATTGTCTGTAGTACTTATTCATTCATGCATGAGAGTACTGTTCATCACAAGGTGTCCCTTTATATAGTCTAGATCGAAAACGGTAACAAAAATTATTGTCGTACACGAAATCAAATGATTCTTCAACGATATAATGAATTATTTCTAAATTATACTTTATTTCGATGAGTAATGATGAAAAATATTGTTATCAACAACTCGTTAATAATTTTAAAATTAAAATATTGGACTTTTAATACTTCAATAGAAATTACTGTGCTTGTATAATCTCTTAAAATTACTTGTTCGTCTATAATAGCATCATGTGAAAACCAACCGACCGTTAACTGAAAAGTTAACAAAGTTAGACTATTAACTGAAAAGATAAATTTTTAGTTAACATTTGTGTTATCCGAAGAAAGGTTTTAAGCCATAGAGCGAGGCCCTAGCCCCCTTGGAAGTGATTTTTTGAATTAAAATATTCGTTAAAGAAAAAAAATTAATCCTTTTACTTCACTATTATATTTCTATCGGCATGGCAATAGAAAATAATGAAGTATAAGGATTAATTTTTGTTTCTTTAACGAATATATGTGAAGTGTTTAATATTCTCACAACGATGAGGGTAACAAAAGAGTCAAGGGTACAGAGGACGAAGCTTCCTGGCTAGACGGTCGGGCAAACGAAGCGAGCCCAGACCTGACCGGTTTGTATATATATATATATATATATATATATATATATACATACATTAAAATTATATACCCTAATGTAATTTTGACATTCACAATATTTTCATGAAAACTAAAGAAAATTATTTAGAAAACCTAGAGAAAACCTCAGGAATATTTCTGCATCCTAGAAGTTTATGCGAGAAAATTGCTTCATGTTTATTTCGTTTTTCAACATTCAATTACTTTTATGAGGCGCAGGTTTTTTCTTACGTAAGACTTTTTTCATACGGACACCTTTTTGTAACCATATCCATATTTCAAAAAACATGAGACATAAAAAAACTTAAAGTTCAGAAAATAAAAAAAACAAAACCGTCTTTAAAATTTATAAGTTAATACTAAAAAAATTAAAGATATTTTTTAGTTTTCAAACTGTTCTTAAAATTCTTATTTTTAAAATATGGCACTAAATAAACAATGATAAGATTTTATTTACTAGTTTTCAAGATTAACATTTTTTTTAGCTTAAATGTATGTTTTCATTAAGTGACTTCTTATATTTTAAAAATAATTAATTGCTGTAAGTTTTTTGTTTACTCAGTAAATACTAATTATAAAAATCAATAGATATGTTTTTGCAATTACGCGAGTGCATGTGTGTTCGTATACAAGTACACAGGCAAGTCAACTTGGGTAAATTATAAGGAATTCATTAATATTATATAAACAACCATTCTTAGAATGATTGGATTTTGGACAATATTTCATTGGTAATAAAAACAAAAAAATCGTAACGAGAATGAAGGTTTTCAATAAACTGTTTTTGCGTAAAACTGCAACACATATGGCTTAAAACAGAATATGTTTTATTCTGTTACAGGGTATTTTAATGTAATTTTACTAAAACGTATGACTTTTTCAAAAAAATACTTTGTTATCCATTCAAGGAATAAACAGAAAGTAATTACCAGTCAACACTTTTTTTTTTATTACTTTTAATTTTAAAATCAACTTCAAAATATACTGAAATATTCTTCCGCAACACTACCTACTAAAATACGCGAGTGCACAAAATAATTTTTGCAAAACTGCAATTTTAACCCAAAAATCATTTGAAATAAAGGTAAAAAGAATAAACGAGCGAAGTTTTTATTTTAGAATACAGGCGATGACCTATGAAGTCATTCTTCCATATATATATATATATATATATATATATATAAAACAAACAACACTTAAAAAGGACTAAGTAAAAAAAAGTATATACATCGTCATTTCCCAATTAACAACAACGTATTTCGCTGGTAGTATGTATCATAGGAAAATAGAAGCCCTACACCTTCTATAAGCAAGTAAAGTATTAGAAAGGATTATTTATTATTTAACGAAGTCAGATATACCACTTATATGATATTTCAAGTCACGCTACGTATTTTGCACAAAAAATGCGGACAACAGAATTAAAAAATTATGATTAAAAAATGATAACAGGTAACATCAAACACAAAATAAGTTCGTATAACACATTAAAATTTTAAAAATATAATTTTTATAATCAGAATCTCGTATTCTGAATATCAATTAAAAAAATCGTAAAAATATATTTAAGCAAATATTTATTAACCAAAATAAATTACTATCCAAATAGGCAAACATAATTTTAAATTTATATTAATCAGTAGCTCTTTGTTCAATTTTTATGATATAATATGTACAATTTAAGCGGTGTAAAAAAACAAAAAACCTAATATATCCGACGAAAGGTAAGAATTAATTAAAAAATCGTGTTCAATAAAACGTTACTTCTGTAATATAGCATTGGTTGGCAGTTCTATGTTAGACTGCAACATTCAGCCAAGTAAAATTGAGAAACAGGATGTTGCAGAACTTTGTTCTGAAGTTTTTATTTCATCGGTAATTTAGCGAACGATAGAGAAAGTTTTACGAATAAGTTGCTCAATATCTGCTTATGCTAAATTCTACTTAGTAAACTATTTTTTATTTATTTACTAAATTTATTTTTTAGAAAAGAGATAACAAATATGAAATTGCAGTTTAACCGACGCCAAAGTAATGCAAAATCTTAAAATTAAAAAATAACATTCTTTCCCTTTTTGGGGCCAAAAATGGAGGAAGGTGATTAAAATATTTAAACGTAATAAAACTCTCCGATTGAAAATTTCAAATGATCATTTGTAATGCCTATTGTTTTTCAAAAGTTTTGAATTATTTCCAAAAAAAAAATATATTAAAAGTTATATTTTCAAAAGATTTCCAAAATAAATATCTATATTTTAAAAAATTACGCCTCACGTATCTAATATAAATTTAAACTCCCTGTTATGTATATGCAGTATATGCATTATGTATACGCAGTAACACTGAATATTTTAACATAGACCAATGCAAAGTTAATCTATACTTTTATGACGCAGAGGTTGTTGTTCTTTATGTCAGGGTTATCTCAAAGAATAATGTTTTTTTTAAGCAACAACAAACTTATAACTAATTATAGTCATTTTATGATGGATGAATTTTGTAGCGATGAAAATGACCTGCCTGACCGGGATTCGAATCCGGGATCTCCTGATGAAAGGTCGAGACGCTACCATTCAGTCATGGAGATCGTGGCCGAGTGGTAGAATCAATATAAAAATTCTTAAATTTTTAAGGTAAATCTTTTTCAAGATTAACTTTTACCTGGTTATAGGCTCTAGTCTCCTTTCTTATGCCATCTTTCGAAGTCGGCTATCATTTTGATTATCAAAATTTTATTAACTACAACTCTAAAAAAATAGCTAGCCTCTTAACTTCCCTCAAATAACAAAATTTAAACGTAGTGATATTTGAACTGTTATTTTTCAAAACATATAAGTGTCGAAGAATAACGGATTTCATTAATATCTTCCATATTTCGTAATTATTTATTATCATTTTAAAAATTAATCAAGTTTTTATGCTTCCAACAGAATTAAAGAAATATTTCAAGAAATTCTTCAAAATTTTCATTATTTAATACATTAATTATTATACTCGTAAATATTTTATTCTGATCGGATGCGATATAAAACATCACATTACATTAAGTAGGTACTCTGCGCATAAAAAAAAACAAAAAAACAGGAATTGCAATAGCATTTGCCAGGATAGACAAAAGGGAAACCGTGGAAAACACAATCTTGATCAGAGTAGCATCACAACATACAGATAAAAAATATATATATCATTAACGTTCTCATTAATTATATAAAATACGGATAAATGTAAAAACATTAAAATAAACAAATTAAGACAAGAACATAGAGAATAAATGGAAATTCAGAAGGCGTAATAAAAATCATATGAGCACATATTTATTTACACGTTAAACGGGAAGCAGAAAAGTCAGGGTTTTTTATTTATTTTTTTTTTACAATTACAGTAATATTATTTAAACATTCATCAAAAAAATAATACTGTTTCTGTAAAACAAAATATTTTAGTTTTTAAAAATAGATTTCTGGGAAGATTTTTAAATTTTTGGTAGTTTATTATGTTTTTAAGACGAGTAATGTGTCCAGTTACATGAAAACAGTTCCGTTGTCAGGTCTGAAAAAGTGGATATTATTATTTTTTAATTGGCTATTATTTTTAGCAAAGATGGCAAATTCATAAATATAACTACGTTAACTTTTAAATATCGATCTACATGATTCATACTCGTGGGCGCCAAACAATAATCAGGCAGACCATTTTACTATTTTGAAAACACGCCATGACTTTTTGAGGAAGCTCTAAAAGATGATATACAAAAGGGAATATCATAACTTCGGACGAGAATATAAAAAAAAACGTAATAAATATTTAATAATGAAGGCCAGTTTACAGTTTTATTAAGGCGCTTCATAGCAAAACAGTACAGCTTGGTTCCTTGTATATGAATTCAATGTCATCGTCCCAAGAGAATAATAATATTCGAGTACAACGGTAAGGTATAATAATATTGAAGTAACGTCGGGTAAAATAAAAATCAACTATCCAAATGAGCATCAGTCGTGATTTCTTATGCTTAAAAATGGGCTTAGCAATTGTTTCTACCTCCTGACTTTGGTTTTTGGTATCATGATTCGGCACGCTTTAAAAGGGTGATGGACTTCATTAATATCTTCCATATTTCCGTAATTATTTAATAAATTTTTGAAATTAATTTTTTGGATCTTTATTGTAAAATACGATACCAAGATGGTGCATATCCATAATTTGCTTGGGGTTGGACTCCTAAGCGCGGTACATCTTGACGCATGAGGCTGAACGAACAACACTGCTAAAGAAATCCTGGAGCTAGGTGACTAGATACAATCTGCCATTGGCATGTGATTGCTCTGGCCAATGGATCAATCTTGACGCATGAGGCTTCACCAACAGTATTAACAAAGAAATCCTAGATCTTTGTGATGTACCACTATTCTAGAGGTTTAGCGTCCACCCTAAATCATGTAAACTTAATTTGTCATTGGCATGTGATTGCTTTGGCTAATGGATACATCTTGAATTTATAATGATTCAACTTTTAGTTTCAATTTGATTATAACACTTTTAAAAGGTGGAAGGAGAATTTATTAAAGAAAACAATTTCCCACTTTCAAGACTTACAAGAGTTCCTTCAATCAAGATTTGAGATTTTTGGGGTTCTGTGATACTATCATAAGATGGACCCGACATCCCATGTTGCAGAGAAGGGGGTTTAGTGGGTAGGTCCGCAAGTGTTAGTCCCATACCTATCATGGGGTTCGAGACATTCGGTGTCTATAAAAGGTTTCCCCTACAGCGGAAAAACTTCTTAATAGAAAGAAATTTTCTTATCACAATAATTCGAATTCTTTCAAAATGGGCATTAGTATATATATATATATATATCAGATATTAAAAGAATAATAATAAATAAACAAATGATGATTAAAATTAGACAGACCATTAATCGGCTATTTTTTTATTACAAAAGTTTCGTGACGAGTTTACATGCAGTATGAAAATCATTTATTAATGAAAATTAATAAAACAGATAAAAAAAGGTTCGTTATACGATAAGAAGTTAAAAAAATAAAAAAATAAAAAAGGTTGTACGTAACACGAAGTTGAATCATGAAATGTCCAGCAGTCTGACGTGCAATTTATTGTTAATGATGTTCAATACACATTAAAAAATAGTTTATAGTTTATGGCGTTATACTCTACAGCACAAACTAACTACAACTGGACCCTACACTGTTTTGTTATTCCATGCTATGACGTCATTGTAGCAAGGAGAAACACGCCAGATTGTTTGATTAACTAAATTGCGTGCAAAGGACGAGAATGTAATCGTCTGCACGACCAAGTCACAATATTAAAGGAAATTCAACTAATTTCACACAACCTACGTCAGCGTTTTTTCTAGTCTCATCTAACGTAAATCAGTTCATACTTTGCTTTCTAATTCTGTATACCAATTTAATTTATATATATATATATATATATATATATATATATATATATAAATACGTTTTACTCTTTATTTTATAAGTATATTTTATTGTAATATTTATTACGACTTTTGGTTTTATTTATATAAAATAAAAAAATACAAAAAAAACCGTATTTTATATTACATATAGAAAAATATTTTAAGCAAATTTAAATTAAAGAAGTCAACTACCTTTAAAAATAAAAATAATCTGAAAAAGTAAAACGTAAGGAAAAGAAAGTTTCAAAAATACTCTAAAACTTAAAAAAAGTAACAACCACAAAATTTAATGACCATTTTCAGTAGTATTTTACGTTGTACATCGGTTTACAGTTGTGCGTCCTAATACGACTTGTAAATCATTAGCTAAAACGAAGGCATTTATATCCACTCTCAAGTATAACCGGTATTAGGTGCTGATTTACAATGAAAAGCGAGCGATAAAGTCGCTACTGATTCCTTCTATAACGTTGCATATCAACATACGGAGTCCACAGAAGGCGATATTCATCTCTACAAGATATATTCAGTTTTCTCATTCCAAAGATCGGCAATAGATTGAATATCTAAATCTTAAATAATTTGAAGCTGACCGGTGCCCTTTGTATCTAGGATTCCTTACTCAAGTAATATCCTTAATAAAGAATGACACAACAGAAAATTAATAATGCATTTTGTATATTGTTCTAATTCGGTACGGAAATTTTGACTATCGACTAAATACACAAATTTTATGTTTTAATTATTTTTCATCGATTCTAATATAATGCGTTTCCTCTTTTAGGCTTTAACCAACAGGTACTTAAGCTGTAAGGCTTATTGTGCGATCATCGAAGAGGTACGGGATCATTCCACAGCCATCCCTCTACCAGTTCAAACATAGGATGCACCGTTCCTACACATTCCTGAATCCTCATAATGGGCCTAGCAGGAACAGACTCACCCACAGTAAGGTAAAATTGGGAACAATGGATCATGATTAAGGAAAATGAGTGGGTGGTGAGAATCGACGTTCTCAGCCACAAAAAAATCACCGTGCATTTGAAATACATGATATAAAATCAAAACAAACCAAAGTTCTATCATTCTAACATTTCTAACAAAGTTAGAAAGTTCTAACATTCCAAAAAGAATATGCACCACTTAGGCTGATTTGCGTAAGCATAAGCCTCCTCTCTCCCACGATGATAAATTCTCCTTAAAAGTTTTCAAAAAGGTTTTCGTGAACCCCTCTTACCAAAATATTATTACTATGCGGATTAATTTCTCCGGTAATAATTATGGCATTAGATATTATTTTTCTTAATTCAGATTTTTATTAACTTTAACCTGTATTTTTTTCCTATCAAAGGATGTTAAAAGTGCCAAAACTAGTTCATAAACTATAATATCCATACTATAAGATATTGCTACCTGTATATTTATATTTATAAAATTTAACTGTCTTCAAATACTGTATTATCTCCAAGTTATGTAATATCCCAAACACGTAGTTTCACTGGATAAATAAATTAATGAATAAATTAAAAAAAAATTACGAGTTTATTATTCGTTCTTTGTTTAGAATTTCTTTTTTTAAATCAATTCTTTATTTTTTTAGATTACCCCTTCTATTACTGTAATTATTATTACAAGTATTGGAATGAACAAATCGATAGTATTTTGAAGAAATAAATAAAATTATATGAACTTTACAACCGTAAAATTGTACCAAATATAATAAAATCCGTTCCAAAACGGGCAATCTCTTATTGCTTTATTGCAGTTCACGTTTATGTGCCGATTTCTTGTATATTTTTTTCAGCGTAATACCGCAGTAGCATATGAGACAAACTACGAAAAATTACACAAAAGGCATCAAAACAGAACGTCCTCCCACTTCCAAGTACAATCAACGAAACAAGTTTATTTTGATCGACCACTGCCGTATCTATAGTTACTAAAAAACAATACGTTAAGCTTTATTAGATAACAAATAAAATAAAACCAATAAAAATTGATGAGAAGCTAAAAACGGTAAACGATACGTTTTCAGTCGATGACCTCTCTCGCATCGATACAGATGTTCCTGTATGAACGTCAAATTTAACCAACAACCAGCTTAAATCTCTTAACTTTCCTAAAGCAGTTTGGAATAAACAATTATTAAAAATAAATATATACATTTAGATATATATCTTCTTTATTTTATTGTGAAAATGGTCTAAGCAACATGGAAAATAAATCCTTTTTCTTAAGGTTTTAAAATCTTAATAATAGGCTACGTAATCGTGTTAATTTTATATTGAGGACTTCAATAAAAATAATTAGTAATAGTTTCGATTCAGGGGTGAATCGATCGAATTTTGGTAATTTGAATAAAGGGTAACGGAAGTCGTACGATGTTTATCGCTTAATGCATGGTCTAAAAACTTGATAAAACTAAAATATAATCGACGGTCTTTCTTCACCAAGAAAGCATGTTAAAAGATGTGGAATTTTACACTAGTTGTTTTCAAACATTAAGATCCTACCGAAATCGGCCGGTAGAATTAATACGAGTATAAAAATATTAACAACAAAAATATGCGGGGAACCCCATCTTGCTAGAGAGAATATTAGGATGTCTATGCTCAATTTGTGGGAACGCTAACCGCTCCAACATGTCAAGATTCTTGTTAGGTGGACTGAAAGAGGTGGTGCAATTTCCTGGTCACCCAGATCGCCAGACGTAACCCCTTCTTCTTCTGGGGTTATGTCAAAGACAGGGTGTATTTGACATAACCCACTGGATGTTTGCTACATAAGTAGCAAACATCCAGGAGCTGCGTGAGAGCATTCGGAATGCCATTTCAATCATATCTGAAATGCTTCAACGAACGTGGCAAGAAATCGCCTATCGGCTGGATATTCTTCGTGTGACTGATGGAAGTGATGAGATGTAATCTGATTTTTTGTTATAATTTGATAAGACAGGCTTTAATTTAATTTTTGTTTCATGTCGATATGTGTAATATTTTTGGAAATGTAATTATATAAAAATAGGGGTTTTCAAATGGAACACTCTGTATACTGAATTATAAATTGTACACGGTTATTATATTTTTAGATTATTCACAATTTTTTATTTTTACAAAATTCAGGATTTGTACCAAGAAACAATTTGAAGTATTTGCTGCTATACACTCCTTCAATGTATGAAACAAATACTTTAGTGTACTGTAGCTTATCTTTAAAAATTATTCATCTATCCATGATGTTACACTTTTATTATTGTTTTCCCCCAAAATGTATCTTAGAATTATAAGAACGCTTTACAATAGCTTAAAATGATTAAATATTAAACGAGTCGCTTTCAAATTAATATAAGTAATTATTCAAAAGATCTTTCAGAAATAATTATCAATACTTTCGTCAACGGCGTATTCCAAAGTACTGTTAATGACGTCCATTTCAGTAAGATCTAACTGTTAGCTGTGAAAGGCCTTCAGAAGAAAATTTTCATTAATCTTAAAGCGGCACGTTTATTAATCTTTTTAAAATTATCTTTTAAAATGTTATACAAAAATTAATAATAAATTTAATCGGTGAATTATTAGTATATTAACCTTTTATTACAGATAACGTAATACGTGTTACGTTAACAAGCATTAAATATAAAATTCATAAGGAGATAGCAGTAATATCATTTCTACTCATATTATTTACACTAATATTATAGC
The DNA here is from genome assembly GCF_047948215.1 of Lycorma delicatula. Classification (NCBI taxonomy): domain Eukaryota; kingdom Metazoa; phylum Arthropoda; class Insecta; order Hemiptera; family Fulgoridae; genus Lycorma; species Lycorma delicatula. The sequence continues at coordinate 80,132,200 of NC_134460.1, read as the reverse complement.
ATGCGAATAAATAAATCTTGGCACCGATCGAACGCACAAGAAAAATAAGAAAAAAGTATTTTTCACTTCTGCCAATACATTATGATTTTTATAGCGTGTTTCACACAACTATAATAAATTTCACAATTAAAATTATGTATAAATAAAAGAAATGCACGATTTATATCTGAATTGCAGTTAGTAAAGAAAAGAAATTATGGTATTCGTACACAATACAGAAAACGCAATTATTTATCACATTTCTCGTAACAAAAAAAGCTATATTCACCAGCAAAACTTTTAAATTTATTACTAAATATTGTATTTTTTTTATTATGGGCGAACAAAAAACATATTATTTATAGCTTAAATACAGATTCGAAAACAAACATCGCATTATACGTTTCATCATGAAACAATTTATACTTGAACCAGAAAAAAAAATATAACGAGAAGGAAACGACACAAATATTTCTTGAATAGTGACAAAGGTCTTGTACCAACACAGCAAAAAGGATCTATACGTAAAGAAACCTCGCTAAAAAATTAAAACTTTTAATTATTGTTAATAAATAGATTAATTAGTTAAAAATAGAAAGAAAACAATTTTATTTAATAAATATGTGTAATAACTTGATAAATACGAATTTTGATAATAAAACTAATTATTATTATTATTAAACATAATTATTGTTGACTTATATTTTTATAGATATCTTCGGACTGGTTCAACGTAAATTCTTTGAAAACGACTCTTTTTTATGTATAAGTGGGTCAATGATGAAATTAAATTTTGGACAAAATTAAAAAAAGGGGAAAATGGTCTTTCCCATTTTTTTTTTTACTATTTGTAGTGGTCGTAGAAAGATGAGCTTTCGTATGATGTAAATACAAAGTTATTTACAATTCTAAAGTTTTAGTTGATCGGATTTAGTTGTGGGCGATATTCAATAATATTATTTTCAAAAGTTTTTGCCTCATACCTCAAAAACCCGCGACATGATATATATATATATATACATATATATACAATTTTTATTTTAGTATCTACAGTTTTTATATCCTTGTTGAATAACATTACACCAAATCATGCTGACTTATTGAAGTAAATAATTACTCCAATAAATAAACTTTTAATTCCCAAACACAAGAGCAAATAAAACTCATTTAAATTAATATAAAAAAATATATTCTTTTAAAATTTTAATTTTTCGGCATTGAAATTTCGTTGAATCTAGCGTTAATGTAGACGTGAGAATTTTTTTTTAAAAAGTTCCATGGGACCTAAAAAGTTAAACATTTTTTTAATTTCTAAAATTGTGGCTGTTCTTTAAGGGAGTCAAATGGAACGAAAACTATTTTATTTCGATTATTTTTTTTTTTAGAAATTATACTTTAAATACAGTATAATTTTGAAGATAAAAAAGTCATTTAGTCAAGTAGGGCAAGCTGGACGAAAACGTTTTGACAAAGAATGTTTCCCTCAATTATACTTTTAATACTGTAACATTTTTAAGGTAAAAATGTCATTTGATCAAGGGGTGAAATTACATCCAAATCTTTTTACTAGATATTTTAATCCTTTCCGCTATTTTACTATAAATATTGCATAATCTTTCTCATAAAAATGGATGGTACGTGGGTTTTTGTCGTATGTGCTCCCATTTTTGTTTAGCTGCTACTGGCGCACGACCGGACCAATGTGGTATACTGGGCGGCTGCTCACGGCGACTCTCTCCCGTTAGAAGCAGTCGTTGTCAATTTATTTACAGATTATTTAATTTAATTTCTAAACGTAATAATTTTTATTTGTATTTTTATTTAATTATCATTACTTATTAAAGTAGATTAATTTTATTAATAAAATAAAGGGATTATTAATTAATATCTAGCGATAAAAAAAGGATTCTTTATCTAGCGGGAGAGAGTCGTTGGCGCGCATCCGACCGACGCATCATGAGGTCCGCTGTGCACAAATAGAGCAGCTTGACTGGCAACTAACTCAACTTCACACGAACACACGCAAGACTAAACGAAGATGGCGTCCCCAAGCCAATTCCCTGTTATCAATATGGCTAGCGTTAAACATTATATTTCTATTAAAAACTACCAAATTATATATATAATCACTCGTTGAAAATATAAAAACACCAAAATGTTTATAAAAATATCCTTTACACACTAATATTTCGTTTCTTAAAATATTTTTGTAAAATACTTAATATTTCCACAAATATGACAATACGAACGCGTCGAGGGTCCAGAGGACCCTCGATACGTCTAGATATAATATCGTCTAGATATTTTATTAAAGGCTACACCAATGACTTTCCACAGTCGCTTCCCGCCGCTTACTCATTATTTATAAAGATTTTAATTGGATTTTAATTATATGTTTATAGAAGAGTTGACTTTAAAACGGCTGCTCTTATTTTCACGAAATAAATATCACCCAGTCTATCTAAGTGGTGATATAAGCTATGGAAATTGAAAATAACGAACGGTAAATACTACTTTAACCAAACTGAAAACTGAAACACAATCATCGTTTTATTCTTATCAGTGGGGTACCGAAACTGCTTGAAAGGAGGTTTTATATATATATAACCAATTTCATTTATTCTCATTTATTTATTAATAAATAAGCTAATACATTGAATCACTCTTAAAAAAAGAATGACATTGGTACGAAATAAAAAAATTAATAGAAAAATATAAAAAAATAAATAAATTTTTTGCAAAGTCATGAGATTTCAAAGGAGATAAACCACAAAAATTATTAATAATTGATATGAAAACCATATGTAGAAGCAGGAATTATTCCTCACATAACTCTGGAGAAATATTTCAAATAATAAAGGCGAAAAATGTTGAGATTAAAAATGTTATGTGTAAGATAGGAACTTAATGAAATTCCAACATTACAAATAAATGAAACTAGAAACAATGCAAAGAAGTGAACGGCTGCACCAAAGACACTTAGCTTGAATATATCCAACATTAATTTATAGTAGAATAATAAAATTACAATGACACTAAAGACCCGAATCAGAAAAATACCGTGTATCACAATATTCAATCCAAAAGGTACATCACAGTGAAATCTATTAGTACAATTTATATACGTAACTTCAATGCATTCTTCTAGATATAAGATCGTAAAATCATAAAAGAAAATTCGTTTGCAGTCATTTAATTTATACTACCAATGGATCATCTCGGTCACCGGTATGAAAAATGTTTTAATTAGATTTTAATGCAAAATTTATATATTCGAGCGTTCTGACGAAGCAGATATCCTACAAAAGCGTTCAACACACAGAAAAAGAGTAAAAAATAATAAAAACGAATAATTAAGCGATTAAAAATTATTTTAACAAGTAATAATATTCTGCTCCTAAAATGAAATTTATTAAAATATTTAGAAATATTGATTAATATTTTTACACGCTTATCGATCGAAAAATTAATTTTTTTTACGAAAGTTATGTTTTGCAAGTTTTAAATTTTATTGTAACTTTTATTATTTTACCCCTTTAAAACGTATCTTCTCAGGCAAGTCGGTAGTTTTTATGGATGCTTTTTATTACTGCACCCGTTAATGTTCGCCAGTTATATTTTATGATGCAGTACAATTTTATTCTACAAAATTGCGTATTGTGTTGTTTGTTCGTATAGAGTCGGGCAGTTAAAACAACCAGGCACACATGATTTTGTTTTTTATCCCCGTGTTTTGATTACATCCTTACGATAACGTGATAATCCTCAAACGAATATTTGCAATCGTTTCTTATGTTTTTTATCAACAATTTTTAAATTTTATTTTGATGTTACAAAAATATAAAACCAGTTAAGAGAACATCTGTCGGTCTAATTACCAACCCTATTCGGATGTTCTTTTTTGAAAACCCTTATCTCATTTTTTTCGACAAAGAGATAATCTTTTAACCTTAATGAATACTTAAACCGATTTAAAAAACAATACAGAAGGTTCTCAAATTCGATTTGTTTGTAGTTTTTTTATTTTTATTTACATGTATATTCATGCCTTACTTTTCAGCAAATGGATCGATTAAGATGATTCTGTTTGTTTGATAGAGAAAGTTTGGTGATACTATTTGTTTTATAGTAATAAGATTTTTTAACGAGAAATTACACTGCCTACAAGGAGGGTTTAAAGATAATTGCGTTTACAGTAATCTTTTATTATTTAATCTAACATTTTTTTAGGGTATGATGTAAGCTTGATATAATAATCATAATAAAGATATTTTGGTGTGAGATTCAAGAAAATTAATTTTAAAACTTGAGGTAAAGAATAATCCATAATCCTGCATTCCAGAATATCTTACTTCACGCTCGGTGTTAATTTATTTACTGTACATCTTTTTTTTCTATAACTTTACAATTTTTATCAAGCAGAATCATTTAAGTTTCTTATGAGCAATTTTTTTTAGTGCGGATAGGTTTTTTTTAACTGTATTTGAAAAAGCTAAAAAAAACAGTAGCAAAAATCCCACCAAAAAGTAATACTGTTTCAATTCTTCTTTATATTTGAAATCTAAAGAACTATATTTCCAATAGTTTCTGAGAAAATTGTTGTAAAAACCAAAATATTGGACTAGAAAAACCCGTATTTTTTAATAATTTTACCTAATTCAGTTATTTCCTCTCTTAAGAAAGGTAATGAAAAAATGATCTAGGTAAATTATTGAACCACCGGGTCGGTCTAGTGGTAAACGCGTCATCCCAAATCAGCTGATTTCGTAGTCGTGAGTTCCAGCGTTCAAGTCCTAGTAAAGGTTTTATATTGGTAAACTTTTATACGAATTTGAATACTAAGTTGTAGATAACGGTGTTCTTTGATGGTTGGGTTTCAATTAACCACACATCTTAGAAATGGTCGACCTGAGACTGTACAAGACTACACTTCATTTACATTCATATATATCATCCTCTGGAGTAATACTTGAACGGTAATTTCCGGAGGCTAAACAGAGAAAAGGTAAATTATTAAACTAGCAAATAAGTTGTAAAATTAAATTTAAAAAAAATCCCCCTCCTTTTTTATAATGGGGGTTTTACTTCCCCTACATTGTAAAAAGATTAAACAAACTGTAACCACCCAGATTACTTCAGACGTAAAAAAAAATTTTATGTCGACGGATGGAAAGAATAAAAATAATAAATTTAATTATTAGGTTATGGGTGGTGATTTTATAAGTGAAAAGTTTTATTTATGAAAACTTTTCAATAGTGTTATTTATATTTTCTCCAAGTTAAAAATCCGACATGAAAGAGTGTTTTTTAGCGACAGTAGTACTCTCTCTCAGTTACGTACGCGTACAATAGCACCCGGAAAAGTAAAATTTAAAAATATTTTAGCTGAAGCTAAAATATTAAAATATTAACAAATGAAATACATCAACGCAAGGAGGTTAAGATTTTACTTCTCATATTATCTCCCTTTACTATTTCATATTAGATTAATGTCGCGGCTTATAATTCCTTGAGTCTGTATAGATTGGTTGAATTTCCATCATTTCGTATCAATTTCTGTAATTTTTACTTCCTTGTACGAAGTAAAGGAAGTATAGTGACCGCGAAAAATTTCGATAATCAGATTTTAACGGAATCCATTTTCACCATCCCTGAATCCATTTTGACTAGTTTCGGCATGACATCTGTACGTACGTATGTATGTATCTCGCACAACTCAAAAACGATTAACCGTAGCATGTTGAAATTTTGGATTTAGGACTGTTGTAACATCTAGCGTTGCACCTCCTCTTTTGATTACAATAGACTGGACCAAAAGTGTCCAAAAAAAGCCCAAAATCCGAAAAAATTGGATTTTGGACTTTTTCTTAACTGCAGTAATAAGCCCTCATTGAGATTTTAAAACAATATATCAGAAGTAGTACTTATTTTCATTGGTTCCAGAGTTACAGCGAAATAAAATGTTAATTAATGAAATCTTACAATGTTAAAAATGTTAATCTTACAACGGGAAGGCACATAAGTTCAAACAGACTTCATCTCCTTTTTTTTAATTTAAATATATTGATTTATTAATAATTATTAACCTCTGATTGTAAAAAAATTACGATAAATAATAATTCAATAAAAATAAAAAAAGTATTAGAAATTTTTAATGAAATAAAATTTTACGTACTTTTCATTTCAAAAAAATGTGTATATGTCATTTAATAGGCGTACAAGGAAGTAATATGGTATCCACATCAGATTTTTTATATTTATTGTCGCTATTTCAAATAGTGACACAATTGACATAACTAGAAACAATAAAATCATAATAGTGGTTTAACAATGTTTTTACATGACTAATATAAAATATAATATTTATATTATTATATTACTATATAACTATATGTATTATTATTATTATTATACTTAACATTACATTATTTTGCATACTATTATTTTAAACTGCGGAATACCTAACCATCTACAGTGATATGTGTGCGGCTGAGGGTTCAATATTAACCAGCGAAAACACGCTCAGAGTAAAGCTACAAAATAAAATAATGAAAAGTACCTACCATAACTATTGCATCCAGTAAACGAAGTTATAATGCTGTTACAATAAACACACATCAAAAGATGCACAAATAACATTTTATAAAAATTAAGAAAAAGTTATTCTTATTTTCCCAACAATAAAAACATTCTATCGGTCACGTCAAGAGAATGGCCACGGAGAGGCTATTTAAAAGTTCTAGAATTCATAGAAGATAGAAAGACAGATTTAAAGTACATTGTAGTCGAGGGCATGAAAGGACGCAACATACAACCGAAGAGGTCAATAACAGCTACGAGTTCAGGGGAATGTCGAGAGTATAAAGAGGTTCCAAGATTGCGCAAAGTGAAAGAAAAAAGAATCGATCTAACATCTGATCGAAAAAAGCCTAAATCAAGAAGATGAGGAAGTAGTGTGAACCGAAAAAAAGAAGATGAAAAAACCAATCCTTAGTGTGGTCCACAGTAACGAACAAAAAATACATTTTAAAGAATATTTCACCAAATTCATTAAGAAAAAAAATTCCACCATAAGACATTCACTTATTCTTAAAAAGTAAAAAAATCCAGTTCTATCGACCAGCCAATTGTATTTTAACTCAGCACTTACGAGAAAATACCTTATTAGCCTCCATTGCTTTTTAATAAACCACTGAAGCATTTAAAAAATCTTCTCACCAATCTATTTAAAATGAACTTAAAAGATTTCCTATTACGGAAACAATATTATTACTCTGTCGATGACTTTTTAAATAATGCTAGTTAAAAAACTAGTATTATTTAGTAGTTATTAAAACTAGTACCAGAGTAAAAGATTTATTTATTTTATTAGCACTTACATCTACTGCATCTGTATCATACGCTTTTATAACTAACTACTACACTCTAAAATAAACCTAATGTATAAAAATAAGTCTTAAAAAATAATAACATACTATAATAATAACAAAATTAAAAACTATTATATAATTAAATTAGATAATATAAAGTTAAAAATTACAGAAGATCTTGAAAATAAACTATTAACTAATATGTAAATAATTCCATTTCTTTATTTAACAGGAGATAAATCGATATCGCTTCTGTACGTGCAGCAAAATTCACTCGACAACCATTTTCTATGAGCTTTGAAGTGCACAGTATAATGAGTCCTGAGACGGCCTTGTCTATTTTTTTTCCTGTTTAGCCTCCGGGAATTACCGTTCAGGTATTACTTCAGAGGTTGAATGAGTATGATATGTATGAGTGTCAATGAAGTGCAGTCTTGTACAGTCTCAGTTCAACCAATCCTGAGATATGTGGTTAATTGAAACCCAACCACCAAAGAAAAAGAAAACCGATATTCACGATCTAGTATTCAAGAGACAGCCTTGTCTAGGGGCATGTTATACATACGGAAATACTTGTGCTACGCGTACGTACATGTTATTAAAGTCTTCCTAAAATCATTACTGATTATTCAGAATAATAACAAATTTTAATAAAGATTCTTTAGATGGCTTTTGGCACACTTTTCTAGAATTTTAAAATAACCAAGGAAAAAATTTAACTATAGTTGACTTAATTTGAATTTGACTTTATATTTAACTCAATTTTAAATCTACTGTATACATGGGTATAATTTTTGCGTCTTGAATTTAGTCGATAAGTGAAAGTTCTAAACTTAAAGATATGGTTTAATGACTTTAATAAAAGTAATATGATATTCTTTCAAAAGCCTACATGTTACTCCGTCTACGTATGAAGCAAACGGAGTGTATCTCATTCTGCTTCAAGCACATGTTGTTACTGTAAACACAGTTAATTATCTGTTTGTCATGAATTAGGGTGAAAAAAATATATTTCGAATCATCTAAAATATAACAATCTAAAAGATCACCGGGTAGAATGATGGAGAGGAGTTCATTGCCTTTTCGCACTGAGCATGAAAAAATATTCGTTAAAATGTAAAATTTAAATTAATGTACTCTAATGTATAGAATAAAATACAACACGGCAAAATTACTACGAAAGTTTTAATTAAACGTTAGTGACAAAAGCCGACGGTAGAACATCGCTTTAAAAAGTGTTAATTTGAAAAAGTAACGACCATATCGTCTTCATACGTTTTTAGGAGCAAGTTATGCAGTAAGGTTTACATAAAATACAAAGTACTTCTTTTAACCTTTATGTAACAACAATTTTCTATTTAATTTTACAAATTGCTCGCGAACCGACTGATTTTTAAAACAAACTTTGTCGGTAAACCAACTTATCAGTTAATGGATTAAAATAACATAACGGTTGAGTTCTTGAGTGGTAACACTGTGCCTTTCATCCGCAAGGTTCTGATTTTGAATTATTCATATGCTATAATAAAATGCATCTTTCGTAAAAGAAAAAAAACGGGTGAATGTAGTAAGTGACCGACCGTAAACCAATTGTTACCGATTCGAATAAATAACACATAAATATAAATTTGAGTCTACTTTTTGTCCTCGCATCGTAAAAAAACAATTAAATATTTATCAAATTGAACCAAAATATTCCTCTACTCTCTTTTTAAATAAAAAAAATTTACTGGCTCAAAATACTTGTACTAAATATTCTATTACTAAAAGAAAAATATTAAAAAAACATAAAACTACAAGAGCATTTGTACGAATGATTTTTGAAATATTAAACGGTGTTTATAACTCCTAGGATTACAGAATAATTTTATTTGTTTTTCTCACTTACAGATTTAGTTTTTCTAGCAAGTTTTGAAAACAAAATTGACAAGAATACATTTTAAACATCATTCATACAAATTTTGTTGTTTTCTTGAAATTAAAAAAAAAAATCTGAAATTTCTTAAGTTCATTCCCTTTTCGCAAGACTATATTTTTGCCATTTACAAAATGGGTATGCTTTTCAGCAAATAATTTTAATACAAAATGCAAGACAACACTATAAAACTACCTAAATACGGAAATAAAATTAGAATTTGAAATAACATTGTCGGGAAAATCAAAATTTAAAAATTCAGATATTAGCGTAGGTATAATAAAGGACAAGAATTAAAGCCAATTAAATTAATAACGGACTTCCATGGGAGGTTAGTTTTTCTTCCAATTCTACTGAAGTCCCGTTTTGACCGACCAAAACCGGATAAGGACAAAGTGTAATCCAACAAGTAGTTATATAATTATATCCTACAAAATAATAAAATTAATTAAAATAAATATTAAAAAATTGAACGCAAATATTTGTTAAGATTTATTATTGTAAACCTTTATAAGCTTTAAAAATAAACACCACATATAGGAAAATAACTTCTGTCACACTATAGAACGATTATAATCAGACACTTTTTAGACGTAAATATCAATCATTAATCTCTTGAAACCAGCGTAAAGATTATATTTGTAAAAAAAAGAAAAAAACTCATATATTTTTTCTCTAAGATTAATATTTAAGCTTCTTGAGATAAATTGATGAGAGCAAAGTACGAATATTTTTGGCATGAATTTACCACGAATATACCAATATCGATACTATTTCTAGGACCATTATTTTAAAATAATTAGAAACAGTTTTTAAGATAACACAATAAAACCATTGGATATACGAGAACTAAGAAACAAGAAAAATTAGGCGACTTTAAAAAACCTACAATTAATATCGATATCAAAGTATTAACTTAAGAAGCGATAATCATTTGTAGGTAGCCAGTTCTAAAAAAAACATTTTATGACTGCGTTATGACACAAGAAATTGAATGAATTGGTTCTAGGGGATACTAGAACGACATTATCTGAAACTAAACAAACTTATTTAGCGCTAAAATAAAAGAAGAAATTGCTGTACAATCGCAATCGCAGAACAATTTTCATTAAAATCGTAGTAAAATATAAATAATGAAGGTTCAGCTTACCAACAACATAAAAAAATATTAAAATCTCTCCAAGCGCTTTCGGATCTTCATCTATCTTCAGGGATATCCATATGATTAAACATAAAAATATTTTTTACAACATACATTTATAAAATATAAATATAAATAATATATAAATATTCATAAAATATAAAAATATTCCTGAGGATGGATGAAGATCCGAAAGCGCTTGGAGAGGTTTTAACTCTTTATATCGTTGGTAAGCTGAACTTTCATTACGTATATTTTATATATAAAATACCAACAATGCCATGTTAAGAAAATTTAAATCTTAGCAAGTTTTATCGAAAAAAGGTTTTACTAAATTGAAAAATTCCTTTTCCTCTCCGATCATGTTTCGAATATGATCAGATAAAGTCTCGGTACTGAATCATCAGGAGACGTAATATAGTTTGTAAGTATATTACGAAAAATTACATAACTCTACACAAAGATAAAAAAATATAAAAAACAATCAATAAAAAAGTATGATTTGTAAAGTTTGATAACACGTATGAGGTAGTTTGCCTATGAAAAATAAAGGCTGAAAAAAAATTCCATCAAAATCGATTTAATCACGAAACCAAAACATAAACTAACATATATGGTGTTTATTAAAGGAATTAAACAATTTCAGTTTAATTATTAAATATAAAATTCGTACTTTCTCAGTTGACAAAAAAACAGAGGTGGCTATTTTATATAAAAATTCTACTGTTAAATATTATACACACTCGGTATTGCATAATAATATTATGGTGCACGCACAAATCTGATTAAAAATACATATATATATTAATAATAACAGATATAAAGAAGTTTGAATAAATTTTTTAACAAGAAATAAAAACTTGTTTTTATAAGTTATTATAATTTTTTTATTTTTATGATAATAAAAGTAATGATTCACGGTAAAACATCATGCCACAAAAATATATTCCGTTTTATTGGTTAAAAATATAGTGATTTAAAATAAACATTCTGCACTATCGATTTTTTGTGTTCAATACGGGTAATTAAAAAATACAGCGTATTTAGAAAGTGTGAATCATGAGCAATCGTAGTTAATATTCTTTCTTTCAAACTCTCCTTCTTAAATTTTCAAAGATACGATCGATATCACAGATTCGTGAAAATGTAATTTGAATTCTTTGACCGGTTGTGTTAATTTCGAACTTAAAAGGTGTCACGTAAAGAAAGCAGGATTTAAAATTTTAATAAAATAATCATTCAATCAAAAATTACTGGAATTAATTTGGAACGCAATATCAAATAAATATTCTCCGCAACACTACTGGTGCGGAGACACCACTCTTCTTACTTCGACAACACTATTCTTCTTATTTCGACAAAATTTTCGATTATCTTTCCACATAAGCAAGGCACAATTTCACATAAACTTTCGAAGCTTTGCTTTAAACTAAGAATTATTTTTCTTTTCTATTTTCATAAAAACACTATACTTTACTAAACATCCAAATTAAAAAAGTTGCATGGATTAAAATTACAAGAACACTCTAGATGTAAATTGCGTGAGATGAGAGGACAACTTTGTTTGCAGTGAATCAATTGATTAGCGCAAAACGTAACTAATGTCAGTTTAAAGTTACATATTTTCCCGATCCATACCGTCCATTTCAGGCCACAACGACTGTCAACGTCTTGCGGTCAGGTCGCTGTTCAATGTTACTATATTTCCGGATTCATTCTCGAAAAAGTACAACCCAATCATTCTGTTAGGACAAAAATTGCACCAAAAAGGCTCTCATTGTGGATGGAACGTCTTTTTCATAGATTATTTGTGTCGCAAAATCTAAAAATTTTGGTTTGTAATGAAATGGTTCAGTTGAAACTACGTCCCATCGCTAAAGATAATTTTCTCGAATATCGCCGTCGTCCACTTCTCAGTTTTCCAACGTTCAATTGACAAATTCTTCAACTCGAATTACATCAGTTGAAGTTAAATCTAGACGTTTTTGGAAAAATATCTACATGATACGTGACATAATGGCCAGTTCTTGTGAACGACGGGACAAATCGATTTCCCTGGACTCATACTGATACTTTCTCTCAAGATGGGGATGTTTTTCAGAAAATGACTGGAATGAGGACGTCTAGGAAATTTATCGTCCACAATCGAACCTTATCCCGTGAATTTCTTAATCAGTTTTTCAACTTTTGGATAATTATTTCGAATTTTATCGATCGAAAATTACGCACAATTTGTGAACTACCTCCGTGTAACATTCTTCGTACATGTAATGCGTTTTCATCAAAACAGTGCGTTCTCCTTCATTATAACGCTGCATGAGAACTAACTACAATATAGATTGATGAAAAATAAAAAAATTTGCAGTGCCGCAAACCTAGCAAGCGATCCAAATTTTGGGTTTTATATGAGACACCCTTCGACTGCGGTTATTCGACATCATTTCACCGTTTCTGAGCAAGCCCTCTTTTCAAACTGGGTTTGCTTTTCTATAAATCATATATTAGGCCTGATTTCCTTGAGGTTAATAGCGATCGTATTTTTAAATTCGTATTCCGTTGATCCACAAAAACAGACAGCGAATACTTTCGGTTCTAAAAAGAAAGTAAAATGTGACTATTAGGACGATGATACTTTTGTGGGAGTCAGGATTATACGAAAAGGATTTTAGCTACTTCGGTGACTGGGTAATTATCTTATCGAGTTACTTCCAAACGGTATACTAAAGATATACAACAGTACCTCACCGAAAAAAATCGATAACTCAAATAACTTCGCGTATACGAAAAGTTTCAAAAAATCGATCGATTAAAGTATTTCCAAAGAAACAAACTCGTCAGGATTTTATATCTTTAAAAGGAATCATTATAGACACCTTTTAGAAGATATTTTTATGTAATCTATAACAGAATATAAAAACTTTAATCTAAACCTATGATAAATCAAAATATCCTGAAAAATTATTCGAAAAATCATTCTTGGTATCAAGAGCAAAATAATTTTCCAACAATACATTATATAATATATAATCATTACTTTTAAAAAACCCCAAAACGTTTATATATTATATTAAAGTAAAAAAAGAAAGTAAAAACACAGGGCATTTATTATGCTATTCGCTTAAACCGTAACACAACAAAAACGAATTAACAAAAACGTGAAGGACTCAATCTGTTTCTCAATACTGTTTAAGTCAAAACTTACTATTGATTCGATATATATATATATATATATATATATATATATATATATGTGTGTGTGTGTGTGTGTGTGTGTGTGTGTGTGTGTGTGTGTGTGTGTGTGTGTGTGTGTGTGTGTGTGTGTGTGTGTGTGTGTGTGTGTGTGTGTGTGTGTGTGTGTGTGTGTGTGTGTGTGTGTGTGTGTGTGTGTGTGAAATCCGTTTGATATTACAATCCTCAAACAATACATACTTATATTAATCGGAATATATTTCTCGGTCATAATTTCTCCATCACAAATCTTTTAATTTAATAGGCTAAAAACTTATGAATTACAGTGAATTAACAAAAGTTTAATAAAATATATCTATAAACCGTTTTTATAGCTTTTTAATTAATAATATAAAATATTTTATAAAAAAAGCAAACATTCATTCATATATTAGGAATTTAATTAAATTCCTAATAGTAACGTAATATATAAAGACATATATATTAAGACATATAAAAAAGAACACAATTTTTCAGAGAGTACACAGTTTCTTATAACGGATTCGGAATGAGTAATTTTTTTGAAATTTTTTTTTAAGCGATATATTATAAAGTATTTAATTACAAAATTTAAAAACTCCTGTTTGTAACGTTATTGAAAAAACAATTTAACAATTACGACTGGATTTAAAAACGGAAAAGGACTGACTAATCTAAATAAATTCATTGCAATAATTAAACTAGTTAATTCTGAATTATAATTATTTACTCTCTTTCAAACTTAAAGCTTACATCCCATTACGGCTACTCTGATCTCTGTTTTTAATAATAAAAAACTGATATTAGTAACACATGAAAAATTCTAAGTTTTACATTCAGACCTTCGGGACTGAAAAATTAAAAACCCGTGAATTTTCGCATCTTGTTTACATGTACAGAAATAATTTATATTAACGCCTTTGGAATTGTGGTTTATTTTGTGGTTATTTTTATAATTAATAATCTTCACGTATTTACTTTAATATTATTTCATGTGTTTAAGAACATTAATCGCGTCCATTATTTTTAATTTTATATTTTGTGATACTAATCTTACAACGGTATCTTTTGATTCATCATACTAATCTACCCATCTCTGACAGGATCTATATTACTGTGTACCAGTCAAAGTAAAACATTTTTATTTATTAAGTATTTTGTTCCGCCACGGGAGATTCGGCAAACAAATTTTGCTTATTAAGTTTTTTATTTAATTATTGTAATCACCATCCCTGTTTCTAGCTATATAATTTTGTAGTCAGATTTATTTTCTTTAAATCAACGTTTTAATTAGTTTACGAGGACGGTTTTTCTTTACTAAATGTAAAACATCATTTAAGATCGGTAAAAAATTCACCGTGCATTAAAAATACATGTATCCATTTTTCAATGAGGAAAACCTCTGTTTTAAATTTTTCCAAATAAAAATAAAATAATAATTTATTAGTTATCTTTTTTTTACGTTAGGTTTCTTGCCCAGGAAAGATTTTATGACTTTATTTTGATGATTTTTCTAGTGCTACATTATGTAGAGGAACGTCAGATTTTTACAAATGCTATGGTTGCCGTATTGTACTGATTATACCAAGTAATTAGTATAATTAAGGATGTTATTACTTTTTTCTTTCGATATACCGATACAATGTTTGTAACTACTATTATTATTATTACTTATTTTCTTTATCGCCTAATTTCTTTTCCGTTTATATTTTATAACTTTAATAACGTTTATCTGAAAAATATAAAAACTAATAAACATAATTACGTTTGACGTAATGAAGTATAAGTATTTTATGTATGCAATTATAACCGTAATTGTTATGGATATTAGTATTAAAAAGTACGAGTACATAAGATAATTTTAAACGATTAGTAATTTTTCATTTGTATTTAAATTGTAAATTGGAATTTAAAAAAAATAATTTCAAACCAAAATTTTGAGAGAATCTTAGAAGACTCAAACTAATTTAATGTATTCTCTAGATGTCATCTGTAAATAAAAACTATTCCTGATATTTAAATTTAAGTCATTTCACCAGAATTACACAGTTTTTAATTTCTTGAATCCCTTTATATGATCTCCAGTAACAAAAAGGCTCCTGTAATATATAAGTTTTTTTTTTTGTAAAACCATTTTTTAATATTTACATTTATTTCAATAAAATGTTCATATATTTTAATTAAATTTGAACATACTGGAACGTTGATTATTACCCTTAATAAAGTGAAAAAAAGAACAAAGGGATTGGCTTTAACCGTAAGAAGTTATCAAATAGCAATTCACCTGTTATTTTATTATAAAAAAAAAAAATAACGATAATTCATTTCTAAGAATAAACATAAGAAAATTAATCAGTGACAAAAATTGAATCTTTTTCAATCCAAACAGTATCGATTTTAATGTGTTTCAATCCGAATAAGTCGTTGTGGATTAAAAAGGGCTAACTGAAAAATCAGGGTGATATAGCGAATCAAAAAATGTATTTATTAAAAGCAAATAGACACTGTTATAATGAAAAATGAAGGTGGCGCTAAGTCACGTGTTTGTTTTACTTGACATATTTTACCTCTCGTTCATTTTACAGTCGACTACATTATAAAATGGATCTTTTAAAAAATAAATAAATACCTGAGGATGTGCTAATTGATGAATTCATGGTTGTCATACCGATGGAGCATATTTCGGGATCCTCAGCCATAATGAACGACTCAGTATAGGTCAGCTGGAGCCTATAAGGGTAATTTTCAAAATCGGAACCGATTCTGTACTTACTAATAACATCTAATAATTATTAATATTATGGTGAAATAATATTATTGTCGAACGAATTACGGCCCGAATGCAATCACTCCTGATTGTTGCCGAACGGCGCGACAAGCAGACGGGTTTAACGTGCGATGGTACACCCAGCTAGTGGGTAACTGAGGGCGGGCACAGCATAGCGATGTGTTGGAACAGTCCGTTCCGCCCCGTTCCCCACTCCTCGCGACACGAACGCGAACCGTTAACAAAAAAAAGAAAATAACAACTTGTACGCAGGGCTGCCAACCGCACGGCGGTAAATCTGCTGCCGGGAAAATTACAAACTTTGTTAACGTTCACAAAAACGACAACAAAAAGAACCGCTCAGGCTAAATAAACTTGAAAGATGGTTTCAAATCTTTAATATACCATTAAAAACAAAAATCAATGGATAGGTTAAGAAAATATAGGGTAAACACTTAAATTCGTAAATTAATTCATTAATTAATATTCTAATCTAATACAAAGCCTATATCATAAAATGTCATTTTCAGAGTATTAATGCATAAAAATTTTCCGCATATTTTAAAACATAAACTAAAAATAACTTCCGCATTCCTTTAACAACCAAAAAAGTACCATCAAAGTTTTGTCCAATTCATATTTTACACCATAAAAAACATACAGTTTCTTTTTTAAGACTGACGAATAATGGAAACAAATTAGCAACTAATTTTGTAAATAAAATTGTATGTAAATTACCATAATTAAAAATGACCAAAACAATCGATGCCCATCAGTTAAAGTAAACATGATGAAATAAATTTAAGTATAAAAATCATGTGTACTGAAAATAATTATCTGAGGAAAATTTCAAGCCAGCTGATATAATAAAACTCGGTTTGAATTTACATTTATGGAACTTTTTTTATATTAGGGATGCATTTTGAATAATAATATTTGATTTTAAAAGTAATATCGATTTATGTAAAATATTATACATTTTAGTGTAAAAATACAAGAAATTGTTGATATAAGCACAAAGATAGTGTAACAATGACCGTTGAGACTTAATTGTTTATTTAACTGACAATATTCTTCATTGTAACAATATCTAGCCTTGATATAATTCCAAGAAAAGCTTATTAGGAAAATAAATGCAAAATTACACGACAAACACACACACACACACACACACACACACATTTCTACGAATAAAATAATCGACAAAGTAACTATCTATTAATTATCCCACGCCAATTTAAAATCATTTACAAAACATACAACCAACCATTTGACTAAATTTTATTAGAATTAAGATATAAATTAACAACACAGAAAACAAATGAATTATTATAAACAAGAAAAAATACAACTGTTTCAGTGATTTTTTTTTTTACTAATACAATTACTTTACAATTACGGTTACAATTTATTTTATGGAATATTTACACCTTCAAAAGCTCTAATTAAAAACTATTATTTTCTATGTTTATTACCCCCTACGTGCCTTAGACACGTAGGGTGTGGGGTTAGATTGCTGGACCAACTACTGACTTTTTGCTACCTACGATTTTCTGTCGCGATATACTATCCCTTTCGCTTTAGTAAGAGCAGTACCAACATTAATTCTGAAACCCCAGATAAAACTGCCACGAATCTACATGTTTATGCTTTTTAATGGAATAAACAATTAAATAAAGCTGAAATAGAAAGAAATAATTCGCGTATAAGTGCAATATTGTATTTTTTATTTGCTATACGTAAAGTTCATGAAATATTTCTTATTTAATATTAATACGTATAGTACAAGAAAAGGAGATAAAGGTTAGCTAAGTATAGATTAGTTCATTTTACTGAAGAGATACCATGAAGTTGAAAAAAAAACAATAATTACTACGCTACCGAAAAAAATACAGATATAAGAATTATCAAAATTATTTTCTAACATCTTAAACATAAAAAAATACTCGGTTATTTAGTAGATAATAAAAAGAAAGTGAGATGGAAAATAAATCACATGAAAACCCATTTGAATTCAGAAAAATAATGTACAAGGCGTTAAATTTGGCTCTCATATTAATTTTAAAAGGCGAATTAATAAAGAAATCTGCATAAAAGTTATTTTCAATTATTAGGTGTTTGATAATATGTATGAAAATAACATTTTAAAAAGTTTGATAAAAATTCAACTAAAACAGATAAAAAAATAAAAAGGTTTTTATAAATGGTAAAGCCCGTTTATTTTTAACGGTTGTCCGTTTGAAAAAATTTCCTCCACCAACCTACAAAGAAGTAGAATCTGCTATAAACTCCCTTAAGAATTAAAAAGCAACTGGAGAAGACCAGCTCACAGGGGAACTCTAGAAGAATGCAAATGAGACCACCAAACAGAATCTCCGCAAACGTCTAATCGATATTTGGAACACCGAGAAAATACCCGAGCACTGGAACACGGCCATCATCCACCCTCTCCACAAGAATGGTGACAAAATGGATCCCAATAATTACAAAGATTCTTCTGGATGTGACCTACAAGATCTTCTACAAAATTCTTCTAACCCGCATTCAAGGATAACTGGATCAGGAACTCGGCGAATACAAAGGAGGATTCGGACCAGGAAGAAGCTGCCCTGACCAAATCATCAGCCACAAATGGATCACGAAATATCTGAAGAGCATATCCAAGAAGCGACTTTCGTCGACTTCAAAAAGGCGTACGACTGCATCCATTGCTCTTTACTGAAACTCTTAGAGAAATTCGGCCTTCATAGAAAACTGATCAACTTAATCAAAAACCCTCACCAACACCAAATCTAAAGTGAGATTCAGAGGATAACTTTCGGAAGAATTCGAATAAAGACTGGACTTGGCCAGGAGGGATGGGCTAACATCTCTTCAATCTAAACGCCCAATCGACAACCGACAAACTTAAAAAAATAGACAGAAGAATATTAAGAAGAGCCATTAATTTCAAACAAAGTTCATAGTAAGTGGTGAGTAATCCCTAACAGCACAGTCTACAAGGAAAACGAGTCGATCGATAATAGACATCAGAGTCGCCTTTTTCAGCCACATCTACAAATTACCTGACACAAGACTCTCTAAACAGCTCCTAAACTATCAACTCATGAACAAGACCCAAAATAAATGGATTCAGAAAATAAAAGCCCGATATGAAGAGCTTAACTATAACTCAAGAAATTATCAAAAAACGAGAAGAAAAGAAGGTCTTAAAAGAAAATAAGCTAACACAAACAACTCCTCTTCAATAGAAGAAAATAACCGAAAATAAACAAGACAGAAAAAATAAGGGTCGCCAGATCGAAAAATATGAAATTGATGTGGTAACGGAAGAAACAGCAGCAAGGCAACTTCGTAGCTCGTTCCTCGAATACTTAATGGACATGAAACGACTTAAGTACTCCAACTGGAGCGAAAATTATTTAAATAAAAAAACTGTAAAAAATCACTAGCACTGCTAAAAAGCAGTAAACAGCGAAGGAAGACAAAATCTATCATTGAAAGGAGCAAGAAAAGGAATCAGTCTGCCTCTGTTTATCATAAATTTTCTGCATAACTTTATCTATTATTTAATAAAAATACTTAATGTACTTTTATTAGTTAAAAAATTACTTTAAAAAATAATTTTATTACTTAATAAGAATAAAAAGAATGAACATACATTTTTAGTGGATATTTTAAACAAAACCATTAATTAATCATCAATAATTCCAAAAGCAAAGTACAGATTTAAACTCAAAAAATTAGATTTTATTACGTAATGCGCTTAAGAAATATGTTTAACATAGAAATATTGTTTTACCTAATAAAATTAATTAGTACTTTACCGGTTGAAACCGCAATTATTTTTTAAAAATTCAATTCGTCTAACAGAATTGGTAAGATTTTAGAATTAAAAAAAATTATTTATTGTTATACAGAATACTATTTTTTTCACGTCATTTTAAAACTGTGAGCAAAAAAATTAACAAAATAATAAAGATAAATTATCTGTTTACAGCCTGTTTCTTAAAACGCTAAGTTTAATAATTTATAAATCTCAAAATTATTTTACTGAAAGTTTAATATATATTTATTGTAATACTAAATACGATGTAAAAAAAAAAAATATTTTATACGTAAAAATATTTTATATATTTTATACGTAAAAATATTTTATATATTTTATACGTAAAAATATTTTATATATTTTATACGTAAAAATATTTTATATATTTTTACAATTTGTAAGCAATTCTCTCAATATTACTGAAAAAAATCCATTTTTTAATTTGAATCGCTACACATCATCGTCAGTCTTTTGAAAATATCGGCTAGAAGAACTAAATAGGGTAAATATATAGTAAAATTCTCTCAAATCGAAATTCAACCGGATACATACACTCATAACAATACTGTCATACGGACTTTACCTAGATTACCGAGGAAGGTTGCGGATGAGTTGTGGAGGACGACATTGCTGGTTCCCTTTAGCTACGCCAATACGGAATACAGAACAATAAGCAACGTGTACCGATTCGTGATGAGTCATATGCCACCCGCTTCTTCCTCTTACTATTATCGACTGATCATCGAATGTCATAACCTGAAATCAAAACTAATTTACGCATCGGTGACCTTGCTGGGCCGCAGGCTCTCCTGCTTTATTTCATACATCGCGGTAAAAGATTAACACATTGTAAGTTCCACACTCCCTTTTCACCTCATCAAGGTGAAGAGCGAACAAAGGAAAAGAGCACAGCAGTCACCAGGCGAAAGAATGAAAAGGCTTGCACTTTCACTCGTGCTGCCCTTTTCAGGGCCACGGAACATTATGAGGATTAACCTCATAATGGCTTGTAATCCAATCGTAATTGGCTTGTAATCCAATTACAGAATGGCAGGCCAAAGAAGAACATAGAATAAGAAAAAGAAGAACGAAGAAGCACAACGCGGGCAAACCGAGCCAAGCAGAGAAGCAGCACGAAGGGCAGCCAGAATGAAGAAGAAGTTCCCTAATTTCTCCAATTACCCACCTTCCAACTTACAATTTTACTTCAGTCAGCAAATGCGACTTCCTCCGGAAAAGGGAGCGCATTGCTTCCTTCAAACACTAGGGCCCCTTTAGGCGAATTCCTGCTAGTCCGAAAGACGCTAGCACCGGAAGGACTTCAGCGAACAGACTGAAGGGGAATTACGCCGGGAGTACGAGACTCGTATGCGCCTAGTTTCCCACGATCTGCCCCGGTTATTATTAGCATTGGTTTAAAGAACCGGAACGAAAAAACAAACTCCATCCATAAATAAAACATGAAAATCTTTAATCGCCATTAAACAAATAATGACCCGACCAATAAAATAAAGACACAGCAGCAAGGGACATTTGTTCAGGTTCTGACATTAGTAGGGAGATAATAAACTTCCGCTACCCTTGCGTTGCAAAAGATTAAACGGTACACTCGCTTAGCACCGAACAATAGATCCTGGCGAATATTACGACCGATCATAGAGCCGCCAGTCGAATGATAATTTTTGACAATACCCGAGCCGTGACAATTCCTGGTTTATTAGTATGACTTTCTTTTCTGCCGTACGCGAGAAGAGCTATTGCTTCCGCTAGTCCAGACTTAAACGGCCAACACAATGAATTTATCATGTAGCATGAAGTTATCTCCACGCTGATAATCATCCGAAGAACCAGGTATTTTTGATCAGAATTCATACAAATTATAAACAACGGTGTCCAGTGCGCCAAGAATTTAGCCGAAACTACTACTAATTCTTTTCTTTGAAAATTTACTGAGAAATCTTTTTGATATAACACCATTTTTTATGGTATTAAGAATATACGCTTTAATAAGAATCGTAATATTAAACGATTTTAATTATTTTTTTCTTTTCCGCTTTCTTGATTATAAATTTGATAAGGAAAATCTGAACAACATGGTAACATCTCCCATTTCTTAAGTGAATGCAAATAAAGCCTGCAAAATAACGCGGTCCTTGAATCATTAAGATTTCCCGACACAATATTATATTAAAAAAGAAACTAATATGGAAAACCTACTACAATACCATAATGCAGGGATACTTTACTACATTTAATTTGTTAAATTTTATAAAATATTGATGATAAAAAAAACAGAGAAGGGAATCATATGATTTCTGATGGTGAAATCAGTGCAAAAGTCTCACCTATACTAACAGTAAGTAAAATTTATTAAGCTAAAATCAGCTTGCACCTGATATCGATAATCAATCACGAGATTGAGAGGAAATGTTTGATACCTTATTCATGAAAATCGGTGCCTCCATTTTGGAGAAACTACAAACATAAATACATACATAAAAGATTGTGAAATATATTACACCCTTTCTCAGTCCAGTAAAAACGTACACTTACTCTACTTTCAAGTCTTATAAAAGTTGTATCTGACCATCTTATTTCATTCGATTTGTCACAATTATTAATGCATGATATACGCTTGGACATAGAAATTTACTATAAAATTTATATGTTATAGAAGAAAAGGGTGTAGTTATTGTTTTTATTTATTCATTTTTTTTTATGTTTTACTTTAAAATCATTAACCTTGAGTTGGTGAAAAGCCAAGAGATGGGGGTACTAAAATACGCTCGCGTATGGGATGCGATATTCTCCCGACGGGACCATACTCTCCCTCCGTACACCGATACTAAACGACGTCAAAAAGTATTTTCTCTCTCGCTTCGTACAACAGAACAATACGATGCACCGTGACAACAGAGATTCTTATAGTCTAAAGAAGTACGAGGGAAAGGGACAATGCTCAATTACAGAGAGACAGCAATTTAATTGTCATTTAAATACTTGTTTGTAGAGTTTAAAACTGCCAGAAAAACTTTTTTTCATAATTATAATGATACGAAAATTACTAAGTACTTATTTTTTTTTTGCAATTTAATTCGCTTAATAACAATATTTTAAATTATGACACATTAAATTAGATTAAAAGATATCGTTCAATCGATTATTAATTAGAGTAATTTATTATTATAATACAAATACAAATATTAATTTCTGTATAATTAATATTAATGGATACAGTTATTAAACTGTACCGATTAATGAATCAAATGCCCTAACAACAAACCCCTACAAAGGTCGATATTACTTTCCCGTCTAGATAGCGCTATAACTCTAGAAAGGAAAGCATTGTAATCGATCCAATTTGGGCATATGCAGTTTTCACGCATTTTGACGTTTTGACCCCTAAGGAACCCAAAAAACCGGATAGAAATTTCCGGATGTTAATGTTCGTATTTACGTGTGTTCAGTGTTGGACTTTAAATCACCTTTTATTTTATATCTCCAGAACTACTGGACTAATTTTGACCAAACTTCGTCAGGTTACTTCTATATATAAGGCATTGATGCCATTAAATTTTCAACTTAAAAGGTCAAGGGGATGAGGCTGTAAAGCAAGGTCATCCTGCTAGATTTCTCCCCATTAAGGTCATATTTTTCTTAGGCACATTTTTTAACAATTAAAACAATAACAGTATTTGCAAAATCGCACCCCACCCCAAAAAATACTCTAATTTACTGCTAAGTTATGACGTAAAGGTGAACAGAAGAATTAAATAAATTAATAATATTTAAAGTGTAAAAAAGTAACTCGGTCTGGCTGGGTCTCAAACTCGATCGTCTGGTTCACTCAGTAACTGGTGCGTTAAGCCTCCCGGCTACACCAGTCTTCCGACCTTACGAGCGAAATTTGTTCTATTAAGTTATGAAATTACTTTAGTTTAATTAATGCCGTCTGTCGCCGCTAGTACCGCCACACTCAAGCAAATTAAAGACGTATGCGCGCGTTTTAGTTAGAATCATTGATTCTAAGGTCAAGCAGCTAATGTAGCGTTCCGGGCTAAAGCTACAACTTTCTATGGTCAGTCTTTTCAACCAGGTTTATAATATAAGTAAAAGAAAAGTAAATAGAAATGGCAGAACCATAACGATAATGGAGGAGTGTGATCAAGTGTGGTGGGCCCCATCACAAAAATTATCATATTTTTATTTTTAGATATTTATTTACAAGTTGTAAACTAAAACAGGTGAATGCTTCTGTAACAAAAGAAAAAAGCTTCAACTTTCCAGATTATATAGAAAAAAGAAAAGAACTTTTATGCTAGTTAATAAAAAAAAACAAAATCTATATAAGGACCTATATAGATAATTTATATATCAAAGTATAGTTTACAGGAAAAAAGAAATAGAATTAATTGAAAAAGGTTTAATCAATTAACAACATTTAAGTAAAAGACTACACTTCTTAACTGTTCAAAGCAAGGTTTTAAATCCAGATAAACAAGAAAACGGACTTACAAGCAGTAAATAAATATTTAAAGGACCAAAAGAGATTAAATAAAAAAATACCTAAGAGACAACCTTTAACTAAAATATTTCTTAAATAAAAGAAAGGCAACAACATAAAAAAATTTAAAGAAGCTAAAAATCAAAGGAGAAAAAAGCATAAAAAAGAAAACTTAAAAAGTTTACAATTTTGTACTATACGGAAAAAGGTTTTTATATACTAAACGAAAACTAACATAATCTAAGTAAAAGTAAAGTAGAACAGAAATGGTATAACCATAATGATAGCGCAGGGGTGGATTTAAGGGACATGAGGTGAAGGACCCCCATGCCGAAAATTTAAGAAATTAATTAAAAAAATAATTAAATAATGAAATTTAAGACATATGTGCTCATATCTAATACTATTTGTACTGAAATATTTTACTTTTTAGTCAAATTTTTTATATTCTGATTAAACAGTATGTACATTTTTTTAGTAAGTAATTTTAATATTTAGTAGATTACTGTTTAAAAAACCAAGATATTTAGAAAAACAAAATTTTTTTAAGTGTTTATAGAAATTTGGTTTAATATTTGTCATTACGAAGTTTAAAATTAAATTATTATTATTATTAAAATACTTTAATAGAAAAATTTTAAAAAATTTTCATTTATTTTTTTATTCAAATTTGTAAAAAGTAGTCCACATTTTGGGGTGATAAATTATTCTTCTTAGTTTCTAAAAATTATTAATCTTGGAAAGCCTGAAAATTTGTTAAAACTAATTTCACTATATCTCATTTACTTTTCTTCCATTTTTATTTAATATTGTTTTTAAATGCATAAATAATGTCTAAATTATTTTATGTAAATATTTGGAAAGTCCTTGTACTCCATTTTTAAGTACCACCTTTAAATGACTAATACGCCGTAGTTATATACAAAACATTTACACAGAAACAAAACTAATCGAAAAAGGTTTAATCAGTTAATTAGCAACATTTAAGAAAACACTTTAACTGTTCAAAAGAAAGGTTTTAAAATCTAGAGAAACAAGAAATTAGATTTATAAATC
The DNA here is from genome assembly GCF_047948215.1 of Lycorma delicatula. NCBI lineage: Eukaryota > Metazoa > Arthropoda > Insecta > Hemiptera > Fulgoridae > Lycorma > Lycorma delicatula. The sequence goes on along the minus strand of NC_134460.1, from coordinate 80,106,432 downwards.
GTAAATAAACATTTAAAGAACCAAAAGACAACAAATTAAAAGATAAATTTATTGTCTATTTCTTTAAAAATATTGAAACATTAAAAAAATATTTAAACATTCATTTAAAAAATGTATTAATTCCCTAAAAAAAGAAAAAAAAACATTAGTGTGTCATCTGAGTTTCCTTAGGATTCATACGTAAGAATCATACAGGATTGAAAGTAGGTATGAATTGGATTTTACCTTGGTCATACTCTGGGTGCTATATTTTTTGCAGAGATCAGCGATTGTTTTTTTGTAAATTTTTAACTGATTTCACTGATCAACATTTATGCGTTTACCATTACCCATCGAACCTGATAGGACAAAAACGTTTTTATATATGATGTCTTTAAACTCTGGACAATCTCAAACGGCATTCAGGACCAAATTAGTTGGGCTTATATTAGATAAAACAAATACAGATTACGGATAAAATATATGACAAAAATTTTCTGATTCATTTACAAAGAATGAAGATGAAAGTGTTTTCAAATCTTATGAAAAATATCTTATTGAATAAAAAACTTCTTCCACCAATCCATATAAAACTGAGCCTTATGAAGCAGCTAGTTAAAGCATTATCAAAAGAAGAAAAATGATTGCCTAAAGTTCCCTCACCTTTCAGAATCTAAACTGAAAGAAGGGATATTAGTTGGGACAGAAAACGAAGGCTTATGATAGCCTCCTGTCCACTCTGAAAGATGATGAAAAATATGGTCGGACTGCTTATAAAGGTTTAATTTTCAAATTCTAAAGAAATTCCCAAGGTTTCTTGACTACAAAAACATTGCTGAAAAGAAGCTGGAAAAATTAAAAATATTGGAAAATTCTGTGAGGATAAAAATTAACAATTTTATACGCCCTTTTAGGTTTCTTCCCAAACCCTTTTGGGACAATGAATGAAAAACATGAAATACTGTTCACAGTATTTCAACAGCAGGAAATACTTCACCAAGATATTAAAGAGATGGAAAAAAGATTCCTGGGACGTGTAAAGTCAATATGATGAGTAACTATTGTTTAATTCTACTTTTGACGATCGTGATTCATCGTACAACAAAGCAGCAAACAAAAAAAAAAATTAAACCTTCCAAATAAGGTGTACATTATTTTAATTATGGTATTCCCAATAAATAAATTTAATAAAAACATACAAAGCATTTTTAATAAAGATTATATTCCTTAACTTTCTATAATTTTCGTACACACATTCAAAATGACTTGGCAGATTGTGAAAAATCTGTAAAAAATACTGAGGACATATTTGGGTTTAGCAACCGAAAAAAATAATATATTCAGCACAAATTTTTAAACAAAGCTTTCATGAGCATAAATTTCGCAGGTCTGCGTAATTATTTTGCAACATTTTATTAGATTTGATTTATTTTTTACTAAAACTTCCTTTTTTATTTTAAAGTATCCCTTAATAAATTTTATTTAAATATTTTAATGTCTGTTCATTATTACTTCCGCTATAAAAAAGTGAATATTAATTACCTTTATTCTAAGTTTTTTAAATTTCTAAAATATTTTACGAGTTACGTGGGTAATTTTTTCAAAGGTCATTCGGTAATTTATACAATCGAACTAGTATAATCCAGAAATTTATATTTCAGTAGTAAACTTTTAAAAATATTATGAAACAACATTTAATAACTCGCCTTTTCAAATATTATTTATTTCCTTACGACTCTATGGAGTCGTAATAGAGTAACAAAATTTAACAAATTTAAATTTTCAGGATTCAGACTATACCACTCATTTCAGATAGCAAACTACAAAATGATTTCAGATTGCAAGGCAATCTATCAGGAAATGATTCTATAATCAAAAATAAGAAAAAAATTAATTTAAACATAGGTCAGAAAAAGCTTTGTTATCGAGTTACGGCTAGCAAAAATATATATATATAAATCTGTCAGGTTAATCTAGTTGTTCTCGTCATTGCAAAATCAACTGATTTTTGAAGTCGACAGTTCTAAGGTTCGAGTGCTTGTAAAGGCAGTTGGCTTTATATGGATTCGAAAGCTAGACTGTGGATAACGGTGTTCTTTGGTGGATGTGTTTCAATTACCCACACCTCTCAGGAGTGGTTGACTTGAATCTGTTTCAGTACTACATGTTTACCAGTACATTTACACTTACACTGCGTAACATCTAAAGCTAAATCAGGCCTGGCAAGCCGGTAGCAATAATTGCACTTGCCTATACACACACACACACACACACACACCCAGAACCGGCAGTAGCTGAAACACTGGTTGAGAAATATATACACTCGTGTGTGTGTGTAAGTAGTATATATATATATATATAACTTTATAAAACGTAAGAAAAAAAGGGCCGGATTATAAAAAAAAAACTCTTAATTTTAAACTATACTAGTTATAATGCTTACATAAACAAATACGTAACGTTTTTAATTTATGTCTTAACCCATTTCAGTTGGGTAGACGTTTTAAAGTTGACATTTTATAAAAAAAAAGAAAGGAAAATATTGACTTTCTCACTTTTAACACCAGTGATAATTAAAGTAAGAGACATAACTAAAAACTGCTTATTAGTTTTACTGAAAATTCCAGCAACGTTTTTATTTTTTAATAAAAAGTACAAGCGTAGTTTTTGTGGCGTAAATTATAACGAGATTTTAAGTAAAAAATACAAATACAGAATGATGTGCAAAAGGTGTTATTTATAAAAAGGTTGAAGTTACATCTAAGAGAAACGTAAGGAATGAAGGATACGGTTAAGTACTGAAATATTAATTAAAAAATAATAATAAAAAATCATAATCTATTATTAGATTTTGATAAGAATTTCGTTTTACGTTAAAATTATATAATAAATATACTATACAAAAATGGTTGTATTTTCAAATAAATTAATCATAACCGTATTGTGTCACGATCGAAGTTTCTGTATCTGACTTCAGGATCTAGGTATCGGCATTGAAATTATTTAGCTTTCTATTCTCTACTATTAGACAAGTAATTTATATGTTTGGTATTTATATAGCCCAGATTAGATCTGTTTCTAATTCCACGATTAGGATTTCGTCTAAGATTAATGAAAGTTTCACGTTCACAAGATTTATCCGATCTACAAAACCCTTAAACCTAATTATTACGGATTCCTCTTTAACGGTACTGAATCTACTCGCAAACAAAATTCCACGCATGAAAATTACTATGTAAAGGAATAAACTATCCACAGAAATTTAAATGTGCTATTTTAGTGGACTATAAAAAAAATCATTTTACTTCTATCTCTCAAACGAAATAAAAATACGGCTATTATAAAAAATAAAAATTCAGATAGACTCATAATATGTTCAAAAAATGAACTGAAATGCAGTTTTTTTAAAATCTGTGCGTGTCGATTAGAGAGAATATCTAACCGATTTTTCTTACCTCGAATATGGTGTCTATAAATGCTTTTCCCCGGTAACATTTTTCGATGTATGTTCAATAATAATATATTTTTCTTTTCAAGAATTTAGTTGTAATGAAGCATTAAAAACTGGATGACGTACATTTGCGATTAAACCACTCTAACAAAACCAATAATGGTGATAGTTTTACGGCTGTTTAACGGTAATTTCTACGTCACTTTGATATCCATCGGAGTGATACGGTGCCATCAGCCCATGTTATTAAAAGCCTGAGTAAACATTATGAAGAAACCGGTTCAGCGTTGAAAAAGAAATTCCTTGACAAATAGAGGAATATGTGTACTTGAAAACATTATGCCGTAAGGTAATGCTAACTGTAAGTCCCAAACGGGATACCCAACGTCATTCGGTTTCACTCTTATTTGAACAACAACCAACGTTCGAATCCAATGCATCTGTATAAAATGATTTCTTGTAAATCAAAAATATAAACAAGGCCTACAGCTCACAGAGTAGAAAATAAACACGTATTTCCTTAAGTAATTAAATTAGTCTTGAAAATGAAATGCATTCATCTGCTAATCTTGACGAGACGTTTGATATTCAGATTCTTAAAAGTCAGTAAGCGATCGCGATTTCGTATTTAATAATCTTAATAAAAAATGTTCACAAATAAAGTTGACAACTACCTTGGTTTTTAAAGAATTTAATTTTTAAATATGTGTGACTCACATGACAATTATGAACACGGCAGTCCAATTCATCCCGATCAAATGAAAAGTAGTAGCAATGGAACTTGTGATACGTTTTCTTAAGTCATCTACATAGTCAAGAAGGGGAAGGACAAAACATTCCCTTTTATAAATCCCCCAGAAAAAATAATGTGAACTTCTTAGCGATCAATGTATCGAATACATGTTTTCGTCGGCTGCACTGCCGAATCCCCCTCTGGGAAGGTGTTTATCCAGATAATTTCAAAGTTCTGTGAGCCAGTGAAGCGGAGATCCATCTTGTTCGAAAATAAAGTTCTCAATGTCTTCCCCGAGTTGAGATGTTAGCTATTCACTTAATATAGCGACATAAATTAATGTTACCGAGTGTTGCTGTACGTTTGTGAATAACGGTACATAAAGCTTTAAGGGGATAAATAGAAAAAAAAACTCACTTTAGGCGAATCGCGTACATATTGTACATTTTCTAAGGCGTCATTTTCAACCGTTTTCGCAAAACCTTCCATACGGTAAATAGGGAAATTTGTAATTCTAATTCGATGATCTAATCAATTAACGTGTATTACGTCGGTACATGGATTGATAGTCGAAAGTCGTTTATCGTACTTGTTTTGAAATGTCTCTCCACGATAGAAAAGTAGTTTGTTTTTGGCTAATTCGAACATATAAAACGCTTTCTCTACAAAATTAGCGACCATCTTGCCAGACCGACAGCAGTTGTACCAACTTAAAAAAAATCCATGTAAAACGATATTAATTGCTGTCGAATAAAAGTTAGTTTTTTTATAAAATATGAAAAGTATCTATCTCGTTTGTAATCATCTAGTATTTCAATAAAAAAAAAAATAAATAAAAAAATCACGGCTTTTTGAAGGAATTCCTAATTCGTCAAAAATCGTGTTAGATAATAAATCTCTGGATCGGGTGAATTAGTTTTTGATTACCGAATATGCTGCGTATCTCTGTATGGAGAAATAATGGTGTGAATTATTTGAAGTCGTATTCAATTATCGGACGGAATTTTTGATGAGGACTTACTGAAATATTGTAAGACGATAATGACTACAACTTAATTCAATTTCGGCTACGAGGAGTGCAAACTTTAATAAAAAGGAAAGGACAAAGAATCATCTCTTCTGAAATGAAGTGTTTGTGAACGGTCATTGGATACACTTGTTTTAAACAGAGAGAGGAATGATGACGTACTTAATTAAATCCTTTAATTTAAGTTATGGAGTCGCCATACACCAAGAAAGTGGATATAACTAAATTTATACTGAATATGAAAAAACCTCCTAAATAATTGTTGGAGTATAAGGCCGTTGTCGAGTGGTCTTAAACAGAGCAACAGCTGGAAATTTAGACGTGCTATTGTGTAACGGGCTGAAATTATTTATATTATAATTAACACAGTAGCTATTTTTATCGGTATGTTCTTTTTTTTTTAATAGTGCGTGATTTTTTCATCATAAGTTCTTTTTAATAACATTCAGATCTCATCGGATTAAAATATATATATATATATATAAATATATACATATTTGTTAATAATATTCTAGGCTTTAAAATGATACTTTCTGCAATCGTATAAAAGATGGGTGCGTTGAAAATCCCGTCGAATTAGATAATCAGCGTCATACTTGCTTTACACCTAACCACAAACATGTCTCCCGACAGCGATATCCATATCGATAATATAAAAAAAGTATTTATTTATTCATTCACTAAGTAATAATTTATTTTTTATTTTGAAAAATGCACTTTGAAGCTTCTAAAAAACTAAAAACTTACATCGACCTCTTTTCCTTTCCAAATCTTTTGGATGAAAATCAAGAGACGCTACGGTTACGGCACGGAGATCGGCGGAATGTATCGTAATCATAATATAAACTAAAATAATAATAATAACGGATCTTTAATATTTGGCGTTCTTGTATTCCAGTGTAGCAGAGAACTAATATTAAACATAAACCGATCACAAACACCGTATGAGAACGGATGATATGTTTTATATACATACGTACATTGAGGTCGTCTGTCCGGAACTAGAAATCCATACACATCCTGTACGGAAAATCTCTTAAGACGACCAGATATCTTCCTCCTAGTATTTTATTATGACCGCCTTCTATATAAATATTATACAAGACTATTTATTTATGTCTAGATAATATATTCAGTAGATATTAATTATACCTAATTTGTAGGTTCTATACGAGCAGAATTTACTCCTAGTCTGGGTCAATGTTTCGCAAATACGAAATACTTTACGCTTAAGTTTTTAATAATTTATAAGACTATAAAAATGTATCGTAATCGTTTCATTAAGCGGCATTGGAAACCGGGAAAAGAATGGGGAAAGATATTTAATTAAACAAAATTAACAAAGCCGACTAAAAACCTGATACAGAAAATAAATATTAGTAGAGTAAAAAATTGGTTATAATTTAGAAAACATTAATTTCAAAAATATTTTTATAAAATTTATTATGAAATCAGGTCAGGACTACATACATTATAATAGATCGATACCAACAACACCGGTGAAGAAGATTATGGAATGTGTTACAAACACACGAAAAGGAAAATACAACGTAGAAAAATGCACGTAGAATTATTTCAAGCGGCAATAAAACGTAAACCTCTGGGATAGAAAATACAGGCCGATGATAAAGACAGTGAGAGAGAATTATAAATGGAGCGACGGGGATTTGGAAAGAGAAGAAGCTTTAAAAATTCAACGGGCGATATATGATGATAATAATTTCAGTCTCGTTTTAATGTAATAGATGGTTTTTCAGTTTTCTTATCCGTAAAAAACAAACAATTTATATAAAATATGATATTTGTCGATAATCGTAAGAATCGCCGACGTGCATGCGCTTATGCGTATTTGTGCTTACATATTTTAAACTTGCATTTCGTACACGTAACGTTTTTGGTTAAATAATTTTTATCAAATTCCTGTAAAGTAATACAAGTTCTTGTTCTGAGAACAGGCACACTGATAATCGGCTAAAATAAAGTGGTAATTTTAAAGTACTTTTATTATTTCATTAATTATTTTTACGTAATTGACCGTTATTATTTTCCGTAACAAGCTAATAATCGAAATTTATTTTAAACGAATAGAAAAAAAACAAAATAAGTATAAAAACACAAACTACACTTTGTATAAAATATATTTTAATCGCTTACCTATTTCAAACAAAATTCTATGCTACATTTTAACTCTTCCGGGTAGTATGGAACAGAATACTGTAACAAGGGACGTATCGTAATGATAAAAATTTTGGGTAAAGAAGTTCTTAATATATTCCTTGACGTCTTAAACCGCCTTATATCCAAAAATGTAAAATAATTAGAGCACAATTTTACTCGTATATAGCTGTCGCAATGAATCTTGAAGCTTGGACTATGACGGCCAGTGTGCGGTGCCTGTTATCTAAACTAAAAAGATTCAGTTGAGTTTTCATGCACAGAAGCAAATTGCTTTTTTCTAAGTACAACTTACTATCTTATGTTAACATCTGTGGCGGCTTACCGGGCGTTCCTGGATACTCTGTTTCCAGATGCTCCGGAGGGTGAAGCGGAAATCGGTGTTAGGGCGGGTGAAACACCATTCCCTGGCGTTCGGACCATGGAACCCGAAGACATAGACCGAGTGGTTTCTCGAATGGCATTAAAGAAGGCACCGGGGATTGACCAACTTGACCCGGATATTTTTCACCATCTATTATACAGATACAGATCCTGTATAAAACTTGTATAGTTTTATACAGGATCTGGGGGGATGGTATGCCTCGAGTTCGTTTTTAAGGGCATCGAGTGCCCAAATGCTCACCAACCATGTAAACCTGAACCAATATCTGTTTCGGTTTCGCCTGGTGGCTGATGAGTTGTGTGTCTGCGGGGAGGTCCAGTCGAACGTGCATATGATGTTCGACTGCCCTGCTCTTGGGGGGCCCAGAGACCGAGCTACCCTGGAACTTAGAGGTCAGGGGGAAACTTGGCCGCTCACAAACGGCGAGTCACTGTGGCGAGAGCCGCATTGTCAGACCGTGTGGGAGTTCCTCGATGAGGTTACTATGTTCAACCGTCATCGGTTATTTTTGATGGTTAAAATAACATAATATGGACTCCTATAGCTCTGCAGTGGAAAGCAATTCTTGAGAATATGGCTGGCCATCAGCCAAATCAGCTCCAAGCGCTGTTAAATGGTGGACAGGTACTAGCTGGCATACAGCGACCGAGGCGTGGCAGCCTAAATTGCTGCCTTTTATTCTAATAACTTACGATAGTTTTAATGGTAACAAGGGGTGCGCCTCCCCGATTTAGTTTTATTGTTGACAAGTGAGCGATTGGGACACTTAGGCGGGTGCTGTGCGGCATCTTACTTAATTCGCTCACGCAAGTTAGGTAGCTCATTAGGAGCAATTAAGAACGAGGTCGCTTTACCGTTTTTTAGAGACTCAGTAGCCGTTTTTGGAACGGAACATTTGGTCTATGCTCTAGGGCGACCTAATGGGGTGGTGGTGGGAGAAATGCCAGTTAACCAAATTATGTTACTGGAAGGATTATTTTTAAATATTTTATAATTCTGCTGTTATACTTTATAAGCGATTAAATATTTTGCCATAAAAAGAAATGTTATATTTTAGAATTTTATAAAAATGTAGGCCTATATTCAACAAGTATTATAACTACGTCAGCAAACAAAGTGATAAATTAACTAACATTATAATTATCTGTCATATATATATATATATATATATATGAACATTGATTATAATCTATTGCGATTTTATTTTCTGTATAAATAAACACGGACAAGCCAAGTATTGTAACTCAGGAAATGAGTCGCCTTTTTTAGAATCATAAGATGAAACAATATATGCTCATAGTTTTCAAATATAAGACAAATGTAAAAATAAATAATTACCCATACACCTACATTATTGAATACTTGAGTGTAATCCAAGTAACTAGTTCTCCTGTATTTGTTGATCCTGTAAGAGCATTTGTACAAATTCCGATTTTTTTTTTATTCGAGTTTTGACTGAGAAAAGTAATCATATTTTATAATCACATGTCTATTTTTATTGTTTTATAATTATGAGTGAACTTAAGTCTAAACTAAAAAACAAAAAACTAAAACGGCAAGCCCGATGATTATTCTGATAGCAGTAACTGGAAGGCGTTCACCCTCTTTAATTAAAATAGTTTCAATTTGTTCTAGCATTTAAAAATAATTAATCTCTGCTATAATTTGTGATTCCATTATTTAGTGTATTTAATCGTTAGCTTGTATCAAATTTTGAATATCTATCTGAAAATAAAATGGAATACCAGCACTCAATGAGGGTAATACATTTTGATGTGTATATTATATTATTTGATGTGTATAGGCCTACTATGGCACCATTCCCAGCTTCACATAAGCGCTTTTGTACTTTTTATCACGTTTACCATCTTGAAAAATGCATAATATATTTTTCGCAGAAAATAGTCAAATATCAATTAAAAATGTTTCAGTGATCCGATTAAGTTGACATATATATATATATGCTTACAACATAAATAATAATAAGCTGGTAGACGGGCCTCCACGTCTACCGGTTTTACATCCAGCTTGTCAGGTCAGCCGCCGGTCGGATCTTCTATTTTTGCCTGCCTCAAGCCTCTGATACAGGGTGCCAGGTCTAGTTATGCTAAAGTTGGTTCCTACCCCAGAAGCCGGGTCTCGGTATTAATTCTGCCTTGCCACAAGTGGGGAATCCCCAGAAGGAAGTTCCCCATCGAGACTACGGTCTTGAAATGTCCTTTGCCTCAAATGAGGAGTACTCAGAGAGAGCACTCCCACCGGGACTATGATCTAATTTCCCCCTAAAGATGTCGGATCCTGATTTTATTCGAGCTTCCCATTTGGAGTTCCCCAGCTGTTCTTTGGAACCGATATTCAAAGATATGCCGGCCCTCGCAGCTGAGGCTGTACAACACCGCTGTTTAAAAACTTTTCCTCCGCTCTTCAGTATTTTTAACCCGTATGACAGACTCCGAGTAACTGCTGAACGCAGTCCAACGAGCTGGAGTAGTTGCTATTTATGATAGGAGAGTCGCTGGTGTCAGTAGCGATCCCAGCGTGAGCCCGCTATCCTTTCCATTCAGGGCATTTGAACAGCGTATGTTCGACGGAGGCATTCTGCACAGTACATGCAAGTACCTTTACCGTATAGGCAGGACTCGCGCCTGCCTATACAGTTATGCAAACCAACACCCGATTTCAGTTATGTAAAAAATACCCCCCCCCCCCCCCAATTCTTATAAACCTTGCTACGTCAAAATGTAGAAAAACTTGGTTACATGGTTGTTAAACTTAACGTTAGGCAGGAGCGAGTCCTACCTATACGTTGAAGGTAACCACCAAAGTTACCATGCCCCCTGAACATCAGTGTGGTATAGAAATTAAGGTCACCACACTTTCTCGAGACCATACTCGCAGATCTGGTACCTCGTCCAGACAGCCTTTTCACTGGCCTGCCATCGTTCTTGCCAGATGGTATAAATCATATCACGGCCCAAAATCCCCGACGTCCCGGCATATCTTTCTATTTTCTCCTTGATCAGAAGCTCAATAGGGGGAACGCCTATTAACACGCAGGCAACATCATAGGAGATTGTTCGATGGTCAAATATTTGTTTGTGTGTATCCATTATGATTAAAATTTTTTGAAGAGTTGAGCGTATAATCATGAAATGTGGTAGGTGACATGGAAGCTGTACGATTAACGTTTTATGAAAATCTTATAAGGGGCTTAGTAATTGATCTTTAAAATATATTAGATGCGAACAAGAAAGTTTTAACAACCACGTAACCAATTTTTTTTATATTTTGACACAGCAAGGTAATTATAAGAATTAGGGCATATTTTTTTTTTTACATAACTGAAATCGGGTGTTGCTTTACATAACTGAAACCTTCCAATGGAATTTGCGTATATTTGGAATATAGTGTAAATAGTCACTGTACTTAGTAAATGATCGAACAGGATTTAGCGGAAAACCCTCTTCTAATTTTCCTGGGTTCTGACAATGAGGTTCGCGATTAGGATGGGAATACGAAATAATATTTACCCAATTTTATCTACAACATTCACCATAATTATTTTATCAATCGTTTTAATTATCTTAATAATGCGAAAAAATCGATTTGGGAAAAAATCACCAATTTGTTTACATTAGCTTTGTTTAGTATAATTTCAGGTTACATTGCGTGTATCATTATAATAATAAATAAAAATTGATTTATAACATAATTTAAAATAGTCCACCGGGCGGATTTAGTGGTTAACTCGTTATCGCAATCAATTATTTAACAGCTGATTTTTTCAAGTCTAAGGAGATTTTTGAGGTTCAAATCCTACTAAAAGTTGCTTTTATACGGATTTGAATAATAGGAGTGGATACCGCTGTACTTTGGTGGTTGGGATTCAATTAACCACACATCTCATAATGGTAGGCCTGAGTCTGTACAATACTGCACCTCATTTACATGTTATACGTATCTTCATCTCATCAGGCCCGTGGTGGTGGGGTGGGGGGGATTGTTGAACAGATTGCAAAGTACACATCAGGAAAATAAATAAATATATCGACTCTATTTTGTAATAAATTATTTTTCTTTTTACTAGAATATTTATTTAATGAGAAGAAACTAGGAAGAATATCCGTCATATTCGTTATCGAAATACAATCCTATTGATCTTATTCCGCTACAAATTGAAAAAAGGAGTAAAGATGTCGTATTTGAATCTGAATATAAGTTAAAATTTTTATTGCTCGCACCAAATGTAAACATGAAAGTTATAATTATCTTAATTATTTTTCCTCAAAAAAACAAACGTTATGACTTGTTAAACCAGTATTAAAGTTCTGTAAAATTCTACCATGTGCTTCATTACTCGGTTTTACGACACTGTTAAAAAAGTAGTTAAAACCATGTCAAATGACAAAACTTTGAGATATTTATACAAACGATTAATTTTTTAAAATGATCCTCTAAATCCGAGATAAAGGTTGAAAGAAACATTCATCTTTGTAATAACGTCTCATTTATAAAAAGTATAACAGAAAAAAAACAACACAATTTAGATATTGTAAGCTGAAATAGGAAAAAGTTGTAGAATTCTTACTTTTAGGAGTGAAATTATCATTACCCTAACACTAGGATAAGGTTTTAAAATTGTTTCCACTCGTTTAATTAATCTCCTTAGTTAAAGAAAAATAACGTTGACAAATTTAAAGTTTAAAGGTAACAAATGAGTAGAATTTTTATATCTGTGGGAGGAGGTGTATTACCATTTAAGCCCTGATAAAGATAAAAAAATAATCTCCCAACTTAATAACGCTTCAATTATAGAAAAATAAAACATTTTCAAGGCCCAAAGTTACAAGAAATAATACCAAAATAGATTTTTAGGTGCGGGGGATGATTTTTAAAAAATTTTTTCCTCGCTTATTCGTCCTTCAACTACTATTTTTATCTACCCACTTAATTTTCAACATCTTCTTGTAAGACACCACCTTTCAAAGAATTCTATCCTGTTTTCTTATCGTCTACGTTTCACTACTATAAAGCTCTTACTTATATTAATATTTTTAAGAATTTCTTTCTGATCTTGTATCATCTACATTTAATAGCAGCAGACATCTTTCTTTAACTTTCAGTGCTCTTTTGCATTTACCTTTCGTTCACCCATCCTTTGTAATTTTACTACCTAGATATCAGAATTCTGCAACTTTTGGCAGTTTATGATTTTTTAAAATAATATTATTTCTTCCTATACCTATAAATCACAAGTAAAAATTTCAAATTCAACATCCTTTGAAACGCATTATCTTCTTAATTATCTTCCAACCACCTCATACATTAAAAAAAAAATTAATATAATCAAATCTTTTAATATAACAAATACTACACAAAATTTCATAATTTTAGGCTAAATTTTTTCTAAGATACGAAGTCAAATGTAGGCCGATATATACACACATTACATAACGTACATAGAATTTTGTAACTAAGATTTTAGTAGTATTTTCGGAAGAGTTAACGTAAAGAAAATAAACAAATGTGACAAAGTTGCCTTTACTGCATACAACAACACCCAGATGATTATAAATAAGTCTGCATACTTATTTTTAAAAGTAAACAAAACAGTCCGAATTTCTGCATTTATTCAAAAATTAAATCCGGATTAGAGTCCGTCTTGGTATTGTTGTAAGGTGATTATCATTTTTAAATAAAAGTTAAATAATAATTTCATTAAATAAATACATCTTAATGAGGAGAAACAAACAGTAATTCAAAATTAATACGTAACAAATCGATCCGGGATGTAATTCAGGTAGATTAATCGTGCAAACAATAGACATACGACAATTAGTTTCCACTAGAATTGAACTTAAAATTATTAACTTATTATCACATAGTATGATAATTAATAATGCTTCATAAATTATTCATACATAAAACACACACACACAAAAGTAATCCTAGGAGGTCAGTACTAATATTGTCATACAAAGTTAGTAGCCTGTATTTGAGCAGGACCAGTAATTACGAGGTCGGTTTGATAATGCCACAATGGTACTATAAACTAAATCCTGCTATCACATGCCACCATCCTCCGACAAGGCCTCCACCCGACCTGTTCCTACTATTTCCCACTCGGTAAATTAATCTTCTCGCAACGAAACAGTAACGAAAACATTAACTGCCACAATAAGAAAATTATAATTACTACAAACAGACAAATACGGAATTATGATTTACAAAAAAAAAAAAAAAAAATAAAATCACCCGAAAGTTTATCACATACTACAAACTGAGGATGGAAAACATTCATTTACTTACTGCCCACATGATGATTACATTATTTCTATTATTACAATTTAAAATATTTAATTATCTGTAATAAACTATTAATATAATTAAAAAAGAGGGGAAAAAAGGATTAATTCTGTATCCTCAAAAATTATAACTCAATATACGAAGACTGTAATATCTATAATAATATATTACAAAAGAATTTAATAATTTTATCTAGTCTAACATTTCTATTATTACTATTTTTTTTTTAAATATACTATACATTCCATATAAAGCTACTTCTAAAAGAAGAAACAATTTTGAATTAAACAAAATTAATAAATAGACGAAGTCTTTTCTTTCTCTTTTAATATATGTTAGCATAAACATTTCGCCACAAACAAGGCACTTCATGAAGAGCATTTTTGGGACAAATATAACATTATGGGACAATAAAAAATTACGAAAAATTATTTTTCGTTTTAGCGACACTTTTGCATATTTAAACGAGCTAGTACACATACCGAAACACGAACGCTATGCATATGAATGTTTCGAGCCGACTAAAAATTAAAATTCAATAAAAAAATAATACGTACGATTTTCATTATTCTCAAATAAATTGTATCGATGATTTTCTACAAGAACGCATCTAATTTAGCGGGGGGAAAAATAAAAAATTACACAATAAGATTATGACTGTCGTGAAGCATCTTCGATTTAAAATTTTATACCTATTTAAAAGTTTAAATTATTCAAATTTATAATAAATTTTGACGAATGTAGTAATTTAATTAAAACGCCATACAAAAACAAACCGCTTAGTTCAATGCGACCGAGATTGAAACATTTAAAAAGTAAAAGAACTAATATTTTATTGTTTTAAACATAAACAATAAATTCATTAAAAAAGAAGTGCGCACACACACATACACACACACACACACACACACACACACAACAATAAAAAGATTTCTCTTTTTATTTTAAGTGAAGCACTTTTAATAAAACAGAGCACCAAGTGCACTTCTGAGAAGTGCTTTTCTCCTTCCCACAATCTCTATCTACTAACTTTTTTTTATTTTGAATTCTTTTTTTCTTTAAAAAACCAACGTTAAATAAACCTTTCAAAAGATAAGCGTACACTTTGCGCAGCTATGACAAACAGTTATAAGAGAAGGATAGCTTTTAATCCTTCTTTAATAAAGAAGTCTACTCCATTATTTGGCGTAGGATTTCATCGATCCCGAAAAATATAGTTATTTTCAAAAAGAATAATAAGCATCACATGTCAGGTTTAATAAGGAAAGATAAAAATAAAAAATGATAATTATTTTTGCGCATTACCAAAACAAGACTACCAAAACGCAGGGGATAATAATCATACGAGCGACACTTTAACTCGGTAGAATACGGTGGTGGAGCGTTCAATCGAAGCCATCACTCGGAAAAAGCCGCTTCGGTCAGTGGCGCTTGTACACGCATTATAAAGACAACAAATTCTAGGGCAGTTAAAAGAGAAAAGAAAGATGCTTAAAGAAAATTCTAAAGGCAGCTACATAATGTTTTATTATATTTAGTAGACTTATCGCAAAGATAAAAAAATTGATGTGGACACCACATGACTTCTTTGTACACCTATTAAATTACATATACACATTTTTTTTTTAAAATGAAATGTTCATAAAATTTTATTTCATTAATAACTTCTGGTATTTTTTAAAATTTACTTTTTTTATTGTTATTATTGAATTATTATTTATTGTAAACAATTTTTACAATCGGAGGTTAATAATTTTATTAATAAATCAATATATTTAAATTTAAAAAAAGTAGATGAAGTCGAATCGAATCGATGTCCTTCCCCTTTTAAGATCCAAATATTTCATTAATTAAAATTTTATTTGGCTATAAGTTTAAAAGCAATGAAAATACGTACTACCGAAAATAAGTTTTCGTTGAAAAACTTTCAATGAGCCGGCTTATTACTGCAGTTAAGAAAAATTCCAAAATCCAAATCTTTTTGGATTTTGGGCTTCTTTGGACACTTTTGGTCCAGTCGGTAGCAATCAAAAGGGGAGGTCCACAACTAGATGTTACAACAGTCCTAAATCAAAAATTTCAAATCCTACGGCTAATCGTTTTTGAGTTATATGAGATACGTACGTACATACAAACGTCACGCCGAAACTAATCAAAATGGATTCAGGGATGGTCAAAATGGATGTTTCCATTGAAATCTGAAAACCGAAATTTTTCACAATCACTTCCTTTACTTCGTACAAGGAAGCAAAAACGTTGCCAGCAGCAATTTACCGTTACTTTAAAACAGGATGTGCTGACGCTACTGTTATCAGTACAAGAATTACATAGTTGTCACAAAGAAAACGTCTAAAACAGTCTATTAATTAAAATAATTGGCTGATTAGTAATATGAAATATAAATCGGAATAAAAGTTTGTTATTTGTAATTTTTAAGCGGATTTATAATTTTTTTTTAGTTGCAATAACATAGTTAAAGGGAATAAAAAAAATCTTAGTAACAAAAATGAACTTGCAAAATCATCAGACCAGTTTTAATTTAAACATAAGAACGAAATATTTCTTAAATTTAAAATTTTGAAAGGGAGTTTGCCGAATAAGTTGGCGATACACATCATCTTGTTTTAGGAAAATAAATCGTGTAACGAAAAAATTAAAAAAAAGTACAAGTATAAATATCATTCCGCGTACCAAATTAATGAACTTAATAATATCAGACAAAATGTTAATGGAAAAATTGAAGGTTCGAGTTCCCTTTTATCAATTGATCGAAATGCGATACATTTCTATGGTTTATGAAGTATTAATTACAAATACTCTCTTTCTCAGTTTTAAAAAATTACCTTTTTTTTAAAGATGTAATAACAAACATAATTATAAAAATAAAAAAAAACACAAAAAACACGTACAACATGGACATGACATTACAGTATTAAAAAAACAGTTATTTTTCATGGTTTATTAAACGAAAACATTATTTTTCTTTTAATAACAGGATTCACTTTTACATTACAAGCTTTTCCGTAATTTTTATCACATTTCACTTAAAACTTTTCAAAGTAACGATCAAAATAGGATAATTAAATTAATGGAATAACAGTCTAAATAAATACATCACGCAAAAAAAAAATATATAACAACAAAATGTGTTGTTATCGATAACAAACAACAAAAGTGTACAAAAAAACTCTTATTACAAAAATATCTTTAGAATGAAAATACAAATTCAGCTCGACTACGTGTAAATACATAAACCATTATAAAATAAGTTAAAAACGATAGTCTGTTCGGTACATAACGATAAGGTTAGAAACAACCTGACGCATATCAACACGCCAATCGCACCATAGGACAAATTATGTTCATCCCTACAAGTATCTCTTTAGGTCGTTTAACACAGGTACCGATTGTACTCTCAGAGAAAGCAATAGTGACTGATACAGTTTTGAACCTCAGTTGTTTTGTACGCGTCATAGTCACGAGGACTATTGGGTTAGAAAAATATAAAGCAAACAAGTTAATCTTTTCCTTTATTTTGTAAAACAATATATTACGTACCGTTAAAATAAGGTTACAAAGTCTAAATGAGCTTTAGGTCTGATTCGAATTTTTACTAGTAAACTTAATGAATAGAAAATGTCTGAAATTTACAAAAGGATCAATAAAACAAAATATGTTCAAATGGTGAAACAAACGTCACAATTTCAAATAAAGTTATGAAACCTAAAATTCTTAGATGTAACAAAAAAAAAATTAACTTATATATGTCTGTTACTTTATTTCAAACGCATGTAAAATTTTTATTTACTTTTTGAAATCGAATCGATTAAACTTCACATTTCATACAAACGAATTTATAAGAAGTTGACAACTACGTCGGTAAGTTTTCTTAGTATTTGATAGAGCTTAAACTTTTTTACCCTTCCCAATAATAAACTTTAGAACTATTTTTGTTGTACTAACAGATACACTTATTTAAAGGAAAATAATAACAAAAGCTACATTTATTTAAACAAAAGCTACAGGAAATCATTCAGTATAATAGTTAGCACGAGGTTTCTAGATCATCCGGTCTCGGATCGGTTTCCCATTAAGGTTCTGGCACGTTTTCACTGACCATTTCATTCATATTATCTTCTTTTGTTTCTTCAATTGTGTTTATAACATACAAACGAACAATACACTGATACTATTTGAAACAATTCGCTGTATGGAACGAAACAAATTTGTAGTCAAATCTTTCGATGTTGTGTAAAGCACTTGTGACGTGATCATTCATTTTGTACAGCAATGTTCCCAAAATCTATAGCGGTTTTTTCAAAGACATCTTGATTCGATTATATTGAATAGATTCATTTTAAGCCCGATAAAAACTGGGTAAGTTAGAATTTTGTAACTAGGTACTTTAAATCGATCCAGTGTCGTTCGAGATTACGTAAATTATAACCGTATGAATGGCAGCGCATTGAAAAGACGTGCCGGAGAGCCGAAACGGAATTTCCATAAAAATTATGGATTGTTTTAAGTATAGTATGAGATTCTCTGAGCAGTAAAGAAGCATCTGTTATCGGAGACAAAATTTCTTCTATACAGATTCTTTTTTTCAATTTCTATTTCGTTTTACATCTGTATGAAAATATTATTTTGGATGAAAACTCAAGTCTGTAGCTTCCATCCAGAAGGTTCTGCGGTTTCAAATCACAGTCAGCTCAGCTACAAAAATCATCTACTATAATGTAACTGAAATCGGGTTAAAACTGTTATTGTTTAAAAATTAAACATAAAAATATATTTATTAGTTGTTATACAATAAGATAATCACCCTCGGTGTTATCAGATAAGTCTATTTAGATTTCTTACCTCAATTTTTATTCCCACGTTATATCTTCAGAAATCAGTATTTCGTTATGTACGGTGAGAAAATGCAACAAACTGGAAAAGTTAGGCGAATTTAAAAAAAAATAATTTAATGCCAAAAAAAATTCAAAACCGAACTGTATTCCTGTATTACTTCTGTATGAAATAATTATTTTTGTAAAGAAAACGGTAAAATTCAGTGAAGATAATTCTGTTTAGTAATTTAGGTGAACAACTTAAGATTATTTAACCGACTCTGCAGCTATAGATTCAGACAGCAGAATCTCAACCGATTTGAAAAACGAAACATTTATATAAAAAGAAATCTGATGTGGTCACACATGCTTTCCATGTACGCCTATTAAATTATGTACTTTTCATTTTGTAAAAATGAAACTTCATTAATAACTTCTGAGATTTTTTCATATTTTTTTTTATTGTTATTAGAGAATTATTATTTATTGTAAAACTTTTTTTACAGTCAGAGGTTAATAATTATTAATAAATCAATATGTTTAAATTAAAAAAAAAAGAAATAAAGTCGGATTATTCGAACCAATGTGCCTTCCCCTTGTAAGATCAAAATATTTCATTAATTAAAGTTTTATTTGGCTATAACTCTGAAACCAGTGAAAATAAGTACCATTTATGATATATTGTTGAAAAGCTCTCAATTAGAGCTTATTACTGCAGTTAAGAAAAATCAAAAATCATTTTATTTTTTAGTTTGGGCTTTTTTGGACACTTTTGACCCCGTCGACTGCAATCATAAGAAGAGGTGCACAACTACATGTTAGAAAAGTCCTAAATCCAAAATTTAACATCCTACGGATAATCGATTTTGAGCTGTGCAAGATACGTTTTGAGCTGTACGTTTGTAGGTACGTACAGATGTCATGCCGAAACTAGTCAAAATGGATTCAGGAATGGTCAAAATGGATATTTCTGAAAATTAAAATTTTTCGCAATCACAATACTTTCTTTACTTCGTACAAGGAAGTAAAAATTACAGAAATTGATACATGATGAAAATTAAACCCATCGATACAGACTCGAGGAATTATCAGCCGTGACATTAACCTAATACGAGATAGATAATTAACCGACTTATCGGCGATCCGAATTATCACTATTAAAACTTTTCTTTCTTTTTATTAAACCATCAAATTGGCCTGGTATTGGTTTTACGGAACGTAATAATTGGATGCGATTTAAATAAAAATTACAAAACTTTTTTCAGAAATTTACAAGAAAAAATAAATAATACAAATATATACAAAATTTACGCTACGCATTAATTGATGTAGAGCAATGTACTTTAGACTATTCGCAGAAATTTGGTGCGATGAAATAATAAATTATTCCCGTACGTTGCTTGGCAGATGGAAAACTGTCGGAACGTTGTTCAACCGGAGATGTTATTTTTAGCTACCACAGCCGAAGTAATCATGTTTTAATGTCCAACAATTACATATTTAAAAATATATTTTGGGTAGTTTTTTGCAAGAATAACTCTCTTCGTTATTTTATTTTGTATAACTTTTTACGTAACAAACATACAAAACGTAAATTAAAAGAAAAAAACTAAAAGACGTATAATTACTTCCTTGTATGAAGTAAACAAAGTATTGTGATTGTGAAAAATTTCTGTTTTCAGATTTCAACGGAAATATCCATTTTGACCATCCCTGAATTCAGTTTGACTAGTTTCGGCGTGACGTCTGTATGTATGTATCTCGCATAACTCAAAAACGATTAGCCGTAAGATGTTGAAATTTTGGATTTACGACTGTTGTATACCTAGTTGTGCACCTCCCTTTTTGATTGCAATCAACTGAACCAGAAGTGTTCGAAAAAACCCAAAATCCAAAACATTTGGATTCTTAACTGTAGTAATAAGCCCTCATTGAGAGCTTTTCAACGATACATCATAAGTGGTACTTAATTTTATTGGTTCCAGAGTTATAGCTAAATAAAATTTTAATTAATGAAATAATTTGATCTTACAAGGGGAAGGCACATCGGTACGAATCAGACCATCTCCTTTTTTTAATTTAAATATATTGACTTATTAATAATTATTAACCTTTGATTGTAAAAAAACTTTTACGATAAATAATAAAGTTATTAATGAAATAAAATTTTAAGTACTTTTTATTTAAAAAAAATGTATATATATAATTTAATAGGCACACTAGGAAGCCATGTGGTGCGCCCATCAGATTTTTTTTTTTAAATTTAACCTCAAAGTGAGGTTATGTTGGCGAACTTAGATTGTGCGTGACTTATGAACGACTCAACCAATCTTCAAAAAATTTTCCAATGCATAATTTCAGGTACACTACTACAACATACCTAAATTTCAGTAAAATTAATCTAGCAGTAATGAAGATTTTCGAGCCAAAAAGTTTATACACACACACACACACACACACACACACACACACACACACACACATATATATATATATATATATATAAGCAAATTATTAATTATATAAGCAAATTATAAAGATAGGATATCACATTAACGTTTGTTAAAAAAAAAAAAGTGTAGAATAAAACCATAAGTGTATATATATATATATATACGCAAACACACATACAGTATATTACGACTTATTTAAAATTCTTTTAATGATAATTAAACCTTACATTTTTTAAATATTAACCACGCTTTATTAATTAACCAAACATTATAAATAAATATATTTAATTATAAATAAATATATTTATAATTATAAGTATATTAAATATTAAATTAATTAACCAAGCTATAATTTGATTGGTTTTACTGAAGACATATCTTTAAAAAAGTTATTCCTTCACATGGAAAAACTGAACGAGAGAAAAATTATTAACGCGAGGAAACTGTAATATAAACAAAAGGAAAAGGGTGGTGAACATTAATAAACTGAAAACAGCACACCTGTTCCATTTAATCAGAAACGTAGCAGTACATATTAACAAGACTATAAGATAATCGCTTAAGTAAAAATAAGAAATAATTAAGAACCACTGGACGTTTTTTGTATGGTTTTAATCATTTGTTTAGACTGTTCAAAGTCTAATCAAATCAATAGTGTTGTAAACGAAAAACAATTTTTTTTGTTGCAAATATCGCAAAAATTGTCAACAGCAAATAGTTACAAGCTTTAAAAAATTTCCAACATTTTTACATTATACGATAAAAAAATAACCGTACCAAGTAAAACTGTTTAAAGTTTACGAACTTTTCGACCTGCATGTAAGAAAGTTTTTCTAATACATATTCTTCACGATTATTATAAGTTACTTTGAAACTAAAAATCAATTGAAACAAAAGTTAAAAAAAAGAAAAAACATTTCCTAGAATTCTCATTTTCTTTCTTTGTTGTACCTCCAAACTTGAACAAGTTATGAAAAGAATCAGTTATTTCATAAAAATATTTGTAGGGAATAACTTAGTTATGAAAACTAGCGAAAAAAAAATCTTTTCACCTGTTTTATTTTTACTTTGTTTTAAGTAAGGATTACGAAGGTACATTAAAAAAATTATTTCCCACAATAGGATAAAAAATTATAACACTTGAGAAAAAATCATTTAACATAATAATCTTTATTTACAAAACTACGTTTGATTTGTGTAATTACGGCAATCTCTTCACCAGCTGAAGTTCATGCATATTTATGAAATTTGTGTAAAAGGATTCTTTTAATTAATCATCTATCAAAAATAAAAAAATACATGCATTTTTTTACCACGTTAAACATATTTTTTTATATCTGTATACATAATATTAGGTTTTTAATGTTTAAATTCTAATGTTTTTAAAAATTTGAATATTGGAGCAGCGCCTACAGTAAGGTCCATCTGTTGTGCAATCAAATAAATTTGTAGAAAAATTGAACGATTCTGAGACGTAAATATATTTTAAAATTGTTAAATGTAATAAAACCCGGCTTTCATACTGAAAAACTTTTCCTATAGGACCTTTCGGAGATAATTAACAATTTTTATCTTCTTCAGTGGGCTGTTACCAGGAGCGCTGTTCCTGGGGGCAGCTTTAAAAAGTTTAGAAACTTCCCTTAAGTAATCGAATAATACATTCGATTTTTGTTGTCTTTACTTGTTTAACATAAACAACCTCAACATTCACGGGCAAATAATATCGCGATCATATTTCATTGCAGAATATAAACGCAACAAATCGCACTATTTTTTTGACCACCTGACTCAAAATAGAGAATAAACAGCCCTTTAATATTTATAGAGAACCCACTGCAATAGACACTATTATTCATAGCACACCGACGACCCGTACGAAGCATATTAAACTTTCTTATTAAGTGTTATATAGCAAATGTAACATTCACTGTTATCGGTGAATGTAAACATAGTAACTATGGCATTAGAGGCGCTGCTTACAACTGATTAAAGTCAAACCTTACCGACCGTAAAGAGGCGGTTGAAATTTAATATTTTGATAAAAATACCCAAGTAAAATGTAGGTTCTCACTTCAAGATGTAAAACACAGATTACCACAGGAAATGTCCTCGGTCACTTGCTCTTCTTATTCTTTATTACCGATCTGTCTCAAACTCTTGAACCATTGTTATCCTTTTTGGAGATAACACACTGTATCTACATCCGAAGATAATTACTAAAACAATTTGAAAATTGTACATTAGCAATTCAAAAAATTATTGAGTTGTAATCCTCATAGGTCATATCAGAAATTATAATCCTCAAACTTTAAATATGAATAAAACCTTAAATTATTCTTCCTTAATAGACGTAATATTCCTGATCGCTGGAGTGAAATCCCTATTACGATAACGACAGTAGTTCTGTATTCTATAAAGCGAAATGTCTGGGTGTTTTATAAGATGAAAATTCTCTGAGGACGATAAAATTTGTTGTTTTCAAGAAAATCAAACCGGGCTCTGTCAATTCCGTCCGCCGCTACCTGACTCCCTTTTTCAAACCGGTTAATTGCGTCCTCGTTACTGTTAACGATAAGAACGGTTTAACAACCCCCCCCCCGCACCTACTTCTTGTTGTACGAGTATTTATACCATTTTTCGGGATTTATTTCTCATTTAGTTGTCGTTATTAAGAACTGTCACATTGTGTGTAGTGTGTAGCAAGTGCAGTGCATCGATCATGGAAGTTATGAAAAGTGAGTACGGTAAATCAATCTTCGTGGTTGTTGGTTACAAATTCAGATTCCACAAACATCTGATGGACGAAATTCAGCGATGGGATGCACCACAAAGATTCGTAAATGTTACTTAAAAATCGATTTGGAAAATAAAATTATAGAAAGTTTTTAAGAACACTATCAAGCAGGTTCAGAATAAAATATAATTAACAAATAAAAAATAGCAAATTCTGTGAAAATAAAAACAGCTGAAGATATTTCATGTAGGCTGTCAAAATTCTTACAGAGAATTGACAAATAATGAAGACATAGAAACATTATTAACATAGTAATTAGGGGGTTTAGAGAATAGACTCATCCAAGTCTTCCAAAATGTCATTGTGCACTTCAATGCGCTCTGCAAGAAATGGAAATCGTCACCAATACTAAGGAAGACTTTCTTATGATGAACGACCCAAAACACAAAATTTTTTGTTAAACGCTAAAACTAATGGTACATTTAAAAGTTGCCAAAGATGTTTCAAACAGAAGTTCACAATATGTAAAGAGTATGTACCATTGGTTTTTTCCTATTAGCGGACGAAGACTCTTGCACCTACACCAAAATGTTCGTCAACTGTCGCGAAATGCGAATCGCATAATCTGTTCCTTGATACTGAGGAAATGTCTACGAACTTCAAATCTGCAATACATGGGACTGCAAAAGTATTTTGGCCTTCGATGAAGATCAAGGGTTTTCATCTAGGGGAAAACTAATGGGTAAAAATGTCAAGCACTTGGGTTGCCTTCTGAATATAAATCGAACACGGAAACAACCTTTTTGAAATTATTTTATTGCTTATCCTTCCTAAGTCTCGGCGATATAGACGACTGTTTTACAGACGACCTAACGGTATTACGAAACGACGGAATAAAAACAAGTATATTCACAAATTGCATATTCGACAATTACATTTTTCCTGATGCTACGTTTCCTCCAAGAATATGGGGCGGATTTCGGCGTTTTAACGAATCGTAGGACGAACAACTGCGAATCGTTTTATGATCGATTAAATGCGTACTTCAACACTTCTCATCCAACATATACATTGTTGTTGATTTGTTGAAAAATTTTTGTTGAAAAATTTTCAGGCCGATACATAGATCAATTTAAGAAGCAAAGAAAATCTAAGGATATAAAGGAAAATCTAAAGGTATAAACGGATAAAAGAAAAGGAAATGTAACTTTGTAAACAAATGAGTAAATTCACCAGAAGAACTTGTTCTCTAATAAAGTATGTAGAGGCTGTCTGTATGAAATTCTTACCAATAAATATAGTAACAAAAAATATTGACAAAATTATTACGTAAGTAGCTAAACAAACAGAAAAAATACATACAGATAAAAAAATAAATAGAAATAAAAGTTGCACTGAAAACTGACAAAACTATTTTAAGGAGCTAGACAAACAGCATCAAAAAATAAATAAATAAATAAAATAATGTAACATAGAGAGAATTAACAAAACTTTTATTAATAGCTAGACAAAACATATACGATAGATCCTTTGAGATGATATCTGCAGCTGATGATCATCAAAATATGTTTTGTTATTTCATACATATATGAGTGTGAAATATGTTTTTACTTTTCACTGGGGAAATTAAAATTACAAATGACTAGAAGAAGATACAGTAGCTAATTTTTCAGAACAGCAAGGTAAAATTTCCTATGAGGGATGGAACTGAAGGGGTAAAATTTCTTGAGTGACGGAACTGACCGGGTTCTTTGTCAGGCGGACGCAACTAACCGACGCCGCGACGCCCAATCAAACCGTACAATTTTGTTTTTTAGCATGTTAATAAAACGGATAGCTTGTCATTATTGTTAAATATTTATTATGTTTACGTACTATTCGACAAACCAAGGTTCATATGCGTGGAGGAGCGCAGCACTGTTGTTTTGTTTGGCTGTAGACAGAAATGGAGATATAATACAAAAGTACAGTCTGGACTTAGTCCTACTGAACAAAGTGACAGCTTGTCAATCCGTTTTTTACATGAAATGTTGTCCTTTAAAATAGGTTATTATATTTTATTTGTTTTTATTAGTAATAACACGTCTAAAAATTACGTAATGCTTATAACTATAAGCCCATTTTAAACTTTTAACCCATAATTCTATGACTCACGCGTCTCTGTTCGTCATTTATATCATTACTAAACCAAAACAACTGATGTAAGAAATCTATACTTTATTTACTTGGACATACTTTTTTAGTAAATATATTTTAACTAAGAAAACATTAGCTCTTATTACAAAATAACAGCGTAAAAGATAAAATTCATTATTTATACAAAAATATCCGTAATTAAGCAGAATAAAAACTGTTTTAATTATTAAATATTGTAATTAAAATGACATCAATTAATTCATTAATATGAAATTAACATAAATAAAGTCTAATAAATAATATAATGTTATCTAACATTATCATGATGTACGTCTGCGTCCATACACACAGACAACAATGTTTAAAACAACAATCTGATTTCACGGCAAAAGTCGCAATTACTTTACTAGTACCATTGGAACGTGACTGTACACAGCAGTAGTAAACTCTCCGAATATGCACTTCGCTTTGTCAACTAGTATATTCCTGTATGTACTATAATACTCGTAATCATCTCTGGGGTTCACCTAAAAGTCAAAACGAATTTACGAGAAACAAAAATGGGCAATCAGATCATTATTTGGCGTCCATAGTATGAAGCTTGTAGAACGATATTTAAAAAAGTTACAAATGTTAAGTATTCTTGTGTTATTATTTATACAAATGCAATATTTGCTAAAAAGAATAATAATTTATTATAAAAACAATAAATTCCAATTCTGCCAAACAAAATCAGAACTGTTTTTACGTAACTCATCACAATACTTCGGCTTACGAGAAACTTATTAAGTTTCCTTTGCCGATTTTGGTAAATTACAAAACCATTTCGGAATATTTATATTACAAAACCATTTCCCACCTATTTATATAAAATGCAATTAAAATAATTGTTTTTAAAGAAACAATATTATTTTGTGGATGAATTTTTAAATAATACTAATTAAAAAATTAAAGAAAAAACCTTCACTTTCAGATAAGAAAACTATATAACTATATGCTCAAATAATTTTCACTAATGTGTCGTCTAAATTGTGATTTATTTAATACTTATATATACTTATATTTTATTATATATATATATATACTTTTAATGACACCTATTTTTTAATTTTATAATTAATTGTGCATTTTATAATGCTGCTCTGGTCAAGGTTTATTGGTGTATAAGTGTCT
Source organism: Lycorma delicatula (assembly GCF_047948215.1). Taxonomy (NCBI): domain Eukaryota; kingdom Metazoa; phylum Arthropoda; class Insecta; order Hemiptera; family Fulgoridae; genus Lycorma; species Lycorma delicatula. Next base: position 80,079,048 of record NC_134460.1, on the reverse strand, counting down.
AAACAAATACAAGAATAGGTATTTATCCAAAAAATAAAGAATCTACCAATTCCTGATGCGATCTAATTAATGTATTATTACATATTGATTATTTATACAGCTAAAAATTGCCGCTCATCAACGTTCGGAGAAAAACCCGAAGTAACAATAGATGATTACGGTTTGTCCTTTAACGAGGAAACGTATTCGCTAATTAACTGCAGCCTTTTCCGTTATGAAACTCATATTATTAAAAACTACTTAAACTTGAAAATTTAGTAATTATAATTTGTTATACTCTCTAATTACAACCCAAATATTACCTCTTTATTTACCACAAATATTCGTCGCATACGTTCTAAATCCGCCCCACATTACATTATACATTTAACATTACACGTGAGCTCACTTATTTCTAAAAAAAATAACCGTTAAGTGACCAACAATCTTTCAGAAAAAGCAGTTTTTGATTACTATCTTTATTTATTTCCAATGTTTCACAAGTGTTATAGACGTAAGAAGGACAATTAATGAAAGCTAATGTATCCATTTCGGTGAGAAACAATGTATCGTATTTATAGCCTTCATTCAATTTGGAATCAATTAATCTAATATTCATACCGTAAATTAACTCATTAATTCATAAATAATGTAAACTAATAGTTATCTGTAACTTCTGCTGTCGTGATAGTCGATCTTATGAATTACACGATCTCGTATCAAATTTTATAGAGGGGAAAACTGTATTTTAATTATTACTAATGTTATTTGACTATACAGAATATTAATGTAATTTACTGGATAAAGTAATGTAAATTACTTTTTGTCGTCGGGGTTCAATTACAGCACTATCATCGGGACGACATAACTGAACGATACAATCTTTTCAATAATCGGACGTAAAACTCAATGTGATGAAGTTTTATTTGGGGGTGAAAAGATTATTTATAATAATAAATCGATAAATAAAAACCGAAATTTTACAATTAAACTAAGACGTACGAATTACAGAAATCCGGTACATGAATTCACTAATCCGATATACGAAATCCGGTATAGTTAGCTTATAAATACTAATATTATTTAAACGATGACTTTGTCAGGATAAAATAATTATGTTCTGTATTTAAGAAATAACTTTGCGACAGTTAATTAATTTTTTTTTGCCTCGATTTTATTTAACTTTACACCCGAAGGCAAACTCTTTTGATTACATAGGTAAATAACATAATCTGACGTTACAACAACAAAACAAGTTTATTAAAATTATATTAATTTCAAATAAAACAAAAACATTAAAAATATAACAAGGTATTTCCGGTTTTCGGGAAGCAAATTTAACGAAAAAATTGTATGTTTTCTTATCTATTTACTTATTACAAGTAAAACTTTTGAAAACGTTTAAAAAGTAATGAACAGCTACGAGAATAATGACCTTAAACTAATACGCAAGAAAAAGATTATAATTCAACAAGTATAGAGAGCTGCCAGTTATTTAATCTTCTAAAAATCACGGGGCAGCCGGAATTTTCACTTGTGATCTCGGGACAGCAACTTCTTCAGCAGCTGGCAGAGGCTCGAGTGTTGGACCACCGGAGAGTTCCCAAGCGGGACATACATGCGGCCCTGTTCCGAGATTAGCAAGCTAGTTGGGATGCGTCCACCTGCCCTTGGTGCACGCATCGTCTTATCGCGGATATAAAGCCGTGAGCCAGTCGGAGGCTTGGTGAGCTGAACTAATGGTTCATGCAATTCTTGACCGGTCATGGGGGTCTTCCGCGCCTACCTGTGTGGTAGGAGGAGGGCTTGGTGGATCCTACTCTGGGGATTTGAGGCGGGCGCAAAGTGAGATTCGATCGGCGAGACGAGACGTGAAGGTCCGTTAGAGTAAAGGACACTCCTCTGGGCTGTGTAATACTTAATTATAGGATCCGGCCCGGGGGAGAAGAAGAAAAAATCTTCTAAAAATGCATACTATATAAATCTATACAGGAGAATAAATAATTTAATTTTAAATGAATAAAAAAAAAACAAAATGTCCTTTCCTCTGTGTTACGGGTTCATTATTTAAAAGGAACGTATTTTAAATAATATAAAATTGTTAATTATTGTTTGGGCAATAGTGCTCGAGCTATATTACCAGAATGAAATCCGTACTTGTTCGAGTACTTAGAAATTCTAATTCATAGCGAATTAGCAAATAAAGATACCAAGTAGACAGTATATATAATGTAATTTTCGAATAGATAGGGGTAGTGCACTACTTTATACTTTCTATCTAAGTATTTTTTTATAGCGAAGACGTTCGAAAGAGGACTCACCTGACGTATAAGAGACGCAAATCAATGTTCCTTACCTGAGAACAGTTGGAAGATGTTCGACTTATACGGCCGAATATCACTTGCAATTCGGGAAAATTATAATGGCGAAGTGGTACAGAATATTCGGTTCGATGAAATATACGTCATGAAACGACTTTATACGTTATCTAAACGACTCGCTTTTCTGAAGCCTATTCTGGAATTTTAATTATTCTTTGGAGCGTCCGTGATATTATCAGAAGTCAAATGGTCTACAATCATTAAAAATATGTACTGAATTGAAAAAGATAAACTCTCACTTAGTATTACGACTATATAGTGTATTATCAGTTATAATAACCAAGCGGCTGGATCGCTGTATCTCCGAATTAGATACGAGGTAAGAGATTCTTTAGTGCTATTTATCGGAAGAAACAAAATGAGCGATCTGTGCAAAAGAACGATCTTCTCACTTACATTAAACATTTCAAACTATATATATATTTTTATACAGGTTCTTCTTACGGTGTACGTGCACACTGAGAAAGGATATTTTGAAATTTCGAGTTTAAAGGGGTTAAAATGGAGTAACAATGAACTGTATTACTATTTATTAATTTCTCGGTAACAAATGAAGATATCAGTTTGGCTTTTTATACATGTACTCTTCATGCGAATATCTAAAAAATAAATTTCTAATTTCTAGATTTTTCGAAAATCGACCTTAAAAGAGGTAAAGAAAGGTAGAATATTTTGATTAACAATTACAAATTTAACAATTTCAGACTATGCTAAACGAGATATTCATTAGTTTTGGACTTACAAATACTCTTTAAATAAATTTAAAAACCATTTTCGGGTTTTTTTGAATTCAATTTTTTTAAGGGGTGCGACAGTGTACGCTGTGTGACAGCGGCAGCCCAATCAGCACAGCCACTGTTAGTTTTATTGTATGTGCGACGCAGATTGGTTACATCTGACTCTGGTTACTTGACTAATAAACACAGTATAAATAAGATATTGACCGCACGGGAAACGCAAGTAACCTTATAGCGCGGGGGAAGCCGCGACAGAGATGCTAGTATATATATATCAAACATATCATCAATGTATCGATTTCCGGTTACTCTGTATCGTGTGTCGTATAGTATTATTACAAGAATATAGTTATTTATTATTTTGTACACGTTTTAGTGTTGGGTATTAATTACTGTTATTATTGGCGTTTTATTATTTACACGTAAATAATTTATATATTATTCCAATAGGAACCGTAAAATTATTTAGGATCTCAGACATTACCGAATATAAAATGCGCGCATCACACGTTTTCACGGATACATATTTATAAGGTTTCTTAAAATAAAATATTTAGCTGATTTAAAATATATTGTAAAATTTTATTAACGAAATTATTTATTTTTCAAGGGGGTAAAATAATGGAACAGACGAACGAAGCTGTAATTCAGTTTTTTGGTAGGCTTTCGAGCGGAACCCTATATCTGGATCCGCAACATCTTGAACATAGAAATAAAGCACAAAAATAAAGTAGCTGATGCTTGCAAGACTACAACGAGCTTTTAATTTCAGTTGCAATTTGAAAGATTTAAAGAAAATATCTAAAATGGCAAATTTTATCAAGAGAAGAAATTGCTAATTTTTTCTCGGTTTTTAAAAAGTGTTATTTTTACCGAATGCAAATATTCAGCTTAAGGGTACATCATGAAGAGATAGTTGTAAACAAAAATTCATACATTAGTAGTACCTATTTAATAGAATATTCGTCGAATTAACGAAGAACATTTGTGTACGCATGTAGTTTCACTTAAAATGTCGACGTGATCGTTATCAAAATAGACAATTAAAATTTTGTTTGCACAATCTGAGATTATTAAATATATATGTATATGTACATTTTTATCTTTAGAAATATACAACAATATATCATTAAGTTAGTTAAATCCAAAAGCGATTTATGTTTATGGCGGTATAAATGCGGTAAAAGCATAAAGGTAAAGCCATCTCTCTATATTGAATGGGTCGTTAGCATAGAGCGATAGGTGCGACTCCGAGGGACTTAATGTGACATCGGATAGGTATAGATATCGAATGTAGGGCAAACGCACAAGCAAAACAGTATATGTTTGTACGATCACCATCACCATGGTAATCGATTCAACAGTACCGCATGGTGGGGAGAAAACTAACCGGCGCATGCGTATTATAAAACATCAGGCCTGGTCCATCCTCTAACAATAAAAAATTTCCCTATAGTTAATAGTAACAAAAAAAAGGAGAGACAGAAAAAGAGAGACTGGGTGACGAAACTCTCTACAGATTCTGAAACCCCGTCCCTTACAATTCTATTATGCCAGACCATGTTTCACAGCAACTTAAAAGTTGACAAAAAACTTGACTTGAGATGAAAAATACTAACACCAGGTAATTAGTTAAAATATTAATGCTTTCTACGCATATAACAAACAAAAATTAGTCTAATATATTTTACCATTATTATAATTATTTTTTCAATTATACCTATGTTCTTTTATTTAAATATAAATTATAACAGAGAATTTTACAAAAATAAACCAGATAGTACTTCATTCTCTGTGCAATATACATCTTTCTGGAAAAAATATGATTAAAAGATATTCTTTATACATAAATAAAATAAATTAAAATTCAACCTTATCAAAAATTCGTCTGTTTTTTTTCTAGTACTTTCGGTCATTTGACCATCGTAAGTTTTTTTTTTCAATTTAAAAGTATTAAGATTAAAATTAAAATTAACATTAGATTAAAAAAGTTATAAAATATTAAAATCGTAACTGCGACTTTCCTACATAACGGACGTAATTACTTAAACAATATGACGACCGGTTATTATGATTCTAATATTTTATAACTTTTTCAATCTAATTATGTTAATTATCTTAATACTTTAAAATTAAAAAAACTTCCTGATGATGGTTGAATGACCGAAAGTACTAGAAAAAACACAAAGGAATTGTTGGTAAGGTTGAATTTTAATTTATTTTATTTACATATAAATAACCTTATATACTAATGGTAATATGCTCGAAAAATTATCTTTTCTTTTTTCTGAAAAAACAAATACAATATTAATTTTTAATAATCTTCTCATAAAATTGAATTTTTTTAAAAATATTTTTTATTAATTTTTTGGGTCAACAGTTATTTGATACGACACTAATTTTGTTTCTTATCAATGCTACTTTTTTAATCCCAACATATTTGTTTTAATAAATATGTTGCAATTTTAATAAATATGTATACAACCTCAATATATGTTTTATATATTCCAATCTTTAGTTTTCTTAACAGGTTTTACTCTCTACACATTCTTCTATTAATAAATTAACAAAATCTGGATGTGTGTATATATAATCCACAAATATATTTCGACCCTAAACAAGATTCTTTCTTTCGTTTAATTACTTTTTAACTTTAACAACCCATCTAATTTGAAAAATTCTATGTTACACTCATTTTAAACGTCTTTCTTATCTTTTCTATTTCTATTGTCAAAGTTTCGGTACCTTACAGAAATAAATTCAAAAAAATATTTAAAAAAAATTCTTGCTAGATCTATGGGTGACACTAACAAACATTTTGTATTCTTTGCTTGTAATATGTTCCGCTTACATTTTTATTTTTTAATATTTTAAAGATCACGTACGTAAGCCAGGCGTAATAAAATAAATAAAAGCTGAGAAATGAGAAGGAGAGAGTAATTTTCGTATTTTTTTTTTTTTTAATAAGGTCCAACCATACTTTAATCAAATTAATTAATTTCGATAATTTATTTTGTATAAGAAATTTCTAGGATTTAAATTAATTATCCGTGAATCAATACATAAATCACATTGTTGATTTAAAGAATTCTTCATCATTACTTATATTCGGATTATTATAACATAATGATAAATATATATTCTGGTATTATAATAAAATTCAAAGAAACTTCGCACAAAATTTAAGAAAACTGGGTGCTAAAACTGAAGTACAACAATAATACAAATTCCCGCATTCCAGAGAGCCTTAGCCCACCACAATGGTAGGATGTAATATGTCATATGCTAAATTTTTCATTCTCTCGACCCAATTCGACACATCGTGCAAATATTTTGCACTAAGTTCTTGTTTTAATTTGCTTTTCCAAAGTACATTTGAAAAACAAGTGGTATCGAAAATACCACTTGTATAATTTCGAAATCATAGTTTATTTATTGTAAACGGAATCTTCCGAAATTTACGTACGGGTGGCCAATTATACGTTAGAAGAACAGTCGTTTCCTACAGAACGATGTTTGTTGTAATTTATTATATTACTTTAAATACGTATGAAAAGGAAAATTAATTTTTTCCAAGTTTTCTTTTATTTTTTTACAACGTACTTTTAGTCAGAAATTTAATTTTTACATAATTATTTTCTCGTGCTATTGCGCAATTGATTTACAGAAAGATTATTGTCTGTTTAAATGTCTAATGATTGCATATTATCTCGAAACAAAATTTTGAAATTAATGTGTTTTATAATGGTTTATTATTTTTTATTAAGAGGAATTTTATCAAGTGGAATATGTATAATTATTTCAAGTAAGATGACACGAGCTATTTTTATTACCTTATTTTTCTCTCTATAAAACGGCGTTCAACGTTTTCTCTTTTTACTGATATTTATAAGAGCAATACGTAAACAGAAAAATATAAGGGAAAATATTTATATAATTTAAGGGTATTTACATTAATTTCTATTACTTATTTTTATTTATAACTTCGGTAAAATATTTTTTTTTAAATTTCGAATGATTTCAACTACAAGATCCTATAGATTTTCTAATTGTAAAAACACATACAGACACACACACACACACACACACACACACACACACACACACACACACACACACACACACACACACACACACACACACACACACACACACACACACACACACACACACACATATATATATATAATTGTTGTGGAACACTACTTTAATTGAAATTGAACTGATAATTATTATCTATCTGGTATAGCAAAAAAATATTGTAATATTGCATTTATATTTGAATTTTTTAAGTCAAACATAGGCGATTTCTACAGTTAGAATAAATACAAGAAGATAAATACATGTAGAAGATAGGGGCTATGCTTTCTGAGATAAAGAGTAAGATTAAAAAAAAAATTTTCAATATGTATACAATGTATGCTTATAACAGTTTTAAGTTGTAATATATATTTTATGGAAGCGTTACATTATTCTTTTTTTGAAGAAGAAATAAAAGTATTTCCACGTTTCTTCCAAATTAAAGAAAAAGATGGGGAAAAAGGTTTTAATAATTTGAAACGGATTGTACAGTTTTATAGCGTTGAATGTCTCATTTTTAATTCTAAATATAAAGGAAGTTAACAATTTAGGAGGTTTTCTGAGAGCACCTTATTTACGGAAAATAAACTAACAGTATACTATTTTTGTTATTAATATTGACAAAACGTTTATTAAAATGTTACTTAATTGTAGTAGCTGCCTTCTAATTAATAAAAATATCCACATATTAATTCAGATATCTTTATAAATAATCATACTAAACAGGGTTACAATACTGGAAACATACAGATACAGCTTCTAACGATTTAACAAGTATTCTAGAAACGCCTTTTTTTGACAGGACAAACATGTTGTAGGTCTTTTTTGCAACAAATAAATGTAATATTTTAAATTTAAATTATTTCCTATAAATTATTTTAGCTACTTTATTGAAGTAATATTCAATGTAATAATAAGTAGGAAGAAAAAAACAAATATTTTGCTATAGGAGAAAGCTGTTACAATGAGGTTTTAAACCTCCAGCATTTATGGACAAGACATTACTGATCAACGAATTTTTTAATCATGATTTTATATTAATAACAGCACGCCTAGGCGCTTTGGGAAAAGTACAAACGTGGACACATATTACGTGGTTGGTTGAATTAAGTGTTAACAACTATGGAACCAAAATGAAAAAAAACAGATAATTTTAAGATTTTTTCACGGTGGTATAATAAAGTTAATGAATTTATAATGAATTTTTAGATATATATAAAGATGTGAACTATTCCAAACTTTTTAAAAACATTGGAGGAATACCCGGTAATCTATGCAGACTTTAAGCGGTTAAGGAGGAGACGCTGGGAGGAATTTATAAGAAGTTACATGGTGGAAATATATACTTCGCACGAATACTTACTGAATACTAATTGTTTGAATGAAAAAAAAAACTACATTTAACCGTTATTATTTTCACTATCAAAGTGTTAGTTAAAATTCTGTCGACTTAGAATGTGATATGTTAATATCTTTAGAATTGTTATCAAAGTATCAAAGTAATATAAATATACTTATTTATATTTTAATAAAAAAGGGAGATTGTCCTTATAGACGAATTCGACAAGCCTGTGCAGGATGCGATTTTTCATGCTGGTGAAGATATTAAAAAAAAATTTAATGTTTATTGAAAATTTCATTAGCAGTTTGTTAAAAACCAGTGAATTTGTAGAACAAGCACTCCTTACCGGCTGCCTAAGACTCTCAGGTGACCTATATAATATTCGTCATTTTTCTTTTAATGACCATCACCTTTTAAAAGAATTTTACGGATTTACAGCAACTGAATTGAAAAATTTAGCAAGAAAATTAAAATTCTAAAATGAATAAGGCACTGTAAGAGGATGGTATGATGGATATACGTTAATGTTAGTAAATTTAAGGTATATAATGATGGTCCATTGTTAATTATATACAGTTAACGAATATTTCATAATTACTGGGCGCAAGAGGATTTTCATATAAATTTAAAAACACTTAAGTGGATATCTATATCGCAAAATTAATTCAGTCATTTGGAATAATTTGATAAATGTAACTAGCGCTATGATATGTGGTTCTTTTAAAGGATCTAGGTGGTACTTCAAATAGTATAGAATTAGATTCTAAAGAAATAGATTTATATTTAAATTTTCTGTTAGATTTAGGTTATTTTATCTGCGTTGAAAAGCATAATATATTGGATAGAACTATAAAGGCATTAAAAATTCCTAACTTGGAAAATAGAAATGAAATCAGTAGACTGTTACAGGAAATACAAATTATGAAAAAAAAATCTTGAATTTGATCGTTTCTCGAGTAATTTTCTCAGTCATTAATAGACTTAGGAAAAAAAGAAAATTCATACAACAATTTTTTAGAGTAAGATTGATTGAGCATGGACTGAGTCACCGAAACCGTTTTCTAAGAAAAGAAGCTGATTTAGAAGGTACCATGAGTAATTTGCCGTATTGTGCTACTGAATTGATTGACGTTGAAGTTCAACGCACAATTAATCGTAAATTTAGTAACATGATTATAATAAGAAAATACTTTACTGGAATAATAACTGAAATTAAATACGGTCGAGGAGCTTCAACATACATAGGTCTTAACCAAATCGTCAATAACAGATATTATAATGTATTTGACGAATCTTTTAAGGAGAAAGTTAATAAATTCTTTTTTATAGAATTTCATGCAAGTAAACCGAAACAGTTTAAAAACGTTTAGTTTAAGCTACCTATACAATACTACAGATATCTCCAATGTACTTAATGTTACTATTTAGATACTATTCATCCACATGTAATCTTGTTACTGTTTTTATTAGATTAATATTTTAATTCTCAAGTTGTACATGGCATTTTAATTTTCAAGATATAATATATATAGCTGTACAGAAAACCTAATTATACAATATTACAGATATCTCTAATGCTATTAATCATAATATTAAATATTTTTCATCAATGTTGTAATTTTCGTTCGATTAAATGTATTCTTTCTTCTTACTAATTTCTCCGCAATCAATACTTTATTTTAATTAAAAATCGGGTTTCTCACTTTTACACAGACAGTTTAAAAAAAAAACCAATATACTTAAAAACGCACTAAAAAGTAAAAAAAATAATACTTTTTCAGCAATTTTTTTTTAAATTTCTAAAACCAGATATCCAGTTTGGGTAAGTTATTGGGAGAAAACTAGAGAAAAAATGTTTAATAAATAAGATCCTCTCGTTTTTTTTTTGTTATATTTACACAATAAATGTAAATTTTTAGCTAACTAAATAATATAAAATATATTTTGAAATATAAGCCAAACCATTAATTTAAAGAATATTGAAAAATTACTATATATATATATATATGAATTTCCATAACTAAAAAATCGATAAATAAATAGTATTTTTTTTCTTCTAGTATGAAGAAAAATTTTTAAAAACCACACAGAACAAAAAAATGATATAGCAAATGATTTATATAAATAAACCCTTTAAAACCCAAAAATTATAAAGAAATAATTTTAGAATTAAAAGGGAGAATATAGAAATATTCATCCTTAAATAATCAAAAAATAAATAATCCATCAAAAATATAAAATATATATATATATGTATAAACAAACGAAAAATATTTATATAATTACAAAAAAAATTAATGCAAGGAAAAAAATTAGAAAAATAGAAAATAAATCATACGAAAAGTATAAATCAAAGTTAAAACTAAAACAAAAAAAAATAAAATAAAATAATGAAAAAATGACATCTCTAAAATACAATACCTTCAATAAAACCCAGAAAAAAAGGAATGCAACATAAACAAATTAAAGAAACAAAAGGCATTATACTTACATAAAGTTATTGATTAATTAAACCCTCTACATAACGAACATCCTGATTACCAAAAAAACAATGTGTAAAAAGACCAGAACGTAAAAAAGAAGACGTTTAAAAATAGCATGAATTAATAAACGAAGAAAACAAAGATTTAAAAAACAGAAACAAAGAATAAAAAATACAAATTTGCCATTATCTATAAAGTCTCAAACGTTATCTATCTAAACAACGGTGGAGACATTCGCAATAACAGAACGTTAAGTCGACACAATTTTAAACTACGTCGACCACTGTTATTTTGTATTTCTTTACATAAACAAATTCACACGACAAATAAGTTTTAGTTTTAATAAAATTATAACATAAACATTTTTTAGTTCCTGATGATGGAATTTTATTCTGAAAGCGCTCGAACACATATATAAAAGAATTGTTGGTAAGTGGGTTTTTTAATTATTAATCATATAATCAAACCAACCGCCCATGCTTGATAAAATTATGAAAATTAATATTTCTCATTAATAATAGAATCTTTCGTCAAATTAAATAAAAAAACCCTTTTTTCAAGTTTTTTTTTTTTTACATTTGTCCCCTTAGATTCTTTTGCAGTAATTCGTCCTGAACAAGTGAAATATCCTAAAAATTTTCAACCGGAAAGAAGTGGAATAAAATAAAAAAAATGTCCTCTTCATTTTCATGTTAATTTTTTTATTTCAATCTTTAAATGTTAATAAATAATATTATATTGAATTGAAGATTATATATACTTTTATTGTCAAAGGAGAAACAACTATAACTGTAAGGAGGTATATAAAAAAAAAAGTGCAAGTAGAAAACATATATAAAAAAGTAACAAACTCTAGTATAAAAATCTACAGAATCTAGTAAAAAGAGTAAAAATCTAGTAAAAAGAGTAAAAATCTAGTAAAAAGAGGATAATAAATTTTCCGACCGGACAATCAAGATTCTTGAAATCTCACCGAGAAAGAAAGACGTTTAAAAAATCCTCCGCAGCGCAATATAAAATTTCTACAGTCTCGATTAAATCTAATAAAATCCTAAATCTAAGATCTACGTTATAGACAGGTAGCCACGTAAACCTAACCAGCTTCTCAGCTAAATTTTATAAATATTTAATTAAAGTTCTTTATTTTACTTCTACGATGAATATTTTACAAGCTGAATTTATGCCAGCATATTTTTCTCATTACTTATCGAAGTAATGAAAAAATTACGGTAGTATCAACCACCGTAAAATAAAGTTATTCCTAGCATAAAAAAAAATTATTTGAGATCTTTATTTTGAAAATTAATGAATATTATAGATTGAATGTTAATTTAAAATCGAACACACAAGCCATCGCTGAAATTCTAACACTTACAAAAAATTATTAAGTCCAAAATCCCCTTATTCTTTCTTACGGTAATAAAAGTAATGTAATGACATTTCTCACATAACTTTCAATTTTCCAATACGGCGGCCAGGTATAAATATTTTCAAAAATAATCCCTACCTTTCAGGCAATTAGAAACATTTTTTAAAAACATATCGCTTAAAAATAAAAATATTTGGGTTAATTTCTTCCAAAACTAAGCATTTAGGAAACACAATTGTTCAAATATTGATAAAATTATTTTTTGTGCATTTGTGAAAGGAGTTTTTATCGTTAAATTTTTTGTCAGTTTAGAGCCGTAACCGTTGAAGCCGACCCGACACGAGTCACTTCATTTCAGAAAGCGGCACAGCTTCTGAAGAAAAAAGTTATTCAATACAGATTTACCAGGAAAAGTGAGAAATCAATTTATGTCTTCTGCTCGGACCCGAATGGATTCTTGCGCATCAGATTTTTTTTTTTAGGGCGAAACACGCTTGTTCGTTTTCAGCGCTCGGAGTAAAATAAATAAAAAAAAGGTTTAACAAAAATTAAATGTTAAAAAAAAACTAAAAAGGAAACAAACAGCTAAAATAACATTAAAACCAAAAAAAAACTACAATATTCAAAAACAAAAACCAAAACTTACAACTAATAAGAAAAACAAAATACCACAAAACTTACAACTAAAATCACAACCTGAATAATAACAAGAGAAAAAAATTTAAAACGAAACAAAGAAAAAACAAGCAAAAAAATATAAAATTTAAATAAAACAAATAAAATTCAACAAAGTCCGAGAGGAGTGTATGGGCCCCTCTCGGAAAACAGAACACTAAAGAAAACAATCTTAAAAAATTAATAAAAACAATATTAAATTCTATGCACTACACTGATCCGTCGCAGAAATAACAAACACCCGGCTTAAAACCTCCTTGTCATTGCCCAGGATTTGACGAATGTTCCTGGGCAACTTAAATTTACGTTAGGCCACATAACACGTGCAATCCACGAGGATTTTAGGCGAGGATGTTAGGATGCACAGTTAGACGGCAGTCGTATCTTATATGTAGTGGTGCATTTTCCATTGACATCAGGTACCCGTGAGTGGCTCTCGTATATCCTATCCGCAATGGGCAGAGGATAACTTCCTCTGGATTAAGATCAGATTTCAATCCTGTAAGAGGATTCTGTTATCACCTACAAAAACATGACAAATAGACGAACTGTATGGGAAACCGTTTACAAAATTTAACAAAAATACTGAAAAGTACGTAAAAGAGACAAAGATTTAAGAAATCTTAAATTTAAGAAGTCTATTCATTTTGGTTCATTAACTTAATTCACTAAAAAAAAAAACGCCAATATTGAGCGCTAGTTTGAATCTCTGACGGAATGCCTTATAATGCACACAGTGAAGGAGAATGTGAGATGTCATCATGCAACAATTATCAAGGAAAACAATGCATCAACAATAACAAGTGGAATCCGTACTTTGATACGGGAGCTCCCAACACCATGTCGCCATGGAATTACAGTAAAAGATGACAATTCACGGTGAATAGCTCGCATTCTTGATCTTCACGGCTATACAGAAACTTTAATGTTTGTTCTTTACTACTACCGACCGCTAACTCTGCACACTGTCCTCGACCAACACTTCACAACCAAGTAAGATCGAAACGATCAATTTCAAGTATGTCAGTTACATTTAACATCTTGCACTCGTGTCAGCGACTGGCTACATAATAAACACGACAAACTCTCAAAGAAATCATTCCGACCGTTTTTCCTTTTGCTCCCGGGATGATTTACTTATGTCACAACCACAGAAATAACTGGAAGAAACAGTCGAGAGGAGCAAATTAATAGACCATTTTCTGTTACGAAATACTATATTATATCCAGTATCTCGACTATTAAGCTATTAACTATGGTTTTTAACAGCTATATTATTAACGTATAATAAGCCTACAGTTACAAATAAAAACATGAAGTTTAACCATTATGATAATTACGTTTTATTACCCCACTCTAACTGCCACGGTGTTTATTTTTAACTTCGATAATTTTTTTTTATTGCTTTGCAAAATGCCGAACACATTAAGCGATTTAACTAAAAGAAATAATAAATCATTTATTTTTATCTGGAATACCGGCAATCATTTTTAAGGGTTAAACAAGGACTAAGTAAAAGTATCTTTAATAAATGACTATTTTTATTTATTTCAGGAATTGTATTTAATCAGATTCTTAGTATAAAATCACATAAAAAATAACATCTTTAACAAATCGTTCTAAATATATTTTATGTAAATAGGTCAAGCGATTTTTCTTATAACAAAGGGATAAATGTTTGTTAATTTTTTAAGTGACTTTTAAAAAGGATCAGGTTAAAAGGTTTTCTTTGGTATTGTCTTAGTCAGTTTTTCAGATAACTTAATTTGAAAAATTATCCATCAAAAAGTTACATCGTGCACGTAGACTTTATAATTTTTCATTTTATTATCGCTCTATAGCACTGAGTAGCTATCGAGAAGTGATATGTATAATCGGATCTCAAAAAAATGCCCACGCAAAAATTCACGGAGAGTAGTCGACAAACAACGGTAACATCACTTTTGTCTTTTCTTCCCATTTTTTCCCCTGAAGTAAACTTTAAGAGAAAAAATTAATATTTACGGAGATATAACTGGTTGAAAAATAAACGTGTCCGTCATTTTATAATTTGCGAAGGTATTTTAAGTCCAGATTTTTTTCTAATTTTATAACTTTATTACAAAGACCCTTACCAAATATTAATGTGATTCCTCTATCCGGATTTAAGATATAAACTTTTAAACTTTTATGTAAAAATAACAAAATGGCTGACAGAAGGAAAACGAAGGATAAATTGCCATTTTTTTCTAAAGATATTTTTTGTTTAGTTCTACAAGTAGAACCCGAAAAAGTATAGCCAGCCCACCAATTTAGAAACTCCTGTACGTATGTCTATATATATATATATATATATATATATATATATATAAATATATATATTATATATATTTTTAATCCACCACCATTATATATATTTTTAATCCAAATTAATTATATATGTAATTTATTATATAAATTATATATATATATATATATATATATATATATATATATATATATATATAGAGAGAGAGAGAGAGAGAGAGAGAGTGAGAGAGAGAGAGAGAGAATGAGAGAGAGGTATATAATGGTGTGTGTGTGTGTGTGTGTGTGTGTGTGTGTGTGTGTGTGTATATAAACACATACATATATTTATCACTTTCGTTCATTCGTTTTCGGGGTGGTTGTTTTTTTTTATTTCATTCTCACCTTGTTTCATCAACTGTTGTTTATTTATGACTTAAAATAACATTTTCGTTAAATTTCAGTACTTTCTAATAATCTAGAAAAACATTTTTTAGAACGAAAAGACGAAGGAACTAGGAATTGTATACACAACGTACTGGGAAATAATCATTACAAAAATATAAATAAACGTAGATTAAAAATTACTATGTTTATCTAATGAACCTAATTTAATGAAACTTTCTAATTACTTAATGGCAGTAATAATTTTAAAGTTAAAGCTAAAATTTTAAGCTCCGTGTAGTTACATACCCGGATTAAATATATACAGTACAACTAAAATTTCTATTCTTCGATTTAATTGTATCCCATTACCTTACGGTCTGTTAACTCATACCAACCACGGCTTTTAATTCGTACTCTCTTCAGTGTTTTAAGATACGAAAATCCACAACAAAATACGAGATCTTGAACGGTAATTAAATTTTACTTTACTAATGAGGATTTAATTACAGTTCTGCAAAAAGGAAAAAACAAAACAAAACGAAACATTGTGTATAAATAGTAATGAAATTATAAATAAATTAAAATAAAGTTTCATAATTCTAAATAAATTAAATATTTAAAGAGGAAGTTTCATTCCACATTAAATTCGAATTAAATCATTTAAAATAAAAGTATTGAAGTAACTAATGTTGTAATTTTCCACTTACAAAAAATGAAAAATTAAAATGACGTATTTTGGGAAAAGACAGAATTATATCCAAGAGTTGTGGATTTCTAAAGGAGAAAATGAATATCCGATCTCAATGAATAATAATAAAAGATATTCAATTAAAATATGAATAAAAAAAATATTTTTGCAAAAACAAAAACATGAGAAGATATGTGATTCAAAACCAAGAAGTCAACCCTAGGGTCATTCCCCCTACATCACTTTAAAAGGGATCATTCAGCACTCTTCTATTCTGTTGTCCTTACACACGCGGCCGGTCAGGCACGTTTAAAATTGGGAATTCCTAGGAAAGAAGTTTACGTGATGAAATAATATATGCAATAATTAAAATCTTTTATTTCCTTAATTTTAAATAGTAATCAAACGGTTAATTAAATTAACTTAAAAAGAATAATGAAACAAACAAAAAAACTGCAGTTTATTTGATTTCCAAGGTCCCATACGCAGGAGCAAAGAGAATAGACTTTCTTTCTTTTTCCTGTTTAGCCTACGAGAATTACCGTTCAAGTATTACTTCAGAGGACGAATGAGGATGATAAATGAAGTGCAGTCTTGTACAGTCTCAGTTCGACCATTCCTGAGATGTGTGGTTAATTGAAACCCAACCACCGAAGAACACCGGTATCAACGATCTAGTATTTAAATCCGCCTTTACTAGGACTTGTGCCTTAGATTTCTCGACTTCCAAATCAGTCTTCCAAATCAACTGGGAAGACGCGTTAACCACTAGACCAACCCAGTGGGTTAAAAAAGAGATTAGACTTGTGGAGAAGAAACAACTTACTAGGTGTGCTCTAAATATAACCTCTCAAAACAATGCTTTAGTGAGTTGTCTCACTTGCATTAAAAATATATAGCCGCCGAACAAGAACAGTCCACTTATAGATATTGTATTCTACAACGTTAACGGTAGAAGTTGATTTATTTTATAAATAATTTAATCAATATATTAAACTTAGAATATTCAAAAAATTTATTCATACCACAATTTTAGATTCGTCTTGCAACTACATAATTTGAGCCAAATAACGTTCTACCGGTAGAAGTTCGCACCTTCCGGTGGTACAAAACTAAAGGAGACAAACAAGTAAGTGCCACGTTGACGGATATTTATTGTAAAATATATCGTGTAAAATACGCTTTACCGTACGTCATGTGTATTAATTTGTAATAAATTTTCTTAAAAATCAATTAATCTGTTTCTTTAAATCTACAGTACACATAAGTACTGCCCATAATATTATAGAATATAAGTAAACAGAAAAGTATTTTTTGTAATCGGATAGTAGTATAATACTATGCGCGCTATATCTTTGCCAAGTTTGAAACTTTGTAACCTGCTTCATAACAATGGATGAAAAATTTGTAAATCACTTTTTTATTTTCACCTCATACTGATCATTTTTTCAACAAAAAATAAAATAAAAAAAAGAAAAGTAATCTTTTTGACAATCTTTCAGTCTTCTTTGACTTAGCGTTAAACTCACAAAAGAACATACCTACTAATATTTTCTTATCTTCTTGCCAAGTTTTTTCGTTCTTGAAACAAAGAATCTTTCCGTTATCAATAATTTTCGAAATAATAACTACCGTAAGGTGGTTCAGAGGATGTCATGCATGAATATAAATGAACTGTGGTCTTGTACAGTCTCAGGTCGACCATTCCTGAGATGTGTGGTTAATTGAAACCCAATCATCAAAGATCACCGGTGTCCACGAGCTAGTATTCAAATCCGCGTAAAAGTAACTAGTACCTTTATAACCTGGATAAGAAAATGTGTAATAATTAAAGGTAACCGGTAACGGGGTTCAAAAATGACTTGAAAAACATATTTTTAGCAATATCATTTTATCAACTTCTAAGGAGGAAAAGGTACCGTAACATTGAATAAGAGAGGGCTGCGTTGTGAATCGCCGCCTAATAATAAAAGGCCTTGGTTTAATCATTTTTTTACAACAATAATTATAAAAGATGGAGCAGAGGAACGCATGTTTTTTAAATCGCTACTACTCAGCGACGAGTGGGGGTACTGATCTTCGGCGACCTCTGGCTGACAGCTCAGATTACACAGTTTCAGTCGTTATGGAGCATTGGAGCATAGAACATCGTGAGTCTGCTGTCGAGCAATCTTTTAGTAACAATGATTCTGTGGTGAGGGTTCAACGTCTTTTCCATGGAAATTTAAATGTCGAACGACGAGGTGTAGTTCCAGATCGAAACACCATACTCCGATAGGTTGAGGCGTTTAGAAGTACTGGATCTGTGCTGAAGATCTGGCCTTCCCCGTTCAATCCGAACTCCGGAAAACGTAGACAGAATGAAAAAGGCAGTTCTTGCTAGTCCGAAACAATCCACTAGGCGACAGGCTTTAACGCTGGTATGTCACGTCGTTCGCTTCATCGCATTTTACACGGTGATCTCAAATTTTACTCGAATTTCACACTACAAAATAATGATCGTCCAGCAGCAAACTGAAAGGGATTTTGTACAACGCAAAGAATTTTGTGGCATAATGAACGACCTTATAATGATGAGTGACGAAGCCAATTCTGGATTCGTCACTCAATTATTCTGGTTTGGTCATAGCCATCTGGATGACTATGTTAATATACAGAATTGTTGTTACTAGGCGTCGGATAACCCACGTGAACTACACCAAAAACCTCTTCACAGCTCAAAAGTAACAGTGCGCTGCGGTATCTCCAAGATAGGGATTGCTGGTCCTTACTTTTTTGAAGAGGGAGGAAACGCAGTTACAGTAACATCAGCGCGCTACATCGACATGATAAACAACTTCTTGCGTACAGAATTGGAAAAGCATTGGGTGAACACCATAGAAATGCATTCCAACAGGATGGTGCCACAGCTCATTCGGTAAGAGCATCGATTGAAGTGATTTGACATGTGTTTCCTGGACAAGTCATTTCACGATTCTCCGACGTTTCTTGGCTCCCACGCTCTCCCGATTTGTGGCTTCTTTTTGTGGGGCTACCTTACATCAAGAGTGTATGTGAACAAGTCACACACAATCGAAGATATGCAAACAACTTCCATTCGTCAAAAAATTGAAGTTGTGTCGAATGAAATGTTGGAGAAAGCCGTGCAGAGCTTTGAGAGGCTCCGAATTTGCGTCCGACAAGAAGGACGTCATCATCTTACTGAAATTATATTCCGAACTTAATTAAGGTATGTTGATTTCAAAAATGCAATAAAAATATTATTTAATGAAAATATTTTTTTTCTATAATTAAAACAACCGACGTTATGACGTTATCTAGTACTGAAAAACATGCGTTCCCCTCTGCTCCACCTTTACATTGCCCGCAGTGGTGTGGAATATCTATTAAAATAGAAAAATCTATTATTAAAATATATATATATTAAAAATTAAGAAACTGAAAAATTTGTTAAAATTAAATTAATTTTGTGTTCGAAATAATCGAAGGTATAAACCAGAAATGTTTCTTTCATATAATAAAGGAAATAATTCGGAAAAATCCTATATGAACTTAACAAAAGGACTTAAAAAAATGCCATAAATGTTTCAACTTCAGTTATTAATTACATAAGAATTAGAGAATCACGAGTTTTATGAAATATTTTTGACAAAAAAACACAAAACAAATAATATAATAAAGGATAAATATTAATGCTTTATTCTCTCTTAAACAACACTAAAGTCAAATCTGAGAGGGAGATACAGCCGCAGACAAAAGAAGAGTTACACAAAACAATGAAAACATTACGCGTTAATAAATCCTTTTGTTGCTGCAGTTTAAACTTTCCGCACTAATAATATAAATTCAGTTTCCTAGCAAGTACCACTCTCTACTCGCTCTTTCTCTCTCTCCCTCTTTTTTAACATATATATTTATGTTCCTTTCTCTTGGGTAACAATGCCAAAAACTAGCAACAGAAATAAATATGAGCATGTGAATGAATAAACAAAATATTTATGGCTGACATAAATCATAACACCATCTAATAATTATTATCAACTCAAAAGACGAGACCTACACTAAGTCTTCAGACGTCACCTTGAAAAGATAAAACAAAAACTACATCTGCGTACGGGAACGTATTAGCAAGGGTATAAAAATGCACCCACAAAAACGATCACGATTCAATTGTTACAACATATGACTACTCACAACACTAGAAAATAAAAAAAAAGATATTTTACCAAAACGTTGACCAGATATCGCTTAAGTTTTATGGCATTCGCATACAGACTAAAATCTAACCCCTCTGGTGATGATAAAATATAAAAATTTGATTTTAACATGCAATTATATCTTTATGTAACTTGAAATCAAAGAGATGACATTAAAAGTTTGTGAATTTTCTCTCATTTGCCTAGGATTAAATAGAAAAAAATATTTACGATTTAAGAATGTGTGCAAACCTTAGGGAAAAAATCATTGGTAATGTTTTTTTAACAACTAAAAAGTTCAACTTGAGGGAAAATGGACTTCCTGGGTCGACAGGTATAGGTAAAAGTAGTATACATAACATTTCTTTTAAAACATCAATACCCATAAATAATATTCAGAAATAGCGCTCCCCAAATACCTTTTAACTATACTTTTTTTTTTTTGTCTTCAGTCACTTGACTGGTTTGATGCAGCTCTCCAAGATTCCCTATCTAGTGCTAGTCGTTTCATTTCAGTATACCCTCTACATCCTACATCCCTAACAATTTGTTTTACATATTCCAAATGTTGTCTGCCTACACAATTTTTTCCTTCTACCTTTCCCTGCAATATTAAAGCGACTATTCCAGGATGCCTTAAAATGTGACCTATAATTCTGTCTCTTCTTTTAGCTATATTTTTCCAAATGCTTCTTTCTGCATCTATTTACCGCAACACCTCTTCATTTGTCACTTTATCCACCCATCTGATTTTTTAACATTTTCCTATATTATCATTTCAAAAGCTTCTCATCTTTTCTTCTCAGATACTCCGATCGTCCACGTTTCACTCTCATATAAAGCGACTCCGAATATATACTTTCAAAAATCTTTTACTGACATTTAAATTAATTTTTGATGTAAACAAATTATATTTCTTACTGAAGGCTTGTTTAGCTTGTGCTATTCGGCATTTTATATCGCTCCTGCTTCGTCCATCTTTAGTAATTCTACTTCCCAAATAACAAAATTCTTCTACCTCCATAATCTTTTCTCCTCCTATTTTCACATTCAGTGGTCCATCTTTGTTATTTCTACTACAATTCATTACTTTTGTTTTGTTCTTGTTTATTTTCATGCGATAGTTCTTGCGTAGGACTTCATCTATGCCGTTCATTGATTCTTCTAAATCCTTTTTACTCTCGGCTAGAATTACTATATCATCAGCAAATCGTATCATCTTTATCTTTTCACCTTGTACTGTTACTCCTAATCTAAATTGTTCTTTAACATCATTAACTGCTAGTTCCATGTAAAGATTAAAAAGTAACGGAGATAGGGAACATCCTTGTCGGACTCCCTTTCTTATTACGGCTTCTTTCTTATGTTCTTCAATTGTTACTGTTGCTGTTTGGTTCCTTTAACTGTCCGTTTAACTGTACATAATTTTCAAATTTTAAGTATTTAACTAAGTATAATAAGGTGTAGTTAATATATTACTGAAAGAGGTTCAGGTGATGAAAAATAGAAAAAAAATAAATATATATATATATGTATTCATAAGACAGCAGTGAAATATGAGTAATAAAAAAGTTGTTGCTCTTTATCGAAGGTTCTTTACTTGGTAATGAATGTTACCAGAAGGATTTTTAAAGTTTAATAATATTTTGTTGATTTTGTATAATTTTATTTCAATTATATAGATACAACACAAACACTTTAATTTAAAAAAAGTAAAATTAGAAAATTTTTGAAGATGTCATACAAACATTAATACGAGGGGCATTCACGTCAATCTGGGACTTTTGTTACATTGAGTGTAAATGGAGATTCCTGCGCATTCTGTTGGTTATACACGTAAGGTAAAAGTGTCAGCTATTACCGCATGGCGCGCTGGCGTGAAGCAACGTTAAACAACAACAGTCAGTCGTAAAGAAGATGGGGTCCAAGGTAGTGAATGGACATGTGGAACGGCGCGTTGTAATGAAATTTCTCGTGATTGAAGGCGTAAAACCCGGTGAGGTTTATTCTCGACTCCTTGCACAGTGCGATGATGAGACTCTTTAGTCGCAAAAAAATATTTAAGGTGCTAACGTTTTATAGAAGGCCGTACATCAGTAAGTGACGATCCCAGTCGAGGTGGTTCGGAGCCAACTGTAGTTATTCCCATGAACATTCAGAGAGTGGAAGAACAGATCCTTGATAATCGACGGATAATTTATTAGCAAATTATAGAAGCAATAGATGTGTTATGGGAACTGAAAAAAAACTCATTCACGACCATCTGAAGTTAAGTAAGGTTAGTTGCACGTTAAGTACCAAGAGTGCTTTCTGCTTTCGACTGGCAAAGAAAAATTCAAATCTACAAAGAGTTAAAGCAACGTTTTGACAAAGGACAACTTTTTTTGATCGAATTGTTACTTGTAATGAAACGTGGGTTCATCATTTCACTCCGGAATCAAAACGTGCACTGGAAACATGGAGATACACCACCTTTCAAAAAATGACGAACTGCTTCTGAAGGCAAAGTTATGCCCTCAGATTTTTGGGATAAAAATGGCATCATTCACGTTGATTTTCTAAACTGTGGAGTTAATATTAACTACTGCAAAGTGCAGTAATACATAACTGCAAAGTGCATTCTTCAAGATGTGAATAATGGTCTCAAGAAAAAATGGCCAGGTGCGATCACTAAAGGCGTTCCGTTTCTGCAGGACAGTGCATGACCGCATAAAGCCCAACGCACGACATCCACACTACATGATCTTGGCTGGGAGGTTATTGCCACATCTCCGTACAGTCCGGACCTTGCTCCCAGCGATTTTCATTTGTTAGGGCTCTTGAAATTGTTCCTGGGAGGCCAGCATTTCAACAACAACGATAATTACAACGAGGTTATGCGAAAAATGCCAAATCACTTTCACCTACGAATATTGCTTATATCTTCTTGTTTGGGATAAAAAAATTAATGTTTTTTAATTACATATCGAAATTTTCAATTCATTTTTATTATTTTATAACTTCGAGTGTACAGGGATCGAGAAAACTGAACGAGAGTATAGCCGATAAAGAAAACTGACACTAACCAGTATATTAGAAAGAAATCGACTAAATTTTACAATATAGAAATCGTATATTTTTATTTCATAAAAGTTATCGATTTTACTGTTAAAACCGTTAGATTTCTTGTAATTTTTGTGAAAAATAGATTTAATTAAAATAACGACCACATAAAATAAAATACACTTAAACCGAAATTAAAGACAGCAGCCTCCGAAATATGGAACACAACACATGCATATGGTTTACAAAAGCAGTTTACGAGGGGCGGGGGCTTCCATTTGTTTTGAAACGTGTGAAAAGCGTTGGTACTCGATTAAAAAATATCAAAATACTTTTAGATGTACTATAAATGAAAAAACTGTTATAAAGGTACTACGAATCTACACAATTATATAATTTGATAAGTATGATTATAATGTCAGAAACTACCAAATCGATGTGAATACTTTCTTATAAGTTTACTAATTTCTGCGTGCAATAGGCTATCTAAGAATTGTTTCAACCCACCGATATGACATTATATTAAATAGTCTCAGAAAACGGTTTAACATATTTTACTCAATCAGGGATCTGATAATTTTGGCTAAGAAACAGGAGCATCACTAGGTTTTGTACGAGTTCATTATCAATCCCCCGGACCCTTATTATGAGGAATAAAATACCTTCAACCTCGCTAAGGGGAATGAAGGGTTCATTTCCCTTATTAACATGTAGCAAATGAAAATATTTCGACTTTCAACCTCTGTTTTCAAAAAATAAAAAATATTGATATCAATTAAATTTAGATCGCCTTCATCGCCTCGGATCATCCCAATTTTTTTTACAAGAATTGGAATTGTCTTATTCAAACGGTTCACGTTCTTTAAAAAAAAAAAACAAAGATTCTAAGCTTGCAGGGGCCTGTACAACATTCATTATTTCCCAGAATTCGGGTCGCCTTGTACATTTCGGACACCCTAGCTTTGCTGCGTCCTTAAATTGATAAAAACTGAAAAATTCCGCTATTTCTATTTTAAGATATTACTGTGCCCAAAAAAATCAGATGAAAATTTAAAATATTTGATACATTAATTATTTCCGTATTTCTAATTCTTTGTTGACACAAGATGGGAAAAGCAAACAGTAAGTTAACGTTTATCTCTAAACCCAATATTTTTATTGATTTTTTTTATTATTTATAAATTATATACTTTAATCTTGCTTAAAATCAATATAAATGAAAGCAGTAAACTGAATAGGAGTAAAACGATCGATATAAAACCAGTTGTAATAATATTTTATAATAAAATAAAAATCAGAATGACGTAACGTTATATGCGTAACTATTTTTCGACTTTGAGAAAGACGTTAAGGGGATTTGACAAAGTAGCTTCGGGCATTTTGGAACAACTACAGTAAACGCATCGGTAATTTACAGTGCAATTAAGAAAATCTAGAAAACGACAGTCGCTTTTAGAGAAGCGTAATCGGATTTTCTAATACAAGGAAAATCTCACGACGAACAAAATATTCAAACAACTGTGTCATCCCGAGGGATGGTAAAACAAGGAATCACCGATTAGCTGAAACAAATGAAAGCGTAAAAGGAAAAGAAAAAGATGTTAAAATTTTATAAATGCTTAGTGCTACAGGAAAGGAAAATAATATCTAATTCGAGGTAAATGAGTAAATACAACCTGTACTGATTTTTAAATCTATTTATTTATTAAAACACAATTATTTATAAAACTTAACCCGATTACAGTAAATATAAAATTAATACCCGGTATACATAATAAACAAATTTTTCTATCTAGTTTCTAATCTAATTGTGCAATCTACCTTTTCACTGCAATCGATTGGACCGAAAGTGTCCAAAAAAGCCCAAAATCTAAAAAAATGGAATTTTCGACTTTTTCTTAATTGCAGTAATAAGTACTCATTGAGAGCTTTTCGACGATGTATCATAAGTGAGTGGTACTTATTTTCATTGGTTCCAGAGTTGTAGTCAAATAAAATTTTAATTAATGAAATATTTGGATCTTGCAAGGGTAAGGCAGATCGGTTGAAATCAGACTCATCTCCTTTTTTTATTTTTTATTTAAATATTAATTTTACAATCAACCTCTGATTGTAAAATCAAAAGTGTATATGTAATTTAATAGGCGTACAAGGAAGTCATGTGGTGTCCACGTCAGATCTTTTTAAAATTAGGTAAAATACTAAAATATAGGTTATCAAAGGTTCTATTCTCAAGTGTATAAATGTTTATTTAGAACTGCTTAATCTCAAATTATTAAATCTGATGCTATTTTGTGTATTAGAAGGACGATTCTACAAAATTCAAAGGCAAAAATCAGAAAACTGTCGGAAGTTATAACTCACTGAATGTTATATTTTACCTCATCAAAATTGTAAGTCGATGTAAATACCTAGTAATTTCAACGACATCGCTGCCAGTGTTTTTTTTTTTTTACCCGGTCGCATAATTTTGGTCTGATTGATGCAGCCCTCCAAGATTCCCTATCTAGCGGTAGTCGTTTCATTTCAGTATACCCCCTATATCCTACATTCCTAACAATTTGTTTTACATATTCCAAACGTTGCCTGCCTGCACAATTTTTTCCTTCTACCTGTCTCTCCAATATTAAAGCGACTATTCCAGGATGCCTTAATATGTAGCCTATAAGTCTGTCTCTTCTTTTAATTACGTATATTTTTCCAAATGCTTCTTTCTTCATCGATTTGCCGCAACACCTCTTCATTTGTCGCTTGATCCACCCTTCTGATTTTTAACATTCTCCGATAGCATCACATTTCAAAAGCTTCCAATCTTTTCTTCTCAGGTACTCCGATCGTCTAAGTTTCACTTAGACGCTCCAAACATATACTTTCAAAAATCTTTTCCTGACGTTTAAATTAAATTTTGATGTAAACAAATCATATTTCTGACTGAAGGCTCGTTTTGCCTGTGCTATTCGGCATTTTATATCGCTCCTGCTTCGTCCATCTTTAGTAATTCTACTTCCCAAATAACAACATTCTTCTACCTCCATAATCTTTTCTCTTCCTATTTTTACATTCAGAGGTCCATCTTCGTTATTGCTACTACATTTCATTACTTTCGTTTTTACTTATTTTTCTTTATAAAAAAAAATAAAAATAAAAAATCTATGCGAGTTTTAAGAGAAGTATTATTTAATTTTTTATAGAAATGGAGTCGGGTGAGAAAAATATTGAGAAGTGAGTAAATAAAAAGCTTATTTTAAAAAAAATATATTTTCTTTATACACGCGCTGATCACCCGACAGTTTATATTTATAGCCGATGTTGTTTTCTTTTACTTTATTTAATTCCACTCGGCAGCACGCTCATTCCTATTAATAATATCTATAAATGACACACGCTTCTCTTAAATACCTTGACCTTTTACGTTGTGGGCGTTTTTTAAAGCATAATTCTAAAGTATAAAAGGTTAGTAATTATAAAATGTTTATTTCAGGTAATATAGAAGATCACTGTATCACAGAATTACGTTTATGATGATGTTATTTTTATTTCGGGCGATAGCAAGTAAATAATTGATATGTGCAAAGAAAACAGAGTCGAGCAGCCGACTATGATTTAATTGCGTTTTTCAATTACGGAAGCAAATATTAATAACAGCCGCGGCAGTTTATTCCGGTATAGAATGAAATTAATAATTATTTTGAACAATATAATAAACTATGATAGTTCTTGTATCGATGCATACAATGGCGGCTCGTAACTAAAATCAGCGGGGGGGGGGGGGTGCTCCAGAAAATATTTTTCTGGGCTTTCTCAAGGCCATGGTTAAAGTTTTTTGTAAAATAAAGAACCGAAAAAAATTAACCAAATAGAATAGCTGGAAGCGGGATAATAATCTAATTCTACACTTCATCACATTCAAGAATATGGTACACGGTTTAACCGAATAAGTAATAAAATGGTCAATATAGATAATATTTTTTAGTATTATAACATAATAACTTAATAAAATGTCCGCTTAAAAACATAACAGTCCAATGGTGTTTAATTTAAATTTCTACGTACTCAGAAACAAATACATAATTAGTTTTTACGAAGTACTTTCTCTTTCGCTCTTCCAGCGTGTTTTTGGACAGATTTGGCAATCAAAGAGCCAAGATGTTTTCCGCCATTTTCTGATCACTACTGAAAAAAACAACTAAACCACTTTCATATTCCTTCCACCGACTAAAGCTTGGAAAGGGAACGAACAAGGAACGTTCCATAAACACGCATGCACACAACAGCCAAACATCACGCCTCTGGAACTGTGAAACGCACAGTTACATACAAAAATTTTTGTATCTTCTTCATAAACTGGGAGATGGCGACTGACATTAAGCTTAACGACTATATATTGTACAAGTATAAAAAAGAATTAAAGAAAAATGGACTCGTTATATTAAATGTTATCGATAATATCAAGTGGAAATAGGGGATGCTACAGTTCCACAGTGCCTATACGCGAGTCGTCACTGGGTGCATATTACCTTTAGTACTGACGCTGTAAAACTGACATTACAAAAGATCGATTATTGCAGTTTCGATAAGCAGTATTTATAATATAAGCAAATATTAAAGCGAAATAAGTATTTTATTTTTCTTGATCCGGCTCTAAAAAAATATAATAAAATTGCACTGAAAAGGAAAAAAAAATTATTCCACTACACCCTCCATACAATCTTGCCACAATTTCAAACGAATTTCGTAATCCGTATCTCGTGTATTCATAATTCATTTAAAATTAGTGCAAACTTAAGAAATAAATTCCAAAAATTGTATTGCAGGTATAGTGAAAAAAAAACATTTATTTCCTTTTCAGTGCATTTTTTAAATCTATTTTATTTTTTCAGCCTGTTCAATTTAAAAAAAATCTCTTTTACTCAATTTTGTAACTTCCTCAAAACGAAACACGGCCAAAAAAACAGACTATTCGTAAGAGGAAACAACATTCTCTTGAAGGAAAACATCGGTTTTTGCCCAATACTTTTTCCCAATTGCTCAAATACAGTTGAGCAATTAGACGAGACCACCACTACAACAACAATTCATCTATTATTAAAAATGATCGAAATCGTAGCTTCTGATTAAATGTTGTCCTTTGACAAGCGTAACACTTAATATGTATTTGTATATGTATGTATGTGTATACACACACACACACATATAAAATATCCCACGAAGAAATGGAGAAACTTTCAGAACATGTTTTACTGGTGAAAATAATGCACAAGTTCATATAGTCTGAAAATACTTTGTTTTTTAGTAATAGCTAACGAAACGATTCGCCCGGATTTCAGCTATTCTAATAAAATGAAGCATTACTATAATTTTTCGGATCCAAATTAATGAGTAAAGTTGGTGGTGTCTTATATAATTTCAGCTGTAAAATAGGATAAAACAGGTCTCAGAACTGTAACTGCAGTAGTTTTTAAGACATCCGATGTGAAACACAAAATTCGGTGTCGAAAAAGAAATATTTTTTAGGTTTCTAGTACAGTAGCTTTGTTAAATGACTGATAAATGCGAAAGGTTTAGTAAAAAAACTTGTAGAGAATTTAATTCTGAGAAAATTAATGAAAATACCGCCAATAAAACGTAAATAAAAGTTTTATAAAAATTGGTTTTTTATTGAAGAAAAACAGACAGAAAATCGTATTATTCTTTCTACATCTAATAAACATTCTTTTTGATGATGATGTACAAGTAATAATTAGTTAGATTAATACATACAGAATTATAATACACACTGCTTTCCAGTGAGTAATGTAATGTACACTTTCCAGTATATACTGTAATACTCAATTGCTATATCCAGCGAAATAAAATTATTTAGGAATAAAATCACTTGGCTATGATGCAGTTCTGGTATTAGGAAAACATTTATGACGAGGTAACAGATTGTCGGAAGCTGTACCTTGCATTTTTCTCATTCAGAGGCTACTGTTATTTCATAGGAAAACATTTTTATCGATCATTTTCTAGTCATTTCATTATTAGTTTTCATTGTGACAACGACCGTTCAATAAAAAAAGTTTAGTTTTCAAAACTACAGAATGAGTGATTCACTGTTGCAAAAGTTACGTGTTACTTCTTTGCAAAGGAACATGGAAATCGTGGGAAAATTTGATACAATAGAATCCTGCATTCGTAAGTGGCGAAAGAAAGAAAACGAATTTTTCGTGGCCGATAAAAACAGAGAGAAATTTCGGAGGAAAAACGTGAAAATCCGGAATTAGATGAAAAACTTACAGCGCTTATATGGAGAATGTACGTCAGTTTGGATTACTATGATTATTATTTGTTTATAATTGACATTATTCTGATTTGCTGTCGTCAATATTATTAGTCTTATTTTTATGGTGAGTTGTTTATTATTGTCACAGTTATTGATCATTATATTTATTATCATATTTATTTTTAAATGCTAATATTTAAAACTATATTACTTTTATAAAGGCATTTTGGTTATCAGATGCATGAACTTGTAGAAGGTGAGGAAGTGTGTATGATACAAGAGTGTTTTTTGCGGTAGTGTTTGTGTGTTGCATAGTATACAGTATTTAGAGTGAGCGAAGGAGTTAGTAGCTAGCTGTCTTATTCATGGGAAGCACAGGATACCTAATACATATTCACAATCTGCAATACAGTAACTGGTAGGTCTACTGTACGATCTTTTGCTCTTTATTCTCTTGTATTCTATTATACAGTTTCCATTTTGTTACAGTGTTAGCTAACACAAACAGCATAGCGCGGAAACATTTACCTGTCACTTCATTTTTATCACTACTCGTGTTGCTACCCTTCAATGTAATTTATTACTTTTTCTATAGTCTCCATTTACATACAAAAGTAATATTTATTCCGTTTTCTTTTTTTTTACAAACAAAATTCAATCATATCAACAAAAATTCAAAAAAAATCTTCCATTATTTTTTATCCAATATATCATACATAGTAATTTTATTAAAATAAAGAATTGATGAGGATTAGTGAATCATTTATAAGGTTCAGTGAATAAATGATGCAAAATTAAACAAAAAAAGTGTATTAGAAAAGTGTGTGGTGTGTGTTTGCTAGGATTTAAAATATATCTAGATTAATTTCATATAAAATTCGTTGATCTAACGAAAATGAAAGAACCATCCTTCCTCACTAATAGTAAAATTATTGGACTCCCTCCCTCCCGTCAATGGTAACACGGCAATACCGGTAGAAGAGCGGCAAAGGATATTTATTCTATAATATTTATACGTAAATCTAATGGAACAAAAGATATATTATTTCTTTTTACAGCGACTGAAATGTAGGGAATTATTTTTTAAAGAGACATTTTGTGAAAAAAATGCATTCGAATCGTACACGTAGCCATTCTTAAGAACAGGCGTAAAATCGGGAAAGCAAGGAGAAATGATTTTTCTCATCACCTTCTGCATCTACTAGATTATGCGGTCGTCCTGTCTTCCTCATTTAATTTTTAAAAAAAATGAGAGTATTGATTATTCAGTAACGATGATTTGTGGGTATATTACATAATTAATATTATTTTTTTTTGTATCATTATGTGTTAACATAATGGCTGGCTCATGATAAACCGAACCGGATGTGGGAGAGAAAAAACCGAAAAGTGTTACTATATTCGACGTAGCAACAAGCAATAAGATTCTGAATGCCAGGCAGCGAGCTGTGACGCACATTGACCTTAAACGGAAACAGTGGAAAAGCGCAGGAGGGGGAAACATGATCTGTAGCCGTGAAGGAAATGCAGTTTAGATAAAGCTAATCCAACCCACCGGGTTGGTCTAGTGGTGAACGCGTCTTTCCAAATCAGCTGATTTGGAAAGCCGAGAGTTCCAGCGTTCAAGTCCTAGTAAAGCCAGTTATTTTTACACGGATTTGAATACTAGATCGTGGATACCGGTGTTCTTTGGTGGTTGGGTTTCAATTATCACACATCTCAGGAATAGTCGAACTGAGAATGTACAAGGCTACACTTCATTTACACTCATACATATCATCCTCATTCATCCTCTGAAGTATTATCTAAACGGTAGTTACCGGAGGCTAAACAGGAAAAAGAGAGATAAAGCCAATCCACCGGTGCACAAACCAGAATATGCCGCTGACTAAGGATGCCAGAATATTCAACGTCAAGGAATACTACGCACATCGTAGATCGATCAAAGGAATGCAAGAAAAATTCCGTTCATATTTCAACAGTGATCCATCCACCAAGTCATCCATAGATAGCTCATAAAGAAGTCTGAGCAAACAGGGTCTGTTCTTGGTAAGAGGCATCAATACCTACCTGTGAAAAGGACCAAGACGCAAAAAGAAGATATTTGCCAGCGAACAAAATGTTAGCGCATCCAAAAGGACCTGAACTTGAAGCCATACAAGATCATGGCTTTACAAGAGTTAGAGCCTACAAACCGTGATAAACGTATACGGTATTGCTCACGGCTACTGCGTGAAATCAAAAGTGGTTTATTCGATCCAAACCTCTACTTCATGAAGGAAGAGGTTTCACCTCAGTAGCTACATTAATTAAAAAAATTCGCTATATTGGTCTGTCGACTCCAAAGGTGTTTCCACTATTGAAGTTCTTCCTGGAAATTTTCTTTCTTAAGAGTGCTAAGAAACCCTCTCCATATTTGCCTGGATGTCTTAAATTAAATCAAATCGGTTCCCTGTCAGGGAAAATTTAAATTTAGGGAACATGTAGAAGTCGACAGGGGCTAAAAAATCAGGGGAATATGGAGCTTGCGGAAGCACAGGAATTTGGCCAAAAATTCCGCGATTAAGAATGCACGATGCGTTGTCGTGTAGGAGAACCCAATTCATGTCTCGCCAGAGTGCAGGCCTTTTCTTTTGAATATTTTTCTTCTGATTATAGTATTATTTGTTGGCTGTCTGCTTCCTAGGAGCAAATTATTTATGCAGGATACCTGTAGAATCGAAGAATTTCTATTTTTCATATAAATTAATTGAACGTTCCATAATAAATTAATTGATATCTATATCACAATGATGGATAAATCTGATATCAATTTTACAAATCAACATTTTGCATGCGGAAACTTAAGAGAATTGTTGTAAAACTTGAAAAAAAAATACATTTTCGCCTTTCATACAACTTTAGCTTACGCTCGGCAGTACTTTATACAGTTTCACTGAATTTTTTCTTATTTTAACAAGCCACAGATTCACCTTTGCGATTCTTGCAATCGTTTTTTTTTTTTACCACACAGTGATATAGTACTGTTAGGTCAATTTTTACTGGTTCGTTTTCATTAGATCAATTAAAAAAGAATTGTTTCATTTAAGTAGGAACGTCCGAAAATAATTTGAAGAAAAGATTTAACATTTATCTATATGTTAAATGGAGAAGACTTGACCGATTCGTCAACTTTGTTAAGGACTAACCAGATTCCAATCTGTAATGCAGATAGGATTACTTGCATATAAATGGGAAAGGCACATAAATGGATGGGTTATTGAATGAAATTATTAAAAGCAGAAATTCAACTAAAATTTTTTGTAACCCGCGGAAGACATTCTATTCATAGTCTTGCAATAATTGAGGATTTTTCAAATTAATTATTCGGTTTAAATGATACATCTAAACCGAATCGCTCAGACGTTTCAATCGATTTCACCCTTAAATTAAGGTTGATGGTGGTAATTTTTAATATTGTTTTTATTGTTACTAAAATTAAATTATTCAGGTGCGGTTAATAGTTACGATAATCCGTTAAGATTAGATGAAAAGTAATTTCGTTCTTGTAATGCCCCAGCTCAGAGTGATAAAGGTACCAGACACCTATCAGCAGATCTTAAATTTCAGTTTCTAAAAGAGGTCGGTTATTGAGAAGAGGCTTGGAGTAGGCAGCTGCGGGGCATCCAGGTGATATATACAGGGATGACACCTTTGGTTCGAGGTAAGCAGTAATAGGAAAATGCCGATTTGAAAAAAATAGAAATGAGAAATTTTTTTGAACAGATATCGTAAAAATTAATCATTATGTTGCGTGAGCCTAAGCGAGTTTAATTTTTATTTTCCTAGCATTCACCCGATCTGATACATTAATAAAAAAACTTTGTGAAAAAAATTCAACTTTTAAATAAACAATTTAATATTTCTGAAACCTTCTGAAGTAATTTATGGGCAAGAGAATCCTCCAACCACAGATCTACGGTTTTCTTATTACAGTTCTTTCATGAAAATTATTAATTTTCTTACTCTTACTATATATATAGTTTTGTAAAAACCAGCTATAAGAGTTTTTTCGTAGTCTGGTTTTTGTTATTTTCTATTATCATATTTGTTTGTCCATGAAATTCCATTTTTCTGAATACGTTGATACAAAATAGTTATCGACAAAAATATTGATTAGACATTACAATATGTTGTAGTAGTTTTCTGTCTAGACAGGCAGTCGCCAACCGTGAACGTCGAGATTTAGCGTCACTTCCATCTCTTTGTTTATTTGTAAAATCCCCTCCTACTTACCCTTTCTACCACTTGAGCGGTACAATTACTATTTAATTATTTCATATTTATCAAAGCAACGATTAAATTATAAATTATTAAAATACATTATAAATTTTAATTTGGGTTATTTAAATAAGATAACACATGGCTCGAATAGCACCATATCTCCTTAAATTATTATTTTTTTCCTCTTGTAGACTGTAATTATTAATTTCGCTTGTTTTACAGCTTTGTCATTCCCCTTGGAAGTTTTTTGAAAAAAAAATAATGAAATTAAAAAATAAGAAGAAATTTTTCGTAATTATCATAATGAAATATATATATATTTTTCATTTGCCAACGTATGAATTTTTATTTGATATAAAACAAAAATATTTATTACAAAACTCTTTACAGAACATAGTAAAATTTTAGCGATTAGAGGGTCAAGTTTTGGACGAAACTTATCAATAAAATTCTTCACGTCTATTTGAAGAATTTCTTTAGAATCTGGTCAGCCAAAATTTGTTTAACTAATTAATTTTTAATATTTAATTTATATATATATATATATACATATACGTACTACGTTACTGACGAGTCACTTCCGTCAGTCATTATAAACGATAAAATGTTGAATTGCAATAGAAAAAATATATCATGATAACCGTTATGTCACTACAACCGATGTAATTAATTATAAACAATATACATACTACATTTATTTATGTATTAACAGCAAACCAAACTAAACAAGAGAAAAGATTTTGGTCACTATATCCGACATGTCATTATATTCGATGTCAATGAAAAAGATACTTACTGTAGGTATATATATATATATATATATATATATATATATATATATATATATATATACACTCAAATTTAATCGTGGCTAATTATTTATAATTAATTTAATCATTTTTTTGATAGTTATAATAAAATTAAATACTAATTTTACTTCTCTAGTGGTAAAAAAGAAAAATAGGAGAGGGTCATATCAAATAATAGACTTCGTACATATAGGCTATGTTTAATTTATATATATATCAATTATGTTACAGTAGAGTCCTAATGCATTACATTTCATAAGCCACGTTTATTGCCTATAGCTGATCTCTAGGAAAACCACCGTGTGAAAGAATGTAATGTAACTGCAGCCTTTGTCTCTTTATTTTAATTATAATAATTATTTAGTACTATTTACGATCTCTTCATGTACGGATGTATTATTTATTGTACTCGTTTGTTAAATTATTAACATCCTGTTCTACATTGTTATATTATTAACATGTATGCCGAATAATGAATAATTGTGCAATTAATATTAAACAAGTAAATGCATATTATTTGTAAAATATTAACTGAAATAAATAAATGTCCCTTTCTTTAAAAAGAGAACATTGTTATGTTGAATCTTAACTAATATATAAACGAGGTCTAATTAAAAGGTATCTGAATTTTCCCCCAGAAAGTATCTGAATGCGAACAGTCAAACTTGTTAGAACGTATATGATTTTTTTTTCAGTTGCCTTGTTGCCCTGTAGCCATTATGGGTGCAAGTGTAACAGATGCTTGCCGCGTTCTATTTTGTGCATAATGATGAAATGGATAATGCATAATGTTGAACAGCACATAAGATTCGGTCAGAAGTTCAGTGATACTCAAACCGTAAAAATTCGTAAGATTAAGCAGGCTTTTAGAACGAAGGTATGGGAGTTAAACAAATTAAAGAGTAGTGTAACCGTTTCCAAATTGGTCGGGTTTGAAACCTGTTAATTAACAAATCAGAGTGACCGGCGTACCGGTAATGAATATACATTGTTAGAATTTAATTAATGTTAAAGAGGAATACAGCATCAGTAAGATAACAGTCTACTTCGATTACCGATCAATCGGCTACAATCATTCATCTAACATCCGAGTTAAGACAATAGGGAATTTATTTTTGTTTGATAATTAATCCATCCCAGAAACCTGAAGGTTTTGTGTGAATACGAAATTCTTTTTATGAAAACGTTTAAGCCAGATCAGGATTGAAACCCCAATACATTCCGAACAGGTCACTTATATACGAGTATATCACTGGGGAAAAATCGGCAACGGCATTGTTAAAATAGATTCGGAAAATAACCCCACATACAACCCTGACTCTATTCTATCATTCATTCTTTCGAGAACCCGAACTCCAGACAGCATCAACGCTCTGTATATATGGCACTAAATCATATATGACGACTTTAAATCTAGCCAATCTCGAATTATTAAACCTAAATAGACTCCAAACACGTACAAAATTACCCCATTTTTTAAATATTTCTTGGTGTTCCATGAACCCCGAATTAAAAAATAACCAAAAAGGTTGATAGGTGATTTTCGGCAAGATAAAAAAAACCGGGAAAGCAAAAAAAAAATAAACGTTCGAATGCTCTTTCAAAATATCACAGATCGACTTCATTTTAGTAATCTTTACTTCGGATTATATTAAGAATCTCGTGTTGTTGGCGTAATATTGAAACTATGCTCTCCAACTGAAAGCCTGAGGAGTTAAAATCGTTTTAGACTACTAAGCCTAAGTGTGATTTATGGTATGGGTTTTTTGAAAAATATATTTCAAAATGGCTACCTAAAATAAACCAGCAATTTCCTGAATATACCCTAACATTATTTTTTCTTCAACAAAGAGCAAAAATATTTTATGAACAATCCCATAAATAAAAAATACCAATCAGTTAAGATTTAAAGAAAAAACAACACAAAAACATGAACAGAAAGGGAAAATTATTCTAAAAAACACATGCATACTCACTCACTTTCACGAGTCAATTTAAGGAGAGTGAAATTTAGAACAAACAATTTAAGATATAATTCCTTTCTTACGGATTATTATCCTTTTTTTATTATCAACATAAATATAAAACCGATATACGATCACACCTCCCCAAACGCAATGTTATGGATGTAGAAAACTGTGCAAATAGAATAATGTTAGAACATTGTTGAATTTTAATTAGAAAGATGAAAACAATTACTTTTATAATTTAAATAGATAAAAAAAATGTAAAGCACGCTGCAATGTTCAATAACAGTTTTAACACTTTGATATTGAAGTTACTATCCTTAGAAATATTCATATTAACAGCCAAAGTTTATATATAATTTTTTATGAAGTCATACTACAGATGGGCGTAAAGTTAAGAAATCCTGATTCATTAATCCACTGAAGTTGAGAAATTGCTTTTAGGTTGGTACTAGTTGCTTTAAGGGTTGGTAATCCTTGACCGAAGAACGTATACATAAAAATTAAGAAATCTTTCCCTATTTTGTCATCTGTAGCAAGTGCGCTGTAAAAAGACAATCATGTGTTTTACACAGTCTCGACGTTCATTTATTCTTGAGAGTTATTTTAAATCGCAAAAATCTTTTAAGTGCTAGGAAAACTCTGCTGTAGCTTTTCCTCGATCACACGTACCCGATAAGTCACAATTTCTCACATAGTCGTTCATTTTACAGAAACCAGTAATGTAAATGAATGAAAACGGTCCGTCCGGCCAACAGTTTTATATGACGAATCTTTAAAACGTGCTCGTGCATCCTTTAAACGATCACCTCCAAAGTCAATGAGAAGGCTGCCTCAGAGTTGAAATGTCATACGGCAATGTCCGCAAAAGAAATTAAAATACTGTATTAATATCGTACAAGAATTGCGAGAACCCGATCAAGGAAAAAATACATGATTATTGCAAATGGTTTATGTGTTTTTATTCGCGGCAATATTCAGCTCTCGGATAATATTTTCTATACTGACGAGATGGTTTGATTTAAGAGGCTATGTGAACAGCTAGAAAAAACGATATTCAGTTGAAATCCAACTAATGCTATTCATTGCGTATTTCTTCCAGAACGTGTAGGTAAATTGTTGGTAAGTAATTTTTATGCAATGCTAATTAATCTGGTATATTTTGATTCAAACAATATTTTCGCAAAAAATATTTGACGCTAGGATTTGTAAGTTTATGAAGAGGAGAACTACTTGTAAGCAACGCTTCACGTAAATCCATGCTAAATTGTTTTTTGTTTGTTTACCTTTGGAAGTGAAATCACTGCTACTTGCCGCTGTTATAAATATTTGTCGTGGCCCTTGCTTTTGCAATCCTGCGACATAAACTGTCGTGACATGCTGGTCTATTTGAAACTTTATTGTGCACGAAATATTTTTCTCGCAAACTCGACAATATAAAAAATTTCCGTCGTATGTAAATGTTCCAGGATAATCAGCTATTCACGAAGACACTTTTTTTCGGGAGGCGTGGTACACATTAAACTTTGCACAAATAAATAAAAAAACTAAACTGATGCAATGAGCGCGTCAACAAAAACATGCGTAATTTATCTGCCTAGTGGAAGGAGTGCTGCAGTAGGCGTGCGCGAGGCAGAACGGTATCGTCCGTTGTTATCTCGCGTGAGTCTGTGTTTTACTTAGCCTCATAATATTTTTTTCCTGTTTAACCTCCGGGAATTACAGTCAGGTATTACTTCGGAGGATGAATGAGGATGTTATGTATGAGTGTAAGTGAAGTGTAGTCTTGTACAGTCTCAGGTCGACCATTTCTGAGATGTGTGGTTAATTGAAAGCCAACCACCAAAAGAACACCGGTACCCACGATCTAGAATTCCAATCCGTATAAAAGTAGCTGCCTTTACTAGGATTTGAACGTTGGAACTCTCGACTTCGAAATCAGCTGATTTGCGAAAACGCATTCACCACTAGATCAACCCGGGGGTTTCTCTTAATAACATTATCCTACCAAAAAAATAGACGCGCGGCTGCTAAGCGGTGTGACTATTTAAGATTTCTGTCTTGACGGCTGTGTAACGCGTGGGTATTGTGACTTTTAGTAGCTTGTCCTGTTTTCTGCAGGTTCTTGTGTGTTGTTGTAGGTGTATGTATTTGACGTGCTTTAAGTGTTGCTTCCAGTAGTGTTGTTTGTGTGGTGTGTGACATTGTTGGATTATTATGACTGTGTGTGTGTGTGTGGGCGATTGCCCCTTCTTTTGATGAAATGCTTTTATAAGCAGTCCCAGGAAAGGGGAAGCCATGGGTGGAGGTTTAATCGGTAGTGAGCAGGTATACATACGCCCTTGGTTATAACTGGCGGAACCTGTTAGCAAGCCCGACACTGCTTAGGCGCCCGTAAATAGGGTTCCTCCACCTCTTAAACAAAAAAAAGTGCGCTCTAAGAGCCTAGCGGCTAATAGGTTTGGCCGGCTACAACGTAAGATTTTATTTATTAACTAGGTACCCTACCGAAAAATATTGTAAATATAGCGAAAATAAGCATCATCACTAGATTTTAAGGAAAATATACAATAACCGGTGAGAATGGGGTTAATATACAAATGCAAATATCCGGTCTCTAGTGATAAGCATGATTTTTCTACCATTCTCAAGTAGGTTAAGCCTCAAAACAATTAAAATTAATTTTTATATTACACTTAAATTTGTTTGAAATTCATTGGAAAATGTCCAATAAATGTTGATCAGAGCGGCACAGTTTAGAGTTATATATTTTTTTAAATTTATATCTTCACCCAAAAACAGAATATAAGAATGTGGACAACATTATTTATACTGTGAGTAAAAACCAACTAATTACTACTTATTTTATTAAAATAACCATTCTATTTTAGTTGTGTACAAACTAGTTTAAATAAAGTGATATCTTGACTTATATTTTGTTAATTAAAAGAATCAGAGCTCCAAAATGACTGCTTATGATACATTTTTCCTTTAACGCGGAGAAATGCGATATTACATCATACTATGATGAATTGACTGATAAGATCTAATAGACCAAAAAACTTCTGTGTATTAATGTCGTTAAAATCTATATTTCAATCAACCCAATGACAGTATTAGCTTAGTTTATATGGCTGATATAAACCATAGGAATAGTCAGTATGGTTTGTTACCATTGGTTATTCCTAATCATTTAATAGTTATGCATAATAAATGATCTACTGTAACTGTTTCAATTATGTTATAGATTATTTGACAACCGATTATATGGTAGATTTAGTAATTCAGTTAAACTGTTTCTGGAGATAACACTGATATAGTTTTGGCACAAATCTCTTGGATTATAATTTGTTTCAGCATTGTATTAATTATATGCACATGCATGTGAATTAGTGTTTTTCACAAATATTTTCAATTATATGAGTATTCTCGGTTAACCTTCCACTCTTTTATAGTATGATTTCTCTCCAAACATTAAGAAGATTGTATTCTATTTAACAATTGTTCCTTTTTTTAAATAATTATTTAACATCTATGAGTTTAAATAAGCTAAATTTATATAAGGTCTTACGGCCCTAACTCTGCCTTTTTATAAGTATATATTTTTAATATTCATTTATTTATTCCATAATTTCTTTTATGATATAGGCTTATAAAGAAAGAAAAAAAAAATATAATTATTAATTAACAAAGTTTTATTCCTTTCACTAAGGAACTTAGTACCAAACATAAAGCTAAAAACTTACTTTAGTTGGTAGTAAAGTAAGGGACTTAGGTTTACTTTACTACCAAATCTCACATAAGAAAATCAAAACTGCTTAACAATACTTAAAAATTTATTTATTTGTACGGGAATATGTTGCATCAAGATCATGGTATATCTTAGGCTATTTTGAGTTCCTGGATTGTAGTGCTGCCTAGCAGGCTCTCAACAATCCCGTCCATCATAATGAGGTACTCAGTCATCACAGTCCATAAAACCAATGCCTATTGTGTTGTTCACTCGAAAAGTTGTTTTTGAGTAAATTCAAGTTAAGATTTTAGGTTGTAATAACTGTGTGAAATTATCGCTTTAGTCTGTAAGCAAGGATTTTTAGTTGCAAAACACGTGCATAACTTACTCTTTGATGAGTAAAATGGTTACTTTATTTTGTTTATCGGTTAAGCAGTTTTATCTAGACAACCATATTGTTTAGAAATGAAACCATCATGTATCTTAGGCCAGTACAAGGCCATGGTACAAGATGCTACAACATATTGTTTATTCTTGTTTCAGGCATTAAAGGTTGCATTCAAATATGCCTAAAAGCAAAGTAGGAAAAAAGTGAAATCCAGTAGATAAAAGATTTTTGAAAAAGCACTTCAGGCTATCAGTAGATGATCCAAACAAATAATTGACCTACCAAAAAGCAGCAGAAGGATATAATGTCAATAGATCTGTTCTAAACAGGCATTTAACAAAGTTTAAAAAATACAGAAAATTTAGAAAACCAGTATTTGTTCAATTATGCAGTTAAACAAGTATTTTTTAATGAAGAGGCGGGAAGCCTTGTCACCTACATTGAGAATCTTGCTGAAATGCAGTACAGTTTGACCAGAAAGGGTGTATGAATTTTAGCTTTAAAATTTTCAAAAGCTAATAATAAAAAAAAGGACCTGGCGCATGGGATGAAGAAGAAGAGTGCCTGCAGCATTGCTCTTCAAAAGCAAGTGATCTGTGGGGGAAAATTTGTGTTGGACCCATTATCTTTGTTCAGGTATAGAAGGAAATGAGTGGAAGAGTGAGTTCTGCAAAGCTAGACTGTAAAATAATTATTTAGTTAATTCTTCAAAATAATGTCTTTTATTGTTCATCAATCTCATTTAGTTATAGCTTGCTTTTAAAATGAATTGAATTAAGATATTTGCCGATGTTCATTTTTTGACATAATTAGTTTGAAATTGAACCGTTATAATAAAATATTCAAAATATATCTTTAATCAATTTATTTACTGTAAAAAACATTACTTTTTTAATTTGGCCCAAGATACAAAAGTTAATCTCAAGGTATGCGAGTATTATAATATTTTATGTGCAATGGAAAAGGCAGGTTTAAACCCACTTACAAGTACTGAAGAATGATAATGAATTTTGTAGAGTGTAAAAGATGCTGTGCCTACCAGGATTCAAACCTGAAAGGATCAAAGGTTAAAACGCAACCACTCCGCCAGGGAAATCGGTGGAATGGCATTTTAACATTAAAATGCCACTCCTTAATTTTAACATTAAAATGCCTTCTTTTGTTTTATCTTGCAGCAAGATAAAACAAGAGAAAAAGTAAACGGTGGTACAAAGTAACTGAATGAGTATGCAAATAATAAAATACTTGTGAGATTAATTACCTCTAAGGTAACAATATGTTTTGAGGTACTATCATAGTTATCTTACAAGCTAATTTCTTAGCCTCACATTATAGAAGACACTGCGTTTCTCCATATTTACTTAACATAATAGATTTTACAATTGTTATTCAACTACAACACTGCCTTAAGAAGTTGATTAGTCATTTTTGTGCTCTTTAAACTGACTATTATGTGGAAAAAGACTAATCATAATTAATTAAAAATACATTAATATAAATCTTTAACAGTCGGTACAGCCAATTTATTCAAGAGGCTCCTAAAGGAATAAGATATAGTCATAAGAACTGCAATAAAGCATAAGAAATAACAATGATTAAATCAGATTAACTAAATTATACAGCATACAAGAAATAACAAATATCATCCCTCAAACTCACAAACACTGTAGAAGTACTGAATAAAAATATTAGTAATTGAAATGCTTCAGAAAATATCTCTACATTTAATTCTTCAAACAACAGTAATTCACTACAAGTTTTGTTTAAATTTTTTACATCTTTATTACCCTTTTAACAAAGTTATTTTACGTCAAACATAAAAAGCAAGGTTTTTACC
This sequence comes from Lycorma delicatula, assembly GCF_047948215.1. Lineage (NCBI taxonomy): Eukaryota > Metazoa > Arthropoda > Insecta > Hemiptera > Fulgoridae > Lycorma > Lycorma delicatula. Next base: position 80,036,162 of record NC_134460.1, on the reverse strand, counting down.
CCAATTTATTGGATTTCACCCCAGATTTCTCAAAAACTATGGCAGGTACAATCTGGGAGTTATTTTATTTTATTTTTAAGTCAAAAACCGTAAGAGATCACTAATTCTACCCTTTAATTAGCATCCTAAAAATTTCTGTACGACCTCATTTCACCAGGGCAGCTGAAATCCGAGCTAAAAATTTCACTACCGGGAATTCAAAAACAAAGCTTTTTAGGACATATTTAAAATGACTTTTTCCATTATTTTTATGAGTAGAATAGTTTATGCCAGTCCCCCGAGAATTTCGTCATACATCCTGTGTACAGGTGATCCAAAACTCCGCGGCAACCTTCGGTAGACGATTCTATAGCCAAAAATAAGAAAAAATTCATATAAACATGTCAGAAAACGGTTCGTTAGCGAGTTTCGGCCCGCCAAACATTTAGCCCTACTTTCTGCACCCTCTATGAAATTAAACGGGACTAAAATTCTTGGGGTACAAATCGAGGGCTAAAGTTGGTGTTTCCTTATGGTATTTGATCTAAGTAATTAAATAAGTGTTCTTTGACCCCTACTTCACTTGTATTTTAAAACAAACGAGGTAAAACACTTTAACAATTTTGTCAAAAATACATTTTTTTTGGTTTAGAATAAAATAATTTTGTTAATTTCCCGATAAACAAATAAAAATTTCTAGCTAACTTTTTAGAGTATCTAATTCTGAGAAAATTAATGTAAATAACGTTTATTAAAATTAAACACAAATTTGAGAAGTTCAACTTCAATTAGAAAGAAAACACACAAACTGGATTGGAAAAGAGATGCGTTTTTAAAAAGAACATTTCACATACAAATGTTAAAAATAAATTTGAAAGATTTAAAAATTTCTTCTAAAACATATTAAAAATTTGTATTTTTTCACAGGTTGGCAATAACAGCTGATCAACAATTGAATTTAGTGTTTAGCGTTCCAATTTTCATTTCAGCGGTTTGTTCTGTTATTGTTCGTCAGTCGTTCACAGTGGGTGATACAATAAATTTGTTCTCATTCGAAGAATTGATGGACATGTTAATTTATGGGAAAGTAAATAAAAATGGTTCGGTTGCTGTGCGTGAATACCAGGAAAATTATCCAGAACGAAGAGTACCGGATCGTAAAACATTTGAGGGTTTGGAGAAGCGAGTTCGAGAAATAGGTATGCTTAAACCACGATTCGATGCCGGTTGTAAACGTTTTGAGAGAAATGCCAATGCTGAAGAAGAAATATTGAATGCGGTACAAGTATCTTCCACCGCAAGTACCAAAAGGCTGTCATATCGCTTTCATGTTTCCCAATCAAAAATATGGTGAACGTACGGGAGCAACAATATCATGTAACACATGTACAAGAGTTATTACCAGTAAGTCTAACAGAAATTATAATTACTTACCTTGAAGATTATAACAAAAGATTCAGAATCTAATCTAAGTAATACACACAAATTTAATTGTCTACATTAGCTGGATGACAATCAAGATTAAAACACATTTTGTAGGCAATTAATCACACCTTGTTAAAAAATAAGAAAATAAAATAGCAACATATTCTATATACCCATGGTAGTTTGATTATCTGACCTATGATAAATCGATCATCTTACCTCAAATGACCTCAACAAAAAACAATCTGTTTCCCAGTGCACACAAATAAAGAAATGACAATTCTGCTACCTAATAGATGTCAGGATTGTATTACATGTAGAACTGAGGAAATGGCTGACAAAACTTCTAAACAAGACAAAACAATTCCAATAAAGAAAAGATGAAGGTGAAAATAGTATGGAAAAGGGGATGACTCAAGTCATTAAACCTAAAGAGGGACTGCCTCTGATTAGGGTAGTATAACATCTCCATAAAATATATAGTTTGTTCAGTCAATTTATATAGTTCAGTGGTAAAAAAAACCTTGAAAAATATATAAACAGGTAGTTTTATACAGAAAATTGTCAGTTTGTGAGAAAAAACACATTTTGAAGTCAAAATAAAAATAGTAATATTACTGCAGGTTAAAAAACATGGAAAAATTAAAAAAAAAAAAACCATTCTAAACAGTTAATGATAGAAATTGACTATTTATCTTAGAGTTGGCTGATGGGGCTAAAACCATAATTGTTACAGGTAACCTGACATCATTCACATAAAAAAAAAAACAGTGTAGTCATTCTCAAGAATAACCAAACACTCCATGCCAATCACACTAAGGAAAATGAAGAGTGAATAGTTTCCTGCTGCCTTTTACGCATAGCTGAATATACTGTTATTATTAGCACAAAAAACTTACTAAAATTCAGATGATATTCAGCTAGATGGATCTTCACTCTGATTATCATAAGGATTAGTATAATGATCATCACATTTCCTGCAACTCAGGTTAATCATGCTTGTACCTCAGAAGCATTAGAGCGTTACACTAAAAAAAAGCCCGGGGCAACTTGTAAAGCAGCCAATTAGTGTAATTTACTCATTTCTTGTGAAAAAATATATTTATATACTTCAACAAAGCAAGGGAAAATGTACATTGAAACATATTTAAATAATATGATTTTATATTTTCAAGTGCCTATAAGAATATATACAAAGCGATAAATGGTTTTATGTTGGTAATTCTTTCTTAATTTTAGGGCAAAAATTAATGAAAATAAAAACAATAGTTAGTTATCAAATAGTAGAGTACACAAATTCATAAATGGGAACTTCAAAAGAACAAGTTTACATTGGAAAAATAATACTAAGAAAAAAAGTAAATGTAAAGGAAAATGAACAGCTTACAGAAAAAGAATACCTGTAGTAGAATTAGAATTTTTTTTATTGTCTTTAACACAAAAAAGATAGAGATTGTTTCTAGTAATCTACAAACATCAATGTGAAGTTCCTTTTTATATACCAAAAGTTACAGAATATCTGATTATAGCAACCCAATTTACAAGAAAATAGATACATATAATTTATTATTTAAATGAATGAATATACAGATATATTTTATACACTAATATCAGTTAAGTGCCAATATAAAATAGTTTCGTAAATATACTGTGGAGTTATTTTAAAAAAAGTATATGATTATATTAAAGGTATAACTATGCTTTGTAATTTACAAAAAATAATTAATAATATAGACAATAATTCATGAAACAGGTAAAAAGGAGAAAGATATAGTATCTGCTCACTTCATGAAAAAAAGAGAATTTTCTATTTATGAAAAGATATACAATACTTCACAAAAAATGATAAATAGAATACCAGTAGAATCCATAAAAAGCCTTTGTGTATCTACAGTACAAGAGAGTAAGGACACAAATAAATATCTACTCAATTTTTCATGAAAAATTATATTCCAGTTCATGGAGTGGGCTTAGACAAGATTAAATTAAACATACTTTATAATTAAATATGCATTAACTAATGATTTAAATTAATTAAATTTAAGTGATTTATTTTAAATGATTGATTTTTATAATTAATTTTTTTATAATAAAATAATTAAAATTATATGTATATATACATACAAAAATGAAAAACAATCTAAAACAAAATTAATCATAAAATAATTTAATAATTAAGTTTCTATTTATGTAATGTATAATATATTAAATAATTTTTGTAGTAATTTGTACAGTTTAATAATACCATAAGAATAATGTATAAATTAGTAATTTCAAATCACTACTAACTATAAATATACTAACATACAAATATACTAACTACAAATAAATATACTACATAATATTTACTATTTATACTACATAATATTTATACTACATATAAATATACTAACTACAAATATACTAACTAATAAAAGTGATATCAATCCTCATTTCTTTCATTAATTTTTGGCCTCAGCAATTATCTATAACTAAATGTCTTTGACCTTTGAAGAATACAAAAGATCTAGTTGCAAAAAATTATTTAAAGTACCCTTTTGATGAAGTAAAACTGATTAATTTTGAGAGAGGTTTTTAAAACAGTAGTTATCAGAATTACAATAAATAAATTATTTAAGATTATTACCTAAAAAGTAAAAATAATATGCGAGATTAATTAAACCATGACTGAACAAGATGCATAAGATCTATGAAATTTTACCACACTACATGAATTTCAGTTTGGTTTTCACTGAAATAATTGGTTTGTATGTACTTCTGTATAACTAACTGTGTTAGCTGTTTTGGACTAGAAACTAGTACTGTTGAATAACACTCTTTCCAAACAAGTCGTTTCATTAAAATCAACAGCCTTAATCAAGTTGGGCCAATATTTTCACACAACAACTGTACTGCTTACAAGAAAAATCTTAAATTCACTCACATTAAGAAATGAAAATGTGTTGAAGTTTACCTGGGAGAAATACAAATACAGAAAACTACAGTAATAAGAAATACATAGCTAACTGATAGTCTGTATTGTTAAAAATAATTATGCTGAAATGCAGATTTTGATTGAATTATATTATTTATGATCCGAGAAAAGAAAATTGTGCCTGTCAGTTAGCAAATTAATCGGCAAACTGACTTCATACTTGGTAATCCTAAATCCAAGCCCCATTCAAAACCACTCTTTAGCAAATTCAACATAAAAAGTAAAATAATGTAATCAATGGGGCATCTACAGGCTCTGACAAAGAACAAATAAATAACCTACATAACCTAAGTACTGCACTAAGTAAAATATAATGACTATAAGTAATAGTAATAAATAAATGAAAGCTGACCATTTTCTTTAAATAACTTCTGATGCTGCTGAAGATCATGCTGTTCCAACCATGAATCTACCTCAGATTTTTCTTCATCAGAAGACCAAACAAATAAAATAATTTTTAAAAACGAAAACGTACATGCTAAACAAAGGAGTCCGATAACTAAAATAAATGACCAACTAGCCATAATTTAATTAAATTAACATTTCTAAACACAACAATTTAAATAATAGAGGTTAGTTTGGTTAGAATTCACAATCTGATTTACAATCTCTCCATTTACTTTGCTGTTTAGCGAAAACTATAACTACAACAAAATACATTATGCAGATTTTTTTAAAATTACAAACATATGAAAAAATCAAAACGAGAAAATATATTTCGGAACTGTCAAATAAACTGAACTTTTGACATTTTAATTTACGTCAAAGCAACGAAATTGTATTGATACCAACATAACCAACCGAGTGTTTACGAGCGACGGTAGCGCTCCTAGTGTTATAATGACAACATGTTAATACTTTTTGGGACCCGCTAAAATAAATTCCCGTTCGAGGCGTACTACTTGTATTAGATTTAAACGACTTAATGAACTAAGATAGGTTGACAGTTATTTTACAATATATTTAAAATAATTTTTTAACAACATCAATTTTATGCAAAGAATTTATCTATTCTAAACTATTATTGAAATTAAACAGCAATCAGGTTGCTAAAGAACTTTTTAAAAAGTAAAACAATTGTAATATAACATATTCAACCATTAAACAATTAACATGGAATAAAAGAATTTATAAAAAATAAATACTCTCTTTCTCCATGACTACATTTCAAATGTAAATATAAGTAAATGGCTGGAGGCCATTTACTTATAGTGTACACACATCCATAAAAAAAATGTAATCCAAAAGTAACATTTTACAAGTTGTTTCCTCAACTCCATCTTATAAAAAAATTGTTTCATCCCATTAACAATTTCCTAACTATTGTTATTTCACTTTTGCAATCTTCTCTAACAACTTGAGTAAGTATTACACACACCTGAATAGTTTTATTTTATTTTTTTCTGATTTTGGCTAGCCAAGTACCAACCAACTTTCATCTCTTTTCTCTTAATGATTTCCTACAATTTGTTTTCATTCTTTCTGGGTTTTTTCTCTTCTTTCTTGTAACCACTTTGTTCCTCTTTTTTTTAGGAAGGGATTTATTTTGGAATTCTATCATATTTGGATCATTTTTCTCTATTTTTAATATATTCTGTAGTTATTTGTATCTCTTCTAAATCTTTAAAGGTTTCTGCAAAAAAAGGGTAATACCCTTTTCTTATTTGGAAAGTGGAATTATTATTTGGTATTTGGAAATATTTTCTTTATTAATCATTCTATAAAGGTGCCTGTGAAATTGGAGTCTTTTTTTTTTTTTTAATTGTATTAGATAATTTTTCACTACTTTATTTTATTTGTTCAATTTTTCTTTCTTTTTTGCTGACATTCATCAACTTATTGTTTGAGAATTAAGATATGATATATGTCCACATTGCTTTGTGGAAATTGTTACTTCTCAAATGAGTTTAAATTTTAAAAGCCATTAAAAAATAAAAAAAACCCCATAAAAATCTATCTTTTTCATGTAATTTGATAAACTGATAATCTATTGATAAAATTGCAAATTGATGAATATTAGAACAGGTGTTTTTGGTTGCTCACATAAATATAATTTAAAGTTAAAAGATAATTAAATTAAATTCATAAAAAAATGAAAAAACAAAGTTAAAAATTAATAATCCATCAGGTTGGTCAAGTGGTAAACTTGTTGTCGTTAATCAACTGATTTTGAAGGCCAGAGTTCTCAGGTTCAAATCCTAATAAAGATAGTAACTTTTGGTTGGATTTGAATACTAAGTCATGGATAGGTGTTCTTTGATGGTTGGATTTCAATTTACCACATATCTCAGGAATGTTCAGCCTGAGTTTTTACAAGACTACACACTTACTGATACAGTTACATTTCACTAATAATTCGCTAATGATTTTAATTGTTGATGCGAAAAAAACCCCCAAAAGCTCACTTTCTGAGTAAAAAGTTTATAATTTCCAAACTCTCATTTAATTTTTTAATCATTTTAAATTGAATGAATTATTTCTTTTAAGCAGTCATCAAATTTGAATAGTTAATTTATTACATTTTCATCCTGTTTTTTATTATGTGAAATCAAGGATACGGTACTTAAATTTGTTAACTTCTACAATGATATTTCTTTCTTTTATTAAAGAAATGAATTAGTAATTTTTGTAAAATCAATATAATTGGATTTTTGCTGGTCATAATATTACATTTTTTGATGAGGTTCATATCAAAACTTATCATTTTTAAAAATTCAAAAGAGCTAAAAAATGTATCAGTCAAACTATTAATCAGAAATACAGATGGTGGAGCTATTGATTTAAATATGTTTAAATAAAATAGTTTAAGTATACAATTTACCACTATTTTGTTATTTGAGTTTTAATTTTGGATTTATTATTACTATGTGGGTAAGAGCAGCCTTAAGAAAAGTTTTATTTATTATTTTAATGCAAACAACAGATTTTATTTTTACATAAAATTTGAAAAAAATTGTCATAAAAAATACTTTATGTTTTTACTTTCTACATAATTAAATGAAGATTTCACTTCTTGCTGATACTATTTCTTCTTTTCTCTCTTCACAAAAAAAAATTGTACTACAACCGCTGTTTTCATATCAATCTCACCAAAGTATTTTTGCAAGTTCTTTGTTATCATCCATTTTTTCCAGCCTGAGCTCTGTTCCTTTAGAAATTTTGAGAAATTTTATTTTATGTACTATTTTAGATTGATTTACTAACATCTGTATCTACTGGGCAATATAGTTCGCACAGATTTGAAACTGTATAGTTCTGCCTTCCAATAATAATTCTTTAATAAATATTAAATTTTATGTGTCAGTTGCTTAATAACTTTAAGAAAGACTTTGATGTTAATTTTCAGTTATTTCCTCTAATGTTGTCATTGTGGGACATTCATTAAAAATATTATAATTAAATTGCACTTTTTCACCACCACAATCAATAATAAAATATGAAAGTATTCTAATAAATTCATTAGATTTAAACGATGTAATATTGCAGCTGCAATTTTATATGTCTCTTTCAGAAAATCTTGCACCATCCATTTATATGTAAATACATTGATTCTTGTAGATTTATAGTGGGACAAACCTTGTACAATTGTAAATTTCATCAATTTCTCGAGTTAAATATACAATTTGGTGTAGAATTTTTATATTTAAAAGATTTAATTTACAATCATAAGAAATGCAAAAATTTATCACCCTTCAATTTTTCAAAAAAAGCATTAGCTTTTAAATTTATATTTGTCTTCGAATTTTTAGTTTTTGTTTTTCATGATTGTTATTTTCTTTCTTAGTAAGTTCATTTAACTCAATGATTGTTTTTTTTTACCCTTACCTTCTGGAACTCAAATTACACTATTCAAATTAGTCCAACCAAATTAACTTAGAGAAAAAAAAATTGTTACCTGGACTTTTATAAGTGGAAATGGTAAAAGGACTTATAATAAACGTAAAAAAAATAAATGCCTGAGCGGTGCTGATGGTGGGTTGAAAAGAAGTGGAAAATTATATTATTGCGATTTCCGACGAAATTTGTCGTCAAAAAAGTATCCAATACAAAGATTGTAGATCATGCAAAAATCTAAAACTTTTTAAGAGGTCACTCACTCACTTTTTGACATAATCTCAAAATTTCCGAGAAAAATGCGAAATATCTTCTTTTTTTTATTTTTTATTTCCGCAAAAATAATTTAATTTTGACGAAACTTGGTGAAAGTATACCTTTCTGTTTTAAATAACCACAAATCTTTTTCGATAAAAAAAATAAAGAAGTTTTCGAGATATTTATTTTTTTCGGTCCAAAACACTATAAAAAAAATCATCATACAGAGTTCTGCCGGTGCTCATTTTTTTCGTTTTGACATATACCTTTTAGCAAAATAAAAAAAATCTAAAATCACAATTCAAGAACATGCTCAAAAATGTAAAACAAAAAAAGACTTGCAACAATGAATTTTTCAGTAATTGTTGATCATTTGTTTATACCATTGTTCTGTTACACCATTCAATTGTACGGAAAAAACAAAAGAAACTGTGTTTCATTGCTTGACCTGAAACTTTATTTTTGTACATTATTGCTATCATCTACGTCGAATAATTTTGTGTTCCGAAGGATCTAAACAAGAAAGGCGATTGGGCGTGCAGTTTGTGCACTGAATTTTTGAAGGTCTGATAGGCAATCTTAGACAAGAATAGTCCCCCGTCTCTCTTTCAGCTCATGATTTCGTTCCGGAGCAGCTGCTCCGGTCATATAGAAAAGCCAAAGAGGGGAGTGGTAGGACTCTCTCAAAGTCTCGTTTCGGAGCTAAGACATGCACAAACACACATACTCAGGTATAAAGTATCATCAAGCATAACGTGCGCGTGCACTCAGAGACGCACCAGTCAATCCGTGTATTGCACAGTCAGTTTATGTGTTAATATCAATAGAAAAGCTGACATGAAAAAATATTTAAAATTCGAGCTTGCTCCGTTCCCACTATCACTTTTTACAGAAAACGGCTTCAGAAAAAACATTAAATCGCAACTGTTTTATCAGTTCACTAGCACTGAAGCTTTACCAACTACCGAAAATGTAGTACATGTTATTGATGGTGGATTTCTATTACACAAAGTTGTTTGGCAAAAAAATGATACAATTGAAGTGATCACCACAAATATTTGTCTTTTGTACGCAGACAATACCTGTATAGTATTTGATGATTATCCGGACAATGAGGCTGATAATGAAAACTCAACTGCATCTTCAACAAAAACAGTTGAACTCTTAAGCGAAAAAATTCTTCGAGTGTTCCTTTTTTTAATATTGAACTGCACTCAAAAATAACATTTTTACAAGAGAAAATTCTTTTCAAGTGATAAAGATAAGTTTGAATTAATAAAAGAGTTGTCGAAAGCAGTTAGATTTAAAGGATATAACAATTAAACAAGCAGATAAAGATGCAGATTCATTAATTATTAATACAGCAATAGAAATCGCCGAAAAAAATAAGGTTATAAATGCAGTAACAGAAGTCGCCGAATATAAAAAAACTGTCGTTATTGTTGGCAAGATAGATAGATCTTTTGGTTCTATTACATCAATTAAATTCGACTAATGCAACAATTTCTCAAGCCAGGTGCAGGCAATGTAAGCGACTCAATGTATTCGTCAAATAGTTTTAAGTAGAAGATTTTCGTTCTATTGTTAGTTTTTTACATTGTTTTATTGGCTGTGACAGATCTGCTTTTGCGGGCAAAGGGGAAAAAACAACACTGAATTCACTGATTAAAACTCCCGAGTTGGTAAAGCCTTTTTATCAGACTAATGCAGAGCCAAAAGACACTGCTCGAAATGGTTGTAAATTAATTTCATCTATTTACAAATGCACAAATGATAAATTATCTCTGAATGATTTGGGATTTCAGCAATACTAGTATTAACTGCAAGGTCTACCTTTAAATCAGAAAAATTATCACCGACTATTGGAGCAGCTACACAGCACTCCAATATAGCATTACTTTCATTTCAAACGTGGCTTGGGAACAAAATAACTGCAACTAAGTAGGGCTGGAAAGAAGTAATTGCGAATAATTCCAGAATACTCATGCCTCGCTTTACAAAAAACTGTCATGCTGAAGATTTATTAAAAACAATCTTTTGCAGCGAAACCAGTTGTGAAGCTAATAGATGCGGGTGTCGAAAACATGGACTGCGATATACAGATTGTACAAAATGTCATGGTTGGACAACTGTTCGAACGTTGATAAAATTTCGGAAGATTTCAGTGATTCCGAAGACATTTCACATGAAATAGAGCAGCCAAGTCTTTGCTTGAACCCGGAAAATCAATTACCCGAGGAATTTAGCGATAACCAAGAAATGTTTGAAGTTCAGGAAGAAACCAGTTTAATGAAGGATCAGACGATGAAGATCAAGTTAAAAAGTTTCCAAAAAGACCAAGATTGGCCTAGTATTATTTAATTGTAAATATCCATTGTAAAAATTTTGAAAAATATAATAATTTTGAAAGCAAAAATCACTTATACATCTATGAATTCATAAAAAAAAGTGTACTAATCGATTATACGACAAACAAATTAAAAAAAAAAATATTATTTTTTTATTTAACTGAAGCTTCATTATTCGAATTGAATGTTTATAGCAGCACTACTGTACAAAAATAAAGTTTCAGGCCAAGCAATGAAACACAGTTTCTTTTGCATTTTTTCCGTTCAACTGAATGGTGTAATCAGTATTTGAATTTTTTTTAAATTTAAACAAATTATCAACAGTTACTTAAAATTACATTGTTGCAAGTAATTTTTTTTTTTTTTACATTTTTGACCATGTTCTTGAATTGTGAGTTTAGATTTTTTTATTTTACTAAAAAGTATATGTCAAAACGAAAAAAATGAGCACCGGCAGAACTCTGTACGATGATTTTTCTAAGTAGGATTTTTTTTTTGAAAGAAAAATAGTGTTTTGGACCGGAAAAAATGAATATATTGGAAACTTCTTGATTTTTTTTTCAAAAAAAATTTGTGGTTATTTAAAACACAGAAAGGTATACTTTCATCAAGTTTCGTCAACATTAAGTTATTTTTGCGGAAATTAAAAATAAAAAACGAAAAAAAAAAGATTTTTCGCATTTTTTAGGAAATTTTGAGATTATGCTAAAAAGTGACCTCTTAAAAGAGTGTAGATTTTTGCATGATCTACAAATTTCGTATTGGATATTTTTTGACGTCAACTTTCGCCGGAAATCGCAATAATATCATTTTCCACCCCTCTACCATCTACGCTCACGCAAATATTTCTTTTACGTTTACTGTAAGCCCCTTTACCATTTCCGCTTATAAAAGTTCAAATAACAATTTTTTCCCCTCTAAATGAGTTATTTCAATAGGTCTAATTTTTAATAATTTATTGTAATTAATATTTTTATATGTTAATTAATAATTAATTACACACAACCATCATCCATAAACCCCAATATACGTTTAGGTTATAGTAGCAAAATAGTCATGTTCCTGATTACTGACAGATTATTGATTAATGATGTGACATTCAATGTAGGTAAGATAAGTTTGGTTATAATTTCAGTTGTAAGATTAACAAAACTAGCATTAAAAAAATATGTTAGCATTAATTAGGCAACTTTGAAAAAAGAGGATAAGGCAAGTTTTAATAAAGATCTCATCATTATTTTCTCCAGAATTACAATGCTAGACACAAATTCAGCTAATACATTCATTTTTGTAAGATAAGGTTAGAATTCTATAACGTATGAAAAATTATTTGAATATGAACGAAGAAAACTTTGGGTGAAGAAGAGATCCTGTCAATCTGTCATACTAATAAATTCTCTTGATAACATTTTTAAAATATCTAATTCATATATATATATATAAAATATGGAAAAATAACATTTTATAATAATTATTTAAAAAAAAAAAAAAATGAACTGACATCAAAATGTGCTAAAATAATTTTGTCCAAATATTTAATTCCTTAGACACTTTTGAATCATTGCCTGCTTCTACAAAATTAATTTTTATATATAATACAAATTTGTTCTATAGTACTATATATGCATCATAAAAACCAATACCGATATTGCAAGAGAGGAATTCATATTTATGTACTTTGATTGCTTTTCCATTTATGTTTATTACATCTTTTTATATACGCCATTTACAGGTCCATTCATGTACCACGTAAATGGTACATGTTCACATAAATGATCATGTACTTTGGCGCCAATTCAAACAAGTGTCTAGGGAATTAAGAATTTGGACAAAATTATTTTTTACTTTTTAGCACATTTTGATGTTGCCCCACTTTTTTTTTTCTTTAAATAATTATTTCATAATTTTCTATGTCTGACTAATAACGATAAGTTATTCGGTGTTGATCATGTGCTCCTTTTTGGTGATATAATGCAGCTGCCTCCAGTCAAAGGCCACTGGTGTTTTGTTCAACCTCCTTGGTAAGAAGCAGAAATAAATTTGTGACATCAATTTTAATTTTAAACTGATGTTTATTGGTAAGACTGATACTGATGTTTAATGATAAAAATGAGACAAAGAAATGACATGGAGTTGTTTGATTTCTTAAATAACTTACGTTTTGGTGAAGTTACAACTGGCCAATTGGAAATGCTTTGCGAAAGAAGGAGGGTACCTTTAACAGATGAATCTGGAAATGCTGTAAGAATATTTCCAACTATTAAATTAGTTGATGAATATAATCGTAGTATCACTGATATAATATCAAAAACCAAATAGAGTTTACATTATCGATGAATCATGAGAAGCTGCAACATATTAGAAAAATCCTCCTGAGAATGCTATTCTAGTAGATTTCAATAACTGTGGTGGCCTGTTGCATAGGCAGAGGGTTCAAAAGTTATGCTAAGGTGCAATATATCGATTTCTGATGGTTTAGTTAGCAATGCTATGGGAATTGTAAATAAATTCAAATTGTCTGTCCTACAAAGGGGCTATCTGGAAAGGAGTGAGTTACCAAAGTGTTAATAAAATTTGATGATGAAACAATGGGTACAAAAATGAAAGATGAAGGTGGTTGTGTACTTATTACCACCAGCAAGTACAACTTGCTGCTAAAGGATATAGAGATGTAGAAAAACGTATGCTACATTTAATTTTAAGTTGGGCTGTTTACGCCGTTTAGCGTAAAGTTTCCGTTATTTTCAATGAATTCCAAGCTAGGGTGGGTCCCGTTGTTTTGTTACAGGAATGTTAAATTTCACTTTTTTTCGTATTTTTGGGCTTGTCATTTGTACCTGTTTTATTATTTGTTCTTTGTGTTCGACCCTTCCTCCGTCATCCTTAGTGACCGCGTCCATTCTTCTTATCGAATTATTTTTGACTACCCTTTTCATACACCCGTTATTCATTCGTTCCCATACTAATACATGCACACATCTCTTGTTTTTTTACACACACTCTCTCCTGTCCACTACCTGGATCTGGTTTCCCCCTTTTTCTTTCACGCCATCTTTTCGGCAGAGTAGATCCAACATTTCTCCAGTGCAGTCGCCTATGGCCATACTCTCCTGCAAAGTTTGTGATAATATTCTCATCCAAGCAGAATCTCAAAACTCGTCACTACACATCTGAGATTCTACGCATTATTCTACCACTAAACCACATCACACCTCTGTATTCCTGATACACCAGTGCGGACTACGCCCAGGATTACTGTATGTATTCATGTATCTGCATTCACGAGTTCGTCTCTTGATATTATTTGTGTGCTACAGGCAAGTTCCATTTTCATTATTACGTTAAACAGTGATTTTATCATTGAAATTTGTGGAACATTCAGTTCATCATACCTTATGCCTTACAATTTCAAGTTTAGTTAAAAGAAAACCAAAAGAAATTCACTTAAATGCATTCATGATAGGTGGCTTACCTATTTTACATGTTTAATTATTACGATTTGTTATTGTAATTAACTCTATAATTTATTTCTGCAACTTGTTGATCGCCGAGATTAATTCTTTGCTACTTATGCACTGTATTCATCTTACTTCTCGTAAATTAACCTAAAGCAAATTACTCCTGATGTGCTGGTATGTTTTAGGACTTGGTGATTTTTGTATTTTCAAGAATGCTTATCTATCAAAATAAACTCCATTTATATTATTACTTATTTTAATGTGATATATTATAATTAATGTTTTCTAAGCTAATGAAATCTGTTCATTGCTAATCTTCATAGTACAGTATATGTTAGTAGTGCAACTGTTTTCTAGTTCCACTTTCTATTGATGTTATGTTTTAAGTATCTAATTTGAAATTAAGGTGTTTTATGTTCTCTTATTTTCAGGCTCTGTTACATTGTGTATTTAAAAAATGTTTATTCATGTATTTTTGCATTTAACATCATTATTCATTTGTTGATTCAGCTGCTATGTTAAGTATTATTAAGTTATGTTAATTTCATAATTTCCTGTTATGTTTTAAGATTATGATTATAACATAAGTTCATTTGTTACACTTTCAATAAAGTCCAATTTCTTTTGGCAAATACTAGCTGTGTGTTTTTTGTTAACTTTACCCAACATAGCTAGTTGTTTTTGGTCCTCCGGGCCGGATGTTTAATTCCGGATCTAAAGTTCATGATATATTTCTTAAAGTAAATATTTGTCATAAAATCTCTTTCAAATATTTTTGATCTAAACCTATTCTATTACGTAAATAATTTAAATTGTTCTGTCAAATTTAGAATATCTCATATTGTATTGTTTTTAAGCATGTTACTGAAAGTAATGATGTCATGAAAGTTGTAAACGGCAACTACTAGTTACAGTAATTATATGATTAATTATTGTTAGTGATAGTGTAATATAACAAATATTTTATGTATTAATTCTCTGATAAAAAATTCTTTCAGATTTTATATTATTATTGTTGTATAATTAAGTTGTTATTTTAAGAGTGGCATTTCATATTGTATCTAATCTTACTATTTAAATATTTATTGTAAACTTAATGCAAAACATGACTCGTGCTCAGGCTACCATTATTTCAGCTAACGCTGCGCTGTTAGCCAAAGCGCAGCTTCGTGTTAACAAACTAAGGAGAATTGTCAACTCTCACGGAATTTCTGTATCTAGTAAGCAATTTGATGATATCAAAGCCCTCGATCAACAGTTTTATGATATCATCGATGAAATTCTTATTAATAACTCTGAAATAAAAAAACAGTCCGAAATTTGTGATATAAATTTAATCAGCACCGAATGGGATTCATTGTTTTGTCCCATTAAACTTGTAGAATCAGAAACTCCCGATTTAAAACAGAATATCAAACCAGTTTTTCATTCCTTATTAGAGACTTCGAGATTTAAAATTCTCATTTTTTCTGGAAATTTCCACGACTGGATAAATTTTCACAATCTGTTCAAAGGTTCCGTCCATGAAAATTCACAGTTATCTTCTGAACAAAAACTACAAATTCTAAGAACGCATTTATCTGGTAATGCGCTCTTATTAATTGAATCTCTTTCCATTTCTGCAGAAAATTATCAAGTTGCTTATGACATCTTGACTTCTAGATATGACAATAAACGCTCTCTTCTAAATAGCTTTTACAGTCGTATTAAATGTTTTCAGTCCGATGATCGCAAAAATTATCTCTCTAATTTTAAGGCAACATACATTTCTTCTATTAATGCGTTGAAAAGCCTCAACATAAACTTAGAAAATTTTCTTCTTCTGCAGCTTGGTTTAGAAAAACTCCCCGCCAATGTTCGAACGCGTTTCTAAAATCGTATCGCCTCGTCAAGCGTACCCACATACGAAGAGTTGATTGAATTCCTCACCGTTGAGGAAAAAATTTCCGAAAGCCTTGACGCCGATGTCACCTTTTCTGAAAAATTTCCCTCGAGTTCACCTAAAAATCCTACGTACTTTAATAACTCTAATCCTCAAACATCAAAATTCTCCAAACCGATAAAATCCTTCTTTGTTCAAAATCACACTCCGTCCGGCAGCTGTCCGGTATGTGCGGACTCTCATCGCATTTATGGCTGTAAACAATTTCAAACTTTGTCACATGAACAAAAAATCGCCTGGTTACGAAAAAATGATCGTTGCTTCCGCTGTTTGGGCTCTCATTCGTCGAAAATTTGTTCGTCAAAATTCAACTGCAGAAACTGTAATAACTCTTCGCACCATACTTTACTGTGTCAAAAGAGTAACATCGCTCTCTTCGGAATTTCAAATGACAGCACTTTGAAACGCTTTTCATCGTCAGGTCGTTGTACCACTCCTCCATCTCCTACTTTTTCCCGGCAAAATATTACACAGAATTGTCCCTCTCAGTCTTCCAGTAACTTTCAATCTTCCCATCACTCGTCTCTACGCCCACAAACCCCCACTCTATTCGGTTGTCATTCTGCTCATAACGCTTGCCCCTCACCCTCTGTAACCACACCTACTCCCACGACACCTTCCGTCACTCTAGCCCCTAATTTTCTCTCGAATAATTCACCCGTCACTCGTTCCGCTCATATCAGTTCTACTCCAATTTCACCGCAGTCTGACCCCAACGCAACTTGTTTTTCCAGTCATTCCTCTTGTGAACAGTCTTCGACTGTGCTGCTTGGCACTGCCATCGTCTCCTTAGAAGACTCCTTCGGTAAACTGCATACGGTCCGTGCCGTTTTGGACTCCGGTTCACAACGCACCCTAATTACCAAAAATTGTCTTTCCCGTCTTGCTCTTCCTTTGGAAAATTCTCAAATACGCCTTTCCGGTATTTCCTCTACCCATGCTTCTGTCCTTGGCACCGCCAACATTAAAATTCACTCCTTACCTCAATTCAAAAAGACCTTTCAATCTAAGGCACTTGTTCTTCCTAATATTTCTGGTAACCTTCCTTCGCGTTCCTTGTCCCCTTCAGTCGCCCACAAATTTCAACATCTCCATCTCGCCGACCCGACGTTTCCTCCTCTCCCATTGACCTTCTTATTGGTAGTGACCTGTTCTGCCATGTTTTGGCGCCTTCCGGCAACATTCAAGAATCCGGATTTCCTTCTGCGCTCTACACTGTCTTTGGATGGATAATCATCGGCAACACCTCCGAATTGTTCGATTCGCCGTCTGAAGAATTTACTTCCTTCTTTAACACTGTAATTTCACAAGAAGACTCTGTTGGCGACACTTCTCATAAATGTTGGGAAACCGAGGAAGTTATGTATGCCCAGCCTCCCAATCCGGATGATCAACGATGTGAACATCCATTTCACTCTACAACCACTCGAAGTCCTGAAGAACGATACGCTGTCGCTTCAACTCTTGCTTCATATGCTACGACCGTGGCTAACAACCGCAACAGTTCATACAGGTTACGGACCTACGAGGCTAACCGTGTTAAACAAACTTTGGAAACTACTTCACCTTATTCTGTAAAATCTTCAAGTAACGCTTCTGACATCGCGTTTCAAGGAACTTCTGCCTCACAGCTTCCTTCTCGCGATTCCTGGTGGAATGGCCCACCAGCCATTTTTTTTTAATTTTTCTCGGTAACAAATGAAGATATCAACTTTTTTAGTGTATATAATCTTCATGTGAGTATCTAAAAACAATTTCAAGATTTTTTGAAATTCCAAGTTTAAAGGATTAAAATAGATTTTTAATTTTTTTTGGAAACCTGGTTATTTATTTAATTTTTTGGTAAAAAATGAATGTGTAATCTTCATTTGAATATTTAAAAACCAATTTTTAGATTCTCTAAATTCAACCTTGAAAGGGGTATGGAAAGGTAAAAAAAAATGTTCTCTATTTCTGACTATACTGAATGAGATATTTACTCGATTTGGGCTTGAAAATACTCTTCAGATAAATATCTAAAAACCATTTTTGGGATTTTTTAAGTAGTACGACGGTGTACAGCATGGCTGCTCAACCAACACAGCCACTGTTACTGTATGTGCGACACAACTAGCTGCACCTGCCTGATTCAAGTTAAAACTTCAGGATATTACATACATCAGTTTATATCCACACCCATTTGAAGTAAATAACTATGATATTTTAAAAGGTGGAAGCAAAAAGACTAGTAATATGCAGTAACTGAATTTGTTTTTAAAAGGCTCCACAGCTTAAGGTAGTACAGAGCTTAATAATTTTTTGGGAAACTCTGCACCATTGAAATCAACAATTTTTTTAGATTCAGTGAATTCAAACATGGGAGCTCAAGAAAAAAAAGACAAATCACACTGCATGACCAAATGAGATAAGAACATCAGAAACTGCTGGAAAATTTATCTTATCAATGGGAAGATCAAATAAAGATGCATGAAATTGCTGACATAGTGAACTTCTCATCTAAAGCTGTACACATATGAGCATCTTTAGATGATAAAGCTATCTTTATTGGTGCTGCATTTGCTCACATCTTTTTTCTTTTTTTCTAAGTAAAATATGTAACGTATTTTCTAAGCATAGTTTAGAACTGCTCAAGTGGAATCCAGATTAATTTCTTTGTAAATTTATAACAGCTTATAAAATAGCATATTTATAACAATACACCAAAAACGAAAAAAATTATCGAAACAATTCATAAAACCAAATGGAAATATTCCAAAGAAAGCATGTTTTTCTTCTTTGGTTATATTAATTTGCGTGTGTTTCTAATATTTTTCATCAAAATTAAATGTATAAAAAGCTGAATATTCACCTTCTCAAAAAGTATGAGTAATTTAGCTAATTTTTTAGGACAGTCATCAGAGCCTAAAACATCTGCACTTGCAGCTTTATCTAATATTTAAATGTTATGTAGTTCGACTCATTTTCTAAAGTGATCAAACTAAATTAGGCAAAAATCTGTTTTATCTGGTGTTTTAACATCTGAAGTATTCACAATCCCTGTACAGAGGGAGTTACAGGATTAAGAGGTGTTATAAGCCAATCAGGCTCTTAATTATGAGAGTGACTGTACTGCAGTCATCATTATGCAGTCAGTATTTATTTCTTCACATTTTCCTTCTACTTCTGGCGAGGTTTTCTTGAGTTTTATTCTCTTTCTCAGAATTTTATTTCTTTCAAATCCTTGTTTTTTTTATAGCATTAACTTTCTAATCCTAATTTCTTAATCTCAAACTCCTGTATTCTTCAAAAAGTATAAACTTTCTGGTTTTTTAAACCTGTAAATTTCCATCTTTCAATAATCTATCATTAAAAATCACATATTTAATACAAATTATTAAATATTCTAATTATGCTAGTATAAATTGAAAATTATTCTTAACTAAAATGTTGAGATGAATATAGTAAAAAAAAATGATTCACTAATCCCAGGTCAGGTGATCTGGATAAGAAAAGAAGTATCTTTAAATAATAAACACTTTGATTCAAGTTATGGGGAAATATGTGTTGGAATATGAAATTAGGTGTCAGTGAAATGGTTAAAGCGCCATTGTAAGAACAAGGGTATGTAAATAGAAAAATAAATATACCTTTTTTCAGATCACTTTCTTTGCTATAAGTGTGTTGTTATATGCAGCAGTTTTAAAGTGGAGGTATAATATGTATGTATGTTAAAAATTCAGAAAATTGCAAACTTTAAAATAAATCAGATATCAAATTTTTATATTGTGCATTAAAATAAGTACATAAAAAATTGAATATTCCAAGAGAAAATTTTCCACTGAACCCTATTATTTTATTTCCTACTTGTGGTAACTACTGATTTTTCCTGATTATTAATTCTAGATAACAAGAAAGGAGATCCTGAGGAAGATCTGTCAGTAAAGGGAAGGAAAGGAGATCTTATTAACTGTATCCAATTTAAATCTGCAGGTTCAGCTATATTTGAATTGGCTTAGGGAATACCAGCTTGGAAAAAAAAAGGGTAAAAATTAAGAACAAAATAATCATCCAATAATAAATAATTGATGCTACCATATATTTATAATTGAGTGATTCTCATATATCACTACAATCAATTAATGTGAAGAGAAGTTTCTATACAAAATATATTACGCAGATGAAAGTAGAATAAAATACTATTTCAAAATGTTTTTATTAGCTGGAAAGCAGTGCAAAAACACAATTTACATCAATAATTTAATATTTATAAATAAAAAGAAAAATATTTCTAATTATTTATAAAGATTTAACAATTCAAACTCACATTTTTATAAAATTTTACTTATAGTACTATATAATTTATGATGAATAATCTAATTAAAAATACCTTATATTCACTGGTTTATTAGTTATTTGGATAACAATGAATAAAATAAATAGTGATTTCTTTTCCTATCAAATCATCAACCATGAGATTGACTGTGAATAGGAGTTAAAATTTATGATAATCAAAATATAATGTTATTTATCTGTGGTCTTACCCATTATTTAGGTTGAATATTTTTTTTTTTGGTATAAAATATTCGATAATAGTACTGACTGATAAGTGAAAAAATGGTTTTGGAGCATAGGTATAATTTATCTAATATCTGCGATACACTGAAATTCATTAGATTAATTTGAGCAGAAGGTTGGAGGGCTAGAATCTGAAATAAAGCACAGAGTATGATGAGGATGGATGAATTGGGGAAAATAAGCAGTGTGCCTTGTGACAAGAAAGTGGAAAAATAAATTTTACAAGATTAGATTATAATGACTTATTTTTGGGAAGTAAAAGATGATTTGAACATCTGCAATTACAAAGAAATAAACAAAGAAGACTGAGATGGAACAGATGAAATTGCTAAGAAGGATGAATAGAACAATAAGAGAAGTGGCAGAGTAGAATAAAAGATGGGAGTGCTGACAATATATGACTTGGGATAATGCAAAGACAAAAATGAATACAAACAAGAAGAGAAGTACTTGATTGAAATGCAATAATTAAGAATAAAAAACAAGTGGATGGACAATGGAGTAATCTACAGTTTGTTTTTCAAAACTTTGACCCTTTCTGGAGTGTGCCCTGATGTTTCAATTGAAATTTCCTGAACGACATCCTCCAAATTTTTCATGGAGAACCCAAATCAGGTTTCAAAACCCAGAAGGTGAATAGTCTGGATTCACCCATACTAAATTGGAAGATTACTCAGCATAAAAAATTATTTCTGATTTATTTTACAAGTATTTAGTCTTACTAAAAAAAAAATCAGTTTCATAATTCAAATATGTTCAATCTCTAGAAATGATTTCTTAATAAGAAACAAATTTACCATTTTTACAGAATTTAATGGTGTATAAAAATAATGTCATCGATTTTTGTGTTTTCCTGTACTGTATGAAGGGGACTACGTAGTTAGAACACAACTGCAATTTGTAAACTGAAGAGTTTTTAGACATTTCATACCTTCTTAACATACAAGATAGATTTAAATATTATCAATAAACTACACAATTTATGTACAAAAGAAGTAGGTACTTTTACAAAGTTAACAAAAACTTAGCTTTAATAAAAAAAGAAAGCTAGCAGTAACTAATTTAATAACTTTCTTTCCTTTCTTAGCTAACTTTAAATTCTTTGTTACTGTTAAATATACCTACTAATTGATTGACTAATTAATGAGTTATTCTGGAAGTTTGAATGTTTAGTGCATTCTAATAAATTGGATACACAGAATGGGACCTTGAATCAAAGAGGTATACAATTTTTTTTTGAATTTGATCTCAGGATCAGGCAAGTAGACTGCTGCATCGTATTTTTACTTAGTAAGTACATTGTTGGTTATTACTTTCCTGTATGCCAAGCCAGGATATATTAACTACAATCCAATAACTACCTTCCAGAAATTAAAAAGCTAACAAATTTACATTATAATTAATATTATCTGTGTTTAATCATTTCTTTCACTCTCCAACAGCTGCAGATAATATTTTTAAATAATGATTTATGAAGAAGAGGGAAAATTTAGTTACAAATCTTTTTTTATCAATAATCTTACCTAAAAATGGTTTTAAATATAATGGATAAATAGTTTTTCTTTATACAATAATTCTATTCTGATTAAAATGGCTTTATTTACAATGATTTCAGTCTTTGTCTGTTTTTTTTTTTTTTTTATTTATATTTTTAACAGAGAATAATAATTATTATATTGGTTTTAATATTGCATAATAACATGTAACAGTAATATATAGAGTGAAAAACACAAAAGATACTGGAGAATAAATTTATAATTGTAAAATAGTATTTAGAATCTTATGTATAATAATATAACACGACATTTACAAACTGTCATATCATTTACTTGCAAGAGTTTGCAGTAATCTGATTTTGCTACCAGAGCAAAGAAAAAATGCCTAACCTTAAGATGACTAACAATCAATAATGTTTTTTGCTATTTGTGATGGTCAGCATTTAAAATTACATATCAATAATTATTAACACATAATCAATCATGTAATAAATACTCTGGACATGTGGTAGGTGATGATGCATCATTCAACAAAACAGTAATGCTGCTATCTTCATTTACAAATATAAAATTTAATCTGTGCATACATCATTAAACCACAGTCATATTTAACACTGCAAATTATTGTTTCAAGCCTTTTATACACAAATGAGAGAATATCAAATTTTACTTGTTGCATTCATAGTAAATGGATTTTAATAATAAGCTTGAAATTGTTTTATAAAAGTTTAAAACTTTCTAATATTAACTTATAAAAAAAAAAATACAAATCTGATTTTAAAAGCAACAAACTGAATAGACTGTTTAAATATCATTAATAATTGAGCTAAAATATGCTATTTACAATTAGTATTTAAAAATGTTAAAAGGTTGTGATAAAAAGGTCCCATGAGATTAAGACCACAATAATGTTATGAACAGTGTACATTGGTTTACTACAAAATGCAAGTGAATATTTTTTTTCAATCCTGTCTCCCAGAACCAGACCCCCAATTAAGCATGAACACAGTTCCGGGAGGTGCCTTCGCCTCTAGCCACCATATGAGGGAAACACCAGGCCAGGCTGTGCCATTCCTGGCCTTCATCACCCAGCAACCAGGACTCAGTCTTTTAGCTCAGAGGCTCGAAAGTCCCCGCACTTCATCACAAGTATTCAGGTGATAGCCTGTATTATAAATTCAATACTCTTACATTGCTATGACAATTTTTACAAAATAATCATTGCTATTGGGCTGGTAGTAACCCACATACTACCAATATCAAAATTTTTTTCAAAGATTCTCAAGTAAAACAGTAATGATTGGCAGAAAGCAGTAATGGATTCTATGCTGTGGTAAATTTAGTTGTTAAACTGTGATATGTAATTTCTACAATATAATAATGTTTCACTGTTATTATGCAACATTATAAATAAATAAATTTAATAATTAATTATTGTTAAATATAAATAATTACACTATTAATAATTAAGTAGGAGGACATGAATTTGATACTGCTGTTATGCCATATAATTTTCCAGATCCTCCTAAAGGCACATCTATCGGATCAGCTCTTGTACTAGTCACCTTCCAAGCACTTTCAATTTTTTGCCTGTGAAAAGATTTAATAGAAATAAATACTTCATCAACATCAAATAATAACTTACATTATATTATTCTTTTGTTTTTAAATAAACCAAAATTTATAAAATAATTCTTTATACAGATAAAAATGAATTACTTAACCAATCAGTTATTAAAAATGATAGAAACTTATAACTTTCATCAAACAATATAAGCGATATATATAAATTTGTTTTAAATCAAAGTAATAAATAAAATAAAATGAGTTAAAGATTTTAATATAATTAGTCACTTGTCTAGTTATTTAGTTCCACAATACTCTCTATTTAGATCTTACCTTGAAAAAAAAAATGTCTTTTCTTTGACTTCCTTACCAGTTTTTTATTTATACATCCCTCCATTACCAAATTATTAACATTTGATGTCATTCTTTATTGTATCTCATCACTGAAGTTTGTCATACCTAGATTTCCTAATTTGTTATTCTCATGATTTGTAGAAAAGTTATGAAAATATTGATGAGAAAAGGTTTTGGAAAATACGTTTTTCTTAATGAACTTTGGAAAAACATAAATAAAACATTAATTTGGAACATTAAATTCTTTTAATTATGGAAACATAAATAAAAGAATTTTGAGAAAATGCACTCTAAAAAAAAAAAATAAGATAAAATGTCAGAGCAAACTTAATCATAAAACTGGACGATTTGTAGCACAAATGTTACATGAAACTGAGTGCACTATCCCTAGTAGATAGATACTATCTATCTACTTGTTATTGATGTTGACATTTCATGTTTAATAACCATCACTGTCGATGTCATGAGAACTAGTTTGAGATTAGTGTATGCAGAACTTTCTCATCCTAAATTTATTTTAAATATTGGGTTTTCACTGGGTTTAACTCAATAGTAAGTGATAAGAGAGTAAACTGATTTTAGAAGTCAAAATGTATGCTACCTTAGATGTCTTAATTACTGCAAGGAGAAGGGCTGTAGAGGTAACAACAGCTTTATTTATCTCCAGACAGTAAGGCTGTCATTAAAGCACTAAATTTATGTTGGTTCAACTCTAAGCCAATATTTCATAGAATGGGAGCTCTGCCAGGCCTTATTATGGTGTTGGTATGAAATAGAGTGCAGTTGCATTAAGAGCTAGGATACTGAGGCACAGAGGCCAATGAAAGAGCTGATGTACTTGCTAAAGAAGGAGCATCTCTTTGCAGGAAATATGTTGAAGAAGATTTAATTATGATATAAACTGAAAAACATAATGGCCTTATGTCCCAAAAAAGGTTAATTTTTGGAGAAAAACTTTTATCGGAACTTTTAAAAGAAAATATTTTATAAATAAATATATATTAAAAAAAAATACTTGCACTTCAGTGTATAATTTTATCATAGCCAAAATACAAATTTATATTTTTATTTTGTAGGCCAGATTAATAGAATATTAAAAGGAAAAAAATATTTCTACAGATCTCTGTAATACAAAATCTCAAAAACATCCCAAAAAAATGTTACAGTTTGAAAGCCTGTTCTCCTTGGAAAAGAACGTTTTTTACTGAAATGTCATTAATAAAATAAAAGTTTAAAGCTATACCCTTTAAAAGAAATATTGTCATTGAGACTAAGCAATCCAGTTGTATGCACACATTAGACTTCAAATGGTTTTAACTTAGCTAAATGCATTAGTTTAAACTTTTATGCCTGGCAATTTTCAGTCTTAAAATTTTTATTTCCTTCAAAGACAGTGGTACAATTATGAAAAGCATTTAATTATGTAAAGCATATAACTGTTAATAATTTATTATGTGTTAATAAAACCATAAAATCAATACTTACGTGTTCCAGTCGGTCCAATAATATTTGTCTGATGAAATGGCTAATCCAAATGGATAACTACAGTTTGTAACAACAGTCCTACGTACCAGATTAGTAATACCTATGCACTCTGTAAACAATACAACTTCAGTAAATACACAATATACACTCAAAATATTTACTTAAATGCAATATTGTTACATAAGTTTGAGATATAACAAAGATGTACAAAATTATTTCTTGAGTTTAATGTATTCATTTTAATAACAGAGTTATAAATATTGTACACTTACTGCAATAACACCTTGTCACTAATTCTTAATGGATTTGAAACCCAGCTTTAAGGTGAACCAATTTTTATTCAAATGTTAAATAAAATCATGTTTTTTAATATATGTGGTTATTATATATAAACATATACCGTTTAATATTATTTTTATATTTTAAATGTCCTATATTTTAAGTTAAAGTCAATTATTTTTAATTGGTCAATGCATTTAATATACCACTTATAATAATTTGAAATGAATACCTCCTTATGAAATATTTAGAACATTTTTATTTTTCTCAAAATTTTATTTTTTATTTTATTTAATAAACAGAGATAACCAAATGCAAACATTACAATTAGCATCTACATTCAAATAAATTATTTAATTAAGAAAAAGGTAAAGAACATAAAGAGTTAGATATCATAGCTTTCTTAGTTATCTTTATACGACAAATAAAAATTATCTTTTTATTTATTCATACAGTAACAATAGTCTCATGCTCACCATAACAGGTACTATCACAGATGAAAATTAATTTTGACATTAAATTTAATAATTTTGTTGTGTTTTAATGTTAAATTTAATAATTTAAAGTGTAAATATTAATTTAAATAATACAAATCCAAGATTACAGGAATATAATAATGTAAAATTATTAAACTCATTTATATGTACATTTATGAAAGAAAATGTTAATTCACATATTCAAAAGTTATTTATAATAAAGCTATTAAGTAAAATTGAATTAAAAATGTGGCAACAACTTTGAAAGAAGGAAAAACTTTTGTAATCCATTAATGAAGATGTAATGAAATTTATAAATTTATTATGAGAACAAAAAATTTTAAAAGTAAATTAAAAAAAATTATTTATTTAATTTAAAATAAATTCATAATTTCATTTTTGATCTAAATGAGGAAATTCAATTAAAGAAATAAATCTTAAAAAACTAAAAATGAAATCATGAGAAAAACAAACAAATTAAATAATAATTGTAATAAGACTGTTTGATTAGTTGCTTTAAAATGAAATGAGAGAATTTGAAAGAGTTAACATGATCAATAAATGTGAACATTAGATTATAATGATTTACATCTGTGAAAGTTCTTCTGTTGTTATTACTTCAATATAAAACTTTTTTCTAGTATTCAAAATTATAGTGCTTTCTTATTTTTAAATATTTTGAGTAAATTGAGTTCACATTTCTTACATACTTTATATTAAAAGGGATCTTATTCAATGTTAACATCTGCCTCCAACAAAAAGTGTAGCAGATGAAGTGACTAAATGGATTAGGACAAAATCTTAACCCCTTTAACCGCTCACATACCTATTGATTTTGTGCCTGCATCAGCCCAACACAACTCATCAGTATCCCAGTCAATCGCTAGAGAATTTGGTAGCTGTACAGCAGGTCCTTGTACAAAAACTGCTCGATTTGAACCATCAAGTTGTGAAACTTCTAATTTTGGACTCGCTCGATTCCAGTCGGACCAAAATATTTGACTGTAAAGTAAAATAAAAATGTATTGCACAATTTTTAAAAGCAACAAGTGATTACATTAATTTATTACTCCTACATAATAACATAGAAAAAATATACTATTAATATTTTTAGACTTACTTTCTACTAGGGTGTACTGCAATTCCTCGTGGATTTACCAAACCTTGTGAAACAATAGTTTTTCTTTCTTTACTGTCTATGTTGGCAAAACTAATCGTATCCTCTGTTGAATCTGTCCAGTAAATATTTCTATTCACCCAATCAACGGCTAGACCTTCTGGTGAGTTAATATCTGAAAATTTAAAAATCCAAACAATAAACTTTTAGTGTAAAAATTTTTTAATTAATTAAATAATTTATTTTAATTAAATATTTTATTTAAATATTTTAAGTCCATATTTCCTCTGTACGTAAATTCTAGCTAATTATATAATATAAACTTATTCAGCCACTCCACAAAGTTCAGAATTAGAGAACACTCTTACCTTACTTTCTCATTTTCAAAGCACTTTTGGGTCTACGCCCATCTTCAGTAATTTTTTTCTTTTTTACATTTACATACTAAAATACATGATACATTAAAATTTTTAGAACAGATATTTGTTCAGTCAATAAAAAACGCTTTTACTAATTTAAAACGTTGTATTATTTAAAATATTTAACATGCTGTCAATATGTCAATACAGTACTGTACTAACTTAACTACTTTATTAACACTAGTGAGTAGTTATTAGTGAGTAGTAAAGAAAAATTAGCCTAACTACTCATGCATCAAAAATCTTAATTAGAATTCTGGACAGAAGAATTGAGAGAAGAGTAGAAGTGTTAGGAGAAGACCAGTTTGGTTTCAGGAAAACTATAGGGACAAGGGAAGAAATTTTAATACTCAGATTAATAGTAGAGAGAAGATTAAAGAAAAACAAACCAACATACTTTTTGTAGACTTAGAAAAGGCATTTGACAATATACATTGGAATAAAATGTTCAGCATTTAAAAAATTTATGGTTCAAGTATAGAGATAGAAGAACAATTGCTAACATTTACAGGAACCAAACTGCAACAGTAATAATTGAAGAACATAAGACAGGAGCCATAATAAAAAAAGGAGTCTGACAAGGATGTTCACTATCCCTGTTACATTTTACACTTTAGATAGAACTAGCAGTTACTGATGCAAAATAACAACTTAGATCTGGAGTAACAGTGCAAGGTGAAAAGATAAAGATGTTACGATTTGCTGATGTTATAGTACTTCTAGCTGAGAGTAAAAAAGATTTAGAAGAAACAATGAATGGCATGGATGAAGTCCTACGCAAAAACTACCACATGAAAATAAACCATAACAAAACTAAAGTAATGAAATGTACTAGAAATAATGTAAATGGACCACTGAATATAAAAATATGAAGAGAAAAGATTATGAAGGTAGAAGAATTCTGTTACTTGGGAAGTAGAATTACTAAAGATAGACAAAGGAGGAGTGATACAAAATGTCAAATAGCACAAGCGAAACAAGCTTTCTGTCAGAAATATAACTTGCTTAAATCAAAAATTAATTTAAACATTAGGAAAACATTTTTGAAAGTATATGTTTGGAGCATAACTTTATATGGAAGTGAAACTTGGACGATTGGAATACCTGAGAAGAAAAGAATAGAAACTTTTGAAATGTGGTGTTATAGGATAATGTTATAAATCAGATGGGTGGATAAAGTGACAAATGAAGAGGTGTTGCAGAAAATTGATGAAGAAAGAAGCATTTGGAAAAGTATAGTTAAAAGAAGAGGCAGACTTATAGGCCACATATTAAGGCATACTGTGATTGTCGCTTTGATATTGGAGGGACAGGTAGATGGGAAGAATTGTGCAGGCAGGCAACGTCTGGAATATTCAAAACAAATTGTTAGGGATCTAGAATGTAGGGGGTATACCGAAATGAAATGACTGGCACTAGATAAGAGATCTTGGAGAGCTGCATCAAACCACTCAAATGACTGAACACAAAAAAAAGTATCATGATGACATGAAGACTCCAAAACTGAAATACAAATCAGAATAACAATGGCAGTTATGTAATAAAATGAAGTTAGAGATGAAAAAACTACTGGTAAAATGAATGTTATGTTTAGAAATTAAATGTTTTAATTATTAAAAAGTGCAAATCCACTTCATCAGCAATTAGTTCTGACTTCTCAAGATTTTCAGTCCTTAGTCCATCGCAAAGAGATTAAAATATCATTATAAAATAAAATTAAAGAAATAAAATATTAAGCAGTCATGACTGATAGCTAGTCAGCAATATACTGACTGAAACATACAGTGTAATCTGGTGGAAAATAAAAAAATCAATGGGAACCATATTGTAAGAATGATATATTTGAATTATTATCTCTTTATATCTCTTTATAAGTATAGACTTAGGATGTGTTCAAACAATTTATCATCTTTAAAAAATTTTTGTTCATTAATTAGGTTTTTATGTTTACTGTAAATGTGATATTTTTCTAAATTAGATGTATTATAATAATTACAAGATATGGCTAAAATTTTCATAGAAGTATTTGGGTTGTATGTATGGCCATTAAATAATATATGTTTAGCAAAGTTAGAATTTTCTGGTTTATTGCTTCTTATACTATGCATGTGTTCTTTTGTATGTATAGAGAATTTACGATTGGTCATACCAATACATATCATGTTACAATCTTCACAACCCAAACTGTATATCCCTTGTTTATCAAGATTAGTATCATTATTATGTATCTTATTTTAATTATTATTAATATATTTGAATAATCTATTATTTGTAGTATATGCACGTGTTATGTTAATTCTTTTATACAACTTCTCAATTCCTGTACTAAATGGAGTGTATTCATTTTTTATATATAGTTCTTCCTTTAATTTTTTAACTTTATTTTAAAATGATATTTTAATCTTCTGATGATGATCTAAGGACTGAAAGATCTCAGAAAGTCAAAATTAATTGCTGGTAAGATGGATTTGGACTTTATAATAATTTTTATTTATTTATTAATGTATCAGTGGTAACCATATTTGAGAAATTAAATGTTTAAAGTGACGTGTTTTATTTTTGTACATACTATGAAAGAGAGAAAAAGAAAGAATAGAGGTATTTGAAATGTAATGAT
This sequence comes from Lycorma delicatula, assembly GCF_047948215.1. Lineage (NCBI taxonomy): Eukaryota > Metazoa > Arthropoda > Insecta > Hemiptera > Fulgoridae > Lycorma > Lycorma delicatula. The sequence continues at coordinate 80,005,581 of NC_134460.1, read as the reverse complement.
GGAGGAAGTTGAAGATAAAATGGACAAAATAAAAATTTAGAAATAGGAGGATTAATGAAATGAGAACAATTCAGAGTAGCCAAGTTAAATGACTGTGTTGCTTGTTATGAGAGTAGAAACAATGTTTAGAACTGTGCTAAATCATAAAAAAAATGCAAGTTACAACATTTTACAAAAAATGTTATGATAATTTGATTTCACTGGACTGTACACAAATAACTAAATTTAGATTTTTCCAAAACGTTTTCTTTATATGTATAGTATAATAGAAGTTTGCTTTGCTGACTAAATAACTACCAGTTTTATGAAAGGCTTTCAATAGTTGATCTTAGAATGCTAAAGATGTCAAAATGTTAAAAGGATGATGATACTAGATTACAGGTTGTACTAGATAGTAAGATAGTAGGCAAAATAATGAAAATGAGTTATGCTTATAAACATTAAATTTATAATAAAAACAAACCTTCTGTAATAAAATCTTCTTTCTCAGCTCCATTATAGGCTGAACTCTTTATAGCTTTTGACATAATGTCACTCCAGTACACTCTGGCTTCGACACAATCTATAGTAAGACCTGTTAAATAAAGTAAAATTTAAAAATATAAATTTGAATTAAAAGATAAATAAATAATTATCAATTATGGAAGTGCAATACATGATATGAGAAAGCCATTCTATTGTGTTTTTCTTCTATGCATAATCACACCTATAGGTATGGCAGTGATTGGAGCCCTGAAAAAAAAAAAAAAATGGTAACACATAATCAATCAGTAATACATGATAATATATCTGATTCTTTTATTTCATAACTTAGGCTTCATGACTTATTATTACTTCCCTAACATCAGCCAGTAAGCTTTTTCACAAATCTTCAAACTCTACTAAATGAAAAGTTTTTTAAAAAATGTTCACTAGATTGAATACAAAATGTTTTACTGGATACATTGTTGCAATCTGAACTTTATGTGTAGTTTCAGTAGTCTGCTTAAAATATTTTTATGAATATAAAAAATGACTTCAAACTACTGTTTATTTTAAAATAAAACTAAGAACATTGAATAAGAGAAAAACAATTAAAAACAACATGGAAGAAAAATAGTATTACAATTTTGACATCAAGTTTTGGTAAAACTCATCAATCATCACAATATTTGTTAAACATTATCAAAACTTTCTTAATTTAACAATCTGTATGTGAAAAAAATATATATTATATTTTTTTAAGGTGATTTATATATCTATTAATCAAAAAATAATCATTGATTATATCTTGATAAAAGATGTTTAATTACCAATTGCTATTTGTTCTGTTTTTAGTTGAATTGGATATCCTGGGTCAGTTCTTGATGGTTGATAAGGTATCCTTAATGTTGCCATTCCTTGATTTACTAGCAGAAATTCATCTACTCCAGTATATTCTTCTATAATAACCAACAAAAAATATTAACAATATTAAATTATTATTAAATCAAAATGTATTCAATCCAAAAACAGGTTTTTATTAATTCAGTTGTTTCTACTAGAGCTTTCTTGCTGTTACTGAATAAGGTTAGAAATTTAGTCTAGCATTCATTATTCATACACCCTTTCAATTTCTTCAATAGGTTTCATTCTGTTTTGTCATAATGTAATTTAATTGTAATGTGACAGTTGCATTCTGTCACATTATAATAATTAGTGGTTTTTATTATTGTATGATGCTACATCTACATTAGTATTTAAATTGTGTATTTTCTGTACACTGGTGTAATAAAATCCAAATGGAATATTTTCTGATAGTGTCACTTTTGATGAATTTCAACTTACATTATGTTATATTTATGTTTAATTCAATTTAGGGTTATATTTAATTAAATTGTAGAGGTGGATATAATTTAATCAATCTCTTAATAAGTCTGTACTCATGTTTAGACTACAGCATTTAACATTTAGCAAGTTAGTGTGAAAAAAGATTCCATGATAATTTATTTACCATAAAATAACATTTCTGGTACCTGCTTAATTTTTTATTACGAAACAACAATAATAACTTTTTTGTTACTTGTAGCTTATAATTTAAAAAATACTGCTTATGATTAAATAAAAACAGAAATTTGTAATAATGTACTATTTTTTTAACAAACATTTGTCATCGTTATCAATTCATTTTGTGGAATGAATCATTACTGGTTCTATATTTTCCTGCAATCTCTTAGTTATCCTCAATTTCATCTGGAAAAAATTCATAAACAAGAAATTTTTAGTTATGGGTATGTATGAAGTCTAATAAGTATAAGTACCTCAAAATGTATTATAAGCTGAGAACATTTCAAAGAAGAAAAGAAGATTGAGCAAGCTGGACAGGCAATACAAAAACAGGTTTACTTTATCAAAGGACATAAAAATTATGACTAAGATCCAGATATGTAGTTGTAAAACAGAGTATTTTAATATATGTCAAGGAAACAAAGCAAATGGCCAACAAGAATAAATGTAGCAGAAATGGATTTTTACATATACATTGCAGAGTTCTAAGATTTGAGTGAGTCAGGAATTCAAAATAAGAGAACAAAGGGTGAAAGATGATACAAAATCAATAGAATCAAGAAAAATCATCTTTTATAGTATGGGGATACATTTATTAAGAAATTACTAGTATATACTTCTATAACAAGGAGGGATGAAAGATACGGACATTGAATTGGAACCTATCATGAGGAAAAAAATGTGGTAGACTATTTAAAATATGGAGCAAACAAGTTAGGTAGTTGTTAGGAATTTAGAGGAAGAAAATGGAGACAGGAAATGATAATGTAAGGTACACAAGAGACAGGTAGAGCTGACAAAATTTTGCTTAGACAAAATTCATAACTCTATAGGGCTGGGTGATGATGAATACTTTTTTTAAGTATGACTTTTATTGATAAGGAGACCTCAAAAGCAGTTTAATATTGCTGTGAAAATCAGATTGTTGTAAGAAATCAATTATAGGAATTTCATTTCAGTAGTCAATGATGCTAATGATTTAGCCATCAATCATAGTCGCTATAATTTGTACAGTTCGATCAATGATACTACTTAAGAATAGTAAGCTTGATACTAGGCTACATCAACTACTGAACAAGGATATAGCTAATGGTCTAGTAAAAGATCTAGTAGTAAAAGTTAACATTTCTAGAATGGCAGCCTACATTTATTACCCAACTACAGCACACTAAGGAGCGTTATCTACATATTTGTCTTTTTATTATATATATGAGTATATTTGAGTTTTTGCAACAGAACATTTGAACTGATTTTTATGAATTAGACATTAAACATATCTCAATTGCACAAAATAATGTTGAATGATATGTAATAATTTGAAGAAAATAGAATGGCGGATGGTGGTAGATGCTTCATTTTTTCAAGTAAAGGTTTTTGAAATTCAAACAAGCAGAGTCTTTTATAAACATATATTGGTTATATATTGATTTTATATGGTTACTGGTTATATGTTGGTATTGGTTAAAGGTACCGTGAAAAAAGTGAAGACCTAATGTAAGGCAAAAAGCACTACACAGTCTAACATATCCATTACTAAAAAAAAATTCCTTTCGGTAAGCCTGAAGGCAGAAGTAGATTTTACCAGGGCAAAATAGGGATAACCGAACTTGGATTGTACGAGCTTGTATCAAACATTACTTTCCAAGTTTTACGGACACTACGTTTTCTCATTAGACCATAAGCTATTGCTGAATTTATGAAGACAAAAGGAAGCAACAAAACCAAGCCCCTAGAACCAAAAGAGAAATAGACCCTACCCAACTAATCTAAAATGAAAATTACCAAAAAGCAACTGAAAAAATAATAATTATGGATAAATTCAAAGACCAACAACCTTAAACAAATCACAGAAGAATTTGCCCCAACAAAACCCTGTAAAGAGCATCAATGGTGGAACAACAAACGCGATGAAATAAGTGGAGAAGAGACATCAGGCATGGTTATTATCATCATTCCCAAAAATAAGAAACATCCTTCCAAAATCTAGTAAAACAAAGAAAAAAGACCAACTGAACTCTAAGAAAAATAAAACAACACCATAATACAGACTGAAACTAATAAAAGAAGAATTCAACAAAACGCAGTTGAGAGACTACCACAAAATCTTCAAGAAAAACTCCAAAAATACGAACCCCCCAACCCTACTAATGAAGGATGAAAAACATAATCTGGGCGATAACAATAAAGACAATGCAGAAATCCTAGCTAAACATTTCAACAAACTCCTAAATTGCAAAGAACCAATAGAACTCCTAAACTTTGACACCAGTATCCCAATACAACACCACAGGAAAACATCAAACCTTCAAAAATAAAAGAAGTCTACCAAGAACTGGATGAAATGAAAAATTACAAAGCGGCAGGAGAAGACCTTTATAGAAACCTGAAAACATGCAGGAAGACCAGCTAAAACTGCCCTTGAACTCGAGAAAGAGCTAGGAGAATGCCAGGGAGGTTTCAGACCTTGGAAGAGCTGTCCAGACATGTGATCATGAGTCTCAAGATAATAATGGATTACAAAAGAAAAAGAAGCAGAGACATGGTGATAACATTTGTAAACTTCAAGAATGGATATGATTGGATCCACAGAGAATCCCTATTAAAAATTCTAAGACACCTCAGACTACATCCAAAATTAATAAACATGATAAAACTAACTTCACAAACACTAAGTCAAAAGTGAAATTCAGAGGCAAACTCTCGGAACCGTTTGAAATCTAAACAGGACTGCGCCAAGGCAGTGGACTCTTACTGCTACTATTTAACTGCACTCTGGAAATGGTAATGAGGGAATAGCTCAAAAAATCCTTCCCAAAGATAAAAATAGAACAAAAAATCAAAACAAACTGCCTTGGTTTCACCAATGACTTGACAAAATATTCAAAACATTGGAAATAAAATTGGTCTCAAAATATCATTCAAAAGACAGAAATTATGCACTAAAAACCATCATAGTTAAAAAAAAGTAAACATAAAAAGTAAGACAAAATAGTAACCCTATTTAAATTTCTCTGAGAAACAACAACAAATAACCCAAACAAAAAAACCTCAATCTAAAAAAGATCAAACAAACTAGCTAAAGCACAAAAATTAATCTGGTACACCTACAGTAAAAAATGTCTATTCATAAACACAAAAATAAAACACTACAACATAATTATAAACCTGGAAGCCATGTATGCAGCAGAAACACTTCCACCTTCTTCCTTTTTCCTGTTTAGCCTCTGGAAATTGCCGACAGTTATTACTTCAGAGGATGACATGTATGAGTGTAAGTGAAGTGTAGTCTTGTACAGTCTCAGATCGACCATTTCTGAGATGTGTGGTTAATTGAAACCCAACCACTAAAGAACACTACTGGTATCCACGATCTAATATTCAAATCCATATAAAAGTAACTGCTTTTACTAGGACTTGTACACTGGAACTCTCGACATCCAAATCAGCTGACTTGCAAAGACGTGTTCATCACTAGACCAACCCAGTGGGTTAGAAACACTTCCACCTGAATGAACAAAGAGCAACAAACTGACCAACAGATCTGCATCAACAAAAAGTACCACAAAGATGGGCAGTGGTGGATTGTGCCCAACAAAGTCATGTATGAAGAGTTAGAACCCATCACTGATACCATACGTAAGAGGAGTCTGGGATCCTTTGAACACATCATGGGGATGCAAGATTCAAGACCTCTGAAACAGCTGGTACAGTACAATCTCGACTCAAAATAACACCAAGACAGGATGTAGATGGATCAGAGAAATAAGAGAGGATCTGAAGGAAATTGGCCTTACACCAGAAGAGACTATAGAGAAAATCAAATTAATAAAAAAAAATCAAGGATAAAAACACTTTCTTTACACTACAAGAAAGAAACTCACACCTTGAACATTTTCAACATCAGAAAGGGCATGGAGATCGGAAAGTATGAAAAGGTACTGGGAGGCCTGAACAGTCTCTTGGAAGAAACTTGGATAACAGATTGACTAAAGTGATCCTATGTGGTCATAAAAGATGAAAAAATATGAAGTTGTACATTCCAGAAATAACATGCACTTACATAAATTTTATTAAACAAACATTGTTTACTTATATTTCCTTTATTAGATAACGTAAAATATCATGTTATTTTTATAAGTTCAGCTTAAATTTCAAGGCTTAATTATTATCAAATCTGATAACACTAAAACCTGAATCATAGAACATATTCTGAAATGTCTTTTTTCATATAAAGACTTTTTTTTAAAGAAATACAAACTATAAAGTTAATTCTCATTTAGCAAAGTTTACAGTGAAAAAATCAATTGCATCACTTTTGCAGCGAGTTCAATCACTGCAAAATCAATTGTTACGAATAAAAAAATTTTATTTTTACTAAAAGGCTTTAGTGTTAAATTAATTTCTTCCACAATACATTTTATAAATTCCTTCCTTCAATCGATTATTTCAGAGACTTATGAACCTGCTGCTCCTGCATCCTTAACTGATGAACTGCATTTGGGTATAGACAAAATAATCCCTAAATAAATAAATAATAAATATAAAACCTAGGTCAATAATTAATTTTCAGTGATAGATGACTCTTAGTGAAGTATATGACATGCACCAACATTTAATCTAAAGATGCAGTCTGAGGTCATAAAACATAGTTTTTAATGTTTTAAAAGTTAATGTGACTATTCATGTTTTAACTATTTTAAAAATGTATTTGGTATTTCGTATATTACATTCTCACAATGCTCTGCATAATATATATGTATAAACTCATATTTACCTCGACACTTTTGTCCATTTCCAACATAACCTTCTTTACACTGGCAATAATACTCATTAGGTGAATTTTGAATACAGATAGCATTTTTATGACATAGACTAGGATCAGTATGACAATTATCAACTGGACGGCATACTAAACCATCTCCATCATATCCCTATTAAAATAAAATAAACTCGTTCATAGACATTAATAATTAAAATTAATTTAAACTATGTAAATATATTGTTAATGTTACAATGTAGTATAACTACTACTGTAAGGTTCATGAACCAGTGTGCTTCCAAAGTTACCTATTTAAACAAGTGATGTAAAATTTAATTTGCAATTTAAGGATGCTTATATCCATCAATGACATATTTAACTCATTTGTTTATGTCATAAATCTATTAATTTATTTTTTAATGTTTATTAATTTTTTACTGTTATTATAACTTGTATAATAATGTTACATTATTATAAAGTTATGTTATTGTTCTAATGTTACAGACATGATGAAAGGTATTTCTTTCATCATATATACTGTAGTTATTTTGAGACTACACACAAATAGTTCTGAAAGCTAAAAAATTTTTAATCCATGTATTCTATTTAATGTTTTATAATATATTACTTTGGTGAAGTGTATGATTATTTGCGGTTATTGAAATACATAACTGGTATCAAAAAACATAATTGGTTGCTCGGTTTTCAGACATAAGGTTAAAATAACTGATAAAACTTTCTAATGATTAAATCAGTTATTATCATAGATACTTAACCCAAATAAAAAGAGTAGAGATCACTTCAAAAAACTATTAATCATTGAAAAATCAAGCATATAGGCCCGTACTTTCTTGAAGGGTCCACTTGGGGAAAGTGATTCTTCATTTAAGATAATTGCTGTAACAATTTATAGCATATGAATTCCCTGTGCTGAAATGTTCTTTGTTTGTTTTCTAGTTCAGAAAAACCTGTAATACATAAATATATCTATATCTGTATATACATATATATATATATATATATATATATATATATATATATATATATTGATTTTTCAAAAGTCAACTCTTTTAAGAATCATATTCCTTTGTATTAGTATATAAATTTAATATATAATATCTATATATATAAAAATGTTAAGTTCGTTTGTGTACGGCTTCAAAAACTCAAAATGTTCCGCACCGATTGAGCTGAAATTTTAGCACGATATATAACCCGCATCAAAGATTGTTTTCATCTATTTTTAATAAATCTATCTATCTATTTTTAATTTGTAGATTTTTAATTTGGAAATGTAAACAAAGGAAAACCAATCAGATCAATGCAAGATGGCCGCTGTCAAACACGACTAAATTTCTCTGAATTATATTTAACAGCTGAAACATCTGTATTTTATTAAAAAAAAAAAAACACCAAAACAAAAAGAAAAGGCACCAAGAAGGATGACTTACAGTAAATAAATTAAAACACCCAACTTTCTTATAGCCCAGATAGACTTAAGACTATGGAAACAAAAAAAGTCAAAATAACCAAATACACAGAAAATAATATCTCTACATAATGACCAAAAAATCCTTTGTTAAAGTTTTGTTTTCTTTGGAGTAATTCATTAGTAGATTCATACTCGAGAATCACGTTGTACACTGAAGCAGCACAACTTCTACTTACGTTAGCAGTTTATTAACATCTGAAATCAATGCCGTTTGATTATTCTGTAATTTGTAAGCATTACTCTGCTTTTGTAAGCATTTAAAATGATGTGTTTTTTCGCACGACTTAAGGGCTTTTTTCGCAGCCCACAAATCATAATTTGTTTTTGTTGTTCTTTGTTTGTTTTCTAGTTCAGAAAAACCTGTAATACATAAATATATCTATATCTGTATATACATATATATTGATTTTTCAAAAGTCAACTCTTTTAAGAATCATATTCCTTTGTATTAGTATATAAATTTAATATATAATATCTATATATATAAAAATGTTAAGTTCGTTTGTGTACGCTTCAAAAACTCAAAATGTTCTGCAACGATTGACCTCAAATTTTAGCACGATATATATAACCCGCATCAAAGATTGTTTTTATCTATTTTTCGCATCAGTCACATACCCGCGACCGCGAGAAAACAGTTTTTTTTAGCAGTCAGCTGTGTACCAGCGACCGCGCCATCTGCCAGAAGCGAGGGGAACACTCGCCATACTAGCTAACGACAACCGCAGTCACATGTGAAACAATACCTGTTCCCAATTACATTGTTTATTAACAAAAAAAAAAAAAACGTATCCACTTGCATCTGATTCAGATTATTATACAATCTGAATTAAATATTCCCTTTATTCGAGGTACTTTTGTGTGATCGTGTCGTGATTGAGCTGCACCTTTCACCAAGCTCTGAATTTATTAGAAAACGACCAACAGTAGGATATATGTATTAATGACGCGTGCAACACTGCACATCCAAACCAAATTCGCGCATTATTCTCAATTATATTGACCGCTTGCTTCCCTTCATCACCAACAGAGTTATGGGAAGGATATCGATCGCATATGGTTGAGGATATTTTCCATAGAGTACGCCTAGAAAATACTAATATGACCATGGAATTTACAGAAGGCATTTACAACGAAGCATTGATAAATATTGAAGACAAGTGCTTAGCTATTGCAAATAAAGTTCTTAGTCAATTGGGAATGCCAGCACCCACCCGAGATGCGATTGCTTCATTTGATGTGGATTTACGCCGTGAACAGAGTTACAACATTGGTGATCTTCAGTCATATGTCAAATCAGACATTCCCAAATTAACGCGTGAACAGAAAGGCATAATGCGTGATCACATAATGCAAATGATAAATTATGGAGTTGGACCTTCTTCTTGAATGCGCCAGGAGGAACTGGGAAAAAATTCGTCATTAGATTGATTCTAGCAACGGTTCGATCAAAATTGAAAATTATCCTGTTACGGAATATTAATCAGCTAAAACTCTGCAATGGCACGTGACTTGCAGTTAAGAAATTGATGAATAACGTAGTGGAAGCAACGATTTTAACGGGGCCTTTCAAAGGTGAAGATGTCCTCATTCCTCGAATACCCATAATCCCGACCGATACACCATTTTAATTTAAAAGATTGCAATTCCCAATTCGATTGGCATTTGCAATCACAATCAATAAAGCTCAAGGTCAATCTTTAGAATTGTGTGGTTTAGAATTAGATGCGGATTGCTTCTCACATGGGCAACTGTATGTTGCGTGTTCCCGAGTTGGCAAACCAGATAGCCTTTATATCTACGCAGACAGTGGAAAAACAAAAAAATATTGTATATCCACAAGTATTGCAAAATTAAACTTCTATGAAACGTATGCTTTGTTTTGTTTCTCATTTCTCATTCATGCAACCACAATGTGCCACAGTGAAGCGTGGCGGGTAGAGCTAGTATTTCTATATATATATATATATATATATATATATATATAAATATTTATATTTCATTTTACATGCATATTTTGACCAATAATATATGTTTTAAAGAAATAATAAATATAAGTTCCTTTAGTAATAATAAGTTCAAAAAAAAAAAAATATTTAGCAATGTAATGTTTTATATATATACATACACAGTAGTAACCCCACTGTGGCTTTGCCTGCTTTATATAGTTACTTATGTTTCCCGTTGTCAAGTTTTTACATTTTTTGTTTATTAATCAAGTAAGCAAGGGCAGGTGAAGCCATTTATGTTGTGTATGCAGTAGCAGTGGCACTGGCTGTGTTGGTTGAGCCACCACGCTGTATACTTTGCATCCCTTAAAAAATCAAAATTCAAAAAACCTGAAAATGGTTTTTAGATAATTATCTGATGAGTATTTGCTAGCCCAAATCTAATGAATATCTTCTTTAATACAGTTGGAAATGGGGAAAATTTGCTCAAAATGGGAAATGGGAAAATCATTGTTCAAAATCTTTTTACCTTTCATCATCCCTTTCAAAGTCAAATTTCAGAAAATGCTGAAACTGGTTTTTAGATATTCACATGAAGATTATGCACACCAAAAATGAAGCTGATATCCTCAGTTGTTACCGAGAGATTAAAAAAACTAGCAGAGGTTTAAAAAAAATTAAAGATCCATTTTAAAACCTTTATCTTGGAATTTCAAAAAATCTAGAAACTGGTTTTTAGATATGCACATAAAGAAAGATTACATACACCAAAAATAGAGTTGATATCAACCCTATTGGTTGGTGACATTTGCCACCAAGATATTAAAAAAAAAAATAAATAAATAAATAAATTTTATTGTTGCTCCATTTTTTAAATTTCAAAAAATCCTTTCTTAATATATACACCATAAGAAGAAGGAGTATACAAATTTTCATCAATTTATCTTCTGTAGTTTTGCTGGGCATTGATTATGAATGACACATGATATTTTATATTATATGTATTTTTATAACTTAATATGCATACTAGTTTTTTCTTTAGTTTTCAAAATTAAATTTTTTATACATTTTTCACTTGAAAAAAAAAATTATTTTAATAAAATTATGTTATACAGATTACCACTATCCATTGCTATCTCTAGCTCTCAATAACAGTAGGTGATAGTGCTTGATCAATCTGGAGCCTGTCCCATGCAGAGGATTAAATTTGAGGAATAGCCAGTGTGGCTGTACAACCAGTTAAACAAATACTAACTAGAGTTTCTGCTACTACCAGCAACTTTTAGTACTCGGCAACATAGGAAGACTGAGTAAGCTGATTTAAGGTATGGGGGTAAAAGATGAGGGGATCTTTTACTAATCTCATCTTTTACTTAGACAAGAAGGCATGTGCTTTCAAAATCAGGGCAGAAGGCAGTCTCATGAATTAATCTGACATTTTTTAATAACAGCCTATGTCTGTCTAAAGGCCTGACTTGGATACCACTCTATGCACTGGACTTGATTAGGTCCCAGTCACTGTCATTACTGGCAGAAGAGAGACTCTGCCTTGAATGGTGAATTGGCTGGCGGGTAATTATATATATAAGGCATGCTTTTTATATAAAGGTCATTTTGATATAAAAATTGAAATAAGCAAAACAAAATAAACTTACATATATATAAATATATATATATGTATATATACTATTTTTTCACCATTCACTTCAATACATTTTTGATATCGACTTACCGGCTTCATTATTCTGTTACTAAAGAATTCTCCCACCTGTGATTTAAACCAATTAATTACTCTGTTTTGAAATTCCTCACAATCCTCAAATTTCTGCAATGCAAGCCATTTTTTAAATGGAGAAAAAGGTAATAATCAGTGCAAGATCTGGACTGTAAGACAGATGTTTGAAGATTTCCCAATGAAATCATTGCAGTTGTTCAGTTGTTTTGTTTGCCTTGTAAGGTTGTGTGATATGGAGAAACAAAATTCCGTCGGTTAGCTTCCCACGCCTTTTGTTTTGAATTGAACGTTTAAGTTTTGTAAGCATTTCACAGTACATATCACATTAACAGTTCTTACATGTTCAAGAGATTCAATCAGCAATATCCCTTCGGCGTTCCAAAAGACTGTAGCCTAAAGTTTTTTCATTGAACTTTCTCGCTTAAAGTTTTTGGGCATTGGTGATGATGAATGCCACCATTACATGTCTCAACATTTGAATAAGATATCTATGTTTCATCACCGGCCACAATATGTTTCCATAAATCACCTTCATTTTCATAGAGTCTCAAAAATGTTTAAGCTACAGCAAGACATTTTTCTTTCTGTGTTTCTGTTAACATTTTTGATATCCATCTGGAACACAACTTTCAGTAACCCATTTGTCTCAGTTAAAATGTTGTAAATTACTGATTGTGAAAAAAAGGAAATTTAATTGATAACTGAAAAACAGTTAGCCTTCTGTTTTCACAGATTTTTACATTCACATTTTCAGTTGATTCATCTGTGATGAATCATCTGGCAACCACTACATTCTTCCATCATGAAAATTCGTTCTTCCTCCATGTCCCTTAGGCATGAACATAAGGAGAAAACTGAATGCATGCTGGATTTGGTTAAGCAAATGGGAATACTGGGATGAATCAACACTAAATGTTGTTCTGTGATCCATGGCAACACATATTACATGACAACATGTGATCCATGACAACACATACATAGAAGTATTCTGTTACTGATGGAAATTTCATTGTTATATTTATTATTTAAACATTCACAGTCTACAGGTAGGTTCACTGTATGTAAAAAACGGATTGAGGAGAAAAATTATTGCTGTAAATAACATTTAAAAAAAATATTTAAAAATTGGCACATAGACAAAAGAAAACAAAAATTTGTGAATATCTTATAGGAACAAATAATTATAAAAATATTGTTGTTACACAAATGATAAATTAAATAAACATATTTAAAAAATTTTTAATAAAAACTAACCTGTCTACACTGACAGTGATATTTTGAAATTGTGTTATTGTAAACACAGTCAGCTGTGGGTGAACAATTGTTATCTTCATTACAAGAAGGTGGGCCGGAAATTATATTGCATGTAGTTACACCATCTCCTTCAAAACCTGATCGACATTTACATTCTGCTGTACCCAATTTTGAATCATGTATACAGTCTGCATCCACATGACAAGCAGCACATTCTAATTTAAACAAAAACAATTGATAGTGATAATAATGATAAAATCAATAAATAATTAATCTTAGTTAATTATTGTAGTTCCACAAAAAAAGGTTATAAATTTCTTATTTAAAACGCTATTCATTAAGTTCTGGTTCTTTATTTTTTATTCTTGTATGAAAAATATTAATATAAAAAGCAGTGAACTTTCTTGTACATACAGATTAATTTATAAAAAACATTTTCAGCTATATGCTTGAGCCATTATGTAAAATAATAAATGATACTACAAAAATCTTAATTTTTTTTAACAGAACAGAACATGATTACATTTTATAATTACTAAAAATTACAACTGACTCACTTTCAAATTTTTAATGGAAACTGCTCTCTGAAAAGATTTTTCAGTGCTAAACATACAATAGAGTGTGACCAGTGGTAAGTTGTAATAGGATCTATCTTAAAACAGTGGTCTCTATTATTAGAAGTCAAGCATTATCTTAATTATTGTAATTATACATATCATATTGTTCAAGTGCGTTCAGATCTTGGTTTTTATATAGTATATGCAAAATTTATATATTACTGTTAATATGTTGTTTGAATTCCTGTTTTTATGAGATGATTTGCAAAAGTTGATTCTGTTTTGAGTAGTGCTCGTATGCGTTCCTTGTGTTTGCAGGTGAATGGAATTCAAACTGATACAGTATTTAGCACAGTCACAGCAACCTAACTTTTTATTTCTGGCTTGCTATATTTATGTATGTATTTGTTTGAAGTTATATATTTTATTTCTTGCTTTGAAATCAATACAAAAACTTCTTTCCTGAGAATGTTGGCAATTTGACTGTTGGGTGAAATATTAGGGTGTATTTTATCTGTGGTTTTTGGATTCATTCTTTATTTTATGAATTTAAAATTTCACATTGTCTGTATGTTTGAGCTACCATCCGTACTATTGCTGTGTACACACTGTGAGTAGTACCTGAATAGTAAAAACATTAACTAAAAAATCAAAAATTTTAATGTAATAAAATTTAAATTTATTTAAAACACTTTGAAGTTTATGAACACAGTACATCTGATATCCACACATTAAACAAACTAATAACAACATAGATCAAATACATTATTTGACTACATATTATCAAGGTTTCCTATCTTTTAAGAATTGTAATCCCTTTGATGATAAGCTGTATAATTAGCATGGAAAGATCCTCTGGAAGAATAGTTAACATGTAATTACCAAGTAAATCATTTACAAATTTTTAATAAGAAAAACAGCATAGGCATTGTGATATTTTCAGATTAAAAATAATTTTTTTGTGATGAGTAAGTTCAGATAATTTTCAATTTTAATGAACAAACAATAAAATCCAAAAACGTAGAGGAAAAAATATAAGGGAGGAAATGTAATAAAACTCTTAAAAAATAATTCTCCCTAATGTAACTGGTTGTCTAAGGATGAGGTCACTTTTTAAAATTCTCTAGTTTATTTTTAATAATCTTTGGTTCAAAATTGCCAACAAAGTTTTTATGTTTATCACTTCTTTTTGACGTGTTTTTATGTTAGCAGCAAAATTACAGACCTTTTCTTTAAACTAATGCTGTTGTCTGAAAACCATTTCAATAATTTGAAACTTATGTTTATTGCCTAAATTTAATGTTAAATATATTTAGTATCCCATATTAAGAAAAGCAAGATTTATAAGAATTAAAAAATACAACTCAAATTTTGCATAATTTTGTTAATTGGTGGGCTTAACACTACATAAATAAATTATAATTAAATTAAAGAATGCAGATATAAAAATTTTTCTTTTTAGATTGTACTTTTTCCATTCCTATAATTTTTTTGTGAATTTGTTTTCTTTACATGAAAAACTGTTCCTTCTAATAACAAAAAAATTATTTTCTAAATATAGCTAGAAAATTCTGTTTGTACCATACCACTGAAAAAATGTTCAATTAGGAAAAATTTACTAATAAGTTAATATTAAACTTAATAAGCTATTAATTTAACAATATCTTGTTGACAAAATTGTAACTTCATAGAATACTAATTAATTTTTACATAAAAAATTGTCATCAACAGCTAAAGTGCATATACAATATGTCAATGCCCTATGGAGATACAGTCTGTTTTCATTAAATTAGGTACTGAGTGTTGCTTCTGCACACACATGAATGCACGCGCACACACATACTGATTTGATAATACAGCATTGAATGATGCAAAACAATTATATTGTATATAATTCATTCTTTAAAAGTATAGGTAATAATTATAGTTTAATATTTATCAAATTAATTAATTAATTGCAACATTTTAAAATAATTCAAAGAATCTAAAAAATAATTAATAACTGTAAAAGTCTTTTCTTTTTTTAAACTGTTTAAATATATAATGATAAATAACTTGATACTTTCTTCCGTAATTTTTTAATTTGGTGATATGATGATTCAAATCAACACTTTCAATGAGAATACTGAGTGGTTTTATTGTTTACTTCGCTCTATTAGTTACATACAAAATATTCAATCGAATAATGGATGATTTCTTCTTTTTTTTTGTAATTATTTCCATAATCCATAAAAAATGCCAAAATGTTTTAATTTCAAACAAAATTAAGTAAATTGTTTATTTCAAGGAATTTATGTATTGGACAAAATATTATTTTAGAGAGTAAGAATTTGATGTGTGTTTTTGAAGTGAAGAAAGAGAATATTATGACTTACTACATAAGCCACTATACTATTATCACAATATCTTTTGTTTATCCAGCAACATACATCCATTAATGTTGATTTTTGTGCAGTACAAATTAAAACATTTTATACTCATTTAAAATTACAGTGAAATTCTTCATAAAGAAACATTCTTTAATGGAAATTTCATTCTATGCAAACTTGATAGATGATATCAACAAGATATTATATGATATTATTTATTATTGTGTTAGATCAGATACTGTTTCACACAGTAATTAATTCAGTAAAAAACTTTATGGCGAAAGGCTTGGTTGCCCAATTGCTAAAGGAAGGTTCTTAGGATACTTTTAAAAATTTGCAGATAAAATTCCACATGTAGAATGTCTTAGTACATTTAAAAATGTACTTTGAAAAAATTTAATGTATTTCAGTTTAAATCTCCTTGCAATTTTTTCTTTCTTCTAATTAGATGATTCCCATTATCAGGTGGAAATATATTAGTTTATTATTGTAGGTTGTACTAATGAAGGCAGAATAAAATACACAAAACATATTTATTTATACATTATAAATTACATATAACTGTACAGGAGTGTTTTATGTAATATATTATATGTAAATTAGTCTATTTTAACATTCTCCCTTCATTCACCATTCTACAATACATTCTGTAATAAAATGTTACCAATAAATGTCATTAGACAGAGAAAAATAAGTTACAAAATAGATTTAAATCAAGATAATTATGAAAATTTTTGATTGTATTTAACAACTTGGGGACTATGAAAGATTAAAAATTAGATAGACAGTATATATGAAGCACTGCAAAATAGGTATTTTTAACCTTTATAAAATAAAAATTAAAAAAAAAATTGTTGGTTAAAAACTATTTCCATATTTCCAAATTGCTTGATTCAAACATTTTTGCCTGTGGGCAATGTTTTTCAATTAACTTCCTTTTTTGGCTAAAATTGCCTAAAATATACTTCACAGTTTTCGTCTTAGTCAACAGTTATTCTATTTTATAAACATTGAAACTGGTCTTTATTTTTGGTGTTAGGTAGTTGTTATTTATTTAATTATAGTTCTTATTTTATCATTAATATTTCTTTACATATATGTGTATGTATATAGCGTCATTATTTTGGTATTTATATTATGTGTTTAATTTGAAATATTTTTTTTTTACAAATGCTTCAGTATCTAATAATGATGATTGTTTAATAATTGGAATAACCTTCTAGTTTTAGTACATTTTTTTGTAAATAGTTTTTGAGTGTTTTCTATGTTGTTTTACTTATCTCAATTACCATTTAGAACTTTTTATTTGTGCAAATCTATATTTTTGTTGATGAGCATAATGGAATATGATTAAAGTTCTATAAAAAAATTGAACGACCTAGTCTCTACTACTACATGGCTTCTGCTATCAAAAGATGTTTGAATTATTATCTGGTTGGATCAGTGGAAGCTTCACCAGAGGATGATATTGTATTGTAACAAACTAACTGAATTAATCAGCTTAAATTAATCTTTATGAATAATTTTTCAAATGACTGCCTAGACAAATCAAAACATTCTTACTACCCTAGGTTTAAATCCCAGCCTGGTTTTATAGACTTTTATCACTACTATTTCTCTATTATCTATGCACTAGCAAAATCTTATGGAAGAAATTATTCATTAAAAATTAAAACCTTCTACATATCCTGTAGATACATAAAGACACTGACTTTAAATAACTGTTTGCATCCACATTAATTTAACGTTATGTTAAGGTGCATGAAAATATTAATAATTCTGTTAAATTTAAAATCGAATAATATTTGTTGTAATTATTTTTACTTACCATCAGATTTAAAACAAATATCATTTAATTTTGTATAACCAGGTAAACACATACATTCATTCAAATCTTTTTCTTCATTGTAGGAACAAGCAGCATTGGGTCCACAATCATCGTTATTAGAACAATCTGTTAAAAATTAATAAATACATTCAAGAATAAATTCTCAAACATTTACATACAAGGAAACTATTTAAATTTCTTTTGTTATTTAAATAAATGTTAAAATTTAACAGGATATACAAGGTCTGGCAAGGAAATGGGAAGTTTTTGAAATTATTGAGGCTAAACTAACTTTTAGATGTACAGAATTTTTATACATAATTTGAAAGAAAAAACATGGTATTTATATGATTTTAACCTAAAAATTACAATTGTTTCCTCCTGGTGCAAATTTACTTTGGCAGCATGAGTTCAAAATTTTCTATTATCCATTGCACGTATTGAGTGAAAATTAAAATTTTGTCCTGAATATGACTTTCTGTTCAAGTGTGAATTGGGAGATGGACAACTGGAAAAAATGTTTTTACAGCAATCTTTCAATTCCTTGTTGTGCAAGTGGTCGCAACGTCTAATTAAAACCTAATTGGTAAAGAGTCTAAAGATTCTTTGACACTATAGGTTTTGCTCCAAAACACCAGACGGTTAGTCATAATGAAGAGGTTTGTGAAACAGATACAGATTTTTTATCCTCAGTAATGAAAATTCTACTTAAATTTAAGAATGATGAAGAAAAGTGGCTCATCACATGTGTTAACCACTTTATCATCTTTAAGCAGTAGTAATATTTTCACCAAGTGCTTTAAGGTAGTCTGACAATGCTTAATTTTAATTAATCACTGAATAACCATGATTTTATAAGGGTAGAAATTCAAAATTTATAAAACACTTTGATCAGAAATGTATAAATATGGCAACAAGCAGGGAGATGAAAAATGTGGAATTTTAACAAAAAAATTTTTCAGTCTTAATATTCTGTGTTTAAGGATTGAACTATTCTGCCAGGAGAATATCTTTTCATTATTGAGCCAACTGTATTGTTTTCCTGAAATTCTCCATTATATGACTGCCTTCTGAGAAGGATCTTGACTTTGACAATCTATGTAGAAAATGGTTATTAATTTAGTGACAAGATAAATGCTGTTCTTTAATAATAGTGTTGCTATTTTAAAAAATTTCTTGAAAGAATAAACATGCTACCTGCCCACTACTTAACTGCAACTTAAATGGCAAAGGATTGACGTTTGAAGGGCACATATCCCTGTTCTATCATGCAAGCCAAAACTGAAGAACAGCTTTTTAAGATATTTTTTTTCTATGCCATAATGTGTATCTATATAATAAAATTTATTTATTAGTTTATTGATATTGATATTAATTAGTTATTGCTTTTTAATATGTAAACTCCTACATAGTTGTGTTATTAATATAAGTTTCATTTGTTGCATGATCTTGTATACTCTGATTATTGAAAGTGACAGCAACCTTTCCTAAAAAAATATTACAAACTCTATGTAAATGTTGTGTGATGCATATGATCATTTTGCATTTTCTGAAACTAGTAGTTCGAATGCTATAACCATTAAATATATACTGGTAACATACATTTAATACAGTAATTGTACTACATACATATAAATAAATAATACAGTAATTGTAATACATACATATACAGTAATTGTGTATGAATTAATGTTCATACAAACTGTCAAAATCTATGTATACTCTAATCACCATTTATTAAATGAATTTCTTAACCAAGTTATGTCAGAAGCTATTAACAATCCACTTGCAACATTATTGATTGCAAAGTACCTTTAAAGTAATGGTGCATACTTAGTCAGTGTTAATATTTTTTTTATTTTAAAATATTTCTTTTCTTGTTACTTTACAAAATTAACATATGTTTATTTACTAAGCCATTACTAAAAGTAATGACAAATGATCCTGGTTTTACTAAATCAAGCTATTCCACACTACTGAATTATGTCATCCTGCTTATTCACCTGACTTAGCACCATGTGCTGTCAGACTGATCTGAAAATTAAAGACTGCACTAAAAAGAAAAACAATTTTTGACACTGATGATATCCAGGATGATTGATGAAGAAACACAACAGTGTTCTGGAGAAATAGTTCCAGGCCTGTAGCCAGAAATGGGAATGCCGTCTAAATCAGTTTACAGATACACAAGGAAATCACCTTGAAACTGACAGTATCATATAATTTCAAATGTGTTTAACATTTTTACAAGTACATTATAAGAATAAGAATTAAATTCACACAACTTGTAGATTTATTTCTCTCTTTAAAAGAATTATTATTTTAAGAATTACATAAGCAACTAATTTTGAGTTTGTTCAGTGAACAGAAATTATCTAATTTTTTCAAATCTGAACATACTTCATATCGACTGCGGTTAACCTTTTACTTCACAAAACAGTTAATTTAAGTTATTACAAATTAATTCTTTCTAATATATTATGGTTTTTTAGTTGTGATACAGTTATCTAGAATGCTTATTGTTAGCAAATGTTATACAGCAACATCAAAAAGTTATGACAAAACTTACCTACTATTCTATCACAAAACATTCCATCACCCTGATATCCATTATCACATCTGCAAACACTACGACCAGTAACATAATCATGTTCACATGCAGCATGAGGATCACAAATGTCAACTTCAAAACATGACATTTCTAAAGAAATATTAAAAAAAATTAAACATTAGTCAGTTAATTTTGCTTCAGCAAAATATAATAAATTACTAAACATTAATCAAATGATTTTATGCAGTTGTATAATGTAATATAGTTTAGTTTATATTTCCATAAACTGTTCAAATTGGACAACTGGTCAAAAGGAAGACAGTTTTAAACAAAAATTCTATGAACATTTAAAAGCTATCATAGAGACAAAATTTGCTAATCATTCATAGACCCAAATCAAAAATCCAACAATAACTCTAATACCAATTATATATATATATATATATATATATATATATATATATATATATATATATATATACATGAGGTGCAACAATAAAGTAATAAGACTGATTCTTTTGCGCAAAATGTGGCAACCCTGCAGCCTTTATAGACACTCCATCTTTGACCTTGATCTTCCTGCCATTAATAGTCCAAGCTGCACATCTTGACCAGGATACCTATGTCGCTATTCTTCCATCGTAGCTGGAATACTTACATTGCAAAAGACATACACAAAAATCATATCAGTGTATTCTTGTATTCTGCATGAGTGAAGAGACTTGGGATTTTTCAAAACAAAGAATTCAAACTGGAATTTCACTTTTTAAATTTAGATTCAATTGGAAAAATATAAGTACAAGCATGAGTGCATATACTTTTTAAAAAAACACACAAATGTACAAATACAAACACACTACATAACTTAATTTTCAAAAATAATTAAACTCAATCAAAATTATGTCAAAAACAACTAAACTGCCTCAAGTTTAACATGTAATTTCAAAGCATACAGTTAGTGTTACCAACTTAATCTTCCAAAACTCTAAATTTATTGTCCTAAAATTAGCTGTATTAATTTGTTCAAATTCATAATATGTTTCTGTTAAGTTTTGTTTTTAATAATGATAAAAGTGAATTCTTTTTTTTGTTTTTCATAGACTTTATTACATCAATTTTTTTTAGAATTAAATTTTCTACAAGTTTTTATAATAAAATTACTGCATTTATTAGTCATTTAACAAAGTTGATTTACTTCAAACCCAAAAAAACATATTTTACCCCATTGAAGTTTTCTGTTTTATGTTGAATATCATGAAAACTACGGGAAACACAATTCTGGGATCTGTTTTATTCAATTTTTAAGATCAAAAAGCATAAGAAACCATCAAGTTTCCTTATATAATGCCTTAAATATTTCAGATGACTTTATTTCACCAGGGAAACTGAAATTCAGGTGAAATTTTTCACTAGCTCTAACTTGATAACAAAAGCGCTTTTGAACATATGTTTGTATGAACGTTTTCCTTAATTCTTGCTTTAGATCAGTTCCCAAATTATTTCCTTTTCCTCCTGAATCACTTTGTATGCAGTAAAAAAAGATTCACATCTTATCACACTTGAACACTATTAAATATTTGAACATACAAATTCAAACATTATACTAAATGAACAGACATGATTCAAATTGTGTACATGTGACTCACAGACACACAAAAAAAAGAGAGAGAGCATATGTGTGTGTAATTATTAAATAAAATAACAATTTAATAACTAAAAAGGCTTACCAATTTCCAAGCAATCATAACCATCTCCTTCAAAACCTGCATTACATTGACACTGATATGAGTTACTACTTGCTACAAATACACACTGAGCATCAGCATGACATCTGTTTACAACATTGCATGAAGCTGTAACAGTAAGATAAAAGGTAAATTAAAAAATATAAATACATAAAAATAAAAACAATATTTTTTTATCAATAAATAAAAAGCTACCTGTATGCAAAAATTCAATGGTTTTGATTTTTTTTGCAATTAAACCATTGCAGACTGGACTGTTTATATTCTTTTTATTGTTAAAAGTTAATTAATAATACAAAGTATTTAAAAATAATTTTTCATCAGTAAATTAAATATATAACTAAAAGAAAACAGTGCCCAAAATAAGTTTTTGTTAAGTTATTAATCATAAGAAGACTAAAGGAAGGAATCCTGAGCCTGACACAGTATTGTATAATTTAGTTCAGTCATGTACTGAATTGTTCTACACTTCACTGAATTAATTGTATAATTCAATATATTCTTGCATCTGGGGATAGGCAAAGATGTTCTTCAGGGAAGCCTAAAATTATTTTGTTGTTTTCAAAATTTTAGATCTTTTCTGAAAAAAGCAACAGCATACACATTAGGTGCCAAAAAAAAATTAATTTCCTATCCTTGTGAGGTAGAACATATTTTAAAACTAAAACTTTGGGGATAGAAGAAATCCCACATTTAACATATTATCAAGGATTATTTAATTTGATGTAAAAGAAGGAAGTAAACAAGCAAAAAGTAAAAAAAAAAGAAAAATGAACAAAATACATGCATGTGATATAGCAAATAATTTAAAATGTAAAATAAATATATTTAAGATACAAAATTTTATTTATTACCTGGAAGGGAACCCTCTGTCAAAATTCACTAAAATATTTTTTGTACCAACATGTTTCATATTTTATTTGTTTTAATTATTGTCTCCTGAAATCTTAAACAAAAATTTATCCATAGCATAAACCAAAATGAACACTTGTCTGCACAAGGTGGGGACAGGGGATAGGAAATTTCAATTTCAAAAAAAAATTTCTGTTAAAGCTAAATGCAGTTTTATTTGCTATGGTTTTCATTGACTAATTTTTTTGCTAAAATTCACCTTCAAGAAATAAATGTTTAAGATTTTTTTTCACCAGGGGCAGGCAATCAATGTATCATTAGGTACTTCAGGTGAAGATGTAGTAGACATTGTATAGAGTTCAATACTGTAACTAATTTTGCCTACTAAAAAAAGTTTATTTTTTCAAGTTTGATTAAAGTAGATTGTTGCATGAGTAATCCCATAGAAACAGTAGGACTAAAACAAATCATGGCAGTAGCCATAAATTAAAAACAAATCACAGCCAATGAATCAAAAGCCTTTTAGCTTTAGTGCTGCACAGAACACAAAGATAAAATGAAAATAAAGCACATCTTAGCAACTATTTGCATACAAAATATTATTAATTACATATGCAGTTGTTAAATAGTGTTTGCAATGAAAATTGTATTACAATTCCTTCCTCTGAAAACCAAATCAGAATAAAATTTCCTGGTATTAATTAATACCATGAGAACAGTTTCCTGGTTTTGATAAATGAAATATCAAAATAAATTTAAGTTTTGCATAAATTTCATTCTTGAAAATTATATTTACTCATTACTTATATCTTAGTTAAATTGCTAACTATATGAAAAATGATGCTGTAAAATATTATATATTTTTTTTTAGTTTTCCTATTTATCCAATTAATTAGAGGTACACAAATAAATTTTGATGTAAAATACATCCTAAATTTCAAACAATACTGGTAAAAGAATTAATCATCAGCCCAGCATTTAAGTGTTTTAAGAGAACATCGTTTAAACAAGAATACCACACACTTGTAAACATTTTGATTTAAAATGAAAATATGAATATAGAATTAAAGTAGCTAAATCTTTATTTTAGATAACATTCCATGAAATACAAGTTTTTTATATCTATTTTTTGCCATCTTTATCCATGATATTAAAAGATATAAATATTTAAATTTTAATGATTCACCAAATAAAATTGTTTATTGTATCATTTTTATTAACTCACAGTTTAATACAATCAGTATTGGTTTTTTAAAATATCACTGAAAATCACCATAAAGAAAATTGTAAATGTTAAGATGTCAATTTTTTAAAACATTATATATATTAAATAATCTTTCATTAAAAAATTAATGGTTTTACATAATTTCCTTTTCTTGAACAAAATCAACAAAAATGTCAGAAATTTGATAGAATAAATTTTAATGTTTAAATTTTCATTGATGATATAACACTATTTTTGTACAGTGAAGATGAGGTAGATAACACCCTGGAATGGTGTAATTAAGATATATTTTATGAGATAATGTGCAGTGCAAATCAAAGCATTGTTAGTGGATAGAGGTAGCAGGAAAGATACAGTGGGTATAAGAAAACTAAATGTACGTAAAATTTAGTTCACATAATTCTTTACTAATGTGTAATTCTAATTTTATGATACAGAGTGAGAGATAAATGTAGAACTAAATAAGACAAGCCAAAATCAAACAGAATTACGTAGATTACGTGGATTTTTATCAGTGTTCATGGAAACTTCCATAGAAAAGGAACTGCTTGGTAAGCTGAAAGATATTTGTTTAAACACTTATTACTAATTTATGTGTATATACTCATATATTTATTACCAAATCTACATTACAGATTTCAGAATAAATTCTAAATTGATGGAGATACAATCTCAATTCTAGACAAATGAACAATCAAACAAAAAATTAGCAAAATGAAGTCCTTCAGTGTAAAAGGTACGAGGATAACTTAATTATTATCTGCAATTTAGTTATATTTTTGTTTATGTTGGTAGTACTGTTGTGTTGTGTAGCTTATGCATGCGTGGTTTAATTTTTCTTATGTCTGTGCATGTTTGATGCTGCTAGGTTTGTTCCATTATTGCTGCCTTGCCGTTAACCACGGCTGCTCCGCTTTCTGTTTGCACCAAAGAAGAGCAACGTTCAGTGATCTGTTTTTTGTGGTCAGAAGGTGTATCAGGCGAAATTCATTGAAGACTTTCAGTGCAGTACGGGAATAGTGTGTTGCCGCAACAGAGTGTCTACGATTGAAAAATTCAAAAATGGTCGCACACGTATAAGTGTTACGCATGATGAAGGAGCTGGACAATCGTTTACTGCCACAAATGAGGAAAACATTGAGCGTGCATGAGACATGGTTTTCTTAGACTGATGAGTGACTATTGATGAAGTGGCACATCGTCTGCAAATTAGTCATGGTTCTGCCTACGAAATCATCCACGACAGACTTTGGTTTCATAAAGTCTGTGCAAGATGGACCCCAAAACAACTCACACAGTTGCATAAACAAACACGCTTGGACATCTACCAAAAATATTTGGATTGCTATGGTAATGAACAGGACATCTGCTTAGACAGAAACATCACTGGTGACGAAACATGGATCCATCATTACGAGCCGGAGAGTAAATGGCAGAGTATGGAATGGAAACATCTAAATTCGCCCTGCAAAAAAAAGTTCAAGACCCAACCATCCGCAGGAAAAGTGATGCTTACGGTTTTTTGGGACTCACAAGGCTCAGTACTGGAACATTATGAGGAAAGGGGCATGACAATAAACAAAGCGTGTTACAGTGAGATGCTTACTGCCAAGCAGAAGAGAAGCCTGCAATTCGAAGTAAATGTTGAGGACTGCTGTCGAAAAGTGTTGTGTTATTGCACGACAATTCCCGTCCATATACTGCTGCCCACCCTGCTGAAACGCTCCAGAAACTCAACTTTGAAGTACTGGCTCATCCTCTGTATAGTCCTGATTTCGCCCCTTCTGACTGCCACTTGTTTTGTCAACTCAAAGAGGCATTAAGGGGCCGTCAATTTACCTCAGACGAAACAGTGAAAGAAGCAGTACATTCCTGGTTTGCAGCTAAACCGAAAACCTTCTTTTATGAGATCATCAGTAAGCTTGTGAAACGATGGACCAAGTGTGTTGAAATACAAGGGGACTATGTTGAAAAATTATGTACATGTATGTTTCCTATTTGTATTGCAATAAAATTTATAACTACATTGCAGATAATAATTGACTTACCCTCGTAAATTATACAGGTTGTTCTTTCTTAGTACTACAGCCCTTGGTGAACTTTAGCCTCCATCACAATTCATGATTTCCCTTCATGTCACTCTATTCCTTGACATACTCTCCAATATTGATAACCATTTTTCTAAGATTATGTAATATATCTTCCAGTCACCTTTTTCATGGTTTAACCTTTCTTATTGGACCAGTCATGACATTTTATGATTGGGAATCACTTTCTGTGAGAGTTAGTATTTGGTATTTTTTTTTACATAGTAAGGTAGTTTTGTCTGTACAAAACTACCTTACTATGTAAAAAAAAAATACCAAAGCTGCTGAAATGATGGGAAAAATTATACTGAAGATGCTATCACAAAAGAATATGAACCAATCCAAACTGAAAGAAAATTAACTGTAACAAAGAAAATAAGATATGACATAACAAAGAAGAAATATTGGAAAAAGTGGAAGACTTAATATGTGTAAAGAGAAGTGGTAGAAAATAAAGGAATATAATCAGTGATCTATCTCTGATAAACTAAAGTAATTTTTAAAATGCCTGAGAGAAAAATATTGTATAACAATGAATGAGAAAAACTACTTTTTAGATACATAGAAAAAATGATCAAGAGAAAACTTAAGAAAAATGGGTGTCAAGTGTGCATATGGACTCATATGGAAACATACTAAACTACACTCATTCCTCGCTCTTTTTTTTCTTCTCTCCATTGCATATTTTTAATCTAATAGCAATTTCATTCTTGCTGGAGTACCAGACTGTAGCAGAAGTTTTAATAGTCAAGGACAAACAGAAAAGAAAAAATATGAAATCAAAATAACATTTTGAACACAAGTTGGATATTTTATCTAGTATATATTTACATGCTTTTTACTTTTGTTTTATTTTGATTGATTAGTATAGTTTCATTCCTTTCCATTGAACACCTCCTCTGTTGACTTTCAACAAAATGTTTAACAGATTGTATTCCTTGGGAAGAATGTAAATAGACTAACAAAATAAAATAATTAGCATACGTCAGGTTTTAATTAATATTTATAAGTGCATGACAATCATGTGAAATGCATATAATGAACATATATATGTATGCATGTGTGGGTGTTTATAAATTATTAGCAATATGTTTCAATAAAAATTATTGTTACACAAAAAAGAAACAGATAGTAACTGTAGAATCATTAAACATACAGTTTGATCCAGGCTGTCCTTTAGTTTGATATGAATAATAACCATTCATTGAAGGATTAGGAAGACACTTATCCCTAATGAGAGAGTAACCAGCGGGGCAGAAACAAGTATCATAAAAACAAACTTTTTGTGGTACCTCGCCAGAAATTTCTGAAACAATTTTATTTCACTATTTATAAATACATATATGTATAAAATAGGAATATTTTGGTAATTATTTTTTCATAATTTTTTACAGTGAATTAAAATGAATATATTTATTTAAATAAATGCTATGATGCATTTTTGATTTATTTTAAATCCTTCCACTCCAGCTTATGCGACTTAAAGTACCACCTTGAGAGCGGAATACCACAAGAAGCAATGAAATGGGTTTAGTTAGACAAATTTAGTTAAGTGCATGCTTCTCCTGGAAAATTACGATGCATTACAATGAATTAGTAAAAGTCTGTTAATATTGTATAAAAAAAAATTGAAATGAATGGTTGACTTTTCAGGATAATCAAAATCAGAATAATCTTTTTTATCATATTTAATACATCTGCTTCAGATATTGTAATATAAATATTTTGCTATGGAAGTTTCATGTAGATAAATTAAGAAAACATTTCAGTGAATAATTTGATGAGAAGTAAATAAAATTCTGATGGAAATTAGCAGTATTATTTGAAATTTAATTCAATAAAAAGTACAGTTAAATTTTTGCTTGATGGCAAGTACATTCAGACTCTCAAAGTGTTATTATTAACAGAGTCATTAGTAGTGTTAATCTCTGTGGTGGAGTGGTAAAATCTCTACCTTTTATCAGGAAAACTCTGAATTTAAATCCTGACAGACAGGCTTGATATTTTTCAATTGCTGCAAAGTTAATCTATCATAAACTGTAATTTTGTATCAGCTTTTGTTTCTAGAGGAAATAAGTAATTTTCAGAAGATAAAACACAAAATAAATAAAAAAGTAATAAAATAAAGTATGCGTAAAAAAATTGTAAACTAATTTGATAAATATGATTAAAAAATTGCTTTCAATATAATGGCATGCAAAAAGTAACGTTTGTTTTGTTTTTTAACATGGTATGAAAATATTATAACAAAAGATAGATACTTTAAATAGTGAAAACAACTTTTTTTAATATAAATTAATAATAATAAAAAAATGATTTTACTTTGTATAATACTCATATATCTATTAACAGCTCACTCTACCTAAGAATTAAAAAATTAATTTAGCTTATTGCTAAGTAAATGTTTTGTTACAATATGCTTGAAAAATATTTTATAAACACCAGAAAAAATGTTCATTTTAAACAGTAAAGAATTAGGTTGTAATAAATTGATTATGATAAATATTTTATTATAATCTCCAAAAAAACTCCAAAAAAAGTATTTTTTGGAGTGCTTTCAGAAAGTCAGAAAATGGGTTTTTAGGTTTCAAAAACTGAATGTCAGATTATTTTTTAGCACCCTAAACATGAATCATGTAAACTGATACTTACTAAATTAAAAATTCTAATTTACCAATGTTTTATGTTTATGAATGTCCAATTTTTGCTAAAAGTAGTAATCTCTTATTCTTACAAAATAAAAAAATAATACCCATCTTTATCAAACCAGACACCTTTATTCAACCATGTTTTCATATAAATTTATATAATATTTTGACTTATAAAGTAGGATATTATTATGCTGCCATTGTCATTTTTAATAAATAACCAAACCATTTAAAATATCTTCCCACCAATTTATTGAAAAAAAATTAAAAAATATATATTCTGAAAACGCTGGGGCCATTCTGTTTTTATCTATGAAGTAGCATATCTACCCATTCCTTTTGTGATCAATACAATGTATTATTAAGTACTGATCAAATTAAAGATTTATTTATTTAGGGGGAGTTACACTCCCCCTAAAATTAATGTGTTTTATCAGTTGACATTAATTTATGTTAAACTTTGAGTGACTATGGTGAGACAGTCTATGTGAAACAACATTAATGAATCAACTTTAAATTAATGTAAAGTAAAAACTGGGGAATATGTCATATGTAAAAAACACACTGTCTTTTTTTCATCAATCTTCAAGAAACTGTTTTGTACAGCTATGTCAGACAGTTTAGAGATTAGTGTTACCTAGGTTGTCTTGTACTTTACATCTTTTGTGATACACAATTAATTATTTTATATTATGAAGATTGTTCTATTATTATTAAAAGATAGATATTACAATTATATTAGTCATAATAATAGGAAATACATCACTTATTGGAAAATTAAAAAAGAAGTATAACTCTGGTGCCAGTATTCTATACAACAGTGTTTAATAAATTGTTATTTTAAATTTTATAATGTATGCATCTGTATATTAAAATTTATACATTTAAAATAATGAGTTAGAAGAGAACTCAACATCAATCATACCGTCATCAGATGTAGGTGTAGAAGTAGCAGTTGGAACGGGTCCATCATCACGAATACATAGAGATGGGTTGTCATGAGGAATATAACCAGGTGGACACCAGCATGTACCCAATAGGCATGTTTTTAATGTAGACTGACTACTAAGCGTGCAGTAAGTTCCATCTCCAATAAATCCAGGTTTACAAACACAGATATCATTTAGACACGTTGCATCAAGAGCACAATTACTGCACCCATTAACTGTAAAAACAATTTTCCATTAAATAAAGAGATTACAATTATGTAAGTTAACTATATTAAAAACATAATATTAATGAGTTACACAGCAAATATTTTTGAGGATATCCTTAACAGAATAGGCATGAAGATGAGAGAGGGAACAGAGTGAGAACAGTATGATCACACAATACAGACACAGATGACACCTTTGCCACATTGTCAGCTGATAGAGAAAGGTGAATCTATAATTGAAAGTTGGTATTATTATTTATTGATATTTATTTCTGAGAGTAGTACATAAGTTGCTGTAAGAAATGAGGAAAGTCATTAAAGAGGGATACATAAATATAATTAAGAAACTGCAGGGATGACAGATGGCAGGGTTAGGATTTCATTCAACAATACTGATTTAGTATGACTGGGCTAAATAGGAATACAATTAGGTACCCTATCTCCAGCATGTTCAATAGTGTGATGGAGGATAAAAGAAAGAATTAGAGAAAAGGAGAATAAAATGATGATTTTTGCAGATGATATGATTGTATTGGGAAAGAAATTGCACGATGATGATATGTGTAGGATTGCAAAGCTGATTTGATACTTGAGATGAAGAACATATTGGCATGATGAAGTATAAACTTAAAACAAGTAATAAGCAAACTGATTATTTTTGGAAGATGTAGGAAAGCAGTGTAATGTTGGATGGGGAAATTTGAATGATTAAAAGTATTACATACTTGGAAAGTGAAATCTGAGAGGACAAAGAATAGAAAAATGAAATTTCAAAACTACTGCAAAAAGGACTACAAGCTATTGGACCTTTTATGGAACAAAAATACACTAGAATATAACAAAAAGGAATTGGGATGGCTTCAGACAAGAAAAATGAAATTTCTGAGAGCTGCAAAAGAAAAAAAGGATACGGCAACAGAAAAAACACAGATATAACTGATAATCTTAGCAGCGGAATTTAAGGGGGAGAGTTGTGGGAGTGAGATTGCAATGATATTAACATGTTAAAAGAATAGGTGGGGAAAGATTAGCAAGAATGACGGGAACTACAGGTGGTTAGAAAAAAATGAAGAGGATATTCAATAGCAAGTAAGAAAAGGGAGTTAAAGGGATTGAGAAGACATTTGTCTGGTAGTAGATGGAGAAGGAATTACCAGAAGAGGGAGTTGGCATGTCTCTGGGATGCACGGGAGACCCCGATGGGATGTCCTGCAGGAGGACGAACTAGAGAGGACAGACAGCGCTGCCATGACACCCTGAGGTGGCTGAGTGATGCTTAATTGCCGGCCTGGTTACCTCGAGGATGTTTAAAAAGGGTTTAAAAATAAAAAAAGGTGGAGAAGGAAAATTATATTTTAGAACAAGTTGGAGAGACCAAGTATGTACTTAGACAAGCTGATTGCTGGAATAGGATCATGATAGTATAAATGTATAAATATAATAACAAGTGTTTTAAAAGTGTGTTTCTTCAGTTAGTGATAAGAAAACGGTTAATAAAAAATGAAAAATGTTCATTTTAAAATGAAAAATGTTTTTTATTATTACATGTCTAACATACAACAGAGGAAATGTTCAAAGATTTGGTTTTCTGCCCTTATGGTTAATGGTAGCATTTAGTTACTGAATTATTCAACTATTTCAATAAAGTTTTGTTCAAACTGATAAAACCAGAAAAGTTTTCAATTACATTTTGAGATGTTTAGATCACTTAGATTTGAAAGAAATAGCATGTCTTTGATGATTCCCCAGAACAAAAAATTGCTAAGTGTCAAATCACATGAATGTGATAGCCAGTTAACTGTTCTTCAGTGTCGTCACTCAGAAAAATTAGATCAAAGTAGCCTCTAACTGGTACAGCATAATGAGCCCCACCTTTCTACCAAATATAGAGGTGGTCAATTTCTATGATTGGTTAATCTCTGTGTTTAATGTTGGTTAAACACAGGTTGGTTGTGATTCTACACTGAACGTGAATCTGAGGTACATTAGGTTCGTTCCTATGTTATGATCTTCATCAGACCAGTAAACACAATTGGTGGATTACTAGGCATTCAATTTGAAGCATGCTTCATCAGACTACATCATTAAAATAGAGAAATGAAAATCTGCTTATAATGAATAATAAACTCCTCATAAATTTCCACTCTTCTGTCAAAATTATCTTCATAAAATTGTAGAAGTAATCTTAGCTGATATCACTTAAACTTCAATTCTTTAAAAATCTTTTGTAAACGTGTTCAGTTTAACAGCCTAATATAGGTTTTCTGGTTTATGTTTGAGGACATAAACCAGATGTCGTTTTTTTAAATGTAACTAGTACTATGCCAACTTGATCATAAAGCACTTCCAATACTTCCAGTATTTTCAAATATGTTCAGCATAAACAAATGTTGATATGTTGGTAGTAGAAAATTAGTTTAATCTCGTATGGAATTCTTCATTGAGGACATAGGAGAGTTGTAACATTATAATTTCTCCATGAACAATGAAGCATACAAACTCATACTTGTTTTGTGTACATAAATGTCATTATTCTTAAAACAGATATACAAATGAACTGAATAAGAAATTAAATAGTAACTATTATATTATAATAATTAAATCACAGATTACTACAAACTGTAAAACCAAAATTTCCTACCTATTATAACTTCCTACAAATTTGAATTTTCCCTATATGCAAATTCAAATTTGCATATAGGGAAAACTGACCGACATTGTGTATAAATAATTACTTTGAAAACATAATTTTAATTTTTTTCTGTTTAATATTTTTATTTCATCCTCAAGTAAGGATAGCACAACTCAAATAAATCAGATTATTAGGAAGACTACACTTCATTTACACTCATACATATCGTCCTCATTCATCCTCTGAAGAATTATCTAAACGGTAGTTACCGGAGGCTAAACAGGAAAAGGAAAAAGAAAAAAGATTATTAGGAAACGTTTAGGCCCATATGCAGCTGCACCCTTTGTCAATTTAATAGCTAGAATTATATGATTTTATTGTGAAGGTAGTGTTAAGATACTCATACAACTGATCCAACCAGGCTTCAGACTGTCAACTTACCGCGTAGAAAGACAAATATTAACCCTCTGCATGAATGAAATACACTTTCTCATTAGTAATCCAGTTTTATTCATCTTTCTGTGACATAAATGCTACTATTCTGGTTAATAAGTTGGATACAATATTTTATAGCACCAAGAGATGATTAATTTATCACAGAATAAAAAAAATCATTGTAAATGAATGTGTACATTTTTTTTGTATATGTTATATTTATGTCCATGAACATGTCTTCATTAAACAAATTATTAGTTAGAATTTAAAGAAAAATTTTCAGTAGTCAGAATGAAAGATCTCTTTTTAAATTGGATACATTAGGAATTTTAATTTCTTAACATGCTACACTGAAATCATTAAAATTACTTCCTAACATTAGTATGATATAGTAATTAAAAATGCATAAGTGTTCTTTTTTCTTTAATGTTACAATTTCATTCGTTTTCCTGAACTTTAGTTTAACTGGCCATTCTCAGTTGGGGTTTGTTCAGTCAAACTGTAAAATATGATAACAATATATTCTTACAAAAAAGGATTGTATTAAGGTAAAAATAATAAATACCTGGTTCTGGTGTACAAGTTAAACCATCCCCAGTGAATCCTTTTTGACAAATGCACTTTGCACCTTCATGTGGATCATCAATACATTCAGCGCCTTTACCGCATGAAACAACTTCACAACTATGTTGTTCATAATCTGGAAATTATTTAATAAATGCAGATTTACAAACATTTATAAAAGTAATAATTTTGTGATTAAACATAATTACAATGTTGTAACCTGTGATTAGTGATCATGGTGAAACAAAATAATTTAATAACATTAAACACAGTACACACTTCATGAAACAACAAAATTAAAAAGGTTACTAGTTCTAGAAAAGAAAATAAGTTGAAACATCAAGTCCTATTGGGAAATATAAAATACAAAGATTATATCAGATGACAGAAGAAATAAGAAGCTCAATATTAGCCAATAGGGATGTAAGCTATTACATTCTATGTAACCACTGGAAAGGAATCAGAGATGTTATACAAGCCTACAGGCAAAGTTTATGTCACCACTAAGCTCAATCAAGGAAGCAGTTACAACTATAACCACCTTACAGATGTAATGCTGAGGGGAGGATGACCCAGTTTCTATGGTGATCCCTATTCAAGGAAGATAGAATAAGAGATAAAGAAAAGGGATGGGTATAGAGGAGACAGCTGACCTTCAAAGGGCATGCTTCTAGGAAGATTAGAGTTATTTATAACTTCTTATAAGATCAAATATAAAACATAACATTCAATAGAGGTTAAGATATGGATACACTAAAGAATTTACCAGGAAGATTTCACTTAAGAGATGAATTATTGAATCAATTAATAAGACTTCAATAAATAATAATCAAGGTATAATATTGTAACTGTGTGTGATAAAGAATCATATGTGAAATAAAAAATTCATTAAAACCAACAAAAATAACATATTTACTGTTAAAAACAGTAAGATTAAGTTATTCACTGATGATACATTAATTTATGTGCAAGAAGACAATGT
Source organism: Lycorma delicatula (assembly GCF_047948215.1). Lineage (NCBI taxonomy): Eukaryota > Metazoa > Arthropoda > Insecta > Hemiptera > Fulgoridae > Lycorma > Lycorma delicatula. Next base: position 79,970,736 of record NC_134460.1, on the reverse strand, counting down.
AAATTCAGCAATTGGTAAGGTTCAGAAGAACTTGGAAAATATTAAAAATTAAATAAATAAATAAATAAATTAATTAAACAAAAACAAAACAAATTCCATTATAATAAATAGTAGAAAGAATTTTAATAGAACATTAGCAATAGACAATAATCTCAATGAACAAGTTAACAATATAAAATAATAATTAGGTATAATTATAATATATTTTAGATAAATTAAAATCTACAGAAACCATGTAGATTGTATCTGTAAAAAATATCTGAAAAGTTTACTTTTTTTGTAAGATTAAAAATGAATGAATTTTGTTAAAAGGTACACTTTTTACACTTACTACACTTTTTACAATACTTTTAATACTTCTTAATACTTTTTTTATAATACTTTTACAATACTTTTTTATAAATTAACTTATAAAAAAGTATTGTAACACATGGACATGCATTTTTAAATTTATATTTTATTTTTATATAATGGCCAAGTAAACAGAATTCAAAAATTACAAATCAGATCTATGAGCATAATCTTAAAAGTTAGTGGATATACTACAGTAAATCTAATTACCAAAACTCAATATTAATTAAATATTACGAAAAGAGTTACATTGCTGACATTAATTTTTATTTTTAAAATAATAAAGGGGCTTGTAACAAAATGTAATATTAAAGAACTGAAATTTGTTAGAGACACCTTCAAATAAGTAAGAAATAATAATTTTAAGAAATAATAACAACTGAACGTAACTTGAGTTAAAAGTCTGGTACTCAAACTTATTCATTTCATAAAGAATTTATAATGTTTAATAGTTTGACAATTAATATAAAACAGGAAATCACCAATTATTATATTTAATTTTAAAAGAAAGTTTAATGATAAAAGTGAAAGAGAGCATCAGAATTTGTACTTACTGTTAAAAAAAACTAAACTTTTTAGTTTAAGTTTTATTTCATAAGTTTTCCTTTATTTGTTTTGAATTGTTTTTCTTATGAAATTTATCACTTGAATGTTTTTGATTATAAATTTTTTTTTCATTGTTAATAAATAAATTCATTTACTCATTCACTAACTCTATTTTTGTGTCACTAAACATATATCAGTTTGTCCAAATTAAAAGATCTATATTTAATTATACTAAGAACTTAGTCTTACTGATGTATAGATTTATTAACGGGTCCAACAGACCAGTATCTATCCTTCCTTATTTTCTCTTACTTTTGTTTTAGAATTACTAATAAAACACATTATTTATTAAAAAACAAACTTTTCAAATATTACATAACATGCTGAAATAAAAAAAAATTAGCCTGTTAGACCAGAAAAATGATGTATCGATAGATCAATCTGTAATATATATTTATTGCAAATGCCAACAGACTTTTTTTCTCTTTTCATCTCTTTGTACCGCCTTTATCTTTTATCTGTAAATACTGTGTTTTACAATTTTGCTACATTCTTCTTTATGATTAAAAACAAAAATGTTTTGAGGATTTGTAGCATTTTGAAAAATAATGAAATAGACAGTAATTTGGCATAAGTACTGGAAACGAAACTAAATTAGGTTGTGATATTTTATTTTTTATTTACAGTTAAATAAATGCTTGATTAGTCTGAAAAGAGATTGTATTAGATAATTCTATTTGATTAAATTGATCTTTTTCTTGGAATTAGAGTTGTATTACTATGTATATTTATCAGCCATGTAATACCAGTTTAAGAGAAATTTTTTTGCAACAATTTGAAATTAATCTCTCAGTGATTTGATTGTAATTATAAGATTAATATAGATATAAAATATTGCTTTATTTACTAGGAATAAGTGTAATAATTTAAAGATTTAATCTTTGTCAGAGTAAATTATACCTACAACATAAATACTGATGCATTTGTAATCTGGTATTGTTTGATTTTACAAAAATTAAAATTATTTTTGAAACTTTTTTCATGATTAATTCATTATATAAGCTCAAAGTTTTTGACATGAGAATATGAGATGGAAATTTTGTAGCACATGAAAAATTACATGACATGCAGACAGGGATTTGAACTTGGGACCTTCGTATGAAAGGCTCTGAAAGGCTCACTCTGTCATGGAGATTGGCTGATAATTAATTTTTCATAAAGGTTTATAAATACATGTAATTTCTTTTGCAATTTTTAGATAGATGATAGTTGAATACACACAATGATAACAAAGTAATGTTGAAATAATGAATAAGGTTGTAGATTAGATCTGTATTTGCAATACAAATACAAATTGTATACATTGCATTTGGAATAAAATGTATTTTTTGTAGCTACGATTTGTATTTCATTGTTGAAAAATTATTTATAAAGTTTGGGTCGTTTTGAAATTAAATTTGTTTTTTTACATATCTGGTTATCGGGTAAATTGATCTAATCAAGAATTTCTTTTCGTTATTTATTTTGAAATTTTAAATTAAGATGAATAAGCGCTTTTTTTTATATTATTTTTTTAATTTTTTTTTTTTGTTGGAGTAATATTTTTTTTCATTTCATTGAAGACATTCTTTTGGTTTAATTATTTACATTTTTACTGGGTTTTATTTGAATTATTTTAGTTTTAATAATGACTGAATTAGTAGTTGTGGATAATGTGATGTATGATGATTCTAATAATTTTGATTGTTTTTATTAAGTTATGAGCTTTTTCATGAGTGACGTTAATTATATAAATTTTCATTATTTACCTTAAAATTATTAATGTTAATTTGAATAACTTTTATAACAGTAATAACAACCGTGAAGAAATTTTTTTTAAACTATGAATTAGAAACAGGATATGTAAAATTTTTTTTATTAAAAATAATACACTAAAGGGAAAGGAAAATAATGAAAAACAATTATGGATTTATTCAATATCTTCTTTCTATTAAAACAAATACATACATGAATTTTTATGTATACATTATTATATCACTGTATACATTTATACAGTATACAAATTAATATCTAGGTAAGTTTTGTGTATGAGCATGATTGTGCACATTACAGTCTAAATAAACATTAAAGAATTCAAGGCTAGTATTTTTTAAAAATCCTTAATTTTATTCCTTATTAAAATTGAAGGAGTCCTGATGGTCAATAGACAATTGGAAGGAGTTGTAATAGGGGTAGAAAGGTTATTTTATAATATCTAAAAAGTGCTGATTTTTAGTAAAAAAAAACCTTTTTTATTATGAGATTTTAATTTAAAAAAAATCATTCAATTATTCCTTGCTTAGTAATTAAAAAAAAAAAAAATATGTATATTTTTTCCTTTGAACTTGCCATTACAGAGTTATTCCTAAAATTATAATTAAGGAAATTATCAATTCCTTGCATATTTTGTCCAAAACTTGGACAATTTTGGAATTTTATTTTGAAGCTGCAGTAAATAAAAAAAAGAAAAAGTAAGATGTAAAGAAATAATCTCTGTAAAACTCTTTTGTTTCAAAGTGTTTATTTATTAGAAATTTCGTTTTCAAATTAATTGTGAAAAAGAAAAATATAAAGCACTCTTTTCATGAAGTTAAAGCATCCACATATTAATTTTATTATAGTAGTTACTTTTTATTAGAGTAAATCAAAAACCTAATGGCTGGAAGTTTTGAAAGCTTTAAACAGTTTTTTAAATATTTGCGAAAAACCTTTTTACCCATTACTCCTCTTATCCATCTATGACCATTTATTTAAAAAAACACCATTAAATCTTAATGACTAAAATTAAATATGTCAAGCAAAAGTCAATGTACCTGAATTATCTCTTTATTTCACCCTTTCTTGATTGAATCATATACATTGTTATAAATATGATAATGAAAAAACATTTAGGTAGATTTGAAATGAAATAAGCTTATGATGAGAAGATAAACAGAACTGTTGTATTAGTACAGCTTACTCTGTTTTGCTTATTACTCTTCTTTTTTTTTGTAAATGAAAAAGCAACAATTCCATGTAAATAGCAATAAAATAATTTTTTAAAAAACTGAAGCTAAAATAAAATAACTTTAAAATGTGACTGGAATATGAACAATGCACACTGTACAATGATCTGATCATATTATGCAAGTCTTTGACTGTAAAGGAAGTGCAATAAACTTTACTGAAATGAATCTTTAGAAAACAAAGAATAATAATATTCTGTAAAGTTTTCTGAGTAGAGTGATAATAAATACAATTTTTTTTATTAGATATAGACTTTGTATTTTTAGTAAATGACCAGATTTCTCTCTATCTCTAAAATGATCAATGAAACATCTCTTTTGATTAAATTTTACTAAAGTAAAGAAGAAACAGTGAGTTAGTTCTAAAATAGATTGAATACTGAGTAATAGAAATTTAATTAATTTTTTATTGGTAATTCAACTGACTATAGTTTTATAGTAAAAGAATTTGTAATAAAAAATAAAGTTATCTTACATTCACAATTTTTGCCATCACCCTGAAATCCATTATTACAAGTACACGTATAGCTTCCGTCGGTATTTTCACAAGTAGCATCAGCATGACAGACATTTGGATTTTGACATTCATCAACATCAACACAGGTAAAACCTTCATCAAGAGGTATTTTGTGAAACCTGCAACATACTCCACAATCGAAAAAATTACAATCCAAATTTAAATACTTGTAAATATAAAAAATATAAATGCACTGAAATTAAAAGTAGTATTTTACAGAACAAGTTTTATAAAAAAAGTTTATTCCACAAGTTATATAATTTATTGAATTTCCTTTGTTGTTGGTACAAATTATAGTGGACAAAACTTCTCAATGACAAAATTTAGATATGTTTATTTTCAAGAATGTTTGTTTCATCTTTGTTTGTGTAAATTACAGTTTTGTGATCACAACATGATGATTTCTGATCTTGGATTATCTGCAATGCGGTCAACTACAACTGGATTACATTTTGAGGTTAAGACTTATCAATGGTACTTACCTAGCATTAATTGATTACTACATTTCTTCTTCTGTTACCTCCTTTCTGGACTGCCTAAGGAATAAGGCAGTCCTAAGACATAGGAGTTGTTCCAAGAAATACTTACTGAGATAAAATTAGTTAAAGATCATATTTATTTTAAGTTACAAATCAATACTGACAGTAAATTACAGTATAAAATATTAGAGAATGGGTACAATCTACTAAACCCTAAAGAAGTACATTTTCAACAGAGTTATTAAGTCTAATAATTATGAAAGAGTTTGGATATAGAATTCTTTCATAAATACTTTTGACTGTAGCCATTTGTACCATTTTTACTAAAAAATCATTGTAATTTTGCACCCATCTGTATCAGTTTGCCAAAATAGTACATGAACATCATTATAATTGTCAATAAATTTACTGGTGACCAGGTGTGCCTTTGTAATAAAGCTGAGGTATCCAATTATTTTGCTCATGATAGTTGAATATAGTGATTTCAATGAGAAGTTCACACATAGCCTGAACAATTCATGCTACAAAATCTCTACAATAATGAGAGGTCAGTTCCTTCTATAAGAAAATCAGCCAGACATAAAGTTTTGACTTGACTGGATCACCCTTCTGCAAACACAGGATTCATTAGCTGATAAGCCAAATCTTTTTAAATACTGAGTGAAATTTCCATGGTTAAGCAGAGCTTAAGCAACACAAAGGTAAAGGGCCGAAGACCAGTATGAATTCATAAATTGACCTTTCCATACATATAGTGTTCCACTAGTACTATACTATGTTTGGTGTGTGTGAAAATTTGCAACAGAAGCAGATCAGGTACACTTTTTCTGACCAGTTTCTCATCAACCAGAAATTATTCACTGATTACCTCCTCCTTTCCCCATTAATAATTCCTACTCAGCAATCCTTATTCATTGGAAGAGGCTTCCTCAGAACAGCAGTAGTCTGAAATTCATCTGTGCATTCAATAAACAATAATAACAGCCTTGCCAAAGATAAATTCCACTATGTATAAGATACTTTACTTTGTAAATTTCACAAAAGTGGTCATTACTACCTGCCCAATGTGATTACTAATAAATAATTTATTGTATATAAGTATGCCAAAATTACAGACTTATGTGAAGCAAACGACTGTGGACTTTTTATATTAAATAGGGAAATTCTGACTACAGCTTATTTTTGTATACCCTTTTAGAACCATAGATTTTACCTTAAGCCTTGAAGAGATGAATTTTGTTGATTCATTCAGCTACTTAGTAAAACAGATGTTTTAATATATATATGAGGGATGTTTGATATTCCCATGCAAAGTCAAGAAAACTCACTTGTAGTATATTATTGAGGTATTTGCATTTCTACAAGAAGTATACATAGAGCTTCAGTCAGATACATTCATAATTCTGACATTGGCAATTGACTGAGTTGATCATGTATTGTGGTTTGTTAAAAATGGATGAAAACAAATTTTTTGTGGGGTTGAAACATTATTTTTTGAACTGCAGAACTGCACATGAAACTAAAGGCAGGCTGGATAAATGTCAGGGTATGTCAGCTTTATCAATCAGATTGGTTAGAAGTAGTTATTTTTGGAGTGGTTATATGAGCACAAATGTTCTGTACAGCCTGATGAGGTTATATTTTATAGAGAATATAAAAAAAATTCATGATAATGTAATGGAGAATAGAAGATTGAAAGTGCATGAAGTAGCTAACATACCTCAAATGAACGGATGCATCATATTTTACATGAATATTTAAATGTGTGAAAATTACCTGCAAGGAGGTGATGTTTGCTCACATCAAACAACTGATGAAAAGCATGAACAGGTAACTATATCTAAACACAACTTGGGATTGCTTCAATGCAACTGAAAAAACGTTTTTTCTGATGAAATTGAATTCATCACTACTGACCTGAAACTGAGGAACAATCAAAATAGTGGGTTGTATTCAAGGAATTTGCTCCAAAGAAGGAAAAACTGTTGAACAGAAAAAGTAGTGGCCACTGGCTTTTTGGATGCTCGTGATATAATCTTCATTGAGTTTCTGGAGGAGGGTAAAATGATAACTGGAGTGACATCTTCAGTGGATTATCTAAATGAGGAAATAAGAAAAAAAGATTATTTTTACCATGACAATGTATCCAACTTACTTTTTCCAATTGCAACAGCAAAATTGTTTGGTTTACACTATATGTTTATTTTTTATGCATGAATTTAACAAGCATCTCTCACATATATATATATAAATATATATATATATATCTCATGACTACATGTTGGTAGACTCTCAATACTAACATTACTTTGAGTATTTTATTTAAATAAACCTAAATTTAAGAGTAATTTGTATGTAGATTAAATTGTAGCTTTCCTATTTTTAAATAGTAAGTTTGAAAAAATAGATTTACTAATAATAAATAAAATGCTAAAGTAATAATTTTTATTGTATGTATACATACAATAAAATTATTGAAAAAAAATTGTTTAACCTACCCATAATAACAAGAACAAGTAGATAAATCATCAGGACGACTGCAATAACTGTTTGGCTGATTGCACAGAGAAGGATTTCGTTGACATGGACTTTCACTTTCTACATTACAAAAAGAAGAAAAATGTTAAATACAATATAATAATCACATTATTAAACTTTTAAGACAAATGATAAACTTAGAGAAGATTATTATCACTAAAATAACTATTTCACAGCAAACTGTTTTACTTTTTTATTCAAAGAATTCTTTTTAGATTAATAAAACAAAAAAATTCACAGTAATATAATTATTGTTTTCATTAATTAATTAAGTAATAGAAATAAATGGTTACTTAAATATAAATGATTATCTGAATGCATGATACAATAATATTTAAGTAGGAAATAAATATTTTACTTTAAATTAATAGAGGAAAATTTGCTAATTTAAGTATTTCACATTTTAGCAAAATTATTGTTTTCATACTACTTTTCAGAAATTTCTTTAAATGTATAAAAAAAAATAGCAATGAATAGATTCAAATATATCATGTGGCACAAATTCATTTTTTCTTGAGTTTTTGATTATTTTTCTTAAAACTTTTGTAACTGTAATTATCAATTACAGGCAATTTAAATTTCTTCTTTTAATTACTTCTAGTTTTTCGCTTAGTAATGTAGTTGTGTAATTACTGTTTTTTAGTTAATCTAGTTTTTACTGATGTTTCTAAACATCTTTCAAATTTCCAACTTGAATGATCTCTATGTCTCAGAATATTTGTCAGAGTATTGCTGGACATTTTAGTTTCAATATTTGACTCGGAAATTCCATGCAGTTTTGTTATTTTACATTTCAGTTAAACCTGGTAAATGGAGTAATAATATCCTATTTTTGGAACTAATATTATGAGTACCAAACCACCACCAAATTAGTTGTATGGAAAAGTATCCTATCATAGGAATATTGGAAGAATTATAATGTTTTATAGCAGTGATTCTCAACCTTTATAGCTCTACAATCCTCAGGAAGTAAAAAAAGAAATATAATGAATTTATCACGAGCCAATGACAACCCAATGAAACCTAATTAAAACTATTTAGCTGTGTTGATTGCGGTGAGTATGAACATGCATGTATGAAGTGTACAAACATAAGCAATCTACAGGTTCCAGCTTGGTGTGTACATGCTCCTTGTAATTTGATCTGCTTGCATAATATCCACTGTAAGAGCATCATGTTCAAATATATGCAAATGATACATCTGAATATGAGGGGTATGGGATTGCAAAACACTAGTTTAGTTTTGAATGTAAAGCATGCATCTGGTGCCTTTATTTAAGTTTCTGAATAATAATAATTGAGGTTTCGGTTTTTTAGTCTAGGGTCAAACGATGTAATTTTTTTTTCAATTTGTTCTTAAAAGTGGATAAATTTGTGAAAAATGAAGTGAGCTATCTACATTCAGTGAATCGATTAGTAAAAAGACAAGATTGTACAATGAGAGTTATTTAAATTATGGTTTTACCTAACTGGATGGAAAGTCATAGTGTCTTGTTTGCTTTCAAGTCCTCTCTAATGAAAGCATAAAGCCATTAAAACTATTTTGACATTTGGAAACTAAACCTCCAGATCATAAAAGCAAACCCTTGTAATTTTTTGAAAGAAAATTAGATACTTTGAGAAATCAACATTCTTCTGTTTATAAATCAAGCCATACTGATAAAAGTACACTTGAGGCATGTTATATCGTACATTAAGGGTAGCTAAGATGTCCAAACCCCATACAATCACAGAAAATCTTATACTGCCTGCTGCAATTGATATGGTCAGTGTTTTGATAGGTGTGAAAGAAGCAAAAAAATTGAAAAAAATTCTGCTTTCTAACGACAAAGTATCACAGTGAATCGATGACATGGCTGCCAATGTTCTTTCAGATAATTCAGCTAGTGAGTTTGAGTGAATTTTTTAGTATTCATTTAGATGAAGCAACAAATGTGGCAAACATATTTCAGTTCTTATGCTTTGTGAGATATGAATGGGATAGGAACACATCAATCAAAATATGTTGTTTTGCAAATCAATATCTGGTCCTGCAACAGAACAATGTCTTTTATGAAGCTACTAAAAACTATAACATAGATTGGGAAAAATATACTGCAGTGTGTAGTGAAGGTACAAAGGCGATAACTGGAAAGAACAGTAGATTTCTGAAAAAATTAAAAGGTAGTCTTATATCAAGGATGGAATGGATGCACTGCTTCCATCAGACATGCTCTTGCCACAAAAAATAACTCTGAAAATCTTTAACGAACTCTTTGTAAAGCAGTAAAAGTGGTTAATTTGGTTAAAAGTCAACCATTACAGAATAGAGTGTCTGCTGAAGTATGCGATGAAACAGACAAAAAGAAAAAAAATCACTTCATTTCCATACAGCAGTCAGATGGTTATCACTTGGGAAAGTGTTAACCCGGTTATTAGAATTGCGAGATGAATTAATAATATTTTTTCAGGATAAACAAACACCATTCTCATTGCTTTTACAGAGTAATGAATAAATGTTACAGTTGGCTTACGTAGCTGATGTATTTTTGCATTTAAACGACTTGAATATGAATTTACAAGGACATGATAAAAACATTTTATAAATGACAAAGTTCATACTTTCATTAAGACGTTAAGAAGCAGAGGGATATTCTGGATTATTTGTCTTCAAGACTAAAATTTTGGTATATTTCCACTCAATTCTGATTATTTTGAGAAAAAGATGGATGAAGAAGAGACTATTATTCACTACAGTTTGGATAGCATGCACTTTCAAGTTTGGATAGATGCACTTCTGCGTGCTAAAAATTCAGTAGGTGGAATATTTTCTGAAAGATAAAAATGATTTCTCAAAGTGTTGGGAATCCATTTAGTGAAAACATTGCAGCTACTAGGTTACCAGTTGAGATTCATAACCAGCTCATCAAAATGTCTGCCAATAAAAAGTTAAATCTACAATTCACATCTGAAGATTTAGATATATTTTGGCTTGCATTGAAGTGAATAAGAAAATTCACAGAAGCATTAAAAATATTAATCTCTTTCACCATATCTTACCTCTGTGAAAAGGGTTTTTTGTCCATGGTTGCGCTAAAAACTAAATAAAGGAATTGTCTTTTATCACTTGAAAACAATTTTCTTTTGTGTAATACTAACATAGGTCTGTCCTCATATGGAGATTCTTTTAAATGAAACACAAATGTAACAATCTCATTCATTTATCTTCTTTACATGTGTACTTATAAATGCAAGTAAAATGTTTATAATAAATGATTTTTTCACATAAAATGATTTCATTATTGCTTATGAGTAAAGTTGTTGGTTAATTTCGTGACACCCAGATTGAGAAACACTGCTTTACAGAATACATCTCTATTGTACACACCTCCAGTCATCATCATCATCATCTGGTGTTCTGTTGGTGGTAGGTCCCTTATGCCCTATCTCCAACCATTTCTGTCCCAAGCCTTTTCCTTCATCTCCTTGTAGGTTCCAACCTTCACCTTATCTGTTAACTTCATCCTTCTTCTTTCTTACTTCCTTTTTCCTTATACTAAATCTAAATGCAATAGTCAAGATTCTACCTCTAGCCACAAGTCCTGACCAATTTCCTTTTCTTTTGTGTGTACTTGCCACATAACTGCTCTTTCTTCTTTAATTTTGGTCATTACTTCCACATTCTTCACTTTATCCATCCATCTTATTTTCTCCATCCTTCTCAATCTTCATCATCTCAAAAGCCTCAATTTAATCCTTCTCTCTCTTCCTTATTGTACATTTTATTTTATTATATTATATTTTTACCATAAAGTTTATTATTTTTTTTAGAGACCTAATTACTGAACCTACCAAGGTGTAGATTTAGATTTTTGTGATGGTTTCTGAAGTAATTCTAGAATAATTTGGGAAACATCTATAAGAGGATTATAATTTTTGTTGTGCTTTAACACCTGGTTAGACTTTGATTAGATAAAGAACTTGAATATCACAAATTCAGAGTCTGTGCAATGTAATGTAGTTCATAACAATGAAGTTATTAAAAGTACAATAATGAAAAATTGAACAAATAATTATGATTAAAAAAAATCATTCATTTTTTACCTGTACAGTAATGCCCATTTCCACTGTAACCTGGTTTACATTGGCAACTAAAAGAACCAACTTGGTTTATGCAAATAGCATTTGCATGACAAGTTGATGTTCCATCTGAACATTCATTAATATCCACACAACCATAATCTTCTGAACCGTTTCCTGCATATAATGTTTGGAATCTAAAATAACAAAAAATAAAATAAAATGAAAGTTGAGGCTTGTAAAAAGCAAAATTGAAGAATTTATTTTTGAAATAAAATGTCTGTCTATAAATAAATGCACTTAAGTTCAGTAAGTACATTGTCCATTACTGGGAACCGCTGATATTGATTTCACAAAATCACCACTCAGCGAAACCAGTCATCCTATAATAGGACTAAAAATTTAGAAAAAAATTTATATTTTTCAGATACTGATCTTAATTACAATAAAATTTATTTTTTTATTTTACCTATCTGGCACAGAAATGCAGTTAAACACATATTTATGAAAACGTTGAGAATGGGAAATGGAAACACAAGATTCAAAGGTACGTAAAGATCAATGAATTATACAGCATATTTAATTATTTATTTATTCATATAGGTAGCTTACTTACTTTTGTGATGAGATGAATAATGTAGCACGTGAAAGATGCCAATCTTGATTGGGATTTGAACCCAGAACTGTTTGTGTAAAAGCCAGAGTGCTTTTTTCCAAACAAAATTCAGTAAAAACTTCACGTTTTAATAGGGTTTGTTAAATATGGCTTCTGTTGTTTAATAGCAGAAAATTGATCACTTATCACATTTATAATAACATTTTTAAATCAACAAACTTTTAAAGTTAATGTTTCATAATACAGTTCTCTATTAAGAAAATTATGTTCAGAAGTTTACTTTTATTAATTCTATTTATTTTAAACTTAAAAAAAAAGTGTAAAAAGCTGAAAACTTTATTTCATACCCAGGATTACAAACACATACGAAATTATCTCCATCTGCAAGACATGAACTATTGGCAACACAAGTAACTTGACCTTCAAGACAAGGATCTTCATGTTCTGAAAATGAAGTGAAAAAAAAAAACATTTTTTTTACCTTAGTCAGATAATAATAAAGTAATCCCTAAAAGAGATTTACTTTTCTTCATATTACAAAATAAACCTATGTAATTCAAAACTAGTCAGAAGTGAGAAATCATAAATCAGGCTTTAGTTTTAACTATGTCAACTATTTGATAGTCTTAAAGAATATTATAGTATTATAAATTTATGACCTATTATAATCATGTCTATTTTTTAATTATGGCACCCTGAATTAAAAAAAAAACAATATTACTTAATACTTATTATGAATCACATCTTTGCATCAGATCTCTGTAGGTAAAGATTATTTGTTTGGAAAGTAACTCTTTCCCTTGTTTATCTGGATCAAACTCTCAGTAGTATTTTATACTACAGCTGACATAATTGGATCAATGTTCCAGAAAGTGCAAAGGTTTTATTCATATTTAAAATTAGATAGTTACAATCCATCCAGTGAATGGTTTTTTGAACTGTTAGTATAAAACTTCCAAAACCTTTAAAATAATTATTTTTAGATATAGGTACAGTTGTGTCATCTGCAAAAAGGGTTACAATGAATAGCTCATTTTGAGCCAGTTCATTAATAAACAATAAGAAAAGGAAACGATCGAGAACATATCTCTTGGACACTCCAGGTTCTACATCTTGATGCGAGGACCTAAATTTTACATGTGTATTCTTATCAAATAATTAAATTTTAACTACTAATTTATGGTTGGTGAGGTATGAATTAAACTAATTGTGAGCTGCTCCTCTTGTTCCAGAGCTGAAGGTTTTTTATCAGTAAAAAATGTGGAACTAAATCGAATGTTTTTAATTATATCACAAAATATTGAAAATGGAATATTTTTTAAATCTACTCAATTTAAAATATTTTCACAAAACTGAGAAAGAGTTATGTCAGTAAAAAATGTTTTCCTAAAACATCGCTGAAGATTTGTCAATATATTACGCTCTTCAAGAAATTTTAAAACTTTATTTTTTGTAATTTTTCAAAAACTTTACAAAATACAGATGATAAAGAAGTCTGTCTATAATTATTTAAATTAAGTGTAGAATCTTTCTTAAGGAGAAGAATTACAACAATTGTAAGGCAGCTGGAAAGTACTCAATTTATGAAAAATTCATTGCTTAACTCTGTAAAGACATGATAAACGTTTTTTAAAGTACTGATAGGAATTTCAGTAATAACCACCCACTCTTTATAATTAGCATACAAATTTGAACTTCCTGTATCAACAGGAAATAAAAATACTGACTCATCAACAAAACCATTGAAGATGAATAGCTTTGTTTGAAGTAGATCAATATTTTTATTATTACTTGAAACATCAGCAAAGAATTTATTAAATTCTTCTCCTACAAGAATATGGTTGAAAAATGGATGTTGAGTACTTTATTGATCATACTCTTAAAAGAATAAATTACGTATATGTATATATATAAAACAAAATAGGTTTACTACCCATGATTACAGATATCTATGTGCTGGTCTTGAATATAATCTGCAGAACAATATAATGTTTAAAAGGCAGAAAATTAATAAATAAAACAAGAATTTTTTTTGTAGCATTCTACAAAAAAATCATTTTTAATTATCTAAAAATTATTGTTTATAAAAATACCAATTGTACCTGATATTTTTGATATTTTAGATGTTGCAGAAAATCTTAAAATTTTTTCAGTATTTTCATAATTTATAAAAATTCTTGCAGTCTTTAATTTTAATGAAAGATTATCTACGGGACACAGTTCATTAAAGTAAACTGCTTGGTCAACTGAAATTTGATATTCTTGACCTGTATTGTCTGCTCTAATACTGTGTGATGACTGAGATCGTAATACACCTGGAAAATAACATAACGCTTTTTAAAATTCAAATTAATATAACTTTTAAATTCAATTACATTCCTAATATGTACTAAACAAACTTTTTTTCCATTATAATACTGATTAAATTTTGTTTTTATTTTTTATTATTAATTATATAGTATATATAATCTGTATAATATAGATGCTATTGCAGTAGTAGCTTAGCATCAAATATATTTACAGAATTAAAAAATTTAATTTGTGTACTAATAGTTTTTTTATGCAATTAATTATCCACAATCTGTTCCTTCGGGAAAATGAATAGATGTGTTGAATGCTTATAACTGATTTCGAGAAAGCCTTACAGAAATATTCCATTTTATTCTGGATGGCGCCCTGAAACAATTGCCGTTGGATGATAATGAAATGAATTTTTTGTAGTGGGTGAAAAATTGCAAGGCCTGAATAATACTTCAACTGGGAATCTCTGGATGGAAACAAAGTACATCGGCAACCTCTGTCTAGAATTTAAATTCATGTAAAAGCAACTAACTTTCACTAGGATTTAAACCTCAGAAGCTTAGACTTAGAAAATCAGCAATTAAACAACTGATTTGTGTTAACCTTAATAATCAAACTACTTTTTATTTAAGTTATAATTAGAATTCACAACCATGTTTTGTTTTCCCAAGTTTTTTTAATTTACTTTATTTCTTATTTCAATCTATAAATAAATCATTTTGAATCTAGGTAATTCATTTATTAATACTGATACTGATGATCATTAAAATAGAATGGAAATTTATTTCAATCATTAAAAAATCATGATGATGGTTATCATCATCATTACCATCACAGGTTATCTGAGGCAGGTTCTATCTACCATGTCGTTCTCCTTTCTCCTCCAGTCCCATCTAAACTTTTGAGTTCAAAATAGTATAACCTTATTTTAGATTGTGTATAAATTTTATTCTTTTCCATTTTCTCTTCTTTGTTCCTTCTACTGATTCTTCTAACATTATTTTAATCAAATTTTCTGTTGTCATGATACTCCCAGATATCTACAATTTGGATATAAAACATGAAAATTAAGATAAAGGGAGGAAAAAGAAAGGCTATGCATTTGAAATGTGGCCATGGAAAAGAGTGGAAAAAATTAAATGAGCAGAGTGAAAAATGAAAAAGTAATGAGGAGGATTAATAAATAGAGATTTAATAATTTGAATAACTCGTAATAGTAAGCTAACTGTCTGGAAATTTTTTTTAACAAAATTAAAAACAAAAAACTTGGTTTTAGATTTACAAGATAAAAATTACCTGGTGAAATTTTTGAGAATTGCTGAATATAGTCTCGCATTGATAAACTAGAATCTGGTATAATAGGAATACTTCCATGAACTTCAGCTTCTAGTTTAAGATGATCAAATACATCAAGCCCAGTAAAGCGTTGTGTTATTTTAATATGATTTTGAGAATTTAGAAACTTTATATCCATGGTATGGTTGAACACTCCACCTAAGAAAAAAAAAACATGTATATATAGAAACACAAAAAAATAGCTACATTAAAACTTTGATAAAGTGATAGTGTAATGTTTGTAGTTTGAGCCAGCTAGTGCTGCGCTCTAGTTTCTATTGGCACTGGCCTTCGAGTCAGTTTCATACACTCATTCAAGTTAAGAATCCCGTCTGGTACCGTCATGTATTTCTTCGTCTAATGTGACTTATGTGGTTTAGTCATCTAATATGTTATTTAGTATCTTTTACAAATTAAATTCAACTATTCTAGAAGAATATTGTTTCATTCCTTCATCCAACAATCAATACAGTCCATACTACCTCTAAAAACTTAACAGATAGAGTATTATAATAACATGCTATAGCTATTTCAAAACAAAAGAATACATTTCTATTCATTGGTTAGGTTATAATTAATGCAGAAAAACTCCATCTACTGCACTTTATCTCATAAAATGATAATTAATATTCTTGCACTATGGCTCAGCGGCTGAACCGATTTAGATGTATGACACCATGTTGGAATCCTTACATTACCAAGAGTGTTACAGGCTATATAAATATATGTAGTAGTGGAGATTTGCCGGTTGAAGCACAAACTTTAATGAATTGAATTAATGAACTGTGAGCCTCTATCACTGTGTGAGCTGGGTTTGAATTGAATGATTCGAATGAATAATATTACAAAAAAATTAAAAATTGAATAGAATTAAATCTACATTAAATAAAATAAAATAATTAAATAAATTTAAAAAGATTTCTGTTTAATAATAATGGGCTTCCCATGGGGGACTGCATGTGAGGCTAGAATTGTGAGGTGATGCGAACACCTCGTGCGAACCTAGACCAATCATCACCATCAACTAGTAATAAACGAGGTGTCCCTGGGGTGCTGTTTCTGGAGGTGCAATGGGATGCTCTTATAATATCTCTGCAAACAATCATCTAATTTTCAAAATTCAAACAGGGTACTTCCTAGTATAGCACAAAATCATGATGGAACCAAACCAGAACAAAAAGAACAATGTTTATCAGCAATGGTTTTTTTTTGGCATCGTGTTTTTTAAATTTTAATATTTATTACTTGTTAATATATTACAAACTCATTTTATACTTTCCATCAATTTATTAAAAAATAATTTACAAGAGTTTCTTTAAAAATATCATTACTCTACTGATGAAATTTTACACAATGTTAATTAAATTGCTTGATTTTTTAATGTTAAATAAATAATTATCTGCATTATTTTCAACATATAAATGTAATATGACTGTGCTCAAATACTTTTCAATTAAATCCATCAAATTTTAATTATATCTTGCACTGGTTTTCATATTTATTATTATTTAATATATTTCTGTCTATCTATGGAATGGCACAAGGCAATGGATAATTTTGAATAATTTATTATAAAGCCATAATTTGTATCTACAGAACTGATGATGTCATTTTAATTCCAGTCAATGCTATTTAGTTCCAATGGAGTGTTGATCAGAGTGCCTCTCTAATGTATTTGTGAAAAAATAAATAAAATGACTGTTATGAAGCTGTGAAATAAGAATTTTCACAAATTCTTGAACTTTGAACTTAGGTATCATGATCTCAGTTTATGCTGTAAAAATGTGGCTTAAGAATTTTGAAGCTATGGGTTCAGGGTTCAGTGTTACGTGTCCTGGCCTAATAAAAACTATATCTGAATGCCAGAAACTGAGACAGTCATAGTCCTGTTTCTACAGAATCCAAGATAATCTGTATGGTGTGACATTAAGGTTTGTTCATCACATTTTAGGCAGATTACTGACATAGGATTTAAATCTCCATTTTTAATCAATTTCATCCATAAAAAATCATGTGATTTTAATAAAAGCATTATTTTTATTTAAATTTTTATAAAAATGTGGCAAAAGTGACAATTTCTTGGAAAATCTTTGACTATTTAATTAAACCCACTTTCATTTAAATGATCATGGTGATTAATAGAATACAATTGCTATTCTATTATTTTCTACCCTTGTCTTTTACATCTATGTCTGTTAAATGGCGGTAAGAGTGACAGCATGATGGTTAGTTTCATCAAAAGGGTTGTTTTATTTTTGAAAATAATGATGATGATGATGATGGCCATTTGGTTACTTGACTTCAGAGCTATCCAACAGCATATTTAATCATTTCTCAGTGATGAACTGAATTAGTCACTGAATGGCAGAAACACATGGTTTCAGCAGGATGGAGTTATGACCCATACTGCAAGAACATTAATTACCATTTTATGAGATGATCATAAAATCTGACTCATCTTTTGAAATTATGAAACAATTTGGCATGTTAATTTTTTGGTGTGTGATTTTTCTTTTAAAAGAACTTTTAAAACTTTTTTTCTAAAAGCCAAATGTTCTCATTACCTTCACAGAATTAATGAATTAAAGACCGACTCAAGAAAAGATTGAAATGAGTTGTGGTGGGTCTCACAAGTGACAAGAATACATTGATTGGTCACTCAAAAATACAAGCTCTTTAAGAAATAACTTACATAAAATAAAATATGAATGTAGTTTTAGACTTTTGATAGCCAAGCAGATACAAAAATAAAAATAAGTTTAAATTTTATTATTCATTTATTTAATCCTCTCACTTCAACCAAAATTAATATGAACTTAAACTAAGTATATTTATTGTTTATTAAGTTTTATTTTGTAATGCTGCTCTGATCAAGGTTTTTTCATGGTTTTCCTTAGTTCTTTCTAGCAAATGCTGGAGAATACCTTTTTGTTATCCATGTATTTGCTGATGTGCTCTATATATACAATTATGCACGAGTTTGAATGAAATATTTATTTTTGTAAGTAACTCAAATTTTAAATTGGTTAATATCTAGCCCAATATTAAATTAAAGTACTGATATCTTGACTAAATTATAAATATATTTATATAAAATAAATACCTGTAAGTTGGTATCCATTTACAGCGCCTGTGAGAGGTTTAGCAAAAAGCCATCCTATGACAGTTGGAAGTAAAGCGAGCAGTTGAAGACTTGAACCAATTTCTCCTGGCACTTTACTAAGCGCTACATAACTTCGACTATCAGTTGTAACTATATATGATTGCAGGTCAATATCTGGTTCTTTTATGTTATTTATATCGAATAATACTTTTCCATTTACTCTTAAAGGGATCCCTGAAAAAAAACAAGTTTGCTATTAGAGGTAATTTACAAAGAAAATTTACACCATATGAAAAATGTCACTCTGATTGGGATTTGAACCAAGAAATTTCTAAATGAAAGGCAGAGTTAGCACTACTCTGACATGGAGGCTGACAGAATGGCAGCAATTATTAAATATTATATTTCAAAAATACATCATATTTAAAGGTATCTTAACTAATGACACCCAAGCAATAAAATTTAAGAAACATTTTCTTATTTTATGATCTTTACGTTGATAAAATCTTACTTTATAATTTTGCTATGTGTATTATGTATGGTTTATTGGTTATTAGTAATGACGTAGAGCAGATTACCACACATTTAATTATATATTTATATATATATGTAAACATCTATACATTTAATGTGCTTACATATATAGCTTATATACACACAATGACGTAGATATAAACTTTGTCATAATTGATACGTAGATAAAGCATCCTGAAAATGTGAATTATGTAAAAAAAATATGTAGCGCATGGAAAAGGAAAAGATAGTTTATAGTATTAATTTTTGTTTAATTCTCAGCAAAATAATAAATTTGTCATTTAAGCATTCTTCAGAAAATCATCAAAAATTTAATTTAGAACATCATTGTTTCAAAAAAGAATTGTTAATAGTGACCCTGTAATTATTACTGTCTTATAGTATACTACATTTTCAAAAACCATGATTTTAAAATTTGTTATATGGATATAATATACATTTTTAATATATAATGTGCATACATAAGTAATTTGTTTTTCTTTTTATCCCAATATAAATTTCATTTCTTTCACATCTATTTTTTTCTGTAATACATCCACGTAAAGCATATCAAATGATGAAATGATCATGATGGCTGACTGATATATTATTGCTCATAATGTTTACAAGAAATCTGCTTTTTAGTTAAGGTATAATACAATAAAGGATTATTTATGATTGATTTTATTGTTTATTTGTTTCTCAGAAACAAGATCAATAATATTACATATTTTAACATTACATAATACGAGGATTATATACAAGGCATATTTAGATATTAAAAGCAGTCTATAGCTTGTTTGTTCAGTGGTGGTGGATAGAAATTGGACGCACCGTAGCATCACAGCAATAGCTTGTGGTGGGAGTAAACAACTTGTTAGTTGAGATCAGAACTCTGAGCGTAAAACATCGTATGTATGTACTTTTCTGAAAATATTGTATATGTTTATTATCACCAAACTGGATTTAATACTTACATAATCGAGCTTTATTTGTTAATAAGTTTATTAATAGTGTTAGTATTGTTAAAGAAAACTTATTTTTTAGTTAACTTTATTTGAATTGTTTGTAAATTTAATTTATTGTAGGGTAAACATAAAGCTGTAATGTTAGCAAAAACTGGTAAAATCAGGGGAAAGAAGATTATCAAAAGTCATACAGACTTGAGCAGTTGTTCTCAATATTTATAATTTTATGAAGAAAGAAGCCAAAGGACAGCAAAAATTTTTAAAAATTCAGATCCGTGTTTCTAAAGCAACCGATATAAAGGAATCCGTTAGATGCCTTCATTGCTTTTGTAAAGCAACAAAAAGAACATGAAACAAGTGGAAATGAATTCAATACTCCTTGTAAAAAACAGCCAAGGAAGAAGTTGAAAACTGACCAGGACGATTTCAAGGAAGGTGTTATTTGGAGTACAGTGAATGAGTTTCAGTTACAGCACAGAGAACACCCCTCTTTGAGAAAACCTTTTATATAATAAAAGAGCAAGTAATGCTTAAAGGGGGCATTTGTGCTGTTCGTGTAGTCATGAAAAATTTAGGCTTCTGGTATAAAAAAGCTGAAAGCAGAAAAAATTTGATCGAAATGATGATGTATAATATAAAAGGTTGTGTTATGTAGGCTCCATGATGTACAGAGAAGAAAACCAAACATTTACATACGTAGATGAAACTTATATGCATTCTTCCCCCAAGAATAGTCAAGCATGGACTAATGGTTTTTCAGAAGAGCTGAAAGCTTCCATTTCTAAAGAGAACTAAGCAATAATAGCTCATGCAAGAGGAGAAGGCAGTTTAATCCAAAATACTCTCCTAATATTTAAGTTAGGTCAAAAAACCAGTCATATTCATGAGAATATGAATTTTAATAATTCTCAAAAATGGTTTGTGTCTCAATTGCTGCCAAATCTGTCATCGAGATCTGTCATGGACAATACATCATACTAAAATGCTCAAATAAACTCAGTCGCTATTTCAAATTCAAAAAACAAGACATGATTGACTACCTCATTAAAAACAAGATACCATTTTCACATGACATGTTCAAACCTGAATTGAATATCCTGATAAAACTACATAAACCACAATTTAAAATGTACAAAATAAATTCTTTGTTTGTTGAAAAAGGATATACACTGTTGTCAGATTACCACCTTATCATCCTGACTTAAATGCTATTGAGAATGTCTGGGCATGAGTTAAAAATTACATTGCCCAAAAGAATGTAACATTCAATTTAGAAGACACAATAGAACTGGCAAAAGAAAAATTTAGAAAAATAAATGTAATCTTCTGGATGGAAATTTGCAAAACTGTGGAAAATTGTGGGACAAATTATTTACAACTTGAACCGATGTTAGATAAAATTTCAGAGAATTTTATTGTAAAATTACATGAAACTAATTTCAGTTACGACAGTTCCACGGACAACAGTGATGTCAAAGAGGAGGACATACTAAGTGGAACTGAAGAAATAGTTAACTAGAAAAGAAATAAAATTTGTTGTTTGTTAGGTAATGTGTTAATTTAGTAAGTAAAAATTAGAAATAATTTTTTGTAATAAAAAGAAATAATGTAAATGGACCACTGAATATAAAAATAGGACGAGAAGAGATTAATGTAATGTGTAATGTGTTAATTTAGTAAGTAAAAATTAGAAATAATTTTTTGTAATAGAAAGAAATAATGTAAATGGACCACTGAATATAAAAATAGGACGAGAAGAGATTACGGAGGTAGAAGAATTTTGTTACTTGGGAAGTAGAATTACTAAAAATGGACAAAGCAGGAGCTATATAAAATGCAGAATAGTACAGGCGAAACAAGCCTTCAATCAGAAATATAATTTGTTTAAATCAAAAATTAATTTAAATGTCAGGAAGACATTTTTGAATGTATATGATTGGAGCGTAGTTTTATATGGAAGTGAAACTTGGAGGATTGGAGTACCTGAGAAGAAAAGATTAGAAGCTTTTGAAATGTGGTGCTATAGGAGAATGTTAAAAATGAGATGGATGAATAAAGTGACAAACGAAGAGGTGTTGCAGCAAATTGATGAAGAAAGAAACATTTGGAAAAATATAGTTAACAGAAGAGACAGACTTATAGGCCACATATTAAGGCATCCTGGAATAGTTGCTTTAATATTGGAGGAACAGATAGATGGGAAAAATTGCGCAGGCAGGCAACGTTTGGAATATGTAAAACAAATTTCTAGGGATGTAGGATGTAGGGGATATACAACAACTGGCACTAGATAGGGAATATTGAAGAGCTGCATCAAACCAGTCAAATGTCTGAAGACAAAATAAAAAGTAAAAATTATTTATGGAACAAATTTGAAAATGGTGTAATATTATAATGTGATTAATTTTGGAATTATTGCAAGTTGTTATTTTTTAATAAGTTAATTTTTTACATTACTATTAGCATCATGATCATGATCATAATACTTTGTGATGATTTTTTTTTGTTTATTATTTCGCTGATAAATTAGATACATCAAACAGGTTAAGATTTATAGTGTATATTTTTTTTAATATATTGATTTGCATATATTGGTCATTAATTTCGTATGTTGGACATGTGATAATTCTTAGAAATAAAAATAATCATGAATTAATGTCAAAATGATCATATAATTAAATTTATTTATATAAAATTATGCATAGTTAAGACAAGATCAAAGACAAACTTTGTTTTACTGAAGTAGATTTATGATTAGCTACTGAAGTTTAATATATGTGTGATATGTTAGGGACATAAGGAACTTTGGTGAAGGCAAAATTATGGAGGCAAGTGTTCTCAACTAAGATTGTAGAAGAAAGTTTGCTCTTTGTTTCCTGTCTGCAGACCAAAACTCTCTCTGTTACTGGATTGAGACAACTAACATTCGCACAGCTCATATTATTCCATGGATGGTACAACCTTCCTCAAATTTTAGCAAACCATTCCCACCATTTTGTAAAAGTATAAATTATGTTTACATCTTGTTGGTATATTTATGATGTTAAAATCAATCAGGAAGCCTGCTGACTATGGAATACCATAGTTGCTTGTCACCTATAGAAGTTACAAGTTCATTGATACAAAGAAACATGGAAATGACTTATTTATCAGTCAAAATGTCTGTTATTCTGGTCAAAATACTATGAATCATGAAACTGTGAGAAAACTGGATTGACAATTCTACGAAGGTTCTGAGAGACATACATGATGCTGTACATGGTGATATAGTGGTGTGCATTTGATTCAAAACTTTTTGAAAACAAAGGATGCATTATTTCTCTTTTGCGTTGTCATTTCCTTAAATTTCAAGGATCTCTGTCAATGAAATTATGCAAGACCATTCTGAAGAAGTAATCAAAGTATACGCTCAAAACAGGTGCTAAAGAGAAATTTTAAGAAGCATAAAATCAAATGAACTGGCTGTACATTGACGTTTTCTGATGTGATGAAAGGGGAAAGTATTGAGCTCTTTCTTAAGCTGCATTGTTACTGGTAATAAGACATGGGAATTTTTTTGGCTGGAATCAAAACATTAATTCATAGAGTAGAACTAAACCATTAAAAGAGCACAGATTAAACAAAACAGAGTCAACCTACAAGATTATAAGTATTACATTTGGGACTAACAAAATACTTTGCTTATTGAATTCTGTAACAAGACTTTGTGTTAACTATTATTCTAAGGACTTCTATTGTGAGACCTTGAAGAAATCTCATCGCATGAGTCATATAATATAATACAGTTTAGTTACATCAGTTAGCTTAGTTACATCATTTTCCTTTTTGATAATGCTTGGTTGAAAACTGTTGTTTAAACTTAAACCTGTTGTTCTGGCCTAATGCTTATCTCACTGTTTGGCTAGAAACAAACTAATCATTCTTCATGTGGGCCAGATTTAGTACTGATATTATAAATATTAAATATAAACCTACCATCTTTTAAACAGGTTCTTCCATTACCATAAAAACCATCACGACAAATGCAACAGAAACCACTGTTTTTGTCAACACACTGTGCCTGACTGTGACACACTGTTGAACTAGTGACACATGAATCTAATGTTGACTGATCTGTGAAACAAAAAACTTATTACATTAATAAAATTTATTAAATTTTCTATTTCAAAATTATACATAAGAAAAAAAATATAATAGAAAAACTTAATTTTTATATTGACGACCAAATAGTTTATTGTTACCTGGAAAAAACTGGCAACCTGCTGTGAACTAAGGCAAACATTTTAAAAATTTTGGAGGAAAGCTGCAAAAGACAGAAAAAAAGGAAGAAAGTAGTGTATCTTTTCAACAACAAATGGGGGAAAAAGTAGGTCACAAAATGACCCCACAAATGGAATAAAAAATTAACCAAGGTAGGAGTCCATCAATTATAAATAGAAATCCATAAATCATAAGTAAAAATTAACCAAACATGACAATCAAAAAATTGTAAAAATAAAAATAATAAAACTATTAACATAAATAAGCAATAAATTTTAATTATAGTTACATATAATTGAATTGGATTTATATAATTAACCCACCGGGTTGATCTAGTAGTGAACACGTCTTCTCAAATCAGCTGGTTTGGAAATCTTAAGTTCCAGCGTTCAAGTCCTAGTAAAGGCAGTTACTTTTATACAGATTTGAACACTAGATCGTGGATACCAGTGTTCTTTGGTGGTTGGGTTTCAATTAACCACACATCTCAGGAATGGTCAAACTGAGACTTTACAAGACTACACTTCGTTTACACTCACACATATCATCTTCATTCATCCTCTGAAGTAATACCTGAATGGTAATTCCCGGAGGCTAAACAGGAAAAGGGATTAATTACTACAATTAAATGTGATAGTAATATTAGGTCCCCCATCAAAACAGCATAGCCTCTGAAAAATTTACTACAGTTCAGATGAAAGCCTTATAGGTTAAAGAAATTTAATAGTTTACTGATTTTACTCTCATTATCATCCACATTATTACAATAGTGTTTATTAGATCGAATTGCCAATGTAGTGCAAAATAATATACACAGTCACGGAGAATATGATGGAATTTTATATATCTCTCCTGCTTAACACTAGAATAAAATTGTATTTTTTTTTATTTTCCATGTATTTCGTTCACCACATGGTACCTATGTACAACGTTTTTACATTATTCATTGATCCAAAATGTACCTGCATTACAATGGTATTCATTTGTGAATTAATACATTTTCATTTTAAAAAATATAAATTAAATCAATTATGCATAGCATGAAAAATGTATCTAATTATGCAACGAAACTGATTATTAAATTTCACACTTGACTTATTTCAAATGAACTGAGAAAGACTTACAAAAGTTTGTAAATTACTTTGTTTTTCTTCTGATGAATCGTATTTTACACCCTATTTTTTTTCCCTAAAAATTTCCAAACTATTAACCAGTTTTACGCAGTAATTTTTAACAGAAGTATGTTCATTAAAATTAAATTATATCCTTGTATACCTTCTTTTTTCTCAATGGAAACTCTATGTTATTTTAGGATCTGTGGAATTAAAATCCCATCTCATGTTGCCTCTAGGGACAGGCATAATTAGGCATTGGTTATTGTATCTAATTATAAAGTCAGCTCACAGTTTAGCAGTTATTTAAAGAAATTGCTAAAGCATCATCAGATGATAGGAGAAATCTGCACATCAAACTGATGATTTAAAATGTAAATGGCAAAAAAAAAGCCTCTTCATAATCTTTGTCTCACACTGATATTTGTGATTTTTATAGCAATGCAATATTTTTAATGTGATAAAGTTTGTTCTCAATGCCCACTAAGTCATTCTGCAATATTAGTTTCAATTGATGTTTCTCTCCTTGAAGAATGTCCAAGAGCAAGCTTCTGTGATAGTTACATCAGATTATTAGTCACTTAGGATTCTTACATCGCTCAGGATCCAGCATTAAAGTAATATTTGCACTGTATCTGCTGAAATCAGAGGTAAATGTATGCCTGAAGTTGTACAATACATGTCTACTAATGAATAAAATATATTTACAGAATCACAAGTTAATAACTAATTATCAATGATATGATGTCAGACCATCATCATTGCAAAATGTTCTGCAGAAAATCTGATAAATTATTAATGCAGCCCAAACATGTTGCAGTACAAAGTACATCCAACAGTTTCACTTTGATTATAACCATCAATATTAACAACAATATTTGAATTCATCTAACAAAGGTTCAAAAAATGGTTACAGGTAGATTAGATGATTAGGATTTTCTTTCTTTAAAAAATGTAATTGTAGATTAAGAAAGTGTTGGAAGTTTCCATGAGGGAAATCATACTGATAAAAGAATACATATCTGGTAATCCATAACTAAGTATAGGAAGAACAATGAGTCTAAAGATCTATAGGTGCTATCTAGTGGAAATGCTCAGTAAAATGGTCTTGAAACCCATGCTGATAAACAAGATAATTAAACAAGATAATAAACAGGATGCTAAAGTTCTTTTTTTTTTACAACCTATATAATCTTAAGTTAGCAAAAAGAAGGCATACACATTTAGCTTAAATGATAATAGGCCTATTATAATAACCAGTAATAAAACCAGTCATATTGTGACAACCAGTAATTCTTATCACAGTTTAGCCCTGTGATAAGTATTTTAAATGTTTAGTCCACAGTATGTATTCATCAAAATATAGGTAATAAATACATAAAAATTTTAAATGATTTTAAATTTAAAATTTTAAAGATTTATTGTTAATTCAAAAATAGTTTAAATATATTATGAGCTTAATATAACTATTAAACTACAATTTGGACAGTGCGATCTGATATGGGGAATACATTCTACAGCAGAGAATATATTGACAATAGTGGGAACCTAATGAATCAAAGGAAGTAGGCTACTTGTAAGAAACAGGTACTAAAATATGACTAATAGAAAAAAATGTTCATTTGATTGAACCACTTTTTTTCAACGCAAATTTCTTCACCATTGCTATAGTCAACAGAATAATCATTGGAGTCATCTTTCCTAACAACCCACTTATCTTGCTTTGATTAACAAATTCCTTTTTTCAAATTTTGTACATGACTGCATATTTGACATAAGTTGTTATTTATCAACCTTACTTTTTACTGTAGTAAATTGATAGTTATCCAGTCTGAAAGTTGTATTTTTGTTAGCAACATGGTTTTTTATATTTGCCTGGATCATCTCAACAGGCTTCAGATCAGTATGACAAACCCACTTATCATCGGTGAACTTGTCATCGCAAACCAGCTGATTTCACAGTCGAGAGTTGTAAGGTTAAAATCCTAGTAAAGGCAGTTACTTTTATACGTATTTGAATACTACATTGTGGATAACAGTGTTCTTTGATGGTTGGGTTTCAATTAACCACACATTTTAGTAATGGCTGACTTGAGACAATACAAAACTACATTTACATATAATTCTCATTCATCCTCTGAAGTAATACCTTACGGTGGTGCCGGAGGCTAAACATAAAAAGAGAGATCAGTGTGACAAGGTAGCACCCATAATGTACTGAGGTAAATTAATTAGTAAAATTCTTGTTTTTACCATGCTTGTGTTAACTGTATTTTTTATCTTCAGTTAAACTGTATAACTGGCTGACCTACTGTTCCATAATTAGATAACTTCCACAGATATTTTATAGTTTTTCATTTACGTCACTTTTTTCATTCAAAAATTTTCTTTCCATTGTTAGGAAATTTTTTCCATCTATGACATAGTTTTTTATAACTTGTCAAAAAAGCCCATTTTTCATTGGAAAAATTAATGTCGTTTTTTATAATATACAGTAAGCTGCTTAGTGTAGTATGTTGACCTTACTTCACATGAAATTTGTTTATAGGTTAGATACTACACATTTGTTAAATCGCCAATTTAAATTTTTATTTTCTTTTGAGGTCATTCTTCGTGCAGTATAGAAATTCCACTATCAGATTCTTCATTCCTTTTAGATTCCTTAAAAATGTTCTAACAATATTGCAGGAATCTCATGTTGCTTCAGCAACTTTTGCCTGACCTTCTTTTTGGAAAAATTTATGAACATTAGAAATAACTTCATGAGCCTGACTTCGAAAGCCTATACTATTATTATTAAAAAAAATTCTTATTTTCTTTACTTTTTCTTATTTTGGAAAATAGTAATAAATACTATATGATAAAAGTTTAAAAGAAACTAATAGGTTATACATGAACACACATGTAACAACCTATTAATTTCACACACACACGCACGCACACATCTTTTAACCAAGACTTTTTATGATGTTTTATCCAGGATTTTAGTGCATGTTTGGACTAAGGGAATCTTAAAATACTGAGAATAAAAAATACAAATGGGTTATTTCTTTTGAAATAGTAATCATCTCTGTATAAAAATTACCAGTTACCTCAGTTTTATAATTACTATAACAATTACCAGTAACCTCAGTTTTATAATTACTAAATAGGTAAGAAAGTAAAATTAAGTTACCTATATCAGTTAAAGTTGTCTGAGGTGGTTCAACATTTTCATTAGGTCCAATCTGTCCAACACGAAAAGTAAATAATCCTGGAATTTCAGAATTTGTCCATCTACATAGAAAATAAAATAAATTACCATTATTTAATATTTAAATCCTATATACCTGAAATATAACAAATTTTATAAAATTCATGCGCTGTAATATTTAATAATAATAAGATTATTTTTTCATAATAAAACTCAGATTTCTCTTCTCTAAAGTTCAATAGGCCTACTTGAAATGTTTTTTTTTCTTATTGAGTTGTAATGTTATTTGTTTCTTATTGGAGGAAATGTAAACTGGTTCATAATTTACACTCATCCAGTGATTGTCTGATAAACTGATTGATTTTAATCTCATTTAAGCAAATAGAGTGTCATTTTATTCAAAATAAAATATTTATGATTTTTTTCTAACACAAGATGAAAAAAAAAGTTATTTAACAGATATAAATATATATGGATAAATATGGAAAACAGTGCTGCCTTAGGGAACAGTTCAAGAAATGTTAAATTACAAGGAAATTTACAAATTTTAGAAATTAAACTTACTTATCTACATTTTTTAGTTGATCTGTCCCTGAACCACGAAGATTATATAAACGTCCATCTACTGAGACAAATCCAGCTTGTGCTCTAGCATCTGGGAGTCCAGATCCAACTCCTGTTCCTAATAACCATTGAACACCGCCATCCTTATATAATAGTTCCACAAAAGACTCCTCGCCATCACTTGAAATTGCTACTTGATAAGTATTCACCTATAAATAAAACAAATAGAATATTTTCATGACAAAAATTTCTATACCTATAAGATAAACAAAACACATAATTAGGATAAACCATATTCATAAAATTATAAATTTCATAGAAACACATAAGAAATAATATAAATACTTCCACTTAGTATGTAACTATGAAAAAATCTAGCACAATGTCAGTTTTTAAGAGTAGGAAAAATTATATTTACCTTATCAGATCCTTCTTTGTAGTATCCGACATCACGCCATGTCACAATAAAAATACTTTTGGCGCTAAACTGTGCAGCTAAATTTGGATAAAGTTTTCTGACATTGTAAGATACTCTAGCAAGTAGTTCTGGATTTTCAGTTTCTCTGTAATAAACATGTCCAGCCTTTCGAGTGTCAACATTTGAGTACAGTGGAGCGATGACAGGATAGTCTATTGGAAACTGAATATTAATAAATACTGGAATGTCAGTTAAAAATGACAATATTCCATTGTTATTTATCTGAAAAAAAACAAACAATTATTAAGATCAGTATATAAGATTATTCATTAATTAAAAATTTTATAATTACAAGCTTCAAAATAACAAGTTATTACAAAATCTATTTCAAAATGTTTTCATTTGTCTTTGGAACCATCCTCAGTGACTTAATTTGTATTTTGTACAGAACTTAAAAAATAAACATATAAAAAATAGAAATATAGAAATAGAAGCATGAACAACCTTTCCTTATGGACCAGATTTATCATAATCAGATGTTCTTCTTGGTGGCAGGTTCCTTATGCCACCACTGATTCCATTCATTTCGGTTCCAAATTTTCTTCTTTGTTCCCTTGTAGTTTCCAGATTTCGCCTCGTTTATTAACTTCATCTTTCTTCTTCGTTGCTTCATTTCTCCTTCTATTGACACTTCCAATGCAATTGTCAAGATTCCACTTCCTCTAAACACATGTCTTTACTGTTATATTATGCAAAAAATAGTTCTGTTGCTTGGTTTGGTAAGTGAGTTAATTTCAATTACCTAAGTCTGATCAATGAAATTAAAAAAAAATTATTTTATTATTTATTTTTTAAAATGTATTCTGGCAGTTGTTATCTCAATTGAATAGTTGGTGTAAAATTTCTATAACTGTATCAATAAATATACCATACCATATATCAAATTAAAAAATCAATACAAACAAATAATCATTAATTTAACTTTAAAAACTAAAAATTTAAAGAAAATGGAAAAAATAATTTTTTTTTTGCTTTCTTGTGCATTTTTTGACTGATTTATAATATCTAATACAGTATTCTTTCTAAAATATTGGTAAACTTATAAAAACACTGCTCATATGAGAAGTTTTTTCATGCAGGTCTCTGTAGCCTACGTTATGGTAATTTGTTAACGGTGGTTCCAGAGGTTAAAAAAAAAGAAAGTTTTTTTTCATGTTTTGAGTCAGAATTTGACTCATTTTCTTTCTCTTTTCTTTGATCCAGTTCTTTCCATGATTGTTTTCTTTTTCTATTTCTTGAAAATCTTGTTTATAAATTAACTTTCTAAAGAGATCCCTGTTTAAAATATCTTTTCAACTACTTCAACCTCTTGGAGATCCTTCTAATTACTTTAATTGAATTGAATTGAAGGTTTTTTCCAGCAGATAGTTAATTTTTTAAATATTTTATTATTACTCATTTGAAAATTGTAACCAAAGAAGCACAGTCTTCATTTTCTGGCTGTCTGGGAGAAGTTTTCAAATTTGTTATAATTTATTTACTACTTTTTGGAATTCTGATAATTGTGCAAAGTACAAGGAAGTATTGTAATAGTGAAAAATTTCGGTTTTAGATTTCAACAGAAATATCCATCTTCACCATACATGAATCCATTTTGACTAGTTTTGGCGTGATGTCTGTACATCTTTATGTACGTATGTATCTTGCATGACTCAAAAACGATGAGCCGTAGGATGTTGAAATTTTGGATTTAGAACTGCTATAACATCTAGTTGTGCATCTCCCCTTTTTATTGCAGTAGAATTAACCAAAAGTGTCCAAAATCAAAAAAAAATCTGGATTTTGGATTTTTTCTTAACTGCAGTAATGAGCCCTCATTGAGAGATTTTCAGTGATATACCATAAGTGGTACTTATTTTAATTGGTTTCAGAGTTATAGCCAAATGAAATTTTAATTAATGAAATATTTAGGTCTTACAAGGGAAGGCACATCACTTCGAATCAGACTTCATCTCCTTTTGCCTTTTTCAACTTTTCTTTTTTTTTTAATATATTGATTTAATAATTATTAACCCATGATTGTAAAAAAACTTTTAGAAATTATTAGTAAAATAAAATTTTATGTAATTTTAAAAATGTATAAATGTAATTTAATAGGCATTACATGTATGTAATAAACTTGGTGAAACATCTGATTATTTAATATTAATTGAAAATTATAATTTAGAATTGTATTGTTCTTGGATTTTCTTAGCAAATTCTTATAAAAACTGTATATTTATTTAAAAAAAATCATTTTATTTAATTATTTGACAGAAAAATAAAATATATTTTTGAATTGCATTCAATTTAAAGTGATTGATGAAAAGTTTTTTCACTTGTGCATAATATGTACAAGATTTCTGTGTGTATTTCAGATATCTGGTGTGTTATATAAATAAAAGTTAATAGTAATTAAACTGTTCTGTTTAGTGAACTCCTGTATACTGGTAACAAATATTATATTAATTTTGACCTTACGGTGTAGAATAATGAGTTTTTATTATTGGATTATGTGGTAAACAATTTATTTAAAGAGTAATCAAGGGAATTTTACTCCATCCTAATATTTCAGGAAAGATTGTTGAATTAATAATTGTATAAATATTTGATGTTAATAAAAACTAATATTTTAGCAATTGTGTATCTGTCCACTTTTATTAAAGAATTACAGGATCATAAGAGGTGCGACAATAAAGTAATGAGACTGATTTTTCTTTGCAAGATGTGGCAACCCTGCAGCTTGCGTAGGCACACCATCTTTAACCTTGGTCTATAAGCTACTTCTAGTCCAAGCGGCACATTGATGCAACTGCTCAGTCGTGAGTTGTGCTGTAATAAGTGAACACGTGTTTGTATCTCTCGTCACAGAAATGAAACCGCAAAATATTGCGCAACGGTATGCCATTTCTTTGTGTGTTAAATTGGGTGAAAACGCGACTACAACTTATGGTAAGCTTCAGAAGGCTTTTGGACAGGAGGTTATGTCAAGAGCTCAAGTTTTTCGGTGGCATAAAATTCTTAGTGAAGGCAGAAAATGATTGCAGAAGAACTCAACATCAATCGAGAAACGATTCGTCTAATATTAACCGAAGATCTTGGTATGAGAAAGATTTGTGCAAAAATGGTCCCCAAAAATCTCACACAACAGCGAGAAACACAGAAAAATGTGGCAGCCGATCTGTTAGAGCAAACGGAAATCAATCCAGATTTGTTGAGCCGTGTTATCACTGGTGATGAAGGTTAGTTTTTTCAATACGATCCAGAGACAAAACGCCAAAGTTCGCAATGGTGCTCAAAGGGATCACCCAGACCAAAAAAAGCTCGCATGTCAAAGTCAAAAGTGAAATGCATGCTTGTGTGCTTCTTCGATTCCAAGGGAATTGTTCAAAAAGAGAGGGTGCCTCCTGGACAAACATTTAACCAATATTTCTACAAAGAAATTTTAGAAAGACTTCGTAAACGAGTTCTTCGTGTCCGTGCCAACATTGCTGATAATTGGATTCTGCATCACGATAATGCGCCATCCCATACTGCCCTGTCAGTTCAGCAATTTTTAACCTCAAAACAAATTTCAGTACTACCACAGCCACCTTATTCACCAGATATCGCTCCTTGCGACTTTTTTCTATTTCCAAGAGTCAAAATGGCGGTCAAGGGACACCATTTTCAAACAACAACAGATGTCCAAAAAGCTGTGACGAGGGACACAAACACGTGTTCACTTATTACAGCACAACTCACGACTGAGCAGTTGCATCAAAGACTAGAAGTAGCTTATAGACCAAGGTCAAAGATGGCGTGCCTCCGCAAGCTGCAGGGTTGCCACATCTTGCAAAGAAAAATCAGTCTCATTACTTTATTGTCGCACCTCGTATCTCACTTTCAAATGAAATAAGTTTAAATGAAGTGCAGAAAAAATGTGTATATATAATTTAATAGATGTTCAAGAAAGACATGTGGTGTCCACATCAAATTTTTTTTATTTACTGCTTTTGTATTAACTTTTCACAAAAATATACTATGAATAATCAGAATATATATCATTAATATACTGAATGATATACATCATGTATATCATTAATACAACAATCCAATATTATGGAGTAATCATAACAAAACTATTAAAAAATATACTCGATCATCAAATTTTTTTGTTTAAATCTGCTAAAGTTATTTGGAAAATCTTACAATGAGTTCAAACTTATTGAATAAAATAAAAAAAATTCTGGAACTAGTTAATTTTTTAAATAAGTAATGCTAGAGAAAGGTAAAAATCCATCCACAAGGCCAAACTGAGAACATCCTCCTTTTTTGAAGTCAGCTGTTTAGGATATCATGATTCCCAAATAAGGATGCAATTTTAGATCCAAACATACCCAGCATAAATTTCAGTCTCAGACAGTTTCTGTTAAGCACTGTTATGTCTACCAGACAGTAAAAAACCAATAAATCAATAGACACCAAATTTGGCTAGGAGCTTCTCCAATTAATAATGAAAAATATTTGTTTTTAATAAACTGGTTAAATAATTGGCACAAGAAAAATACATTTTTTATTTATTAGTTATTTTTTAAGCTCTCCCACAAAAAATTGGATAAATAAAAAGAAGATTTGAAACATTTGGAATTTTGTGAAAATCAAACAATATATTTGTTTATTTTCTTTTGTTAAAAAAATAAAATTTTTTATTATGAATTAAGTTTTTAAAAAAGATCTTGTTTTCATTTATTTTTATTAGTACTGATTGCAAGTCATTTTTATTAATCATTAACTGAATGTATTAATCCCTGAAATGAAGCTGCATCTATTTATGTTGCTAAAAATCAAGTTGAACTACAGGAAAATATTTATTAAGTGGTATATATTAGTAATTCATTTAAAAATGATAAATACTTGTCATCTTGTATATTTATTTGACTAATATCTTCTTAATACTTATCAATAATTTGCCAGATCTGCTGACTCTTTACAGATGAACTTATTGAATTTTGAGATACTCTTAGGTAGACGTTTGTTCTGACAACTCCATCAGTAAGCAAACAGGGAAGGTGAAACAAACAGCGTGTCATATTTCATAATGTAATTTTTTTTAAATTATATTCTCGTATTTTGAGTTTACTGACTAAATCACATTCTGTAAGACAGTGATTTTCAACTCTATTAGCTCCAAGACCCCCAAAAAGTAAAAAAAATATATTATGAATACTTCATGACTCCCCCTAACCCAAACTCAATGAAACCTAGTTGAAACTGTATTTGATGAACCTGCTTGGCTGTGTTGATAGTGACGGATATGAATATTTGTGTATGAAGTGTACAAACATGAGCAATTTACTGGTTCCAAATTGATTTGCATATGCTCTTTGTAATTTGGTCTGTTTGCATAACAAACAAATCTGTTTGTATTTTGGTCTGTTTTGCACTGTGAGAGTGTCATGTTCGAACATGCATACGATACATTTGAACACATCGTGCTCTCAGCAATATAAAAGAGGTGTAAGTTATTGCTGACTGTTAGTTTAGTTTCAAATGCGAAGCGTTTGTCTGGTGTCTTTATTTAAGTTTTTAAAAGTGTTGTTTCATTGAATATAATAATAACTGAGGTTTCGGTTTTTTAGTCTGCAGCCAAATGGTGCAACTGTGTTTTTTTTTAGTAATATTCTTATGCAAAATGGAAAAATTTATGAAAAAACGAAGTGAGCTGTTTACATCTAGTAAATCAATTGGTAAAAAGACAAGATTATACAATGACAGTTATTCAAATTATGGTTTTACCTCACTGGATCGAAAGCCATGATGCATTGATTGCTTTCAAGTCCTCTCTGATGAAAACATGAAGCCATCAAAATTATTTTGACACTCGGAACTAAACACCCATAAAAGCATTCATAAAAACAAAACCTTGTAATTTTTTGAAAGAAAATTAGATATTTTGAGAAATCAACATTTTTTTACTTGTAAATCAAGCAAAACTGATAAAAGTATACTTGAAGCCTCTTATCTCATATCATTAAGAGTAATCTGTTTATAAATCAAGCCATACTGATAAAAGTACACTTGAGGCATGTTATATCGTACATTAAGGGTAGCTAAGATGTCCAAACCCCACATAATCACAGAAAATCTTATATTGCATGCTACAATTAATATAGTCAGTGTTTTAAAAGGTGTAAAAGAAGTAAAAAAATTGAAAAAATTCTGCTTTCTAATGATAAAGTATCAAGGTGAATTGATGACATAGCTGCCAATGTTCCATCAGATAATTCAGCAAGTGAGTCCAAGTGAATTTTTTAGTATTCAGTTAGATGGAGCAACAGATATCCCAAACATTTCTCAGTTCTTATGTTTTAGGAGATATGAATGTGATTGGGACAGATCAATCAAAGAAAATATGCTGTTTTGCAAATCAATACCCGGCCACCCAACAGGGCAATGTATTTTATGAAGCTACTGAAAGCTATATCATAGATGAGACAAAATATATTGATATGTAATGATGTTTCAAAGGTAATAAAAAGAAACAACAATGGATTTAAAAATTAAAAGATTGTCTTATATCAAGGGTTGAATGGATGCACTGCTTTCTTCACAGACATGCTCTTACCACAAACAATATGCCAGAAAATTTCAAACAAATCTTTGTAAAGCAGTAAAAATGGGAATTTTATTAAAAGTCAACCATTACAAAATAGACTGCTTGCTAAACTATGCGAAAAAATGGGGAAAAGAAAAAATCTCTTCTTTTTCATACAGAAGTCAATGGTAATTTCAGGGGTAAGTGTTAACCTGGTTATTGGAATTGTGAGATGAATTAATAATATCTTTCCAGGATAAACAAACACCCTTCTCAACATTTTCATAAAATAATGAGTACATGTTGCTGTTGGCTTACTTATCCGATTTGCTTGCTTATGCATTTAAACGACTTTATGTGAATTTATAAGGACATGATAAAAACATTTTACTAATGACAAAGTTCATGCTTTCATTAAGAAGCTTGATATCTGGATTATTTGTCTTCAGAGCAAAAATTTTGATACGTTTCCACTCACTTCTGATTATATTGAGAAAAGTTTGGATGAAAAAAACACAATCACCACAGTTTGGATAGTATGAAGATGAATTTGCATGAGCTAAAAATTCCATTTGCGAAATATTTTCTGAAAGATAAAAATGATTTCTTGAAGACATGGTTAATGAATCCATTTAGTGAAAACATTGTTGCAGCTGCTAAGTTACCAATTGAGATTCATGACCAGCTCATCAAAATGTCTGATGATAAAATGTCACAACTACAATTCACATCTGAAGATTTAGATACATTTTGGCTTGCTCATCGAAATGAAGATGAAAATTTAGTCACAGAAACATCAGAAGTATCAATTCTTTTCGCCACATCTTACCTCTGTGAAAAGGATTTTTCATCTATGGTTGTGCTAAAAAATAAATATAGGAATGGGTCTTTTACACTTGAAAACAATTTGCTTTTGTGTGTGTCTGACATAGATCCATGCATGAAGAAACTTTTAAATGAAAAACAAACATAACTGACTCATTAATTTAATTTCTTTACATGTGCACTTATAAATGTAAGTAAAATGTTTATAATAAATGTTTTTTTCTCATAAAATGATTTCATTATTGTTTATGTGTAAAAGTTGTAGCCTAATTTTGCAAGACCCCTTTCACCACAACCCCAGGTTGAAAACACTGCTGTTAACAGATTGAGAGATAACTCCCATGAATGAAATTTAAAAAAGGACTATTTTGGGATTCCATTTATTAAAATCCAGTAAACTATTCTGAAGATACTGGCTGTTACTGGAGTTTGATGGAACATTTTATCATACTATAATTTTTGCATTATAAACAAGTTTTGACTTTATGAAAATCTATGTAACATCTAGAGAATTAAGTCTAAATCTAACTGTCTATTACCACTTTCTTTATAAAACTAGTAGTTCTGTGAAAAGTAAAAATTGTTTATTTTGTTCTTAATTGAGCTCTGCAATGAAACTTAATTTTAATAAACAGAAAATTAAAATAAATTACAAAACTGAATTGTTGATTGCAATTAATTGTGAAAGATTTACCACTGCCAAAAATACTACCTTATTGTATAAATAATGCTGTAAAAAATGTTTCAAGGGACACAGAACCTCAATGACTGATGACTGATAAGGAGATTTTCCATCATACCTGCATGTCTTTTCTTTTGTATTTTTAATTTTTTTTAAATAAAATGAATGTCCTTTTTTAAAAATTTTATAAACAATTGTTATAAATAAGTTGTTGCACCAAATAGCAAGAAACCTTACTGTAAAATCTTGTAAAAATTGTAAAATGCAATCAGCGATAAGTGTAACACAGACAAAATGCAAAACGTTTGAATTGAAGCAGGACCTCATTTTATTCTTTGACAATGAACAATAAAACTTCTTACAAAGAGTGGCAATGGATTTTGGATATGATTTTCTATATTGGACTTTATGAATTGTATCCACAATGAACAGAATTGACTGAAAATCAGCTGTATCTTGACTTTAAAATCTCTAATTTTAAGACCTCTAAACCAGATGACAACTTATTATGCAACCTCAAAGCCAAACTGTGGAAACTATTTTTCCATTTCTTCACATTGCAAAACAAGACATGAATGTTCTACTTATTGTATTATAATAGGTACTTTGCCATGAAACTCATGTCTTGCAGTAAATGTGGAGATGTTTATTTTCATATGTCATATGGAATAGACTGAGAAAAATGTTGAAGCTGAACACAGTTAGAATGCTGAGCTCTGTAAAGGTCTTTTACATATGCTTCAAGAGAAGATGCTCATACCTTTGTGGTAATGTCATATCATTGTACACAATTTCAATGAACTATTTAATCTTTAAACAAATTCTATGAATGAACTTATTATCACTATACATAGCAATTTACGTGACTGCTACAACCAGTTTACTGCTTCTTTACGTGAAATATTTATCAGGATGCTGATCTCTTATTGAAAAATATATTTTTAATATTTCTTTATTAAGGATAAAACATGAAAAGAATGAAATAGGACAAAAAATTTAATTTGTTTCCCAGTCTGTATCATCTATTAATTTACATGATCAGAAAAGTTTCAGCAAAAAATGTTAAATTATACAAATTGAAATGTGTAGGATTGTAAATAATATTAACAAAAACTGTTTTGAAATTTAGTGTCCCTTCCCCATCTTGTGGAGACAGTATTTTATAATTTACACACTGTAGTAAATGATTTCAGGCTACAAGAATTAAAGCAAATAACATTTGAAATAGTTTCAAAATGCGTTTTTTTTTTATTTTGTCTTGGAATTCCTTCTGAGTTATTTATTTAAGTTTGCAATGACATGCTGACACTGATTACAATTTGGGATGTATGAAGAAATTCTAAGCCTGATCAGGATTAGAACCCAAAACCTTCTGGATGAATTACATGAAAGCTCTCATTCTGCCACATACGTCAGCAGTTAATCAACCTCTGGCATCAGGAAGAGTATCAAATAGTGGTAAAATCAAGTATCAACTTGTACAAAGATAAACCAAGCTTAAACTTAAATATTAATTATATCATTCCCCTGTTAAGCGAGATTAGATTTAATTAGAAATAAGCCAAGCCCTCCGCAACTCATCCTAAATGGCTTCTTTTATTCTTTTAATTTTTTCCTAATTATTTTCACCCAATCGCACATTCTTCAAAAATGCAAAAAAAATTTCTTATCAAACCAGAACTTACAGCTAAGAAAGAAATACTCCAAAGTTAGAGTAACCACCCTTTGGAGATAATCTTGACTGATAACAGCATTAATTTTATTATTATTATTTAGCGTTTTAATCAAACAATTTCAGATGCAGTTTGTACATAAAATTGTAATTATTAATTTGCATAATTTTATTGCTAATTATTATTAATTTGGTTATTATTTACGCATTATTAATAGTTAAAATTGAGTTTTTTTAATTTTTTTCTCTGCATTATGATGATATGTACAATAAAATTCTCTGAGCTATTTTAAATCTATCAAAATCTCAAGGTAATAAGGGAATGTTTGATATCCAGGATAAAAATTATTCCTGTAAAAAAAAAAACAGTTAAAAAACAACACAAAAAATTGGTATTTATTTTTTTAAATAATTACTTCCAAGTAATTTGAAAATTATTTTCATGAAAAATAAAGGTAAGATATGTCCGTCTAATCTCAATATTCTGTACTAGTTGGTTTATTTAATAGAATTTAAATGTAATTTAACAGTACAGAGGAAAAATATGATCTTAAAAAGATTAATTCTTTTTCTATTTATTATTCCTCTGTTATAACATAATTATTTATCAAACTTTTGACTTTATAATTCATGTAAATACTGCATTTGTAATTTACTTTTTAAGTAATAAAAATACAGTTACATTTCTACATTAATTTGTAAGTGAAATAAAAAATTAAATGTTAATGTTTTAAGATAATAATAATAATGATAATAATTTATGTACAACTTTTATATATTTATATCATAAAAAGACTGGAAAAGTTCAAGGGTCATGCAGATAATTAAGTCAGTCACCCTTGATAACAAGTAACTATGAAAGGCATAAACTCTTTAAAAATCTCATTCAATTTTCAAAGTAATTCCTTGAATAAAAAAAAAATCAGTTGATCTTAAGATGAATGAACATATTTATAAATTCTTTGTTCTTATTAATCATTTCATACTATCAATTTTTAATTTAGAAATAAATTTATAATTTTATATGAATAGAAACAAATAACGAAAGATTAGTTTTAAATCTCATTGACAAGGATAAAAAAATCACTCTAATTTATAAGTACAATCAAATGGGGTGAATTATTTTAAGCTGGTTTCCAATAAACCCTAAATATTGAGACGTGTTAGATTTCCTCAAACCCATGGAATTTTCTTAAAGGATATTTCTGAAAGCTTATTTATATCTGATATTTCAAAGAGATAGGTTGTGTTAGGATATATTACTCTGTAACTCCAATATGGATGTATAGATTTGCACTAAGTACTAAAGTCATATGAAAAAATTTAATGATATATCAGTAAATTCAATGATAAATTTAAGGGGGAAAATCATTGGTTGATACATGCTACTTATAAACAGAAAAAAACCAATGTTTAAAATTGATCAAATTAGGGCATCAAATAAAAGCATCTGAAAAGTATTTGTACTGCATATTATAAGGTTCTGTTAAATTATTAAAAAATAAATAAATTGCCACCCTGCCAGTTGGTTTACTGGCTAATATTCTGGATTCTCATACAAATTATTTTAAGTTTGATTCCCAGAAAGATTCTAGTATTTTAACTTCATTTGATTGTTTATCACTATAAAAATTTGTTATAGGTGTTAAATGAATAAATATATTTTAAAATGTGGGGCTGTGATGGATGTAATTAAAACAGAGTAAGCAAAAGGTCTACTATTACCTCTACTTTTTAGTCAAAATTTGGATGATGCAATAGTACTATAAAAGAAACTACTTCATTTTTTGGTTATCAATAATTATTGAAACAAAGAAAACTATCAAATTTCTTTGGTTTACTGATGTCCATATGATTCTCACTGATAACTGATAATGAATGTTACTGTTCAGTGTACTCTGCAAATTGCAAGCAGTTGGTAATTATAATAATTGAATATCAAGTATAATAAAAAAAAGTCAGTGGCATTGCAGGACAAATATCTAAAATAGGTAAATTACAAATGAATAAATCAAGATACTGAACTTTTTAATACTACAACTATCAATGGTTTGTGTAGTCCCATCCATTCATTGTTCCATTTAATCCTGGTTTGCAATAAAATTCGATGATAGCTTACAAATTTACTATTGGACACTTGTAAATGACATGTAGTGATTCATTTGTCCCAGTGGTAAATTACTGTGTAATCCTTAAAAGGCTAACTTTATTTTTAAATTGCAGACACTTATTTTTGACTTAACCTAAAAAGAAAAACAATAACTCTAGAAAAAGAAAAAGAAAATTTCGTTTACTCAAGAAAAAAATGGATAGTAAAATGATTTAAAAGAAATGGTATTCCAAAATGTTTAATTAATATTCTGGAAATATGGGTATCAATGAAATATTAAATAAAATTTGGTTGTGTTTGCAGAAAAATCACAAGAATCCACAAAAGAAAAAATTACAACAGTTGAAATAATGAAATTTTACAAATGCTTTGTAAAACTTAATAAAGTGCTATAAAACTTGATGGGAACAGTCATGACCTGCTGATCTTTATATGGCATTGGAAGTATGAGTTCCATATTAAGGATATTAGTAAATTACTAGCTGCAGAGTTGCCCTTTCTGAGAGAACACTTGACATTTCAAGCAAAAAACCATTTAAGAGAAACAGAAAATACAGGAAGAGCAATATTTATAATATCAATTCTAGATTAGAGCAACATCATCAGTAATGAATTGACAGTGTCTGAGGAATGGGGATGATATAATATTTAAAAGAGTTCTATAATTCTATTCCATGAGGTTCTTCTAGTATTGATGAATAAAGAATTCATTACAGTCTGTAAAATGAGAAGAGAAATAGAGGTAGAGTAAGAGGTATAAAAAGTAGAAAATCTATGATAAATAATAATGAAAATATTTAAAAAAAAAATATTTTCATTAGGATTTTCATCAGGATTTGAAACCAGCACTTCTGGATGAAAGGCAGAGACACTATCAATCTTCCACAGAGATCAACAGACATTTTAAATTAAAATGTTTGAATATTAGAGTTCATAGCATTTTAAACATTTTTAATTTTCATGAATAAATAACAAATTTTTAATTTATATTATTTGAATGACTTAGAGTACATGTCAAATTTAAATTTATAAGTATTATACATCATTTTTA
Organism: Lycorma delicatula; assembly: GCF_047948215.1. Lineage (NCBI taxonomy): Eukaryota > Metazoa > Arthropoda > Insecta > Hemiptera > Fulgoridae > Lycorma > Lycorma delicatula. The sequence continues at coordinate 79,927,863 of NC_134460.1, read as the reverse complement.
TTTGTGAAACTCCTATCATTGTAAAATTTCCATATTCTTGGGGTATAGAATTCTATCATCATATATAATATTCTAATTTTTTTTCTTCATAAAAGAAAATTTATTTACTCTTTCAATAAATGCAATGACATAATTTAGTTTTCAGAAATGGGAAACAATTTGCAGTCACATTTGTGGTTAATTTTTAACATCCTATTGGCTAGAATATATTATCTTTATTTAGAAAATATAATTCTAGAATAAAAAAAAAACAACAAAACTATGTTACTAATTCATTTAATGAATATGATTTAGTAATAAATAATACCAGCTGTCAAAATGTACAAACCTTACAGTATTCAAATGACAAATTATAAAGAAATACCTTGTGATAAATTTGTAACAGCTTTAAGAATTATTAATGATCTTTGATGTCTGTGAAAGAACATTAAAAGGAGATTTAAAATAATAACCGCAAGTAAGATTATGAAACTAATATCATTATGTAAAAATCTAATACTTTTACCTAATACTGTAACTCAGTTTATTTTCAGTTTTGTTTGTTTTTAGTTGATAATTTAATTCAACACTTGAATCCCAGGCTTGTGGATGGGAATATAATGGTTAATATTTGTGTCATTAGAAAAATGTCTGATTGGGATTCAAACTTTCATCCTTGTGGATGAAAGACAAAAATGCTACTACTCAATTACAGATAATGATAAAGGAGAATATTACTAATTTACTTCACAATTTATGATATGATCTATTGTAACTATAAACTGGCTGATACAATAATTATTTAATTTATCATATCTGCTGATACTGCAATATGAAAAATTCAGATTTATGTTTTTTCCATTCCATTCCAAATGTCAATCCCGGTCAGGCATGACATTTTCACATGCTACAAAAATTGTCATTCATCTCATCCTCTGAAGTAATATCTAACAATGGAGGTTAAAAAAAAAAGTTTGCTTCTGCTGATTTGAGAATTTCCTTCCACTCTTGTTCTATATTCTCTACTGCATCATTTTTACTCAGACCTCTTGTGATGCCTCCTCAAAAATCTTCTTTACATCCTCTTCCTCATGCTTCTCTAAATTTCACCAATTCATCTGACACCTTTTCTTCAGGTTTTTAAAACCCAATCTAAGCACATTTCATTATTTCACTAAATTATATTTGCTATCATTGCCTACTCCAGGATATGCTTTGCAGTCGACAAGTTGATTTCTAAATCTTTATTTAACCATGATATAATCTATCTGATACCTTGCAGTATCACCAGGCTTTTTCTGTGTGTATATTCTTCTATTATGATTTTTAAACTGGCAGTTACTAACATGTACGTTGTACAGAACTCAATAAGTCGGTCCCCTCTTTCATCCCTTTCGTCCAGCCCATATTCACTCACATTATTTCCTTCCTTACCTATTCTTATGCTTGCATTCCAATCTCCAACTATTATTAAATTTTCATCCCCTTTTATGTGTTTAATTGCTTTGTTAGTTTCTTTGTAAACACACTCTACCTCATCATCATCTTGGGCACTTGTAGGCATATAGATGTTAACAATAGTTATTGGCTTAGGTTTTGATTTTATCCTTATTACAATGATTCTATAGCTAAACTTTTTCAAATACTCTACTCTCTTCTTTATCTTCTTGTTCATTACGAAACCTTTTCCTGCTGCCCTTTATTTGACACTGAGTTAATTATTCTAAAATCATCTGACTAAAAGTAGTTTTCCTCTTCCCACCGAACCTCGCTAATTCCTACTACATCTACATTTAACCTATACATTTCCCTCTTTAAATTTTCTAACCTACCAACCTTTTTTAGACTTCTAACATTCCATCTCTTAGAATGTAATTTTTTTAATTTTCTGGTGATACCTTCCTTAGTAGTCCCCACCCGGAGATCCAAACAGGGGACTAGTTTACCTCCAGAATATTTTATCAAGAAAGGCATCTCCACCTTTGCTTCATGAAAATGCAGAGAGCTACATTTTCTTGGAAAAAAATCAGCCATAGTTTTCCATTGATTTCAGTTGCACAGTACTCAGAAGATTGAGTGATGTTGATATGGTCATTTAAGTCCTCCTGATCTAACAACTACTAAAGAGCTGCTGCTCTCTTTCAGGAATCATTCCTTAATCTGGCTCTCAGCAGATACCTGTCCGATATGGCTGTACCTTTGGTCCAGCTACTCTTTATCACCAACCATTGAAGCCCCCTCATTATCGACAAGGTCTCATGATTCATAGATGGAGCTAAGATGCTTTGCACTCCAAATTACCATACACAAATTATTAACATAACCCTGTCTATGGGAAGCATTACCTCCACTTAGTAAGAGAAATAAATAAAACAGAATAAAGTAGAATTTCAAAATATAAATTAAGAAATAGTACTATCATTAAATTTAATTACACATTTAAAAGGCCAAGAATTTAAAAAATTTTACAATTTAAAACAAAGTTGCAAACATGTCTTTTTAAACACATTTTGTTAATATCTTAGCTATTTTAAACAAATAAAAATGTTATAGAGATTGATTTTTAATTGTAAATTTTATACAGACACATCAGGAATTTGTAAGAAAACTATTCCAGAATAAAAAAAAGAGTTCCAGTATGCCTGGAAGGATTAATGAAAATCATGGGAAAACAATGAGCAGAACACTACCACAAAATGTGAAAGTAATAATAAAAAAAAATGGTTAAAGCCCATATTTATTAATATAAATAATAAATAATTCAATAATAGTACCATAAAATATATGAAGCTAATAAATAAATAAAATAATAATAATAAACTAATAAATAAATAAACTAATAATAAATAAAATAATAATAAAAAATAAAATTTTTTTTTTAGATGTAATTGAGTAAATATTCATTGCACTGTTAAATGAGGTCTTATAAAATTCAAATTTATATTCATTGACATTTTTTTAGCATACAACTATTATTTTAATATCTTATATAAATATATATATATTTTTTTTCAAAAGGATACTAAAAATACCTACTAAGGGTTAGTAAAAATGGTAATTGAGGCATAATTAGTCCCTTTTCCTGGTCAAATAATGTGCTACGTTAAGCCAAAAATAGTTTTGTTGTCTGGTTTGATGTAATAGATATTGTTATTTTTATTCAGATTCACTTTTACAGGTGCCAAATAGTGATTAGGCATTGTTACTTATCCTCCGAACTGAATTTAAAAAAAATTATAACTTGACATCAATTTATAAAGTTATATTTCATCTTTATATTTTCAGTGATGGAAATTTTAATCTAATATTGGTGTAGGAATCAAAAAATATATATATTTAAAAAAAAATTAAAGTGATAATTTTCATGCGCTTCATGCGCGCGCACACACACACACACACACACAGATATATATAAATAACAGCCATGACCCCAAATTTGAGCAACTCAGAAATGTTTCTAGAGTTGTGATATAATACAGATATACACTGGTTGAATACTAGATCGTGGATACTGGTGTTCTTTGGTGGTTGGGTTTCAATTAACCACACATCTCAGGGATGGTAGAATTGTGAATGTACAAGACTACACTTAATTACGGTAGTTACCGGAGGCTAAACAGGAAAAAGAAAAAAAGAAAGACATACATTGGTGTTCTTTTTGTCTAAATTACTGCTATACATCATTTTATTTTTGCTTTCTAGTAGTTTTCTTAAGTTTTGTGATGTGGAGTGCAGTTTTACACTTCCTTTTAACTTAATATAATAAAAACATTTTCAGCAAATATTATTAGTTATTACGAATAAATTAGTTAAACTTGATTACATTATGTAATGTTATTGACTTTTGTTTACACATTATATATTCATTTTTTTAAATTTATCTCTTATGAATCTACAAAAAAAGAGATAATAAAAAAAAAATACATAACTTAATTGACAAATTTTTATAATTTCCTCATACATTTTATTTATATAACAATTCAAGAACATGCTTTTGTTATCTTTGTAAACTGCTGGTTCTCTATTAATAGATCAATATTTGCTTGTTTATAATTGTACAAAAATAACCTCAGATGACCTAAGATGATACATTATTAGCATTTAGTCGAAAGTATGTATGAGTGTCTTATCTATGATAACATTGTCTGTGCTTCATCAACCTTGGCATATATGGTAATAATATTTAAATAATTAATGAAGGAAAATGTTCAAAAAACTATTAATATTTATGATAATTTAAAATTAAATGCTTGATGGACCTAGAGTGGTGGAGGAGGAAAGTTAAGGGCTCAACCTAGAGAAACTTGTAATCAGAAAGTAATTATAACAATAACATTATCAATAATTTTCTATAAAATAACTATATGTGGTGTGTGGTTTTGTAGCTGTGATTACTTTTGAACCATGTTCACACACACATACACACATGAATGCATTAAGTTAAAAAATAAACTATTATTATTACTAAAGGAATTATAAAATCTATTTCTATGCTAAGAAATCTATGTGAAATGTCTAAATATAATTTGTCTGATAACTTCCAGAATTATTTGAAAAATTACAAACAAATTTACACTAAAAATATTTGTCCTGCTAAAGGTTTATATTATGATAACTTAATATCTAATTCAAAAATAAATCTAAAACCATGTGGGCAGTTATCAAAAGCATATTTGCAAATAAAACAGGTCAGATAAGTTCACCAATAATACAAAGGAACTCTAGTTCTGTTATTTCATTCCCTATTCAGGTAGCAGAGGAATCTAATAATAACAGATGGATGTAGCCATTATTTGAAGAAAATTCATCACAAAAAATGTTATTTGATTTTCAAAAAAAAAATTATTAAAAAAAAAAACACAAACAGCTGTGATTTAAAATTGTTTTTTTTTGTAAAAATCAGATAACATATTTTGTTTTTCTTATGAAAAATTTAGTAGTCTCTTTTACAGCATTTCAAATAACAATAATATTGTAATGATCCATTTCAAACAAAGCCATTCATCTTGATTAGTTTTGTTGATGAATCATATTTTTATTTCTGTTGACACCCAGGAAGTTAAAAATTGTATTTTAAATATAGATAGAATAAACATTTTATTGATGATATATAACATTGTATTGATGATATTCCTGTTAGTATTAAAGGAAATCATAGATGCTATTGGTTATCCCCTTATGATTATGATTAATGATAATGAATCTTTCAGCAAAAGAATTTTCCTTAGCTGCCTTAAGACTTCTGTTTTTATTCCTCTCCGTAAGAAGAGTTTGACACTTAATTTACAAAATTATAAGCCAATTTCATTATTTTCTAAAATATTTGAAAAATGTATGAAAAACTGAATTTTAACTTTTCTTGGAAAGCTATCATATTATGGATATATTGGAGTGTGTTGTGGATAAAACACACTCCAATATACATTTGACTTTTCTTTTCTTCTTTTTTTTGGATGGGACTGAATAAGGTATAACTTATTCTAATAATAAGTATAGTATTCAGTTCATTAGATTATCAGCAATATCAATTATCAATGAATAATATATAATTACATTAAATTTTAGAGTAATCATTCGGGTATATAGTAAATAATCATACCATACGAGTCATCATAATTGCAGTATTGGATTTCAACAAAAAAATAAGTAATTAATTAAAAATAATTAATATGTGAATGATATGATGCAAATTTTAATGAATGAATAACAGTTATTATTAGTTTTACCATAATTGTAGTGAGTAATAACTCTATTTTTTTAAATACTACTTTTATTTCAGCAGATGGCAACTGTACTAACTGAATGTTATCAAATTTTTCATTTATTTATTTATAAATTTCAGTATATTATGAAACATACTGTGAATAACCTCAATGGTTTATGTTTTTTTTAAGTTCACTTGATGTACATATTTAGTTATGTTTCACTGTAATTTAAGGTTATATTAAAGGTTATCTGAATAATTTTGTATTAAAATATCTGACTGAAGCAGTGATATAAAAGTACAGAAAAGAGTTAATTCTAAAAAAATTATAAATTTAATGAAAAATATTGTACTAAAATGTTTATAATTTATTGTTATTTATTTTGTTATGTTCCATGAAATAAAATCATGTTGTCTTACATAAAGTAATAACAGTATACCAAAAGTAAAAAAAAAAAAAATTTAGAAAATCTAATGCTTCAATCACCAGAGCAATTCTTCAAATAACATATTTTTTGTAAACATTAAAAAATGTCTTTTTCTTCTACATTTAGACTTTGTTCTGCTATTAAGTAAAGAAGATCACAAGTCCTTTATATTTTTTGCTAACATTACAAATTATGATATCCATCTTTTTTTTGTTAGATTCCGGATAGGATTATAACTGCACTACTTGTATTTTGATGGTTTCATAATATCTGGAATATTTTGGGAAGCTGCATCCTTGAAATAAGGGATTTGGAACAATGCTACTTTACCAATAATTGATGCAGTACTTAATAAACTGATTTCTATAAACAACGAAAACTAAATTTCATTTATAGGGCCACTAACTTCATTACCACTAAATTTGGATAACTGTACGTTTCTGACAATTAGTATGAGGCAGTCGCACAAAAAACAATGCCAAGGGTGCTGCAATTTACTCTGATGTAACAAGGAATTAACTACTTATCCAAATTTAAATCATCTATTTAAATTCAGTGTTTCTCAAGTAAAGATGGGTAAAAAAGATTTTCACAGAAGATGAAAAAATTTTGATTTCAACTTTTTCAGTTTTTGTCTTCTTTTCACCTTTTCTCTTTCTGTTTAGCCTCTGGAACCACCATAAGGTATTATACTTCAGAGGATGATATATATGAATATAAGTGAAGTGTAATCTTGTACAGTCTCAGGTTGACCATTCCTGAGATATGTGGTTAGTAGAAAACCCATCCACTGAAGAACACCAGTTTCACAATCCGATTTGAATAAAAGTAACTAACTGCCTTTACTGAGATTTGAACCTTAGAACTTTCGACTTCAAAATCAGCTGATTTGCGATGTCAAGTTCACCGCTAGATCAACCCAGTGGAGGACCTTCTTTTCACCTACCTCATCATTGCATAACTATCTCAACTCCATTGGGGGCAAACCAGAATCAAAGTATATAACAGATTTAACTATAACAGCAATTAAAATAGTAACACAAAAATAGCAACAGCAATGAGACTTTTGCAGTAGTGTAGGTAAACTTAATTAAGGACCAATTCAACAACAGTTTAGTAATAAGTAATTTTAAAATTAATAACCTAATTTTTTTAAGGACATAAGATTCAAAATATCCTCTCATTATACTAACTGTACCCTTTGAATTAAGAGATAAAAAAATTTAAGCAAGTATATGTTTAAAATAAAAATATAACTTAGCAGTTAGCAGTTAGTTTTTATTATTACAGAATATTCAAACATCATTAGGTGTAGATTGATACACTAACTAACTAATTTTGGGATGGCTGCAAAAGTCACATTCCAAATAAAGTAGAATTGATTTTGGTGTTATAGATAACTGTACTGGCAATGTATCTTAAATCTTTGATTTAATTAGTAGAACTATGTCAGAACTGGGTTTCTTCAGTCTGGAAGAATCACACTTTGTTTATAAATCAACCTTACTTCATAAAGTAATTAAAACACTAGTATAAATTTTATGAAACATAAAAAAAAGTAAAATTTTTTGGAAAAGACAATAATACAAAAAAAGAGACAAAATTTAAATATAAATATTTAAATAATTTAGATGTGTTTGTTATAATACAATAGCAAGATCACGTCAAGTGCTCGAAGGACAAATGCATGATAAAGCAATGGTACCATCTCTAAAAAGTTCTTTGAAAGAATAATTTCTATGTAGTTTGAAAGTGATATGCTAACAATTTTTAAGTGTTATTGTGTTTTTAATGCTAATCGACAAGTTCTTTAATTTAAGCAAAAAAAGATTTATTTTCATCAATTTTTTATTATTTAAAAAGATTGTTTGCATTTTATTCTATTTTAACCCTACAATAGAAAGCAATATATTTTCTTATTTGAGGTATTGCCAAAACAATCAAATGTTTGGTGATCGGGTATGTTGAACTGTTCAAAGGTTTGTTGAATCACCAGAATAATTTAGCTACTCTGTTAGCCATAGTCACAATTGTTAGTTCTATTGTTAAAATGAATCATTTTTAGCTGGATTGGATTACTTTGATAAAAATTTATTCAATAACTTGTAGAAGATTTAAATAGAGAACAAAAAACAAAGAATTATAATCTGGGTATTTTAATTTAATATGATTTTTCTTTCATTGATTCTAGAATGTCATAAGTTATTTTAATAAATATGCTACATTTTAAGCTTTGGAGTAAACCGTTTCGTTTATGAACAAATATTCCACGTCTACAGTTCTATTTCTAAGTAAACCTATATTTAATTTAACTAAGAACTACGAATGAACTGTCCTCTCTAGATTTAGACCTAGGTGATGGGGAGTTGCTTCTTTTACTCAGTCTAGACGTGCACAGGATACTATCAGTCATTCTTATTTTAGTATCCTCATAATAAACATTAGTCATTGCTATGTATGTTCATTAATTTATTTTCATAAAATTGTAATAAAAAATTAATTGAATTAATAGAGTCGCAAATATGTGCAAATCTGTACAAGTATTTTTAGAATGAAAATCCAGCTGACCACTTAAATTTAAATATTTATTTTTATAACATTATTTTAAAATAATGAGGCTGCAATAGTAACCAGTAAAAATATTTTCATCTTTAGATATAATTGAATTACTCTCAACTTTGATAAAATAATAGTATATAAATTAAATGATAATTTTATACATTCTTTATTTGAGATTATACTGGACTCTTGTGTGTAAGCTCAGTTACATTTAAAAAATTGCATTCTAGATTTGGACCATTGTTCGTGAAACACTGCCATTAATTTAATACCAACAGCTAAAGAACATCATACACATGGACATTTTTAGGAGATCAGTCATTTGATTATTTGATGATATTCTTCATTGATTTCTTTTATGCATAAATTTTTTAATTTCAACATATTTTCTATGTCCTACATACCTGATTATTTGTTTTATAAAGAGTGATCAAAACAACATAATCTAATATCTGTATTTTAGAATATTTGAATTTGTATGACTTTTTCATCTCTGTATACCGATCACGAATATTTGAAAACAGTTAGTTATATTTTAAGATAAAGGAGGTGAATTTTCACATTTGTGTATTCTATTCACTTACCTTTTGTTTATATTATCAAATTAAGTTATTTTTCTTATTTTAAATTAATAAGTTGGGTTGTTTTTAGCAAATATTGCAAAAAACTTAGTAATAAAGGTATATAATTATCATTAAAATTATAATGGAGGTTTGATATAATTGCTTTTACATAGTATAATAATATATGGTTCTCAAATCAAGTGTGAACTTTGAGAAAAAAAACAAGTGGAATATTTAAAATGTTTTGGTATGTGAGTGAGTGAGGAAGAGGGATTGAGAGAGAGAGAGAGAGAGAGAGTGCAAGTGTGTTATGCACATATTGGAAGGGGAAGGAATAAAATAGACACTCCAGTAGTTTTAATTGTTAGATTGCATTTCAAAGCATATGCTTCACTAACTGCAAACTTACATGAGAATTAGTAAATAAATATATCTGTCTTTAAGATAAAATTAAATTAAAAAAAAAAAATTAGTTATACACTTTTAAAAGTATAAATTGAGAAAATTGTTTGTATAAAACATTTTTGATTACTTCAAAAGTAAGAATACATTTTCAGTTGGCCTTATTTTTTGCGACTGGTAATGTTAGTCTCACTCTGTTGTCAGCTGATGTAACTGCTGATTTACAACAAACATGTTTAAAAATATGGTTGAAAAGTGTGTTAAATTTAAATTGTGTCTAATCATTTCGTATACTGTTTTGTATTTATATACCTCTTAATGTTTAAGTGTGTTAAGATATTTCCTCTTTGCATGTGAATAGAATCTCAAAGTTGTCGATACTGATGGGTTTGTGTCTTAGATGAGTGGCAAATGTTGACTTTATATTGGAGGAGTTTCAATGCTTTATATTGTAATCATGGTAACTTTGCATGAAGCTGTGTCCTGTTTGACTGATGTAGAGTATTGTGCAGTCAGAGCAATTGAAGTTTATATTCCAGTAAAGTTGTGTTTTCCATGTAATCTATTTTGTTTTGTTGGTTGTTAAAACCTTTTCTAACATATAATCATTTTCTTAAATTAAAAACAAAACAAACAACATTAACAAATGTAAATATATCAATTTTTTTACAAATGCAGTCTGTAAACAAAATATGGAACCCACTAAATAATGAACTAACTGAAGAAGATGCAAGCATATCCTTTGGAACACATTTTAACATATGGAATTTTAACAGCTTTCATTTAAATAAAATGGTTTTATAATTTATAAAGCTAAGATTTATTAACTATTTAACAACAGAGTGTCAACCAGTTATAAATTTTTTTTTTAGTTGAGAAATGTATTTTGTAGCTGGTAAAATAAAATTCTTGATGGGTACCAGTATTTCAACCCAGAATCTTGAGGATGAAAGATATATAATACTAATGCTTTTCCATGAGGTTGAGAGTATGCAAAATATACCACAAAACATGGTAGTCAAAGAAAAAAAAAATTCTAAACAAAAAAAGAATAAACCATGTTCAATCATCTAAATGAAATTAAATAAAAATTTCAAAAGTTTTTAAAATAATACTTGCAAACTTTTTCTTTTCATCTAATTTGGGATTATATAGTTTCCCAACGAGTTGTAAACCCAGTCAAAAATGGAGAGTTGGCTGTCATTTCAATATAGAAAGGGCTAACAGTATATTCACCACTCCATCTGAACAAAGTATTGTAATAAAGTTATTATTAGAATTCTATAATTCTTATTCTGATTTTTTTAAGCCCTTTTCTACCAGAATAAAAAATTATTTATTCGAAAAATGCTTTGTAAAAATTATATTTAGTTTTCAATTTATATATTTTACATGTGTATCATTAAAATTTGGACATAAATAAATAAAGTTTTGGAAAAGTTTTACGGAAAGCTTTATTCCACTATCAAGCAAAATATTAAGACAGGTGTTTCAATTTTTATTATTTAAATCGGTTATTAAATTATATTTAAGGCGTTTAACAGTAGAACCGATTGATTATTAAATTTACATGTGAATGGCCATTCCTTTTTGGCTTTTTTAAATGCACCACTAGTCATGAAATGAGTTTTAGAAAAAAAAACTAATGCGACAAAATTGACCGTGTACAAGTAAATTTGATATAAGAATATAAACTAACAATTTTTATAATTTAATAATTAATTATTTATAAAATAAGGGTTTTTTTAATATAAAAAAATTAATATATTGAATAAATAAGGTTGAAAATATTTAAAATGGGATAAAAATTTATCGAAAGAAAAAACTTACATATATCGAATTATAAACTTCTCCAAAAAATCGTATCGGAGTTTTCAAAACAAATTCGGGACTGGATACATCATCGTCTTTAGGTAGTGAGCTATCTAAATCAGTTCCATGGGGATAAAATTCTCCAAGAGGCACAGCCTCTAAAGCCCCGCAACACAGCAGCCACAACAGGACACGATTAGCTACCGACATCACCGCGTTATTAACCTCACCGACTTCCGCCGGTCGCTTCTTCTCGGACTCGTCTGCCTGATCATGCTTCTCGACACAAAATTTCCCTCCGGTTTGAATTATTCCCTTTGTATTGCATAAATAACCGACAAAGTTAAAAGTATAATATAGTTAAATTTCTTGTATTCAATGCGTAGAGATAAGACCATTATTTATTTTACTATAGTAATTTTAGAGGAAACCACTAATCTCTTGTTTCGTTCGACGTAGGTTATAAGTCAATGTGCTAATGCTATTTTTATGTAAATAATGATAAAAAATGCTATTGGATAACTCTTGATAAACTGTACATCCTGCGTAAATATCGGTATTTGCAAATAAATTCCATGTACGCGAGTGTGTGTGTAAACATTACAGTAGTATTAACGGAACTAAAACTATTTATTTCAGATAGATCTAGAACCTGTCAATTTTGTACATTAAGATATTAATGTACTTTTGCGATATACATTTGTAAATAAATGTCTACAAAAATAATATTTAAAACGAGGAGATTTTCTTCAAACTGCTTATCACAAAAAACTGTCAAATAATTACTTTTTACGGTTTAGGTCCTACGACCAAGCGCCTTTTTAAACGCATAATTTTATCATATAGGTCTCGAAACGGTTACGTAATTAAAAAAACTGGAACAAGAGATTTTCCCCAATATCTACTAAGGTAAAAAAATTCACTGTTTTTCACTAAGGTCAAAAAACTGAATTCACTGTCAAATAAAAGAAATTAAAACTATTCTTTGATTAAGATTCTTTAAAAATTCTTTAAAAAAATCTCTCATTATTTATCTCAGTCATTATCGCCTAGGCTTCCCCTTAGGCCATTTCTGTCTGTCCGCTATTTTGTGTTTCTTAAGAAAAAATATTTTTCAAGGACGGTTGGACATAACGAAATAAAATATTGAACTTATTTTAAACTAAAATTCTTTAATAGGAAAACAAATGTACTGTGGACAAAACATCCCTATTAAATTACATAGACACATTTAAAAAAAATTAAAAGTACATCAAATTTTATTTCACTGATAACTTCTGTATTTTTCATATATTTTTTTTTATTGTTATTATTGAATTATTACTTAGTGTAACCTTTTTCAAAATCAGAGGTTAATTAGAGCAATTTTAGTGAAAGTCAAATTAAAAAAACAAATAAATAAATAATAATGTTACGTTGACTTTGTACTACATTTTTTGCACATTTTAATTTTTTTTATTCGTTAGATGTTACACTGAATAACCAGAAAAAAATTATTGGAAAAATATTTAAAAAAAACGTTCTTTAAAGAATGAAGTACTTTCTTCTTTATTATTTTGTAGGGTATTATCTTGTTTGGTGAGGGTACACCTACGACAGATTAACCTTTTGTGACTTTTCTCCAAATACAAGTGAAGCGCATAAGCCAGAGGGCAACCGGTTCTTAGCGGTTGCACTGTGTAGGTGTTGAATGTCGGCAGATGAAGCTTTTATAATCCAGCAGAGCTTTTATTTATATAACCTCAGAGTCTCAATTACTTTTTATTAATAAAACTATTTTTTTATCGTAATGATGATTATGATAACAAAATCATACATTTTTTCTAATCGAGTATGCAGATAATTTAATTCTTCGCTTGAAATATCTTCTGCCTATATCATCTGAAAAACTGGTGGGCTGCAAAATGACTATCAGAGATATTTTTTTCTATAAAATAAAAGTAATCACTGAAATTGGTTCGTTTGATGAACGGCAAGAATTGAAGATACATAAAAATAAATAAACAAACATATGGGTTGAATTTAGAAGCTGGTATTTTACTTTCCCGGCGAATATAGCTAGAATAGTTATAATAAAGGGGAAAGTATGGTTATCATATCAAAAATGGGATACCGGGTTTTTTTGCAAATCTTTACGTTTTAGTATCCAACTAGTTCATATAAACCAAAAATACATAAATATATACACATGTATCGCACTGCTTTTGGCCTGACTGAACCGATCTTCTTCAAATTTTGACTAGAATATTTCTGTATATGGGCGTTGATCATATTATTTTGTTCCCCGTTTTGGAGGAAGAGGGATATCATGGAGGTCTAAAACCAATTTCGATTTTTTTCCGAGGAATTTTAGAGGAAAATATTAAAGTAAATTTTTTAATCTACAATGGTTATGTAAATAAGTCAACAGTTTTATTTTCAAAAATCAATTCCCACGTCTTAAAATGAAAATATTTATTTCTTTAATCTATCTCAGTTTGGTTTAAATATTTTTTGAAGTTTTTACTCCATATAAAGAGAGAGATATATCAAGAAATGTCTTCAATTTTAAAAAAAAATTACAGTACGTTAATTTGAACATTTTATTTTTTATTGAAGGGGGTATTAGATTTAGAGAAACTTTACTTAAATAAATTTAAGCTTTAGAAATTTTTTCTAAAAGTTTATTCCCCACTACTAAAAAATATATTTTCTGTTTTTTTTTCTGGCTCTAACGTTTTTAATTTTTATTATTAATTTTTTTTTTTGTATCTTTCTTTGACACTTAAAGAACTATTAAAATTAAAATATCTTTGACACCTGTATTATATTCCAGACCTAAAACGGGAAGAAATATTTTTCATTAATTTAAATAATTCTCTTTTACTTTTTTTTTGTTAGGGATCCCTTTTTTTATAAATAATTTTTTTCCTTTATTTTCCCTATACAATAAGAAAGTCCCTAAAATAAAAAAATCTCTTATTAGAAATTTTAGAATTATTACGCTTAAATTTGATTTTGTTAATCTTCATAATCAATAAAAAAAGTTCGCTAGTTAAATTTGGCTCTCAAATTTTAAAAATTCGAAAAACGTTTTTATAATTTTTCGATCTCAACTTTTATAAAACTTACATTGGTGAATATTAGCGATATTAAGTCTTCTTATTAATGCGCAAAATTGTGCAAGAACAAAATAGAGATATTTAAAGGTTTTATTTCGTTTTAAAATTTCAATGAATTTTTAGGATTTTATTTTTATACTGCTTTATTTATTTATTTTTTGTAAATTTATCTGTTCCTCGCAAATTAAAATAAGCAATAAAGTTTCAACCTCTAGACTTCATGATTCTTATAAATTTTTAAACTTAGCTAGTAATTAGCGTATAAAATATTTATTTTAAAGATTTAATTTCATATTAAAACAGACCAGAATAATTAAAAAAAAAAATTAAAATTTGAAAAAACTTACTTATGTGTTTGTGCATTTTATTTTTCTATAATTATAAATTTTACTTCCTCATACGAAGTAAAGGAAGTATTGTGATCGCGAAACATTTCGGTTTTAAGATTTAAATGGAACTATCCATTCTCACCATCCCTGAATCCATTTTGCCTAGTTTCGGCGTGACGTCTGTACGTACGTATGTATCTCGCATAATTAAAAAACGATTAGCTGTAGTATGTTGAAATTTTGGATTTAGGACTGTTGTAACATCTAGTTGTGCACCTCTCCTTTTGATTGCAATCGACTGAACCAAAAGTGTCCAAAAAATCTCAAAATCCAACAACAATTTGAATTTTGGACTTTTTCTTAACTGCAGTAATAAGCCCTCATTGAGAGCTTTTCAACGATATATCATAGGTGGTACTTATTTTGATTCCAGAGTTACAGCCAAATAAAATTTTAATTAATGAAATATTTGGATCTTACAAGGGAAGGCACATCGTTTCGAATCAGATTTCATCTCCTTTTCTTTTTTTTTTTAATTTTTGTTTTGTAATCTAAATATATGATTAATTAATAATCCGTGATTGTAAAAAAAATTACAATAAATAATTATTTAATTTAAAAAAATTAAAATAAATTAGACGTTATTAGTGAAATAAAATTTTATGTATTTTTAAAAACGTGTATATGTATTCTAATAAGCATTATTACATATATGTTAATGTAATAAGATTTAGTGAAAAATTTAATTATTTAATATTAATTGAAAATTATAATTTAGAATCGTATTATTTTTGGATTTTCTAGTTTAATTTCTATTTAATTATTATGGAATTTCTGTTTAATCTTATCGACAGTAAAGTAAACTACAGAGTGATTGAAAAATGTAGACCCTCACAAGAAAAACATATACACTGAAACATACATACCCGATGTTTAATAAATTGCAAAAAATTCTTATTTTTTTGTTCATTACACCTTTGATATTGTCGGACAATATTCTCCCTAAATCGAAGTTGATTATCATTTTGTTTATTTGTTTTATGTTGCTAATAATTTAATCGCTGTTTTGTTTGATATAATTCTTCTGATTTTAATTTGTGTACACGTTATCTAGTTTTCAAATTTTCTCTCTCTCTATATTCCCCTCGTCTTTTAATCTTTTTATTCTTTCCTTGGTCTTAACGTTTTCTTCCTCTTTGTATTTATCATCTTCTCTTAATGTTTTTATTCTTTCTTTGTTTGCAACATTTTCTTCCTTTTTTTTTTAATTTAAATATATAGAATTATTAATTAACCGCCGATTGTAAAGACAGATTTACAATAAATAATAATTCAATAACAATAAAAAAAACATATGAAAGAAATCAGAAGTTATTAGTAAGATAACATTTTATGTACTTTTAAAAATATGTATTTGTAACTTAATAGGTGTACAAGAAAGTCGTGTGGTGGCCACATCAGATTTTTTTAATTTTATATTTAACATTATAATATCTTATGAATATTACAAATTTTGGTTACCACATTTTACGTGTTAGTACATTTTGTTATTGATTATAAAAAGATTAACAAATTATGTTATAAAAATAAAATTCGACTCTTTTTCATTTTTCATGAAAAAGCTGAGCAAGGTATTGTATTTCTTGAACGGCGTCATGCCATACTTTGCCAGCTTTTTTTCTGAAATAAGGTGAAGAAAAACAGTTTTATAATACAACCCGATTAAGTAGAAAGTGGATAACCACAAACATAGTCGATTTAATGAAGCAATGCTGAGTCATAACTTGTCAGTAAATATCTCCATTTTACGTCCTTTGTTTGACTACTTTTTAGTGTATCTACCTTATTTAAATGTGTTTAAATAGATAAGTTAAAAGGTTAAAAAAAATTATACGTCATTTTAATAAGAAAGATGATATTGATTTTTGAGTATATAATTAGTTGAATTGTTTTACGGATAGCGCTACACTATTTGAAAGACATTTAAATTTAATGATCATTATACAATATGCCCCAAAATGAGTTAATATTATCTTCACTTTATTATTTTAAAATAATTTTAACAATGGAGAACTAAATAGTATTTAAAACGATCGTGTACGGATAATTCAGTTACTCATTCTGATCAAAGGGATTGCTTTCAGCTAAAAACGTAAAATTAATAAATAATTTTGTTTGATTTTAATCAAACATTTGTCTGTTTTATTAACTGACCGTTACTATTAAAATATATCTCTAACCTACAGCACCGTTAGCTACACATATATTTTCCAATCTGTAATATTTTGCTGAAAATTAAACCGACACTAGTACCATAAATTGTAATAGATAAAATTCCTCGTAAAATGTTCGTTATTTATTTCAGTAATAATTTATCTCTGACAATTATTTAGTTAATAAAAAAAAGAACTTCACATTTTTAAATGTAAAGGAAATTTTTGAAAACAACATTGTTCTTAAACTATTTAATAACGAGAAAATTTGACTTAATAAAATCAAGTTAGATGGAGAATGCAAACAAAATTCCTGGAAAAAAATTTACAAACAGAGTAGTTGTAACAAATTTGATAAACTGAAAAAATTTTCAAAAACGTAAAAAAATGAGCAAAATTTGAAATGTTTGGATCGTATAAGAAATTGTAGATTATAATTTTCAATCGTTTAAATTTCTAAATAAATTTGATTGTTTTAAATCCGGCAACTGACGTTAAATCTGCTTATTTGTGATTATGTATATTCTATGATTACTTGAATAAATAAGAGTCAATTTTAATAAAATCTCTGTTTAATATGTAAATATTGTTTCATTCAGGCCGTCACTCGCTTTGATCTCTCAAAAACAAAAAAAAAAAAATCTAAAAAGACTCTCTCACCTAATCTCAAACTCATAAAAGTAGTCATAAAATTTCTATACGTAATATAAGTAGTTAAAAATACTGAATAAAGAATTTGTTCATATTAACGGAATAGACAATTAATTTTTTATCGTTATTCTATAGATTAAAGGAACCATACACTATTATAATACTCATGCACGTACATACTAATAAAAAATTGTCTTAAATGGATAAATACTGTATTTTTAAGCTTCCTCTTTTTACGTCTCTGTCCAAAATAAATCATTCTGCAATGACACACACACACGCATATATATATATATATATATATATATATATATATATATATATGCTGTTATAACGAGAACGATCTGAAATACAATCGATTATCCGTATTAATCGCACTTTGATGTTCTGTTTTTCAATGATGATTTTGTTAAATCTTGTTAACATTTTCTGAATATAAAATGGAATTATCAAACTTCTTTATTCAGCATCATTCAGTAACAGCTAAAAGGAAAATGGAAATAAAATTTCGTAATAAGTGTTTGTGCCGAATTTTATTAGTTTTTATTAAACACATTAAAAATATCTATGGGAGTCAGGGAAATCAATATTAACCTGTTTGTCCATTTAAAAATATTTAAAAAGGAAGACCCAATTCTTTTCATATAATTTCGGATTATATCCAAAGCCTAGTTTCAGCTTTTGTCGTAAATAGATTGAAAAGCATGAATTCTACGGAAATTGTATGGAAACTAATAAATATATCTATCCTTTTATCCAGTTTTACTCTTTTTAGGGCCTGTTTAAACAGATAAGCCTGTTTAAAGATGTTAATATCGTAGGATGATGGAATGAATAATCATCCGTGATGAAGTTTAAGCTATAACATAGCTTTATAACATACGCGGGTATTAGGAAATACAACATTTATCTCGTTTAATTCTCACAAGTCGTACTAACAGAAATTCCTATTATATTGTAGATTGAATATTACTTTAAGGATTGTCCGAATAAATATTTATGAAAATTTCAGTGTTAAATCTTGATTGAGACTAAATATTCTGACTAAGCCGGTTTCCGTGGCGCGAGTGGTAGCATCTCGGTCTTTTATCTGGAGGTCCCGGGTTCAAATCCCGGTCAGGCATAGCATTTTCAAACAAAAAATGCCATTCATCTCATTCTCTGAAGTAATACGTAACGGTGGTCCCGAAGGTTAAAAAAAATATAAAAAAAGTATTTTAACTAAACTGATCGCAAACCTTTAGGAGGAAATGAAATAAAAGATCTGCTATTACCTGAGAGGAATATCCTTGTGGATTTCAAGTTTTCAGCTCTTCCAACTTCATCATTCCGTTGTTAAACCTTTTTAATTAAACAACGTTTGGATTTTTAGTCAATATATATCTTTTTGAATTATTTTTCATAAAGACCCCTTTGGATATAAGTATTCTAAACATTCTACCTGTTCTAAAAATAGTAAATTAATGAAATCGGCGAAGGCTTTTTACAGTTTTAATTCCAAATTCCCAAAAGCCATTGTGCAGCAAAATGTTAAAATTACAGGAAAAGTTTAATCTTGCATCCAGAAAAGATTTTTTTACTCATTCAGAACAAAAGACCGAGTAAAAAAAATGGGAAGAAATTGTTAAGAAAAACAATTTAAATTCAGTTAGACTAAAAGGAACAACGGATGGAATTGTGCTAATATAAAGATCTAATAAAATATACAAACAAAGAAACAGGTAAAGAAGTAAATGGATTTTTATAGAGGTAAAAAGGCATTCGAATATGTCAAATGGGATAAACTAATGGAAATATTAAGAAAATTAAGAAGTTTAATTAAAACAACTGTACCTAAATCAGAATAAAAAATGATCAAACCGAGTATTCTCAGCTAGAAGATCTTAAATAATCTAAAATAATATAACTGAAATATAATTTAAACGCATTTTAAGTAGATAAGAGAAAATATACATAACATCAAAACAGGGTTCCAATAAATTCCAAAATATTTAAAAAGTATTTAAATTGTATGTGATGATATTTGTAAGCTATAAAAAATTAATACCGTAGATGAAAAAATGATAACACTTTAAAAATAATGACGTAATTATTATTATGACTACTAAAAATAAAGACCTTTAATCCGTTAAAAAAGAGCTTTGACCTTCGATGAGTATTATTATAAATTATAACAATTTTATATTATAGTTTTGGGTTAATGACCGTTAAAAGTTACGTTGCGGCAACATCGATAATAATCTATAACAGTTATTACTCAGTGTCTACAGAATAATATTGTGATGAAGTGCACTAAACACTAAGATGTCCATCAAACTGCATTCAGAGATTAAAAGCGGCAACAGTGTAATGCACTTGGCCCTTGACCAACACAGATATATACATAAAGGAATCACGTATTCAGTGATTTTATTCAGAGGTATCACGTTTGTTTATCTTTAAATATATAATTAACTATTAAATGGTAATAAAAAATATACAATTTTGTATACTAATTCTAATTTCTATTAAAAATTTAAAGCAAAGCTAAACGATCGTTGAAATGAATCGGTAAACAAAATTACGCTCAAAAACCGTTTACCAAATTTTACTTAAGATTAACCTATTCGATTGATAAACTATCATCATCAATAGACACTGTAGAAAAATTAAATATTAAAAAGTGATTAAAAAATAAATAAAAGAGAAGGTCCTGACTGACTGATTTATAATCAACGTTCAGCCAAAACTAATATAGGTATATACTTGAAATTTTCAGGGTACCTTCATATCTTTAAGTAGGCGTGCACTAAGAAAGGATTTTGCGAAATTTTGATTTTAAGGGGTTCAAATCGATAAAAAACTAAATTTTGTGTTAATCGCTATCTGTTGGGCGAAAAAGCAACATACACTATACTAAGTATTTTACGATCCCATTGCAATGCTTCCGATTTGTGTGTTTTCTGTAGATTATAAAACTACTGGACCGATTTATTCGCGGGGAAGAAGGGAAATAGGGAAAAATAGAAAGAGGTAAAAGGGAAGAAGGGGAAAATGGAAAAAAGAAAAACAGGGAAAACGGAGAAAAGGAAATGGAAAGGGAAAAGAGAAAAAAAGAAAAGTGGAAGAGGGAAAGGGAAATGGGGGAATAGGAAGGGGAAAGGGAAGTAAGAGAAAGAGAAACGGGAGAAGGAAAGGTAAACGGGAGAAATCGGGAAGTGAGAGCGAGCGAGCCATGACCAAAATTGAACAAAAATTGTTCAATTTGCTTAATTTTTTTTTGTTTTCCTTTATTTAAGTTTTGGGCAACAATTCATTGTTTATCGTATATTCTTTCAGTATTTTTCATAAGAATGTTTATTTACCGTTTTATCACAATTTAATGAAAATCTAAATATAATATTGTTGATTAAATATTTTTTGTTTATAAAAAAATAAGTTTTCTATTCAAAGTTTTCTATATTGTGGGTGAAGTCACGACGGGGTACACTACTATACTATAGAGCAAATATTTTAGCTGTGTTTATAGAATAAGAGTAAAAAATAAAAGAAAAAAATACCAAACAGTATTTTAAGCAACTCCAATAAAAATCCTGAATTTATTGATAACCTAAGCACCTAAAAGAACTTTAAAAACATTTAAACCACTTAAATCTCCGATTTAAATCCCTCATAACGTCTTAATATGCGCATTTTATAAAGGGTGGATAAATAAAACTTCTTTCTTTTTCCTGTTTAGCCTCCGGTAATTACCGTTCAGATAAAACTTCAGAGGATGAATGAGGATGATATGTATGAGTATAAATGAAGTGTAGTCTTGTACAATCTCAGTTCGACCTTTCTGAGATGTATGGTTAATGGAAACCCAACCACCAAAGAACACCGGTATCCACGATCTAGTATTCAAATCCGTGTAAAAATAACTGACTTTACTAGGGAATAAATAAAACTTATCTCAAATAAACCAAACTAAGCAAGAACCTTAAACTTACTGTTTGAACCGATCAAACAGTAATCTATATCCATGATCAACACTTACGGGAAGTTAAAAGTTAATTAATAAATGTTCAATCTTTCGACGAATTTGTTTTTTAGTTTTTGCGTTTCCGAAGATTGAGGGCAATATCCTACACATAACCACATGGACAAATTAAAAAGCAATTACCTTCTTTTTACACAAAGGGAAATACGTAAATTTTGTCCTTAATTTCTTCAATTCTTTATTATTCTGAAGTAAGGTTTGATTTGTTGCATATGTAAAATTTTTATAAATTACATGTAAACCGTTCGATTTGGATACTTAAAAAATTTTTTTTTCTTTTTTAACCTCCAGGACCACAATTAGATATTGCTTAAGAGAATGAGATGAATGACGACGATTTTTGTAGCGTATGAAAATGTCATACCTGACCGGGATTGGAACCTGGGACTTCCGTATGAAAGGCCGAGACGCTACAATTCGCGCTACGAAGACAGGCTATAGCAAAGAACTTAATTTTATTAAAGATACAGTTCAGTTCAATAATTTAATTGGAAAAACAGCATGCATAAAACAATCGACAAAAATGTTAATTCAGTCCAGATTTCTAACGGCATCATTTACTCGTCCCAGATCATTTATGAATGACGGATCCCTTCCGAGATTCTGTAATCCTAGGATTTAAAATTTAAATACAATAATATTTATTACTTAATTTGCATGTGTAAAATGTAGGCTAAGACTACATTAATCGTGCTTCATAACCAAACGAGTTGTAGATGTCTTAAACACGAGACACAATTCCCTTCCCGAAATGGCATGAAAATTTACAACAAAAATAATCTTTCCAGGCTTTATCATGCTTACTTAGGAAAGTGAGGAATGTTTTAATTTCAACTGGTTGTCTAAATCAGCTCTAAAGTATCATTGTCATTCTATTTACCATAAAAAATGTCCGTGTAGTAAAAATCTACTCTTAGTGGAAAGAAACTTGATCGATACTTCTTGTACTTCAATTGCTTCGTATGCGATTATAATTCTTTGAAGGGCTAAGTCAGACAGTGTACAGTAACAAATAAATATACCTATTTCTGTTGTGAAACAGTACATTACACAGCTAATACACGTCATTAGGGGAAAGAAAAATCTCTCAAGATAATTATTTGCAAAACAATGGTTTTATACCCTAGTCATAAAATCATCTTACTGATCGCAAAGAGCTCCGCTCAGTTAGTTTATTTATGAAGTAGTAGTATTCAGAGTATGATCTATGATTTACTGAGGTCCAAAATGTGAAAAAATTAAAAGGAAAAATAGAGAAATGAGTCATTTTTTGTAATTTTCACTTCTTTTAGTTGATTTTCTTAATTTAGAATCTTACTGAATCTTTAATATTTTTATTGGAATAGCTGTTTTACGAAAATATTTATCAGAATAACAAAACCTTCAGAGAAAAAATGAGTGATTTTTCTACATCTAAAGTCTGTACAAGTCCCCGTAAACCTTTCTGCAATTAACATGTTGCTATTGTTTTGAAAGTCGCTTGGTTTTCGGTTCCTAAGAATAAATTCTATATCGTGATTGGTATCCCTGTTTTCAAGGTCATACAGAACACTCACTCGCTTTCTTATTTCAACTGCAAACCTATGGTTGATGTAAGTAGATGAAGTACAGTTTGGAGGAGTGGTTAGGACGCATGAAGGACGACTCACGGAACAAACGATGAATGTTTTTTTTTGAACGCTTTAACATAACATAGACCCGCCTGGAAAATCAGCATTGCTTGTTTGGGGGAAATGCGCGTTTGCTTCCGGCAGTGTTAAAGGTAGGCCTTGCAGTGGACGAAAATGAAACGAGTGTGTCACCGTCGCCGATTCGATTTAGTATCATTTAATTAAATCTATTCCTAAACGACCGTCCAGACTTACAACCCGATCGACAATATATGATCATAAAAAAATTTGAATAAGAAACAATTTTTAGTAACTTTTGTGAATGAACTGTTTGGAGATGTGGAACAGCATGTTGCAGCTTGCGATGCAAACGCAGGCTCCATCCAACAAGCACTCCGTACGGGTGTTGTTTTCTGATGATTATGCAATTTATTTTCTCTTGTTTTTTCTTTCTCTCGTTTTTCTCCAGCGTTTTCACATATGTTCGGAGAAGGCCTTTTTTCTTTTTTTCGATCATTTACTTAGAGGTCTTCTTCCTGGAAATTAAAAAAAGTTTTTAATTTTCTTTTTGAATTTGTTTTTATCAAATATATTGATTTATTAATAATTATTATTAGTGATTGTAAAACGTTTTATAATAAATAATTATTCAATAGTAATAATAAACAAAAACCTTAAAAAAAATCAGAATTTATTAGTGAAATAAAATTTTATGTACTTTTAAAAATGTGTATTTGCAATTTAATAAGCATTATTACATATGCGTTAATGCAGTAGATTTGGTGAAACATCTGATTATTTAATATTAATTGAAAATTATAATTTAGAATCATATTATTATTATTGGATTTTCTAGTTTAATTTCTGTTTAATTTTATTTAACTATTCTGAAATTCTGTTTAATTTTATCTACATTAAGGTTAACTATAGAGTGACTGAAAAATGTAGACGCTCACAAGAACAACGTATACACTGTGGCATACATGTCCCATCTCTAATAAATTGCAAAAAATTCTTTTCTTTTAGTTCATTACTTCTCTAATATTGACGGACAATATTCTCCCTAAGTCGGAGTTGATCATCATTTCGTTTATTTGTTTTTTGTTACCAATCCTTAATTCGCTCCTTGATTTGATATATTCTTCTGATCTTACTTTGTGTACACGTTGTCTAATTTTCAATTTTCTTTCTCTTTATATTCATCATCGTCTCTTAATCTTTTTATTCTTTCTTTGGTCTTAACGTTTTCTTCCTGTTTCTATTTATCATCTTTTCTTAATGTTTTTATTTTTTCTTTGGTTTTAACATTTTCTTCCTCTTTATATTTATCATCTGTTCTTAATTTTTTTCCCTTGTTCTTAACATTTTCTTCCCCTTCATATTCATCTACTAGTCGTTTTTTTTAATATATTTTTCATGTTTTCTTTCTTTTTCCTGTGTGACTGTTTCTTTTTCATTTTTGATTATTGACTAAATAATCCAGTAATAAAAATTGAATATTTTACACCGTAAGGTCGAGATTAACATTTGTAACCAATATAATGGAGTTCACTAAACGGAATAGTTTAATTATTATTAAGGGGTGTTATTTATACGACACCAGAAATCTGAAACTTTGTTAACAGCAACTCATGAAGATCAGAATAACACTGATCCAGTAATACGAGTAATAAAGGGACTTTTACTCTATCCTAATATTTCATGAAGATTGTTGAATTAATATTTGTAAAAATATTTGATGTTAATAAAAATTAATAATATTATTACCCACTTTATTAAAGAATTGGATGATCGTATCTCACTTTCAAATGAAATAAGTTTATATGAAGTGCAGCAATAAATGTGTATATGTAATTTAATAGGCGTACAAGAAAGTCATGTGGTGTCCAAATCAAATTTTTTATTTTTTTGAATATTCTGTCACTTTTGAAACGACTTCACTTCTAATTTTTTGATTTAAACAATCTGTTCCGTTCTATCTTGTGGATGTGACTAATGTAAAGTACCTGAGGTACAATAAAATCTCTAAAAATAAGAAAAGAAAACCATTTCATCCATAACTTTTCATATTAGATGAAAAACGGTTTACGGCCCCCTGCATTGAATATTGAGAAAATTTGCATTTACCTTTTCAAGTGTTGTTCTTTCTTTTCATTTTGTAATTAAATTCCAATGTAAAATCCTATTCATTCACTAATTAAGTTTACTTTTATTTTACTGATATCTTTTACAATATTAATAATTAAACCCATATAGTCTCCATTTTTATTTGCGTGGCCAAAAATTCCATACAAAAAAAAATTATTTATGGAAAGCCACAGATGCTATTTAATGTTGTATAAATGACTTATTAATAAAAGAATATTAGTAATTATTAAAGCGTTGAAATTTGATAATATTATGTGTGCAACAATAAATAGACAATAATAATAATAACGATTTATTTGGAAAAATTTTAGACGATATGCGGCATTTTTTGACCACAGCTTTAGTGTAAAGCTGTGACCAGTGTGGTCACAGCCATAAGAAGAATCGAGACAGATTATGTATATCAACAAATTAATGTATTTCTAACTGCGGATAAAAAAAGTACCGCCTCTTTCTTAGGCTCAAAGATGATGTTACCGAGCTAAAAATCTTTCCGTAGTCGCCGGATAGGGATCCGTAATCCCTTTCTCATTTAGGAGAAAAGGAATAATAAATACAGTCCGTGTAGGCTTCGTTTAAGTTGAAAAAAGAAGAGAAAGGAAGAGACTGAAATTAATAAATGTCATAAAAGGTAGTGAAGATTATGATGAGAAAAGCAAGGGACAGAAACAGATGGAAACGACGTGCTGCCAGGGACCTGCCAACAGGCAGAATACCAAACGATGAATCCCCTTCTCATGCGATATATTAACAAAAGAAAAGCACATCTCTAAGGTGTTCCATATATGTACGCTGAAGAAACTAAACATACTGATACTTAACCGTACATAACTGAAAATTATTTTTAAGCTTTAAATTAATTCATAAGAGAATGGATGTACGTATTAACGAGTAGATAAATATTCTAATTTAATAAAGCCTGATAAAAATAATATTGTGGCGGCTTTTACTGTAATTTTTATTAATAACTTTATAAATGTTAATATTGTTTTATTTCAAACGAGTAGTTTCAGTCAGTTAATTTTATTGTTATATGTACGTTACTCTCGCATGTACAGTAACACAAATATAATAAAAGTAAACAATGAAAATGATCTATGGGATACTATGTTACGATACAGATAATGATAACCATACAATGAAAAACGAATATTAACTCCTCTAATTGTGTCATACTAAAATGAATTGTGGTTTTTCTCATTTTTATTATATAATTAGAATATACTGTACGCCTTCAGTAGAAACATAAATAATTTATATATAAATACATAATTAAAATCTATATATAATTTATATATAAATACAAAATTAAAAGTATTAAGTAATAAAAATGAAGGTCAACAAAAAATAATTGAGGAGTTATAATTTTTTATTAATAAATTACACGACCTACTTTTTAAAAAATTAGTTTTACTTACATTAAAAAAATAATAAAATCATCGATTAAAATATATATTACAATAGATTATATTTTTATCAATAATATAAAAATTCGATGAACACTACGTCAATGAAGTAGGTTACATTTTATTCAGTCGACCTAAATTGAATGAATTACAATTATTAATTCAATTGCTTATCTTATCCTCCAGTTTCTTCCATCAAAAGTGAAAAAGTGATGTAAAAATCATTGAATATATAACAAAAATGTTAAGCCTAAACCAAATAAAAAAATCTGATGTGGACACTACATGACTTCCTTGTACACACATTAAATTACACATACACATTTTCTTTAAAATGAAAAGTACATAAAATTTTATTTCATTAATAACTTCTATTTTGTCTGCATATCACCGACTCTGTTCAGCTGTTACCTAGAAGCGATAATTGAAAAGAGTCTAACTGGTAATAAGGGTGTAAATATTGGAGGAAGAAGGATAGAGTACGTTAGGTTCGCTGATGACATGGCAGTGTTAGCAGAGAGTGAGTACATGATGAATGAAATCTTGAGAAGAATAAGTGAAACCTGCGAGAAGTATGGGATGAAGATAAATACAAAGAAGACAAAAAGTATGATAATTAGCAAATTAACCAAAATGGTAACAATTACGATTGGGGAAAATAACGGTGGGCAAGTGGCATCCTTCAAGTACCTGGGGTGCATCATTAAGGAAGATATGAAGTGTGATCAGGAAGTTAAAGTATGAATTGCTAGAGCAAAGGAAGAATTCAGCAAAATGAGGAGAATGCTATGTAGCAAACTAGATCTGCGACTAAGGAAAAAACTTGCGAAGTGTTTTGTGTGGAGTGTGGCCCTTTATGGGGCAGAACGATAGACTAATAGCAACGGAGAGGAGAGAAGATCACCACCTTTGAAATGTGGTTTTGGAGGAGGATGGAAAAGATCAGCTGGACGGAGAGAGTTCGGAATGAGGAGGTACTTCGTAGACTAGGAGAAGAGAGGGCAATTATTGAAATAATAAAAAGAAGAAAATGCATTTGGTGGGACACTGGCTGAGACGTGACTGCCTATTGGTGACGGCATTGGAAGGATTTGTAACGGAAAGGAATGCAAGAGGTCGGAGACGAATGAAAATGATAGAGAATATAAAAAGGGAAGGAGTTACTATAAAATGAAACGGATGGCACAGAAACGAGCAGAATGGAGGGCGGCCATATGATAACTTGCCTTTGGGCAGACCACTTATTATTATTAATAACTTCTGATATTTTTTCATAGGTTTTTTTATAGTAAACTATTTATTGTAAACATTTTTTTACAATCAAAGTTATTGGAGGACTGAAAATCTTCAAAGGATGTTTGAACGTCCATTTCACGATGAGAAAATCGGTGTACGGTGAACTGTTTGTAATGGGTGTATGATTGTGGTCTCTTATCGTATAGTGAAAAAATATTTTTTGACTAAACTGTCAATACAGAAGGTACCGTAAAATTTTCGAATTCTACAAAATTTTTGTAAACATCTGCAAGCCAAAATCGAATGAATACCTCGTTTACTATAATTGAAAGTTGGGAAAATTTACAATCATTGTTCAAAATTTACATTTCTTCAACCTTTTTAATATCGAATTTCAAAAATTTAGAATATTTTTTAGATATTCACATGAAGATTACAAACTAAAAATCAAGTTGGTATCTTCATTTTTTACCGATAAATTAAAAAAGAATAATAAAATTTCGAGTAATGTTATTACATTTTAACCCTATAAATTAAACCCACCGGGTTGGTCTAGTGGTTAAGGCGTCTTCCCAAATCAGCTGATTTGGAAGTCGAGAGTTCCTGCATTCAAGTGCTAGTAAAGCCAGCTATTTTTTCACGGAGTTGAATACTAGATCGTGGATACCGGTGTTCTTTGGTGGTTGGGTTTCAATTAACCACACATCTCAGGTATGGTCGAACTGAGAATGTACAAGACTACACTTCATTCACACTCATACATATCATCCTCATTCATCCTCTGAAGTATTATCTAAACGGTAGTTACCGGAGGCTAAACAGGAAAAAAAAGATAAAAAAATAAAATGACCTAACAGCAAGGGGCTGATGTCCAGGCTCTGTATAAATAGGGGATAAACACCTCCGACATCCTTGCGTTCCGTTCTATTTCTTTGTTATTATATATATGTAATATATTGTGCAATATTACACAGTAATATTGAACACAATATTAATATAATGAACACAATATTAATATACTGTGTAATATTACACAGTAATATTACACAAATAATGGTGATATCACTGTGCAGTGATTCTGATAAATATTGTCGGATGTGTGTTGTTTCAGTTGCCTGTCTAAAAATATTTTGAAAGGATACGGTCACTTGATTCTCTTATGCGGATTAATAACTACTTGGAAACCTTTTTGTAAGCACTATCTTTCTTATCTTATTGTAGTTTTGTAATTTAAAATGATTTAGGTGACCGATATCTTGAACTAAAAATTTTCTACAAAGATAATATTAAAGACAATTAATGGAAACATAAATACTAAAGTTATTGAAAAAAAATTAATTCGCTCTATTATTTTTACTTGAAATATAAATACGGAATCGAATAATGAAATTTTTTAACTTATTCCAGAATAATAAAAGTTCTTAATTAGAGGAGTCCTAGTAGCAAAGTTTGTTAGTGAATGTAACGGCAAAAATAATTTTATCAACCATTAATCAATCGATTTTTTTATAATGTATAAACTAACACTTTCACAGAAGAGAAGAGAATTCGATAGAATTTTCAAGGCCGGGTGCTCTTCTGAACTTTATTCTACTAGAGGATGCCACATGCTTATATTATGTAAAAAATGCTGTTGACCTATACATTTTTTTGACTGATGAATTAATTCACCACGGAAAGTTACAAAGAAGCTTGTGCGTGAGATTATGAAAATGAAAATTTGTAGCGTATGAAAAATTCAATGCCTGACCGGGTTTCGAACTCGATACTTCCGGTTGAAAGGCCGCGATGTTACCACTCCACCGCGGAGATCGTCGGATTTAAGTTAGTATATTAAAAAGGTCTATGTGATTCCGTGTGTATGTAAGCCTACGTTATACATGTCACCACTCTATGTACTATTTTTTCGAGAATAAAAAATATTTTAATGATCTGTTTCAACGAAGGCAGAGATCAAATAAGAATTTTATACGGTAAAACTCGTTAAAGAATGTCAACATTTTTCTACATAATTTAAAAAAATATGACTGTAATATCAGTTCATTTATCCTTACTTGTCTTATCAGTTATTTCATTAATATTCTTCTTATTAACGATTATAGAGAAATAGATAAAAATAATAATTCCCAGTTTTGCAAGGAAATAGAACTAGTTAAAAAAAATATGCTAATTAAAAATACTCGGAAATATTGTTATCGACGTTATTATTAATTCCCATTATAAATCTTGAAAATTCCACCAAAGCCTGGCTCTCATAATTGCATTTATACTATTATATTACATGAAGTTAAAACTTTCCATTATCTCTTGGTTGTCATTATTGTATCGTTTTTTGTTATCTTAGTATTTTAGTAAACTCAAATCAGATAAGAAAGTTATAAATTTTCAAGACTAAATAATAAACTGAAATAACTGCAGTAAAGAAAATACAATTTAAATTTATACATACATATTCGGTATATATATATATATATATATATATATATATATATATATGTAATTTATTTTTGTAGAAAACACAATAAGTAAGCAACTGAATTTCAAACGTAATCAAACAATTCAATAACTGCTGTAGAATCATAATAAGCTTTAATAATAAATTAAAGATCTCAACCAATAAAATTCAAGTGTTTTCAAAAAGTCCGTTTAAGTTCTATTTTATATATATTATAGTTTTAATTTAAAAACTCTTATGAAGACTAACCCTTGAAGACGTTATAAAAATAGACAAAGCCAAAATTAACACACATAAGCGCGCGTGCTTCTATACGCAAATATAATTGATTAAATGTAAGATTCCCTCATGTAAAATTAAATTCTTTAACATTATGTAACAGGTGAAAATTTTGAGTTTTCAGTTTGCAATAACTAGAAATTAATTGCTGTCCATTTTTTTACCTGTATTGGAAATAATACGTTAATAAATATACAAGAAGAACGAGGTTTTATGCTTCAGTATTGGTGAAAATATACTGCTGTTGTCCACGAAGAATTTCATGCCAAATTTTCTAATTTTCGACTAGCAACCCTTCACCACTTATTGAACATAAGATTTGAAAACTGGTGGTGATGGAGGTGCTCTACGATCAGAGAGGACTATGAGTAAATGCACCTTAGAAAACGAACGATTTCTAATGGGGACTTTAGTAAAAATTCCTCAGTGTTGATAACAAATTCATTAAGTTAGAAATACCAAAAACTATTTTAAAGAAATTGAAGTTTAAATTTTATCATCCGATTACTTCATGTAGATAATTTTAACAGAAGGTAGGAATTGTGTGACGACTTATTATTCCTTATGGAGCAGTTCTTTATTTCTTTAGAAAATGGACGCTTCGTTTGATTAAATGTACTTTAATTGAATGACCAAATAAACCTTCATAATTGTGTTTATTGGTCTGATAAAAATAGCTCGCGTAACTAGTGAGAGGGAAGTTATTGTCTCTTGAGTTTATGTTCGGGATAGAACCACAAAAAGGTTTATATCCGGGGTATAAAAGGCGATACAAATTTTGGATGGAATCAGATTTTCTCATTTCCGAATTAATTCTTAATTGATCCTATTTTTACATCTTCCCTCTCTATGTTTGGAAGTGAGCTGGGGCACCTCTTCATCATGATTTTTAAGTTAGATTCTTGAACAGATGTTTCATGATTGTATAAATGTCAAAGAACAATTAAACGGGTACCACTTTCATGTGATTTGATGCCTTGCTATTTTTTGTTCCGAGGAATTGTCAAAGATATGGCATTTTCTTCAAATAAAAAATGCCTTGAATCGTCTCAAGATATGGAATGAAAATATAGTTGATTTTATAAATCAGGATAAAGGTTATTGGTAAAAATATATAACCCAGTTGTTAAACCCGCTATGAACGCAGAACGTGACTTTTTGAAAACAATGCCAATTACACATAATAAAAAAATTTTTAACTTTTTTTTATTAACTATTGTTCATATCAGTAACTGGAGAGACTGACTTCCAGTCCGGCGGCTGTGTGCACATACCACTATATTTTTGACCACTGATCCTACAAAAAGGAAAATTTTCAAGGAGTTTTGCATAGGTAACGGAAAAGAATATTTAAAAAAAAAAATTAAATTCCAGTAAAGTAAAAATAGGAGTGAATTGAATCGATTAACTAGGCCACGGAAATTTTTCCACTTCGTAAACCAGAAAAAAGAAGAAATTAATCATTTTCAACGAAGGAATAGAGTTCGTTATTGAATTAAATATGTATGTGTGTCAGTGTGCAAACACTATTTGTGTTAAATTTCCATTTTGATTTCAAATTAACCGTCGTTAGAGGATTACAAAAATACACGAATGGCGGTGATTGGCCGTCGGGTTCACCTCGAAACAGCCGCCAAAATTAAAGCTTTGTAATAATTATTACGTAATAACGATGTAAACTAGATAGTTGGTTCAAACGCACTAACTGCATAAACTGAATAAACATACATTTTGCAAGCCAATTTGTAAATAGCGGAAAAACTAACTTTTTAATAATTGAAAAAAGTAAAATATACCATAAAACCTCCAAATCACGACATAAAAAAATATTTATCTCATGTTAATATGTAATAATCTGAGTTAAGTAGAAGTTAGAGATAATAACTTCGTTAGAAATGATTAATAATTGAGAGAACAATAGTAAAAACGTTCCTTCAGAAAAGTTTTGATAGACTTTTCATTGACCAATGGTTTTAATTTAAATTAGTATGCGAGTAAAATTGTGTACAATGATCCCTACGGCGTTAAAAGACGCCGAATCTAAACAATAAAATTTCCATATTTGTAATATATTGATTAAATTGAATTTTAAAATTTGTCGTAATTGTTACTCAAAGCGGTACTTAACTGCGTAGTATCTCTCTCTTACTAAATGTTGGTCGTGGAAATTTCAAAATTTGTCGAAAGGATGCACTTAAAAGTATTTCTTAACTGATGTTTAGGATCTAATGTTAATGCTATCCCTTCTTGTTCAAACATCTTCAGTTCACGATCAAAGTCTATTCTGTAATGTCCATTTTCGCAGTCAGATTAGCAGCGAATAGGAAGATATTTCCGATTATACTCGTATATATATTAGTCGGTGGGGCTCACTTCGCTCGCCCAACTGTCTATCCCCTGAACTAATCCGGGGGATTCCCGGCCCCTCAGGGTCTCCCGAGCAGGTTGCTGCAGGTTTATGCATAATTACCAGTTAATATGTATGGTTGCCTCTAATGCTGGCGAATTTAATAAATATATAGTAATTTATTAAATATATAGGTCATTTTATATATTATCCATTTTAACAATTTTACATATTAAAACTATAAGCAGTAATTACTGAATTTATTATTTATATAATCAAAACATTACTGTTAATTAGGCGAGATTAGCGACCGTAGGTTATATTTGGTTAGTTTATGCTGATTCTATGCACTGACGAATCGTGCGTATATCAAGATAACTTTTTTTGTTTATCTTTTTGCACCCCCTCCGCTGAACAGGACCGACAGTTAAGTATAACGCAGTCCAAGAGAGTGTCCTTTAACTTTAACGGGCCTTCCCGCCCACCAGCTGAACATCCGTCAAGGCAGTCGGCCCGCCGATTGGATCTTTTACTTTATGCCCGCCTCTAACCCTCAGCGAAGAGACTCCAGATCCAGCAACGTCGAAACCTTCATCCCCACCCCAGGTGCAGGGTCTCGGTCTTTTGAGTGCCTTATGCCTCAAATGGGGAATCCCCAAGAGGATCCCCATTTGAGGCCACCTGTACTCTGGTCATGACTCTCCTCTAAAAGACGTCAGGTCCAAATGATCGTCGTCACAGCAGAAAGCGTCACACGTCGTACATGGAATCATATCAACATAGCTTAAACAAACATAACCTACGTTCGCTTCGCTCGCTAACCTCGTCTAATTAACGTTAAATATATGTCTAATTGTATTAAATTCTACAACATTGGAGGCGATTATACATATTAATCGTGATTGTGCATAATCACCAGATTAATCAAACATACCGTAACATACGAGTATATATTCATACTTTTGAATCTGTTTCACCGGTTAAATTTTTCACACGGATAGAATCTTTTTTGAGTAAATAACATCGAAGTAAATAAGAAAACTTATCGGACAAGGCTGTATTTTGTCACTAATTACATTGCATTCCTTTTTTTTTATTTTAAAGTGGAAGAGAAGAAAAGAAAAGGTAAACAAATTTACAATTATTGTTTTATAAATACTTTTCTTTTTCAGAACTGGTAGCCTGATTTTGCTGGATGAATAAAGATAATCTTCAGATGCTTCTGCATAAATTTTGTAAAATAGTCAGGGAATATCTGCTACAAACCCAAAATAATGTTATTTGCTGTTGAAGACCAAATTAGATCAAAAATAGTTTTACCGTGCTAGGTTGTATAAATGGTTATACATTTTATTTATTTACGATTATGATGTCCCTTTTAGGTCTAATGTTAACATAAACATTTTATAACAGTTGCAGCTGAACAATTCGCTGTACGGTAATAAATGTCGATATCTCATAATTAAAAGAAAAGGTAAATAGCCTATATCCAGATTACTTTACTAAGGTTCCTAACAACTATTAAAATAGTAACCAATTAAAAAGTTAAAAGAGGAAGAGTTAGAATTGAACTCTGAACAACAAAGATATGATACAAAAATTATAAAGGTCGTAGATATAATTTACTCTTTCATCTGGAAACAACTGAAAATAAACTGAAATAAGACACCTACGTAGTCAATTAAACAGTTTTACTACTTATTTTCTAGTTTATGATTTTATCGCGAGACGTATAATCGTCATTTATTAAATATATATACTGTTTTATATACACATATATATCACTGGACGCAAGTGATAATAAGTGAATGTATCGGTTGAAAGCAAGATTTCTTAGTATTCATACGTAGCATGAAACTGATAATTTTCTATTTTCATGTCCATCTCTGTACCGTCCGTTCTGTAACTTTTGTTAGTTAATTAACGTTACGATTAAATTTCATTTTATCGTAACGTTTGATTCACTATGTAGGAAATGTTAAACTAACCTGGAACATTTTGAAAATAATTAATGGTTTTAAACTTTACCGGAACTGGCCCATAAGTACTAGATTGAAGAACTGGGATGTAGTGTACGAGATTTTCGTATCTGAATTTACACTACCGAATATGGTACTGCATCTATCAGTGTAAAACAATCACTGAACGCTGATCATCATCACGAAACTTCTTCTAATTTAAATAAGGAAATTAAAATTTTTTTAACGAAAATAGACAGGAGATTTTTCTGAAAAGCCAATTTAAGCTTTGGAGTTAATGTTTAGTTTACTGAAGGTAGCACAAACACCGGATGTTATCAATGTTGGAGGTATATGTGCTACGTGATCCACGTATTCCTCGACATGCTTCCAACGTGTGTCACAGGTTGAATCAAAATGTTGTAAATAGAATATTAGTGAACGACGTAGGATCATAATGCAACTCGTAAAAAATAAATAATGGTGTTATTTTTATTTAAATAAATTTAAATTTAACGAATGAATCATTTCTGATTTATTATTATTAAAAATAAAATAAATTGATGACATTAAATAACGCCATATGTGAAATTTATGTCGATATATTGAAACGAGCGACATATTTAAAATAATTTTTATATATTGTGATTTTGTGTTCAAATGTAGTACTGGAAAAATCAACTTGCGCTCGACCATTGTCGAAAAATTATTTGAGACGAATGGTTTTTTTTAGCGAGATTGCGCTCAATAGATTAAGTTATTAATGATTTTAAAAGAAACCATTAAACATCTATAAAGGTGACAAAATGTATAGCAATAAATATTACAAAGAGCTCGGGTTTAGCTTATAATCTCACAAATGAGTTTGTCATAAAAGAGGTTATTAAAAAATTCTTATTCTTTAGTAAACTGTACCTGTGTATTCTATTAATCTGATACACACAGTAAGAAACCAATCACTAGCTGCATGCATGCATAATAATTTTCTTCAGAGGTCACTAAAAGTTTTCTTTATTATTTATTCAGTTAAATTAAACGAATGAAAAGCTTAACCACGCTTTTTATATTGATACATTTTTAATATAGAAAATAATAAACTAAACCTATTTTTCCCTGAAGATGATTCTAGTCTATTTAATTAAAAACGTTTCATTTTATAAAGATCAATAGTAGTAAGACTAATGGCGTAATAACATTATAATTGTTTACGATTATTCTAAGTTATATGAGATAAAAAAATAGATTGAATTGAATGATTCACCAGCGCCGATCAGAAAAATATACTCTACGAGGAATTTTAAGAGTATGTTTTTCATAACAGATATTTTGAAGAAAGAAAGAGTTGTCAAAGCGGTGAACCTAATATATTTTATTTAATTCCAATGTGAAACAATAGAGGAAATAGACCGAAACGTTTTATATGTTGTTTTTCCGATGCTATAGACCATATATTTATTATACGAGTATTTCTTTAAGAAAATAGTCATATAATTTTTGCATCATTTTGCGATAAAAAAAAAATAATTTTTTTAGAGATACACTAAAAAATATGCTATTCAATAATTTTATATATAAAAAAAGTGATTAAATTTCACCATAAAAAGGCGTATAAAATAATCAGTAATTTTTCACTACCCCTCTCAGTCATTTTTATAAAGCGACCGAAATATAAGAAAGTTTTTGTGTTTTTGAGAGACTTTGTGATTAATGATTTTCAATTTAAACCGCGTCTCCGTGGGGAATAGAATAAAAGATATCATCTATAGAACTGAATAACATATTTTCTGTTTCCAGCTGGACTTATCATACCGCAAAAGTATATTTGGCTCGATGAAAAATGCAACAAGAAAGCGGTCTTACTTTCCCTGGTAAACCAGGAACGACTATGTCATTTCAAGTAGTACTTTCTATCTTATATCAAATCGATGACAAATATTCCGGTTATGGCATTAAACAAAACAAACAGATAATTGCAAGTACTTAACGGAAATATTAACTTAAAAAAAAACTTCGTAATTTTTTGTTTATTTAAGATAATGCTAAATTAGACCGACATAAATAAACGATGATAAAATTATGTGATATCATTTACCTAATATCGGGAATATGTCCACATTATTTGACAAAAACAAATTTTGTAGATAATTGTTCATCAAGGATAATGTTTGCTAATCTATGATCAAAAAAAGATGACAATGATAAATTCAGTTATCTTTAAATCTGGAGAGGGAAGACGCCGGTCGTACACTGATTGATCCTATCCGAGTAATACATTGGTCATAACGGGATCGACTTTCTTGCTGGGAATTTTCCCTTTTAATGTCATGATTCATTGTCTTAAGACAAAGATAAGAAATGGATCTAGTATGTGTGACAATGGTATTTCCAATTGGGTTCTGTAACACTAGAAAGAAAAATAAATCTATTAATTTCCGGCAATTATATTGCATCCAGCACTCCTTTCTAATTGGATAATACTCAGCATAAACAAAAACCTAAGAATGGCCTTGTTTGAATCACTATTATTAAATATTATTATTTCTAATCATATATATTCATCCGAATTCTTTTAAATTGTAATTTAAAAAAAAAAAATCTTGAAACATGCGCTTTCAAAGTATACCAGAACTAACCAAATATGATATTTCTTATAAAAATTAGGATTATGTTATGTTTAAAATGCTTTACTTAAAATCGAAATAAAAAAACTGAATTATATTAAAGTTATTATTTGAACCAAAGGCTCTAATACTAGAAAATGTAAAGGTACGAGTTGCGTGAAGCAAGAAGCAATTTTATATCAGACGGTAATTAAGATAGGATAGAGTAAATATCACGCCCGACCGACTTTCATTTCCTTTCCCAGCGAACTTGAGATATAACTTTGTTAATTGGAGAATCATCCATTAGGTTAACATTTTAATCGATCTGTGACAAGTTTTATGGAGGTAAATCTTTTGCAGATTTCACTTGGTGTCTTTATGAAAGAAATATACATATATTTCTGAAAAAATAAAAAAAAATGTTTTCATTCAATTCTTTTAGTCGTTTATTATTTTAAAATAGTAATTATTGTAGGGATATTATCATTTTACTTGACATCTTTCTACAGCAAGCGAAGTTAGTTACCACACACATATCAATGCTGACAACAGGAAGATTGAACTGTCGTTATAACTTTATACCGATATAATGCAAGAACACACTTTTAGGTAGATTTCATAAGAAAGCTATAAACCTATTTTAATGGGTAAAATGATTAATTTCCGACATATTTCGACATATCTTCGACATTCTTCACATTCGACATTCTTCGACATCTTCGCATTTCACATTCCCCAGACCCCAAAACCACTGTCAGTTCAAAAGTTTATATATATATATTTCACTTTATTGTGAACACGATAACTGCCGAAATTATGTGTCAATCACTTTCAAATTGATAGGTAACACATAATGATCCAAAATCTCGGTTGTTTGTTAATGGGAAAATTCGGACTCTAAGGATGGAAATGGGGGGTATTTTCGAAAAAACAAAATAGAGCTAAAATTTTGTTATTAAGTAAAATATAGAATTCGTTTAAAGTTCCTACTGTTATTTGGATAAGGGTGTAAAACTTATCTACGAAAAGTTTCTTGTTATTACCAATCACTGGCCCAGGGGTTGGAAAATATGGGGTTTTGAAGACAAAAAAAATCATACCTCCCTTAACAGGCACAGTATCGAATCGGTTTAAAGTGTTTATTAGTCCTCTAAACATTATCTAAAATTTTTGTCTGAAACAATTTTTTATATAACCAACCCTTACGGCAAGGGATGACCAAAATGTTGCTGGAATTGTAAGAAGAATTGCTTGACCTATGCTAAACATGTGAAACTTTTTTTCACATGCAACCAATATCATATTAAGTAAATTTGAAGTTTTTCTTCACTTTAAGGTGAAAATATTATTTTTTATCCCTACTTAGCACCGGTGAACTCTACATCCGCCTTCCGGCGAGCCGAAAGGGATTTTTCATATTGAGCCAGAGAATATATAGGATTTAAAAAAAAAAAAAAATAAAATAAAACATTTACTTCAGAAAATTAATACCAACAGTGTAAACATGAATCATCTAAATTAAGCAGGTGATATAACCAATTTTATGAACTGATTAATAATAAATTTCAAAATCCTTTCTGAATTTGATTCAGCCGTAAGCAGATAAATATATAAAAAATCAAATATAGGGCTTAATTTTTTTTTCCTATTAAAAATTCTTTTTAATAAAGAAACTTTTTTATAAAGAAGAGATTATAGATTATGAACTACGATTTAAAAACTAGAAAAAAAATTGAGGACATATGATGTAGCATTATTAATAGACATGACCTGAATTATTCATTCTCTTTTTTTTATTTCAATCTAGAATCAATAAATTTACTATTGAATGAAATAGAAACAAAAAAATTTACATTACCCAAGAATGCATTACACTATGATTAGATAATTTTTTTTAAATTCGCGTGAAACAAGAAAAATTAAATATACATTGTATTCATGACCTAGTAAAAGCAATGAAAAATGAGGATTCTCTAAATACTATTAATATTATTATTATTACTACAGAATCATATGTGCACAATTTCATTTCTATTAATCAAAAATTAAATCTTTTTTAATGAAATATAAGATTATAAAATGTTTTCTAAAAATATTTGATATCTGAAAATTTATTTTCTACCAAGCAATTTATTCAGTTTTCTAGCAAATGTTTAAAAAGCGATTTCTCTTTAAAAAATAAACGAAAAGTTCGTTTATAGAAATCTAATAAAACTTCGCTATAGAAACCAGAAATTTATAAACATTAATTAACAAAAAATTCTTTTCCAGAAAGTAAAATTAAGACATTATAATATCATGTTAAAACCAGAAGCTTCGGAATGCTTATCACTCCATAATAGAGATTAAGTAAAAAAAAAAAAAAAAAACATGAAGTACGAAAGAAATATTTACGGAAAATGTTTCCATCAACAAAAACCGAGAAGGCTGGAAAATACAACCCAATAAAAACAGTACGTGACCAAACTGAAAAATTCTATGATACGATTAAAATGAAGACTTCAATTTTACAGTCACCTTTATAAACCCACCAAGTTGGTCTAGTGGTTAACTCGTCATCGCAAATCAGCTGATTTCGAAGTCGGGAGTTCTAAGGTTCAAATCCTAGTAAAGCCTAGTAAAGGTTATTTTTGTATGCATTTGAACATTAGATCGTGGATATCGGTGTTCTTTGGTGGTTGGGTTTCAATTAACCACACATCTCAGGAATGATCGACCTGAGACTGTACAAGACTATACTTCATTTACATTCATACATGTCATCCTCATTCATTCTCTGAAGGAGGATGAATTACAACGATAGGGTGGTTCAGGAAGCTAAACAGAATAAAACCCACCTTTATAGAATGAATACATTGACAAAGAAAATATTTGACTTCGCAAATGAACTAAAACGGTACATTGACTAAAACGGAATTAAAATGGTTGCAGAAACCTTTAAAGACAGAAGAAAAACAAATAACCACTGGAGATATTAAAAATATAAATATTTAGAAAAATTATCAAAACATGAGAGAATTCTGAAATAAATTTCTTCCGAAAAAAGGAAGAGCATAATTGACACAAGAAAGAAAATCAATACACTTAAAAACATTACAAAAATATGAGAAAATATCAAAATAATAAATAATAATATTATTATTTTTTGTACATAGCCGCTTAGATGGAACCACGTTTCATTACTGAAATAAACGTCGTCGTCTGATATTGTATGCGTACTTTTAATAAACCATCGATAAACTCGCAGTAATTAAAACGTTTATCTTTATCCGATTTTTATGTTCTTGAACGGTATTGAGTTTATTAGGTCGCAATTTTAAGCGTTCTATATCATAGCGAGTATGAGTTGACGTTTAATATTCGTTTTATTTAAGAGGAGTATCAGGGAATACATTGGGAAATAATTCTTCTGAATTCAATATTTGTATCCTAATATCTTTAAGCCTTTGATGTACCCATATCTGGTGGCATAAAATTATATTTCTCTGGTAGGTAACTGTAGATTTATTTTCTTTATCATTCATTAATTTGAATCTTTTCAGTTTAAGAAACATAAATTATATATAATTAAAATAAGCAATGTAATTTCTAGTTCACTTGCTCGGAAATGCTTTAAATAAGGTACATATAACGAGGGGTGATAACAACGTAGGTTTGGATGTAAAATTTGAAGATACAAGCCCAACTATATATATATGTATGTGTTTGGTTAAGCTACTCGTTCCCAAAAACAGTAACTTGATAAAAGTTTGATTTTTGTTAAGTTTAATTTTACCTCCTGAAATTTTTATTTTTTTCCTTATATTTGAAAATTCTTTTAATTCTTATCAAAAATAATTATGACATGTTTATTGTTACAATAAATTAAATACAATCTTTACACTATTTCGAGAACTCTATTGATACCGCCTAAGTTTAAAATAACATATTTAGCATAGAAAAAATTTAGCATAATTACTGCTTAGCTGACTTAATACATCCACTCTATTGGAAAAATCTGAAATTAATTTATCTGGGCTTTTTTAAAATCTGGTTTAAATTAGTATTAAACTAGATTAAATGAGTAATTTAAAAAATCAGAATACCATCTCATAGAAAATTATCGGACCAGCTTTTTTAATCGTAAATAAACACGGTGGTGACTGTAACATCAAAAGGACTGAATGCTATGCAAAAGATGAAATGTTATGTATAATAATTATTTCTTAGCGAGTTACATTCCATCCTTGCATTTCGGAATATATATTTTTCTTACGATTCTTTTTTCAACTCTGTTTATGTTTTTGCTAGAGAATATTTGTAGTGTTTTTGAACCATATAAGGTTTCTGCAAGGATTACTAATTTACAGTGTCTTAATTTGGATTTTTTATACAGAAATTTCAATTTATATTTAACTATTTATCATCTATTTTAATTTATTTTAACTGGCAGAATTTCTATTTATACTAATACATTATCACGTTGGGAATATTTCGCGGTAGAGAGACAAAAACCAGTATAAAAAAGCATTAGTAAAATGATCTGTTAAAGTAACATAATTAAGCAGATTATGGGGTCTCAACATTTATTATTAACGTAGAATGGATTGGTAATCGGATGCATAGAGGTTGGTGCAAATTCGCCGTAATCCGATGAACACTGATTTTCCACCTATTGACGTGGCACGAATAATCATTCATTCTAGATCGAGATGCACCTACTTTGAGTTTCATACAAGTGTGTTTCTGTCATTGACTTGTTTCATGCATTTTTCTTCTTTCAGTACTATAAAATTCCTCCCGCAGTCAAATCAATTAATCCTGAATGTTTCATTATATAATATTCTAATCTTTATATCTTTAGAAAAATAGAATTGAGTCAAAATATTCTCATTTCTTTATTGTGTGTGTTATGTATTTTACACGTATACCTCAAATATAATCAGTTTATGTGTTGTGGTGTATTTTTTGGCGTTATACGTGTGTTCTGAAATTTTTGCTTCGGAAGAGTAAGAGCCCATCTGCATCGAATAAATATATATCCTATAACTAGATGTGTCATTTGTAAGGCGGAAAACAGTGTTATTAACTCGGAGCATCTAGTGAATTAATGTGATTATTTTAAAGATTTTAAAGGAGTCAGTTGGAAAGATCTATTGACGAATACGGAAATTAATGACTTTTATCAAAATTAAAGTATTCGAAATAAATAAATGTTTAAGCATACTGTAAGTAGGGACACTTCGAACCACGAAAGGATTTGAAAAATATTTCTGTCTACTTATGTAAGTTGAACAGCAGTTCTCCAATTGAAATTAAACCGGATGATAATTTATTTCTTAACTCAGATAAAAACCATTCGGTTAAGATTACTTAACTGAGGAGATATTTGTAAAAAAACACAAAAAAAAACATAATCATGGAAATCAGTCTGACGTATAGCAACCCTTTAACATAAATCAGATAAAAAATATACCGGTCAAATTGAGATTTTTCTCCTTTTTATTGAAGACT
Source organism: Lycorma delicatula (assembly GCF_047948215.1). Classification (NCBI taxonomy): domain Eukaryota; kingdom Metazoa; phylum Arthropoda; class Insecta; order Hemiptera; family Fulgoridae; genus Lycorma; species Lycorma delicatula. Next base: position 79,884,566 of record NC_134460.1, on the reverse strand, counting down.
GTTAAAAAACGTACTCTCACCAATATTTCTGATTGATGAATCGAATTTAATTAAAATTAACCGTCAATACAAAAAACAAAAAAAAAAAACAAATGAGTTTAATACTAAAAAGTATCATGGTTCATAGATTTACACATGCAACAAGTTGACTGGAATTCAAAACTGATTTATTCCTAGCGATCATATTATTAATCTATCTCATAAGAAAATAAAATTACTTTGAAATATTGGTATTCTATATCAACATAATATATAAAAACGTAAATAATTCATTTTGAGCTATAAGCCGATTAAATTAAAGAAATAATTTTATTTTCAAATAAAAAAATAAAATGTATAACTTCAAGGGTTTTGTGTATGGAAGGAAATATAAATGAAAGTATATAAAAGAGGTCAACATCAACAAGGGTTATACGTACCCTCTGTGTGATGACGCCAGATGATCCTCTCCTCTTCTTCTCTTGTACATAGAAGTGGTCCATATAGCGATACAACTCTAGTAATTCTGTCGAGTAGGCTTCAGTGTGTAGTCATTAGCCTTGTGTAACTGTGGTATGAAGAAAAAAATACATAGAAAGTTATGAAAACGTACACGCGATATTTTAAGTCATAATTTAGTAAAATGAATAAATTTAAAAAAATCTTTCTCTTCAGTATTAAATAAGATGATTTCCTTAGAAGAGGCCGTAATAATAACTAAAAGTTCTAAATTCATCGATTTTAATCAGCATCTAAAATTTAGATGTGTTTGTAATAGTGCACTGTTATTATATATATAAAAAAAAACAAAATCATCTAAAGATTACGGTTCCGTTGGCAGTTAAAAAAAAAGAAAAAATGTCTATTATTTGCCTTTTATAAATTAAAAATTTTTGTTGTATTTTAGATATCGAGTATTATTATTACATACAATTTCTCTTCTGTTTAACCTCCGGAACCACCGTAACGTATTACTTCAGAGGATGATATGTATGAATGTGTTTGAAGTGTAGTCTTATACAGTCTCAGGTCGACAATTCCGGAGATGTGTGGTTAATTTAAATCCAACCACCAAAGAACACCAGTATCCACGATCTAATATATTCAAATCCGTATAAAAGTAACTGACTTTACTAGAATTTGAACCTTAGAACTGTCGACTTCGAAATCAGCTGATTTGCGATGACGAGTTCACCATTAGACCAACCGGTAGGTGGGCGTGTTATTACTACATTTTCTACGTTCTCAGATAATATACAGGGAATAATAATTTTTGGATTCTGGCTGCTTGCAAATTTCCAAAAACGATCTATTTGTCATATACTCCTCTATGTTCCTTAAATATTCTTTCCAAAATCTTTCTTAAAAAAAGATGAAAATTATTCAGTAGAATTCAAGAGATTATACATATTCACAAATTTTAACATGTGTATAATTATTACATCGAGAAAAAATTTGAAAAATAAATTTTTAAATTACTATTTAAAGAAGTGGAGGACGCTCCTCCAAAAAAAATTGCTTTTAATTTTAAGCAGTTGTATTAAATTGTTAATTACTATATACAGATAAAGTATAATATAGAAAACACCTCTAAATTAAAAGTGAGGTTAGAAAACTAGTCGTTCGTTAGAGACAATGTATGTAAAAAATACTTCTGTAATCAAATTCCAGGATCATATGAAAAAAAAATAGTCTTATTTAAGATAAGTACAATTTTTTAGTTGTTTCACTTATTTTACAAAGCAAAAAAACAAAACATATAGTTTTAGAATTTTATTTCATTAGAAATAAGAGTCTAAAAAAAATTAAAAAGTCTAAAAAATTAATAAAAATTGTTGACAACAAAGTTGTTATATTTTTCTGGCATTGATTATTTATTGGTATAGTGGACAAAATAATGATACATGAAAAATGTTTAAAAAGTTAAAATAATCGATTTTTTAATTTTTCCTGTTCTCTCACCCCCAAAATCAGCTCTGAGGAAATACGTTTTGATTTGTTTACGTTTACTATGTTAAATGGAAGAAAAAAAAATTCCACTGAACAAAGTACAACCAATAAAAAGTTACCTAAGATTTTTTTGGGGGGTGGGTGAATTGTGATGAAATTTTATTATAATGTAATTATTAACGATTTAAATAAAGGAAAAAAGTTTTAAAAAATTAAACAAAATTATATTTTTAAATTTCGATCGGCTTCCCCATCGCTAATATTACTCCCAAATTTTTTTTCGTTATCACTTGCACTATTTCTAGCTCAGGAAAACACACAAAAATTCTGTTAAAAAATATGTAATAAATAAAAAAATAAATATACAGTTGTGTTTTTCGATTTTTGAGGCAGGGGAGAATTTGGGTGCAATTTATTTTTAAATAATAAGATAAAAAATGTACGAATGTAATGAGCGTAATATAAAATAGGGTTATGTTTGCAAAATTTTGAGAAAATTGACCTCAAAGAAACTATCTACCCTTTCTAGAGATATCGACCACAAAATGTTACCAATAAACTGCCCCATATATATGAGTGTCTCTATGCCAGATTTCATCAAAATCGGTTAATTCAATCAAAAGTTATTAAATTTCAAACAGGCCAACACACGTAAATATTTAACTACGTACGAACCCCCTTTTTTGGGAGGGAACCCGTGTGTCATGAAACGTCGAGAAACGCAAAAAACCCATTCCCAATTAGATTAATTATCATACTTTCCTTCTACAGCTATAATGCCTGGAAATGTTCCAATAATTATAATTTTTTTTTTAGATCAAGAACCTTTGTAAACATTAAGAAAAAAAAATCAAAAATATGATGTTCATAGCACTAGCAAGAAATCAAGACAGAATTTTCGAAAATATAACAAAAATATAAATGAATATTCACTTTAATACTACTGTTTATCACTAAATATCTGAACTGCCAAGCCCCAATGCCTGTGCTTTTTCCGTTTGCAACAACTCTCATCTTATTTTTTAAGCCAAATTATGTTTGTTTTCTGAAAATCTAGAATCCTTTGCTATCTTCGTCCATCCTTTCATGTTATTAGAATTTTCTTTATTATTAACATTTGTCTTATCTCAAAACAATCAAAATGCTTCATAGCTTTATTCACAAAATTAAACTAACTACTGTTTATACCACCGAATACTCGACTATTCTTTAACAGCTCTTCGATTTTTCACAGTATCTCCAGATGCGGCTTTGAAGATTTTCTTCCATGTTTTGGGTTTTGAAAACTGATAAAGAGTATCTTTATAAGACCGAGGAATCACACTGCTACTTGATGCTCGATTTAAAAAACGCTATTTAATTTTTTTAAATCAAAATCAATAATTATAGTATTTAAAAAATATATTTTTCATTACATATTAAAAAATTAGGTATATATTTTTACATTCAGAACATTTCTGTGTAGGAAAAAAAATTAAAATTGTGAACTGATAGGAGTCACAATTAACCCTGAAAAGTTATAAGAGGAAGTGAGAATTTAAGTGAATTTATTTCTATAAGTTTGTTGTTTATATATCTGCATGTCCACTGACCTGAAAGTGATATTAACCTCTAGATTGCTGCCTTTCATCTATGCGTAGAGATTGACTGTACATGGACATCGTAACTCCTAGAAAAAGGCCTTTGATTAGTGCCTCTAATATCTTAGATAAGAAGATAAGTGCGTCACAATCATAAGAAGGGTTGGAGCAGGAAGTTAAAAATAAAAAATTAATGTAGATTAATTTATTAATGTTATAAAACACTGCTCTGAAAAATATCTCTTATTTTCAATCGTTTTAATAAATCTAAATAAAATTTAAAATAAAAATTTTCATTGAACCTTTAAGACAGCGGCTCGATTGCTATATTGATAAATGACGGTCCAACTATTTCAAACAATTCTTTGTGAATATCTATCCACTTATTTATGAAAAAATAATCATAAACTAAATTATAAACAAAAAAATCCAATGCTTGTTGCTACAAAAAACTTTTGTATCCACTGCTTTTTATCACGAAATGCAAATTACTATAACCTGATATAATGAAATCTTTAAACGGGTAAATTAGTTTTACCAATACAAAATTCCAAATACATGAAATCAGATTAGAAAATCCGCATTCCACGGAATTCTGGATTACATAAAATAACAATCTGTAAAAAATAAAAGCTGACAACTCAGTTGTAGGACTTTCCTGTAACGCGCCTAAAGCCGCGTTCCGGGAAAGTCCTACAAAGTCCAGTCAAATAGGGATTTTTTTTACCAAAAAGTTAGTAGAGTTTAGGGAAGTACAATGCGATTGTAGATTAGAGTAAGTATATCTTTTTAATCTGCTACTGGACAAACTGGCAGCCGTTCAAAAGTGGTGAAAATCAATTTTTAACTTCCTAGGCGAAAAAGTTCTGAGTATTTGCAGTACCTATAATTTAAGTTCTTAAACGTTGAATTTCGTTAATTTTTTACTGATAAAAAGCCGGAAAACCGTTAAAAATGGCCGTTTTTTGCAAAGCCAATATTTATTGCAGAAATAACTTTTTTGCTATTTTTATTGTTTAAAAAGTTAGCTTTTGGAATTCCAAATTCAATAAGTGGTTACACAAGAATATTAGTTAATTCGTTGCTGAGATACTGTAATTTGTTTATAAAACGACTCTTTAACTGGAATTTTTTGACTTATAAGAACTTTTTCGTTCCATTTCAATTGCAATCTATTCTTCAAGACTTTTACTTTCAAATGGTGAAAAGTTTTCGACTAAAAATTAATGTAAAACTTGTTTACACTTCTTTGAAAAATGACAAAAAATAGAGGGTGCTTGTGCGGTAGTTGTGAAGGGGGAAGCGGTTTGCGGCAGTCGCTTGCAAATAAAGTTGAATTCGTAATTTCAAATCGGTGGAGTGCGAAAAAATCGCTCTACCTTCGCGATTATTGGACGAATCGAGAACATTTTTTTTAAACTGGGTAGCTTGAAAAAATAATAATTATCGCGCTATCAGTTTGTACATCTATTTCAGATATAGTCGGCTTTTATGTACTTACTATATTCTTCATTTTTGTACTTGAAAACAACTGATAAATTTAAATAATAATAATCAGTGAAAACCGCGTATGCCCAAACTGGACCGATTACAATACTTTCTCGTCTAGAGCTATAGCTCTGCTATAGCGTTATCTAGACGGGAAAGTAAAATTCGCATCTCACGGAATTCCGCATTACGCAAAATAGTGATAAAATAATAATAATAATAATAATTCTTTATTCCATAATACATATACAAAAAAGAATGTTTTTGCAATATACAGTAACATATAACTATGATAACTGAAAAATATAAAATTAACATTAATAAACTAATTTACAAAATTTTTCTTAAGTTAATTAAAATCACAATATCATTAATAAAATAATAGACAATAATTGACAAAATAATGCAGAATTAAACAACTTTAGCAGAAATCGCGTATTTCTGCCACAGAACTACAGAAGATAATAATAATAATAATCAAATACAATGTATAATAAATATTGGCTAAAATCTTTGCTAAATAAGAATAATAAATTTAAATTTGGATAAATATCATAATAATAAAAGAATAAGTAAATCACCAATAGAAGAGTAGAGTAAAATTCTTAAAAATCTTGACAAATATTTAAACGGGGCACATACAAAATGTTCTTAACAGAGAGGGTCTACGCTAACTCTCTTGAATGCTCTAGAACTAGTTAGGTGTTCGATATATGATGTGGAAGATCAAGGAAATATTACCTAAATTTGTATGGAATAATGTATAAGTTGGCGTCATCAGTAGAGGATAAGAGAAGCGTTTGAGAAGAGAAAAATTTAAAGACAAGGTCGATTCAAATTTGAGATGTGATATACGGTAGGCAAAGTCGCCTTACTATGTGTATAAGCATTACCATCATATTTTATGTGCGTGCGCGTTCGCGCTTGTATGCTCATGTATTCAAGAGTAACTTTTTTCAAAAAAGATTTTTCTTTATGATAAATTTGTGTGTAATGGAAAGATTTCCTACCTCCATGACAGAGTGTAGCGTTTCTGCCTTTTATGTGGAAGGTTCTGGGTTCAAATAAAGATCAGGCTTGGCATTTTTCAAGGGCAAAAAAATTCACTTTTTCTATATAAAAAGCTTATTTAAAGTGATTGTAATTAGGTGTGAATTTTTTTTTCTTCATTAGAACAATAAATAAAGTAGAAGTAGCCGGAATACGATTAATGCTGGAAGCTAGAATCGATTTTAATGCAACTAACTGGAATAATTAGTCTTAACCATGTTTGAAATCTCAATATTAATTTTCAAAATTATTCGATGCTTACTTCTGTCATGATAAAAAGTATTTACTGTTCATTCGTTCAGATTGTACTTTAGAAAATTAGTATATGAGTATATCAGGTAAGGAGAGAGCGGTTGTTTTTTTGCTTGTCATAAACTACTAAACCGATCTAAAAAGTTCTTTCAATTTGTAAAATCATACATTTTCCTGAGATTCATATTAATTAAATCTCCCGATATTCTCTCTAATTTCACCCCTTTAATATCTATTCATGGCAATACCATCAATTGTTTCTTATGAGATCCCGGTAGTAATCCACTAGCTTTGTTTAATCAGGGCTCATAAACAACTGCATGTCTTTTTTATGTAGTTATACCTGTAACTCACTATCAAATGATATCTTTGTAACAGAACATTATAGAGGAAAACTGTTACTGTTAAAATACAACTTGACCGGTCTGGCCTCAAACCGCCAATAACCTATACAGAAAGACAATTTATTGACCTTCTGTGTTACCGAGGCACAAGTAATAGTATGGATATGTATGTATACGTAAATTTGGTAGCATGATGGTGAGAAATCGTAAATCATAGATCCACCAAATTCTAGATCTAATTTTTTGGGTTTAGGAAGGAAATCCTCACGGAGTCTGTCAAGCGTAAATTCCCGTAACTCCTCCGGAAATCACCTACTACAAGAAAAATTGATATATCGTAGTATTTGAATGGCTTTTTTAACCTCTTTAGAGATAAGAGAAAAAATTAAACAGTGTGTCGAAGGAATTCGGAACTATTTATCACTTCAATTTATAATTACTTTCTTCAATAAGAGAAAATATGAACCCCAACAAAAAAAGGCTATTCTTTTAAGAATTATTTATGAACCTTTATATAAAATTAATGCAGCAAAAAATATGTATGATTATTAAGAGTTATTGAAATTCATCTAGGAAAAATTGAACATTTGTCTACATGCTTCCTACATATTTCACATGTATTAAAGTAAAAAAAAAGGGATACAAACAAGCGTTAATTCCGTTTATATCTGTTAAGATTTTGCTATTTATGCTGAAACCAGAAGATCGAATTTTAATAAAATCTGCAAGATAAGTTAACTTTACCCATGATTAAAATATATAAAGTATTTATTTACCTCCTTTCTGAAGCAACTAAAGACTAAGCACTTAATTATAACGGCTGATGTATGATAGATTTTCGTAGAGTGCAAAAAATTCCAAACCTGAATGAGATTCAATGCCAAGACCTATCGCGTGAAAAGCAAAGATATTACCGTTCCACTACGGTAGTCGTCTTTCGAACACTTCTATTAAATCCAGTTTATCTAGAAATATTGGATATTATTATTTATTAAAAATATTTAACAATTTTTAATTTAAAATCTGTTTTCTACGTAATTTCATTTTTTATAATTTTTAGAGTGAACATTTTTTTTTACATTAATCTTGGTTCGTTTTTTTTTCTATAATGTAATGTTGAAATTTTTTTACGTAACTTTCCCCAATTAATGTTTCCTTTTTAACTTTGTGATAAAACTTACATGACTTTTCTTTATTATTCTTTAACTTAAACTTTATTCTACATTCTTTTATTCAGGATATGGGGCGATTATAACTCTTTTGGCTCTTGGAAAATGAAAATAAAAGAAAATAACACAAAAAATTATTTCATTGCTTTCTTTTAGGTAAAGTATTGTGATTCTGATTGAGATGAATTGTTTTGAGAAGTTAGTTGTAACTTTTATTTAATGTGATAACTACTTTAAACTAAAGTTTGATTTGTTTATATATTGTCTATACTTTTATAGTTTTATATATATTATCTAGTTTATTACTTACTATATTTTATATAGTTTATGTACTTGTTTGATTGAAAGTTTTCTTGTTCCTTTTTACTTCCTTGTACGCAGTAAAGAAAGTATTGTGATCGCGAAAAATTTCGGTTTTCAGATTTCAACGGAAATATCCATTTTGAACATCCTTGAATCCATTTTGAATAATTTCAGCGTGACGTCTGTATGTACGTATCTCGCATAACTCAAAACACGATTAGCCATAGGATGTTGAAATTTTGGATTTAGGTCTGTTGTAACATCTAGTTGTACACTTTCCCTTTCGATTGCAATCGACTGGGCGAAAAGTTTCCAAAAAAGCCCAAAATCCAAAAAAAACATTGGATTTTGAATTTTTTCTTAACTGCTGTAAAAATCCCTCATTAAGAGCGTTTCAACGATGTATCATAAGTGGTACTTATTTTCATTGGTTCCAGTGTTGTAGCCTAGTAAAATTTTAATTAATGAAATACAGTATAACCCCACTAACACAGTTATCAAGGGACTTACGTAACACCCGTGTTATAGGCTAACCGCGTTATTTCGAGAAGAAAATTTTAAATCACAAAGGGAATCAATTAAAAAAAAAGGCAAAAATCAAGCAATAATGGTTTAATAGACAAAGTCAATACAGTATAATGTGTACTTAAAAGAAACAAGTTATGTGCGGAAGATACGATATTTTTTTAGGTATTTTTTGGGGACAGGTTATAATCAGGGTTATAATCCCATCCGCGGTATATCGAGCCGCATTACAGCGGGGTTTAACTGTATTTGGATCGTAAAAGGGGAAGGCACATTGGTTCGACTCCGACTTCATCTCCTTTTTTTTAACTTTTTTTTAAATTTAAATATATTGATTTATTTTAATAATTAACTTCGGATTGTAAACAAATTTTTTTAACTTTTTTAACCAATTTTTCTTTTTTCTTTTTTTAAAAATTTAAATATATTGATTTATTAATAATTATTAACCTCTGATTGTAAAAAAATGTGGATATGTAATTTAATAGGCGTACAAGGAAATCATGTGGTGTCCATAACAGATAAAAGTATTTTTTAGTTGAAAATAATATAATCACAAATTAATTATTGCTTTTTTCTATAATTTTTTAGAAAAACAGGCGTTACAAAATATTTTATTTTTTAGATTTCTTCTTCATTATTTTTTAACTAAGATTTTTTAAAAGCAAAAACTAATTTAAAGAGTAGATGTCATTTTTCAATCCGAAGTTGATAAAATAACTGTACGGAAAAGTCTTTCGTTTTGTTAAAAAATTGTAAGAATAAAGTATGGGACTTAACAGAAAGACAAGAAAGTTAAATTAATTGTTACTATGACTAAACAAAAAATTTAAGCAGCAAAGCAACATTGCAGGCGATAGAATAAAGAATCGGATGATTTATAAAATAGACAAAACTATATTAGAATAGTCAAAATGTAATAAAAAGGAAGTCAAGCGATAGCAGGATTTAGTAGGACTGAAAATGGATAAATGAATGTGTAATGCACGCTGAGATAGCTACGAAAGCGCAGCGGAGGACTGACTGAAACAAAGATTGTTATAATATAAGAATGGTTTATGTATAGGAGTGGATTGAGATAACACAATGGCTTTTTTCGAATTCGTACATAATCCTGATATCAAGAAGTGATAATTTAGAAGTCTTAAACAAAAACAATGGAGATAGTAAATATATGATTAATTTAGCGATATTTTTTAAAGTTATGCATCTACGCTAAGATGGTGTATACTGAAGTTATGCGGTGTTGGTTTAAATTATAGAATTTAAACTGATATTCCTGCAATAATATTTTAAATATATCAATGAAATATAAGATAAATTTAATAATACCAACTTAAAAACAATGACCGAATAATTAAAAAAAGAACCCATTTTAATTTATTTTTAAATTACTTCTTTTAGATGCTGGAGCCAAATAAAAAAATTATCACCAACTTATTAATCGTTAAATTGGCGCCGAATTCAAAAATCAAAATATGAAGAGGAATCGCAAAAGTTTTGGAATTTAATTTTTTCGCATTTCTTTTGAATCGGTTTATTTTTTTTAGAAGTTTGTTTTATTTTTTATTGTTATATTTTAATTGTTACCTTCTGGAAAAAACCCTGCCTGTTTAAGATCAGACTACTTTGTAATATAAGTAAAAGGAAAAAAATCCTGTGCACCGATAAAAATAAAAATGGAATGAACAGAAACGGCGTTAAAAAACTTAACGCAGACAAATGTACGTCAGTTTTTTAATTTTACTCTTAAAAATTTTCCTACTAATTTTCTTGAACTGTTGCCCGAAAATAATTTGATAATAACACCCGACTGTTCGAAGGATTATTACATCATATCATAACAATCAAATACTAAGAAATGGTTTTAACACCTAACCAAACAAATCATAAAAAACTCTTCAAATTATGTACGCAGAAAATATAGTTTTCCGTAAATGTAAGATTTTTTAATTGAGAAAAATACTAAAAACAAGATTATCAGAAGAACTTCTACTATAAATTAAAAAACAAAAAAACAAAACCAAAAGAGTCATCGAAATCAATCTGTTTACTGAAGAATATGCTTGATCATAAAATTACGTAAATTGGTAAAATGTTTTTTTGAAGTTGGTTAAAAATATTTGTAAAAATAAATTTTATAAAAAGAATGACTTAAAATAGGTTAAACAAAGATATTTATACAACTAATCTTAAATCGCTAAAATCAAAATTGTTAAATTAAAACACGTTTTTAAATGTATAAATAAATAAAATATAGACAAGTGAAAGAGGACGCAATTAACAATAAATCTGTAATATTAATTATTCTTACTGGTAAATTTTTATATTTTTGTTTAAATATTAAATAGCAAAAAATGTAAATTAAATAAAGTAATATTTATTTATTTAACAACTGTAAATATAATTAATTACAATGTGGTTTTAAAGAAAAACATATATAATAAACGGTGAAATACTTTCTAAAATATTGAATGAAAAATTTTGATCGTGTGGACGCAGTATCACAAGGCATTCTGTGTATGAATGTATATATGTACCTAAAAATGTGCGCTTGCGTGTTGGGGTTGTTTCTAGGAAAGGCGAATCGGTGAGATTGAACTCTGCTCAGTTAGTTGCCGCATATATAATGAAGTGTTACGTTTCGTTTAACCACCCGTTTTACAAATACGTAACGCGAATTTTATTCATATTAACGTTTCGATTTTTTAATGTTTAACTAATAATTATTATTATTAGTGGATTATTTTGTGGTGAGAAAATAATTATTTTTTTTTACATTTACAAAAAAATAATAATTTGTGTTTTTTTTTGCAATAGTTATTTTGAAAAAAATTGTAAATGAACATATTTATGTTTAATTATATACTATATACATTTATAAAATAATAACGTAATATTAACTCAGAAATTTTATATAAAAATAATGGTAATTTTATTCTATTTTTTTACTAATGCAAAAAATAGAATAAGAGTATATTATTTTGAAAGTGTGGAGGTATAATTGTAATAAGTTTCTTATACCATAAAATTAATGCAAAATTAACTAATTCTGGTATAAGTTTATGTTCCTTAATAACTTCTGTAAAAAAAAAGAAATACCACCATCTGCTAAAGAATCAGTAGAAAAACAATCAAATAATGTTTACAGTTACCAAATACGAGTATATCGTCACTATATAAACTCAATATATAAAAAGAATAAACAAATATTCTATTTTTAAATAGACACTAATCTTTTCGTTAAATTTGAGATAATAATAATAATAATAATAATAATAATAATAATATGAAATTGTTATCACTCTGTTGACCGTAGTGGTAGATTATTAGCATCTTAGTCTTTCATCTAGAAGGTGTTAAGTTCAAATCCCGGTAAGTCCTGTCAATTTATGTAAGCTACAAAATTTTCATATCGTATTCACATGCGAAAGTTTTTAAATTGAACGATGAATTAATTATAAAATATGTTCGTTATACAAGTTATCATTTGTGATCATCATTATAGTTCTGTTGTTAAACAAAACAGCCAGCAGTATCGAAATTAATAGACAAAAGGTTTCAAACTTTATAAGAATAGTTTTATTATTCCTTAGGAGTATATATAAAGATATATATATATATATATAAACCTGTATCTATTAATAGCTAGATAAATGAATTTATAAACAAAATTAATGTACATCTATCTGTTTACTTAATCAGAAAGTTATTTTGTCTGAAGGTAGTGAAAATTTTATATTCTAAAATAAACGTGAATACTCTTAATATTATTAATATGAAAATTTATTAAAATATATAATATTTTAAAAAGGAAAATCAAAGAGGAATTATGATTAGATTCTAGTTAATTTTTCTTTAAAAATCGTAATATACTGTCTGACATATAATTAAAAAATATAAATTGATTCAGAAATACGTAACAGAGGGTTTCTATTTTTCGGAATATAGTCTAAATAACATATTTTAATATGTCGTTAGAATAAATATAGAAACGAATTTGACATCATATTTTTTGTCGTTATCTTAAATTTTTTTTGTATAATAAAGGAAGCCTTGTTAAAATTTCCTATGAAATTGTGCGTGGAGTATGTTCTAAGTTTTACTTAATGAAATATACTCGCTGATAATAGTAATAAAAAGATATAAGTTAAAGAAGTCATAAGTGATATAAGTTAAAACGTCATAATTGCGAATCAAATCCGGCATCTATTAAAATTATATTTAGATAAATAAATAATATTCAGATTTTCTTTTTTTTTATTGTTAAATACGTATTACCTAATACCGTCGGGGAGTTAATTAAAAAAAAAAAAAATATTGTTAATAATCGATTGTCGCCATGTTTTGCAAGTCATAACCGAAATCCTATTCAATTATGGTATTCATACCAAAAAAAGCCGTCGAAGGGTTGTATAACTTTCCCGACTCTGCTCCTGACAGACTTTTTTATCTCAAATGCCAAAAACTTTTGTTTCAAATGCCATAGGGCTTTAGGTAATATTAATTAATATTTAATTATGCAATATTTATTGTAAAATTGTGAAAAAGGTCAAAACATTCAGGTAAAAAAATTTGGCTCCAATTTGACTCCATCAAGTTAAATGATGTTTAACTTAAAATTTATGCAGTATTATATAAAAATAAAAGTATATTTGCTACAAAAAAATCAAAATTTTAGTAAAAAAATTTGAATCTTATTTGTCCCCATTACTTCATCTAAAATTTTAAATAACAATCACAATTTTTCAACTAGAAAAACAAATAGGAGTCATGATTATAAAAAAATTGTAATTTTTGAACATTTTTAAATCGGATTCCATGGAACCTCCTTTTGTAAAATGTTACCATGTCGTCACATTAATACTAGATACAGTTGCGTTTTCAATCTTGAAAATAAAAGATAAAAAAATTAATTATGGGTACTATTTAGCCCCTTTGTTTCATTGGGCTTAAAATTTTATTTATTGAACTAATTATTTACACCAAGTTGGCACAATTTTGGTGCAAGTTATTCAACGAAACTAAATAAATTATAGTTTAATAAAAAAGTAACATGGTTATTGAGATATCTCTTTATACGATGGAATAGAAATCAACACATAGCTGGGATATATGTAGCTAAATATTTGTACCAAATTTCAATCTTTTTGATCAATGAGTTTCTGCGATATAAGGAAAAGCTGATTAAAAATAATATTGAATTTCCTCCATCCCTTAATCTGACCGATTTAAAACTTTGAAATTTAAAAACGTAATAAGACATTTTATCGTACTAAAACTCATTTTCTACTACAACTGTAGAAATATTAGTAATTTAAAATGGCCAAAATTATCCCTTTTTTTGTAATTTTATCCAAAATTTAATGCTATTAATGCTCCATAAATAAAAATTCCGGAAATATTAATCAAAATACGGGCCAACGTCGGAAAGATGTTTTACCTTCCGGATAATTTCTGTAATTTTTTTTGTTTTTTTGGACTAATGGTTCTTGAAACATTGTCATTTACAAACACCCCGATATCAAAGTTTTGACGAATCGCTTTATAGTTATGTTGCACCAGCAATTGATTTATAAACGGAAAAGTAAAAATTACGGATAATAATAATTCTCCATTCAAAAATATTATTATAAACATCAGGATTAAGTATTAAGGGTTGTTCCTACTACAAAACAAATTAAAACATCCGATGTTGACACCACATAACTTCTTTGTATGCCTATTAAATTATACATACACAAGTTTTTAAAATGAAAAGTACATAAAATTTTATTTCATTAATAACTTTCTTCTAGTTTTTCTTCTTTTTTTTATTGCTGTTACTGAATTATTATTTATTGTAAACATTTTTTACAATCAGCGGTTAATAATTATTAATAAATCAATATATTTAAATAAAGAAAAAAGAAATTTAAAAAGAACAGGAGATGAAGTTGGATTTTAATCGATGTGCCTTCCCAATGAAAATAAGTACCACTACGATATATCGTTGAATAGCTCTCAATGAGGGCAGGGCATACTACTGCAGTTAAGAAAAAGTTCAAAATCCAAATTCTTTGAATTTTAGGCTTTTTTTGGACACGTTTGGTTCAGTCGATTGTAATCAAAAGGGGAGGTGCACAACTAGATGTTACAACAGTCCTAAATAAAAAATTTCAACATCCTGCAACTAATCGTTTTTGAGTTACGCGAGACACATACGTATACACAGGTACGTACAGACATCACGCCGAAACTAGTAAAATGGATTCAGGGATGGTCAAAATGGATGTTTCCGTTGAAATCTGAAAACCAAAATTTTTCGCGATCGTATAGTGATCGCGAAAATATAGTGATCGTATAGTGATCGCGTTCCTTTACTTCATATAAGGAAGTAAAAAATGATGATAAACATAATTACGTATTTACGTTCCTTGAATATCATATATAAAGTAGACTGAAAATCAAAAAAATTAAGTAAAAATTAAAAATTCAATTAATAGAATTTTGATGTTAAAAATAACAAATTAGAATAGTAAGATAAAAATACAATAAAGAATAATATTTTCATGAAGGTTTTTCCTACTGTACCTTTCTTTACTGAATTTAAACGAAAAAATAAAATCACACATTGTTTTTATGAATAAATTAAACAGTCTTATAACGCTGATTTTCGAAGTCGAGTGTTCTAAAATTTGAGCCCTTGTAAATTCAGTTGCTTTTAATGGATTTGAATGCTAGACTTTGGATAGACGTTGATCTTATGAATAAATTGAAAATCTCATAATGAGGTAAATATTTTATAATTAATTTCGCAATCATAACATAAATTCATTACTTCTAAGAATGACTTTTTGAAATTTCATTATATTGCTATTACTTACTAATAATCTTCCTCCTAGAACACTAATTCTAAAGATGCCATGTTCGTTTAAAATTAGTGTTAATTTCAAACACCCTTCAAACACAGTTATATTTATAAAATTCATTAAAAATATATTTATGCTTTCTAAAAAATAAGATGAAATCCGGTTAATATGTCTACGAATAATAAGAAATATTCTGTAGCTAGATCTCTTCTCATAAAATACCTGTTTCATAAAATCACCGTTGTGTAAGATATTCTAAGTAAGGTCATCAATGTTTAAAATAAAACGTTTGAGCTAATGGTCAGAAAGCTTATAAAATTTTTCTCAGTTTAATTTCTTAAAAGAAAATAGATTCAAATACATTACTTTGATCGAAGTTAGTTGTGGGAATAATACATCATTGTATTCACGGTTTTATAATTCCATTATTAAGAGGGATTTCTCAGAATCATTCATCTAAGAGAAAACTTTTAAAGCCTAAAAATCTAAATCTTAGAGAATTAAGATTAAGATCTAAAAAATATTCAACAATTTTTGTGTGAAAAACTTTTATTAAAACAGTGGCTGGGGCTTTATCCCTTTTGAAATAGAAAATCCTTTTTTCAACAAGTATTGTAAGTGAATGTTACCTTCGAATTTTAATGCCTGCCTACATTTGACTACTTGCGGAAGATTTTTGAATGTAGAGTTATTTAACTAACAATTTACGAATTAATTTTTTTAAGAAATTACGTTATCCTTATATTTGATTTGAGAGATTCTCAAACATATTTCATACTTAAAAATATATTTGATAATTAAATTTGAGAAATTCCCTTATATTTTCTTGCTAGCAATGGATATTAACGAGACCATTACTAAAAAAATAATAATAAATACGATATTTGTAAATTTTCCTAAAATTACGATCTGGTTAAAATTATTTCAAATTTTGATACAAGGATACATCCCTATCTTTTGTTTTGGATCGTGCAGAGAAATCTGTCTTGCCTTTGGAAGACAAGAAGTAGTTTGAGGCTAAGTTGCACTTATGACATTTTGTCGTTATCAGCTCCACGATACAGTCTTCTAAATGTAGTTCTATAATCAAGTTCTAATTAACAACCCATTTTAATTTAGCGATACAAGCGGTAACAAACTATAGATAGATTCGATTCATGGACATAAAAACTGGTCTCATGTAGTGGTAGCTATTCTACAAAGTTGCAAAGACATCTCCACTTCCTCTAAGTTATATAAATTAATCAGAAAATTGCTTATCTTAAAGAGAAAGATAAGAAATTTTATTTTATGCTTAAAGAGAAATATAGACAATATTATAATATTTTATTATTAATTTTTAATTAAAATACAAATTAAATATTTTATTTTTATTTTAATTAATTATTTTATTTTTAATTTTAAGTTTGATATATATTACCCAAGTTTTTAAAATTGAAACTACATTTGGTTTTGTATTTTGTAAGAAAAAAGTATAACCAGACCTGTCAAAAGTAACGTTTTGGGCCCGAACCCCACTGGGGTTCGGGATTTTTTTTCACTAAAAAATTCATTTATCATTATCGAAAACTTTTCCTGGCTATTTAATTTCAGTCTACTCCCATAAATCTATGAAGCTAAATGTAAATAAACTTAGTAATCTCATAATATAAAGATAATGTTGAACTACCAGGAATATAATAAATAAAAGGCGTGTTGAAGTAAATTCTTACAAGATTCTAGAAAGAGATTCAGCATTCAACTCTAATAAAAAAAAAATAATTCTCCAGTCATTTCAGATAAATTTAAAGAGATTTATAACGTTTTTGTAATTTTAGAAGAAACAATTAAAATAGCACCTATATTATAATACAGTTGTATACTCCTTAAGACGATTAATTTGATTAAGGCTTTTAAAAATATCCATCCACATTGTTTCTTTACGAAATAAGAGTTCATGCAGAAGTGTTTTTCAATTATTAAGAGAATAATAACAAAAACCAATTAAAAAATGCGCATACTTAACTGACTGAGAAAAACTGACAACCCTTCCATTAGAAAACAAATCCAAATTAAAACTATCACAAAATTTAATAATAAAATTTATGTGTTGTGGCAGATACCTAATCGGTATGCGTGGATGATTTAATAAATACGACAGATACCGATTTCATTTTTTTTTTCCACTGACGCTTTATCTGGTCAATCACGGGCTCGATTATTACTTAGAGAATAGTTACTATTATGAATTGTTAGGTATGTCTACCTATTTGTTTTGATGGTTAATTAATACTGTAACTGATATTGTGCTATATATAGTAGCACAAGCTAAACGGTCAAAATAAATGGAATGAAGTGATCATCGGCTTTGAACAGGTGTAACATTAAAAAATATATCTCATATATATGAATAATACACATATATATCACATAGGAAAACTATATATATACATATATTACACATTATATATGTCTGAATAATCGGATGACAATCAGATAGTTCGTCCTTCCGACGATTCGCTATCAGTCAGGCAGTTTGTTATCCCTTTCCTCGCATTACGTACTCATGACATATTTACAAGATATTCGGTAAATCTGGTTATCATGATATCGATTTAAACTTCAGCTTGAATTTCCCAAAAAAATTTCATCAAGCTACTCTCCCATTTTTGAAAGAATAAGGATGTCAGACAGGCATAAAACCGAGAGTACGTATCGTTTAAACATCTA
Organism: Lycorma delicatula; assembly: GCF_047948215.1. Lineage (NCBI taxonomy): Eukaryota > Metazoa > Arthropoda > Insecta > Hemiptera > Fulgoridae > Lycorma > Lycorma delicatula. Next base: position 79,866,366 of record NC_134460.1, on the reverse strand, counting down.
ATATAAATTATTATAAAATGTATAAAATATACATCATTACTATCCACTTCTAATTAATGTTTACGTTGGACAAGAATCAGCAATTACCTAAGAGATCGCCGTTGTATTTAGGTCGCTGGGATTCAATAAATACTAATGTTTAGGCATAATCGGCATGAATATGCACAAGACAAAATGTAAAATTATAATCGGGGTAATAATATGCATGGAAACAATTCATAATAAATCAAAATAATGTTATAAAAAGTAATAACCGGTACTGCGGAAAAAAGGGACTTTCTTTATATTATTAATAAATCTATCACGAGGAATGTTAATTCAGTGAAAAAAAGTTAATGGTAATAATAATGTAAAAAATATTAAAACTTTAAGTAATTATTTTAATGAACAAAAAAAAAACAATATCGAAACTTTCACATAATATCCATGTTGAACTGAAAGTATAAGAATGTACAAAAAATTTACTTATAAGATATTAAAAAAATGTTCAGAGAAGATAACATTATTTGTTGTAAAACGATTAAATTTATATCTTTTGTTGTTACTACGAAAATCTTTACCCAGTAAGTGATAAATATCGATCCGTAGCTACGTGATGTTCATTGTCCCTCGTGCATTAAATTCACTCTAATAAAAAAATAATTTTTTCTTTTAATACATATTACTAAAATTATTATGAATGTTGTAATACGTAAACAGATAAACACAATATGTCGTCATTATTCGTTTGACATATTACTAATTATGAAACAACTGATAAGCTGCGCAAAATTTAAATTGCAGTTATTATAGCCAAGAGATTAAGATAAAATAATTGCAATGTACTCCAAATTCATCTATCATTAAATAAAAATCTCATTGAAATAAAAACGGAAGAATTTACTAAAGATTTTTTTGCTCAATAACAATTATAATTACAATCGGCTTTCCTGCGGAGCCATAAGTAAGTTTCCTGACAAAAGCACGTAAGAAGAAGGTCCTTAAGGAACCCCCAAAATAAATAATACACAATAAACAGTTGTATGCAAACTTAAAGTCAAATATGAAATGTCAAGCTCAGTCATAAATCACAAACCAATAATTTCAGCACCATATAGTCCAAAAAACAAATATTAATAACGAATAAAAAAGAAAAAGAAAGAGAAGTAACAAGAAATTAGATACGACGAAATTAGATACCATTAAACTTGACTGTGTTAGATTCCAAACTGTTACGCAGACTCTAAGTCGAGTAATGGCTTCGTTTCAACCGTCGGACGTCTCTGCTGTTATCGAGTAGACTAATTGCAAAGTAGTTTACATGATTCTCAAGCCTCCGCAGGTATTTGACACAATCTTACGAACCGACGGGAGCCCCAGATAATCGTGAATCTCATCATTCCGCGTGAACCACGAAGCTTCGGCAATTACCCTCGCTACTTTGTTCTGAAATCGTTGAATAATTTCCACATTACTAGTACTAGCCGTTCCCTACAATTCCACACCGTACGTCCAGATTGGGCGCAGGATAGTCTTGTAAATTAAGATCTTGTTTGACAACGTAAGGCCTGAGTTCCTCCGTAGCAGCCAATGAAGTTCCTTGTACCTTGTGTTAAGCTGTTTCCTCTTCATCCTCACGTGACACTTCCAGGTCAAACGCCGATTCAGGTGAAGTACCAGATACCGCACAGTCTCCGTTTGCGGGATCAATACACCATCGAAGTACACACCGGGACAGTCACCTCTCCGCATGGCAAATGTGACGGCCTCAACTTAGCCTGATTAACCCTTAATCCTCCACTTTTTCTGCCACACGCACACACGATCTAGCGCCATTTGTAGGATCTGCGAGGCTAGGCCAGGGTTTTCGTTAACGGCCAGGATAGCAGTGTCATCAGCAAACGTGGCGATGATGAAATCACCCAGGACCGGAATGTCCGCAGCGAATATGGAATACAACACAGGGCCCAGCACAGAGCCTGAGGGACACCCGATCCAATCTCAAAGAACCTTGAAAACTCGACATCTCACCTGAGCAAAACGCCCCTCTAGATAATTCGGCAAGACTAGGAAGTAGGGTTGAGGAAGTTGTAGCTTTAACTTGTCTAGTAAGCCAGGTACCATACCTTATCAAAGGCCTGTTGGATGTCTAAGAACGCCGCCGAACAGAATTTCTGCTCCTCCAGACACCCACTGATGACTCTGATGACTCTATGGGATTGTTCGATCGTGGAATGGCCACACCTGAACCCAAACTGATGGTCCAGAATTATCCCCTTACTCTCCAACACTGGCCTAAGCCTGTGCAGTAGTAGAATTTAGATAAGACCGGTAACAGGCTGATTGGTCTGTAAGAAGAAACTTCCTGTTCAGGCTTCCCTGGCTTCAAAATCATCGCCACCTGCGACACCTTCCATTCCGCTGGGAAGTAAGACGTCCGCAAAACAGCGTTAAACAAATTCCTGATGTACTCGATGCCTTTAAGGGGTAGCATGACAAGCATTTTGTGCGTCACTAACTCAAAGCCTGGGGCCTTCCTTAATCGTCTTCCTTGGTTGACTAATTTCACTATCTCCCTTGCAGAGATCGGTTTAATCGGGAAGCTGATTGGCATTGGGCTCTCAAGGAAGTCGTTAACATCCACAACACCGGGGCCATCAGCATCGTGGGGTCGGAACGTTACCTCTAGGTGTGAAGCAAACAGATCGGCCTTTTCTCTGTCAGTCCTCGCCCACGATCCAGTACGCCTCTGTAAGGCGGGGAGCGTTCCTGATGATCGTTGAAGTCCTTTTGTAGCCTTTTATAAGGAGCATTCAATCATCAGCATTCAAATTCCCAAATCTTTCTAATTCAGATCTAGTAAAGATTTGAATTAAAAAAAGATCATTGAAAAGTAAGATTAAAATCTGTCTTCAAAATGCTCATTAAAATGTAAAATAATAATAATAATTCTTCATATTTCTACTTTTAAAATCGGCGCCAATTAACAAATATATAAAAAACTATCGTAAACTTACTATACTCATTACCATTAACATAGGTGGGTTACGCGCGCCGCATACAGTCCCCGCCGTAGGAATTTAGTTCATATACGAGTACATATATGCTCTCTCACACACAGGCTGTGTAAAACAGTAGCGTTTGCTCACTGTTTATAAGAGCAGTGTTTTGCTAAGCGAGTAATTTCTATACAGTCATAGCGTACACATACATTGCACAATGAAAGCACGGCACTGTTTTTGGGGTAACTTGTACACTTGTAACTTGTCACGCGGAGTAGGAGAGTTGAGTCATAGTGGGAATGACAAGGTAAATAGATGCTACCGACAGGCGGTGGGGAAAACCGCCAATATAAATGGTAATGAGTATAATCCCTAATCTGGCATCAAGCTCAGTAGGAAAAAATTTAATTGTTTTTTTATTACTTATTCTGAAATTAATTTTATTTTTTTAATTTGTTTTATTTAAGATATTCTAATTAAAGCAGAAAATTAAACTATGAGGAGTGATATTTGTCTAAATTAATATATAAGAGATGCAGTGAAATAACGTTAAACTTTCATTTGTCGTCCAGAATGCGGGAGCAAACAATCTGGGTAAAAATATTGAAACAAATGACGATATTGTTTCCTGATGAGTTACGGCGCTAACAAAAGAGAGATAATTTTTATATTATCGGGGAGATGAAAAGCAATATTTTAGACAGCGATCAGAGTAGAAACTAACCAGTTCACCACATATAAATGGCCTCCGAAATTTATAATATAATTATATAATAAATTGAAATATAATTTTATTAAATTAAATTATAAATATAATTAATATAATTCATAATAAGGGGTGGTTTGGAATTTGAATTAATTTTGTCAATTCTTGTATGAATTGAAGCAATTCATCAGTTCTCTGAAAGGTTTCAGATTTTATAATCATTCCATCCATATATTAAACTCAATTATTCTCTACTAATTTTCTTGTAGTTTCGGATAAATATTTTGATTGTCTGACGTGTGATTGATGATATATACGACGTGATTTCAGATCATATAACAATTCGATACTAAGTAATTCAACCATATGAACGACCGTACTTTTCACGCACGGACTTATAACGAGTTCTCGTCAGAAAAAAGACTGGAAACTAAGACTGGAAAACTGGATACTACAGGGTTGCCGTTGACTAGTACCTTGTTTACGATAATCAGTAAACTGATATTAGCCATTCCAGGAGAAATGAGAAAAGCTGTTTACGTCTATGATCTGGCAATCGTATATACCAGTTACAATACAGTTTAGGTGAAGTATAAATTGCAACGAGAGATGAATGGCCTTAACGAAGTTGCAAGGAACAATGGTTTCAAATTTTCAGAAGAGAAAACGTGGTGTGTACACTTCTGTAAGATGAGAATTCTTCACCGTAGTCCTGTTTTGACCATCGATGATCACCCAATACAGCCTTCTATTGTATTGAATGACAATAAAATAGGACTTGAATGTTAGATGCAGAAAGCCCTAAACACTATTAATTGGTGCTCAGATAAGGGAATAATTATTACTGCGGCTGTATAAAACATTGGTTCAATCGAAGCTGATTGAAATGCATTTTATATTCATCCGCTAGAAAATCACATCTACAAAAGTTTGACGTAATATATACAACGGAATCAGATGTGCCTCATGCGCTTTCCGTTCAAGCCCGGTGACTAGTATAATGTTTGAAGCCGGCATAGTGTCACTACAGTATAGACGAGAAATCTTAGTATTAAGATTTCCCTTTTTTTAATGTCCTTTCCTACCGATATAAACTATACAATTTTAATAATAATTCTTTGGCTGCTTTATATGAATACCGTGCTACCTATTTCAGACCAGCCGGCGATATCGTGAGTTAGTAACAAAACACGAAATTGCTTTGCCGATAATCATTAATAACAATGAGGGATATAAGAAAATTTTTCATAGATGGTTCTAAAACTGAAATAGTGTTGGATGACCTATATATATATATATATATATATATATATAAATGGAAAAGCTCATTCGTGAAAAATGCCAGATGTGGCAAGTGTTTACACGGCAGAGCTCATTGCTATACAGCAAGCTCTTCACTACACAGAAATTTCTTATATATTTTGACGTTTTAAGAGCATTAACTGCTATTCGAAATAAGAACACTGAGGATGTCCTTATAGCAAATATCCTGTCCATTATACACGTATTAAACTGAATGAGACAGGGATAGGTATTTGTATGGATTCCAGGACATGCTTGTATCTCTGAAAATGAAAGTGCAGACGAAGCTGTTAGAACGGCAATATTTTGTGAGAACATGGAAGTGATTCATATTCGAGTAACAGAGGTTAAAAATTATTTTAATGACTATCAGAACTACGTAGAATAATGGAAGGGTAAAATTAAACATGAAATTGAATGAAATTAAAATTACTATAATAAACTGAAGAGCGACGCGAAGCTGAGTTGCTGAGATCAAATGGCGTTGACCAGATTCGGAATCGGTCATACGCGAGTAACAAATTCATATTTTTTGTAATTTAATCAGAGAAAACAGACCAATGTATGTGACAAACCGCTTACTACTGTTAAGCATCTACTGAAAGAATGTACAATATATGTAAACCTCAGAAACAGACACGGATTAACAAATAATTTCGCTGCTGAATTCGAAAATAGCAAAGAAGAAATAGTAGTTGCTTATCTACATGCCAGCTAATTACTAGCCCCCATGTTTGTAGTAAGCCTTGACGAAAGTCAGTGTAAGTTGATTGAGAATTCTGGTGAGGGGCTTTTGCACCTGATTATTGGGTACTCATAGTTTACATGGTGTTGTCTAAACGTTTTTGTGTATTTTATTTGAAAGAATGTTTAACCTTTGTGTTTTATGTAAATATCAGGGCCCTTTAAATATGTGTTATGTTTCTGTTTTATTTAAATATCTTGATGTTAAGGATATGTTTGTGTTTTAAAAAAATGTAAGGGCACTAAACACCTTTACATTTGACGATCCTACTGGTGATTTTATTCTCTTTTTAGAGACTACGAAGAGGGCTAATGGCCTTAGACGTCGAAGTCCATGTAATTCAACAAAAATTAAAAAAAAAATTAAGTAATTAACAATAAGAAAAAAAATTAAAAATAACTCCCGCTCTTCAGTGGAGACCATAATCGTTGTAAATTTTTCTGCTTACTAGAAAGACCAGCTCAAATTACAGAAAGAAAATTGCTACGTCTGTATCAGAGGAACACTCTCAAAAAAAAAAAAATAAAGAAAAAAGAAAATAATAGCAATAATTAATGGAACAATTTTGCCTCTTGAGAATCTCCTTTTTTAAAAAATAAAAATTTTTGAAAAATACAGCATACCTTTAAGATTATCAACATAGAAAATAATATAATATAATATATCTAAAACTGATAATTAGGTGTTTTGATGAAATTAGAAAACAAAAACAAAAGTAAAATGGATAAAAAGAAGTTCGTGAAAAATTCCTTTAAGAAGAACTAAGTCGATGGGTAATGTTACAAGCCAGTCACAGTTAGTTTAATTTTTTACCATGGTTAGAAGGGTAAAAGTTGCTGGTGTAGAGAAATAAAACTTAAGCCCAGACAAAAATAAGAATACATAAAGAAATTAATTGAAGTTCTAGAGTACAGAGAATCAAGTTACTACTGAAAAAATAAGAGCGGAATAAAACGTTATATAAAACAATATCAAACCGGTCAAACGATCAATAACAAAAAAAAAAATTCGGATAATATATACGTATTAGAGTATAATAATGTTTTATTACAAAAATTAGGGATAAATAATTTTGAAATGAAAGGGCGTCTGGATATTAAATTATTAAAAATAAAACAGAGATTGAATAAGTTAAAGTAAATAAGATCTAGATAATTAAAGGTATGTAGGATTTAAGGAGTAGTATTTAAGGAAAGATGAGTGTAGAATAAATAAAAATGAAATAAATAAAATAGATGACTGGGAGTTTAAACGGTTGATGAAAAGGTTTTAGTTAAAAGTTAAGATAAATCTATGTTGAACGAGCTATTCATATACTTTATATCAAATAAGTCTCAACAAAACAAACGGGCAGATAACAGTTTTGCTATTGGCTAAAGTTCTATGCTATTACTTGTTATTTTTGCTGATTTTTTAGAAAGGAATTTGGTTTTTAGTTTTCATTTTATATATATATATATATAAATATACACACATGGAGAAAGAAATTGATAAAGAGAGGGCGCGAGAGGTAGAGAAAACGAGAGAAAGGAGAAGGGATACACACACCAAACTAAAAGATAAACATAGAATTTATGTAAAAAAAAGCGAAAGTATTATTAAAAAAATTTTTATATTTTTAAACTATTTTAACATTGCAGAAATACTTTAACCGATGTATTTTTTTTTTAGAACTGATAATGGTTAAGGTTACTTAACCTGGTTTCACTCATGTATCTCAGCAAATTATCAAATCTCAAATTCTTAAAAATAAAAATTAATCTATTTCTAAATTAAATTTTTAATTGCTTTTTATATTAATAATTTCACTTTACGTTCTAAAGTAAAAAAAAAATTACAGTACACGAGTAATATGTAAAAAAAAAATTGCTTAAAAACAAGTGCACCATTAGACGAAATAAAAAAAAAAATTCTGTCAGAATTAGTAAATTGTATTTTTATGAATTTCATTTTTTTATGTTTTCTTAAAATATTTCTTGAATGAGAATATTTAAAAAAAAACCATTCTCTTTTATACCAAGAGTTCAACTGCAAGGTAAGATGGGTTCATAAAACTCGTATTTATAGCCCTTAGTACAAAAAAAGTAATGTGATATCACGCTCAAGTACTTATAAATTTTCCATTTAAAGAAGGTATAAACATTACAATAAATATATTTAATTTGTTAACGTGCAGATTTGAACTATTCCCATCTGAACTCAAGCAAACAATGTTCTCTGCGTACACTGACTAACCTCTCCAACTGTTTGAATGCCATCAACACCAGTTGCAGCTGTAGGCCTAAAAGATTTTATAGCCTTTAATATCTCCTCTTTTGAAACAAAAGGCGCATTAATAATTCCGTATTATAAGTTCCAATACAGACAACAGCATACATAGGATTTCATCTGAAATACAGAATAAGAATAAGATCTAAATTTCTCGGATAACTCATCTGCGTCAGTAATTAACCTACTGCCCTTTTTTTATTGCCCTTACACCACTGTTTTCGTTTGAGATTATTTAACGTATCTGAACAAGTTTTGTAGGCTTCACTTAAGATTAGCCTTTTAAAGAAAGATAAAAATCTTTCTTTAAAAGTTTTTTGGCTTGTTTACGAAACTCTGAAACTCTATGATAGTGAATATCAAGCTCTTAGTTGAAGACCGACTGCAACCAGGGAACTGCCACCAAGTTTCTGTTCTGAAATATCGACTTGATAAGCTCTGTACCCCACAAAGTAATTAGAAGGTACAGAACTATCGTTCAAGGAAGATTCAGTGACAGGAATGTTGTCAAAAGCCCTATTCTTTACCGATGCAACAAATTAATCTGACAGTGTGAAGTCTTCTTACGTTCTGAATTATTATGCGGAGGGATTTATAAGTCATTAATTAATCCAGAAATCTCCACCTCCTCACGTTTCTTAGCTTTACTTGCAGCACAAAACACCTGGTTAGGTTAAAACGAGCCCAACATCGAAGGATCAAAACGAATCAGAAAATTTATCAATCTAATTTATCCTCCTCTATATGGAATGAGCTGTAATCTGGACTATTAACAAATAGTTCATTTCGAACACTTGATACCTTTAATTGAAGTAACAATAATCTTTTCAACGTCATTATCAGTAGGGTTAACCTAATGGTAAATAAGGTTTTTATTTTATGCTTTATCAATTTTAGATTTTTTCACAACTTCCATCCTTATACCACCAATTAAACCTACCACCCTTACAAACAGCCTTTTTTTTTTTATTAATTTTCCTTTTTTTCCGAGCCTTACTATGTGATTTAATTTCTCATCCACTTCCACACCATCATTCCCCTCCTTCCAGCTATAATTAATAGATGAAACCAATATACTCCCTCAGACTCATTGACATATTCTGTCTTTTGTTCAATCCATCGACACTTCGGTCAATTATGATACCTTTCTTATTAATCAAATTTCTACTATTTTTAAACGATTTTCTTAATAATGTCCTAATCGTCATTTGATAGTAGTTTAAATTGTCATTATTCGTTTTTGTTCCCAGAGAATCATTACGCCGGCTAGTTATAGTACGTTAACAATGTCTGATAATCTATTTAAGCATTTTAACCAGATACGTTGTCAAGAAATAAAGATTATGTAATTTTGCATTACAGACTTCTTTGAACAAAATTCAACATCTAGATCCTTTGTCTGAATGTTTCCGGCAAAGGCCAAGACTTAGCAAAATTATTCTTAAACAAAAAAAATGATGAGCGGAAGCAAGTTCACAGGTGTACTTACATTACATTATTACTTAAGGAGCCCTAATAACCCAACAACCAACTGCATTAATATCATCCTTGGGTAACTTGGAAAAATTAATATAGATATCTATATTTCTCACCATCAGTATAAAAATCAGATTCAATCAGTTCACGAAAAGCACAAGAAGAGAGATAGTCCGTTTTTACTTCTCAACAAAGTTCTTGTCACACGCATCAAATCCTTTGTGGGATCTCGGCTCCCAAGTTTTGTCAGCAAACACTAGACCTACATTAAAAATTCATACTTTGAGTAGTCATCTAATAAAAAACAAAAATCATGCAAAGTATCCTTTGAATAAATAAATAACAGTAACAATATTAACAATATATATATATATATATATTTTTTATTGAAAGGAGTGGGAGGGGGTGGAAATATATTTTCTACAATGTGCCAGGCTCCCACTGGTGATGTTATCAAACCGCCATTAGAAGACTACCGGTTAAAACCACCTCCCTTTCTATCAGGACTCGACCCGGAACCGTTTTAAACGTTATTTCAGGCCTAGTCCTCCTATCCTAACATGAGAAGGCCGCTCCTAGTTTTCACCTGGCTCAGAACTATCCAGGTCGCCCTTCTGGTCCTGACAATGCCACCCGACGAATCCGGTCACACTCTACCAGCTGTTCAGATCCCGGGACATCATCGCGACAACACTGTGGGAGCTCAGTGCTCCGAGATCAGTCTATAGTGTCCCTCCTCGATCTGCCACCTACCGAGCACATTTGAAAAAGATGTGCTCGGCGTCGTCCCGTATATCAGGGAAATAGCGGTAGTCGGGGAACGGCGCTTTCCCTATGGTATGGAGATAAGCGCAGAAATACCCTTAACCAGTTAAAAACCGGGATACATAGTACTGCACGTCCCTATACCACCGCTCGGTCCACGGTCTGATCAGGGATGCCGCCTCTTCTGCATCTCCAGCCTCACCAAGCCGTCGTAGACAGCGTTACAAAGGTCGGTTCCAAGAATCGACCCCTGCGCCGCTACCCATGTGATCGCCATCCTACGTCAGCCTGCCGTGTTCTCGTAGATATGCGTCCACCATTCTTAGGAGGAATCGAGGTAGATGGAACTAATGCTTCAAAACCGGAAGCATATCGCTCCACCGTGCAAAGTTGAACCCGTTTTTCACGTCCAACATAACGAGAAGGACCATACGGCGCGAAAAGTGATTGCGGTACTCTGGTCACCATAGGCTTCAACCACCTTTCAAACAGCATCAGGGTTAACCGACCCTGTCGAAAACCGTACTTATTGGGCAACAGACCTATCACATCATCGCTAAGAGTTTTTCCCTTAAGAGCTTCTCCAGTACCTTCCCATCCGTGTCAAGCATACACAATGGGTGGTAACTCCGGGTCTCCTTTGCCCTTGGGGATCAGCACAAAACACACGGTCTTTCATCTGGCGCTGAAGGCCCCAACTTTCAGACATCCATTGTACATTACATGTCTAAAATCAGATGGGGCCTACAGCGCTCCATCAGCTTGAGGACTTCGCACAGTATGACATCATGACCAGGGGCTTTTCTGACCTTCAGAAAACGTAGGACTCCTTCCAGCTCTTCTATCGAGAAGAGCAGGAAGTCACCCACGTCGCCGAAGTCATGCTCGGCACTATTCGAATGGACCGGGAACTGCTCTAGCCTCGTCTAGTGGTGCTGGTGATCGCGATTATTATCTTGTTATCTAGTCTCCAAGGTCTGCGTCCATGGTCTCCAACAGTCCTCACCAGCAGCGTGCCTTGCTCACGTTGATGGCCCGACGGAGCCGCTTCTTCGCCGTCTTTTGTTCAGCTGATCTGGCGTTCGCATTCATGCGATTCCTTGCACGTTGCGCTGCTGATTCTCAGCCGGACACTCTCAGCGCAACCAATCTCCGGTGTCCACCACTACACAGTCCTTCCGGTGCCTCGGCTTCCTGTAGAGAATGAAGGCGTCGCATGCAGAAGCGATCAGCCGATCAGCCGCCTGGTCAAAGCAACCACGGCTTCAGCGCTGCGCCCCCCCCCCACGGCTGTGATGTTCCCAGGGGCTACCGCCCAGGTATCCCCTGAGGAGCTCCTCAGGCCTGAGGAGCCTGAGATCTCCTCAGGGGCTACCGCCCTTGAGGAGATCTTTTCTATGAATCTCTTTTCATCGATTTTATTGATATTGTATTTTTTCACCAGCCATGGGAAGATAATAGTAATAATAATACGCAGAGAGTAGGTAATATTTTTTGACATGAAAATTATATTATAAAATATACTGTTAATGGCTAAACATACATTTCTACGGACAGAAAAAAAATCACAGGTTTCTGTGTTTGTACTTTTAATTATTATTAAAAGTTAGTAAATAATTACTTTTAAAAAAGTTCTTTCTCCTAAAAATAACTTAAAAAAACGTGAATGATTTCTTGTCGGTTTACATTTCTTTGATTTCTAAAACCGGAATCCGTATGAAATTAAACCTAATTGATTAATATGTACTTTATTTTAAGCGTTATGTAAACATGCAATAATTAAGTAGCCCGCTGAAAAATTTTCTGACGTCAGTATTTTTTTACTTTTCATTTTTATCATAGAAAGTTTATAGACTCATCTTCTTAAAATTTACACAACATGACGTTTAATTGAGTAGAATTATTTTAATATCAAATTAGAATAATGATGACTATCTGGGAAATATATTAGTGTTCGTAATTCCAGAAAAAAAAATAAAGTAAAGAAAAATCACAAAATAGAATTAAACATTCTTTTTTTCTTAAATACGAGCTTATTTTAACTCAGAGTTATTTATTCCTTTCTAACATACTTAATATAAACTTTTTTTTTAACAAAAAAAAAAAAAAAAAAAAAAAACAAAATCAAATCGTACTGTTTTGCTTTGAAGCGCCTTAGTAAAATGCTAAACTTGACATCATTATTAAATATTTATTACGCTTACGTGTATTTTTGTATGAAGTACAACATCGTTTCTCGGGTTTCCCTTAAAAAAGTCACGCGTTTTCAAGATATGAAAATGGGTTGTCAGATCATGAATGGCGCCTATAAATATGAATCGTAGAAATATTTTTAGAAAATTAAAATTTCTTTCCTAAAAAGGCTTGTCAGTTATTCATAAAAAAAATAAGAATACTCATCTCCATCAATATTAAACCAGACAGCAGAACTTTTTTTTTTGTAACTCAACACAATACTTCGAATTAGAAAAAGATCCTTATTATTCTTCCGTTGCCATTTTTAATAAATTACTGAACATTTTAATAATTTTGCTGCCTATTTATTAATTAAAAAAAAACACAATTAAGAGATTTTATTTTACAAAAGTATTATTTATTTTTAGATAATATTAATTTTTTAAAAATCTGAATTTTCTTTATCCCGTTCACGTGTACAAAAATTTAAACTCAAATTAATTTTCACTAAAATTTTCTGAATTGTGATTTATTTTAAAGTTTTTTTTCATTTCGTATCCTACTATGTATTTACTTATTATTTTATGTTTTGTATTTTAAATAATAAATATGATATTTTTTTATTTATTTTTTCTATTCCTAATGTTATATTGCAATCTGTTCAACATAAGAACAATAATCAAACCCATATCATCCCCTCATTAAGATGAGGATGATATGTATAAACCCAGGCCGACCATTCCTGAGATGTTGGTTAAGTAAATCCCAATCACAAAATTACATCTGTATCCACTGTGTAGTATTCAAATCAATATAAAAATAAGTTACCTTTACTAGGATTTGAACTTAGAACCTTTAACTTGGAAAACCCGCTCTGAAATAAGTGATTTGTGACGAGTTTACCACTAGACAAACCCGATCGATTATTTCATAATTAATTATGGGTTTTGTGATTCTGCTCTGATTAAGGTTTATGATGATTTATCATAATCCACCCAGAAAAATAATGGGGTAGTTTCCGTTTTTATTCATAGAATATCATACTTACCCATTCCTGACATGATCTCTATAATGCAATATTATGCACCGATTCTTCCACGAAGGCGATCGCCGCCCCATACCCGCGATCGCGAATAGGTATCATCAAAAATTGTAAGTTCCCTAATTCCCTTTCCTTTCAAGAAAGAAGAAGAGGGAACGAGCCCAGCAGCCATCAGCCCATCAGTCACCAGCCCAGCAGCCACCTGCCCAGCGGGCACTGACTGAACAGAAGAACGAAGAAACCTGCAGTTTTCCCCGTTCAGTCCTTCGGAGCCACGGAAATTTTAAGGTTAATGGCATATAACTTCGGTTACTGCCAATTCTCGGAAAGTGCAGGCCAAAGAAGAACGAAGAGGTCATCGGAAGGAGAAGAAGAAGAAGATAGAAGACCGCCTATGCGATCCAACGTCCCAGACGGAAGTCCGAGAAAGAGCCCAGCAGAGATGCGTCCTGAAGGGCAGCCAACAAAAAAATGGTGAAGAGCTTCTACTCAAACTTTCCCTTAAAACTTACAATTAAATTAGTTTAAATCAGCAATTGCGACTCCTCCGGAGAAGGGGGCGCATTGCTCCCTCCATATAGTTAGTGCCCCGTTGTGGCGTATTCCTGCTAGCCTATGTAGCGTTAGCACCGAAAGGACTTCAGTGGACGGTCTGAAGGGGAATTACGTCGGGAGGACAGGTTTTCAAAAGCCTAGCCTTCCGCGGTCGGCCCATGAAATGGGTTCGAAATCGCTGGTTTAACAACGGATTGGAATGCAATTAAATCCGTCCTTAAAATCAAAATATAAAATAAAGACAAAAATTGAAAAATTAGACCCGTCATATAAAGTAAATCTTTAAAAACACGCCCGATAGAATCACCCAGCAGCAAGGGACACTGTCCAGGCTCTGCAATCCGAAGGGAGAATTTGCAAACTCCCGCCAACTTTGCATTCCATTCCATTCCTATACACCGATTGGAAAAGAAGATTTATTTATTTTATGTCGACATAACATTGTCAATTCATAGCTGCATTTGTAATAAAATAAAATAACATCCAGATGGTGTAAGATATTAATTTAAAATACCTCTCAGTTTCTAATGCGAAAACTTATTTATCAACGTTTATTTATTCAGGGATAATCTAACATTTTGTTTGTTTTGCCCAAAGTAATCACAAGAACTAATATTCCGATTTTACCTATTTTTTCTCCGTTAAACAGCTTACTTATCCTTGAATAACACAAGGAAAATAGTAAGCACATCATCGAACTATCATTCACTAACTTGTCGATCTTTATGATAATATAATTAGTTATGCGTAAATAGTTAAAAATTCTTTTTTTTCTCTCGATAAAACCGTTTATTATACTCGTAGATGCACCAAATTCATTTCATTCCTCAGGGGATAGAAGAGGATCATCGTTAGGTTTTAAGAGAACAAATTACAACCTCTCGAACCTGGAGTTGCAAAAAAACCATAAAATTGACAAGTATAAAAACCGAAATATTGTTTTCGTAATCATATTTTCCAAAATTTGTTCTCTTCAGCGACAAGTATAACACTTAATAATACGAAAAAAATTTAGATTCCTTAATCTTGGTCGGCCAATCCTGTAACCCCTTTCTATTAATACAAATTGGAAAATTCCTTCTTTTGATCCATTCCTTTTACAAGTGTTCTTTTTAATTGCCAAGGAAAAACTTAAGTTAGTCGTTAATTAATTAATAAGAAAATCTTCAAAAATCGTTTATAAAATTTTTAATTATTATCTAAAACTAAATGTCCATTTTGATTTTTAAACAATTATTAGTAGGAACTGAAAAATTTTATTTTTTTATATACAAGAGAAGATTTTATGTACAGAGTAATAAGTAAATAAAAAAAGAAGATATAATACTAATAAAATTAAATATTGAAAAAACATATTGTGAAGTACTGTAAAACAATTATTTAAATAAGAGTAAAAAATACAAACAACTGTTATAATTTTATACAACAAATGATATATAAATCATCCAAGTTTTGATTTTGAAAAATGAAGACTACGGTTTTCTATTGGCTTCGTCATTTTAGATGATATTCTAAACTACTCAACCCTCCAATTCAAACTATCTTCCATAACCTCCGTAACCAGATACTCACGTTTTATGTATGTCGGATATGATAAAATGTATCTCAAGAAAAATATGGATAGCATAAACCTTAACCTGATTAAAGAGAAATACTCTTCTATTAAACAAATTTAAGGGAAGGGATAACCCTCTTAATAAATGTTCATATGATTAAAAAATTTCACGAAAGAATTTTTGTAAATTTAAAATTCACACAGGCTA
Source organism: Lycorma delicatula (assembly GCF_047948215.1). Classification (NCBI taxonomy): domain Eukaryota; kingdom Metazoa; phylum Arthropoda; class Insecta; order Hemiptera; family Fulgoridae; genus Lycorma; species Lycorma delicatula. The sequence goes on along the minus strand of NC_134460.1, from coordinate 79,850,588 downwards.
TTAAATATCAGAACCCTATCGTTCAACAATAAAATTTCTGCATCATTATTGATAAAGGTTTTTTTATTCCTGTGAATTTAATTTAGTTAATTGCTACGTAACATTTTTTCTAAAGTATCATTCAAATATTTAATTGAATGAATAAACTGTGGCATTTGTGGATTACTATAATATAAGTAACAATTCATAAAGAAGAAAGAAGCTATTTCTTATAAATAAATTTACCTACATGTGAATACCATATTACACACAAAAAATAATTTTTCCCTTTATTGCTCTTTTTTCTCTCCTATGTTCAGAAGAACTTAGGTAAAGATCTCTACTTTATTAGAATGTATTATACGAAAAAATTAGGTTAGAAATGTAGTTAAAAAAACTTTTTTAATTTTTAAAGTACATTTTTAATTTAAATTTTCATATATAATACACCCTTCTAATGAAAAATATATCTTGGGGTAAATGCTAAAAGTTGATGAAAAAAAAATAAAACAGTAAGAGAAAAAATTAATCTTTAAAAACAATTATACTGAACCGTTTAAAATTCAAATTACTCGATTTATTAAAATTAAATTATTACATCGGAATAAATTTTATTTAATAAAAAATAAATAATTAATATTCTCATTATCTTTAATAATTATGTTAAAATTTAAACTATCTTTACGCCACGACAAGTTAAAAATTGTTGATTAATTATCCATGGAAATTAAACTACAAATTTATAAGTAGTGGAATAAAATATGTTAAAAGGAGATATAATAAATTAATCGGTTTAGACTAAGTTAAAAAAATAGAAAAAAATATATATAATAATTAAATGGATTCCGAGATTTGATCGATCACATAACAAAAATTCTTAAGTAGAAACACGAAAATTAAATTAATATCTAAGCTAGCAAAAAAAGTGAATACTTGGTGATGTAAAAATGGGGAAGAGGAGAGGACAAGAGGAAAATACAAAGAAAAAAAGGGCGAAAGAGAGAGAGAGAGAGAGAAATGTGATCGGCTAATTGATCACTTATATTTCAAATAAGTGAGAAGATAATGTATTTTCCTACTAAGTTATTAAACTGAAAGAGAATTTATTAACGTAAAAGCATCTTATTTATATATTTATATAACTGATGCTTTATACTATCGATTAGAATTCTTTTAAAGATCCACTGTGTAAAAGCATTTAAGTTACAAATGAAACCCGTGGTATGATCTACTTTTTCCGATAGTAATGATAGTAATGTTATTTACAGAGTGTGTTTCTGCAGTGAATAGAAGGGGAGTTGCTTGTTGGATTGAATATCGCTTGCATTTCGATAGAAGTGATGCAAAAATATTATGAGTGTACTTGAGTTTAAAGTTCAAAACAAGTCACAACAACGTTTAGTTAATTTTATTCTGTATTTAATGTGGTTAATTTTTTACTACTTTAAGTAAAAAAGTATCTTACTGTGATGAGAACAAAAGACATATTTTCTGAGCCTTCTATTGCGTAGCTTGATTTTAATAGCGTGCAGTTAAAAAACTACTGCACCAATTGCAATGTAATTTACACATAAAGTAGCCCATTCAAATCTACAATTACAATCGTTTAAGAGATGTTATTCAATTCGTAAAACTATTTTATCTTCTTTCCTATTCAACAGAGAAAATGATCAAGGCTTTTTGTCTTCGTCTTTATCTTAAATTGATGAATGTGATATTTTATTATCGTGATCGCTAGACTGAATATTTTAGAGATTTTTTTATATATGGAGAAATAGATCCTTATTTTAGGTTAACTGCTAAGAGGAAAAAATCATGTTGAAATCGGTTCTTTCTCTCGATTGTCTACCTATAGATACGATGTTGCCGAACATATTGTATGTTACAGGTAGTAGATATCGGCTTGGATTTCTCATCTGTTTTCCTTTCTTTTACCGATTCATTTGTTTGAAAAATCTACATTTCCCGGATGGTAATTGATTAAAGGGTTATTTTTATAAAAGGAAATAAATGTGTTTTTTTTTTTTTAATAAAGAACCTCGAACGGTATTTATAATATAATAAAAAAATGCAACAACTAATGAAAAAAAAGGGGGAAAAAGAACACGTAGATGATTAAAAGTACTTTCTAAAAATGTACAAAAAAATTACTATTACCTGAAACTTGTAATGAAAGAGCTTTTTTCTGAAATTTAAGGGGTAATAAGTTAATAGAATGGTTTAATTGTGTAAAATATTGATCATCACAGGTATTATTATTTGTTAATGTCAAACAATCTAAGTCATGATGGTTCAGAAAATGAAATATTTTTTCATTTTCACATTAACAGACTTTTAAAAATTGAATATTTAGTACAATTAAACGAAAAACAAAACTTTCAAAAAGTTTTCGGGAGACTTATTTCAAAATCGGCTGAATAGTTTTTATTTTGTAAAACTTCAAACTTAATTCTGCGTCGTCTGTAGTCGATCAAAATGCAGGTAATATTCACAAAAGCAACTTCCTCCCTTTGTTAACTGCAGGAATAAACTCAATAACAATTATCATTGCTATCAGAAAAAGAACAAAAAACTATTCTTCACTGTAAACACAATGATTTCATTGTGTCATATGAGCCAAATGTGTAATGTTTACAAGTGTAAACATTACACATTCGGCTCACTGAAGAAGGAAACTGGAAACAACTTTTTGTCCTCACTTTTTTAAGTAAGACAATACTATTTGAGAATGTATATGCCATTTTTAACAAATTTAGATAAAGTATTCAACACAATTTCATCTTTCTTAGATCCATGATCACTCGAAATGGTGCGTGCAGCTCAGAAATCAGACGACGAATAACACTGGACAGGAAGGTAATGTTAAGCATGAACCGAATCTGGAAAAATAAATTACTAGTCTTGGCACTAAGTTTCAGCTAGTCCATGCCATCATCTTCCCCATAACAATCTATGGATGTGAAAGTTGGACCTTGAAGAGGGAAGATAGAAGAATACTTGATGCTTTTGAACTACGGTGATAGACAGAATGCTGCGAATACCGTGGACAGTCAAAATTACCAACAAAGCAATTTTAGAGCAGGTCAAACCAGCCATGTCCCTTGAAGTCAAAATACTTCATACATGTAATGCGGTTAAAATTATTAGAAAACTCAATGATATTTAGTACGGTCAGCGGCAAAAGAAGATATTCTCCGGTGAATGTCGACACATACCAAATACGTCGGTGAAAGGCCCAAATATTTGCTTATTCGGACCTTCGTCGGTACCTATCGACAAAAACAGGTAAGCTCTTGTGGGGGTCGAAACGATAAATAAAAATTTAAAAAAATCACCCAGAAAAAATCTGTAAGGTAAATCGATTACGAAAAAACCTCGTAAAAAAGGAAGTTTAAGCCAAATATAACTTACGCTCGATTCTCTCCCTAACCTAGTCTAATTAATCAAATATACAAATTACATATGTTATTCTCCAACATTGGAAGCGATTATTCAAATCGGTTAAGAAAAATGAATATAATAATAATAATAAAGTCAGTTGTATTTTCTTCTCGATGCTGCCTATTAAACGGTCTAGTGAACGATACAATCGACGGGTAGTAAAAATGTTACCGTTCGGCTTTTCAACAAATTTCACTTTATTATGAAAAAAATCTTCCTTAGAAATCATACACAGTACTGTAATAGATGTTGACTAGTAGAATAGCATAGAAAACTTACACCTGTTCTTCTTCTGACCGAGATTGTTGCTACAGAATAGAATTAATACGTCAACTGGGGTTCTAAATTTCATTTAACAATTTACTTACACAAAAAGAATGTTCAATGACACATTCTCTTCCATCATTTCGTTCCACAGATAATAATAACTGTGACCGTTTCGGTTTTAATATTACTGAATGGTAGTAATAATATTTGTGAGAGTAGTACAAAGGGTATTTTCAGAATGTGCAATGGATAAAGACTTCCTGGTAGTCAAAAACAGCTATTATAATATTAAAGTTTCCTTTACTGCTTCATTTATATAATTTTTGTACATTTTATGTGATTTTTTTTGTTAAGTACTAAGTACGTGTTTTTACCATGAATCATGAAACATTCCGATTTAATTTTTTCGGTGAGAGCACTAATTTTTTTCAGCTTACGGAAGGCGAGGTTGAAGATTCTAAAATGTTTTTTTGAAGATATTTTATGACGTATTATTCTTACCTTCCTTCTACATAACATTTTTATAACCTTTATAAATTATGACCGACTTCAAATTCGACGGAAGTTAACGACATGTTATATTGTCTCCTCAATAATGCATGAGTACGACTGACAAATTGGATACGAATTTTTCAACTTTCTTAACAATTTCAACCTGACTTTGATTTATACTACTGCTTTTCCCGTTCTATTTATTTTTGTAGTGTTCAATTCAGTTGTGTGGTATTAATTATAAAATAATCTTTTCTTAGTTATGCAAAATATTACAAGGAATAAAATATCTGCAAAGGAGCAAATTAATTTTCAGTATACATTCTATACTCACAAGTTTTCACTGATTTTCACTTGACTATTTTCACTGATTTTGTTTGTAAATTTTCTTTTCCTAATTACGGTAACTTTTATGACCTGTTACCACATCCAGATCCGCACCCGAGAAATTAACTGAGAACTAAAACATTTTTTCCAATCTCTTTATCAATATTTCTACGACCCAAATAAAATTTATTACATATTTTTACTTTAAGACACTTGCCTGGAACTACATAACCGTTCGCTCTCTGATAATGTTACCCGGCTTTCTTTCTTTTCTTCTCTCCACGCGATTATTGAAACTTGGAAGATCTCCAATGACCTCTTCGACATTAGATTTAAGTTTAATATTAGAATTGTATTTTCTGAATTAGTATTTTTCATTCTTGTTTTCTTATCTTCAGATTTTTAACTGGTAATTAAAATATTTTTGTTCTGTTACAATAATACCATTCTTGTTTTGAGCAACTTGCTTTTTTTTAATTGTAAATCATCACTTGCATTATTGGTCTCTTGAAAGAGAAAGATCTGAATTAGACTGTAAAGAATTAAATTGCACAGGGTTAATAGTCACATAATTTTATTTTCTCCATATCCTAATAACTAATGGTTCTGTTTCAACTCAAGATAAAATATTTTAAATCCGTACTTAATAAAAGTAGTCTGAACAATTTACAATTTCTTGTGATTAACAAAAACAAAAAAAGGTACGGCAATACTTTTCTTTTAATAGCAGCTATTTATCTCTAAGTACGAGTAATTAACAAATAATTTATACAAGTAAAAAAAACGTGGGAGTAATTTATAGATATACGAGTAATTTAAGTAAAAAAAATATAAGCGTTACGTGGCTCCGTTTTACATGCAGAGTTAAAAAAAAATAGTATAACACGGCAACAATTTTGTACAGCTTTTCATTTGCGAAATTATCCTGTTTTTTTTTTTTTTAAAGTTATTGGTTCCCTTTTTGCAATTTAGGGACGAAATGTATATTATTCTTTTAGCTCAAAACAAAAAATGATTTTCTAAGCGGTCTCTCCATATTATTAAATAAGTCTGCCGTTTTCATTTCGATGTTATCAATCCAAATTTAATAAATTTGATTCAATTTAACTACTAAAGTCCAGTCAATCTCATTTTTTTTTTAATTTTTGTTCATTTTTAAAAATAACTTTTTTTATTTATAATTTTTTTATCGTAAATTTTTCTTATGTAGTATTTTATTTTAATTTTGTAATTTGTTATTGATTCACTGTGAATTCACGAAAAGAAAAAGATGAAATAAATGTAAAAAAAATAATAATAATTATTGTATGCTTTAAACATACATACTGTATGTATACTTAGGAGACAATTTTGACTGTGTCTTACTCGAACATAGCCGTATTAGGTTAATGTGTACGGTAAATTCTACAGAATACGTTATTGTTATAAAATATAAGGACGAATAGGAACACAGAAATTTAAAATTCTTGAAATGAAATAATTTGTACAATTGTTGTAATTCAAAGAAAACAGTATAAAAAACACTAGTATACACATAAAAGCGCACGGACAAATAACATTTTTTTTAAAAACAGGATAATTTCGCAAATGAAAAGCTGTACAAAATCACTCACTCACACAAGCACGCACGCAAACAGAAACAAAAAATACCCATATATTTCATCAAATGATGCTTAATAAAAATAAAGTGGCCATTGAAGGTAATTCCAAGCGGTGCCGGAAAGGTAAAATTGACTTATTGTTTCTTTCTGAAACGGAAATTAGAATCCTGAGTGCCCTTCTGTTACGCAATTAAATAAAATAAAATAAAAGAGAGGAAATGATTTTTCTTTCACAATTTCAATTCTATAAGATTTGAAAATTTTTAAAACTTACAGTACTTTGTGAGATTAAACTCCATTTAAAAATTCAAACATAGTATTATTTATATTCGTTTAAATTAATTAAAATTTTAATATTTGTATTGTAATGTATATTTCACACATATACTTTACACTGATATTGTGAAACTTGTTTTGGGTTTTTTGTTTTTAAATTTTCTCCTCACAGCAAAAAATATTGTACATAATCCAAAGAATTCAGCAATATACTATTCTATCAGTTGCTCTACCATTTGGAATATTATTGTTTAGTAAAGGAAAATTATTATTTTATCGATTTTTCTAAATTTTTTTTTCAACTTTTACTCATAATAATTAAATTCTCTATTTCTTTATACTTACCGTTTATATTAAAAATTCTAATTAACAAACACAAAATAAGTTCATTTAATTATGAATATTACAATAAAAAGTATTACCATCTATTACATATTCACAGATAATGAAAAATTATGATTTTATCTTTGTCTCATTTTTTTTTTGGGTCTAAATGGACAACAGACTGTCGTTTTAAAGACGAGTATCTGTTATTAATAATAATTTTGAAATTATAAAATAATAAAGTTTGGAAAAGTTTTCGGGTTCTCTCTGTAAAGAGTCTGTAACTGTGTGTTTCTGTCTGACTGCTTAAGAGAAATCGTGTAATTATAGATTATAATAATGATATTATTTTTGTTATTACTGAATTATCGAATTAAAAATGTGACATTTTATTAATTTAATTTTCTGGAATATAAAAATATTTGTGAAAACTATTTTTGGGTTAAAAATAGGCGTTTTAAATAATTATCAATATATTAAACGACTTGTAATAAAATTATGTTTGAATCTTTTTTAAATAATTTAACTTTAAAAGGTTTGTGAAATAACGTTCTTGTTTATCACTTGTTAAAAGTAGTAGCTTCACGTTTGTCTTAGATCGATTGAATTTGTCGAAATCTTTTTTTAAAATATGTACTGGTTGTTTAAGGAAGTTTCTTACGTAGTTCACTGGCGTAATCTTCTCATTAAAATAATGAAAAATATTTATTCAAAGTGCTGCAGAAATAATGACCCATTTTAAATCGGGCCTTACGTTAGTCACAACTTCCTAGAGATTTGATCTTTATGCCATTGCGTAGTGCAGTTCAAATCATTTTCTGTCTGGCATATTACATGACCTTGACAGTAAGTATGGAGCGCTTGTCAAGTGATCATCGCGCCATAAAATATCCTTCGTGTGTTTGCAATTGAAATTTTTTCAAGAATGTCATAAAAATGCAGCGTTTGAAACATTTCCAAATCGGCCAGAATGGAGAAGTTCTGTCACGGTAGGTGACAGAAGTTGTCCATTCTGGCCGAAGTACGAGGTGAGTCAGGCAGTTCAGAACAACAGCATTTGTTTCTAACAAGAAACCACCCGGCAGGTTACGAACGGTTCGTATTTGAGACAACATTCAAAACAATAAGTTCTGCTTTAAAGCAAATTTCAACGGGATTAGTTCGTCGGCATCGCAAACCCTTAACGTATCGGACAAAAGTGTGCGACGAATGTTGTACCTGGATATTAAGTTCCATCCACACAAGATGCAAGTGGTGTAAGAATTACTGTCCAGAGATCTAAAGGCACGTCGAAATTTCTTTACACAATTTCTGGAGATGGTAAACATTTAACCCTATTTTTTCAACAATTTTATGATGTCTGACGAGGCCCATTTCCATTTATCTGGCTATGTAAACAAATAAAAGTTTAGTTATTGGCGTCTTGCAATCTTATCGACTTCAGAACGACCATTTCATAGCAAAAGTTACTGTGTAGGGTGGAGTTCTTCTCCACCCTACACAGTAATTTATTATTGGTCCCTATTTTTTTTACGGATAGCACCCGTTATAAACACTGATCTAAAAATGCTTTGTTAAAGAAAGATTTTGCCCAAATTTCTGCTCTAAACTTCAAATAAAACTCTAATAAATTCTGACATAAGTTATTGAGAAAAATTATGTACAGTCTTAATTGAAAAACTGAAACAAAAAACAATGAGATAATAAAACCCAAAAGATTGGAATCGAAAAATAAAACCTTTTTTAAAAAGCAACATTTTAAAAAGATTTGGTATAAATTTATCGTATTAAATTCCCGGTAATCAAATAAAATGTTAAGATAAAATTTTTAAAGAACTTAATTGTGAAAAATAGGTGTACAAATTTAACCGTAACTCTAAAATGAAGCTTTTAATTTTTATAATAATGAGAAAAACAAAGCGTTTAACTTAAATAAAAATAAGCTAGTCGGGAGAAAACAATTATGAAAGTATCCAGGTAAATACGAACTGCTTAAATTCTCTATTTGATGGAATTTTTTAATAATATAGAGATAATTAAAACAAATGATTAGTCTCTCCTTTAAAAAAAAAAGTAAAACTACTAGGTCAAAACATTCAGTATTGTAAATAAAAATTTATTAAGTTTATAATATTATAATATAAATAAGTTTTATCGGTTATTAATTAAAAAAAAAGGAAAAACGTAAAGTTTAGTTGGGTGAAAATGTGAATGAACTGTTAATAATTAATCTCTAAAGTTCGTGAATACCATTGTTCTTTTTTAATAACTCTCCACTTCGGCTCCTTAGAAATTCTGAACAAAGAAATACGATAGCTCGGTTGTACTTATATTAAGCCATCTATCTTCATAGTTTGTTTTACTTCTTCCACGTAATTTGAACCTCTAATCACTCGATTCGGGTGAGAAAAAGGATAATGCCTACTAACCTTAAAGTATACAATTGATATTGAGGAAATTTTTCATCAAAGTTTTTTCATTAAATTAATAAAGGTTGTAACAAAGAAACTAATTATTTAATCAGGCTGATCAATAAAAAGTCTATTTAAAAAAGTTACTGTGTCGTATAATATTAAAAAATAAATAAATAAAAAATTTTTACAAGAAGATTTACTGTAACTATTTTAAACTACTTATAGATAGACCAATTTTAGCAAATTATTTAAAAAATTTGAACACACTAGATAATCTGATAATAAATTAAATATTTGAAAGTTTTATATCTAATTATTAATACATCTAAAAATATAAAAGACTTCAACAAAGCATACATGTATAATCAAGCATACGAGGGCTTAACAACAACGAATTGTTTTAAGTTTACATTAATCAGAATGCAAAATAAGATATTAAATTACTAAGGAATTATTTATGACACCGATTTACTACTTATATGAATAAAATAAAAATGTTATTTGCAATAAAATAAAAATGAAATATAGCCCGATAAATGGTTAAAAATAAGTAAAAAATTTTGCAGATGAGCAAAATAAATCGTTATTTTAACGATAAAAAGACCAACGAAAAATTGTCAGTGTAAGTGACTATCGATTTTAGTTAAGATAAAATTATATTTAACGCCACGGTATTATCTAACCCGTAAAGTTCCTGAATATTCCTTTCATTTTGTTATTACGGGATAAAGTTACGTCAGAAGTAACCGAGTGTAAAGTAAAGGGAAGAAGACCTAGACGCAGATCTGAAAACGATGGTTGGAAGAAGGAGAAACAGGAAAGTGATATTTAAGGAATAATTACGGAGGATTAGATACAATTGGAGGACGCTGATTCAATCCCTCCTCGATAAGGTGGGAACAACGTACAGGATTATAATAGTTTATTGCTTTACACTCTCTGTTCTGGCTTTTCTTACGACTGTATCGAATTTAAAACTCCTGAAGGAACTGTACTGATCTGACTTCAATCGTAGTGCTCTCAAAGCAATGATGATGTTCATTATACGGTTGGTCCGTGCGGTAAACAAAGCAATAAATCACTTGTAGAACTGAATTTCATCTAATATCAGCGGACTTACTATCATAACGTCCGACAATATATTCAGCTCATTGAAAAAGACGACAGAAGATCACTCCAATCTTCACTTTTTATCCAGTTATTCTTGGGAATGACAAATTTTATTTGTTTTATCTATGCATTTCTTGTATCATGCGAGATTAAATTACATATACACATTTTTTGCTACAATTCATTTAAACTTATGTCATTTGAAAGTGAGATACGCTCTTCCAATTTTTTAATCAAGTGGACAGTTCATTATGGTGGACACGACATTGAATCACATTTTTATGTGGTGTCCAAATCAGCATTTTATATTAGTTTATATATTAATTTTGTTTTATGTCGCTCAAGTAGTTATGTGGTGTAAATGAGAATGTGTCGGATCCGTAACCATGAACACATCGGTTCGTATCAGACTTCATATAAGTATATATTTTTAACTTTTCTTTAATTTAAATTTATTGATCTATAAATAATTAATAACTTCTGTAAAATTTTTTCAATTAAAATGAAAAGTACATAAAATTATTGATAATTTAGGAATAATTTATTACTTGAGTAATAAGTTGTTAATAACTTGATTTTTTCATATATATATATATATATATATATTGTTTTTAATAAATTATTATTTATTGTAAATGTTTTTTTTGCAATAAGAGGATAATAATTATTAATAAATCAATATATTTAAATTTAAAAAAAAAGCTAAAAAAAAAAATTTAAATGTAGTCGAATTCGAACCGATGTGTCTTTCTTCTCCTTGTAAGATCCAAATATTTCCTTAATTAAAATTTTATTTGGCTATAATCCTAAAACCAATGAAAATAAGTACCACTTATGATATTTCGCTGAAAAGCTCTCAATGAGGGAGGGCTTTTACTGCAGTTAAGAAAAAGTCCAAAATCCAAATGCTTTGGATTTCGGGCTTTTTTGGACCCTTTTGGTATAGTCGATTGCAATCAAAAGAGGAGGTGCACAACTTGATGTTACAGCAGTTCTAAATCCAAAATTTCAACATTCTGCGGCTAATTGTTTTTGATACGCGAGATACATACGTACGTACGTAAGACGTCTTGCCGAAACTAGTCAAAATGGATTCAATGTGGTCAAGATGGATATTTCCGTTGAAATCTGAAAACCGAAATTTTTCGTGATTACAATACTTCCTTTACTTTGTACAAGGAAATAAAAATTATTAGATTTTTTGAAGTCTTACAAACAAAATTAATCTTCATATTTTATTTAGTAATTTGGAATTAAATTAAATAGTTTTATTTTTATTTTTGAGTAGGCATAACAACTATGGTCATCAGCCCGGTAAAAATTGGTAGCGTATGAAAGGATGCCATGCCTGACTGGGATTCGAACTCGGGAGCTCTACACAAAATTCCGAGACGCATTTAATTTAATCTAACTCAATTTAATTTTATTTAACTCAGTGAAAAATAGCTTATTACTTATTTCTAAAATACTGTAAAATCCCTACGTCTATATAAAAAGCAAAATACTTTCAAATTCCTTTCGTAGGAACAATGAAACGTAAACAAGGGTTTTACTCTTTTTTTAAGAACTTTTTGACAAGTTGGATAATGTATAGCCTTATCGTATTCGTATATTTTCTTTTTTTCTTTTACGGTAAATATTTATGTTTTAAGTTAAATATGTTAACTTTTTCTTAAAAATAACACAGTACACAACTTTTGAATAAATAAATTGTTTTGAGATATTTGGTAAAATAATTTGAAATATATGAAAAAAATAAACGTATTTCAGTATTAAGGGATCTAGTTTTTTTCTCTTAAAAAAAGGTTTTTCGAGAAACTTTGAGCTGTTGTCTTGTTTCATCGACCATATGCACATGAATACATTAAAATTCAAGGAAACAGAAATAAAAGCTGGTTAGTTTATAAATCCGTATACTTTCTACAAAATAAAAAGTGCTCATAAAATTACAATGTTTATTGTATATAAATAAAAAAAAAAAATATTACTATAAACTTGGTAAATTTTCTTTTTATTATTATTTTTTATAACATTAGTTAAAAAAGTTTTGAGATTCAAATAAGTTTTTTTTTTATAAATAATATTTAGCAATCAAGAGCTGAGCTCTATGGTTCTGCTAGATTTAACAGTATTATTTTTTCTTTCTCTGTTTTTTCCAACATTGTAAATCAGATTCAATAAAATGTTGTTTTTTATATACTGTTTGTTTACACATCCTACTGATGTAAAAACATTTTTTTAACCTCCTTATTCATCTGTAATGAACTTACAAACTATTTAAAATTTAATATTTGGTTTTAACGTATTTATATACATATTGTTGAATGTTCGCGGCTCGACCAGGATATTGAGAGACTAAGAAACTAAAATTTCTTATAAATATAATTTATTACTCTAAAAACATACAAAATGGAAAAAAAGTTATAATAATAATAATGAATATATGACAAAAAAATAGTAATTCAAATAAGGATAAGATTTGTTTAAAAACAGTTAAATTATAAAAACCAGTTTACTAAAAACATTATAATAACCACTAATACTAATCTACTATTGCATAAACAAGATAACACTAGGAAAGCCTAATGTTCATATAATTTAATTTCTGCAAATATTATTACTTTTATTGTGTTCAACAGAAATACCCTGTACTATGATGAATAAAATATTATTTCTCACTACTGTTTATCCATAACTCACCGAACAACTTCCTGCATTCATCCAGTGCTCACAATTTCACAATAGAACGCTCTTGACATACTCTTCACTCGTTGTTACCACACGCTTCCTGATATCTCCGTCACCGCAACCGCGTCCAACACGGCCTCGCAGAACTACTGACTCTCTCCGCCGGTCCCTGGCAGTATTTATATCCCTCGGCCTGCAAACCTAGTATCCTCCTCATCCCTTTAATTGTTGAGGCACAATAATTTTCATCGACTGCGCCCTTACTTTTTCAAAAAATTGTTATTCCTTTCCGGAAACCCTTCTGGTTGAACAACAGTTTTTGGAGGTGCCACTGTCTGTATTACAAAGAACAGATTGTTAGACGGACCCGTCAGTCTAAAAAAAAAATCCCTTTTAGTTCCTTCTGGATTCTTCTTTTCATTAATATTTTCTCATTTTTTCTTCTTAACTGGAAAGAATCCGTTACCTTGGTCCCTTCCATTATGTTTTAAATTTTATCAAAATCTTTTTAATAATTTTAATTTTTTATGTTTAATTAAATTAGCGTTTTTAATTATTTTTTTATTACACAGTTTGATGAAAATTTGTTTCTATGAGAATATTTTGCAATTTTTATATAAGGAACAGCTGTAACTGAATTATGGGCTCACATAGTGACTTTCAATAGAGTCTAAACGGCGCAACGGTTATTATTTCGATCGATCAAACACTTGCTCTTGCCACAGAAATTTTGAACCAATTCGGAATTCTGGATCCTTTTTCTTCTAATGCAAGCAAAGCTTACATCTGTGTCATCTATCGGAGGATGCCCATATACAATTCAGTAACCAGAATTTAAACGAATTTAAAAAAAACGTTGAACGTAAAACATGTAGACCTCCGTGGCGGAGTGGTAGCGTCAGAGTTTCATACTGAAATTCTCGAATTCGGAACCTGGCCAGACAAGGCATTTTTTATACGCTAAAAAATTTCTCTTCCATATTACCATGTAAAAGATTTGAGTTTTCATGGTGAATACATCATAAAAAACCCGCTATGCTTCCCTTTAAGAACTGTTTTCGTCTACAATTATAGATTTAAATATTTTCATAATTTTACGTATCTCATAACAGATTAATTAGGGATAAAATTTAATAATAACTCAGAAAATATCAAAGTGGTCTTTAAATGTTCATTGTTCCGATTTTACGTCAAAATCGTCATATTTCAAAATTTATGTGTTCAACTCCATCATATTTTTATTAAATTCTTAACGTCTCTTTCTAAATCTGAAAAGAACAGCGAATTTAATTTCAAATTAAGCAAGTGTTTTGATTCCATTTAAATTAAAAGTCACTAAATATAAAAAATTATTTAAAAAAATAAATTGCAGATTTATTTATCACAAATAAATCACTGTTATTCGTTCGCTTATCATATTTATCATAACCTTATTTGCCGAACCCAGATTCCTATGAAATTAAAATCTTGAAGAAAAGGTTTGCTTAGGTCCTACGAATCAACTAAGATATTTCCCTAATATATTAATTAAATCAATAAGATCAAAAAATCTGATGTGGACACCAAATGACTTCCTTGTACGCCTATTAAATTACACATTTTTTTAAAATGTAAAGTACATAAAATTTTATTTCATTAACTTCTGATATATTTTCATATTTTTTTTTTATTGTTGAATTATTATTTATCGTAAAACGTTTTTACAGAGGTTAATAGTTGTTAATAAATCAATATGTTTAAATTAAAAAAAAAAAAAAAAAAAAAAAAAAAAACAGTTAAAAAAGGAGATAAGTCTAATTCGAACCGATCTTCCTCTTGTAAGATACAGATATTTCATTAATTAAAATTTTATTTGGCTATAACCCTAAAACCAATGAAAATAAGTACACCTATGGTATATCGTTGAAAAGATGAGGGCTTATTACTGCAGTTAAGAAAAATTCCAAAATTCAAATTTTTGGGATTTTGGGCTTTTTTTGGACACTTTTGGTTCAGTCGATTGCAATCAAAAGGGGAGGTACCCAACTAGACGTTACAACAGTTCTAAATCCGAAATTTCAACATTCTACGTCTAATCGTTTTTGAGTTATGTGAGATACATGCGTACAGACGTCACGCCGAAACTAGTCAAAATGGATTCAGGGATGGTCAAAATGAATATTTTTATTGAAATCTGAAAACCAAAATTTTTCGCGATCACAACACTTCCTTTATTTCATACAAGGAAGTTTAAAAGAGTTAAACTACTTATCGGCTCATGTTAACATTTCCTAAACAGCCAAAAATCGAAGATTAATTTCAGTTATTTGGAAATTTTTAACTTACGAGTTCTAATGGTTAAAACATGTCAGATCACTTCAAAAAAACTTTTTCCACAGTAATAGCATTTTTAGTTAATTTAATCCTTAAGTATGGTACATTTTCGGTTACTCAATGCATAATAAATTATTTGATATACTTTTTTTTTTAAATTCAAATATGAAAGAGAAACATAATTCATTCACCAAATTTTAATATTATCTCCTGATTCCCTATTCCTACAAAATTAAAATCTTGTAAATTAACTTCACTCGTTTCTTTGTATTAGCTAAGAAATATTTAACCTCAAAAGATTAAAATTAAATGTTCAATCTAATGACTGATTAATGTTAAATTCACCTGTTCTTAAATATTCTGGAAGGAAATATTTCCTGTTTTGATTTACTGTAATTCACATTAATTCATATTAAGAATTTAATATTTTTAATAGCAAGAGAATAACACTGAATGTAGGTCCCCCTCATCATGATTTAGTTAAAAGTTAAACTTTTACGTAGTCATTTTCTTGAAGGTACTGTGAATAACTAAAAATCAGAACGGTTCAATCGATTTTAAATCTATTTATACATAGATAAGAGAATTGTGTTTTACTAGATTTCAAGATATATATTATTTTATTCGTTTTTATCTGCTTTCAACCAGTTTAGATCTATATTCAGGTTCTTCACGAATTTCACAACTACTCAACCTAAAACACACATACATAAAAAAAAAAATATCACAGTGCGTTTGATCATAAAGTCAACTTAGATTATCAAAGATGAAAGTGTTTTTGTCATCATTATACTTTAAAATTTAAATATTACTATTAATATTGATTATTAAATTAATAATTTAAACGTATTTTTATTAATTCCCTATTTCATCAATTGGTTATTCATTATTTAAGGATAAAAAAAAATAAACAGAACTTTGTAAAAAGATGTGTTTCTAAAATAAAAGCAGATTGAAAAATTTATTTTGTAAATGCACAATTTGTGTTCCAGTATGGAATAAGATTATTGGGTGGCGTTATTGACACGCATATTAATAAAATATTTATAACACAAAAGAGTATATTAAAGCAGCACTTGGTAGACCAAGACTTTAACCCAGCAAGAAATTTTTAACGAATTTAATGTTATGATCACCAACCAGACAACTCAATTTAAAAATTTAATAATGTAAATAAATTAAATAAACACATGTTTAATACTCATAATACCACATAAAATTTAAGTCATTTACGTAACTAAGTTGTTCCTCGTACTGATTTAACTGCGTGCAAAAGAAAATTTTCTTGTATTTGTAACAACTTAATTCCGGAGCAATTCATTAAAAATAAATCACCAATCCTCTTGTTAATAAAATTGTAAATTGTAACAGTAAATTAATTAATTAACCCTCTTGCAAGCTTATGTATTCACAGAGATAACAATAGTTTTACACACTTGTGCTAATATAATATTTATATTAATATTATTTGTATGATTTATTTATTTTATTAATGTAATATTTTTGTTTATAACAACATCCATTTTCAAGAATTATTATATAAAAATTGATAAAACACGGATAAAACACCTCTTTTCATTGTACTTCATTTAAACAATAATCGAATTAGCAGTAGCAAAATCATTTTTCTTTTTATGCAACGTAGCTACTTGATTTCCTTCTTTGTTACTTGAACTGTAATCGTTGCTGGCACTCAAGCTTTTATTTTGCTGGCAACGCCCATACTGTCAAAGAAATAATTTTTAATATTATTTTCTTTCTTATTATAATATATTGTTAATTATTTAGCTAGATGTATAATATTGTAAAATATGGCAAATAAATGACAAAAAAACCAAAAAGACCTTTTTCTGTATATTTACGAACAGGCTGTAGTAAGTTCCTTGTGTATAAGAAATTCTGCCCATTTATTCCCTATTTTTTTGTATGGTGATTTAAGTAGATTTTAAGTAATTTTATTAGCTAATTCTCTGGTCCTTTATATCGTAAAATTTCTATAATTATTATACCTTTGATACTTATAACAGAAAAATGTTCGATATTTATAAGAAAAAAAAATTAAATCATTTTAAATAAATAAGTCACTACGTAATATTATAACTAAAGTTAAATACGATACTATGTTAAGAGTTGTTTCTTAAAGGTTACTGTCTTTCAAATAGCGCTTTAATGGAGTAATATGGAAACTGAAACACTGGTCTTAAAAACACGAGGTCTAACTGTTAATCAGTGGGAGTAGATACTAGCTGATGTTCTAAACTCTATTCAATCATTGCTACCTAAAACATCCTTAATATTACTATTTCTTATTATTTTTTAACTTAAACTTTTATGCTAGACTAAAATGCGCAAAACATTATTAAAATATGCCTTAATATCTAATCTTTTCTCAAATTTGAGTTTTCAACTTATGGATTACCAGCTATCGGTTATTTACCAAACAACTATTTTAATAAGTTAAATTGAAAAAGTTTATTTTGATGAGCCAAATAAGAAAATTCATATTAAAATGTACCATTGTTACTGTTATGAAAGATCTCGCCTAAAAACCGTTAACACGTTGTGGTAGATTTTAGAGCGAGGTTGGACTGTATGTTCATAGTGATGAATGAAGACAACGCCTTGTTGCGTGTTGAATAATGGTTTAATGAATTGTCGTCTTGACAGTTAATGACATGAATTGTAACATAACGTATCACTTGACATATAAAAATAAAAAATATAAAATTAAATACAACATTAAAGCTAACGTTCCTCCGAACAAAGAATGGAGTCTATCCGGACTAAGAGTATGACGTGACCACCTTGAATCAATTCGAGCGCCGAATGAATAAATCGCTACCTCATAATGACCACTCCCTGCGGCATTATGACGTAGGACATGGCGTATCAGATCGCCTGACCAAGCTTGCCGTGGAGACTCTAGCCCTCGCTAGGTAGCAGCACCCGACGTCAAAGTGGAACGTAACAGTTACAAAGGAAATGGGTTAGTTTAAAAAAAACCGCAAGGGAATGGAAAATGTGCTGTAACAAGCATAACGCTGATTAATTCTTAAAGAAGTGACAGGGTATCCTAAGCCTTTCGTTAGAAAGATTCTAGGTTCGAATTCCATTAGAAATTAACACTTAAAAATGCTATAAATTTATTTTTCATATTAAAATGATTATGGGAGGTATCTGTAATAGGGTGTAATTCACTGCCGAAGCGAGAAAGTACATTCAGATTGCTTTCTTGAAAATAATTAATGCACATCGGCTTCACAGGTGGCACGAAATGTTTAATCTAATTTTTATTTAGAAACTAGCTGCGTACCCGGCTTCACCGGACTGACTTAGCTTCTATCTCAAATATTAGTTAGAATTCATAAAATGTTTTTAATTAAACCGGTCTGATGCCTGTCATAATAACCTCTCGTATGACAGTTAATCATGTTAAAATAGCAAAATTGAGTATGCTTCTGTTATCACAAAATCAAGCAACAAATGACATCAATATATATATCTCTCTCTCTCTGTCCCTCATAAACATTTCAATGTGTGTGTTTGAAAATTATTATTTATAAGTGAGTGGGAAAATAATATCCCTTTTATTTAATATAGATATAAATAACGTGGAAATAGCATTCGGCTACTTAATTCAAACCTGTTTTTACTCGCTATTAAAGAATGTTTTAAATTGCTAATTTCAATATTTCATATTATCATTACGATAGATTTAATACGGGGAATATTTTTATTTGAATTTATTTATTTTTTTTTTTATTTTTAAATACTCCTGACCAGAGGATTTGGATGTAGGATTCAACAATTTGGGTTGTAATAATACGTATACCAAAAATTAGATTAATCGGTCTGGTAGTTTCTAATTTTGAATTTCAAACTTTTTTTGGGCCTCTAGAAGTTTTTAATGATCTGAGATCCAACCTTAGTCAAGGTAGAATTCATTTTTGTGAGTTCTAAGTTTTTAATTATCAAATACGGTCTGGTGGTTCAGATGTGATGTTTTATTTGAAATACAGATATTTACTTTTTTAATATAAATATCAACTGATTCTGGACTAATAATATTTATTTTTTTAAATTTAATTTAATTAATTTTAAAATTAAAAATTTAATTTAGTCAGTGATGAACACTAAAATTAAAAATTTAAATGTGTGTTATTTGGGAAAAAAGCGATAACTGGAAAACAGTAGGTTGCCACAACATTTTTTGAGGTCAAGAACAAATAAAAGAAATATTAGCCAGTTAATCGGGTATCTTTTTAGATTTTTTACGCATTTTAATGGATGTTCAGTCGTGTAAGCTTAAAAATTAATTATATTTATTTCTCTTTAATTTCATTTTTTTTAAAGAAAATTTCAATAATAAAATAACATTACGAAGGGTAACGGAAAAGCGATCGGGGGAAAAAATAAGTCAACCCATTTTCCTCGTAATTATTTATCAAATTAAGCTTCAAACACATCGAAAAATATACAGCGCGACTAGTATACTTTTTTCAAATTAATATATAATACAAATAATTCTTCTCATGTTGCTCTTCGCTTGTACTAAGTGCACATTTAAAATTGATAAGTTTCATATTATACAAAATTGCAGTGTAATACCATAAAAATAAACGTGCATACAAGGTCATCAAATACATTAATCTTTTTTAAGATTCGGGTAAAAATAAAAAAAAACGAGAAAATTCTATCACAATATTAGTTAAGGGTCTTTTATTTTTTCTTCTTATTTCAAAAAGGAAATATATATGTTGAAAATCCAATATTCTTGTTTTTAATATCATATAAGGAATATAAAGTTTATGTAACTCAATTCAAAGACTTAAATGTTATTTCCGTCAAGGATTAAGGAAAGCCGGGGTTAAGTGCTTTCCTTAAGGTGGTAGAGAAGTTGTAATTTGAAGGTTAAAACTGGGTTATTTCCATATAGTCGGAAACCACTAAAAGCATCCCTGAAGCTGAATTATAGATTAGTCAGTATGCTTTAATAGACTAAAATTTTACTTTACTGTGGCAGAAATTAATAAGTTTCCTTTCTGTATGATATAATATATATATATACACACACATACACACACGAATATACAGAAATTCGCGCGCACATACAACACACAAAACATTGTGGAATGCAATTACGGCCAAAAATGTCACTGATACGGAAATTGTAAAAACTGTTTTAGCAAATTTTTAGATCAATTAAATCAATATGTTTTCAATTAAAAATCGGGTTGGTCTAGTGGTAAAACTCATCGTAGCTGATTTCACAGTCGAGAGTTTTAAGGTTCAAATTTAAAATAAAAATAGTTGCTATTATACGGATTTGAATACTAGATCGTGGCTACCGATGTTCTTTTGTGGTTAGGTTTCAATTAACAACTCGTCTCAGGAATGGTCGACCTGAGTCTATTCAAAACTAAACGTTTACTGGTATATTCACATAGATATTGATGAGTCACTATCGATTATAATTATTGATGCGATTATAAATAAAAATGTTTAAAAAGAATATTATACAATATTTTTATTTTATTACTTTTTTATTAAAAATATTTTATGTAACTAAATATAGTTCTAGAATACACAAACCAAACTTACAAACAATTTTGGAATATGATTATAATTTAAAATCAAATTAAAATAAAATTAATATAAATAAATGTAAACACACTAACGTTACCATCTTTCATCCGGAGGTTAAATAAATATTTAATTATAAGTATAGTTATAAATATCATTATTGCTGTCATAAATATAAATGTACATTGTAATTTTTCTTAACTGCCCAACTATTTCAATTCCAATATTTGTTGAATTCTAACTAAAAACAAAATACAGTAATGACTCCTCTGTTTTCTTTTGCGAGGTCTACTCAATTTACTCTGGCTTGAGAGGTATTAAGACCCGTATCGACGACAGCTTCCTGATAATAACTGATTCTAGGAGTGTACTTGAGAGTTTGAACTCTTTTTCCTGTTTAGCCTCCGGTAAACTACCGTTTAGATAATACTTCAGAGGATGAATGAGGATGATATGTATGAGTGTAAATGAAGTGTAGTCTTGTACATTCTCAGTTCGACCATTTCTGAGATGTGTGGTTAATTGAAATCCAACCACCAAAGAACACCGGTATCCACGATCTAGTATTCAAATCCGTGTAAAAATAACTGGCTTTACTAGGACTTGAACGCTGGAACTCTCGACTTCCAAATCAGCTGATTTGGGAAGACGCGTTCACCACTAGACCAACCCGGTGGGTCTGAGAGCTTGAACTGCGGACGATCTAAGCCTATCATTAAATTATCTATGACACCCTCTTAAGAGAGTAAACAAGACAGTAGGACTCGTATGGGTCCATGGCCATTGCGGGGTCTTCGGGAACGAACGAGCCGAAGAGGCTGCTAAGAAACCGACAACAAATGGTCTCCGATTGGAACTGGCGTAAAAGAGCGACTTCACGAAGGTAGTCTGTATTAAAATACGTACTCTACGGATAAGTTATGGCTGCTGAGTTCTCCCATGGCCTTACATGGATTCTAGGAGAACGTCTTTTACCCCAAACAACAGAAGAGACCAAGTCATCCAACGCGACTGAGGATTGTGTGCACAAAGCTAACTCACGTCCACCTATTTGGCTCTTCTCAGCAGATGAGGCGTGCAATCTAAAACGGTCCGTAAACCACTTACTCCTAGATTGCGCAATGTTCCAGACTATTCGTTGTCAGTTAAAGCTGGGTTCAGATGTGAAGAGCTTACTCAACAGGAAGAGATGCACCAAAATACTGTTGAAGTTTTTCTACGGTAGTGGGATGAAGAACTTAATTTAGCGGTTTTACGTGAGATCCCTACATAGTACTGCGTGCGTAGCGAAAATAGTCTAGTGTTCGTGTTCCTGTTTCGATATTTGTTATCCAGTTTTTAGTATTTGCTGTCTGATTACTTATAAACACTTAGTTTTGTTTAAGTCGCTAATGACTTTTATCGTTGATGCGACTTTAAACAAACAATGGAAAAAAAAATTTTGAACATTTGAAAGTTCCTTAAAAAAACTATAAATGATGTACAAAAAACAAATTAAAATAGCTATTTAAATTATTATTAGAGATAATATTTACTTAATAAACTGCCAAAGAAATGTATCAATTATTTAATAAATTCGATTTATAAGTATTATGACAGCACATTCTATGACCCATTTTCTTAGTTTTTCGATGGTATACGGAGTATGAGCGGCGCACAGGTCACACACAGCAATTATATCCGAAACGCATCATCATGTGATTTAATTATGACAAAGCTAAGAAAGGTGGAAAATTTTTACTCAGTATAATGTGTTTGGAAAACAGAGATAGATTGACAAAAAGTGACCGGATTATTTATAAGTAATTCCCGGCATCACAGTAGTGTGCACCTTATTTATTCAAATAAAACACACACCCACACACACACACACACACACACACTACTACCCGCTCTCTATCTCTCTGAAATAATATTTCTTCGTGTTATTTTTAAATATCTTAAGAATTACTCCAAAATTTAATGTAAAATTCCGGTTGTGCGTTACTCGTGCGCGATCGAGCGGGGTTAGATCAGTTTGCTACATTTAAATAGTTTATTTATTCAATAGGCGGGTGTTTTCATAAATGTCACTTTTAAATTAAACCTTTATTTTTCTTCATAGGAAAAAAGCGTAATTTATTTTAATTTACAGCAGAAATAATTTAGGTTGGCCGTTTGATGACGTAAAATCTGAAAACTAACTATCGTTTGAAAATACTTTCTTTCGTACAGAAGCTGAAAACATAATTTAAGTTATATTACAAAAGTAACTTCGACTGAACGATTGAGAATAAGATAAGATACATGTAATTTCACTCGATCTGTTGTTTACCGTTTTATTATCCATATGGCGTCAGAGTTGTGTTGGGGGTATGCAGAGGGCTTTTAACGGTCACTACTGGCCAAGATATGTTATTGCAGCTTCATTTATTATATCAATTAAGACTCATAATTTTTAATTTACAGTATTATTAGTTTTAGTATTAAATAATGATTATAATAAAATATAATAATGATAATAACGTTTAAATATCTTTAAAAAGATTAATATTATTAAAAAAAAAAAAACTATTATATATAGAAAAAATAGCCGATCTAAAGGATAAAGCCAGGAAGCCCTGCCTCCTGGATTCTCCCTGTGATCATTAAACTCACGATTGTGAGAATATAATGATAAACGGAAATTAAATCCTGTTCAATTTATAAAAAAATATCAGTGTATTGTAGTTTCTTCGGAATAATATTTTGAAGAATACATTACCCGAAACTTTGGGTGATTTGAAGAATGCGGGTTTTAATATAGATGGCCTCCATCTTAAAAATAGTAGTTATTGCTGGTAAGCCGTCCGTCCTTCGTATGAGTTAAAATCTATTTTGTCCGATTCTGATGCAATATCTGTATAGCACCCTGCTTAATCCGCTCACGCTGTTAGGTAGCTCACTAGGAGCTTATAGGCGACGAGGTCGTAAAACCGTTCTGAGGCACAGTAGCCGTTTCTTGGCACGGACATTTGGTCTATGCTCTAGGGCGACCGAATGGGGTTGCTGGGATTCAGCAACCTAGGCGTGGTAGCGAATAGCTGTCTTTGACGATGTCAATCTTATATTTATGACTGCCATATTTTGTATAGACGGGGTGCGCCTACCCAATTTTAATTAATCGTATATAACAAGTGAACAGCTGGACACAAAAGCAAATGGTACATGGCATCACCATTAGATTAGTTTAGTTCTAGATTAGTATTCTATTAGTATTAGATTAGTTCTAGGAGCTAGTTACGAGACTGGTCGCTTAAACTGTTCGAGGCTCAGTAGCCCTTCGTGGTACAGACATTCGGTTTTATGCTTTAGGGCGACCGAATGGGGTGGTGGCGGGAGTAATGCCAGTAAACCAAACTTGCCCGATTCTTAGTGTTACCGACAAACACCCACTAGGATGTGAGAGTTCTTCGTTTCATTTCTTTTTTAAATTTTATATTTCTTTTATTCTATATTTTTTAGTCAAGTAACCGCAGGCTGATGACTGGTAGCATCTGCTACCAGTCCGCGTCGTACACCATACTCCTTAAAAAACCGAAATTCAAAAAACCCGAAAACGGTTTTTAGATAAAGAGTATTTGCAAGCCAAAATCGAATGAATATCTCGTTTACTCGAATGAATACCTTGTTTACTATAATGGGAAGTTGGGAAAATTTACAATCATTGTTCAAAATTTACATTTCTTCACCCTTTTTAAGATCGAATTTCAAAAATTTAGAATTTTTTTTAGATATTCACATAAAGATTACGTGCACAAACTAAAATCAAGTTGGTATCTTCATTTTTTACCGAGGAATTAAAAAAGAATAGTAAAATTACGAGTAATGTTACTACTACATTTTAACCCTATAAATTAAGCATTTTAAGAAATCCTCTCTTAGTCTGCAATTGCACCGTAAGAAGAAGATTGATACAAATTTTCAACAATTTCAACATCTTCAGTAGTTTTTGTTAAACGTTGATTATGAGTCAGGCAAGACATGTTGTTTTATAGGTATAGATATAATTAAAGAATATATTAATATAATTAGCATTATTATATTTTAAGTAATAATAATACTAAATAATATTGTTACCTATTATTATTATTATTATTATTATTATTATTATTATTATTATTATTATTATTATTATTATTATTATTATTATTATTATTATTATTATTATTATTATTATTATTATTATTATTATTATTATTATTATTATTATTATTATTATTATTATTATTATTATTATTATTATTATTATCTTGTTTTCGTTTTACTTTGTAATTATTTAAAATTCTGTTATTTTTGTTGAAAAGATATGTTAAAAAAATATAATAATTTCAATGTAAGTTAATATGCCTATTGTAACTGACACGAAACATAATCTAATTCAATTTAATATTTATGATTATACTTAGCAAATTATAGTTAATAAACATTGCTACTGCTATTTTGCTAAAGAATATTTATTCTATAATATATGTTAAATTTTAAAATTCATAAAAAGCATTTTAAATAATTGATTACAGAAGGAAATTCAATCGGATAGTGAATAAATAATAAACTTAAAGCGATTAGAGATTTCTAAGTGTTTGTAATGTTCTTGTAAATTGCAGTTCTAATGTTCTACAGCTCTCCGAAGACTCATGAATTGTTAAGACTGAAACTGCTGCTATCTTAAGTCTAAGGTCGAGGTATAAGTTTGGTGTCTCATCACGGAAAAAGGATCTCTCTCAATTCTTTATTAAGCGGATGTGAGAGAAATTGCTACACATCTATTGTGCTGAGAAGACACAGTTTGTAGTATCTGATAAAATAAAATAAAATAAAAGAGCAATCTTGAATTTATCTGAAAAACAATTTTCTTTGGAAAACAAACAGGAATTAGATGTATTATAATTAATCGTTAATTAACATAATCGATGAAAAATAGATGACAAAACCCATTCATCTTTTTGTAACAAAAAAGGTGCGAATAATTTTCGAAATTGAGTTACGTAACTTACTTAATAAATAACATAGATTTGTATAATTCCTGATTAATCAATGCAGCTTACAGGTTTTAATTTTTAGGTAATTACGTAGATTTAAAGCACTGTAAATTAACTATCATTTAAAATAATATTGTATAAGATTTTACTTGTTCTGGACATAAAGTAATACAATTACTTCTTTTTTTTACATTTTTATTTACTCTATTTTCAGTTCTTTTAAACGTACCTCCATTAAATAAGAACGATTTTGAGAAATAAAGTAAATGTAACTTTAAAATATATTTGATTTTTATCAAATTTGTTTTTTTCAGTCTCTTTAATTTAATATTATATCTAATGGAATAAGAGAATTAAAAATATACTTCCAAAAATATTTCATAGTTTAAAATTCGAATTAAAAAGTTTATTTGACGAATCTAAAGAATCGTAGAATATTAAAAGTTGTTATGCTATTAACCCAGAAAGAGGATAATGATCTCGAGTACCCTCGTGCTCTCAGCGTTCAAAAAAATTTAATAGTTTAAAATTCGAATTAAAAAATTTATCTGATGGATCTAGAGAATCATAGAATTTTAAAACTTTTTCTACTATTAACCCAGAAAGAGAATGATGATCTCGGGTATCCTCATGCTCTCAGCGTTCCCGGTTTTAAATCGGAAACGGAAACTATGAGGGCATCAACTCTTGATTAATACTACTTGTATTTCAAATACGTTACAGTCATAATTTAAATAAATATATATATTAATAACAATAATTATGATAAAATAGCTCGAGACAAAGTAGTGTAAAGCAACAGCGGTCAATGTACTAACTTTTTATAAAAAAAATATTGTGTCCATTCAGTAAGGGAAAGGAATTGTTCTAAAATAATAATTAATACTTTATGAGCTCTCATCCAAGTTAACTGGAATTCCAATCAACCTACATTATAATGTTACTCAGATGTGCGTCGATAATTAAATGTTTTAACCTTATTCCATACAACTCTTATAAAACTAAAATAATTTTACTATTTATAAGCATAATATAAAAAAAATGATCAAACATTTTTCGTTTTATGACCTGTTTGCTAGGTCGTAAATTTAATTTTATCGTTATCAAAACTATTTATGCAATACATCTTATTATTTCAAGAGTTAGATAAATGAAGGAATTTGCAAAATGTATTGAGTAGTGAATGCAGGGTGGAATATCTGGATACTAAGAATTTCGATAAGGGAAAACAGTACATCCAACGTAAACAGCACAACAGTCTGTTGTGCATTAGCGAATAAGGCAACACAAAAATCCATGCTAATAATGAAATGTAAAAAAACGGTTACATAGTCGCTCACCTACCCGATAATTTATGCCCATCAGTTGTAATTTTGTTTGCGGTTTCATGTTGTGTGTTTTGGTAATATTTGAGGAGGATTTTTTTAACTACTTATGTTTAAAAATAAAACAATACTTGGTTCAACAGAGCCTAAATTTATCGAGAGTTTTCTCTTAATTGGTCAGACACGATTGGATATTTATTTCAATCTAAATTAATTATAATAATGCATTTTAGTAATGCGATTCACAATATAATTAAAACAAAACTTTATAAAATCTAATAGAGGTGGTTAAAATGAGATAGAGTGTTTTAGAATTTAATGTCCTTAAATCATCACTGGCTGGGTAACGATTTATTTTAATTATTATTAATAATAGTAAAAAAAGTTTTTATAGGATTGGTTGAACGGGTACAAGAAGCGGAATTGACTCACAATTGCGAAAAAGATAAAAATGCTCAGGGAAATTTGGCTCGATTAAATCCCCTTGATCGAATTACGTTTTTACCTTAAAGATTATGTAGTATTAAAAGTACGATTCTTAGTAAATATTTATCAGTATTCTTAGTAAAACGTTTGGATTTCAGTTGATTCCCTTGAAAAATTAAGTTCCTATTTAAAATAAAATTAAAGTATGATTAATAAAAAAACAAATTAAAACACAAAATAATAAGTAAAAGGATTTTGGGCACCATTTGCACTCAATCAAATTATACTTTCCTTCCTCGACCATATAATTGGTCTCTGTCTATTAAGGGTATTACCCTCAACAGACAATGACCAATTCAAATAAAATTTTGAGTAATACTCACAACTTGAAAAACAGAAAACGTATCAGAAATGATAAAAAAAAAAGATTTAATTTTAAGATTGGATCCATGGAATCCTCCTTATTTAAAATGTTCTAATGTTATGTATATTAATGCTAGATACAACTGGATTTTCAGTCATGAAAATTAAAGTTTAAAAAAATTGATATCTAATATTAATTTAAATGGGTCCTATTTACTCTTTTGATTTTGGGCTTAAACTATTTTTATTGGAATAATTATTTAATTAAATAAGTCGGCTCGGTTTGATGCAATATTATTTAACATGGTTAAAAAAAATATAGTTTACTAATAAAAACAAAAAACTTGTAGTTATGTCCCCCTTGTCCGATTTAGGTTGAAAATCAGGAAAAGGCTACGATGTAAATAGTCAAATATTTGCGCCAAATTTTAACTTTTTTGGTCAACAGATTTTCTAGAAATGAGAAAAAAGAATCTAAAAATACAGTTGAATACTATTACATTTTTATTTCCGATTGACTTAAAACTTTAAAATTGTAAATAACTTATTAAGAATGTTCTTAAAAATCGCGAATACTAATCCTACCCCTTTTTTAATTTTGTTTAAAATTTGTTTACGAATTTCATTCATTTTCTGGAAATTTCTATGTAACTAATTTTGTATCTTTCGGAATAAGGGGGTTCTTGAAATTTCGACATTTGCAAAAACCCCGATACACAAAATTTTGGCCGAACGCTATTCTTTCCCTTTATAGCTGTGCTATTGTAGCCGAGAAGATAGAGCTGTATCTGAGAAGTAAAAACTAAGTTTTCTTTTGCCATCGCCTTTAGTATTATCTTTTTTTTTAAGTCTCAATCAACCATTTTCCACCACATTTCCTTACATGTGTTTTTTATTCTTTTTCTTACAAAACAAAAATAATCTATACACTCTTTGGGTAGATATTTATATATAATTTGTTAAAGATTGACTGTTTTGTAATTTTTTTGACATTCTACTTATTAAACAAAAATAAAATTCATTTCAAAACTAATTTCCAAGTTTATAAACTTTACTGGATAAGGATTCACTTTAAATAGCTGTTACTTTTTAAGAATAAAATAATTTTTTTTTGTTAATTACATCTTGCTTTTTAACTTAATAAATCAGTGATCGATGATCACTGATTTTTTAATTTAACTGAATAATTAATTGTTATGTAACGCAGTTCTAAAATAAGAACAGCAATCTGTAAATTCAGTCACTATGGAAATTTATTTGATGTTTTATTGTGAATTGCTTGAATGTTTGCACTATATTGCAAAATATATTGAAGCTGAGTTATGTAATTCCTTCGCGGAATTTATTTGAAAATTAAATTAAAAAGCAAACAAAGAAAACATTTCTTTTCATTTAATAAATTTAAAATATTTTTTTTTTTAAGTTATACCAGAATTTATTGAAATGAGAAAAATGGCTGAAAATATTATATTTAATATAATATTGCGTATTTGATAAAAATAAATAGATAATTAAAAAGAACAAAAAACAAAGAAAGCAATTAAAAAATGAATAACAAAAAACAAAGAAAGCAATTAAAAAAATGAATATAACGTTAACTGTATTGGGAATTTGACTTGTCAAAATTAGAAAAGAAGTGCCAATATAAGAGTCAAAAAATAAAACTCAAAGAGGAGCAAAGAAAAGCGATATATATATATATACTTACTTCATATATATTACATTACAAGTTCTGAAAAGTTCTTTTTTGCGAAAGTAATAGAAAATATCAAAATTTGATACCGTGAAAAAATGAAATATTTCCATTTTTCATAAATGGTAATAAACAGTCTGGAAACTTTCTTTTAAGGAAGAAAAGGACTCAATAAGTTAATTAATTTTATTAAAGGTTTCCAAGAACCTTCTATAAAAATGAATTAGCGTAGTCAACCATGCTATCCTTTATAGCTTTTATTATTTTTTTTTTAATAATATATAATTATACTTAATCATAAGTACCTCGTAATTTTAAGTGAACAGATAACATTTTTTATTATTAAGTTAATGGTGAAATATATCCTGCATGTAATTTTCTTATTTCAATTTTAAATTTGTCTATTACTATTCTCTTAATGGAAAAAGTTTTTAGGTGGTCGTGAAACTTTTCCGGCTCTAATTTACCACACCTTTGGAACTTTCTTTTCATTAAATTTCACACTGATCAAAATGCTACTTTTTTTTAATCTCTGGGACTACTGTTAGATACGGTGGTCCCGGAGACTAAAACGGCGGTTGCTTCAGAGGATGAGATGAAATGAAAAGTTTTGTACTGTGTGTAAATGCCAGGCATTATCAGAATTCGAACCCGAGATCACCGGATGAAAGGCCGAAACGCTACTACTCGCGCCAGGGAGGCCGGCCAAGGATTGAAATCCTAGTATTACTTGGTAGTAACGGAAAAATGGCGATCCCAAACTTCAGTTAAAATTTCTCAAAATATCTCTGATATTAAGCTCTGTATAAATAATAAACGAATTTTAAAAAAAATTAGGCCCGTTCTCCTTACAGATTCAAGATGAGGGTTTTGCCCCTTCCTAATTCGAAATCGGTCTTTATGTGGAATTCTGATTTTAAAAAAAATTCAAACCTCACATTTTTTGGATTAATTTTTTTTTGGTTTTGGGGGAAGAGGAAATTTAAAAACATTTTTTTATTGTAATTAAATATCTTTATAATTCACTATAGTGTTCCTATCTAAGATACGCGCATGGATTATAAAAAAAGTACCCCCACCTCATAAACTATTTTTATGAAAATTTAATGCAATCAATGCCCCATCGCGCAGATCGCTAAGTCAGATTGAATTATTTCAATTTGAAAGAGTAATCTCTTTCAGAGATATTATGCAAATTAAAATACAGACAAACATACACGTACACACACACACACACACACACACATATATATATATATATATATATATATATATATATATATATATACATTTAGGGTGGTACATATAATTTTCATATTTCAAAACTGAGGGATATTACAAGATAGAAACAAGAACAGATCTACGTAGTTTCAAAATTACTTATTTTTTGCTGTATTTGAAATCTTTGGTCGCCATCGTAAATCCGCCGTAAAAATGTTTTTTGTTTTTCTTAAATAGCAAGGGGGACGTGTGAGACATGACTTTAATGTAAAATATTTAGAAGAAAAACGATGTCGAAAACCGTTTATCGATAAATGCCTGCGTTTCGAGTTATAAGTAGTCGGAGTTGCAAAAACGAAAAAATTGCGGTAGTGATAAAACAAGGTAATACGCCCAATAGTAACTTTTTTATTTCGTATTACATTCAATAACAATCTTTAAACAGTTACTAAGGAATTAATGACTAAAAAAAAAAAAAAAAAAAAAAAAATGATAACAGCCTTCACAATTATAATACACAATAATTAATAACTTACAACACTTCTAAAAATTAAATGGCTAGCTCAATTGATATTATTTGCTTTAATTATCATAATATTTAATATTTAAAAATTTAGTTAATTTAAATTTCCGTCCAAAATTAAATAATACAATAAATTTAAAAAAAATCTAAACAATTTAAAAAAAATATGTTATAAATTTGTGTTTGACTGCAAAAATTATGCAGTAAATTTCGTGCCTGTTATTATTTATTAATAATAGAGATTATTAATTATTTTTAATTTAATTAGTAAAGGTAAATTACTGAATCAGTACCTAGGTTTGGTCAACATCTTTAAGACACCAATATACATATGTATATGAAATTATATTTTGGCCTTTTCTAATGAACACACACACACACACACACACACACACACACACACACACACACACACACACACACACACACACACACACACACACACACACACACAGAGTTGATCAAATTGGGTTAATCTTACATATGAATATAAAATGAATATTTGTTTACCTTTATTTTGTTTTGGTTGCTATTATTGTATAGTTTCTTCCTATTACTTAAACGTCTTGAAAAGGCACTTTTCGGCAACAGAGATGAAAAAGATTAAGATTAAAATAATTATGTACAGAATTAAAGCGTTGTCGATTTTAATATTAATTCTATTTTATTGCTTTTAATGATGAAGAGCACCCTTTGACAATTTTGTAAAGTAAAATAAGAAAAGCATTGTCAAAAGCATAAAATAAAGGTGAACAAATATTACCTTTTTTATTATTATTATTATATAGAGAATCTAGTTGCAGCTTGTTATCATTATATCGTATAATATTGAAGAAAATAAAATGTATTAAAAAACAATAAATATTGTTGATAAAATGCTCATTAATGATCTTCTTCTTCATTTTTTTCTCTATGTTAAAATGAAAAAGATGAATCAGAAGCCTATATAGGGTTTTCTTGAAAAAATAAAAATGCTTTGAAAGCTCGAGCTCTTTTTCTTTTTTTTTGACCTAAATTTATCTCAACTATCCATCAAGTCTTTTGATATCAACGATCAAATAAGCGCTGAAAATTCCTGTGCTGGTGATTCATATTCTTCTGCATTCAAAAAATTCTGAATAAATCAGAAGGTTCGTCAACCGGGTGCTCAATCATCCTAATAATGCAGATATATATCTATATATTTACAAAAACACACATAGCATATAACACACACACACATACACACACACACACACACACACACACACACACACACACACACACACACACACACACACACACACACACACACACACACACACACTCATACACACACAAAGTGGATAGTGATAAGGGATTTTATAAAAGACTGGTTACATTTCATTAAATATAAAATAAAATAATAATACCTTTATGCGATAAATAAACAATCACACTTTTATTCTTCACGCGTGAATTTGTTGTGTTCTTAAAAATAGGCCAAATTAAAAAAATAAATAGGGAAAATTTAAGATAGGTTTAAAAATTAATACATAATTTTCAGTATACAAGTAAAATAGCGTATTATTTAATTAAAAACTACGATAAGTCTAGTGATGTTATAAAATGAAATATGAATTCATCGACCGGATTCAAAATATAATTAAACAACAATTTACAACCGATTGCACGTAATCAATTTAGTGGATAAAACAGAATACATTTTAATTACGAGGAATTATTAGTAATTATATTACCTATTTTTTAAGTTGATTTCACTCTACACAATCAACTAAATTGTTCTCTAATCGATTACAGTAACTATAATAAATGAAAATGGTTTTATTAATTAAATATAAAATCAAAATAAATTAAAACTATGTAAAAGTAATATAATAAATTTTATGCCAAAATTTTAATAATAATTTTGTTTAAAAATTAATTTTTATTGCAAATACAGAAATGTGTGAATATTTTTATTAGTGATGTAAACAATTCATAAAATTAAAGTGTAAAATATGAAAATTGCTTTTAAATTCCGTGAAATAAATGAAACGAAACAAAAATTGAATGAATATAACAAATAACTAAACCGTTATAAAATTTGTAATATTTTTAAATATCTCTCTACTAATTACATCAAAAACATTACAAAATATTAAATACGGTGCAGCCCAAAGTATAAAGCGAAATATCTGAACCAAAAATATATGATACAACGGGAGTCAGCTTACGTGCCAGTGCTTGAGTTAAAATGTTAATTTTTTTAAGTAAATCTGTTTCCTTGCTGTAAAGTTTTACTGTATAGCTATTCAGTATGTATGTATACATATAAAAGGGAAAGTATTGTAACAAGACCGGTATAGCGGACCTGAGTAATGGATTTCTATCAATGAAGAAGAAAGTAGTAGATAATATAATAATGGGAGAAATCCAGAAGGAACTGAAAGGAACCCTTATAATAAAGGTAACAGGTCCGTTTAACAATCGTCTTTTGTAATACTGCCCACTGACACGCAATAAACACATGTCGTTCCCTGAGAAGAGTTACCGGACTAAGGTTTGGAATGCATGGGAACGAAAGGGCCCGGTCATCGTTCTCACGCTTCCAGTTGGGTCCAGTCCAGCAGGTAAAGAAGATAGGAGTATAAATACTCCGAGGAAGACCGGTTAAAAATCAGTTCCGCAAGGAGAGTCTGCGAGATGAGATTCTGTAGATGTGAGTCTGCGATGAGTTCTGCGAATCAGCCCGCGACACATCAGTCAGCGAGAGTATTTTGCGAGGAGGTCAGTGAAGGAGCAAATTTCAAAGTGAACTAAGTCGGAGCAACTAAAGTAACGTCTGAAGTAATGGTTTGGTGAGTTGCTATAAGACTATGAATGAAAGAGATAATGTACTAAATTTCATTCATAAATTCTTAGGGTAGTTTTATTTGTGAATAAAAAAATAAAGTGAAAAAAAATTATACTTGTCTTGTCTATTGTACTGTTGTTGTTAATACAAGACTAGTGGTTAAAAAGACTAGCGGTCATGCTATGTCTTTTGTCAATGGCACTGAATTTTGGTTTTCATTATTTATCTACCTGTGAATAAATCCTGACGATTACTTTAAATTCTGTTTTGTATATAATCTCTGTTTACTATTATTTTGTCATTTATGAATATTTGTGTTATTGAAATTTAATATTATTATTGTTTATTGTTGTCATTATTGTAATTGTTATTATGAGATTTTTTGTCTGTTATTATTATTATTATTATTGTGATAACTATACTTTTATTTTACTAGTTGTTTTATGATTTTCGTTTCCTATTATTATTGTTACTATTGTCATTATTACTGATTTGTCTAGTTTTATTTATGCTCTTTAACTAATAAATCGTAATTATATAAACATTTTCATTTGTCAATTATCAATATCCTGATTAAGCCGCGAACACGCGACTGTCCTAATCGGTTTAAACTTCGAATGTCCATGTTTTTACACATCTAGACGTTTCATGTCTCCACTTCTAAACAAAAAACACAATACATAAAACAAAAATTCCGATCGTATATAGATATATATGTGGGGGGCTTACGTCATTTAAATTTGTTCACAATCTATCGCACGGAGAAGTGGGACTCTTTAAGTTTCCCTTTTTTAAAACTTTACTCAATGAATAAATAAGGTACCCATATTTTTCATATAATTTAATGTCCCTTAAATAGCTGAGATTCTTTCAGATAGTGTTAGCCTTTTTCAACCCCTCATAAAGTAATGGTGGCAAAAAACCCTGCCTTCTTTTTTTTTTGTTTTTGGACTCAAAGTTACATTTCTGTAATACTGTAAAGTACTGTTTGCATTACATTAGTATGGCACTTTGGTTGCGTATTTGGGTGATTTCATTCAGGATTGGGAGAAAGTAAGCCTATGAAATTGTGTATGATTACTTCTGAATTTGGGTCATTGATGCAGTTTAACTTTGGTTGCAATTGTTCAAGAGGTTAAGGGGAATCTCATCATAGATCGGGTATCTCGAAATTTTCCTCAAACAGTAAAATAATTCTTTACTTACATATGTTAATGTTCCAGTTAATTTTACTCCTAAGTGGTAGAATTAAATAACTTTATCGGCATCGCCGAGAATTCTTTGCTAGCTATTTAAAATACGGATTATAATAAAATAAAAAAAAAAAATATTATTTTAAAAAAATTACCGTATATAATGTTTAGTGATAAATTTTTAATTCATTGGTTATTGTAAGACAGTTATACATTCATTAATATTTTACTCCACGGTTCTGCAATTATGGCTAGTACACTCTACCAGGCTAGAAAATTTTTAAAAACTTTTTTTATGTTTTTTAATAATCATATTTATCCAATCTTTTTCTACTATACTATAATAATACTTTATTATCGATTGTACTTTTACAAAATTAACTTGTTTTAAATTACATAAAGAATCTCATTTCATTCTTTATAGGTAGAGTAGGCAGGTAGTTTATATGTAAAGCGACCTGTTTTTAGCTGGATATCTCCAGATTGGATAAACCGATTTGGATCAAAATAAAACGTAATAATTTAAATTATTAAGAAAGAAAGTCTGTCTGTTAGAGCATAAAATCTGAACGTTCATCAAATCGAATTTGATGAAATCCTAAGATGGGTTCTATCATGATTCTAATTGGATTTCAAAATGTGCCCAAGAGCTCCAAAAAAAGGAGAAATTTGATAACTACTAGAATAGTTTCCTCATAAATTTTTCGTAATTACAATGTGACATATTTATCTATTTGAGGTTAGCAGTAGTTTCTGTCCCTATTTCGTGGAATAAATTAGACATTATAAGAAGAAATTTTAAAAACGAAATTTAGTGTGAATTAGGTAGCAGGACATAATTTTCACGTCATCTATATGTTTACTAAACACAAAAAACAATGTCCACCAAATAATGTCATAATTTTTCGAAAGACAAACTTACACAATTCAAATTTTTTATAAGAGAGAGAGAGAGAGAAAGAAGAGAGAAGGAAACAGGGGGAGATATTTATCACATGTTACTTGACTTTTTTGACCGTGAAAGCATACTTAAATTTACTATTTTAATTTATGATTAATCGTCTTTAATGAGGTTATTATAACAGGCATCAACTTCAGACCAATTTAACAAGAAAATGTTTGTGAATTTATAGCAATATTTGGGATATTAGGAATGACCCGGATGAAGCCGGTAAGCAGCCAATATTAAATAACATTAAATACCAGGATCGCTTTACACATCCAGCTTTTAGCGTTCGAATATGTTGAAGCCGGACGAAAAAAAAATTAATACATAAATAAAAATAAATGAAAATAAAAATAAATAATGAAACTTCAGTCCCGGCTTCATCTTCCAAATGAATGTTTAATCGTCAACATTAAATAGCACGTCCTAGTTAAAACAGTTTAAATCACAACCAAAAAAATAATTTCATTGTCATATCAGAATTAATAATAATTACACATTAACGGTACCGTAATAAATAATGATAACGATGAACTAAAAAACTGTCTTCAAATAGTCTGAAATTTTAAACGGTAATTGAAATAAAATTTTTGATTAAAAAAGCATTTTATCCAAAAGAAACTTATCACGGGACAAAACTCTATGTAATACTTTATTGCAAATATTGGATACTAAGTAAGAGTGAAAAAAAAGGTCGTTTAGAACAATTTGACACTTAACATTCCGGAAGAAACGTATATGGAACCACGACCAGTAGTTTACTATGGAGACCAACTGAAAAAAAAAACTAATTAATTTCTTTAATTCCGAATTTTACAAGTTAACTGCAAATTAAAAACAATTCACTAACCTTTAATAGTTTAAAATAATTTAACTAATTATTCTGGAAGTCCGAATTTAAAGAATAAAAATTATTTTACACTTTTTATTACGGGTTTTTAACGTTTTTTAATATTAGACAATTTTTGTTTAAAATATTATTAGACTCGGAAAAACGGAATTCTTATGAAATAAGCAGTTCCCAGAAAATCAAAAGCAAGTAATCTACATGTACCTTTCGACGAAACATGGTGGAGTGATATAAACCTATTGGGGATAGAACCCTATTGATTTTCAAGCGAATCGTTTCACAGGAATCGGAGTTAGAGGTAAAAAACTGGGTTTTTTGATAGGTTTTCAAAGTTTTAGTGTTTTAGCTTGAAGGGTAACATGGCAAAATTAAATTTTTGCGAGCACCACCAGATGAGAGATGGTGACTGATGATTCAAATTCAAAATATCATGTTTGAAGCTAAAATAAGATTTTTGCGAGCACCGCCTAGCGGTGCTTTGTACTTTCGCGAAACTAGTTTCGCGAAGTACAATAATTCAAAATGTGATCTGGTATAAAGGGAAGGGGTTGGTGTCCTTTCTTTCTTAACTAAAACAGGAAATCCGCACTTTTGACTCACTTACTGCGACAGAGTTCTTATTTCCTTGTACGAAGTAAAGTCAGTACTGTGGTCGCGAAAAATTTCGGTTTTTCAGATTTCAACAGAAATATCCATTCTGACCATTCCTGAATCCATTTTGACTAGTTTCGGCGTGACGTCTGTACGTACGTACGCATGTATCTCGCATAACTAAAAAACGATTAACCGTAGGATGCTGACATTTTGGATTAGGATTGCTGTAACATCTAGTAGTTCACCTCCCCTTTTGATTGCAATCGACTGAACCAGAAGTGTCCAAAAACCTCAAAATCCAAATAATTCGGGTTTTGGACTTTTTCTTAACTGCAATTAAAAGTCCTTATTGAGAGATTTTGAACGATATATCATAAGTGGTACTTATTTTCATTGGTTCCAGAGTTATAGCCAAATAAAAGTTTAATTAATGAAGAATTTGGATCTTACAAGGGGAAGGCATATCAGTTCAAATCTGACTTTATCTCCTTTTTTTAACTTTTTTTTAAATTTAAACATATTGATTTATTAATAATTATTAACCTCCGATTTAAAAAAAATTACCATAAATAATAATTCAATAATAACAATAAAAAAAGGAAAAAATATCAGAAGTTATTAATGAAATAAAATAAAATAATGAAATAAAATTTTATGTACTTTTCATTTTAAAAAATGTGTATGAGTAATTTAATAGGCGTAGAAGGAAGTCACGTGGTGTTCACATCCGATTTTTTTTCTTTTTTTTTGATTAATTCACTATTCACCATGTAAGCTCGAAACTTGTGCCGCGGGAATGTAGAAAATGGAAATGGAAATTTTGAAGCGAATGAAAAATGTCATGTCTGATCACGATTCGAAGCACAGGACTTCCTGGATTATTACTTTGCTTGAATTTTTCTATTGAAAATATTTTAAATATTAAAATAACATCAACGTCTCTCTTTCACTCTCTCTCTCTCTCTCTCTCTCTCTCTCTCTATATATATATATATATATATATATATATATATATATACGGAAGCATGTAATATAAATCATTTACCTAATTTTTAAAATTTTACTTTGAAAATTTTACAAGAACCATTATATAGAATAATTTTTGTAGTAGTAACAAAGAGTACTTATAATGTATTTCTTTGAAGATTAGCAATTAGATTAAAATTTCTATAAAGGATAACGGATAATTAAAAAAAAAAAAAAAACTAGACAAGAAAATGAAAAATTATCAGTTGTAAATTAATTACTGTTCATTTATAAATAAATGGTAATTTAACCATTTAAGTCATGATTTTTGAAATTTTTAACTTTTTTTATAAGAAAGAAGAAAAAACCTTTGTTTATTTATTACAATTTTAAAAATCCAAAACTTCATTACATTAAATATTAATATTAAAATGTAAATTTTCTTTGAGTTTTAATAATATATATTCATAAGTTAATTTATTTTTTATTAAAAAAAAAAATAAAAAATAAAACTGATTACATCTCATTTTCTTTATCATTTGATGATGATTAATTTTTTAAATGTAGAATAGAAAAAAATCAGTTTTATGTTTCATACAGAGATACAATAACAAATAAGAAATTTGGTTCAAATAAATAAAAATTATATAATAATTTAATAACAAAAAATGAAAGTGGATTTATATAAGGAGAATATAATGCTTTTAAGAAGAATGCGTTGTAAATAATACAAGTTGAAGAGCCATTTCTAGAAGAAATATTGTTGTTTTTATGAGAAAACATCTATACGAGAAACTTGACTACAAAAATAATTTAAAATGATTACTCGGTACAAGAAATACTCAGAAAACCCAAAACATTTAAATGGACATAAACATTTTTAGAAACATACATTAACATTATTTATTCATATACAGGGATGAATTAATAAATTTAAAAAAAAGAGACTCGACAGCAATTTTTTATTAAGGCGGAGTATATTTACTGTTTTGTTTACGGCTTAACATATCTCTTTATATCACGTATAGACAGTGTCATTTATGATTATTATTTATCGAAAAACTATATCAGCCGCCAAAGCCAAAAAGCAAACCGGCCATATAACGAACTTGTTTATCTGAATATCACTATAATATGCTTTACATTAAGGATTTTACAGCACGTCATTTCAATAACGATTGCTTCTCGTTTCTTATGCTTTAAATATCTTAGTCGATCTACTTTAGAAATTTTCATTAAATCATTGTTATTATTATTCCCGTACGTATTTCGGATCAGTTTACTAACGCTTGATCGAATCATCTATTTCAATAAAACTGCGTCTGTTAACTTCTACTGCATAGCCTCCGTGAACGCAGTATATTACAATATCTTCTAGCGATAAATACAGAATAAGCGAAAAGTTACGCAACCTATATGGAAAAAATATACAAAGAAACCAATAACTGAAAAAAAAATTATTAAAATTATATGAAAGAAATAAATATTAAATGATTAGAGTAAAACTTAGAGTAATTTTGTTATAATAAATGTTCGACATGTTCTCTAAATTAAAAGCATCAATACGTTTTTTCATGTTAAAAGTCCCTGTTTTTAATGGTTACAGCGCTGATATGGAATATTTCGATTTCAATATTCCGTTTGAGTCGATCAGTTGTACGAGAATTATATCTGAAACATTTTACTTTTAAATAACTTCAAAGACAAAATTCCGTAGCTAATAAATCTTGCGACGTAGGTGGCCAAAGACCACAAGAAATGACTTTATTCCCAAAGAACTCATGTAGTAACAACATTCTACTATTTGCTGGTGGGCTGTTACAAAGTCTTGCTACAACGACCAATCGGATATATCTTTTAGCAGCACTATGAAGACAGTTATAATCTACGTGTAACGTTCAGATTTAGCTGTTTCTGTGAAAAATTATGGACCTACTATTCTCTTCCTAAAGAATGTGCCCTAAACTATAATATTTTTTGAATGTAATGTAATCTTGTGGAAAACGAGAGGGCACTGCTTTCTAAAAACGGTTGTTCTGGTTGCCTACTTAGCCACTTAGAGGAAATCCATCGAGT
Organism: Lycorma delicatula; assembly: GCF_047948215.1. Lineage (NCBI taxonomy): Eukaryota > Metazoa > Arthropoda > Insecta > Hemiptera > Fulgoridae > Lycorma > Lycorma delicatula. The sequence goes on along the minus strand of NC_134460.1, from coordinate 79,809,782 downwards.
TGGTCTAGTTGTGGCTCACTGATTTGCGATGAACTCGTCATCGCAAATCAGCTGATTTTGAAGTCGAGAGTTCTAAGGTTCAAATCCTTGTAAAAACAGTTAATTTTATACGGATTTGAATACTAGATCGTGGATACTGGTGTTCTTTGGTGGTTGGGTTTCAATTAACTACACATCTCAGGAATGGTCGACCTGAGATTGTACAAGAATATAATTCATTTACATTCATACATATCATCCTCTGAAGTAATACCTTACGGTGGTTCCGGAGGCTAAACAGAAAAAGAAAGAAAGAAAGCCACTTAGAGGAAACCACGTCACATGACAAAATAAAATATTATCCAAGATCCGAATATTCTCGCGAACCAAACGCATAAACGATTTGAGATCGGAACTCCTACACGACATGAATACTACAGACGTAATTTTAATTACTTTGTGACTTTAAGGACACTCCAGTATGACATTCCGATCCGTTGAGGCAGCCTTCTTCTTGACTTTCGGGGTGATCGTTCAAAGGATGCATGGACATATTTTAAATAATCGTTATTTAAAGTTGTTGACCGTAACTTTTAATTTACGGCTTACTGTAAGACTTCGTTCATTTACATTACTGATTTCTCTAAAACGAGCGACTATGCGTGAAATTGATGACTTATTGGGTTCGTTTGATCGAGGAAAACTTATAGCACAATCTTCCTGGGAATTTAAAAACGATGCGATTAAAATTTTGAATAAAAAGTTATTTTATCTCTCAAGAATAACTCCAAATTGAGAATATATAAAATGCACGATAATATTTTTGCAACACACCTGCTTCTGACAGGCTAAACAGGGAGAGATTATTTGATTGTTACGTATATGTTATTGCTACAAGGTCAAACATTACTAACCCCACCCATTATTGCCAACCTAGAAACAGATTTCCCACTTCACTGGATTAAGGAATTCAGGGTTGCGTAATTTTTCGTTGACTGTAAATCACAAAGTAATTTTGTATACGTGATATATCTTTTTTTCATTAATATTCATCATTTAAAATTTATTTATTATGCAATATTTGTTGTTACTTTCATACACATAATTAATTATATATATATATATATATATATATATATATATATATATATATATATATATATATATATATATATATAATTCTGTTACATGTAATTTGATTTATTTCTATGTAATTTTTAATTCATACACTGTATTACAGTATGATATTAAAATGGTTTTAATACTGAAATATTTTTTTATTATTATAGCATTAAAAAGAATTGTAAATTTTTAATACAATTTTAAATAAAAAGAAAAAAAATATATATATTTCAATGAAGCGTTTATAAATTGGTAGTAAATGTCAAATTCTAATTTTATTTATTATAATTTTGGTGTTTGTGGTGTAAAACAACATTTATAACATTATCCATTAATTGTGTAAATGCGACTACACCACTATTCATAAGACAATCTCTCTCTTGCACGTAAACAGACAACAAACCCTCATATAGATAAATATTACGCGTTTGTCACTCATAATTGTTGGAATTAAAATTTCATCATAATGTTCTTACAATCTATAAAAATATATAAGATAACCAATATATTAAAAGGGTTATTATACAACCAGTTATAAATTTCAAACATAAAATTTGTTATCTACAGCTGAAATAACCATTTTCAAAAATAATATGTGTATTTTTGGGATCTTGCGTACCAAAATAAATAAAAAAATGCATTATTTCATTCAATTGCATAATAATAATGAACCGGAAAATATATTTTAAAATATGACTTATATATGTTACGGTAAAACCTCGAATAGCGGTAAATTTTAAATTATACTGGTAAATTCTAACATTTACCAAATCACTTGGTAAAAGTCCGAAAAAATCTTGAAAACACATTTATTTCGGACTTTTACCAAATAGTTTTGGTCATTATTGACATTTACCATAGACTGTTGGTAAAAGTTGACAATTCTGTAATGAAATCACTCAAAAGTATGAATTTAAAAATGCTCTTCCCAATTTCGGAATTTCAGTGCTCTGCGGGTGAAAAATGAAACAGGTTTTTTCAAAAGAATACAAAAAACTTTATTATGCTATATAATACTAAGACGTTTCAAAAACTTTACAAGTAATTAATTCATGTACACTAATATTCAGGAATGAATAATTTTCAGCAAACTTCTACAATGGTAAATAGCAATATGTTCGTTGTTATAATTAAATGAATCCTTTCGACTACAAACTACAAAAAACTCTATAACTAAAAATAATGCCCATCTCAAGTACTAGATAATAACTCGTATGCAAGAAACATTTGCTTTTCATATTAATTACTTTTTAAATGAAAAATTTTGTTAAACTTATTGTTCTGATCGTACGAAATTTTGAAATTCATACGTTATTATTTATTGCACCAAGGTTGACTATTATGGTATTTAATGAAAAACGTTCAGTTGAGATTCAAAACTTTTTTCCCGCAGAAAAAATTGAAAATAAATTGGGTTAAAAAACAATCCGGGTGTTAGACCCAGACTGTGTATTTAAGAGTTAACTATTAATTGATTAATCTCACGTTTGAAAATGATTAATTTTAATGCAATTTTTGAACTGAAAGAGCATTTTTAAATTCATGCTCTTTCCTATTTAGAATTGATTTCGTTACGGAATTGTCAACTTTTACCAACATAATATGGTAATTGTCAACAATGACCAAAACGATTTGGTAAAAGTCCGAATTAAATGTGTTTTCAAGATTTTTTCGGACTTTTACCAAGTAACTTGGCAAATGTTAGAATTTACCGGTAAAACTTAAGATTTACCAGTATTCGGGGTTTTACCGTAACACACATATATATATATATATATATATATATATATACCAAATATTGATATATTTCTATTGTAATATATAGAAATATATCATTTATATATTTTAATATTTAGAAATGAAGTTGTTTAATTAAATTAGGGTTTTTTATTATTAATTTTGTCACATGTTTAACGCACTTAAAATTTGTGTTAACCTTTTCAAGTGCTGTTATAATTTTTAAGCTATTTATTAAATTACCTTATAAAAATTAAAATGGTATTCATTAATTAGTTAAGCTTACTTTTATTTTTTATATATCATTCAATTTAATGAGTATGCATTTAATTCTTTTTTTAAATTTTATTAACTGTCAAAAAAACCAGCGACTCTTTCTAGTTACGTTTGTATGGGTATTTTATAATATTTTACTTAAGGTCATTCACACTTTAATATTTTATAAATAATGAAAAAATTTTACTCATGAGTCATTCACACCGATATAAAATGATAATGCCTTCTCATAATAATATTTTACAATATACAACATATCACGATATAAATCAAGCTAAAACATATTACTTCTCAATTTAAAAAGTAACTAAAGAAGTGGTGGGGTTCATAATACAAAGGCACTAAATTTTTATTTGATTTAATCCTTGTCTTCAAATTTTTTTATTAAAAATCCAACGACTAAATCCCCAATAAGGTTGGATATTTCATCAAACATGAATGGAGCTCCCATTTAATGAAAAAAATCTTGCAAAACTTTGATGTTTTATTACATTAAGTTTATTTGCTAAAATAAATTCATATCTAGTGAATCATATAAAAAAAGCAGGTCTGCCTAAGGGAGAGAATAAAACATTACTACCTTCCCTACTTACTAAAATAAAAAAGTAAATTTTTAAGGTAATTTGAAATTACGTATTAAAAAAAATTCTTGAAATCAACATTGAAATCATATATTAAAAAAAAATGAAGAAAATATTTTAAATTGATGCTACATTATGTATACAGGTGATATCAAATTGCACGGAAATCTCTCGGGAGATGATTATATAGCTAAAAACAAGAAAAAAAGTTCACCTAAACACAGGTCAGAAAACGGTTCGTTGGCGAGTTTCGGCTCGTGAAATATTTAGCTCTCCTTTCTGCTCCCTCTATGAAATTAAACCGTATTAAAATTCTTAGGGTGCAAATCAAGGGGGGGAAATTTGGTGTTTCCATATGGTATCTGATGTAAGAAATTGAATAAAAGTGGTCCCAGATCTCTTAATTTGCTTTACGTTTTAAGAAAAACTGGGTGAAACCCGAAAACATTTTGTCGGAAAATAAGTTTTTTATGTTTGGAGTAAAATACCTTCTACTCTTCGATCTGAACGACTTTATTTACTTTTTACTTTACCATAAGTTAATAACATGTCCGTCAACTCTTTAAATGAAAACAAATGTGTGGTATCACCCATTGTGAATGATCGAATAATAACAGCACAAACACTGCTGAAATCAATATTTAAATCTTAGACACTACTTGCAGTGGATCAACTTAATTGTGGATCAGCTGTTATTGCTAACCGATGAAAAAGTAAAATTTGTTAATATGTTTTAAAAGGATACCTTTCAAATTGAGGCAATTTCTTGTAAATGTCTCGAGATTTGTCTCGAGGCAAATTTAACAGCATCATACCACTAAAAAATTGAATTCCCAACTACGAAATTTATTCCTAAATCCCTTATATGAACTCAACGGTAGTTCATACCCCAGACTTAGGTTAATTTACGGACTCCGGTCTGGTTAACAAGGGGAGAAGGACAGACCTCCTACTCCCACTCAGCTCCATCGCGGAGTCCCGCGTGACATTTACTTGCTTTTAACCATCGTCGATATGCCGCTACACCTCACCGCTGCATGGGATCCATGCCCTCAGCAGTGCAGTCACCGTTCCGCCGACAGCTAAACAATCCAAAATAATCACTACTAATACTACATACGTACGTACAGACGTCACACCGAAACTAGTCAGAATGGATCAGGGATGGTGAAAATGAATATTTTCGTTGAAATCTGAAAACCAAAATTTTTCACGATCATAATACTTCCTTTACTTCGTACAAGGAAGTAAAAAATAAAAAAAATAGCAATAATTTCAAATATTTATGTCAATATGTCAATACATTAAACAAATTACAAAGATTTCTTTTTTTATTTTACAATTATTCGATTATTTTTTACCATTTTATCAGATTTCTTTTGGGCTTATGGTCGGAATTCAATCTAAAAAATTATGAATAATACACGTATAATTTAATATAAATTTTGTTCTTTCTGTTTGCAGATAAAAAGAGTGAGATGGTAGTCGACGGAAAGGGATTAAATATAGCAGAGATGATAGGAGGATGGCGGGATTGGTAAGCCTTCTAAGATTAGGGGAAGACAACGTTAGAGTTGGCCTACTGGCAATCGTTTTATTAATATATATGCTATTAGGAGCTTTAATGTTCCATCATTTAGAAGCTCCCGCCGAAGAAGAGGCGGCGGCCGATTCTCTAAGACTTTTTGAAGAGTTCCGTATCGTTTTAGGAAATTCGTCGCCTCACCTGCATAAACTACACTTGCTGTTACTTCAGCACAATAATTCATCTAAACGACACTGGGATTTCGCCGGTAGTTTCCATTTCGTCGGTACGATTGTTTCGACAATAGGTAAACAAAATTCATTAAATTAATTACTGTAAATAATTTACGCTTTTATACCACATAATTAATTATGAGCTACACCACATTTTTTTTTAATTGTTAATTCGATTTAATTAATTTGAGTTACTGTTTTTTTCCAGTGAAGTTTCTTATAAATAATTAATTAAAGAAACAAAATGAGTATTTACGAATTAAAATCGTGTAGCGTATGTGAGGATAAATAGAGTGATAATATTAGCAAATAGTATCACCCGCATACAACTGATTTTCGATAAGGAATGCTCTTTCTTCGCATATATAAAACTTATATCTCCTACCATTTAAATATAAACGGCACAAAAATAAAAAAAATCCAGTATGAGATATTTTTTTTTTCTGAATTTTTATGGGGATCGACTGCTAAGGTCATTAGCCCTCGTCATAATCTTTAAAAGAAACTGCTATCACCATCTGGATCGTCATATGTAAGGGTGTAAAGGGCCCTTACAATTTATTTAAAAGCACAAAACTACACAAAACATTTAAGACATAAAGACAAGGACAATCACAAACACTTATGGGGTGTAAAGGGCCCCAATATTAAAATTTGAGATAGGTTCCCAAAAGACCATTAAATTAAAATTAAAATTAAAACTTATCCTACCATATCTTTCTTTCTTTCTGCTACGAGTCTCATTTATAGTTTGTTTAAGCACCCTCGGGGCGACCAGAACCGCCGTTGAGCAGTATATCAGTCGCGCCAGGGTGCCGTGGCAGTTGAATCCTTCTTATAAACAGGCTCTAGGCATGCACAGCGTACACCCACAGCCTCGCGCCCTCAATCCACCCTTGAGGGTCCCCCATGCCATCATCGGACACACCCCGACTCACTGCTCTTGAATGCAGGTGAGCCAAAATGGCCTAGGCAAGAGGGCTACCTCCCGTCACTATACGTGCCACGTTTCGAGACTCCCTTATGTATATATGCATACATTTAAAATTAAAATTAAACTTATCAATACCATTTTTTCTTTATATATATATATATATATATATAAGCTACCGCTTAGAGTTTCTTTTGTCACAGCTTTAAACTTTCATTTTTATAGACTTTTAAGAAGTCCACTGGCGTGTAAAAATGCAACTATATTTGCATTTACATCTTCGTTTTGTATGTGCCCTAATAACTCAAAAATTATTTAATCGATTTCGCTGAAAATTATATAATTTATTATTGTTTGTCCCGGGAGTTTTTACATGTTGTTAGTTGCATAATATTTAATAGTATAATATTTAAATTAAATAATTGTTTGTGGAAGTCGATATTGACATAGACAACTTTCGATGTACACAATGATAATCGAAATAAACGATATCTGTCGATATACACAACGAAATTATTCTAATCCTGAGTATATAACGAAATTAAATTTATTAAAAGAAGTTTTAGGTTATTTATTTATTACCGGTGTTCTTTGGTGGTTGGGTTTCAATTAACCACACATCTCAGGAATGGTCGAACTTTGACTGTACAAGACTAGATTTACACTCACACATATCATCCTCATTCATCCTCTGAAGTAATACCTGAACGGTAATTCCCGGAGGCTAAATAGGAAAAGGAAAGAAAAGGTTATTTATTTATACATTCTTTTTTAAAGACTTTTAGGTTATTTATTTACACGTTTTTTTTTAATGATTTATATTAGTAGTTTTATGATTTATTTTAGTAGCGAGATTAGTAAACTGTGGTAAAAAATCCGGGTAAAAAAATAAAAATAAAAGGTAGGTAAAAAAGTAAAAAGAATAAGAAGAAAGAAAGAAATTTAAAAAAATTAATACAATACATTTTATTATTTTCGTAATATACTTTGTCAAATATAATACAAAATTTATTTAATTCATACTATACTATACACACAAATTTAGCAGTAGAGAAGCATTGCCGGGTTCACTAGATGTAATAAAAGAAAGACTATTTTTTTTTAAATGAAAACCGATCTGGTTTGTTTTCATAAAATGAATAAAAAAAATTCAAAATGTTTAACAGTAATAATTATAACTACTGAAATGAAGAAAAATTTCTGTAAAAGTGATATAAAGTAAGTAGTTGCGTTACAGGCAGCTGCTTATAAGACAATTTGGCTAATTATTTTTTGGCATATTTTGATCGTACTGGAACGAAATATTTAATTTCTCTTTTCAAATGTCAAATGAATCACAATCTAATGTTAACAAAAATATAATAGATAAGGGAACATTATTAATCAAAAATACGTCCAAGCTGAGCAAAAGTAATGAGAACGTATTGGTTATTAAGCGATTAATAGGATATAATATTAGAAATTTGTGCGTTTTGCACGAGTGAAGCCCTTGCACAGATGATAATGAAATCCTTTTGATCGTAAAGAAAAAAAGTACCTTTGTACTCTTCAGTTTATTTATGGTATTTTGTAAATGTATTTCAGTATTAAAATAAAATTGTATGTAAAAAAAAAAGAATGACTGGAAAATAAAATAAAAAGTTTTTTTTTAAATCTTCCCAACATTATGAACAAGATAATTTAGTACTGAATTAATCGATAAAGATAACTATACCTAATGAACATTTTTTTCTTTTATTCTTCTACTGTATATTTATTTTCAACTTATAAATATGCTGGTTATAGATAACTTTCGCATTAACGTATACAGAGAACACAGAGTTCTCTTATACATTAACGAATATAGAGTTCTAACGTATATGTGCACTGATTGATCCGAATTCAATACGTAATTAATGTTTAATGAATTAACCTATTTTTAACGGATGTGAATTAGCTTCTTCTCCTCATTTCAGTTATTATGTTCTGCTCCTCCCATTGTAATCTCGGTCTTACTTAAGGCTCCACATAATTATATATAAAATTTATTTTTTCGGAATGATAAGTCATCCGATCTAAATGGCTTATCCATTTATCTATCTTTTTAATTTTTAATTTATTTTCTGTATCATTTACCAAGTCCGAGCTCAACTCCTCATTTTGTGATCTATCCTTGTCTCAAAAAATTATATAAGGCACCAAAAACAAGAAAAAACTAGCATAAATCAAGATGAAATAATTACTTCAGCGCAAAATGCTACATTTTTGTTTAAATTTCAATCTCCAAGTTAAAAACGTTTTTGACAATAATGAAATACCGACTACATCATACGGACTGTTCAACAACTACATATCACAATTTATCGATACAAAAACACCGACGGATAGCTCTCTCAAACGAAGCTTGCATATTTAAAATATCTATTTACTGTTCTTTAAAAAGATCTTAGCTATAAACATATCACGTTTAAAAAAAAAAAAAATTCTATATCAAACATAAAATGTATCTGATTATGAAAATGTAACAAAACTTCATAAAATGTTTTTCATTTGAAATAAGGAAAAGACTTACCAGTGATCTAACCTAATAATCCGTTTACCTTGGTAAAAGGAAGTTTATTGGTACAATGTTGTATATTATTATACAAAAAAATTCTAATGAAGGTGTAAACCGTACGGTAAGAGTCTCGCAGATATCATTTCTTCCGCTCAAAAAACAAAAATTTCTGTTATATAAATAAAACTGTTTTTAACAAAATGATACAGATATAAAAATAAGTAGACACTACATTTCAATTATTAAAATCTGTTATTAATTTAGAATTTTGTTTAAAGAAAAGTACACGTTAAATATATGTAATAGACAATAGATATACAATAATAGATAATAAACAGTGTTTAAGTGTTCCATATAATAAGCAAAAAATAGAAAAAATTGTTACAAATCTCTTATAGGCTCGATTTCACTTATTAAACAACGAATAATCATAAGAATTGTATTATTTCTGTAAATGTGATATGTACTACATATAAATGAAATCGGGTCGGTAAGAGTTTTCTAACAATTTTTTTTTGCTTATTATATGGAACGCTAAAACATTGTTTATCATCTGTTATTGTATATCTGTTGTCTTTTATAAATATTTAACATGCATTTTTTTAAACAAAATTCTAAATTAATAACAGATTTTGATAATAGAAATGTAGTGTCTTACCTTTTTTGATATCAGTATCATTTTGTTAAAAACAATTTTATTTATATTACAAATTTTTTTGTTTTTTTTAGTGGAAGAAATGATATCTGCTAGACTCTTATCTACAGTTTACAATTTTATTCTAATTTTTTTTGGATATCACTGCGTTTTTTTAGATTATTGTTTTATGTTTTTTTAATTACTGATTGTTATCATATGGTTTATTATTAAAATTTATTGCCTTTTCTAGAACAAACAAATATATATTTTTTGAATTTCTCGGCCAATCGTTTTTGTTGATAGTCATATAATTCATTTCATACTATATTTTTTAATAAAACTAGTGTAATGGCCTTCACGAATTGACGATCCGTGATGTAATATTGCACTTATTACTTTGTAAGTGTAACCCTCGATTTTTATCGTATCCGTGGACACACTTTTTATATCACTATTAATTTTTTTTTATTTTTATTTCTTTATCAATTAGTTAAAATAGTTCTAATTGCAGAATAAAAATTTTACCAATCGAATTCATTTCTGTTTTACGCAATAAATTTTTGTTGCCACATTTGCAACCCTTCTTACTGATCGTGTTTTTTGTGTTTATTAGCAGCTACAATCCCTTGTAAACTAATACTTTTTTTTTTTTAATGAAGTGATGGGAATTAAAAAAATTGTTTCATCTTCAGTACTCTCATTTACATAAGAGCATTTACTATTAAAACAAGCTGCAGCATATTTTCTTTTAAATTTGATTATTTCAAGTACATTATCAAGTTTTTGTACGCTACCTAGTACTATCAAGTACTGCTACCTAGCAGCGCGATTCGTGAACTCACCTTTTTGAGAAAATGTGACATATTGGAGTCCCGCAGTTCATCAAATGGAAAAAAAAACATTGTCTAAAAAAATTCGAGGTATTTTTTGAAATTATTCTTTATTACAAATCTAACTGAAGTGAAATATAATGCTTTCATGCTTATTTTTTAATTTTTCCCCATTTTCATTTTTTCACTTTTAGGTAAGGTTATGTTCATGTAAGGTAAACATAGTTAATTGACTTCGCCGTGCCGTCCAATTTTTCGGACGCTCACGGGCGATGTTCTAACGAGCTTTTTGATTAATGTTATTTATTATTTTGAAGGCTGCGTTAATATTAGAGTTTTGGTCATTAATTCCAACATTAAAAGATTAAAGTTTGTTAATGGATATTAATCTGAAGGTAATATGAAATAAAATTTACTACGGGGTGTTTTACCTAGTTTTATTACTACCCCGATTTTTCCGTTTTTGAAATTTTGATTGGTTATAACCCCAAATTGAAAAAAATTATCGAGAAACAGTTTTAGCCATCTTTTTTATCGTCTAACTTTTACATTAAAATAATGTATCACAAGTCCATCTTCCTATTGAAAAAAAGAAGTTTGTTTCAACGCGACGGATACAAGATGGTAGACAAATATTTCAAACACTTCATAAAGTAATAATTTTGAAACTGTATATTCGCACTAGTTTCTACTTCCTACTTCTTTCTTGTTTTTTATCCCTCATTTTTGAAAAATAAAGCCGTCTCCATTTTTCAATATCACCGTATATAAATACATATATTTACTTGCTCCCCGTCGCAGCTTCGCCCGCACTATATGGTTACTTGCATTTCCCGTAGCGGTTAAACTTTTAATTTTATGTTTATTAGCCAAATAACCGGAGGGAGATGCAGCCAGTTACACATACAGTAACCCTGGCAGTGACTGTGGTGGTTGAGCCACAGCGCCGTATACCTTAAAAAAATTCGGAATTAAAAAAATTCGAAAATGGTTTTTAAATATTTATCTAAAGAATATTGCCAAGCTCAAATCTACTGATTATCATATTTACTATAGTCGGTATTGGAAAATTTACAATAATTTTTTAAACATTTTTTTACCTTTCTTCATTCTCTTTTAAGGACGAATTTCAAAAATCTAGTAATTGGTTTATTTATATGAATATTACATTCACCAAAAATCAAACTGCTTTCTTCATTTGTTACCGAAAAATTAAAAAAAAGGCAAGGATTAAAAATTAATTTAAATCACTGAAACTAAATGAAACTCAAAAATCTAGAAATTGATTTTTAAATGTTCATAATCAATCAGTTCAAACCCCACTCACACAGTAGACACTCACAGTTATCGATTCATTAATGTTTGTGCTTCAACCGCCAAGTCTTAAGAATTTGTTGAGATGAAATATATCCAAAAACCTTCTCAGTTATACCAAGAAACATGGTTAAAAATTTAGTTGTGAAAGATCGTGTAGGTTTTTTTGTTTATCCCAAACAAACAAAAACTCTCTTCCTCTTTTTTATGTAATAGTATAAATATAGATTACTTTATTTAATGTAAATTTAATTCTATTATTACGTAATATTATTCATTCGATTGTTTTGAATCATTCAGTTCAAGTCCTGTTCACAATTCATTAAAGATTTTGCTTCAACCGGTAAACCTCCACTACTACATATATATAAATATTTTTTTCGAGATAAAATATATCCTAAAACCTTCTCAGTTATGCCAAGAAATGTAGGTAAATATTTAGTAGCGATAGATAGGGTAGTTATTTCGTTTATCCCGAACAAAAAGAAACCCTCTTCATCATTATATAATTATATAAATTCATACGTATAAAACATCCCGTCAAATATTTTTCATGATTTATTTAATATTTATATTGAACACTGTTCATGGATACAATCACGCGCTTTCAAAACAGAAATTTGTCTCCGAATTTATTTTCAAAATTAGTGTGATCATTCTTTTTTTTACAAAAAAGATTAAGAGAAAGTATGACTTTATCGAAATGGAACTGTATGGACAATGCTATCTTCAACTCAATGCAAAAAATGAAATCAAAACACAATCTGTCAAGCTTAAACTGTCATTCGATCATTTATAAAAGAAGAGTAATACTGTTTAAATTTGTTAACTTGCGATATTTTAAGAGCGCCGACGAATTTAAAATCAGTTAATTATTAGTAATCATATTATAATTTGGCGCCTACTTCGAAACTTCGTAATTTAAATATGAAATTAAATAGTATTATAATTATTATTTTATTGCGTTAACTGAAATCAGGTTTATTATTTTTAATCAATTCATTTAATTTTGTATATAGATGTGCAATTTTAATATTGATTTCTGTAGTGTTTAGTTGGAATTATGTCAAGCATTTTGAATCTTTATCAAATATATCATTCTTTTCAGAACAAACATTTTTTTAAAGATTACTTGTCGTGATGTTCATCTTTTTCGTTGCCAGAGATTTTTCTTTTACAATATTATATTTATATGTATGCATTTTAAGAAAAACAGAGCAAAAGAGACAAGAAATAAATTGAAAATGAATAATATTTACCCACATTTTGATATTCCCTTTGTCAAAGGAAAATTAATTTTACATACATGTCATTGAATATTTATTTTATTTTTGTTCACTCTCTGCATTTAAATGATTTTTTTTTTATGTAATCTCCTCACATACTATTATGAGCTGAAACAGTACAGTATGGCGCATTTTATAAATAAATAATTTACTTTTTATGTGAGGGAAGAAATTTAAAAAGAATCACCACTTCTAGGATCAAAGTATATCAAAAGAGACAAACATCAAATCCCATAAATTTTCATCGCTGCTATGCTCACGAAGGTAATTTCCAGTACAGTCAACAAATATGTTTAATCTGTACAGAATGTTATTACAATCGAGGTATTTTTCTAGCAGTATCATTAAATATATTATCGAAGGAAAAGTTAATTGTACGCACTAGAATTAAAAATTATGTACGACTTCTCAGCGTACTGCAGGTATGAAAAAAAAATGATTTTCATATTCCCCGCTTCGGTACGTTTTTTTTTGTTGTATATATTAAGAAAATATCTTAAAATTTATAATAGTATTTACAGAAAAACTTAATTTTAAAGTTTTTTTACCTCAAAGTGTGCTAATCACAAATTTTCCGTGTACTGCCGTTTTTTTTGTGGGTACCGAGTAACCATAGTTTAAAATTTTACCGTTTGGAAGTTGAATAATTAAACAGGCACAAATTAAACAAATCAATTGTTAATTAATAAAAATCTCCATTTTAACCCGCTAAATAGTTATCATTATGAAACAAAATCATAACATTTCTAAACATGAGATTATCTAACCCGGAACTGACATATACCGGCTTCACAAGAGCAAATGGTTTTTTAATTTTTTCCCCAATTTCTATATATTCAGATTCATTCACAGGTAATAAAAAAAAGAGTTTGATAAGCTATTCATGAAAATTCAAAATGTCTCAGGTGTGCTGAATGAAGACGTCGTATAAAATGCATTGTTTACCAAACTGTACAATAGTCATAACAATAAAGTAGTCATAACTTTATAGTTATGACTACTATAGTTATGACTACTACTAGTTATGACTATAGTTAAGTAGTTTTTATGAGTAAAAACTACTCATCTATGTCCGTTCAATTTTAGTTAAATATAGCAAGTGAAAGGTAACATTATTTTTAAAATATTAGGTACAGCATTCGGGGAACAAAATCTTATAATTTCAGCGGGTTTCAAATGCATAGTTTTCCACATTAGATAATCGAACATGAAAAATCATAAATGAAGGTGACACGAAGGTAAGAATGCAAAGTTAAAAAAATATTTTCTGTTATGTAATACAAAGTTCCATCATTTTTAGAAGTAATGAAATGTATTTTACGGAAAATATTTTATTTGAGATAATTTCAAATGTAAATGTTGTTTCTCATTCATTTTTTACTGAACGAAACATGTATTAGTTTGGCTTAAATCCTTATTTTTTATATCAGTAATAATCTTAAACAAATTTGCGTATAGTACATTTTTTTAAATTTCTATTTTAAAATCACACTTAAATATTTCTTGCCATTTTGTATTCGTATCTAGGAAATAGGTTTATAATATATGCAAAAAAAATAAAATTTATGCGTCCATATTGTTATGATTTTTTATTAACAGAAATAGCTAAATTTAAATACAGACAATGAGAACAAAATAATATAAAAACAGAATACTAGCTTATACATGCTTCGTCATGAGCTGTTTAGAATGTCCACATTAAAGAAATATTAAGTCACCTAAACTTTCAGTAGTTCTGTTATTTTTTATAAAACTATTGATATAAATATAACATTTAATCCACCAACCAACCAACTAAGCACCTATAATCCACCTAACCCAACCAACGTCAGGTTCTAGATCCAAGGAGTATACCGGGAATATACTTCCCGGTATAATAACGTGTGCAGAATCCTCTAACAGAGGATTTTGCTAAATCGGAATCTCCGGTTCATTACCGGTTACAATCGATAATGATAATAATATCATTTTACTCCGCGTTCCATCGTAGAAAATGATCGTTTCAAGGTCTTGTATCATCAAACTATCCTGACAGGTTGACCAATGGTACATAATACACAACACGCTAGATGTTACCCAGCAGGAAAAACAAAAGAAGAGATACTCATCATCGACTTATCCAATCCATTGGTCACCAAAAACTAAATTTAATGTTGAGGTAAGGATTAATGGATCAGGTCAGGGAGATCTGGGATCAGAAAACATTGAAGAAAATCCGGTGATTCTGAGTGCTACAGGGGAGATTTCATATATGATGGAGATATCGTTTGAAACGGTAGGAGCACCAAAAGATTTATCCTTCAAGTGCAAAAAGCCATACTACTTTACACCTGTTGCATAGTGAGAGGGTACATCACAGATAATTCTCATGTTGAAAGAGAAGCGACTTGATATTGATTTATCTTTTATATTTTTATTGATATTGATTTTATTTATCATTTTGTACAAAATGTTAGCTATATATTTATTCAATTATGCATAGGTTTAATAATATTTTAAACTACTGTAGAAGTATTGTAAGTCTCGTCGAAGAGACCGACCCGATTTTTCAGCTACTAGTCTATTATTATTATTAAATTTTATGAGATTTACCTCCTTAACACAAGTGCTGCTGAGCGGATGAATGGTTAAAAAGTTTCTTTTAATCTTTATTACCAGAAATATAACTTTAAAAAGTTAACTTATTTGAAAACGTAATTTAAAAATATATAATACTAAGAACAATAATGAATCCATTCAAGAAACAAAAGTATAAAATTTAATTTATTGATTCACTGAAAAGTTTAAAAAATCCTTATTTTCTTTTAGTTGAATTAAAAGCGTCTTTTTTATTTATTTATATATATATATATTTTTTTTTATAACAACAAAGTTTCAGTTTGAGAAGTTGAAACTGAAAGAAAATCGTTTAAATTAATTTATAATTTATATTATAATGGTACGGTTAAACTTTTAATGATCAATTTTTAAACTCTTATTCTAATTCAATTTAATATATTTAAGGTATTATTAATTTCATACATACAAATATATCTTAAATATAATAATGTTGAAAATATTTTAATATTATTCGGAAGGGAAGTAATAATAATATTCAGAAGGGAACACCGAATAAAAGATTCTGAAAAATAATATCATAGTCTGTCTATTCGAATACTTTTCGGATATTATTTGTTTTAATTTTTGTCCCACTATATTTTTTTTTTTTAATTTTAGAAAATTACGAAATTAAAAAAATTCCTCAAAACAGAAAGAATAATAAAATGCTATGATTTCAATCAGGCTTTCTAATGGAAAATGCACTATTGAAAACAGTCCTCTAGTTAAGAGTAATTAACTAAATAAACATTTAAAAAATTACAAACCAATATTGACTTAGAAACAGTGAATATGATTTTTTTAATATCCTATTTCTTGAACTTTAAATAAGGATTTAGGATTAAATATATTTTTAGATTATTCAATAACTAAATAAGAAAAATGACTATCTGGGTACTTTCGTATTTTTATGTATGACTTTTAATAAAATAATATTCGACTTAAATAAGTTACGTTCTGTAAGATATAAAAACACAATTCCTACAAATAAAATTTGGAAAATAGTCCCAATTTTTATTAGTTTTTTACTTTAAAAAAATCGGGTAATCGATTTTCGAAATATTTTTATAAATAGCCAAGTTTTTTGAGACATTCTTTGTTATAATTGATATTTATTTAATAACAGTTTATTTTTCACAATTCACCTTGATAAACAAATAATGTAATTTTTCTTACACGCTAATGATTGAAGTTCTGTATACTTCTAAGAATGTAACTTTTCAAGATATATTTTTTATTACGTAT
The DNA here is from genome assembly GCF_047948215.1 of Lycorma delicatula. Classification (NCBI taxonomy): domain Eukaryota; kingdom Metazoa; phylum Arthropoda; class Insecta; order Hemiptera; family Fulgoridae; genus Lycorma; species Lycorma delicatula. The sequence goes on along the minus strand of NC_134460.1, from coordinate 79,792,952 downwards.
AACAGTGAGACAAAATATCTAATTCTATCAATTAGAGCACCAAAAATAGCTATTTTAACGAAACTTGAAATAATTACTGGAAATCACAATTATATTGTAACATAAATTATTTATTAGGATGTCTCGTTTACCCCAAAAAAGTAATGGTGCAATTCATTCGTTAAAGATTCATTTAACGAATGAATTAAAAATCATCAATTTGTGGTAAATAATTTTTTAACAAACTTTTAAGAAATTTACCAATAAAATTAAAAATTTTCCCAGTAAGATTTAAGCAAAAACTTTTTACCATTTTCAGAAGTAACTTTGTAAATTTTTAACAATTAATCCTTTAGAGATGGAGACTGATAAAATAAAATCGACTAATAAAACAAATAAATAAAAACTAAATAAATAAAAACCTTTCTTTTCCACGGTAGGACATTTAATAATACCTTCTGATTAATCAGGGAACGAGATAATGAAAGTAAATTTTGCATTTATATATTTTTATTAAATAAAAGTTTGTGAGGAATAAAAAGAACCTTAATAAAATATATATCTTACTATACATATATAAATGTAATACGCTGCAACAAAATGCTTGGAAACGAACAGAGGCTGATAAAATGAAAAAAGATCAGATTTCAATGAATATTATTGATCATTTACGGAGAATCAATGGTAGAGTGGTAACATTTCTACATTATATCGGGAGGTTTCAAATACGAGTCTTGGTCAGACATGGCATTATTCACACACTACAAAATTCAGTTATCCATCGTAGTAATTATTATTGAGCTTCAGTCTGTTATGTTACCGTTTCAATAAGTAAATAAAAAAAATCTGATCGCGTAATATTATATAACACCACTATCCAACCAACCAGTAATCAAAATTAAAAATAATTGAAGCTAATATCTACATTAAACATTTTTCATTTTTATTTTTATAATAAAATTTTGTGTGACCATTATTTTTGTGCAGAAACTGATAGAATTTAATAATCCAGGGATCAGTTCGAAAAACGCAAAATTAAGTAAATCTAATGTGATAAGAACATATGCATCAAAGGTAGAATTATGACTACACGTTTTCAAAAAAAAAAAAAATTACGTCGGTGTTTAGTGAAATTTTTTTTTACGTATCTCACATAAGCAATAAAATGTACAATAAATAAAGGAGTGTGTTAAAATCGATTCAACCATAACAATTAAAAAATCATTATTAATAAATATGAGCTAGCATTACACTATTACCTTCCAGCAATCGACGGACAGAACAGAAAAAATTGAATTTGAATTTTGCTTTTCTGAAATACGTTAAAATGATTTTTTTTTAAATAATGTTTTTTTTTTTAAAAATAATACGTTAAAATGATTACTTTGCACAGAAAACGATAAAACCTAATCAATTAAAAACTCGTTTACTTTCTTTTTTTTATGTACTTTCTGCATCATTAGAAACGTTTTCTTGATCTACGGCGAGTCGAATGATAATATTCTAATCTCATAAGAGCATTGTACCAGCTTTTTTATAAACTATAACAGTTATGAAATAAGATGTACAGACAACGACAAAACTTAACGATTAAGCCAAATATTAATTTTTTTACATAATATTATTTATCCTGAAGAAAAAAAATTAATGATCCATTTAGTAAATCGGTAGGCGAGATCAAAAGATGAAATTCTTTAACCTACCCTTCTCTCCTTTATTAATGCAAAATCTTTTTTTCAAAAATCTACCCCACCTCTTAAAATTGAAAGGTATGTTTTTTGCCCTTTTGCTATATTTCCCTTCGGTTGAAATATTTTTCAAAAAATTTTTGAAAGATCCAATTTGTTTTTCTTATTTTAGCCTATATTGAAGGTGTTAGGTTTATAGAAAAATTATTTAAGAAAATTTGTTAAGCTTCAGCCATACATGAATATTTTTAGAAAAATATCTGAAAATTTTTTCCCCACCTCAAAAAATAAAATATATTCATAGTAGAGAATTTTTATGCTTTATTAAATCTAACTATTAATAAAAATACAAATAATTACTTTTGGAAGAAGACGCTTATGAACAATTCTAAAATTTATTTGCGTTACATTATTAAATTATGAATTTTTTCCATTTCTTTACAGTAACATAAATTTCAGCTGTACAAAAGAAAAAAAATTTCAGCTGTACAGATAAGTATACATCAATTACAACAGTTTAAGCTCTATACAATATCTAAGATTAATAATAAGATATTAGTATTTGTAAGAACTATTTTTTAAATCATCATAAATAATAAACTTTTTTCTATGCTTCTTAAATAGAAAGGAACTGGTCAATTCTCCGCACCTCTTGACTGCAAACAATTTATCTAATGTTGCTTGTTCTTTATATAACAAACATCGGTAATAATAAGTAGAGGTAAGGGAATTTATATCATTTTGACACAGTATTTATAAAAGATGACAATTAAAAAAAGAGAGCGTGAAAAATAAAGAAAAATTCTAGTTTTTACCGAAATGTCAGAAGCCTAATATGGGACAAAAAAGTACTAGTAAAGCGCAAAGAAGTGTTTTTAAAACTTATTTGGATTTGAATAGAAATAATGTATGGATTTTTTTCAAAGGTATTCATGTAGCATTGTAGAAATTAACAGCGAAGACGTGCTGCATTATTTTTTCCATCAAAGCGAATTTATTTGACACCGACACAATATTGATAATTGTATCCTATTATCTGTAATTGTTAGCCAGCATAAATAAATAGTCCATTGTTAATTCCTAGCAGGTCTTGATTAATTCGCTCACCGTCCGTGGAATATATTCATTGCGATCAACATTTATTACGGTATTATTAATAAAAGTGTTTTCACTACATATCATTGTCAGTGACAAAAATATCTTCCCATCATTTTAACTAGTTCACAGATCAATTTCCAATTCTATAGGAGTCATACTGATCATTTCATTACTGATCAGATCTTCAGTAAAATTCAGTTCGGAATGGTAGGTGGCAATCTTACAACTGAATGACTCTTATGGTAAATTAAATTATGTGCAAGAGTTGTTCAAAGATTACAGAGGCAAGTGACTGTAGAAAAAATACTATTTACTCAATGGTAATTTAACTAACCCTATTATTCAACATAATCCAAAGCTTCATTTAGGTTCTTGTCCAGTCTTTCTGTGACAGGTTCTTATTCTAATAATAAATAATTGTTCATTACGGTGTACTCGGTCACTGATGTCACGTAAAAACAAAAAAAAAAAAAAAACAAAAAATGATATTGAAAGATTGGGATTGTGAAGTGAATAGGGCAACACCTTCCGACTAGACTTTTGAATAGTTCCCTTGTCTTTTGAACGGAAGCTTTTATGGGGTCGGTTGTTATCATAGAGAATTACCTTTTGAAAGAAAATTAGGACATTTCCTCCTTACTGCAGGTTTCAACTTATCTTTATTTTTCAGCTGTTGGTTGTACGTTATTCTTCTTAACAGCAATAAATTGGGCCTTTATAATCCCAAAACACCGTTAGCATTGCTTTGCCGGTTGACGCGTAGGTTTTGAATTTTTTCTAGCGAGCAAACTGAATGTTTCCATTTCATACTCTGACGTTTGGATTCCAGCTAAAATGATTACTCGAAATTTGTTATTAACTATGCAAACAAAAAAAGTATTACCTTCCGCTAAATACCTTCTTTTCTTTCTTTTTCCAGTTTAGCCTCCGGTAACTACCGTTTAGATAATACTTCAAAGGATGAATGAGGATGATATGTATGAGTGTGAATGAAGTGTAGTCTTGTACATTCTCAGTTCGGCCATACCTGAGATGTGTGGTTAATTGAAACCAAACCACCAAAGAACACCGGTATCCACGATCTAGTATTCAAGTCCGTGTAAAAAATAGCTGGCTTTACTAGGACTTGAACGCTGGAGCTCTCGATTTCCAAATCAGCTGATTTTGGGAAGACGCATTCACCACTAGACCAACCCGGTGGGTTTCCGCTAAATACCGTGGTTTAAGTTCCGCACAAATGTGAGTTCGGATTTATGATTTTGATTTGACTATCTCTGAGCCCCCGTTGAACATGATTTGTAGTAATTCAGCTTATCATGGATAATTAAATGATCATTTCCGATACTTACGCTACAAATTTCAGTAACCTGCAAAGCGTCAGTCGAAACTTCAAATTTTGGTAATACACTTTTATGGTAATACACTTTTTACCATACTGTTTTAACATAAGTGGGTAAATTTTGACCTGATTACACTTTCAGAAAGTAGTAATCTTTTCATAGCATGTTGTTCTCCCATGGTAGATGCCTCAAGAAGAACCGACATTTTGAAAAAAACAGATGTTATAATAATGAAAATTCTTTTCAAATAGCAGATACTTTCAGGAGTGCTATCTTGAAAATCAATAAGTACAATTCGTCTATTAAATAGTTTTTTTCGGAATTATCATTTGTCTCTTTATATAGAACGACTCTCGTAGCGTAACAAGTTACTAAGTGTTATGCCAACACGTAAAACTTAACGTAACGCTTAACAGTGCATTCTATAATAATTAAAATGAACTCATTTATTAAAAAAATGTTAGCATATTTGTCTTGCATATAGCAACAAATTGGTTTTCCACAAGTTGTCTGTAGAGATTCAAGATATTGCAAACATTTGCTAATAGCAATGTTAGAGGATATCTCAAAACATTTCTTTTAACATTATCGCTCGTCACATTCATTCTTCTTCTTGCTATCTTTAAATGCCGTCGTTTTCGTGAAAAATATTTATCCGTACTGTTTATACATTTTAGTTAAAACTGCGGACGGAATCTGTGAATGTTAAACATATTGAATCTAAAGATACGAAATGGAACGAAGATGACATGATAAAATTAATAGAATTGTTTAAAGAAAACCTGTATCTGTTCGGAATATAAAGTCAGGAATAAAAAACAAAACACATGAAGTGAAATAGGTAGAGAAATGGAAACAAATAACTAGTTAAAAAGAAGATGCTATGTCTGATAGGCAAATTTCAAAGAAAAGCTAAGAAACTTAAGAATGGATTTGGCACAGAAAATTTAAAATAGAAGTTGTTTGGATATCCTACCGAACTAAAGGGCATTTATATGAGTCTGTCTGTGTGTGCGTCCCCCTTAGCTGAAAACATGCTTACATGATTGAACATACTGCAGTTTATTGATTTTGAAGCCAACTTCCCTTTTGTTATTGTATCAAGTAAGGTTAATTTCGTATTACGATAATTTGTTTCGTAAATTGAATATGATACATAAATAATAAATTAATAGTTTAATTTATATTTAAGCTTCCAGCTCTCGAATTGAGTGAATTTGCATATGGATCTTGATGAAAATGTTCAGCGTGTGCAATCTTTAAAAGATGCCTAAACCGATCTAAACCAAATTTAATTGGGAATATTTGCTGATATTTTTTCGCTTTTCCTTGACCAATTTTCATCATTCAAAAAAACACTTTTTTACAGAAGAGGTAATCAATTTTGGATACATAATAATCCCATTCCGAGAACGCTGCCCGCCGGAAGCCTAGCTAGTAATATGCTATTATTCATCAAAGATAAATAAATTCAACGCCATTCTCGGTAAACTGTTGTGAACGGATGAAAATAAGCAATAAATTAATCAGTTGAGAAATATGAAAATAAATTCCTACTACACTAATTATTTAGTTTTTTATATTATTTCGTTATTTCTGGGTTCAATCATTTTCATTAACAATGCAAAATCAGAACTAACGAATCTTAAAAAGTTTTTAAAACAACCAACACAGAAAATTTTCATTTTTAGCCATATTTTTTCAGGTTAACCATCAAATCACGGTAACCTTTCCAGTCTTCTAGTGAAGGCGGCGCACAGTATTCTCGTTTTCGTTCCCATGTAGCCAGAATGTTACATAGATATTATATACATACACTAAATAAACATAACGTAGGTATTGTAAACCTACCTTAAGAAGGAAAAATTTAATTTATTTTATGTCACTCTTTTCAGCTTTTTGAATTTAGTTATTTCATATAGCTACGATCTCAATCAATATGGATTTAGAAAATGATAATTACTGTTTCGATAACTAATTGTGCGTTTAAGCTTCTGTTGAACTGGAATTTGAAACTGGGATACGAAATGAATTAACTAAATGGAGCGTTTTCAAGGATCTCAGCTGTAAATCGTGAAAAATATGGTAATTATAATAGATACAAAGAACATTTTGTTTATAATGAAGAAAGGAACATACAGAAGTCTTTTTAATGACTCATACAAGATAATTACAAAAAAAAATACAGTAAATAATAATTATTTATTAAGTATTATTCAAATAAAACTGCAGCCGAAGAAATCAGCTGAATCAGATTGTTTATATTATGCAATCATATTCATATACATGAATTCAGAGAATAATTTTCATTATAATTATTAACACTGCAGATAAAGCAGTGATATCAATTTATTATTTTAGTGCTGCCTTTAAAAAAAATTGTAAATATAAATTAAAACAATTCAATTCATTGTATTAATAAATCTTTTTTTAAATGAAATCTTGCTGATTATATTCAGAATTGAAAGTAAGTGTAATTATTAAAATTAATAATACGAAATGATACATAGTTCGATAGGAAATTTACTGAAGCAAAGGGAATTAATTTATAAACTGATGACCTACTGAAAACTTTTACTATTATGTTATCTGTGTTTGTCTAATGTATATGTATTTTTATTTATACTTCAATTAAATTTGATGTGATGTGATGATAATGTAGCAAAAACAATAATTTGAAAGATTTAAATGTAAAATACTAGTGAAAGGCGAGGTGTATATTCAGAAAGTTTACAAACTACTGCTGTGTACAGTCACGTTCCATTGGTACTAGTAAGCAATTTCGACTTGAGATTAGATTGCTGTTTAGAACATTGTCTGCGTGTATGGACGCAGATGTATATCCATGATAGTGTTAAGATAACATTACATTATTTATTAGTCTTTTTTTATATTAATGAACTAATTGATATCATTTTCATTTCAATTTTTAATTATAAAAGATCAGTTATTCTTGTGCTTAATTACGGCTGCTTTTGTATAAATAATGAATTTTATCTTTTCCCTGTTATTTTGTAATAAGAGGAATTGTTTTGTTAGTCAATGTACTTTAAAAACACAAGTATGCCGATAATTTATCGAACTGAAAAAAGCAAATAAAGTATAAATTTCTTACATCAATTGTTTTGGTGTAAGGGGAGACGAAATCCCTACCTAAAGAAATGTTAAGATAAGGAACATTTTCTCAAAACTCACTACACCGATTTGTTTCAAATTTTTACAGAAAGTTTTTTTAGATTTTTCTATACAACCTGAGTTAATTTGGTTAAAAAAAGCTACTGTATAAATGGAAAATAAAAATTAGGATCATACCTTTAATTTCTTATATTTTTCTATTAAAAGTTTTTTAAAATTCAAAAATGCAGATTTTAGCCTGAAAAAATTTCAGATATGCTGAAACACTGGTAGCAGAAAAAATCTACCTTAAACCACAAAAAATTAAATTTACGGAAAACTGTAAAAATCTTCAAACATTTTCTATTTTAATACATCCCAGCTTCATATCTACGTGTGTTGTGTCAAATTCCTCAAGTTTTATTTTTTGCAGGCTCTAGCTTCTCTTTCAAACACACTAACTGCAGAATCGGATCACATTCACTAGTCCAAATTTTTCATCGTGTCTATTGTCCTATTTCCTGGATTGACTCAACACTCATTCTAAATATTGCACTTTGTAATATTTCCTCTGTTGATTGTAGCCGCTGCAATAATCCGACCTTTAATGCATTTAATACAACAAATGATTTTTGGGTACACGGTTCCAAATTTTATGATTGAAACTTTCATTTGCATTTTGATTTCCAGCATGAAGATGCCTTCTCAGAAGTTCAAGGTTGCGAAGATCTTCAAAAATAGATGTAATTTCTCTAAGAATGACATTTTGATTTGCGCGTTTATGCATGTAATCAGCTGTATTACTCAAAGCCTCTGATTTTCTGTATGGACTCCATGAATGACTACCAGATGGGTACAATCTATGACAGGGATTTTCGTCCGTAGAATATTTATGGTAATAAATAGCCCAAACTGCTCTTTGAATAGCAACCAGATTTCCAGAATTATTTCTTACTGTTTGCCCACAATATGTTTACAATTAGTCTATTACTATATCAATTAGGTGCAATTTTTTTGTAAAAATTACTATGGGAGTAAACAATTTTAACCTGCATTGCTACACCAATGTGCACATCTGAAGATCTTATTTGCAAGCTACTAACTTTACAGTTTATACGTACTGAATTATTTACAAAAATACTAGAAAGTTGAATATTTATCGTAGTTACTACTTTAAATTTTTTTAGAAAAACTAGATGGCGATTTCACAGATTTAGCCTTATTTGCAACATCAATCTCAGACGTTGATGGGATTAGCAAATATTTTTTTTATGCTTATCGGATAAAACATTGGTGTTGATAATTCTCTCTCTTGTTTGGAAAATTAATTGATGTCTGGATGGTTCAAAGTCTTTGTGTCTGATAAAATGTAAAATCAAAGGATAAAATATTGTTAAATCAGATTTCACGAACACAAGAGGTAGCAAATTTTCTTACAAAACCGAACAATAAAAGTTAAGATATATTTTTAAATCTGCACACTGTTCGTAACGATGCAGAAAGTTATTTTAGGAAGGTAGAGGAGAAAAGGAATTTTCATCGCTTCCCGATCGATTTTAATGAATATGAATGAAGAGTTGGAGTAGATGAAACTTGTCACTATATTATCATTGGTGGTTTTAAATATTTTAATTCACTTTTGTATTTTTAAAATTTTAAATAATCAAAAATAACGAAAAATTTATATTTCTAAGGTCATAAGCACGTCCAAGCAACACTTTTAAAGTTTACATTTTTTTATAATGAAATAAAAATATTCTATCCGTAAAATTGTAATTAAGTGATTATATAATGATGAATAGATTTAATTAATAATAAATTTTAAGGTTATAAAACATAAACACATGTGTAAGAAAGACGTATTTCACTGTGTAAATAAGAAGCCAGTTAATAACTTTTTAACCGAAAATTATAATAATCAAACTTCAATGAAACTATAAACTGAAACATAAGCGACGGTAATAAACTTCAAACTGAAATGAAGTTTACAATTAATGTTTAAAGATAACGTACTTTACGATAAAATTTGCTTTTATTGTATGAACGAGAAAAATAAATATAACTGCTACAAGCTTTTCATATTTTGTTCATTTTTAAATAATCTATCTAGAAAAAGGAAAACAAACTTAAAATTTAAATCTATATAGAAAAAAATTCTATTAATTTTGTAAATTTCATTTTCTCCTGAATCTGTGTATTAAAAATTGAACCGATTAGTATACTTCAGTTTTAATTATGAGATTTCAGATTCAGTTTTTTGTAAGAAAGGAGCATTTTCAAACAAAAAGAATTATGGATAACTCATATGGTAGAAGAGTTTTTGATTTTGAATTTAGCACATTAAACACCCTAAAGATAACGGTATTCATAACTATTCATGGTAAAAATTTCTAAATGTCAAGACACTAAACCCTTTTACTAAAATTATTATCTTCAAAGAAAAAGAGCATTTAATTTTTTAATTCTTTGAGTTCTAACTTATATTCAGATATGGAGCATCTTTCGAAAATTGGTTGCCGTCTCCTACAGAACGATCTTATGAAACTCAACGTAATGTCCAGAATCTATTACCTAGCATCATTATCGGTGCCTTAAATACAACAAAATCGATTTATTACCCAAACCAACTCGGTCTTTTTCGCTCGGGGGTGCGAGAGTCCCCGTGCCTCATCGCTAGCACGTACGAACGGCAGCTCCGCAGAGGGCTGTCCCTTATCCCCGAGCCCCCCGATGCTTCACCAGAAGAACCCTCATCACGAACCCTGCAACTGTATCAAAACTCTTGGGGTTCAGGAACAAGGTGGCGATGATGTTCTCCACGCTGAGCGGTCCGGCGATCGCCGAGCAAGCTAGACGGGCCGAGCAAGCTAGACGGTATTCATCCCTCTGCGATCCGCCTTCCTCCTACCACACTAGGCGCGGAACCCCATGGTCCGTCAGGAATTGCGTGAGCCAGTAGTTCAGCTCACCACCGCAAACGGCTTTACATCCGCGATATCCCATCTAGCTTACCAATCTCGGAACAGGGCCGCATGTATGTCCCCCTTTGGAACTTAATGGTGGCCCAACTCTCAAGCCTTTCCAGCTGCTGAATAGGTGGTTGCCCCGTGATCACCAGCACTGTCTCTGTCGACACCGTAGGACACCTTGAGGACCATGCGACGTTGTATCTCCTCCAAGATTCTCCTGTTGCGCCTTACGCACAGGACCTCTTCGCCGAAACGCCATAGAGAAGTGTTGCATTGACCACGGGTGAAATTTCCATTTTGGAAACGTTGCATTATCTCAATGTTACTCTTGTCCGTCGTACCCCGTGCCCCGTATCTATATGTCATATATTCAAATTGATTTTAGAATCACTTTGTATATAAAAGGTTTGTTGGACATCGACAAGTGCCAATTCCAGCCTACAATCAATGTATTTGTAGCAACCAATGTGTATATAATATCTGAAGCCAGGTCCGTAGTACGTTTTGGCCTTCCCTCTACCGCTCTTATTCGCAATGGCTTGTACTGTATCTAATTATGACGTCACTATTATAATAATGAAATATCTTGTAATAATTTGTTATTACAAATAAAATTATTTATGCCTAACATTTCGTTCAAGGTGTAAATAAAGTAATTTATTTATTTATTCCTTGAAGGTATAAGTATTTTTCCATGTATATTAAAAATAATCAGTAACAATGACGTAATAAAAAAGTATTGAAATGAGCTGGTCTTTTTTTTGGGTTTTTTTTATGAGGAGGTCATAATGGACCACTTTAGTCAACTCTGTTCGTCTTTTCTTTTTTTCTTGATTGCTTTCCAATGCTTCTTTATTCTGTCAGATCTTGCTTTTTTGAGTTGATTTATTATATGCTACAATAATGATTTTCTTTATCGTAGCGTAGTTATTTAAAAAATAATATTTTTAAATAGCACGTACGCATAAATTTTGTGGCAACTAGTAGCACGTGTTCCGCATGCCGGTTTATAGGAGTGATGTAGAGAAGGCAAGTAGAAGCAGATTGTAGAGAGGACCGGCCTTTAGATTTTACATATAATAGAACACGTTACAGAAGAAGCATACAGAAGAAAACAATTATTTGTGCCGGGTGACACCAAGAGTTGAAATAAATCAATTATTGAAAATGAAAAATAAACATATTGAATATTAGTAAACAGTGCGATACAAAAACTTCTAGCTATTCTACGAATACGTATAAAATAATATAATTTGTAGGGGTTAGGCCTATTATTTAATGCTGAAGTTTATTACCATGAACATCATCGTTACTAATACATATTACAAGTGCATATAAATATCTCAAATGAAATATTCTCTTATTCGTATAAAGTAGTCATTCATTTTATGACTCACTTGATGGAAGGAGCGTGTAATAATAATCTATACTATTCGTTTTTATACTGCATACAGTAAAAATATCTATCAGTACGCTAAATATTTTTAAAGAAATTATTTTCTGAAATTAACAAAATAATAAATTTTAATTATGAAAATAATTTTTGTTATTTATGAAAATAATTACAGTTTACTGCAGAATACTCGGTTTCTGAATGAGCTTAATTTTACGAGAAAAGAGTAATATAATGAATGCCATGCACAGCGACTGTCTGCCTCGTGCAATACAAGAATAACAAGCAAGCTTTTATACTTATCGTGTGCGCTATATACAATTCTAAAAATAAGCATGTTTTTTATAAAAATCTTAACCTTTTATTTAATGAAATTATTTCGAATTAGGAAAACTTTAATTTATATTTCATATCCGCTTATGTAATTAAAATAAGATAAAAGTCGAAATAAAATAATACTACAATAATCCTATTGTGTGATATACAATGATTATTCAGTAATTTAACTAGACTGCCATACGAATGATACAAAATATTAATTCACACAAAATGTTCACCGATGAACAATCCAGACCTCCATTTCCATGACAACAATATAATAATACATTCCAAGTATTATTATTATTATTACAACTGATAAATTTCCAATTTACCAATCAAATTATTACAATTTATTTGATTTATTCTATTACAAACTCACAAATGTTTTCGTTGTAAATAAATAAAGCAAGGCGATAATGTGTTTGTTACAACGATTAAAGTGAAAATTTTCACTGCTTTCTATAACATGTTTAACAGTCATAACAAAACGCAAACACATTCTGTGTAAATAATGTGCGTGTGTATATAATTTGATACACAAATATACAGATTAATAAGCTTTTGCTATTTCCAGTGGGATGCGTTGCAATAATTTACTGCGAATACCAAAATTTCAGTGTTATTAAAAAAAGGGGTTAACGTTCGTTAATGATATAGTAAGAAAAAATTAACACGTTTTTATGCTCAAAATAATTAACTACATGTATTTAATGATTTTTTTTAAATTTACCTATTCTTAAACACGTTAAGTAATGAAACGTTTTCAGAATATTGCTACTAAAAAATTTATTGATTAAAATAAAACTTTGTTTTTTATTACTCATAAATATTCAAATACTCATATTAAACTAGCAGACCCGGCAATGCTTCGCTATTGCTAGATTTGAGTATATATAAAGATTAAATGAATACAATTGAAAGTTTGATAAAACATTAACAAAAATGAATATTACAGAACTTCACAAAATATAACCTTTCCCTTTTACCCTTTCTCCCTTTTCCTTTTCATTTTCCCCCTTTTCCCCATTTCCCCATTTTCCTTTTTCCTTATTCATTTTTACTATATAATATTTACCTTTCTCCCATTTCTCCTTTATTTTCCCCCATTTTCCTCTTGTCCTCACTCTTTCCCTTTACTTCCCCCATTTCACTTTCTCTTATTTCCCATTTTCCTTCCTCTTTCCCCCTTTCATTTTGTTTCATTCCCCTTTCAGTTCCCTTGTTTCCCCCATTCCCCAGTCCCTTTTTTTCTTTTTTCCATTTTCCCTTCTCTTTTTACCTTTTTCAATTTTTCCCTTTCTCCCTTTTCCCGGCGCGTAAACTGGTCCAGTAGTTTTTTAGTCTATAGCAAACACACATATCGGAAACACTGAAATGGAATCGTAAAATATTTAGTGTAGCATGTGTTGCTTTTACGTCCAACATGCTCATTTTGAAAAGACAGCGTTTTTTCAAAATGAGCACGTCATTTTTACCTGTCATAGGTGTGACATCTTAGGTATATAAATAGTAGGTATATAAAAACACGCGCGTATTCGAGTGCAACGTTGTGTCAAAATTTCAAAGCAATCGGTGAAGAACTTTTAGAGATTTAAGAATTTGAACAAACGAACATTTACATTTTTATTTAAATAGATGTTTTTCATTTATTTAACTTATATATAACTTTTGATGTCATACAATAATAAAGGAAATATTAGACTTGTACGTAATGATAAAAAGGTATCCAAATTTCGTTTATTGTCCGCTGGTCGTAAAAGAATTTGTAATTTAATTCTATTTTTCCATTTTTATAGGAGCTTATTGCTTATACAACACGGTAACAGAAAATACAGTAGCAATGCTACAATGCTGAATGTTTTTTAATTTTTTAAATGTAAAACGAAAATTATTATTAACAATACTCTAGTCCTTAATAATACATTATTCAGTGATTAAAAATGGGAAAAAATTAAACAATTTCAATTTTTTATATTCTATTTATATATAGTAACATTAAGTGGGTGGGTATGAATTACCCTGAATAGTAAAATCATATTCCTTTGAATAGTAAATCCGGTAATAAGAGAACTGTTTTAATACGGGCGTGATTACATGTAAGCGGCAATTATGTAGAAGCCACAGGATATGTCTGGGAATAAATTTACATAGAATTAATCATTTTCCAATAATACATTTAAACGAAATTAGTGTGATTGTCTAAATTTCATGATCATTTCTGAAAAAGGACGTAATTAATTAAAAAAAGTGATTAGATTCTCTGTTTTTATGTAAGTGTGATTAAGCGGAAAGACTAAAAGAACGATAGGCCCTCTCTATTATTGCCTAACGAAAGATAGTTTTGTCATGTGACCTTTAACCATGAATATAGTTTTGAACTCGAACGCTTTAATTTACTCGAGGAAGTGTTGTTTTTCCTACACAATGATGATATGTTGAAAGTAAAATGATATGTTAAAACGAAATTGATCAAAAGGACAAAATGATTTTTCAGTGCTTATAAGATAATCAAAAAATATTCAACATTGCGCGCTCATAAAATATTACTTTGCCCAATCATTTTAATTTATGTTCACACTTTTACCTTTATGGATTATCATAACCTTTATGGAACATCTATTCGAATTCTTCAGTAATATTTTTACTGAAAAAATATTTTATACATTTTAGAGCAATTTCGTTTTAAAAGAAAACCATTGTTTTTAAATTTATTTTTTTACTTTTTAGTCTCTCGCCTGTACTTGTTCATTCAAATGCCACCAATTCATTCACATTGGTTTATAATTTTTTCTCATTCTATTTAATTCTACTTGTGCCAAATTATAATACAGTTTTTTCCGGTAAGTTTCGTGTAGTCAAGTTCTTCAGTCCTTAAACCATCAAGCGAGCGAATCCGACTTACGGCAACGTATATGTTTAAAGCTGTTTTTTTGTCAATATTTGTTCCTTACGAATATTACAACTGTCGGTTTTTCTCAATTTTTTGCATCATTATGTCGAGATTTCCAGTCATTAGCCGACAAGAGCGAGGTGCATTACCATTGATGTTAAAATTTCCAGAATGAAAACACCTGAACCAGTTGTGACACTTTCATGTCTATAAACATCGCGTTTTTTTAGCAGCTTTAGTCGCATTCTTCCTTATTTTTTAGCAAAGTTTCAAAATTCATCGAATTTCTCGTT
The DNA here is from genome assembly GCF_047948215.1 of Lycorma delicatula. Classification (NCBI taxonomy): domain Eukaryota; kingdom Metazoa; phylum Arthropoda; class Insecta; order Hemiptera; family Fulgoridae; genus Lycorma; species Lycorma delicatula. Next base: position 79,777,867 of record NC_134460.1, on the reverse strand, counting down.
TACGAAAAACAATTTTGTTAAAATAACAAAAGACGGGATGACAAATGATTTTATTACAGTAAAACAATTCATTTACTTACGATAACAAATCGGTTTGTCGTAGTAACAAAATGAGATAACTCACAATAACATATCGGTAACGATAGGTTATAGTAATAAATTTATTACTATAAACGGAATTTAGTGAGCTGGGGTTCTGGCTCACCAAATTCCTGACCGTACACTGGGCCTTCCGCTCCTATCCACATGGAAGGAGAAGAGCGGAGGATCCTCTGTACCCATACTGTCAAGAATTTAATACTCCTGAACATGTCATTTTTAAGTGGTCGTGGTGGGATGAGGAAAGTCGCCGCTGCGTTGCAGTCACGGGGCAGATTATGGTAAATGATATAATAGACACCATGTAGAAAAGCCAGAACACTTTGAAATAGTCGCAGGATTTGTGGCAGGGGGCCTGCAAACCAAAGTCCGGGAACAAAGGACCTGATGGATGCTTCCAGGTGGATCTTGTAGAGAGTACCACAATACAAAGTCCTCAGACTGAAGCGGAAGAATATGACAGGAGGGTGAAAAACAGTTCTCTGCGGAGCCGTCGTTCGTTTGTCGGTGCTTGCTTGGATGGGCGACGGTGATGAAGCACGGATAGTCTGGATCGCTCTGACCCAAAGGCACCACCCGGGGACGTGTAATGCTTAATTTGCATTGCCCGAACCCGACCCCGGGAGAGGAGGAACGGTAAAATATGAGGTTTGGTCGGTAGGGCGCAGGTACACATACGCTCAATTAATAACATCTAGCGGAATTTGTTAGCAAGTCCGACACTCCGCCCGTGAATGGGGTTCCTCAGACCCATCGGAAAAAAAATCCATTTTGTTATCTAACAAAATCGTTTCGCTGGAAATATGTTTTCACAATGTTCCCCATATTGGTTTGAGAACGTATTAAATATACTATATTATATTGTCATCAAAATATAATATACTATTAATAATATAATACCCACAATATAATATATATAATATAAACGAAAGTAATGAAATGTAGTAGAAATAACAAAGGTGGACCACTGAATGTGAAAATGGGAGGAGAGAAGATTATGGAGGTAGAAGAATTTTGTTATTTGGGAATTAGAATTACTAAAGATGGACGAAGGCGGAGCGATATAAAGTGCCGAATAGCACAGGCGAAACGAGCCTTCAGTCAGAAATATAATTTGTTTACATCAAAAATTAATTTAAATGTCAGGAAAAGATTTTTTTATTGTATTTGTTTGGAGTCTCGCTTTATGTGGAAGTTAACTTGGACGATCTGAGAAGAAAAGATTAGAAGCTTTTGAAATGTGTTGCTATAGGAGAATGGTAAAAATCAGATGGGTGGATAAAGTGACAAATGAAGAGGTGTTGCAGCAAATAGATGAAGAAAGAAGCATTTGGAAAAATACAGCTAAAAGAAGAGACAGACTTTTTGCCACATATTAAGGCGTCTTGGAATAGTCGCTTTAATATTGGAGAGACAGGTAGAAGGAAAAAATTGTGTAGGCAGGCAACCTTTGGAATATGTAAAACAGATTGTTAGGGATGTAGGATGTAGGGGGTATACCGAAATGAAACGACTAGCACTAGACAGGGAATCTTACAGAGCTGCATCAAACCAGTCAATTTACTGAGGACAAAAAAAAATAATACATAATAATATTATATTATAATATATAATATAATAATTTGCACACAATATAATATTACATTGTGTGCAAAATTTCAATTTGGATAACGGGAAGTGTGTCAAATTTCAATTACTAAATTTGACCTATACCGAATTTTGAACATAAGAAAACTATTAAAAAATATATCACCCTTTGAATGTTTTTAATGAAACAAATATCTTTACATTCAATCCTGCCCCTGTAGAACGACCAACATTAAAGTTTATGCAAGCTTAAGCTGCAAAAATATTTAGCCTGTTAGACCTACCACTTGGCAGTATTAATTCAATTTTATTATAGTATAGAAACAATAATTAGTACAGCTATATCATTAATATCTTAAATTATTATTATAGTTTACTGTTTTCAAACATTTTTCCCTGTTTTCATTGCAACTACTCTTCTCGCTTTCAAATTTCTTCCCGTAATTTTATTAACGATTTTATGGTTATTGGCCCGTGATTTCAATCCAAAGCTAATGAAACATGGAGAGGTCTAGATAAAATAGTTGGTAAGGAAGGCAGTAATTATCCGACATAAAAAATAACGACCTGTAATTCTTACTCCAAATGTATTCATATAATGGTCGAAGGCACAAACAAAACAATCTGCCCCTTTTTAAGAGGTCATGTATCACCATTTCTCAACTCTTATTTCACTCTTTGTATTTCCTGTTATTAAACAACCCCCTTCTTCTGCGTTAATGTCTGGAATCGACAGCGAAATCTTTAAAAGTAAAGTCAATGAGATTTTATGTACTCAATTTTCGTTAAAAATCTATCACGGCTTAGAAACGACTGTTAAACACTATTTTTCAAAATTCGGCATCTAAAACTTAAATTCAGTAAGATTCACATGCTGTCTGGAACTCCAGAGCTGATGAAATTTTTTTTTTTTTCAATATTTTTATCATATCATCATAGATGTAAAGTTCCATCTTATCCAGTAAAATTAATATGAGAGAAAAGAAAGGACAGAAAAAATGGCAGTTCTCTCGTAGATTCACAAACAAAATAACTTCTTAAAATTGTGTTTATTGAGTAAATAAATACCAAAATTTTTATAATCTTTGGATTCGCATAATAGTTCTTTTAGAATATAAAGTAAAAAAACTTCTGAGCATCATTTAGATCTCCATACCGTCGCGATGACGGGTCCTGGACTAAATCAGATGTTAAAAAACTAGAAATATTGTCTTCGCCCCTTTTTCATTTATCACGTTACTAAGAAAACAATTTCAATATTCTAAAATTTGGCACCAAATTACTTCTCTTCCTTTAAAAAAGAAATTACCAAGTAATATAATTATTACTGAAATATTAGAAACCTTCATAAAAAAATTACTTTTTCCTTTATCTATTTAATGTAATTCTAAGAACTATAAATTCCCAATTTCAGTGAAAATGTTCCATAGTAAAATGATTAAAAACCGGTAAATATTCCTCTTCCTCCGGTAAATAGTCCTCTTCATAAGAGGACTTCGTATCGTCAATTAACCGTCTTCCTCTTAGTTTTAAACATATTGCAAACGTTAATTCCTATTCTAACAATTCTTAAGAAAATTTTATCGCTCATCAATTTGGTTTCAAGTCTAAATATTTAACCGTTCACCAGTTATATAGTAATTGGTGCTGTAATTTATGATGTAGTCTCTCTTGTAATAACCCTTGAAAAAAGGAGTACGCAAATTTACCTTTGATGCGTTTGATGTTTTTTTGACGCTGCTGAAATATTTGAGTAGCATAAGGCTTCTTCGGAAATTGAACCCAGATTACGTTCTAATAATCTATTCTTTCCTACATGAGTGATATCTGATTGTACGTAAATATTCAATAAAAATGTCTTACGAAACTATTACAGCCGCTATACCTCAAGGATCATTTCTTATTTCCTTTCTTTACCTATATTCATTCCCGATATTCTTCTATCGATATATTCTTCATTAAACACTTTTTCCCTTCTTTTATCCAGATTTCATATATTGATGCTTAGTGGTTCTTTTAAATTTTGAAAATAGATTTATTATAGTTTTACAATCTTTTCAACAACATATATTGATACAAAACTGGTTTAAAATATTAAAATCAATCCATAAAAAACGCAATACATTGTATTTACACTTCGAGAACGCTTGTTTTCAATCTAAAAATGAAAACGCTAAAAAAGCGTATTCTACGCTTGTATTTTAGCGTATTTCTACTCGAAAAACGCTAAAATTCGAAAATGTAAAATTTTCGTATATTAAAATTCTTTGCTGCAATATGAATCTGGGCACTGAATCTGACCGTTAACTGACACAGAAAAATAGAATAAACAATTTACTATTAAACGCTCAACACTTGATAAAAAATTCAAAAAGTTACTTACTTTTAATCTCGACTATCTAAATTACCAGTAAACTCTAAATTAATACCACCATTGTTTGATCTACGTGGACTTATAGTGGTCAAATATATGTTGTACAAAACCTTTAATTATCGTACACACTCAAATATAAATTTAAAAAAAGTAAAACGAACAGTGATAAATGCACCTACTTTTCATCTCAAACAAAACTATTCACGATGATCTCGAATTATATTACTATTTTGATGAGCTGATAAATCAACCTGAACCTACTAATTAGTCATTTATTCCATCTTCCTGACAATCTGTGGGAGAATGTGTCATCATCAAAACCAAAATGGAACAAAGATTTTTTTTTAAGATAAATAGTATGGATCCAAAGCTACCAAAAAATTAATCAATTAAAACACGTTGGAGTCCTGTTACGCTGATTTTCACTATTTGATATATGTATTTATTTTTATATACAAATATGGACTTTTAATCGATTTCCTTTTTTTTAATATTAATTTAGCATTTTTTAAATTCTTTTATAATCAAGGTTTCTTCACTGTTTTCTTGATTTCTTGATCCGCTCAAGAAAATGCTGGGGAATTTCCTTTTTTCTATCGGCAGAATACCACACGTATCGTTATTACCATGATCTTTATGTATAATAAACTATAAATGTAATTAGGTACCGATCTAAATAAGATTTAATTTACTTATTTGTATAACCGAACTCAGAAATCATAAAAAATAGAAAAATGATTTTGTTACAATCGTTATTCGTAAACATTTCTTGAAGATGTTCGACGTTATATTTACTCTCGATACTCTTCCTATTCAAATAAACTAAGACTTAGTGAAATATATTTACAAGCTATAAGTCAAGAAGGCGGGGTTAAAAGGAGAAGGTAACGTACATCTTTTTCACTTTCTTACAACTTAAATCTTAAAAAGAAAATCTGATTATAAAAACAGTTTCAAAACAACATCGGGATATAATTACATTTTTTACAAAATTAAATAAGATAATTTAATTTCTTATAATCTGATTACTTAATTTCTTATTAACCTTTTTCATTTTTTCAAATAACTTAACAAGATTTTCTCCTTAAATAATAAACCGAATCTAAAAGTTTAAAATTAATGAGAAGTGAATTTACCTTAAAGTTTCATAATTATTTTCTTTTACTCAAAAAAAAAATTCCCAAAAATTTTATTAATTTGTATATAAAGTTATTGTGAAGGACGTTACTTTACGTAAAATAGTGTCTCATCGTGAAAATATCTGAGGAAACGTAGTTATAAAAACACCACCATACTACTTACTCTAAGAGCCAAAAAATAAATCAATAAATGATAAAGTAAAACTGGGAGGTAATTTTTTAGTTTGTGTTCAGAAACATAAATGTGAAGGAAATATGCTATATAAAGATTGTATTTAGTAAAGCATAATACGGGCGGAAATCTGATAAAGCACAAAAGAAAATTTTAGTGGATCTATTAGGGTCGGCTTGAGCATTTTATGTATTAAACCTGAACCTGTATTATCCTTTTTGAAGTGAATACATCTTCAGTTTTTCTATTTTAGAGAGCTATAACCGATAGATACTTCCATTATTATTCTGCAGCTGCCGAGCAGGAATCGGAGTCCCCGAATCGATCCATAGGAAATCCCCCCCCCGCTACAGACTACACCATAGATGAACAAGTCCCGGAATCCTCAGCATAGATTTATCAATTAATATCCGTAATTGCAGAAATAAAGAAAAATGGTCAAGGACAGATATTGAAAAAGAACTTCAGCACTAGTCAGACATCTCTATCGGAAAGACAATTAAGGCAAGGTTTTGATTGGTTATGTAATACTACCAACCTTTTCATAATTTCCCGGATATTTTAGAGATATTTTAGGGATTTTCTTTCAGGTGCAGTATATTACCGATCTTCGACGGTAGTTGATCGATATATTAAAAGATATATCGGTATATTATGCGTTGATCCATATTTTTTCCATTAAAAAATACTAATTAGCTATCCTAGAACAACGGTGAGGTTACTAAAAAAATCTTGTTCGACCAAAAATTCTGTAGTTTGCAGAAGTACCAACTGGACTTTAAATTATTCAGCTTGATCCATATAGGTGATAAATTATGTCTGTGTAATTTTTCCGTGAATTTACGTAAATTTAATTGATATTTTTGAAAGCTTAACTATAATTATTTACAAACATTTTTTTAAATATAAATTTACAGGGCAACTAACAGCATTCCATATTACACCATTGCCTATTAGTTTAACTATATTTTTATCATTCTTTTTAAGAAAAGTGAAAAATTATTAGAAAAATAAATAAACAACGCAATACTTCAGAATAAAATTTTATCAAGTTAAAGTTGTAATCTATTACTTAAATTGTTTTAATACTTATGTAAGTTTCCTATTTTATAATTTAACACAAGCCGAGCTAACAACTTATTCGTATTATTCTGGATGTAGGTCTTATTTATTACTGGGAAGGAAACATGAGATGAAGCTTTTAAAAAGTTTTCGTAAACTCTCTAAAATTCTTTTCATTCCTGAATTTTCATAGTAAAACGTTTATTGATTTTAATGATGCAACCTCGACGCAATCCACGTATTTTATCGAGGGGTATGAGTTAAAGGAATTAACAATTTGACTGTCACGTCGATTTCTCGAGCTCTTTTTAATTGACCATGAGATCTCAGTTGGAGTCTCACGTAATATCAAGATCATAGCATGAGATCCCATTTGGAATCTCACGTACAGTTCATTTGTAGGACAGAGAGATTCCGTGTGGCATTTCGTTTTTTTTTTATTTATACGTATTCAGGATATTTTAACCTAGAAACTGATGCACTTAGCGTCCTATTACGTTAATGCTTAATGAAGTTAATAATTTTATAACTCTTAGGAATTAAATAACAGGTTTACGTCCTTAAATCTTAATTTTTATTATTAGAATAACTCTTATGAGTTATAAATCGTTATATTGCATGTTACAAGGTTCCACCAAATTTTGAAGAATATATACTCAGCGACATTCCATACTAAGTGATCAGTATGTGTAGTATTCTGACAGTTTAATCAACATTTTTTTTTTAAATGGAATATAAACTAAAAAATGAGCATTTTTCTATCAGTTTTATTTATTCGTAGTAATTATTATTACATAATCAATCTTAATACATTTTATATTTTTCACATATCCTAATTTTATTTTATATTTTTAAGTACAGTAGTTTTTACTTCCTTGTACGAAATAAAGGAAGTATTGTGAAAGCGAAAAATTTCAGTTTCCAAATTTCAACGGAAACATCCATTTTGACCATCCCTGAATCCATTTTGACTACTTTTGGAGTGACGTCTGTACATTCGTATGTACGTATCTCGCATAACTCAAAACGATTAGCCGTAGGATGTTGACATTTTGGATTTAGTACTGTTGTAACATTTAGTTGTGCACCTCTCCTTTTGATTGCAATCGTCTGAACCAGAAGTGTCCAACAAACCCCAAAATCTCCAAACATTTGGATTTTAGACTTTTTCTTAACTGCAGTAATAAGCTCTCATTGAGATCTTTTCAACGATATATTATAAGTGGTACTTATTTTCATTGGCTGGTTCCAGAGTTGTAGTCAAGTAAAGTTTTAATTAATGAAATATTTGGATCTTAAAAGGGGAAGGCACATCAGTTCAAATCAGACTCCATCTCCTTTTTTTAATTTTTTTTAAAAATTTAAATACGAGAAGTTATCTCTAATGTAGAGACCGTTTCATTGTAAAAAAAGTTATTCTGAAAACTTCATAAATATTTTTTATTTCTCTTAAACTACATATCTTATACAACTTCTCTGTATAATCGCCACATGAATTAAGACATTTATTGTAGCGATACACCAGCTTCAATATACCCTTGTCTTATTCAGCAGCCGCCAGTCCATTTAGCCACAGATTAACAGCATTTTTAAGATCCACACCCGCGAATTGCTTACCACTTAAAAATTCTTTCAATTTCCCAAACAAATGGTAATCAGAAGGAGCTAAGTCCGGACTATATGGTGAGTGATCGTAAATTTCCCATTCAAATTTTCTCAGTAAATCACACGTCGGACCCGCAACATGTGTACTTGCATTATCGTGCAGCAGGAAGTCGCCGCCGGTCAGCCTCCCACGTCGCCGATTTTGGATGGCACGCCGTAACTTATATAGAATTTGGCAGTCGGCTTCTGCATTTATATTCGTTTCACGGGGCATGAAATCAATCAGCAGTATGTCAAACCGATCCCAAAACACTGTGGCCATCAGTTTGCGTCTAAATGGCTGTGGATTGACCGTTGTTGGTCTCATTGGTGATTGAGGATGACGCCATTCACTTGACAGCCGTTTTTTTTCTGGCGCGTAATACGAAATTTATGTTTCATCGCCGGTAACAATCGAATTAAATAATTTATCACCTTTTTCTTTGTAGTGCATCAAAAATTTCAAAGCAGATCCCATCAAATTTTTTTGTGACGTTCCGTTAAGACGTGCGGCACCCAACATGTACAAATCTTTCTGAAGCCTAAATTGTCATGAACAATGCGTTCGATAACAGCTCTTGAAACATCAGGAAAAAGAAGGGCTAGGACGGAAATCGTTAAGCGACGATCTTTTCTGATTTCATCATAGACACGTTTCAACAAGTCCTCCGTGATTATCGAGGGTTTCCTCGAACGTTCGTCACCGTGCACATTAATTCTGTTATTTCTAAACCTTTCACACCATTTTCGGACGTTTCTTTCATTAATTACATTATCACCGTATACAGCAACCAACTTCTTATGAATTTCAACCGGCTTAACGTTATGATGGTTTAAAAAACGTATGATTCCACGTATTTCACAGTCGGCGGCAACATCGATTTTCCTATTCATTTTATAACGTAATTACTCACACGTAATCAAAGACACTACAACGCGACACCTTACAGACAGCAATGCAGTATGTTTATTACTAGCGTGGCCATGAACGACACAGGTTTGCCAACCTTAAGGGGAGAAATTTTCCAGCCGTCTTTACTTTAGAGATATCCCTCGTATATTGATTTATTAATAATTATTAAACTGTGATTGTAAAAAATATTACGATAAATAATAATGCAATAATTAAAACAAAGAAAAAGAAAAAATCAGAAGTTAATATTCAAATAAAATTTTATGTACTTTTCATTTAAAAAAATTCTGTATATGCAATTTAACTGGCGTACAAGGAAGCCATGTAGTGTCCACATCAGATTTTTTAATTTCATAAAAAAATTATGATCTGACAGAAAATTTTTTGTGTATTTAATTGTTACTCAATAAAGCTATGTTTTTATGCAAGTACTTTATTTGTAAAAATCGTGCAGCGACATAGTTCTAGCAAGTTCGGAGCAAAGACAAATAAAATCAATTCTATGGCAACCAACCAGCAAAAATCACATAGCAATAGATATATTGTAACATATTTTAAATAAGTTACTGTGTGATTAAGTTTAATTAACGAAAATGATAATAACATCTGCAATATATATTGTAGTTTAAATGGAATATTGTGTTCCTATTGTATGGAATTAATATAGTAAGAAAAATGTGGTGCCATTGATACCAGTGATCGCCAAAATGGGAGGCTGTGAGATCCCATTTGGGGTGTCATATCCTAGGCCGGTTGAGTATCTCTCACTAGGTGAGTATCTCTCACTTGTTAATAACATTTGCAGAGAGATCTCACATTTACATTTTTAAGTCCTTGATTGTTATAAGTAGAACTTAGTGTAATAGGGACGGTTGAGTTAAGATATTTTTGGGTAACTGTACATATGTTATGAATGTGATTAGTGTGTAAAATTTGTTTTATTTTGCTTTTCCCTGAAACTATAATCTATTAGCATAATTTATTTAAATTAATGAAATATTTTTAAGAATGTTTATAGATACACGTGAATGTGATAAACGTTTTTGTTCAAGATATTTTTACAGTTTTAATTAATTTTTTCTAGGAGTAGATCAATGAGTACGTCTAAGTATTGCTAATAGAGTTGAATTCTTCTGTATGATTTTCAGTAATTTCGTATGGGCAAGTGAAACATGTTCTAAAAGCTGATTTTAAGTGAGATTTTTTGATTTGAATTACTGCGAACGAGTAGATTTGTTATTATTCGATTTCAATCTATTTTGAAACTCTGTTTACGTCAGTCAGTTTTTTAAGATGATTGGACAAAAAAAATACACATTTCTATATTTTTTTTGTTGTATTCAGCTGCAATATTCACGTCATCCTATATTTCGGTTTTTCTTGGTACAATAAGACAATGTAATCAACGTATCTGAAGTTACATTTTGGACGTGTTCGTATTACTGCAATATTGTAAATATTTGTTATAACAATCTCATATTATTCTGATATTGAGAGGTATGTGATAACTCAATGTAATATCGAGTTATGGTGTATTTTTATGTTTTACAATGAAAAAAGGCGTTTGTGTCAACAAGAGAGGTTACAAGAACTAATGAAAATATACAATAAGTAAAATTCGATGTTAAGTAAATCTGAGTCGACTTTTTATAAAAAAAAAAAAAAAAATGGTTTATATAATTATCAGTTATATAGAAACTATAAAGGAATTCAAAAAACTAGAAAAAAGTTCTGAATCGAATGGAAAAATCATCTACTGAAAATATATGATGATGTACAAAGAAAACCGTTTTAGATTTCTTTAACTTCAGCGTAGACAGAAACTTTGAAAAATGAAGAAAATATTATTAAAAAGGTCTAAACAGTTCTGAATCACGTTTGTGGCGAGGAAGATGAATAAAATATAAACCGCTTCCAAGGCCACAAAACAGAATCATCTTACAACACTACAAGAAATATCAATTTAGAACAGAACAGTAAAAAAGATTTCTTATCACGATTTACTACATCCTTATTTGTTATGTATTTTTCTCATAAAACATGATATTCATTTATCATTTTCTTAAACAGACATTTTTCATTTTCTACAATAACTAAGGAAAATTATTACACGTTTTTCATATCAAATGTAGTAAGTTAAAATGTCATGTTTTTTTTAACAAATAATTTTTGAATGTAGTTTAAAATGCTAAATCATCTATCTCATACATAAATTTTAGCTTCTCTCCTTTAACAATTTATATGAGCTGTAAAATACATTTCTTATCGATGCCGTAAATATTTGTAATTTGATAAAAATATTGTCTTTGAACCTAAGAGGTTAGAAATTAAAAATATTTTTAGATCTTCCTTATAAAAAATTATAACTATATCAAGAGTACAGGAATTAAAAGTATACGGATAAGAGGATCTCTTTTAATAAATACGCATGGCCTAGTAACCAAAAACTTTATATAAAAAGAAAAAAACTGAAAAAGTTGGTTTTATTATTATTTTAAGATAAGATTTTACATTTTAGATTTGATGTTAAATTAAAGTACGGATAGGTGATTCAAAAACGACTGCCCGGTTGTAAAAAGGTGATAGGAAGAAATTTACAAGGCGTGAAAACTGTCATTTGATAAAAGATTATAGGAAAAGAAATACTCCAACAAGACGTTAATTAAATACTAAAATTGTGCGTGAGTTAAGGTTCTCTACATTGCAGAAAAGAATAATATATATATTATTTATCTCACATTTTCATATAATTTTCATGAAATTTAAAAATAAATAGCTAGAATATAAGAATGAATTCGGATTTTTTCAATATTTATGACATAAAAATTCACCACCATGGCAAACAAAAACCAACTTAATTTTTTTGTATGACCACATAAAGCTATATATGTGGTTATAGCATAGTTATATTGCTTTATGTGGTTTTATATATATATGTATATATATATATATATATATAACTTCTATATAACTTTATATTATATTTTAACCTCTATATTACTTCTTATATGGAAGGAAGTAAATTATTACGGAATCGCCAGGGTTACTTCCTCCACAAAATAATAAAAAAAGAAATGATCAAAATCAATTGTATTTATAGATAATTTTATCTTAAATGCCTATAGCATTTTAATTTTTTAACAAAACTAAACAAATTAAATTAACAAACTGAACAGTTATTAGGTAGTCAAATTTCAGTAAAAAAAATAATCATACTTTATTATTTATTTCAATGAATATTTCTTCTGCTTTTAAAGTAATATCAATATATTTAAACATTTTAAATAAATTTGTAATTTTATATAAAATGTAATTGCTTTTAGATAATTATATTATAAAATTATAATTGCTTTTATATAAATATGTAATTGGACGTAGATTTTATTTATGATGTCACGGTCAATGAATAAAAATCACCTTTTTATAGAATGTTCGGTTATCAGAAAGTTTCCTTTTTTATTTTTATAAGCAGAGCTTTTTTTTCTTCCAACCTGATATTACTCTTTTATAATTGTCTGATTTTTCTCAATGATTTCCCAAATTACAGCCAAAAGTGAATCAATTTATAGTGATTAAACCAAAAGGTGTATCATATTTTAGAATTTCACGAAAAATATCATTTATATGAGAATATTGGCTATAAAGTTAAATCGATTATATATTTTTATCTCGCGTTTTTTTTTTTAATTTTAAGCACTTATTATTGAAAAAAAGTCGGTTACAAGTTCTACAAATTTAATTTAAATCATTGTTTAGTTTTAGTATTATTTTAATTTTAATTAATTGTTTTACTTTTAATCTCGAATAGTCACCTGTTTGTTCTCTATTCAATGTGATTCAAATATGTTGTGAATTAAACTGATTTAATAAAAATATTCATTCTTTCTCTACCGCGCTTTTTCACCCCTCTCTCTCATCCTCTCCCTGCGTGTGTGAACATGCGTGCAAAACTTGGATATACATCTTTTTTGTTTATGTGTATGTTTGTTGAAGAGTGTTTGTTGTAATTTTTTATTAATAAATTCAAAAAATGTGTTCAACCGTAAAAATGATCTCTTCCTCCAGTCACAAAGTTGAATATAGTATTTTTCCTTATAAGCTGTCTTAACTTCGTTTCTTTAAAATAGGAATAATATTTTTTTCTTAATGACCCTTATCTCTTGGTATAAATTTAAATAAAAAATAATACTGACCTGATAATATCTGATTTGAAGAAAAATTGACAAAAGACTCCACACTTTAAAAGGAAAATAAATTTTCCTTTTAAACTTTAAATCATAAATAATTTATAAAATTCCTATTTTTGAAGGGTATATTATTTCTTTTATTTTTTATAAGGGTAACAACTGTTCCCACATAATCATATAACGTTTAGATTTGAATAATTAAAACGGTTTTAATTATCAAATCAAAAGAAATTTAATAATAGAGCAAAATATATAAATATATACATATATAATACATAAATATATCAAAATTTATAAAAATGTGTTAAATTAAAAGTTTATTGGGCGTGATTTCTGACTTTGTTTTAATTTTCAGTATAATTTTTCTAAATGCTACCATTCAGTCTAAACTTACTGAATTATGTCATCCCAACAGATGTTTTCAACTAAACAAATTACCAGAAAAAATCTCATAATTTTACGTAGATATAAAACAAAATACAGGCGGACGTATATGCAGATAAACGTTACATATACATACAGAATTTTTTTATTAAAGATTTTGATAATTTAGTCTGAAGGGACCACTAGCGTTAGAGGAACTAAAAAGGAAAATATAAGAAAAGGCTATACATTTTTAACGATAAGAGTACGTGTAACAGATGGATTGAATTTTTAAAATATAAAGAAAAATACGGAATTTTAGATAAAAATACATATAACCGATTTAAATTTCCAGCAGAAATTCTTATATCAGTGATATTTTACGTGTAAATTCAAAAAGTATGATATACTTTTTGGTTTAATTTCTATTAATCTATTCACTTTTACCTTTAATTTGAGAGTTTGTTTGAGAAAAATCAGTCAATTATTAAATAATGTAATCATTTTTTATAGTATTTACAACCAATCATTTAGTTAATACTGTATTTAAATTTTTAGTTTTTAATAAGGATTTTAATCACGACTATTTTTTATTTTATAATTGTGTGTTTTGCGATGCTAATATATATATATATATATAAACAGGTTAACATTTCTCTAACTTGAAAACTCGTTCTCACTTTTTTAGGGGTTTAAAAATATTATATTTTAGAATTTAATAAATGTTAATATAATAAATATAGTTTTATTAAGGGAGTTTGTGTGTGTGAGTGTGTGTTCGCGCGCGCGCATATATATATCATGGTTTAATAACACTCGGAAAATGCACTGTAGCAAATTAACAAATTAATATAACATTTATATATTATAATCAGTCAACTTTCAACTATAATACGTGTATATGCATTGAAGTTGACCAATTAGTAAAACATAATTAAAGGAATTCCAATAAAAAAAATCATTTAGATCTGAAGTGGTAACTAAAATGAGTAGCACTACAATAGTAGTGTAACAGTAACAGTAGCGTAGTAGTATAATGTATTACACTAGGATAGTAGTATAATATTATTGTAATTGTAGTGCAATAGTAGTAGTACAGATAACATATAATTAATAAATTAAAAATTTATTACGGTTATTAAAAATTGACCAGTCGATTGTTTTCTTCCTCTTAGCAGTAGATATAATAATAAAACTTTTATCACACTGATAAATTATTAAAGCTACCAATAATATATTTCCCCTATTTATAAATTAGAGTTGATTGTTCTTTTAATTTTCATCTCTACTGTATTTTCATTAATAAAATTTAATAAAATAATGAAATTACAGAACAGAGGTAAAACTGTTCCATACAGATAAAAATTCAGCAGAAACGTTTAATATTATATAGTGATAAAAGTACATTTTAGCGTAATCAGCCAATTAATATTCTCGATTGTAGAACAAATGATTTATGCAGATACAATTACAGAAAAAAATTAAAAAATAAATTTTATAAATTTCAAAAAAAGAAAAATTGATTAGTTCTTAAAATTAATAACAGATATACTGCAAATGTATGTAGAAAAACTACATACGTACTACATACTATGAATGTCTGTTACAAGCAAATTAAAAACATTGTCATTTTCTATGTGTCTTTTGTGGTATGGTAATATCTAAAATACAGGTTTGATAAACTTGCTGTAGTGAATGTAATTGTTGAGTTTTATTCTAAATTATATATTGATGTTGTATCTAGGCCTACTTCCTGTTATATAGAAACTAATAGTAGTAGAATCATTCATGAATCACACATTACTAATGTGCTATTTATGAATTGTAAACACGATACGTAATGCTAAGAATTCCATTTTCTTATTTTTAATTTACTATAATCTTTGAGCTTGAAGAATCATATGTCACACATCGCTTGTAATTATGTTCGAGAAGTGGTTATTATAGAAACATTTATTGCGGTGTATATTTTTACTTAATGAAGCTAATAGCTGTTAGCGATTTATTTTTACTATTTGTTGGGTTGTTTTCATTTAAGGCTTTGTCATAAATTCATTCGCGTAAATGTTTAATGTTTCCACAGTTATTTTCTTTTAAAATGCCCAAGTTAGCAGGAAAAGTTACAGTACTTCATAGTCAGGAGAGGGAAATCGTATTCAATGTTTCTTTTTACAAAACAATGCAGGAACCGGAATATTGAGTAAAACTGAAGTGCTGAATACGGTTGTTCAAGTGACAAAAATATCAAAACGAACGGTCCACCGAATTATAGCAGAAGGGAAATCAAATGAAACTAAACTACCCGTAACCGCTTGGCCGAGAAAACGTGTAAATCACCCCAGTATTGTGTGCAATTTAGATTCGTTTAACACGAATGCTTTGAGGCTATTAATAAATAAATTTTATGTAAAATAAAAAAATGAAATGAAATGTAATTTTTACTGTGAAGAGAATTATGCAAAAAGCCCGCGAAAGTGAAATTAATTTCAAAGGGAGTGAACGATTTTTAAGGAGAATATTACGTAAAATAGGACTTAAATGGGAAAAACCAGAAGACAACCGGAAAATACTGATAGAACGGGATGACAACAGAACGGCGTGACAATTAAAATTTAAAAAATGAAATTTTTTTGAAAAAATGACAAATTTCCTTGTTTCGCGAAGAAGGAAGACCGATTGTATATACAGATGAAACCTACATTCACAGTAGTCATGCGACAACAAAATCGTGTAGTCGTTTGACAACAAACCTTCATGAGGGACTGAAAACACCAGTATCTAAGGGCTCACTATTAATAATTGTATTGTTCATACCGGCTGTAATAAAGGATTCATTAACTATACTTTACTTATGTACGAGTCAAATAAGAAAGGAGATTATCACAAATCGATGGATTCCGAAAAGTACACGAAATGGTTACGGGAGAAGTATATTCCCAACTTGCCACCTCGCTCGGTCATTGTACTGGATACCGCATCGTATTATAACGTTCTCTACAAAAGCAGCCAAATTCTAACTATTTAAAAAGCGATATGATAAAATGGTTAGCCGAACAACGAATTAACTGTTCTTCTGCTACGGTGAAGACTGAATTATATATTACAAAATTACACAATAAAAATCAAAAGAAATTTCTAATAGATGACATTTTCGAAAATTATGATCACACAGTTCTACGGATGCCATTGAAATGATTTGGAGTCAAATGAAAGGACAAGTAGCTAAAATAAATACAACTTTTAACATGTCGGACGTTCTTAAATTAGCTGAAGAGGAATTTCAGAAAGTGTCTGAAGCTGAGTGAAGCAATGTCTACAAGCACATTGCCAACGTTGAAAAAAATACACTGAATATGAACATTTATATGATTGCACATCAAAAATTTTCTGATAAATGTGAATTTAGAATCCGAAACGAGCTCTTTATTATTTACCGACGACAGCGACTTCGGAATTTATGAGCTACAACAATAAAGTTAGTAGAAAAAATAATTATTCAAAGTACTGTACACCAATAATATTGGTTTACAGTACATTTGATGGGATACTAAAGTAGTATCTTTTCTTTTCATTTTGCTGTTTAGCCTCCGGTAATTACCTTTCAGATAATACTTTAGAGGATGAATGAGGATGATATGTATGAGTGTAAATGTAATCTTGTACAGTCTCATGTCGACCATTACCGAGATGTGTGGTTAATTGAAATCCAACCACCAAAGAACACAGGTAGTATCCACGATCTAGTATTCAAATCCGTGTAAAAATAACTGACTTCACTAGGACTTGAACGTTGGAAGACACGTTCACCACTAGACCAACCCAGTGGGGTTACTAAACTAGTCCTAATTAAATAGCACCTTACGTATTTTTAGTTATAAATATCATTTATATTAAACTGGCAATGTTTTCAGTCGGCCTAGTAGCATGTCAAATGTTTGTTGAATGCTAGTAATTTTATGTGCAAACTTACGTGCCGATAGTTATATGTGTATGCTTTTTTGTTACCGAAAAGAAAGAATAAATTAATGAATAAATAAAGAAACAGAGATTTATAGGAAAGTTAATTTCATTTAATAAAAGTTAAAATTATAATACAATAATTTAATGAAAGTTAAAAGGTTGACCTCGTGTGCTTTATTTAAAAATTTATTTACGTCATATGACATTATTAAAATTAAATTATAGAGAAGATTAATGGAACAAAACGATGAACTCGGCTGGGTTTTTGTAATAAAATTAACAGGTTAATTTTATATTTTATAGATAAAGAGATTTGTTAAATAGGAACTGAGTGAAATAGAGTTTTAAAATTTGGTACTTCAATAGTGTTACCTTTTCAAGAAGAATAGCCGAGTAATATTGAATCCGAAATTCATCCTATTGAAAATCACTGATATGTTAAATTTGATTGAAATGGTGAATAAAGGAACTCAATGATTTCTGTTACTTTATTTTAGGGAATAAATTCTTAACAATTTAAGTCAACTTTTTTATTTTATTTTCATTTGTAAAATATTAATTTAGATAAATAGCGGCTGAAATAAAAAAAAAAAATAGAATAAAACAATGTTTTAAGATTTCTTAATCTAGAATAAAAAGATTAGATATTGTGTTATTTTTGATAAAAAATAATTTTGGTGTAATCATTCCGACGCAAATCTCTGAAAAATATTACATGAATTTAAACCAACAGATAACTTGAATTAAAAAATGCAAATGAACAAAAAAAAGAAACATGAACAAGAAATTTTTAAAATTTTTACTTACTTTACTTTCGATTAAGATTTTATATATTTACACACACACACACACACACACACACACACACACACACACACACACACACACACACACACACACACACACACACACACACACATATATATATATATATAATTATCTTTAGTTTAATTTATGATTTTCTCGATCGATATTTTCATTATTATAATGCAATATTAGAATCTTGGCTATATGGAATATTGAGGGTATGTATTACGACTAGTGAAATGATGAAATGGTCGAAGATGTATGGATGTGTCGGGTACCCTTATCATAGAGATTTAGCAAGTCTATTGAACACAGATTAATTGTGTTATGTAACACAAGATAGACTGTTAAATATGAGGATCTTTTAAGAACCTTCGTAAGGTAATAATTGAAATGAATGTCATTAAAATGATGGAAATGCAGAAAGCTATATTTGTTTATTAAACTAAAAAATATATTTTATTTTAGCGTTAATGATACAAGTATTTCAAACTTCCTCGCTGTCTACAGATATTATAATGATGATGTTTTATCAACATGTGTATTTTCAAAATTTTAAGATTTTTGTAAAAAAAAAGGTTTACAATTATTTCTAAAAAAAACCGCGATTAAATTAATTTATTACAGATATTTATTTTACAAGATTTTGCATTGTCGGTTGAACACTGTTTCTAACTAAAAGTTCGATTTTATACAGTGATTTTCTGAAGTCAGCAGTTTTGTAAATAAGAGCGAGTGCTATACTTCGTGTTGAATTCTATTTTCAGAATTATTATTACGGTAGAGAGCGAATCAATTCTCCAAGAAATCTTTTGTTTATTTTGTAAAACATACCAGTAAAATACTCGGCTTTATTTCTTTAATGATGACAGAAATTTTCCGACTAGATTAGAAATATCCACATGGTAGACCCCATGATAGATTCTAACGAAAAAAGAAGAGTTTTTACTCAATGACATTTCATTAAAAAAATACTTTTTGAAATCTCCAGAGAATCCACAGGTATGATATAGAATTTCACTCTATCTTACTGGAGTAGACCCGCAGTGATCAGGTTTCTTAAGATCGGTCCACGTACGGTAATGAAAAACGGAACATTTCTTAACAATAAAACTGAATTAAAATATATTTTCAAATTTTGTAGCAAAATATCGCTTCTATGTATCTATCATTTTAAAAACATTCATTGCATTTATTATCTTACAATGGATCTTGAAAGATGTTCATATTTAACAGTCTATTCTGATCGAAGCCACCTGTACCAAACCGGGTCATGGAACCTGAGAGGGGTGTGAATGAATCCTTTCAAGTATGATCACGTCGAGTGGCCAACTGGAGTAATAAAGGTTAACATAAGACACACTGGTACTTCTGAAAAGGAAGTATCCGATGCCAGCTTAAATGAAAAATGAAGAGAAAAGTGGTTTCACGTTGACTTCTTTACTGTTGTTGAATATACTGTTGCTAAACCCGGGTTTAGCATGTTGATGCTAAACCCGATCAAAATAATGATATTTAGCCTTAAAACTGTCTTATTCACTCTCCTCGTTATAGGGATTGATTATTAGGAGCGTTCAGAAAATTTCTGTGCAGTGAAATTATGGAAGTGTAATGACGAAATTTTATTTGTATTTGCTTATTTTATAGAAACTTATATTACAATAACTGGAATAATTTATATAAGGTGTTATAAATGACCTCTTTCTATATCAATAAAACACTGAACACGTTTCAGTATGTTTTCAAACATTTTAACTAGCTGATGTACTGGTTGCATGAGACTGGAATGTCTCATACGTATGTCGTTATCGCGGTTTTTAGTTCGTCAATCATGCGTGGTCTGTTGCGATACATTGCTTGTTTCACTGCCCCCCGTAGAATGTAATCTGGGGAGTCAGACTGGGCGATGTGCAGGCCACAACTTGAAATGATTCGTTACCCAAAGACATTTCGTAAAACGTCATTCGTCTGTTAGCTGTCTGCGCTGTGTTCTCATCATGTTTGAACCAACCGTGATTGATTTCCACTTCTGTTAACTGACTAATGAACTTTGTTAAAACGATAAAAATAATGATCACTGTTAACTGTATTTTCAATAAAGATTGAACACACATGCGCGTTCTACTCGAACCGACCCGGACTACAATTTTCGCTTCGTGTAAAGATTGTTCGTGTAATTCATAGGGGTTAGTTGCCGGCCATAGTCGTGTATTTTATGAATTAATATACCCTTCCAGATAAAATCACGCTTCATCAGTAAAAAACGCAATGTCGAGGATACGTACGGAAGTTTGGTCAATAAAACGTTTAAACAATTTACAATAATTAGTCTTTTGGAATGATCTGCAGATTTCAGCTCTTGAACACACATTACTTTATAGTGGAAAAGTTTCAGTTCTTTTCTTACACCTTTATGTGCGATAGAAACTCCGATACTTTGCTCCTGTGCTACCTTACGCATTGACTTTGATGGATTTTCAGTCATAGTATCCAAAATATCAAGCAGCTTCTGTTTGCTTAGATTAGGTGGTCTTCCACTTCGATCATCGTCTTCAATGAAGTCTATTGCCCGAAATTTTTCGATTTGAGTTCGAACTGCATTGCGGTGAAGAACGTTATTTAGAAACTTTTCAGAAAATTTGTGCTTTACTAAATCAGTATACTTATCATCTTCAAGAAAGACAGACGTGTTCAACGAGAAAAGTATGTTGCTCTACCGAAACAACTATTACGTTTCTTGCAGCTACTGATTTCGATAAACGCAACAACACGAAATGAAACGAAACAACTTTTTAGTTACAACTCATTAACTGACGTCGTGGTTTATTACTTGGTTTAAACCCACAGGGCAACCAACCTAACGTCGAAAGAACAGAATGTACCACGTAATTCTAAAGCATATTGCACAGCGACTTTCCGAACGAGCTGTATAATAAAAATCATTACATTATTGCTTTAAATACTTTAGCCTATACAAATGTAGAGATGATCAATGAAAAGCAGTAAATTAATGTACACCTGTCATTCGGGAAACAATACATAATAAGCTTCGTGTCAGATAATCTTAAAAAATTTGAAATCGATCGCTTTTGTTTGATATTCTCCTTGAGTTCCAAACATTTTTAGCATTTCGAATTTTAAAAAATGGCTTTTATTTACTATCTGCCATTAATCTTTCAAATATTTACTTCTCAGCGCCGCTCGCGTAGTAAAAATAATTATTTTGATACCTATTTAATGATTCAACCGATCTTCTAGAGTTACAAGATTAAAAATAAAAAAAATGCAATTGTTCTCGTTAGGCTATTATCAAATAAACATATAAAGTATAAACAAAAAATTTGTTCGTGATTTAAAGGAAAATAAAACAGGTTATTTTAATATTTACTCCTTTTTATTAAACAATAAAAATAATATGTTTAGAGTCTTTAAATAACAATAACTCTCATTATTACAGAATATTTAAAATAAGATTTAAATTTATTTATAGAAAAAACATATTTATTTCATAAAATTTTCCATTATGTGAAAATGATGTAAATATTATTTGTAAAAAAAAAATCATCATAATTAAAGAAAAAGTCGTAAATACACGTATTTCTTGGAAGATTCATTTTTGGGTGTAAAAATAAAAATGATTAAAGAAAAATTATTTACAGTATAGCTATAACTTTATTTTTAAAATGTTCACAGAATACACAACGATTCAAAAAAAAAGTAATACAGTGTACTCCTACTTTAGTGTAAGGAACTTTTAAGAAATATGGTTACTGTTTCCTTTCCTATAAAAGTCATTGCAAGGCATAAAAAACCCCTTTGTATGTTTTTCAATCTAGTATCATGTATTATTCAACAGGTTTACTGTTTTCTATGAACTCATCCTGCGGCCTAGGGTTCATCATAACCATTAAAATTTTGTTTCCGTTTTATGTAAAGCTTTCTTAGATTTTATTTATGCATAAATTCATTTCAATATACAAAGAACTGCGCGATTCTTTTTACATAAAATAATACAATATTTCATTAGATTGCATCGAAATATCAATATTTTTGTGTAAAAATATGTTTTTATTAGAATATCAACCATAAAAATCCTGATAATTACTTCTTTATAAAATGAGTTTTGACCGTTCGGTCACTCGGATTTGTATTACGTACTATTTAAAAAATAATTAAATAAACAACAAAACCTGAAACTTAACACGTAAGTACGATATAATTATTCAGTTCAAAGAAATATCTTTATGTAGT
Organism: Lycorma delicatula; assembly: GCF_047948215.1. Taxonomy (NCBI): domain Eukaryota; kingdom Metazoa; phylum Arthropoda; class Insecta; order Hemiptera; family Fulgoridae; genus Lycorma; species Lycorma delicatula. The sequence goes on along the minus strand of NC_134460.1, from coordinate 79,755,309 downwards.
TCGTTTAATTTATTTGTTTTTTTAAATACATTAACAAATAGGTAGTCAATCAAAAGAGAAACTTGTGATAACTGAATTGTCGAACTAATAGAAATCCTTTTTTTAAATAAACACAGTCAATATTTTAAAAATGGTAAATTTTCTTCATTATTTTCACCAAGTAATATATATATTATATAATCAATATAAAATTATTACTTTTTCAAGATTGGCAAGCATCGACCATCTGAACGTAGGCTTTTAGGGGAGATGAACAAGTAACTCAGCGAGATACCTAGGGATGATTGTCGACACAAAGTTCTGGGCTCACATTCAGAGGGTGTGCGACAAGACGGGAGGTGTGATGGCAACCCTTGCAGGCTGATGGATAACATGTGACGACCGAAATTAACGAAGAGAAAGTTGCTGATGTCCACAACACCATCCATCTCTATAGGGTTGAGATATTGGCGGATGTGCTTGCGGTTTGGAGGTACCGAACTCACATGACCTCTGTACAACGTAGAGGAGAGGCTTCAAGGGTTGCTCGGTCGTACAGTAAGATACGGTTATTTGGACCCACTGAATTTGTGATGGTTGGGATAATTCCTATTGGCTTTTTTTTTTCTTAAAGGTAAGGAATCCATTTTTACAGATGCCATATGGCAGTGTCGGGGTCGCTAACAGGTTTCGCAAGATGTTGTTAAATACGTAAGTGTGCCTGCGTACTACCGACTAAACCTACACCCCTGGCTACCCGCCCTTCCTGGAATTGCTTAACGAAGCATTACTTCAGAAGGAATTCCTATTGACCTGCTCACTCAAAGAAAATATACCAGCAGATTAGCAGGGCAATGGTAGCTGGAAAGGTATGTGAACAGATGATGATCAGGTGGCAGCAGAAGTGGATCGGTGCTTTTGCAAGGAAGTGAACCAGATGTTTCACTAAAGACCTGAGATCATGGATGAGTCGACCGCATGGCGGATGAATTTTTATCTCACTCAGTTCCTCAAGTAAGTCTACCGTACGGGAGGAGTTAGCACCCTCCCCTCACAGTGCCGCTACTGCGGTAGAACAAATGATGACGCATATCACCATTTTTGGCTGCCTCATTTTGCCCCTTTGTGAAAGCGAGGTACATTTTATTTAGTGTTGGAGAAAGTTTCTCCTGACAACATTGTCCAGGCAATGTTGACCAGTAAGGAGACTTGGGTCTCGTATCGGCTTACGTCGAACGGATACTTAGATGTAATAAGGAGGAAAGGTGCTAACGGATCCCACTAGATGGCAAGGAAGGTGGTATGAATAGGAGGATTGCTCTAATACAATATTCAGCACGTTACGGGCTGTAGTAATGTGAAAGCGGACCCTGCGCAAGAAAAACGTGGGAGAAAGGGGGGTTGTATTGGGTAAGAATACCAGCCGACGTTTCTGATAAACAATACAAAAATAAAATGGGATATGAATGGAATACTGATTTTATAAACTTAACAAATTTGAATTTTTATTTATAACATACCAAAATATATTTTAAAATGAAATAGTTTTGGTTTTCATCAATGAAAATAATGATTGATACTTTACATACGCGAACTTAGAATATATTAAACAATTATAAAATATTATTCCGATTTTGAAGCTCACATAACTACCACCCTATGCAATACAAAAAAAAAAAAAAAAAAAAAAAAAAAAAAAACAGCTCTGAGAAAAAAATGGTTTTATTAGAAAAACATTTTATAACATATAATAAAGAAACGGCAAAAATTTAGTAGAGCCGAACAATTCTACTTAGAATTACAAAGAAAAATTGTAGTATAAAGAACAGACTAAAAATGACCCTTCTGTATAGAAGCAAGCCAGAATACCAGAACACTAACAGAACCCAGGAAACCACTACATCAGACCATTAAAACCAGAACACTACGCGTAAGAAATTTGTCCCCGATAATATCTTATCAGATAAAATGGTAAGTATTTTATTGTAAATAAAATGGCACGTTATTTGTTCAAATCAGTTGATATACAGATGAAATATTGCAGAAATTGTTAAAGCAGGTAACTAATAATAAAAATTATTTTTAATTCAGTCAATGAAGGAGTAAAAACAGGCATGAAATTGTCAGACTATAATTTTTGCGATCCTCTTTAAAAATTTCAGCTATTTATCAATCAATTTGAACAAATGAGCTGTCATTTTTATTCAAAATAAAAGGCTTAACATTTTATTTAAAAAAAATAAACCAATATTAACGGGACTAATATTAATAATTAAACATTTTAAATGATCACCACTTAGGAATTTTCATAGGGAAAATTTTTCAACTTTATTTAAATAACTTCAGATAGTGTTGGATGCAAAATCAAGATTCATTAAAATATCTCAATCTATTCTTAAGATATAACATTTTATTGCAAAAAAAAAATGGCGGTCAAAGGGAAAATGTAACGAGATAAGGCATTTGGCCACTTGAAAGTCTTTTTTGTTAATTTCAATGTTACGAATGAGTAAATCAGTTGTCCCTTTAGATTTGGTCAACATACTTAGATTTTATATAAATAATCTTTTAACATTTTTTGAGGGTTTTCTATTTTTCAGAAAACAAATTTATTTCAGTAACTTTTTTAATAAATATATCTTTGATTTTGAACAGTGCCTTTTTTTATAAATCATTTTAGGAACGGATAGGTATCCTAATATAAACAAAAGGTTTTCCGCAAAATCTGCCTTAACGGATAAACAAAAATTTATTGATTAAATCATGATCATAGCATCATAAAAAAATGCACAATTAGTTATACGTAATGTAAAAGAGATTAAGTCCACATTAATAAATTACAGTATAAATATATGAAATAACATTGAAGTAAATACTTAAGGATACTAGATATGTAAAATAACTAATTATAAAAGAAATTTATAGTAGCAGTAATGTTAAAATATTTGTATAATAATTGCGCTGCTTTAGATTATATTTTTTAAATTAAACGCCTCAAAAAGTTTTGTTCAAATTTAAGCATCTTTATACACACACAACAGGTAAAAAAATTCAATAAATTCTGTTACTTCTCATAAAAAAATCTGACAACACAGGTGTCGGACTTTCCCATCACGCGGCTTTTTTCTGATGCACGGCTTACACAGACGCACACATACAACTTTAATTTACTTTATCATTTTATCTAAATAAAATGATAAAGTATTTATCATTTTATTTAAATAAAATATTTTTTGTTTATTTAATTTAATGATTCTAATTAAAGCGTCCGCGTATACCGTATTTCATTCGCGCGGATGTGGTGGTACTAGCGGCTAGTTTAAATACTTTTTTCATTTTAAATATTATTCATTTATATAACTCTACCGCTCATCTGTGACGTCACAACATAACAGAAGACTACAGCAGTTGTATGTCAGTTCTACACCAGCTCTCCTTGTGGTGTGAGGGGGTAACCTACTATTGAGGCAGTACACCCACTCAGCCGCTAGTTTATTTAGATAATTTTTGCGGTGAGGTGTGATTTTTAAAAACCTTTTTTGCAATTATTATTTTTTAATTATTAACAAATGTGCCTAAGAAAAATAAGACATTAATTAGGCAAAGTTTCGAGATACTGAGGGTGACGTTGTTCTACAGCCTCACCCCTTTGACCTTTTAAGTGAATTAGAGGGCGACACCAAACATATACACGTACGTATAAACATCCGGAAAATTTCTATCCGGTTTTTGGGGTTTTTTCGATTTGTTAGGTGTCAAAACATCAAGATCCAGTGAAAACCACATATGCCCAAATTACACCGATTACAATACTTTTCCTTCTAAAGTTATAGCTCTGCTGTAGCACTAGACGGGAAAGTAAAAGAAACATTTGTAGATTTACGCAACATTTAAAAAAATTGTTGGTGTTAATTAATTTGGAAACAAAGTAACTCATGTTGAATAACACAATACTAAAAACCATAAGTAAATAAACGGTAAAAAATAAATTTTAATAACCTTAAATAAATGCTGAAAAACCACAGCAATAAAGTTGTTTTATGTAGGAAATCTGTAAATAAAAATAAATAAATTAATGTTTATTTATAAAAGTATAAATTAACAGTTGGCTGAATATAGATTGTAGAGTCATATCAAACTATCATATAGGCTCATATCAATTTATGTATATTTTCATATTACATACCGCTTCGGCATCATTTTACCACTTTAAAAATGTTATTTTATTAAGTTTTTAAAATTAAAATTTATGGTTTGAATGAATACAACACGGATATTAAAAAAAAATCTAATACAAAAAACGAAAATATTTTGTATCGGTAACGAAATAAAACAAAAACATAATTTTTTATGCTCAAATGATACAAGAGAAATAAAATAAAAAATCATAAATTTTATAAATTATATTTTAGCGAAATTTAAAATTTTTATACGCTTTATAAAATAAAATGAAATGTTGAAGATATGCGAAGAATATAACATAATATCAATTCTAAAAAAAAAAGTTATTTTAACTTCATTCCAGTATACGTTATTGTACTTGCTTATTCCGTAATAGGAATAATACTAGTAAATGTAACCTTAATATAAGAAAGCAATTTTGTTCTGGAAGGAAGAAATTGATAAAATAGATGTAGTACCTCATATAAAGTTCTTATCACAAGAATTTTATTAGAAATAGAATCGTATATTTAATGTTGAATTTATAAATATTTGTGTATATCTATAGTAGTAGTAAAGTAAAATATTTGTGTAATTATTATATTGCATTAAATGATATTTTTTTTAAATTAATTATTTGTAAAAAAAAATTACTTATATAGTTTTACTTCATTAAATAAAAACGGAAAATATCAAAGAAAAATTAACAGCTTCGTATAATCCATCATCAGATACGGCCATGATATACTGTAATAAAAACGTATTAAGCACATTTATAATGTACCTATCAACATTTCATACATCAGAGAACTATAACTTACCAAAAGGATGAATATACTGGTAAGTTACAAACAAAGGAGAGAGGTAATGAAATAGAGACGGAATCGGTAACTAATAACCTTTACTGAGAAGTACATGCGAGGAGCTGAATACAAAACGGCATGACGCTTGAGTAGTTAAATCAGAACCGTGATTCCTGTAATTAATTAAACTTTAATCAGATGAAGAAAAGTCACGGTGTATAGAAAACTTTGTTAAATTTTACGTTTAGATTAGAAATGTGAATAATTTCTTGACGGTATCGAGGTAAATATTTAAAAACGTAGATAAAATAAGGTAAGAAAGACGTTACTAGAAAGAGTAAATAAAAGTTTCTATAAGGTAAAAAATAAAATGCGAATAATGTTTGTGTTAAATAATAGAGAAAAAATGGCATTCAACTGAATAAAATTTAAAGAATAGCAGTCGATAAAATGTAGTACCGTTGAATCCGTATTTTCAATAAAGAGTTTCTGCTTCATAATGTGGCTACAACATAAAATAAAAAAAACCTTTAAAATAAGTAATTTAATTGTGTAAAAATAGATGATTACATATACTATACTTACTAGATTATACTAAGATGAAAATAACACTATTGAAGTTAATCAACGACTGATTTACATATAAAAACCCTCTACATCTACTAAACTTAGATCTATACGGGAATAATATTCATCCTTCATTTCCGCTTCTCCCTAGCAAACAAAAGACAAGTCTGTTTAAAAAATTAACGACTCCTTAAGTTTTCCAGTATTCTTAATTTAATCGAGTTGTTAATAATCCTTCGATCTTTAAGCATATGAACACACATCTATTTTTGCATATACATGATATATATATATATATGAGAGGGTACCCAGCATCTTCTATAAAAAAAAGTAATGCAGCCCTTTTGATCCAAACCCCTCAAAATTTTTCCTACTTAAAAAACGTCTTTTTTTTTTTAAAAAAAGGAAGAAATCTAGCAAGGAAGATCTGACATTTTACTAGTCGAAAGTGAGAAACAATTTTTTTAAATTTTTCTTCCTTTAACCAACAATAGCGTCAGAGAAACTGCAATCGGAGTTAGGCCTTCTCAGTGAATGGCTAGTGAAATGGAAGATACATGTTAATACTCCAAAGTCTAGTCACGTGACGTTTGCGATGAGGAGGGGAGTTTTCCCACTAGATGGAGTTGTCATCCCTCATTCGAATAACGTACGATATATAAGATTTCATTTGAACCGCCGCCTAATATGGAAAAATCATGTGAGAGAAAAGAGGAAACAATTAAATATCAAGCTTAGACAGTAGAACTGGTTATTAGGAAGAAGGTTCGTGTTACCGTTAAATAACAAACCGTTGTTGTAGAAGACGTTTTTAAAGCCAATGTGGGACTACGAGATACAAGTTTGGGTACGGAAAGCAATAGCAATATCGACATCATCCAAAGGTTCCAGATCAAAGTGTTCAGGAACATATCGGATGCGCCATGGTTTGCGAAGAACAAAGAGATCCACGATTACCTACGGATGTCATCTATTCGTGAAGAAAGCCACTGGCTGAGTTCAAAGAATGTACGTTAGCTTAACACGCACGAAAACCATCTGGATTTTAAGCTTTTGGATAATAGTGAAGGTGTGAAATGACTAAAGACGCTGCATGTACTGGATCTAGACGCTCTTGTGCGTTGAATATCTTTCTTATTATTATACATTTTGCTGATACTATTTAAGGATTACTTTATTAATTATTGTATTATTAAATTATTATATTATTATTTTATTAATTATTATTATTTATTAAGGATTATTTTATTAATATGAATTCTTTTGTTTTGTTGTTTCTGAATTGTTAAAGATTCGTGATTTCGACTTTGTTTCTTATATGTGACCAGTGTTAATTTGTTATATGTCTTCTTTTTCCTTATGTACGACTAGTGACAATTTGTTTGTACTACAAACAAATGTTACTAGTATGTTACTTATGTTACTATTTAACTTTTATTTTTTGTTCTTAAGTGTTAATTTTTGAATTTTTTGTATTTTGTTACGCTTAGTTATATTTATATTCCATACTTTTTTTTATTGTACTATATTGTGTTTAAATCTTTATATTATCTTGGGATGTATTACTGGATGCCTCCTTTTCACGTCATTATTACACAGTACAATTTATTTATAGTTTCATTGTTCAGGAAAATGATTGTAAATAAAGCAATAAACACAAAAAAAGTCTTCGTTAAAAAATAAAAAAAAATGTTCTTAAAAACTTAAAAAAGAATGATAGTTTTATTTTTTCCCAAAATATATTAATAAAAAAATTTTTACCGATTTGTTTTTTATGTCGGTTTTAGTTATTAATCTTGTGATAAGTTTACGTATTTAAATATTCTGTGGTGTTATTTTAAATATTGATACGTTTACTATCAAAATATAACCAGCACGAAACAAGCTGTTTGTAAAAAAAAAATGCCTACAGAAACCTGTGTTATAATTAAAAGACAAGGAAAGCAGAAAAGCAATATAACGAGGAAATTAAACATGAGCTAAGGCATGTTCATGCCTTAATGTGTATATGTATATGTATATGAATACGATAATGTGTAATTTTCTCCTTTAGTTTTACAACTAATTTTTCTTGAAAATACTTTCAATATGAGAGAGCGATAGAAGATTATCATTATACCTTAATAATCTAATGCTACACATTGGTGACAATTAAATACAAATATCTTCAAAAAATCTATTTAAAAAAGTAATTTTTATTTTTAAAATACCTTGCATTTTAATTACCGAGGAAAAGTTATAACATGAACACCAGAGTAATCCCTTTTAAAAGGAATCGTTGAATTCAGTTAATTTGGAATAAAGCAACCTATAAGATATATAGAGGTTTAATTGAGGGTTCTTTAAGTCAGTTAAATAAAAATACCTTCATGCTGTTGTCTGAAGCACTCTTCAAAAGTTTCAAAATATATTTTTTACAAAAATATGAAATTCAGTACTCTTAAATCAATTTTTATAATTATATTTACTGAAAAGGATCGCCAGCAAATTAATGATTTGAAAAAATAATACCTGTAGAGGATTCCGTAAAAAAAAAAGGGTTTTAATTTTTTCACTAAGATTTTTTTCTCTCTTTATATAAAATTTCCGTTTAAACTGGTACCTCCATTTTCTGTGTTGCCAGGACAAAGTGGAAAGAAGTCGAGAAAATTGGCTGATTTTCTTGGAACGAGTTTGGAGTCCACGACACACAATATATATATCCTAAAAAATTATTCTGAGCAACTTATTTAATTTAATTAAATAAAATTATAGATATTGATTTCAAAAAAATCTCTAAAACATGTTTTTATTAATTAATTTGTGAGGAGGAAGTAACAATAAAGATTCCACCCTTTTTTAAAATAAAAGTAATTATTTTTTCGTCAGATTACATAAAATAAAAATGAATAAATATATAACACATTAGCATTCTCGTCGCGGTTTCGCCCGTGGTATATGGTTACTTGGGTTTCCCGTCGGGGTCAATTATTTTTTAATTTTATGTTTTTTAGTCATGTAACCGGAGGCAGGTGCAGCTAGTCGCGTCGCGCATACAGTAATAATGGCATTGGCTGTGTTGATTGAGCCGCCGCGCCGTACACTATCGCACTAATTACAAAATCGAAATTAAAAAAAATCTTAAAAATCGAAATTAAAAATTATCTTTAGATATTTATGTGAAGAGTATTTGTAAGCTAAAATCTACTGAATATCTCGTTTAGTATACTCGGAAATAAGGAAAATTTGTAATCACTGTTCAAACTGTTCCTTTCTTCACTCCTTTCAAGGTCGAATTTCCAAAAAAACTAGAATTTAATTTTTAGATATTTCATGAAAAATACCCGCACTAAAAATCAAGATAATATCTTAATTTATTAACGAGAAATAAAAAAAAATTGTAAATTTCATTATTACTCCATTTTAACCCTTTAAACTCGGAATTTCAAGTAATTCTATCTTTGTGTGCATTTTTCCATAACAAGAACGTTTATTAATTTATCTTGAGTAATTTTTGCTGTGCGTTTTTATGGATCACTCACGACATGTTATTTTATGTATATAGATTAATATAACAAAATTATAAATTCTGACGAATATTACAAGTTGAACCGAGAGCCATGTTGGTGTAGCTATAAGATCTTGTTGAAACACATCATCCACAAATTGAGATTTGCTTAGAAATACAATAAAGTAATGTTGTGATCGTGTGTGAGTGAGTAAAAATACATGGATACATATGTATGTAGTATATTCAGGCAACATATTCCTTCAAACTTCAAAAAGAAGAGATCTCATGAATGTAGTTTGCATACGAATAGAGACGTCAAGGGAAAAGAAAAAACAGCGCTACAGATAGAAAAACTGAGAGAGATTGGAAGGGAGGGAATGACGGTGCCAAAACAGTGAATGAATCGAGAAGGAGGGGAAAAAAGGAAAACGAAATGGAGGAGCTAACTGCAACAGGGAAAGGAAAGAAGTTAATACTAGGGATGTCTGCTGTTCGTATTCATAGCTAGTTAAAGTATATTATTATCTATAACCACTACGACTCAAAGGATAAAAATTAATGTTAATAAAGCCCTTTAATTATAGCGTTATTAATCTTCTAAATTAAAAAGATATCAGTGTTTTTCTTTATTTTCACATGACCTCATTATTATTTTTTTTCTCTATTTCTCACTATAAAGAAATCAATGAGATTACAAACTCAAAAAGAGAACTTTTTTTTTAAATGGTACATGTTTTGTAAAAAGCGAGAACTTCTTTGTAATTAGCTGATTATAATTTAAGTGATTAAAACTCTACAAAATCCTACTTGAAAATCAGAGAGGAATGAGGTAACGATTTTTTTTTGGAGTAACAAAAATAAAAAATAAATTTAAATAATCTATAATGAATTTCAATTTAAGAATAATGTGGCTTAATAAAGAAAACTGGTCAGCTAGTATGGTCGTATTTTATATAAATTTAAGAATTAAAGAGAAATTCTTAAAAATGATTTTGTGTTGAAATGTAGTGCTTGTTGTATGACTTAAGCACAGGCAATACGGAAGCTAGAAAGAACTCAGGTTTTCAAAATTATGTTACAGGATAATGGTGAAATTTAAATTGTAGGACGACTGGACGAATTGGTCTGTGTTATAAGACGTATGAGAGAAGAGAGATGTTTTTGGGAGAATCTTATGAAACGCAACATATGTTAAACAAATGTTGTAGCGATTACTTCCTCTTCTTGCATTTGAAAAAGTGGCTTGGTGGACAACTGTTTGAAAACGACGAGAAACTCAAGACTGCCGCTGTCAACTGGTTCAATTCCCAGGCGGCGATCTTCTATTCAGAAGGGTTAAAGAAACTGGTGCAGCGTTACGAAAAGTGCTTAGAACTGAAAGGCGATTATGTGGAAAAGTGAAGTAGATATGTAGTACGGCCTGGCTAAAAACTAATGTAGCCAGAGAGGACGAAGCGCGGACCGTGAAGGGCCAGAGAGGTAGCTTTCTTGTGGAGATGTCTTGGCCTGGTCATACGCAAGAGTGACTAGGTCGGGGAACTCTGATGAAGCATGAAAGGCCCTCGAGGTCTGAGGAGCGGGCGCGCGAGGTTTGGGGGGTATGTATGGGGGCATACTCGGATCCCGACTAGGACTAGGGATGGGAAGGATAGCTCTGTGGAGGGGTATTTTGGCAACCAGGAAGGACCCCGACGGGAAAGTGTCCAGTGGGTGGACAACGCTGACGGGTGGTGGTTAGACATCGCCGCGTCACATTAGGTCAACCGAGGTAACGTCTTTCAGGCGGTTACCGGTTGACCTGGTGTGATTAAAAAAGGATTGAAAAAAAACTAAAACTGAAACTAAAACTGTAAGTAAAAACCTTTTCACACGAGTCAATTTTTTAATGATTAAACGGTCCTTACTTTATGAATAACTTGCACAATACAAAACGAGAAAAACAGTCACGTTTAAATTATCCAGAATTAAGTGAATTAGGACCTAAAAAGAAGTAGTTTTATTAGTTAAAATTATAAAAGTAAATAACTAAATATGTAAGAAGTAGAAGGTAAGCATATTCAAGGCTAAAAGAAAAATAGAATGTAAGAAATGATGGATAACAAGTATAAAATCTAAGATCCAAAATAAATCTCTACTGATTGTAAATCAGTGAAAACACCAATTTTTAAATTTATACAAAAGACTTCGTACAACATATTTTCACGTTTGGAGAGTTTTATCACATATATTTATATATATATCAGTCATCCGACCACCTTAACTTAGATTTTACCTGGATCAAACATTTATTAAAAATGTTTTTATAATATTCAACCCCAATAGGTGACTTTTCGCCTACATAATCTACGCGAAGGTTTTACGATTTTAGAAATGATTCGATTATTATTTTTGGTTCCAAACATAAATAAATTAAACAATGTACTAAACATCTTGTATTAAAAAACAAATTCCAGTATAGCGAAGTATGATTAATTTTTTATCTATTATAAAAAATAAAAATATTTATTATTAAAAAAACTGCTTTTAATCAAAAAATTTGTAATCACATTTAATAAGGAAATAAAATTAAAAAAAAGAACAAATTGATTATTAAAATTAATAATCAACTGGGAAAAATAAAAATAATGTAATTCTCTTTTTTACTATAAAAAAATAATAAAATAATTACATTATACCTAAAGTTAACAAAATTACTGGATCCAGTAGTATAGCGAGCATAAAGAAAAAATAATGCTTTAAGCACAAATTTTAACATTTTCAAAACCATGTTTGAATTAAATTCACTAATAAAAACAACCCAGGAGAAGGCCATTATAAAAATAGATATTAAAAATTAATAAAAGTAACATTTCAAAAGAATAAAAAATTAACTAAACAATAATCTAATTAAAATTACAGTCAAAATTTAATCTTTACAACATTATGTGAACACGTCAATCTAACGTAAATAAATATTTTCCCCGGCTATAAAAGTGTAAAATAATGGATATTATTATAATTAGGCACTTTGTATGTACCCAATTTTATTAATTTCTTAACGTTTTAGAAACTCCTTTGTCTAAATATGTGAAAAATTACTACAGTAAAATTCTATACTTATAGATGAAAATGATTGTCTATTTTTCTTATATTCATTAGAATAGGTGAAAGTATATTTATGGAAATTTCGGTATGGTGACTCATTTACGGGATTCGATACGTCGGTTACGATGGGTACCTCGCATTTAATTTACGGTGAGGTTAAACGCAGCCGGTAAAATTTATCGAACATATTGCCTTTTTTGTTTTTGTTTTTTATGAAGTAAGGGGAAATTAATAACAACATATAACTCTCATTAACCAACCCTCCATTTGGACTGACTACCCCGCCCTGCAACAGATTTTCTTACCATTTATTAAAACCTAATTCATTCGGATTTTTTGAAACAAACTATATGAAAAACAAATATTTTGCATCGTTTTGCAAGAGCTATTTTTATAGTTTTCTTCTTATATTAAAATATTACTTTTTTATTAGTAAGAAAAAGAATATTTATTTAGTTTGTTATTTTTATAAACAGATCCGGTGTCTAGTCTTAATTAAAATATTATAGATGATGATCAACTAACTCGGGGAATTTTGTAACAGTTTTTCCACTGTATAACCAAGCCGGAAGAAAATTTATGAAACGGCGTCAGAGATTACGAAAAATACATATTCATTTAGAAAAAATAAGCATATGTGTATACGCTCTACTCGGAAAGGTTTCGATGAAAACTGACAGAGCCGGCTGTATTAAATCTATAGATGAATACGTAAACATTTCCTCTCGCATGTTGTATTTTTAGTCTATGTTTTAGGTACGCACGTACAAATAAAACTAAGCGAAATATGTGAACTTTAGTATTTTTGCCTTGCTAAATATTTAAATTTCGGAAGTAATTTTATTGAAAGATTTGACTGTTACGTAGTTGATGGGTTACGAATGAAAGTAAGGAGGACTTAAAGTTTTTTTTTTCTAAGAGAACACAACTAGATTTATAGATAGTTTGTGAGGGATGTGACGCTGTCATTGTAGTGTGACATTTCTTAACGAGGAAACCCATTGACCTTTCGTAAACCGAACTTAGCTTGTTTTTATACTTATTCTGAATGTAGCGTATATCCCTTAGTTCGTTAACTCAATATTATGTCTGCAAAAAGAAATTACGCCTTTGTTTGTTATCTACCCACTAGCCATCATTCTGTGTAATGGTTTTTTTGTTCCCCCCTCTTACATTCTGTATAGTGTTGTCAAGAAAAAGGGATTATGTTTCTTTAGCTAGATTAAAATGAAGATAATATAACTCCTTTGTCGACACATAGCAAGTTTTATTAGAGTTTCTCCTTCGATACGTAAACAAAACTTGTATAATTTATTACGTATTAGGTAAAACATTCTGTTTTATAATAGTTGATTGTATTCGATAAACCTTGTACATACAGTTACTATTTTATAACCTGTATTTAGATGTATAAAATGAGAGGATAGAGATCAAATTCATTTTTAAAATAAACGGTCAGTCTGTGATTTATATTAAATGAAATACGAGAAGAAAATTCAGCCAGTTTCTGAGAATCGCTTAATGTAATGTACTAGCATATTCTGATCAGATGAACATTATTAATCCCTTAAAAATATATTTTATAGATAGGGGAAAAAATAAAAAAGTATAGTTTTAAAGAAGATGAATAATAAATTTAATTTTATTCCTAAGTAAAATAATATTTAAAAAAATTAATAATTCAATTGCTTTTTAAATATATTTTAATAGAAATTGATGAAAACACCAAAAGAAATTTTAGAAAAATAAACCAGTAGGAAGCAAATCATGAAGAGCACAAATTAAATTGTTTGAAAGCCGATTTTTACTGTTAATGTTGATATTTTTTAGATTATTACAAATATAGAAACCGTAAAATTAATGGCGTGCGCGCACAAATGTACACTCATAAACCTTGTACGAATGCACATATACATATTACTACAAAGATATAAAAAAATAAGTAAGAAAACAATATTCTCCTACAAAAGTATTGCTTTCCAACCTACAGAATACTCATAAATAACTAAATATTGTACCTGCTTTTTTTTTAAATTAAAAACTTTGGTGAGTTTATAAATAACACCGTCGATAACGTCGATTATATTATAACACCGGATGATTCATTTAAAAGCAGCACATTTTTAAACATTTAAATTAATATAATCTACTACTTCTTTCAGTTATTTAATAAATATTTCCTTTTTCCGTTTTAGCTGAACTGTACGAAATAATAGTAATAGTTTAGCTGAAATTTTGTGTCATAACAGGATTTTTAATATTTTTTTTACTTCAATTAGTGGAAAGAAATTATACTTTTTCTAATTTATGGAACTCTATATAATTCCTTTAACACTAGAGATTTCTCTGATGTTCATGCTGGAATAAATAAGAAATATAAAAATCTGAAACGAGATACATACTTTATTGATTCTGAAGTTTGGTGTTTGGCGTAATGACATTACATGTAAATTATGAAAAATCAGTTCATTAAGCTACATTTTATAAACTTTTTTTGCAAATTTTTTTGGGGAAAACTTCTTATAAACGGGTTAAGATGCAGCGGCCTCTTTAGTTAGTTGAATGCACGAAACTATCATTAAAATTTTTTTTTTTTTACTTAATTAACTAATGGAACAGTTTTCAAGACCTTTTCCAAATAATGCACTGTATGATTTTTCGTACCCAAATAATTTTTTCAGGTTGTTTTACAAATGTAATTAAAAACATTTTTTTTTTTTAATTTTGATTGAGATATCGGTCTCGACGATCGGCTGATCAGGATTATTTATCTTACATTACATTATAACTTTATGAATTGTAGATTATTTTTTATAAATACATTGGTTGGAATAATATAACGACTTCTTATGACTTTTTACCATTTTTATTTTTTAATACAGAAAATCTTTTCTGAAGAACTAGTAAAGCATTCTAATAAAACTCAATATTCATGTTTAACCCAAAATTCAATTTAAATTTTTTTATAATTCTCGATTTTTGTATCTTTTTAAAAATTTCAAATTATAAACTTCTAATCATTGATATCTTGTTAAGTATTACTTAATAAAATTACGTTTCAGTAATTAAAATCTAAAGAATTTTATTTTATTATTTTTTTTAAATGACATCTCAAATATTCAGATATAATTTCAATCGAACTAATTACAGCCGAAATGGATAAATAACGTGTCAATACTGAAGAAATTTTGAAAACCAAATTCAATTTCGAGCCAGTTTTCATTTTCTAGTAGGAAAATGTATTACATCTCTTATTAATAAATTAACTGTAAATTCTTTTATTTTTTTTTTTAGATGACCTGAATTGTAACTAATCATTCTAAAAAATGATGAAGCCATATTAAAAAAAAATGTAATGTGGAACCACTTGACTTCCTTGTACACCTATTAAATTATGTATACACATTTTTTTAAAATGAAAAGTATATAAAATTTTATTTCATTAATAATTTTTTTTATTTTTTATTTTTTTTATTTATTTATTATTGAATTATAATTTATCGTAAAACCTTTTTTATAATCAGTGATTAATAATTATTAATAAATCAATGTGTTTAAATTAAAAAATAAGTTAAAAAAGAGATGAAGTCTGATTCGAACCGATGTGCCTTTCCCTTGTAAGAACCAAATATTTCATTAATTAAAATTTTATTTAGCTATAACTCTAGAACCAGTGAAAATAAGTACCACTTATTTTAGTACCAGTATTTAAGTACCACTTATTTTAAGTTACACTTATCGTTGAAAATCTCTCAATGAGGGCTTATTACTGCACCTTATTTATTTACACCTTTACTCATCATAGAGAACGACTGTAACATCATACTCTTAGAGAGTATGATGTTCACTATCATCTGATGTATGATGTATGATGTATGATGTACAGTATGATCTGTTAAGAGAAAGCAACTCTAACTGATTACTATTGTATTTCATGTGTCTTAATGAATCATAGCTATATCAAAGTCAGGAAGGATAATTTAAAGGAATAAATGAATGTAACCCCTTTATGGTATAACGCATTGTGTTATGTACACTGATTCAATTTAACAGGGAAAAAGTCTAAATGTAAAAATATATATTATTGATTTAACAGAAATACTTGAAATAGTGTGAGTTGGATTTATGATAAGACGAAAGAAAATATAAATAATAATAGTAATAATAATATTATTATATATTATACTCCAAATGGAATTTTCGGCAATCATTTCATCAGTAACTATAAGGAATATATTAAAGTTTTTACTGATGGTTCTAAAACTGATGTTGGATGCTCTGTATATACTCGTGTATATATATAATTGGAGAAGCTCGTTCGTGGAAACTGCCAGATATGGCAAGTGTTTATACGGCAGAGCTCATTGCTATACAGCAAGCTCTTCGCTACACAGAATATTTCTACGACAAAAGAGTGCTTATATGTTCCGTTTCTTTAAACGTATTAATTGATATTCGGAACAAGAACATTGAGGGATAACCTTATCGTTGTTTGTTCAACAATTTTGCGTATTTTATTTTCCTGTATGTTTAATGTTTTAGTTTTATTTTTGTTCTTTATGCAAATGAAAGGGCCCTCTACACCGTTTAAGTTTTATGTGTGTGCGTTTTGCTCAAATATCCCATGTTATGCTTATTTTTGCAATTTATTAAAATTTTGGGCCCCCTGTACACTCTTACATCTGACGATCTAGCTGGTGATTTAATTCTTTTTTTTTTAAATAATGTGATGCTATGATCTTAGAAGTCGATGTCCATATAAAGTAAAAAAATATATATATGTAGTAATAATAATAATCATAAGCATTGCGTGGTCGGTCTCGATAAGTTACGAAAATACTAGTTAAAGGCTTCCGATTAGATCGAACAAACTTACTGAAAATAAGTAGGATTGAATTCGGAGAGAACTGGCGTAAAAAAAAACCCAAAAAAAACCAGTTATAGAGTGAGTAATTGGAGAATATATAGCCTATGTTAACTTGATTGATTGTTAACCCTGATTTAAAAAGATTACATCGCTAAGATATTAGGTTAATAATTCTTATAATGATTAGATTTAAGTGAAGAAATAATCGGTATCATTTATTTTTATCGTGTAAGCTCGTAACAAAGTACGAGTTATTGCTTCGAAAACAGGTTTACTGCGCCTAAAATTTTATTATGTATGCAATAATACTTACATAAAAGTTAAACACAACGTCTCCTTACCGATTACGTCTTAAAAATGAAACAACCGTGCAAAATGTAATTATTTTCAGTTACAAAAGATCACTTAACGATAAACAGTGTTTAGTAAGTGTAAACGATAAATTGATAGTTCTTTAATAAAGTGATAATTAAATACATTAATTTATAACACTGTAAACGAAATTTTCTTTATGTTGAACAACGAATCTGTCAGACCCATGTTACTCATAAAATAGGATGTAGTTTTAATGCGGCTGATTTATTTACGCATGCGGCTGATTTATTTATTACGAATCTACTTTGTAGCAGATGTTCCTAGTAACAGATGCCGACTGATTATTTTGGTAATTTTTATAATAAAACTCCCTTTAACGATAATTTTTTTAGAACGCGTAACCACGCAATCTAACAAAATACAGATACGCACACAATTACAACATACTTTGGGTGTTTTATATATATAGATATATTAATATCGGACATAATTAATAAGAGAAAGGTAAAATTATACAGCATAGATTTAAAAATAGAAATTCATTTTTTAACACAAAAATTTTAAATCAAAATAGCACAATGAGTAGAGCATTAGATTTTTAAGTGAAATGTTACCGCGCGGTTTGTATCGGGAAAAGATTTTTCCGTTAAATGGAAGACTAACCGGTCAACTCACTTCTAATAATAATAATGAAGTGTACCTTATTATATCACCTCATTCTGTAACGTTGCTACGAAATGCCCGACAATTAAAATTCAATCTGCTTCATCCTTTAACTGTTCAAGTAGCGAAGTTTTTTTGTTCAAGAGATAACTTAAGTTTGAAATAAGTAAAGCGGGTGTTTACAGATTAATTGCAATGCGCGTCACGAAGGACAAAAAATCTCAGAGTATCTACGGATGAATAACAATAGTTCCTATGTATTACATAATTTATGTTAAACTTTTGATGTTATTTTGAACCGTATTTCTTCTCAAATACGATCTATAAATAAATCTTTTATTCTTGTCGGTACATAATAATACATTATGTAGATCACGTCACAATGGATAGACAAGGAGATCCACGAATAAACAGATGATTTATACAAATTTTTCTGAAACGTGGAAAACAATAATAATATCTTAATCATAGCAGTATCACAACATACACAATTAATTTTTAAAAAAAATTATTTGACCACATACAATCACATGTAGAAAGGCTTCTATTTAAGCTTCTCAAAGCTTAAAGGAATATTAGTAAATTACTTACTAATATTCCTTTATAAAATATTTAACGTAAGTTCATATATAAAGTTAGATCAGAGAACTAAGTGCCCCCCTTGGCAGTTCAACACAAAACAAAAACAACTAGAGTTCGATTTTTTGAATTTATAAGAATTCAATCAAAAAAATAATAATAAGAATAAACAAGAGAAAAAATAAAAATAAAACTATAATTAATAAAATGCAAGAATAATAATTAAAACTGACCAAAGTGAAAAATATATATATATATATATATATATATATATATATATATATATGATAGGTAATACTAAGTTGATGCAGTTCCACCTCAAATCACATACAGTCAAAAAAGTCATACGTCATTTTACCCTTCTAACATCTTCATTATTGTTTAGAAAGTTAATAGCTAAATAATTCACGTGGTTGTTTTAACAGCAATTTATATTTTGTACGGAATCGCTGTATTTCTTCTCGAACATACGGTAAACCCAAATATTCGCGGATTTCACTGTTTCTTTCGAACCAAGGCGCATCTGTGATGATTCTCAGTTATTTGTTTGAAATCGCGGTATAATCTCGACGATTTCGCTGAATGCTGTACCCCAAAGCTGAATTACATAGGTCCAAACCGGTTTCAAGATTGTCGTGTAAATAATTTTGTTGGATAGTGAAAGCTGTGAATTCTTTTTCAGCAACCAGTATATTTCCTTAAACTTAATATCCAATTATTTTCTCTTTTTTCTTATATGAACCTCGTGAGTCAGACGACGATCAAGATAAAGGCCAAGGTACCGTAAACTTTGCTTGTGGTATGAGAACGCTATCGAGATGGACTCATGGGCAGTCTCCTCTCAGTGCTATGTCACATGACTCGACTTTGCTGACTCATTTATTGATTTGGTCCAGTTCACACTGCAGTTTACTTGAAGTTGGTTCAACATCGGCAGGCAGGATAGCCGCGTCATCGGTAAAAGAAACGATAATGACATTATAAATGTAATAATTATAAAAATAAAAACAAATTATAAAATAAAAAATTGATGTGTTTTAAGTCCGTATCAATTATTTAATTACAAACACATGAAATAATATTAACGTAAATAAATTAAATATAAAAAAAATTTTTACAAAATAATTCACAATTCGTATACCGCAATTAAAGATTATTTTAAGCAAATATTTTATATATAGGTTGAACGGGACGCAGATAAATCGTGTCTTTTTTGTGTACTATACTTTTTTATATTTACTATACATATCTATAATAATGATGATGTAGTTAGCGTTTATTAAGGTACTCAAATTTAAACAGTTTGATCCCGTTGCAAAAAAATCAATCTTTTCATCCCGAGAGAGTTTGTTATCTAACAAAACACCCAGTAAGTTCGCTTTATGAGCAACACTATCGTTATCATTAATGGGAATTCTATCTAAGCGATTAAGGTCTCAAGCACTGAATGTAATATGTATAATAAATATGAAGGTTAAAAAAAAAAAGAATATATATATATATATATATATATATAGATTTGTTAATCGGTTAAAAAGGAATCCATTCAATTATATTAGTAACAGTGGAATCTGAATTAAAATAATATGAATGTAATAATAAATATTAAAAATATCTGATTAAATTTGTATTAATTAAAAACAGATAAATGCACCGTAAAAAGAAGTAAGAAAAATTTAATATTTATGAATGCAGTTAAGTTATACAATTCTTTTTAATAATAATTGGAAAAACTGACAGTAAAATAAAATTAAACATATTTCAGTAACCAATATTATCAAAAAGAGATGATAAAGTATGAATGAATACAAAGCATATGATAAAATGAAAAAAATAAGCTTTTCTACCTTTAATAATGGTAAAAAGATTAATTTAACGAACAGAAGCAGTTGAACTCCTGTAACAATTATTTATTTAATTATTTAAAAGAGTAACATAAATTCTTTAAATTTGAATAGAAGAACTATTCATATTAATAATTTATTTGCATTCTTTTAAATAGTCTTAATAATTTTGTTATACTGGCAAAAGAAACTAAATTAAGAAGTTAAAAAATAGATTTAATTTCTGTAAATAATAATTTAATAATTGTATAAAAGTAATAGATGGTTTTGTATAGGAAGTCTTCCTATATACAAAACTAAATCTGCCTAACTTCCTATATACAAAGATATAACCTGTGTACACAGAAATCAAAAATAATTATATTAACACCCTTACAAATAAATTCACATCCTCATAGCAATTGTAAAGCGATAAGCGGAAAAATAATACAACACGATTCATAGAGCGTACGTAAAACGGTATAGAAAATATGTATTTGCGCATATTGTCATTGATGAATGACAAGTAGCGTGTGAAAATGCCATGCCTGACCGGGATAGAACGATTAGAAAAATATAAGTAAACACCACTTAGTGAATTTAGAAAAACACTAAAAAGGGAATGATTTATTTAAATTATCAGAAGAGGATTTATATTACAGCTTATCTGGTTGATATAACGGTTCTGAACGAATAATGACAGTATAATTCAATTAAATGGAAGAATTTCACAAAAAATACGGATTTTTTAGATTCAAAGTTTAATTTTACTTTCATAACGTACATGTAATTATTAAAGATTTACTGTTTTATAAAAAAATAAATTATAATGGTGGTAGGGTAATGCGATTTTCATTGAAAAATAAGGAATGAATGTCTAAGGTAAGAATATATCTTTCTAAGGAGAGATATCCTTTTTTCTGGTGGAGGGGGGAATGTATCCTTTCCCTTTTGTATATATATATATATATATATTTTTTTTTATTAAACTTTTTTTTTTAATAAAAAGTATACAACGTGATATTTAAGTATGAAAACAGCTTTATATTGCATATGTGAGAGGTAGTTGGAGGCGAAAAGAAATTGGGTTCTACATAGTTAAAAAAATCTGCTTAATTTTTATCCGCCATATTGAATCAAATTTAATTTTTTTAAATAGGAAGGTGGACATATTACACATGATTTCGATTTAACACGTTACAAAAAAAAAAAAAAAAATAAATAAATAATGTTGAAAACCTTTTTTCTGTTACTGTCTTCGTTATCGACTTATCAGTATTCACAGTTGCAATGAAGGAAAAATCGTGTTAACAATAAAACGAAGTAAAACACTTCCATGAACAATTTTACATTCATACTGCATACAATAACGAACTTTAAACAGTGCAATAATATTGATAATAATAATAAATTAAAAATTAAACGCCACATTAGTTTAATGTGACGATATCAGGCAAAAAAAAAAAAAAAAAAAAAAACTAAACCACCAGATATTGACGACTTGAAAGGAAGAATAATTTATGAATCTGCTCGTGTATCACCAGGCATGATACGACAAGTTATAACGGATATTACTTGAGATTAGCACACTGCCAAGCTGTTTTGAACATTTTGGTATGCTTTCAAAATTTATTTCATTAGTAATTTACGACTGAAAACGTTTATTTAAAAAGTTAAAATAAGTATTGTAATATTTACAGTAAATAATGTCAGTTGATATATAATTTGCGTGTTGTTAATTATTAGTTATTGATCGTTTTTTTTTTTTTTTTTTTTTTTTTTTTGTCTTCAGTCATTTGACTGGTTTGATGCAGCTCTCCAAGATTCCCTATCTAGTGCTAGTCGTTTCATTTCAGTATACCCTCTACATCCTACATCCCCAACAATTTGTTTTACATACTCCAAACGTGGCCTGCCTACACAATTTTTCCCTTCTACCTGTCCTTCCAATATTAAAGCGACTATTCCAGGATGCCTTAGTATGTGGCCTATAACTCTGTCTCTTCTTTTAACTATATTCTTCCAAATGCTTCTTTCTTCATCTATTTGCCGCAATACCTCTTCATTTGTCACTTTATCCACCCATCTGATTTTTAACATTCTCCTATAGCACCACATTTCAAAAGCTTCTAATCTTTTCTTCTCAGATACTCCGATTGTCCAAGTTTCACTTCCATATAAAGCGACACTCCAAACATACACTTTCAAAAATCTTTTCCTGAGATTTAAATTAATTTTTGATGTAAGCAAATTATATTTCTTACTGAAGGCTCGTTTAGCTTGTGCTATTCGGCATTTTATATCGCTCCTGCTTCGTCCATCTTTAGTAATTTTACTTCCCAAATAACAAAATTCTTCTACCTCCATAATCTTTTCTCCTCCTATTTTCACATTCAGTGGTCCATCTTTGTTATTTCTACTACATTTCATTACTTTTGTTTTGTTCTTGTTTATTTTCATGCGATAGTTCTTGCGTAGGACTTCATCTATGCCGTTCATTGTTTCTTCTAAATCCTTTTTACTCTCGGCTAGAATTACTATATCATCAGCAAATCGTAGCATCTTTATCTTTTCACCTTGTACTGTTACTCCGAATCTAAATTGTTCTTTAACATCATTAACTGCTAGTTCCATGTAAAGATTAAAAAGTAACGGAGATAGGGAACATCCTTGTCGGACTCCCTTTCTTATTAGGGCTTCTTTCTTATGTTCTTCAATTGTTATTGTTGCTGTTTGGTTCCTGTACATGTTAGCAATTGTTCTTCTATCTCTGTATTTGAACCCTAATTTTTTTAAAATGCTGAACATTTTATTCCAATCTACGTTATCGAAAGCCTTTTCTAGGTCTATAAACGCCAAGTATGTCGGTTTGTTTTTCTTTAATCTTCCTTCTACTATTAATCTGAGGCCTAAAATTGCTTCCCTTGTCCCTATACTTTTCCTGAAACCAAATTGGTCTTCTCCTAACACTTCTTCCACTCTCCTCTCAATTCTTCTGTATAAAATTCTAGTTAAGATTTTTGATGCATGACTAGTTAAACTAATTGTTCTGTATTCTTCACATTTATCTGCCCCTGCTTTCTTTGGTATCATAACTATAACACTTTTTTTGAAGTCTGACGGAAATTCCCCTTTTTCATAAATATTACACACCAGTTTGTATAATCTATCAATCGCTTCCTCACCTGCACTGCGCAGTAATTCTACAGGTATTCCGTCTATTCCAGGAGCCTTTCTGCCATTTAAATCTTTTAATGCTCTCTTAAATTCAGATCTCAG
Source organism: Lycorma delicatula (assembly GCF_047948215.1). Lineage (NCBI taxonomy): Eukaryota > Metazoa > Arthropoda > Insecta > Hemiptera > Fulgoridae > Lycorma > Lycorma delicatula. The sequence continues at coordinate 79,731,699 of NC_134460.1, read as the reverse complement.
TATTGTTTCTCCCATTTCATCCTCCTCAACTTCCTCTTCTTCCTCTATAACACCATTTTCTAATTCATTTCCTCCGTATAACTCTTCAATATATTCCACCCATCTATCGACTTTACCTTTCGTATTATATATTGGTGTACCATCTTTGTTTAACACATTATTAGATTTTAATTTATGTACCCCAAAATTTTCCTTAACTTTCCTGTATGCTCCGTCAATTTTACCAATGTTCATTTCTCTTTCCACTTCTGAACACTTTTCTTTAATCCACTCTTCTTTCGCCAGTTTGCATTTCCTATTTATAGCATTTCTTAATTGCCGATAGTTCCTTTTACTTTCTTCATCATTAGCATTCTTATATTTTCTACGTTCATCCATCAGCTGCAATATATCGTCTGAAACCCAAGGTTTTCTACCAGTTCTCTTTATTCCGCCTAAGTTTGCTTCTGCTGATTTAAGAATTTCCTTTTTAACATTCTCCCATTCTTCTTCTACATTTTCTACCATATCTTTTTTACTCAGACCTCTTGCGATGTCCTCCTCAAAAATCTTCTTTACCTCCTCTTCCTCAAGCTTCTCTAAATTCCACCGATTCATCTGACAACTTTTCTTCAGGTTTTTAAACCCCAATCTACATTTCATTATCACCAAATTATGGTCGCTATCAATGTCTGCTCCAGGGTAAGTTTTGCAGTCAACGAGTTGATTTCTAAATCTTTGCTTAACCATGATATAATCTATCTGATACCTTCCAGTATCGCCTGGCTTTTTCCAAGTGTATATTCTTCTATTATGATTTTTAAATTGGGTGTTGGCAATTACTAAATTATACTTCGTGCAAAACTCTATAAGTCGGTCCCCTCTTTCATTCCTTTTGCCCAGCCCGTATTCACCCACTATATTTCCTTCCTTGCCTTTTCCAATGCTTGCATTCCAATCTCCAACTATTATTAAATTGATCGTTACTACCATCAATATTATACCATTGTTTAATTTTATTATTGTATGCATTATGAATGTAAGATGCAATAAAATTGTTCGTGCAGCGCATTTTACCTTGTTTTATTATTAACAGGATTGTCCGTCATTGCAACTGTGAATGCTTATAACTCGATAACGAAGATATTACAGAAAAACGGGTTTCACCATTGTTTTTCTTATAAAATATTAAGTCGAAATCACGTGTCATATGTCCACCTTCCTATTTTTAAAAAATAAGTTTGATTCAATATGGTGGATTCAATATGGCGGAAAAAATTATAAACCCACCATTATGCAGATTTTTTTTAACTATGTAGAACCCCATGTTTTCCTGCCTCCAAATACTACTCAGATATGCACTATAAGTTTGTTTCTATACTTAAATGCCACCCAGTATATTTTTTTAATAAAAACTGTGATCAAAGAGTTAATATTTAAAAACTGAGACATAATAAGAAATAAAAAGTGCAAATCTACATAGTTACAAAATTACTACTTTCTTAATATACGTTTGAAATTTTTATTCCCCATCTTGGATCGCCTCATTGAATCAAACGTTTTTCATAAACGGGAAGGTGGACATGTGATACATGATTTTAATGAAAAATTTAACTTGGAACCCCTCCCAAAAAAAAAAGATCAAAAGAGCTGAACGAAACATGTACTTAGAATATACATTTTTTAAACCTTAATTTTGAGGACTGAAAAACTAACTGTAGCAATATGAATGTGGATTTTTAAAATAAGAAAGTCCCACGGGAGCCGATTTAAAAATTTTTATATTTTTTATAATTTACTTATCTTTTTTCAAAGTGTTTCAGTTAAAATTGTTATATGGTAGATGTCGAAAAAGATGGTTTGAGGGGACAAAAAGGTTTTTATTAATAAATTTGATCTTTTTCGCACATATTTTTCTAAATATTGCATATATAAGACATTAGTATTTAAAAAGTTTTATGACATTTTTGAGTTTTTTTATTACACGACTGCCAAAAAGGAGTGTAATGTTTTTAGGTGAATGCATGTATGTACTGTATGTTTGTTCCACCATAGCAGCTCAACTGCCGAACCGATTTAGATGTATGATTCCGCGTTGGAGTCCTTACGTTACGGGAAGTGTCATAGGCTACATAAATATGCATATAGATATGTTTAATTGTAACTAAAAAGCCAACAAAAAAATTACATATACAATTCTAAATGTATATATCGATGTATATCGATTATACTTTCAGTATTGATTTATTGGTACTGAAAATAGTTGTGTTTTAAGATCTGCTACGATATTTAATGAATGAATTACGGTAAAAAAATTATTAATTTATTTAATAATTATTATTACTGTTTATAAATATTTAAGAAAAAAATAATATAACTTTTTGACGGGCAGTATGTTCGATCATGTAAGCATGTTCTTTACTGCTAAATATTAACTAATAATCCCTTTTTTTATTGAATAACTCGCATCTGACGTATGAGATACGAGGTTTCCGAATCGTTCAGAATAAGGCGTTGAGATGCGAGTTACTCAAAAACGACTCATAGATCTTTTCAAATCTACCATTTGATAGATCAGATGATCAATTTTATTCGTGCAACTAGTGTTTTTATACGAGTGCAATAATAATTAGACTCCGTTTTGGGCAGTTTATATATGTATGTATGTTTCAGGCTGAACCGATTTATATGTATGTCCACAGGTTGGAATCCTTACATTACCGGAGTGTCATAGGTCATAGGCTATATATATATATATATGTTTAAGTGATTTAAAAAATCTGGAAAAAATATATACAAAATTGTCACCCGCACGCTCTTCAATTATCCTATATTAAAGAACAATATTAATCAGCAATGTTTTTTTTTGACAGTCGTGTTTTTTTAATATTTATCTCTTGTTTGTATGGAAAAGAAGAAAGCTAAGTAATATCTATGTCAGGAAACTCTAACTAAAAAATTTCAGGAAGGCTTACCCTATAAGTATAATTCTTTTGTTACCTTTAACGCTTTCGTAGATATACAAAATATTTATGGTATATTAAAAAAGTTCAACTACTAAAAATTAAAATATTAACGTTTAGATAACAAAATAATCAATATTTTTAAAAAACAAATTTTTTATGAAAATTAAAAATTATTAATTTTTTACAATCTTTATCTCAAAATAGTATTATTTTGTTCATTACTAAATTCAAACTTATTTCAAAGAATTTATAGTCATTCAATTTAAATTTATACTAAAAAATCAACTTTTTATTTTTTTCATTTATTAAATAATTTTTAAATCTATATTTTTATCGGAAGAGTGTATAAAAATTCTAAAGAACGACTGACGCCTCCTTTTACGTCAGCAGTCTCATGTTATTTTCAGACCGTAATATATCGTTTATAAAAGATGTAGCAAAGGTAAACTACAGCAGATTCCTCGGTCACCTCCTTATGAAATATTCAAATCCTATAGTGAGGTTAACTGTCCACGAGGAGATTCTCAGAAATTAATTACGTCATAAATAGTAGAGATCTGGTATAGAATTTTCTTTAACTTCAAACGTTTTTGTTACTAAATCTTCTATTTACGTATATATCTGAATCAAAAAATTGTTTTCTGACAAATTTATATTGCCCTCTCATCATTGGAAAGTTTGACGTCAAAATTCCATTTTCCCACCCCAAAACAAAAATTAAATCGCTTCTTTGTACAAGATCTGGTGAACTCAGATTCACGTTTCGTATCTTAAAATCTCATAGTTGTTGTGCTGTGTGTTCTGAATATAAATTAAGTCAAAAACTTTATCAATACTTTTATTTTATAATAATTAATCTACATGTAAATTATAGTTATATGAAATCATGTTCGTTAATGTAATTTATGGATTACGTTTCATCTTTTCTTTTGTTTCTTTTTAGAATCGATTTCATATTAATTTTCAGAAGCGTCAACGATTTAGTAATAACATATTTCAAATAACCACTTTATAAGTATATTTGAACATTTTTGAATTTTAGAAATTGTTTTTATTTATTTATCTACTTATTCAACAACAAGCTGACGCCCTATAACAGCTGCCGATGAATGATAATGAATTTTGTAGCTTGTGAAAACTGCCATGACTCAGTAGGATTCGAACCCTGAACCTTTAGATGAAAAGCTATCGCTTTAGCTTTAACGATTACTACTGCTGAGCGATACATTTTTAATTTTATGATTATTTTGCTTAGATAATATTGTTATGGAAACATAACAATTAAATATATAATAAATATTTATCTATTTTTATTTTCAAATAATTTTTATTTGATTCTCTACTGATAGCATATACTATTATTTTTTGCCATCAAGAAAATAACATCTACTGATCGCCATCTAATATTTATTCAGAGGCTCAGATCCCCATTATTGTTATTATTACGATTGATATGAATCTTTTCATACACTGCTTGTAAAGTTCGGTGCGACCGTTCTAAAATTAAAGGAGTACAAATAAATCATCCGAAGCCCCGCTTCCATCCTCTTGAAGCGAGTGAAAATAAATAGCTCCTAACAATCCTTTAAAGTAAAGCGAAACTCGAAACATATTTACACGTAACAAACGGAATTCATCGTGCAGTCAACAAATAACAGTATTGACTGACTCAAACTTTAAAATACAGGTACAGAAATTAATGCAAGCCTTGATACAGACAGCCTTATTTATTCTATATTTTTCTCATTATATATCGTAGACTTCTTTATATTACTAAAGTTTTTATAAATGTTTAAGCAGTATTATAAACTAAATACTGTATCACTTCAATAAAATCTATTATAAACTCCAGTAAAATAAAGAACAAAAGGACTAAGAGAAACTACAAAAACCGATAATAAAAAGTAAAAAACAGAATATAAATTTTTATTTTTAAACAAACATCAATATTAGCTAATACTGAATTATGAAATATAAATCGGAGTGTTAGCATTTCGGCCTTTCATCCGGAGGTTCAGGGTCCGAATCCCGGTGAGACCAAGCATTTTTATACGCTACAAAATTTCTATTTCATATTAACTTGCACAAACATCAATCAAATCATCCAAAAATAAAACAAATAAAAATAAAACAAATAAAAATAACTATACCAAAACACAGATAAAAAAAAAAACACTAGGAAGAAATAAAAATTTATGTTAATATGTACAAAATTTTCTTTATATTTTTTTCGTGTTTTTTTTTTTATATTTTATTTTTTATACTTTGCAACTGCAGGCTATGTATATTTATTAATTCTGTTACAAATAATAAGTGTGATTGTTTAAAAATAGAAACGAGTATTTATTTTTGATTTTACTTCATCTAAAACATTAGAATTTTTCATTTATAACAGAAAAGACCTCGATGTTAAGTACCCAATAACTTTTCAAATTATTCTACAAAGAATTTCAACTATCTTATTCTAATAACCGTTTACTACTGTTCATTCACTAAGTTAAATATAAAAAAAAAAAAACAAAAGAGGCATTGAATCCGTTTAGCGTAATATTAATTGTTAAACAAAATACTGTGGTGTTATTTCACAGAATCTTTTTTTTAAAACTTTGCTTTGTGTTTATTTAAGTTCCCATAGGTCTTGACCTGGAACTACTTTATTCTAAGCAATCTTTCTTTGTGTTCTTATTTTATTATAGGGGAATATTAAAAAAAAAACAAAAAAAACTTGTCTGGAAAAATGTAAAACATTAGTTTTTACACGCCGAAGATGAAATACAAATATAATAAGGTCTTAGAACCTAGCTTATATAAGATCTACAAATGTGTATATATTTATTTATTTTATATATTATATATTTTATACATATATATATTTTTTTTCTTCTAATATGAGATCAGTAAAAAGCAAGAATTATAAAGATAATTTGTCTCACCAAGTTCTACGGTAATCATATGCAAAAAAAGAATATTGAAAATAATCAGTCGCTTATCTTTATAAAGTAAATATATACCGAATAAATGTAATACCGAAAAATAATACCGAATTTTAAATTAATACAATTTTTTGTAATTAACTAAAAAAATATAATACCAAATTTTAAAGAATTAAAATTTTTTGGTGGAAAGGAAATAAAAATGATTTATTTTTTATTTAAAATATATTTTGTTTTTTTAGTTTAATCTTTTATTTTTATACTTTCCGGATATTCGAGACGGATTTGGCAGGAGATTTTCATGGCTGGATGGTCTTCTTCCTAACACCGTTACATTAGACGATAGCAGCAACACAGGATGTAAATAAAGATTTATTTATTTTTCTATTTCTGCAGTATAAATAAAAATAAATAAAATTATTATTTTATTCATTTCTACGGTTTCTTTATTTAAATAATTTCGATTCTGAAAACATAAATTATAGATTTAAAAAAAAAAGTTAATTGAAAATGATTAAAAGAAGGCTTAATTATAAGGTTTTATTGAACTTCCTTTAGTTATAATCAAATCTTGCACTGCTATATCTTTTGATCTATCGTATGAAAATCAATGAAATTTGGTACACGTATGTAACATCGATGACAATACAGCACTACGGTGTCGGAATTTGATATATGACCCACCCCCACGCCACCACGCGCTACCCCTACGCTAAATTCATGCATTTAGTTGAAAATTTTCATTTCTCATCAACTATCGTTTGAAAACCAATGAAATTTGATACACGTATGTAACTTCGATGGATAAAAATAAAATATTTTTACTCTTAGTCTTAAAAACAAACAAACTTGAACAAACAATAATATTCAGATATAAATATTGTTAAGAATATTTTTTTTGGATCTAAAAAGTTCATTAAGACTAAAAAGTAAAAAATTAAAATAAATATAAAAAAATACACAAAAAAACAAAAAAAAATTACAAATATATATTTGATTATATATAAAAAATTATTTTTTAAAAAAGCTTTTATTTAACTAATATTAATATTATTAACATTAATAAAAAAAAAAAAACAAATTAGAAAAAACCCTCTAAAAATTAAATAAGAATTAAAACAAATTTAGAATTTTAAACAAAAAAATATAATATACTAGGGGACCCGACAGACGTTGTCCTGACGCGGCATTATTCTGTAATAAATGCACACACATAAATATAAGTAACTTAATTAAGTTAAAATTAGCAGGAATGTGTTCTAAATTTCATTAAAATGACTATTAGTATGATATTATCAGTTTGTGATTGTTGCATTAACCCATTACAATAATGGGTTTATTGATTAATTAAGTGTAGTATGGTTAATATTTATTTTCACTAAATATTGAGATGTCCGATGAAAATTGAATTAAAAAATCGAAACGTCGTAAAATTAATAATTAGTGTAATTAATAAATTTTCATCCACATTACTACTAATTTTCACTTAACATCATTCTAAAAAAGTACCTCCTGCATGCATATTTTTGATTTATTTAATAATTTTGATGTTTCATAACCACATAACACCTTAATTAATCAATTAATAAAAAAATTAAAGCACTGTAAAAAAGCACCGTAGTTAAAATTTTAGTAGAAATTTTTATCATTTTTCCCATTCTTTATTTTAACATCTATTTTACCAAATTTCAGATAATTGTAAATTAAAAATAATTTTAGAAAACTTTTTATAAAATGAATCAGCTAAAACATTATAAATTCAATTTTTTAAATATACTTTAAACTATATTATAAGTAAGTTATATTTTAATTTTATAAATGTTATAATTTATTTTACAAATTTAATTTTTATTTTTAAAAGCCGTTCAATACTTCATAAGTTGCATAGAATCAAATGAGAACTGACAATTTAAATTTGTAGGTTAAGTTGATTGTTATTGAATGCACGTGTAAACATCATTAAAATTCATGAAAAACCATGTAAAATACTCACTTCAATACTGCACCTTACTAATTTGCACAATGTACATTTTTTAATCAAACTTTAAAACGTTATTTCAATAAATAATAATATAATATAATATTCTCAATAAGCGCGCAATTCTAACAGACTCGGCAATGCTTCGCTATTGCTAGATCTGAGTATACATACAGATTAAATGACAACAATTGAAAGTTTCATAAAACCTTAAAAAACTGAACATTAGCAATTTAACAAAATTTAACCTTTCACTTTATAAAAGTCAGAATGTAAATAAATCCAAATGGCAAAACAACAGTACTACCTATCGGATTTAATTCACACCACTCTCTAATCACAGTATTCGGTGGAAAATAATTTTTTAAAGAAAAGTGTTGTGGCTGCAAAATCATTACAATTAATACTGAACATTAAGAAACTTACAAAACATTACGGAACCTTATAAAATTTCACCTTTAACTTTATAAAATTCAGAATGTAAATAAATCCAATTGTCAGAACAGCACTACCTATCGGATTTAATTCAAACTATTCTCTAAATATGAATTTTAATGTAAGAACAACACTAAGCTACGACGCAAGTAACTGATATGCGAAAAAGCAACAAAATAAAAAAAAATCCTAGAACCCGATCGCAGCACCAATTACCGGGTTTGACTGATAAACCAAAAAATTTAAAAAAACTTCTACAACGTGATCGCAGTCCTGCCTACCTGACCCAAACGCTGCCTACCGGACCCAATTGCGAACCTTAACCATCCCAAGATCAACAACACATAAATAAATTAAAAAAACATTTTCACTTCAATACAGTACCTTACAAATTTGTACAATGTATATTTTTTAATTACACTTTAAAACGTTATTTCAATAAATAATAATATAATATTTCTCAATACGCGCCCAATTCTAAACGCGCTCGCAGTGCTGCCTACTTGTTACTTAATCAGTTGTGATTTTGTTTACATTGGCAACGGCCATACGGGCTCTTTGTGATTGGTCGTTGTGTTTGACAGCGGCCATCTTGCATTGATCTGATTGGTTTTCCTTTGTTTACATTTCCACCTGATTTATTAGCCTCTTATTTATTAAAAAACTGTTTTCTCGCGATTTTTTGTAACACAATAATAACACAAAATTACGAATTATTTTTCTCAATTTGATCGCAGCACCAACTGTCGGGACAAACTAAAATTAAAATAGAATATTATTGAATATTCGATACTGCGATGGTAGTGCAGTCTGCCGGATCCAATGTAACTCCAAAATCAACAACTACTTATAAATAAAAAATACCATCTTTGATGGTTCAAATTTGCACCGAGATGACCTTTAAGGGTTAATAAGATTAAAAATAAAAATTAAATTTAGAAATCCTGCACAAAGTTATTACATTTTGGCGGTATCTGAAAAATTATTAATATTGTTATTATTATAATTGTAATCGTAATAATGAATTCATTAAATAAAAATTCATAATTAATTAAAATGAAACTATTAGCGGAAAGAGTGCGTTCAATTTGGCTTAGATTACAAGCAAAATTCGAATATGAACTTCAACTATGTGAGAACACGTACAAAGAAAGCGAGTGGGTGCATTTTCCCAGATTGTTACTTGTAGTGAGTCAGTCTCAACTGGAGAGGTTCCAGCAGACCTTTCCGCCTTCTCGCGTCGTTATTGAAAATTAAAATGAATATTAATTGTAGTAAAAGTAAAAGTTGTGTTGTTTTAAATAAATTATAAAAACTGCGCCACGCTTTTTTTTAACTAAATATTTTCATTACTTTTAATTTTAAAATTTAATAATTATTACATTTATTTATTGGTTATTTATTAGATATTTATATAATTTATTTTTTATTTTTCAGTGAATTTTTCTATTTTTTAATATATAATAATTTTTTGTTTAAAATTTTCAATTTGATTTAATTCTTATTTTTTACTTTTTAGAGGGTTTTTCTAATTTGATTCCTTTTTTTATTAATGTTAATATTAATATTAGTTAAATAAAAGCTTTTTTAAAAAATAATTTTTTATATTTCATCAAATATATTTTTGTATTTTTTGTATTTTTTTTTCATTTTTAACACAAAAAATATATATTCAACTTTTCTGATGTTTTAAATAATATTATTTAAATTTTACTTTTTAATATAGCTAATACACGTTTTAGTTAGTGGGATTCAATATAGTCCATTTAATTAGTTTTGAACAAAAATCATTCGAAATTTTGAAACCGTATTCAATGTATAACATTTAATTTGTTCAATTAAATCACTATGTACATACATGGAAGTAAATTGGTAAAAGAGAATAAATAATACGAAATATTTTAAAACTGCGTCACTTAGTTTATACAGGTGGAAAGGCAAAGCTTTACGTGCGTCAATGAAAACAATGAACCCAATTATTGTTATTTAAATTTAAAAAAATAATGTCTGCAGTTAGTTTGTGGTATTTGAATTTTTATATATATATATTACTTTTTTTTAATTTTCTGTTTATATACTCATAATACAGATGGTTAGATTTTGAGTAAAATCGACCCAGAAGCTATAAGATCGAACCTTTGATAAGATCGAATTAGAAACTATATTCGTTCTACAATTTTTATTTTTCCTGTTTGTCTTTCAACCTACGACTTGAGAAATAAAATAGTATGTAAATAAATAAGTATATTAACATCCATTACCGCGACTTCGCCCGAGCTGTATGTATATAAAACTTCAAAAATTGGGAAGTTTTTTTTTTTTTTTTTTTTAGAAATTATGTATGGGCTGTTGCTGTCAAGAGTTATCGCTATTCACAACTTAACCGATAAAATAGATTAGTTTGGATGAATAAAAACTTTTCACTTATTAAATATGTAAAATGATTGTCCGTCATTCCCTTTAATTTTATTATCAATATAATTTGTTTTTACGTATATTACGTAATATTACTCGTATAACATGATCTTTGATAGGCAATGACATTAAATTTAGTAAATCACATTATAGACAAGGATATAGACAAATCGACATAATCTATATAGACAAGGAAGTCTATATCGATGTAGACTAAAAGAAGTTGTAAGGCATTTTATTAAAAAAAGTTCTTTTAATGAAGAATTAATTAATAAAAGAAGTTCAAGTTTGTAATTCTACTTTTTTATTTATGATTTAAATAGTAGTGAGATTGGTGAAGTTTGAACTGTGGTAAACATTCCTAGGTACATAACAAAGCTATAGTTAAATTTTTCGTAATGATTGGTTCAGCAGTTTTCGCGGATATCGGCACTAAACGAAACAGATGTTTAAACAGATAATATACGCATATATATATATATATATGTGTATATTAAATATTAATTTTTAACCCATTGCACTTCAGAGTCGTATGGAGATTATGTAATAGGATAACAATTTATTTTACAAACGTGTCTTTCAGGTAAGCCATCAGTCTAGACCTATCAGTCTAGTCAGAGTAGACCAAGGCAATTAGCGCATCACGTTATGGAATTTGTAAATTGTTTAAAGAAGTTTACTGCTTAGACAACTGAGGGTATGTTTCTTTTTAAATACAATGAATATACGTAGATTGCTTTTGTCACACGATTCAGTTCGCACTTATCCCGCAAAACGAGTATGTTTTCGATCAAAGTACTGGAAATCAAACATTTACTTATTGTTTAGTAGATTTTAGATATATTATCGTTAAAAAAATAAGCTGTATGTATATGTACATATATAAATAGCTGTATGTATGTGCGTGTGTATATATATTGTTTAATTAGTAAAAGGTTTTGTGAATATTTACAAATAATGGGTTTAGAGACCGAAAGGATAGCTCGAAGTTTTCTATAAAAACAAACACGAGGAAAACAAATTTTAATGTAGAATTATTTCTTTATGAAAAATTAATTTTAAGATCGTAAAATCAAGTTTTCTATGAACAGAATAAATAAATAAGCAGAAAATATTTAATAAAGAGATATTAAAAAACTGATTAAAATACTCCTGCCGACCTCAGTGACGAAATAGTCTCATCCAGAAAGTTCAGAATTCAAATACCAATCAGGTTTTACAATTATTTTTACGCTACAAAACGCTTAATAAAATGACATTATTTTCAATTAAAATTTTTTTAAAGTATGTACAAACTCTACTTGTTTTCTTAAGGTTAATCCTTGGCGTAAGTTACTGGTGTGTTTTGTTATGTGTTAAAGAAATTATTATTTTAGTATAAAAAAAAAATCGATTTTATCTCTTAAGTTTATTTATTCCTTGTATTGCAGATAAATCGATAGGATTTTTTTGTTATTCAATTGGGGGACTATATATTTTATTAAAACAACGGTATTAAACGTTAAGGTCATACAGGCACGAAACGGAAAGGCCCAGTAATTAAAACAGCGGGAACGTTACGCAATACCAATATTTCAATAATGAACGGATAATCACGTATTACTGAAATTTTTGAACTCGTTTGTCACGTTTTTAAATTCCGTAAACGTCCCTTTAGCATAATTATAGAATAATGAAAGATTGATTTCTGATGAAACAACATTTTAAGATGCAATCTTTGTTTTTGTTTTAATTATTGATTATTTTTCTTTAAGAATATTAATATAAGGCAGTGTTTTAATGAATCTTACAGTAACCGGAATATGTTAATTTTTTTAAATTTTCCAATAGAAATGAATTTAATTATTAAACTTTTAAATATTAATTAAAAAAATCCCTTTCAGCACTCCGGAAGGTAGAAGTAGATTTCACCGGTGCTAAGTAGGGGATAAAAAAGATTTCCACCTTAGAATTAAGAAAAACTTCAAATTTACTCAATACGACAATGGCTGCATGTGAAAAAAGTTTGACATGTTTAACATACATGAAGTCCGATCTTCTTACAATTCCATCAATATTATGGTCATACCTTGCCGTAAGGGTTGGTTATATAAAAAATTGCTTCAGACAAAAGTTTTAGGTAATGTTTAGAGGACTAACGACCACTTTAAACCGATTAGATACTGTGCCTATTAAGGGAGGTATGTTTTTTTTTTGATTTCGAAACCCCATTTTTTCCACCCCCTGGGCCAGTGGTTAGTGACATCAAAAAAATTTACATGTAAGTTTTAGGTCCTTATCCAAAGAATAGTAGGAACTTTAAACTAATTCAATATTCTACTTAATAAAAAAGTTACAGTGATACTTTGTTTTTTTTTTCAAAAAAGCCCCCCATCCCCCCCACCTATAATCCGATTTTGCCCATTAAAGAACTCGACCTATATTTTGGGACGAATTATTTTTGAAAAACAATTTGAAAGTGATTGGCGTAAAATTACGACAGTTATTGTGTCCAGAGTGAAATATATATATAAACTTTTGAGCTGAGCGGTTGTATCTACTCTATAAAAATAATAGTTTACTTATTCGCCAAATCTGATGATTTTGCTGGAGTTTATTATTTTATTAGATGTTTCACACAATAATTTTTATAATACTAATTAATTTCGCTTAACTGTGTTTGCTACTTAAAATATTAAAGAAATATTCTACTTAGAATTTTTGTAGTAGACACTGGAATGTAGTCCTTCCGCATTTTCTAATAAAAAAAAAATATTATTTGTCAAAGTTTATAAAGCTCAGTTGACGCGTAAGGTGGAAATGGATCAATAGACCGATGGGAAGACAGAAAGATTATCAAAATTAACCGATAACAAAGAAATTGGTTTCTCGATTCCTATGACAGTAGATCTAATATTCCCTCTACTGCACTGATAGCAGTATCGGCACTATTTTCAGAACCCATGCGTATAAATTTTTTTACGCTTTCTAAACTTTGAAGAGTAAATCTACGCCTTCAGTGACATTTGGCACAATGCGACAATAATACCTATGACATTTTAATTTGGCAAGAACTGCTGATATTCATAAGAGTAGATCATTTCAAAGCAACCAAGCAATCCTTTCAGTGACGCGCAATGCTTGAAAACATTAATAGCCATTCGTTAAAGCGACCGATAAAACTGTAAAACATTACAAAAACACTAATTTGCATATGTTAATTCTAACAAAACAATATTTAAATCGGAAATCACCTGTAGCAAGAGGTTGTAAGTTCAGATAAAATGCGATATAATTAAAAGTCCAATGTTATAATGAAAATCCGATATAAAAAACTAGAGCATTGATATTGCTCTAGGTATTCCAGAGAATAAGAATATGAAAGTTTATTTGTAAAAATATTATTTGAAATTAATAAATTAATTATTATATAATTAAAAGTAGTTATTCAACGGGAAGAAATAGTCCCATTTGTTTTATATTAAAACATAACAGTATAGAGTTAAATTACTGACAGTCAGTTTTTTTGTATTATTATCTAATTTTTCGTTAAACAGCTACAAGAGAGTAAAAAATTAAAAAAATTGGTTTACGTGTAAAGGAGTTTCAAGAAAGGAAGTAGTAATTCGTTTTATATTTACTTCGACGTATCCGACGACTTATTTCTCTCTCTTTCTAACCGTACGCGTGCGCGTTACATGGGAGAATCACTTGGTTTTGTGTGAATATACTTAGCAATTTTATGTGCTTACCAACTTTCGTGAACGTAATTGAGTTATCAGGATGTTACGGTATACCGTTGAGATTGTTGAAGTAACTGATAAAATCTTGAAGTTTTATTTTTAACGCGTAAACTTTTTCTTTTTAAGTCAACTAAGCCTCACTGTAATCCCGATTCAACACAGACAACAATAAATGGTGAAGTTAAACTCAACTTACGAGAATTCTGACGGGAGAAGTTTAATACTGTACACACAATCTTTTTTTGTGTATTTTGTGCGGTAATACCTACCTTCAAAAACTTTTCTCAATAATCCAATTTTCAAGAAGAGAATAATTTTATGTCGTACGATTTTTCTTTAATAAATTTAATTTTTGAACATTTGAAAACATATTTCTATTACTTTCCCACCCTTTATTAGTGTTTGATATAGTTTGTTTTTACGTACGCCCATTTATCCCACAAATTACTGCAGGCTTAATCAGGAAACATCTCGTCGAATGCCCTTCCAAACATCAACTCACTAGAAAATGGCGATACTACATGATGAACATAAACAACCGAATAGTTAAAAGATAATTCCGCGAAAACAATGTTCCAAACGATTTTATCTCTAAATGTTACATACAGAAGCTTCTAAAAATTAAACTTATTATCAGTTATCCTATTCAATTAAATGGAATAAGAATTAGGCAAAAAAGAACGATTTTTTATTTAATTACACACTTAATAATTAAATTAATTTTGTTATTAAAAAAAAAAATAAAAATAACTTTTTGAAGTTAAAAAAATAAATTATACACATCAGCCTAAAATTATAAAAATTATAAAAAGCCTTATCTGACTATAAAAGTTATAAGCCGCATCACAACAACTAAAGCTGAAGGTTAAAAAATGTCACTACGGAAATTTTTTAAAATTATTTCTAACGATTTTTATAAAATTGTAATAAGTTTACTTTTATGTAATACGTTATATTTTCACATATAATATTAATATCCACAGAATTAATGGAAAATTTTTTATTTTTCAGCTAAAATCAATACATTACGGGTTGTAATTTTTAAGCTATTAGTCGAAGGGATTTTATGTTGATGCAATATGGAGTTCTAATTACAATTAATTAGAAAAAGCAATCTGAATATGTATAAAAGACTTTTTTAAATCGATTATTTTAAAGAACTGAATTTTTAATTTCTCATCAGAAAGTTACCTACCTAGAGGCAGGTTCTTTGCACTATGACAGCCAATGTTATTTTTTTTCTAGATAAAATTTTGAATTCTTGATACCTATTTACTTCCAGGTCGTCCACAATTTTTTATCTTTTTTGCTTCTTTTACTGATCCTTGTAGTCCAGCCCTTTAACTAATGCTTTTCCTCTCTTGGTATGTTTCAACCCTTACACAGCTTCCTGTTTTGAATTGTGATTATATTCTTGTTAACTTTCTTCATTGTATTTTAATTGTTTACTCTATCTGTTCATCTAATATTCTCCATGACCATATTTCAAAAATCTCTAGCCTTTACGTTTCCTTTTTTCATAATATGGATGTGAAACATGGACATCCACAGTAAAGTCTTGTTTATATTATATCTTAAGACTATAGGTCTATTGCGTAGAGATGTAGATATAAAACATGTGATACATTAATCTTATATGTAGGTATCGTCATAACTTCCAACGTTAACTTTATATAATTACTATTTAAATGTTCATATGCTATCAAAGAGCAAGAGTAGGTACATTATTTTTCTAAATTATTCAATCCATAGTAATAAATTGATTTAACAAAATATGTGACACCATTTAATGTAGACAAATATTTAAATAGACCAGTGACCATGAACGAATTGATCATCGCTCTGAATAAGAGAAGAAAAAACAAGGCTCCAGGCTCTATCCAGGGACAGAAACCCTACAAAATTTTATAAGAATGCGTTTGTGGAGTGTCGCGGTATGTTGTTAAATGTTAATATAATAATGATGCTATGACAATTAAACAATTAAAAAATGAAACGTTCCACTTTTCCTTTTCCTGTTTTCCCTTTCCCCCTTTCCTTCCCCATTTCTCTTTCCCTTATTTCCCTTTCCCTTTTTCTTTTTTCTCTTTACAGTTGATGTGTGGAATATATTTACTTAAGATGTTTCAAGGGAAACTCCTTTGTAACTTTATTATTGTGATAAAATTTACTTATGGTTACTAATCTATGAAACCGAATGTAAATATAAGTTGAAATATAAAAAGAAATTATGTTCACATTAACTTTTTTTTTCAACAAGAAATTTGGAAGATTTTTTAAAATGTCTACAGCAGACGCAACCAGGCATATTTTAAAAATAGTATGCAACTTAACGGTTAATCCATAACCTAGGAAGGAGGTACAAAATGGAACAGCTTACACCTGTTCCAATTAAAGAGAATGAGACGACAACTAATGGTCATTGTCAAATGTCGTCTAGAAAGCGTGGACTTTTAGTGTACTCGAAAAGGAATCCAAGAAAGTAGTTTGCGCTTGAGACAGTTTTGCGCTTGACATGGGTGATTTCTCCGACAGCGAGAGTGATGCTCTCACCACAGTCGGCAGGCAAGTCAAATGTTGAAATAATACGCGGTTTCAGAACAAACTAGCGAGGTGTAAAACTAAGACGCCATGATTTGCTAAAAACAGTAAAATCCACGAATAATTGCGTCTACGGTACGTTAAGGAAGAAATACAGCGTTTCAGTTCCAAATACGAACTTCTACTAAATAATAACGTTTACCGCTTGGCCGTCTGGACAACGGTAAAGATGTTAGAAGACTTAAGTGGCTACACGTTCTGGATCTAAGTAACTCTAAACTGTAATTACATCCGCTGAATGTTGTGTATTGTTTAACCAATCCTTTATACCCTTCCTCACTGTTTCTATTTTAACATTCATTTTTAACTTTTTTCTTTTTTGACTTATTTTTTCTTTTTAAGTGTTTCATCAATCTGTAATTTTTGTTATTCTTGTTAAAAATGCTTGTATCTGCTTAACCTGTAAATGCTAAATCTACTAAATCTTGTAAATGTTTAATCTTAATTACAAATGTATTTACTAGTATGTAATTTTTGAGAAATCTCATTGGGGATGCTTTTTTAATGTGAATATATTTAACGATATATAATTTACTCAAGGTTCCAACAAAGATGTAACCAATTGTAAAATAAGAATTAAAAAAAATAATAAAAATAACGATTAAGTCGTTTAGAATCATGCCAGAAATGATTACACATTCTTATATCTGTACCAATATTTAGTTGTTTATGTTGAAAGTTAACATCTCAGAAACAAATCTATTTTTAATATTCTTTTCCATATTTGTAAAAAAATAATAACGATAATGAAAAAAATAAAAAATAAAAGAAGTAGTCTTTTTTTAATCTGCAGAAGTATTATTTTGAAGCTCTTCTCAAAGAGCCTTAATCACGTCCGTTTCCTACATCTTCTTTTTATCATTATTGTTTTTCCTTTTTCTATGCCCGATATCATATTTCCTCCATATTTCTTGTTGTTCGTGTTATGATTATTCTTTTTACTGTGAAAACCATTATTCTCATCGATATTTTTATTGATTTGAAATAAAGTATGTTTTGTTTTAATTTTAATTCGAATTAAAAAAAAATATTTCTTTCCAATATTAATCTTTTAAATTTTATAATTGTAATAATTAACTTTTATTGAATCTTGATTATTAATATTATTTTTAATTAGTGAAAAATAGTAATTTCTTTTACCTGTATTGATATGTAGCATTATTACACAAAAACTACTCACATAAATTTCTTGAATCAAAAACTATAATATACAATTTATTTTTTAACAAATTCCCACCCATTTTTATACGATTTCAACAAAAAAATCTTCCAATTTTGACTCGTATTTGTTTCAAACTTTACTCACGACCAGTTGTATTGATTTTTATAATTTTTTTATCATTTTATATAAATGATAAAAATTATCTTCCAAAAATCAGAAGATTTTTTTTAAATAAGGCAATTTGAAGATATGATTTTTTTATCATATCGTGTACCGTTGTAATAAATTTATAGCTTTAAATCCTTCATTATTACATTCAAAGTATCTCCTCAGGAAAAAGAGTTAGAAAACTTGAGATGAACGTTAAGAAAAATTCTTGCATTACAAGAGAAATATATTCTACCTCTCGGCATTGCCTTGGCTCAAGTTCAGTGATAATATTTTACGGCGATTTTTATATACTATTTTTATCAAGACGTAAGTTTCATGGCTTTTATTTTTCTTGCTTTTAGAAAGAATAGCGTTTTTATTTTTGAAAACTTAAACAAATTTAACCATAAAAAACAATTTAAAAGAAAATTTATATTTAAAAAACGAAAAGAACCGTTTTCAAATAAACGCATTAAAACGTAAAAATATTCGTTTTAGTATTTCAATTTTTTAAAATTTTTTAGTATTTCAATTTATTAAATTAACGGCTGGTAAATTTTGTAATAGAAATTTATAGACGATTTGAATACTATCATATTTTAACTTTTTAGTGAATTTCGTCAGTTTTATAACTGTTTATAAAGTTCATATCCTTGAAAGCAAAATCGATGCTAATAATATTTTTCGTAACACCATTTTATGGTATCTTTTATTCTACGAACATTTTTTTTTCAGTTTTATTATACCTGCTACCAAGTAACTCATAATACGAAAGACTTACGAAGGAAAAATTACGCATAACAGCGCATGTTTAATAAATTACTTCAACAAACCCATCAAAAACACCTTTGAATCTTGAAACTTCAGAAATATGAAACTATAATTTTACTGCCTTAACATAATTTGATAATTTTTCGTTCTACACCTCCCCCCTTTTTCATATTTTTCACATAAAAATTACTTAATGTAGGATGTTCTATAATAATTGATGAATGAAACATTAGAAAAATTCCGTAGTAACCTAATACTACAATAAAAATAACTTATACTACATTAGAGAAAAATCACTAACATGCTGTTTTATACCGTCATTTTAAATATCCCCCATATTAACATATTTTATATTAAAAATATAAGCATTACTACTTATATTATAAATATAATCTAACAAAACTTAACCTACGTTCGTTTTACTCGCTAACCTTGACTAATTAAGGATAATTTTTTGATTATTATTATTATTTATTTTATAATTGCAATAATTACTGAATTTATAATTTCAAAAAATTACTGTTAATTAGTCAAGATTAGCGAGAGAAGTTAAGTTTGGTTAGATTATATTTATAATTTCTCTGCAAATACCTCTAAATACCCACTGATTTGGAAGAATTTTGACTTTATTGTACTTTCTTTTTGAAAATGAGGATTTGTCTATTTCTACCGTAATTTCTAGGCCAACTACCTTTTTTGGTTTTTTTAATAAATGACCAGCACATAACCTCTTTTAGATCCATTTTCCAATCCGTTATTGCTTCACTTGACATTAACCTACGCTCGCTTCGCTCGTTAACCTTGACTAATATGTTTAAAATGACCGGTATAAAACAGATTGTTATTGTGTTTTCTGTAATGTTTTATTCATAAATTATTATAAAACATGTTATATTAAGTAATTTTTATGTGAAAAAATGCGAAAAAAGTGGGGGGACGTAAAAAGAAAGAGTACCCATAATTTTTATAACAATCTTTTTTTCAAATTGGCTAATACCAATTGTTATCATAAACGATATGAACAATGCGTTCAATAATTTTTTTATATATATCAATTTTTTTTATTTTGTGAAATTTATATTCCAAACGTATTTATTAAATCAAATTAATAACATTTCAGATTTTTTGTTGTTGGTTATTTAAAAAAAAAAAAAAAAAAAAATCATTTCAAACTATCTAACGAAAGATTAGTGGTTCAATGTAAAACTGTTTTTCAATTATGTCTTTACAATTATTCTTACATTTGTTGATAGTTAAATAATCTTAAAATTTATTTTGATTATTTTTTAAAATGCTTTAATGGTTATTTCCATTTCAAAAATTAGTATTTACTTATGTTCCGATCCGAGTTTGAGCTAGCAAGTGCTGCTCTCTATTTTGTATTAGCGCTGGCCTGCGAGCCAGTTCATACAATTCATTGGAGTTAAGAATCCCGTCTGGCGCGGTTATGTATTTCTTCGTATAATGTGACTTATGTGGTTTGGTTATCCAGTATATTATTTAGTATCTTTTATAAATTAAATTCAACTATCGTAGAAGAATATTGTTTCATTCGTTCATCCAACAATCAATACAGTCCATCCTAGCTCTAAAAGCTTAACAACTAATTTAATAAGTTATATCGTACTCATGTAACCGTATACGATTATTCATGTAATCGATCTACATTACACATGAATGCAAATGTGAAGAAGTACCTTTGTCTTTCATTCGGAAGATTCTGCGGTCGAATCCCAATCAAGCTCGGTATTGTTTGATTACTAATCGTAAGTGTTTCATATCGTATTCCCACACACAACCCTCGAGCTTACATGTTGAATTAATCATCTAATAAAAACAAAACGCATTAGCTATTATTTTTTTTCTTATTGCAGACAATTAATTCATTAGGTTTGCTTGAAGTTTGTAGATAAAGTAACTAAATGTAACGTATAAAATAGTGTAAATACTAGCTGAACGTCTGCAGGATATGAATCAACGTAATTACAATATATTATATGAAGTTGTAAGTTCATATCGAATGCTAGTTAAATTGCTGTCAATGCCCGCTGTTTTAAAAAGCCGGCAGTGGTGAAGCATAATAAGCCAAGAATTTCTGATTAATGACACGTTCCTTTCCTCTTTAGTAACATACATAGCTGAAAAAAATTGATAAATAGGCCAACAAAAAGTGTATGAATATAGGAAAATAAACAAGCAAAATAAATAAGTGCGTATAAAGGAAAATAAACAGAAAATATTTTGTAAAAAAAGCAGGTGAATATATTAGCTAACAGTCTTATAAGAATTACAACAAAATGTCATCTCATTTAAAAATAATTCCTTTATTAGGCATTATTCCCTATTATTCTTAATCTTCTACAATTACTATTTTAAGGTGTTTTTATGCCTTTTTTATAATATTAATACAGATTAAAATGATACAACTAATTCAAAACTACGCCTAAAATACAGTGTAGATTCCGTAACATTGATATACGTAGATGGTGGAAAGTAATAACGATTATTCGATCAACGGACTGTCTATCTATTGATGGATTACTTTATAAAGGTCATTTACTACCTGTTCCCACTGTATCTTTTCTTCCAATCACTTAAACGTATCCTTTCCCTATATTACCGTTAATTTACTAATAAACCCTAAATATTTCAAAGAAGAAAACTGATTTATTCATTGGATCACCATACAAAGCATCACCCTTAGATTTCATTTTCTTATAAACAAAGAATTTGAAAATACTTAGTGAAAATTTTTATATCCGCCGATATTTTCTTCAGATTTTGAATTTTCATTGTCCTTTATCTATAACAACTTATTTAAGTTCAGTATTTTTATTTCAACGAAAGAACCGACTTTTGTTAATACTTATTTTTTTAACGTCCATCTTTTCAAAGTTTTCTGGGTTTATAAGAGTAGAAATTGATAGAATTTTTACGGGCGATTACCTTTCCTTATTTCATTCTGTAATAAGAACTAGAGTATGAAAATTTTTAACGTGTAAATTTACCACAGCCTGACCCGGATTCGAACCCGAAACCTCTGGATAAATGTTAACGACCTGAGGTAGACAATCCCCACGTCCGGAACACACCACCTACGTTCCACGTCCATGCCGGCAGCAACAACTGTACACACGTACAATACGTATAGCTGGCTAACGAGGGTCCAAGTATTTTCCTCGGAAATGTGATCTTTTATTTGACCTGTCTTTCATCTTCAGGTCACTATGTTGGAATGGATTTTTTCGGTCATTTGCAGATCATGTAAATTGGAAATGATTCGGAAATGAACTTATAGTACGTTTAGAGCTGGCGGCGTGGCGGCCAGGGTCGATATAATTACAGGTGACTCATTCGTTATCCACATACCCCCGCGAAGGCAAGCATGTATGTCGGTGCATGGGAACCCGAAATATTCGGTGAGTAAGGACCTGGAATCAGTGCAGAAGTTGCGCATCCGCTCTCTGCCAGGACATATACCGTTTCCACCGGAGTATCGGATCGGACCTCCAAGGTTAGTAGCCCTAAAGTGGGGGGGTGTGCCCCGGCGGCTAGCCTTGCTACAGAAGTGATCAAATTTAATGCAATATCTTGAATAAGTCAACGTCGCAGACGGTGCACGTAAACACTCTCGTTTAGAAACAGCCGATTCGCCAGAAGCGAAGAGGAGATGCAATAAAAGGATTGGAAAAAAGATACTGACAGAAGTAGAAAAAAATTTGTGGAAAGCTTTGTTTAGCAGCAATGCGCCCAGACCAAGATATCTTGTAATAACGAGAGAGAATAGAAACTTTCAGAAAGTCAGTCAATTCTTAATCTCTCTAGATGGACATCGTTGATACCAGGATCGAATCTTCTCAACGAAAAGTAGCAGCAAAACCCGCGATGATAGTGATATGTTCAAGAATAAAAATTCTTAGTGATTGTTTTAGTATTTGAGTTTAAAATCAAGAATGAATTAATTAACAGTCTTCAGTTTCATTGGAAATGTGAAATAATTTAAGTGTTAATTTCTTCTTTTTTTTTTTTGAAGTGGAAGGGGCTAATGACCAAAATAGTCGATGCCTTTAAAACCTCAAAAAAATAATGATAATAATAAATATTACACTTTTTTTGGTTTATTATTTAAACACCCCCAAGGTAACCAGTCCCCGCCGTTAGGCTACAACACAGTCACCTCAGGGTGTCGTGGCAGCAGTCTCAGAGGCAGAGTCAGGGAAGGCAGAGGCCTTACTTGACTTATCCCTTCAATGGGCTTTGCCAACGGGGTCCCTCCAGCCTCATAGGAACACACCGACTTCCTCTTTTGGACAGTCAATGCGCCCATCCGCTGGAGAACTACCCTCCCCAGCCCTAATCTACAAGCTTCAGATGTGCGTTGCATACGTAATTTGCTGTCCGCGACCTTCTAACACCTCAAGAGTTCTCTATACCATCATCCGGGAGCTCTGAACTCTTTGCTCTTGCGTTTGGGCGGGCCAAAACACCCTAGGCATAGAGGCTACTTCCCTGACCCTTCCCCTACGCTTCAACCCTAGATTTTCTGTTTTTTTTTTTTTTTTTTAAGTCTTCCCCGTCTGATTTTTTTCTTATATAACAAAATACGTCAGAAAACAGCATTTTTAAGTTCATCGTCACCCGCGAATTGCTTACCACTCAAAAATTTTTTCAATTTCCCAAAAAAATGGTAATCAGAAGGACCTAAGTTCGGACTATATTGTGGGTAATCGTAAATTTCCCACCCAAATGTTCTCAGTAAATCACGTGTCGGACCCGCAACATGTGGACGTGCATTATTGTGCAGCAGGACGACGCCGTCGGTCAGCCGCCCACGTCGCCGATTTTGAATGGCGCGCCGTAATTTACGTAGAGTTCCGTAGTAGGCTTCTGCATTTATAGTCGTTTCACATGGCATGAAATCAAGCAGCAGTATACCAAACCGATCTCAAAAGACTGTGCCATCAGTTTGCGTCCAAATGTCTATGGGCTTTGTTGATCTGGCTGGTGATTGAGGATGACGCAATTCCCTTGATTGTCGTTTTCGTTCTGGCGTGTAATACAAAATCTACGTTTCATCGTCAGTAACGATTGAATTAAGAAGGAAGTCATCGCCTTTTTCTGAGTAGCGCATCAAAAATTCCAAAGCAAATCCCATTCGGATTTTTTTTGTGACGTTCCGTTAAGACGTGCGGCACCCAACCAACGATCACAAACCTTTCTGAAGCCTAAATGGTAATAAACAATGCGATCGATAACAGCTCTTGAAACATCAGGAAAAAGAAGGGACAGGTAAGAAATCGTTGAGCGACGATCTTTTTTGATTTCATCATCCACATGTTTCAATAAGTCATCGGTGATTATCGAAGGCCTCCCCGAACGTTCTTCATCGTGCACATTAATTTTGTTGTCTCTAAACCTTTTACACCATTTTTGGACGTTTCTTTCATTCATTACATTATCACCGTACACAGCAACCAACTGCCTATCAATTTCAGCCGGCTTAACGTTTTGATGGTTTAAAAAACGTATGACTCCAAGTATTTCTTAGTCGGCGGCAACATCTTTCCTATTCATTTTATAACGTAATAACTCACTCGTAATCAAAGATACTACAACTAACAGATAACAATGCAGTGTGTACATTACTAGCGTGGCCATGAACGGCACAGGTTCGCCAACCTTAAGGAGAGAAATTTCCCAGCGGTCTTTAATTTAGAGATATCCCTCCTGTATTTAATATGAACGTATTTGTTTTCTTAATTTCCTGAGCGATCTGGGTTTTACATTTGAAAAACCAGAATTTCGGGTGGTATACATAATTTTAAAAAAAGAAGAAATTGATTTGGATTATAGAATACAACATTAACTGAAATTTCTAGAAAGACAATTTAAAATATATATATATATTGAAAATTAAATTTCTTTAATATTCTTAATTTTTTGTTCTTCTTAATACAGTTGGTATTAGATATATGTTATTTTTTATAATTGAAATGCAATTTACAAGATGAAAATATTGGCTAGCATTAAGTCCCTATAACCACTAGTTATGGCGACTATAGTTACGGCGACTAACTTATTTTATATATATATCGTCGCTGGCCTGTTATAAAGAAAAACAAGCATATACAATCATACAAATTACCCCCTCTTCGTGACGTAGTCGAGTTAAATTACATAAAATCTTTTATAAGATTAAATACGAGTAAAGAGTAATATCAGTATACGAGCATTTACATAAAATGCTTTTATTTAACTCCCAAAGGCTATTTATCAATATAAACCTTTTAAACAAAAAAATTTTTCACCCACTTCTCTTTATTTAAATAATTTAAAATGTTGCACTTTTATTCATTCCCGATGCCAGAGGAAATACAACAAATAATAATTACTAATATTACAATAAAATAAATTTTTTTATGGAGTAAATAGTAGAAAAAAAGATTACTCTGCAATACATAAATGACAAAAAAGATCATTATGTTAATTAAAAAATATTATATGTGCTAAGTAATAACAAACATTAAAAAAAAATTGTTTTTTTTTACAATACACATTTAATATTCATCAAAAAGTTAAAATATTTTTTCAGCTGTGAAAATAATATTTTTCTACGTGAACAAAAAAAAATTAGCGTGGGGAATTTTAAATAAAACTGTTCCTTACACTTTTTAAAAGTAATTATATATTCTAAGTTTCAAGAATGAATCATTAAAATGGTATTTAAAATATTCCTAGAGATTTTTATCAGTTGTCAGAAATACAAATAAGATAAAATATATTATATAAAAATGAAATATCAATAAAATAATGTAGATATAGATAAGTTCTTATAGACTAATAAATTTAGTTAAGAAATGAACACAAAAAGTCGCAAATTAGAAACACATTTCAAATGTTAATTATGAAAATAATATCGTATTATAAGAAACATTGCAAACAAATGTAATTCTATTCTGTCAACAGAGTTATAATAAGGGAGGAGTATTTCATAATACAGGCAAACAATACGTTGACACAACCTAACCATTAAGTTGCAGCAAACTTAATTAACTGTTTGGTATTTATTTTATATCCAGTATTAAACCTTTAATTATTTATTATTTAAGGTATTGATTAAATTCCTTTCTCTATAGAGCATTTTGAATTTAAAAAGATTAAAAATTTGTAAATTAAGTAACCTTTAGTCATTCTACCCATTATTTTTGTTAAGAAATAGCAGCTATTATATTCAGTAAAATTATTTATCAAGAGTGGAGTTGTATCAAACAAAATCATAAATTCCATCGTGTAAATCATACTGAACAATTAATTTAGATGTAACACAGTACAACAGTAGGTAAATATGTGTTTAATATTTATGATGAATTTTGTATGTATTATTACGTCTCCAAGAATTCACTATAAGTTTGATTAATATATAACAAATTATTTTTTACAAACCACATTATAATTTATTCCTGTCAAAATATATTTAATAGTCGAAAATCAAAATTTTTCTTCTTTACTGTTCTGGGATTGGTCTCAACCGGTCTCAGTCCGACGCTCCTGAGACAGTCCATTAACTGAACCGCGTCGTGATATAAAAGTCCAGAAGTCCAAACAACTACTGAGCCAAAAAATCAGAACAAAAAAATTCAGTCATTTAGACAAGTAATAATTTAAAATAATAATGGTTCAAAATTACTGAATATTACTATTACATTTGCAACATATTATATATGTAAATAAACTAATTACTTAACATATTATCTTTTTTTTTTTTACTTGATGAATTCATTTACTGCAAAAGCTTATAGAAAAGTTTGTACGTGATAATATGAAAATAGAATTTTTTTAACTTATGAAATATACCAAATCTGTTCGGAGGATTTGAACCCGGGACTGCCGGATGAAAGGCGAAGACGCTACTTCTCGACCACGGATTGAATGGCATCTATATTAAATATAATTTGAATTACAACTATACATAATTTGTGTAAATGTAATTATGTATTATTTCATTTTAAATATGATGATAAATTTAAAACTAAGTAATATAATATTTTTATATTATATATAAAATAGATATATTATTTGACAGATAATAATTTGAAGATATATTATTTGGACATACTGCTGCATAAAAAAAATATTTAGCAAATAATTAAATACTTAATGTAATTAATTTACATTTATATATATATATATATATATATATATATATATATATATATATATATATATATATATATATAAATAAGTTAAAAAATTGATTAATAGAAATTTCTCTAATGCAATTCATTAGGTCAACAACCAAACAAAAACCAACAGCAGAATACCTCGACAACCTCGTTTTAACTTATTTTTTTAATATTTGTCTAACAAAAAATACAGTTTAGTTATTATTATTATATATATATATATATGAGTGTGTGTGTGTGTGTGTGTGTGTGTGTGTGTGTTTATTTTTTAACTTTTCAAAAGTTAGATGTACAAAAATAAAATTTATCAAATGCCCATTTATTTTTCGGTATGAAGTGGTAGAAGGATTTGCCTAATTTTATTTTTCAATGTTTAGCTGCTGGAAAGTTTTTTAAGGGTTCTCATACAAGTATTATACAGCTGCATTTATGTAATAAGACTAAAATTAAAATAAGTATCCAATCACCATCATATGTATGGTACTATATTTAAAGATTTATGCGCTAAACTGAACAGAACTTAAATATAATGATATTATTATTAATAAACTTACATAAAATGGAATTAAAAGTATACTTTGGCCCAAATAATCGATATACTGATTTAAGATTAAAGAGAATCATATATAATAAAAAATAAAGATGGCTCTTTATTTTTAAAAAAAGTGTAAAGAATTTATTAGTAATAAAAGTATTACCAGTTATTCAAACATTTATTGAGATGCGCAAGTGAAATATAAAATAATATTATTAAACCATTTCTATAAATTAAAGACTTGTAAATTTCGATTTAGATAAACTGAGTAGACAATTATTTAATAATTTAACGTTAATAACAGTTAAATTGTATGAGGAAGTTATTAATTTTGTGTACAGGTTACAAAAATAGTTTCAAATTATTAGTCTAATGTAAATTAGTTTTAGTTTGAA
This sequence comes from Lycorma delicatula, assembly GCF_047948215.1. Lineage (NCBI taxonomy): Eukaryota > Metazoa > Arthropoda > Insecta > Hemiptera > Fulgoridae > Lycorma > Lycorma delicatula. The sequence continues at coordinate 79,703,474 of NC_134460.1, read as the reverse complement.
AAGTTTTTTTTAAATATTAAATAATTTTTTTGAATAGTAATAATAATAGTTTAAGTTGCCAAAATAAAAAAATTCCCTGATAAAATTTCAAAACATTACTTTGAAGGAAGGCTGAACCTGAAGAAATTTATTGGTATGATTTACCCATACTTCGATTCGCTTTATTTTACAATGATACAAAATCCTTTTGTTTAAAATTTAGAAATTAAAAAACATACATTTTTAAAAATTAATAAAATAAAAAATAATAATAAAAATTACATATTAAATTATACTTTTATTTACTTTCTGTATTACGTATTAAGATAACGTTATGCAGATTCCTAAAGAAACATTTTCCTACCATTACCACCCAATGAAACAGGCGGATGTTAATGGACCAACACTGGTTCAATACCCAATAATGTGAAAAAAGTGTATAATAAATATATTATGCCTATATTACAATATTGCGTATAATTATTTTATTTTAAAAAATAAAGCATCCAATGTGCTGTTAAAATTTTATAATAATTGCTGTATAATTCTTTTATTTTTAAATTGTAGTAATTCAAGAAGGCTACCAAAATTTCCGACTAAACTGAAAACAAGAGCCAAATTAATATTTTAATTTATTCATGTATAATAATAAAAAGCTGAATATATTTGATAGTTATTGCACACCGTAGTAAAAAAAATAACGAATAATGATTAAAAAAAAAACTAAAAAAAGAAAAAACTTTACGAGGCATCAAAACCTGTAGTGAACATCTTTTTTTCAGATTACGATTATCAAAAAAATTACTTACTTCGGGTGCGGTAGCCTAGTGGTATATCTTCTGGATATGGCAACGTCCTGATCGGATTCAAAAACAGAATTAGAAAATTTTTTAACATATCCAGAAACACGAAAACCTTTATAATTTTCTCTGTGAAAAAAGAAACGAACCTTACAGTTTTAATTTGGGTAAAAGGACAGATGTTCATCTTCGGGTATTACAGTTATTATCCGTGACTCACGAATATTTTTCATGCTGTAGTAGGTGTTCATCTTATCTCTGACGTGAAATATTGACTTATCATTAAATTCCCCAGATCATCCAGTTTATATCTATCGCGATTTAAGATGTCTACGCTACAATCAAAAAAAATATTAAAAATAATTACACATCAATTTTCGGCACAGTAATATTCCTGTACAGATTCAATTTGAATACAATTTTGAAATTGAGTTATCTGTTTACTTAATACACGTATGTGGAATCCCTATTACACAAGAATAACGGATTGTTAATTTATGATGATTCCCATAAAACTATCCTTAGCCTACTGAACAACAGGATCAGAAAAATGCAAGCGACATGTTGATGTTTCATGTCGATTACATCAACAATTAATCTCAACAAAATTTTGCCTTCAAGCATAAATTTAAAGATCGCCGCAGACTATTTTCACCAAAGAAAATAGCGATTTCGTTAGATGAATTGAACTACAGAGTCAACACTGTAGTAAAGGTAAATATATTACAATACAACTCGAAACAAAAGTTAATTTTCTTTGCTTCAGAATCTGATTTTCTTTTTCAGTCGCTCTATATCACAAAAAAATAAACCGTGAGATACGACGGGCTTACTGTTTAAGCCTTTATTGGGGTAGTCTAGATAAAATTTACGCCTGTAAGCTGTTTTAAAATACAATTAAAATATAATGGTAAAGCATTATTAAAATATACTCGGGAGATCACAGAGCTCTAAACGAACATCAGTGTTTGTATTCTTACAAACAAATAAAAGAAAAATTCTGATATGACCATAAAAATATCTCTACATTTTTATGCCGAACCTCCATTCAATCTTACTTCTTAGCTAACTCCCTAAGAAACCTATTTTTTTATTTTTTGAGGTTTTTAGGGGCATCGACTACTTTGATCATTAGCCCCATCCCACTTCAAAAAATAAAAAAAAGATTCAATGATTCACATTCTCATGAATCAAAAATGTTCAAAAATGTACATTTTCCTATAACTTCGAATCCAAAAAATTACTTCCTAGGCTTTCCTTTCGGCCATCCTTTCTTGCACCGTTTTTCCATTCTGTGAATGGCCTCAACTTCCGATGACAGTGTGTCTGAGGCCTCGGACATGGCATCGTCTTCTCTTTCTGATGCCAATGACGTTCGCCGGCTTACATCAGGTGATGAAAGCTTCATTGGTGCTGTTAGCATCGTTGCTATGGAATCTAAACTAGCAAGCGATGCACATTCCGCGGCTGATGAACTGGATTCTATCTCTACTGCAGTGCTGGGCCCAGCTGAAATAGATGCTCTCGCTGAAGCTGTTCTTTGAGCTTTTGGAGGCTCCATTGTTGCAGTTTTTATATCTACTGCGTCTGGTGCTTTTTAAGTAATAACTTCCACCTCCACTTCGGTAGACTCGGATTTTCTTGTCACAATTTCCTTAGGCTTGTGACTAGACGACGGAGTGATCTGTTTCTCTTTGTCAGATAAGTCAAGATTTTTAATTTTTACGCTAGTTGGTGGCTTTACGATCGCAGATTTGGCTGGGTTTTTAAACGGCGCTGGTGCGTCTCTCATGTCAACGGCGTCGGTCCGGGCATGAGCCATCTCATCTTTACTTTGTTTTCTCTGATGATTGGACTCAATCTTTGAAACAATGATTCTTTCAATCATTGTCGCAAGACTAGGTGCCATCGTGATAAGCAACTGCTCCACATTAATTTTAGATGTGGAAGGGGCAGCCGCTGCTTCTGCATAAGAGGTCGATGGTCGAGGTGTACGCTGATTAACAATTTTCTTCGCTTCAGGATAGCTGACCTTTTGAAGCGTTTTAACTTCCTGAATGGCTGTTTCTAATTTATATGTAGGGCAGTTCCTTGAACGACAGTTGTGGTGCCCTTTACAGTTAACGCAGATTGGAGGGTCTTTACATGGGTCACCCTCATGTGTTTTCTCTCCACATATACAACATTTCTTCGCATGGTTAGTCTGCGACACTGAGTCACTCCCTGACTCGACATTTCTTGTACAATTTCTTCTTCTGTACAATTTAGAAGATCGCGACAAACAACATCTCCTCTGGATGAGTTAAGTGTGCTATGCGGTTGGACAGAAACCGCAAATTAACCGATCTTCTTCAACGCCTGAACTTTCTGGTTTTCCATGTGGTTGATGGTTTCGACATGCAATCCATTAAAAGTTTTACGAATTTCCTTAACAGGACCACCAGCACAATTTGTTATTTCTCTTGAGATTAAAAATGGACTAACTTTTTGAAAGTTTCCATTTTCCTTTGTAATAATTAAAAATCTTGGTTTTGGAGCAATATTTCCAAACAACAATTTTCTCAATTCCTTACTGATTCTGTCAGCATCTCTCTTGATTTTATCTGACTCCTTGCTCTTTTTCCTCTTCGCTTGTGGCGAATCGGAGGTTTCTAAACGAGGGTGTTTACGTGTACCCTCTGCCACGTTAGTTTGTTCAATATTCATGAACATTTATCCCTTCTGTAGCAAGGCTAGATGCCGGGGTACACCCCCACTCCAGGGCTACTAACCTTGGAGGTCCGATCCGGTACTCCGGTGGAACCGGCATATGTCCTGGCAGAGAGCGGATGCGCAGTCTCTGCACTGACTCCAGGCTCCTACTCACCGAAGCTTTCAGAGCTCCCATGCACCCAAGAAACTTATTTTTTTGTTTTCAAACAAAATAAAGCTAACAAAATAAATTTAACACTTTCCTGTCACGCGGCATTTTTCTGATGCACGGCTTATACACACATTATTTAATTTAAAATATTTATCATTTCATTTAAATATAATATTTGTCTATTTAATTCAATGATTCTAATTAAAGGGCGCGCACATACCGTATTTCATTCGCGCAGGCGTGGCAGTACTAGCGGCCACTTTAAATACTTTTTTACACTTTAAATATTATTAATTTATTTAATTCTAGAGCTCACCTACGACTTCACAACATAATAGACGACTACAACAGCTGTACGTCAGTGGTACATTAGCGCTCCTTGTGGTGAGGGGATACAATTGATGCAGAATAACCACTAAGCCGCTAGCTTATTTAGATCATTTTTTGGGGTGAGGGTCCGATTTTGCAAAAAACCTTTTTGCAAATATTATCATTTTTTAATTGTTAACAAATGTGCCAAGAAAAATAAAACCTGATTTAGGCGAAATCTCGAGATACTGAAGGTGACCTTGCTGTACAGCCTCACCCCTGACCTTTTAAGCTGAAAATTTAATGGCATCAATGCCTCATATATAGAATTAATCTGACTAAATTTGGTCAAAATCGGTCCAGTAGCTCTGGAGATACAAGGAGTGCAAAACCGAACAAACACACGTACATACGAACATCCGGAAAATTTCCCTTCCGGATTTTTGGGTTCCTAGGTGTCAAAACATCAAGATCTGGTGAAAACCGCATATGCCCAAATTGAACCGATTACAATACTTTCCCTTCTAAAGCTACAGCTCTGCTTTAGCGCTAGACGGGAAAGTAAAAATATATGCTACTCATTGATTTGTCTTGGTATCTTGCCTACATTTTTTTCTATGTGATTTTGAACCCATGTACTCTAATTTACAACTCTTTCGACATTTTTCAGCAACTTAATACTAATACTGATATAATACTGATACTGATATACCTAATACTGATATTTATTGAATTATATTTAAAAAAAATATATACGCAGTGTTAATAAAGTATGGTAATGTTTAAATAACTTTACAACGGTTAAACACAGAGATATTAAATTTAGCAAATGCTTGTATTTCGAAACCATCCCGTAGGAGACTGCTACACCACAAGTTCCTGGGGGGTGGGGGGGGGTTAAATAAAAAAAAATAACATTAAATAGAAAGGGTAGGGTGACAGATAATTTTAAAGGGGATTAAAAATAAAAACTTTGGACTATAACTCTAACCAAAATGGCGGCCATATAATACTTTTCACAGCTTGTTTCAAAAGTGATCTACAGTATTTGTTAAATAACCGTTCAATTAGAAAGAAGTTAATTGTTTGAGGTAAGAGCATATAATCAATGTTTCTTTTTATGTTAACTTGTTAAATAGTTATTTAAGGATTACTTTATAAACACCTTAAATAAATAAAAATTAGTACTCCTAACACCTGGGTCTTTTTTAAAATAAATCAATAAGCACAAAGTTCCTGTGTATATTTTATAATGGACAGTTTACATGAGTTTATGTAATATTAAACTATAACCCTAAATTTCAGGCATATTTTTAAATATGAATGGTAGACTAAAAATGATAATTATTTGAAAAAGTAATTACGAAGCAAATAACCGACAAATACACAGCTTATTATCAATATTACAACGAAAAATTAATAAGAATTGAGTCCAAATTATTATTATTATTATATATTTTTTATTTATGTTGATATAATTAGGTTGTCGTTAAATCGGTTTACGAGTTTATCTCAAACAATAGGATCGGACAAACTTTTCGTTCAAAGTTATTTCCTAATTTATCTTCAGCCGTTTAAATAAGATGAAGGAATGTTTTTGACATCAGGGGATTTGTAATTCATTGTCAATGGTTTTGTTTAAGATGTGTTAATGCATCTCTGTCAGTAACTGTGTTGTTATTTATTACAACTATTATATTTATGATTCAATTTGCCGCTCAATAATTGGAATAATATTTTTTTTTTTAAATATGTATTCATCAATTATTATTCAATGTTTAATGAATTAATTGTTAACAAAACAAGTTAAAAAATGTGTAACGAACTCCTGTTTTGTAAGATATCTAGTTTGCAGAAATAAATTGATAAATGTAATTGAGCATTCAGTTATAATGAAATTTCATGAATGTATGATTCCATTCAATTCGATGAAAATTGAATCTCGTACCGCTCAATAAGAAAGATTAAAATAGGTATACTCATCAACAGCCATTATAATAATATGCCAATCATTCTTGCATAAAGTTTTTACTACTTCAATCAGTTTTCTTTCAAGTGTAATCGTTTTCCATTATCTATACAAAAACTGAAGATATTCTGTAACAAATTTATACTTTAATAATAAATTTTAATCTACGTATACAAAAGTCAATAATGATATTAAAAACTTATATCGTTTTAAATTTATGTTCTTAAATTACAAAATTAAAAGAAAGTGCAAAAATGTTATTTCTTATTGGTAAAATAAATAGCTGCAATAATTTCTAAATTTAGTTTATAAATCAAATAACTAACAATTTTAATCTATATAGCTTAATAATAACAAATAAATTTATTATTAAAAATTATAAGTTTAATTTTTTTAAACTTTTACACACCTTTTTAGGAAAGTTGAACCAGGGAGTATAACGAACACATTAATTAACTATACAACAGGCGTACTATTTGTTGCTCTAAATTATATGTCTCAATTCCTTACTATTGCTGACACATGTAAAGCAGTTGCATATCAGATGCTGTTATGCGGCAATATTTAAATTCAATGAAGACAATGGGAAACCACTTCACTCATCACATTTCTTAATTACAATGTATCAGTTTTGGTATTTAACGTACGAGTATACTATCATATCATAAAAACATAAAAAACGTGTTTTTATAGGTTATGGTTTACTAATATTTATTTATATTCATAAAATATATTAAACTGAACGGAATAAACGGTAATTTTGACTGAAAAAGTGGTAATCCGATTAAACGATTAATTGTAAATATTATAACGGAAATTTAATTCGCTTTATATTATTGTTATTATTTAAATTATACTTTATAAATTTTAATGTTAAATATTCATAAAAAATTTAATTTTTAAGTTTTTTATTCGTTAGAAGGTAAGGTATCGTAGAATAAAATGTAACGTTATACAAAGTATACTTCATATTGATTTTAAAATACGATACAAAAACACGGTATCAACAAATCCAAAGAAAAATCTAAGATTCAAACAAATGAAATTACGTTTGTAGTAGGTAGAACAACTACAAAATAATCGGTTTACACCAGAAGAGAGTTAAAAAAAATAAAATATTAAGCACAGTAAAGAAAACCGAATTGAGAGGATTGTGGTTAATACATCATTCAAATAAGTAAAAGAAAAATAGTAAGAGGATGTTGAAATAGGAAGTAATGGAAAGAAACTCTGACAGGAAGTAGCCAACGATAAAAGATTAATGACAAAAAAAAGAGAGATTAAAGGTAGAAAAGATTTGACAAGAAATACTGATAAAATACTGATAAAACTGAGTTCTTAAACTTCTTTGCCAGACCCAATTAGGTGAAAATAGATTAAAGAAAATTATTCTGAGATCATAATATGTTCCTTTTGTATTTTTCTTATCTACTTTTTGGGCAACCATTCTTGAACCAGTACCATTAATTGTTAATTAATGAAGTTAGATCGGAACTCGACCTAACTGTGTGTACACAGATTATTTTTATGATTGGTTGAAATGTATCCGGGTAAGGCATGAATAACCAGAAAATTCCGTATTTAAAACCTTTAAAAAATAAATTTGTATGGAGGGAATAACAAACAAAACAAAATCACTTAAGAGGGATGAAAGGCCTCCTCTTCTCAATAAGCGTCTTTCTAACAAACTTCATATGTTCTTTTATGCTAAATAGGAGCCAAATATTACTATTTAACAATTTTGCATTGATCACATTAAATATATGCTAGAAAAATTATTTCCTTTCAATAATGACTTGATTAATGAAAACCTTTCCCATCAGCAAACCTTCTGGCGTACCCGATTGAAATGTAAATTATTCAACCTATCTTCCCATTGAAAAGAAATAAAGGTTGTAAATTAGTTTATTTTAATAATTAATTTTCCTTAACACGAAGAATATTTACTCTTGCCTAGTTAATATATCGTATTTAAGTTACTCGTCATGTTTCTATTAGATACCATAACAGTACGGTTTTTTGGCCACCAAACACAAGTAACTGGTCAGTTCCGAACAAAATCATAGCCATTCTGAAGAATAGCATGTATTCCAAGCCGGTTTTAGTAAGGAAGATGAGATTGAAATGATTTCCCTTACCTTTTTCATTAAGCCGAATATATGTATTTTAACGTATAGACATGCCTATAGCCCACTGAAATTCAGGTAATATTCAGCATTACTCCTTTGTTCTGTACAATACAGGCATTAATCTGTGTAGTTCAAATCATTACTTTCAGAGAAAGCTAATCTTAACCGGTATCACTTTTATTACAGGTGATTTTCATGAGTCAAAAATCATAGGAAAGATGGGACAGATAATGTAAAGCAATAAAGTAATATGTCCCTTTCTAAGGGAATATTACGTTATTTACACAGTTTTCACTCAGTAGCGTTATTATTTTCAGGCAATACCCATAATTAAACGCTTATGACGAGGTAAAAGATTAAACAAATTAGTCAATATTTAAAAAGAAAAAAAACGAATAAATATTTATTACTTGCATTTCAAGAAGTTACTTAGAACTTCGCCGTTAAGAGTCGTCGTCCTCAGAACTGGACGGTACGGCGAAGTCAAGAACTATGTTTACAGTTCTAAACATGACCTAACCTAAAAGTGAAATGAAATTGGGGGAAAAAATAAGCATGAAAACATTATATTTCAGTACAATTATATTTGTAATAAAGAATACTTTCAAAAAATACCTCGAATTTTTTTAGACAACGTTTTTTTCTTCTATTGATGAACCATGGGGCTCGATTATGTTACTTTTTCCTCAAAAAGATGGGTTTACGAATCGTGCCGCTAGGTAGCAGTACTTAACGGCGTCTTTGAATTTAGGAATGATCTGGTACAAAAACTTGATTATGAACTTGAAATAATAAAATTTAAATGAAAATATACTGCAGCTTGTTTTAATAGTAAATGCTCTTATGTAAATGAAAGTACTGAAGATAAAAAAAAAATTTTAATTTCCATCACTTCATTAAAATATAAAGTATTAGTTTACAAAAGATTATAGTTGTTAATAAAAACACAAAAACACACGAACAGTAGGAAAGTGTTGCAAATGTGGCAACAAAGATTTGTTATTACTTAAAACAGAAACAAATTCGATTGGTAAAGTTTTTATTCTACACTTAGAACTATTTGAACTAATTGATAGAAAGTGTGTCCACGGATAGGATAAAAATCAAGGGTTACATTTACAAAGTAATAAGAGCATATTACATCACGAATCTTCGATTCTTGAAGATCATTACACTAGTTTTATTAAAAAAAGAAAAAGATTTGTATGAAGTGAATGATATCAACAAAAAAAATTGGCTGAGAAATTCAAAAAATGTTTATTTGTTCTTGAAAACAATACATTTTAATAATAAATCCATAAGATAACAATCAGTAATTGATAAAAAAAATAAAAGGATTATCTAACAAAACGCAATGATTTCCAAAAAAATTACAATGAAATTGTAAACCGTACGGTAAGTCTCACAAATATCATTTCTTCCGCTCAAAAAACAAAAATTTCTGTTATATAAATAAAACTCTTTTTTAATAAAACGATACTCAAAAAAGTAATACAGTACATTTCTGTTACCAAAATCTGTTATTAATTTAGAATTATGTTTAAAAAAATACATGTTAAATATATGTAATATACAATAATAGATAATAAACAATGATTAAGCGTTCCATATATTAGGCAAAAAATTGAAAAATTTGTTAAAAAACTTTTACCTATCCGATTTCATTTATATGTAATACATATCACGTTTACAGAAATAATACAATTTTATGTTTAACAACTGAAATCGGGCCGGTAAGAGTTTTTTAACAAATTTTTCTATTTTTTGCCTAACATATGTGGAACGCTTAATCGTTGTTTGTTATCTATTATTGTATATCACATATATTTAACATGCATTTTTTTTTTAAATGTTACATTAATAACAGATTTTGATAATAGAAATGTACTGTATTACCTTTTTTTTATATATATCAGTATCGTTTTGTTAAAAACAGTTTTATTTATATACAGTAATTTTTGTTTTTTGAGCGGAAGAAATATCTTTTTTTCTTTTTTTTTAACCTCCCGAACCACCGTTACGTATTGCTTCAGAGGATGAGATGAATAACAAGTAGCGTGTAAAAATGACTGGGAATGACTGGGTCTGGGAAAATGCCTGACTGGGATTCGAACCCGGGACGTCCGGATGAAAGGCCGAGACGCTACCACTCGCACCACGGAGACCAGCGGAAAAATGATATTTGCGAGACTCTTACCGTACGGTTTATTCATTGTAATTTTTTGGGATAATAAATTAATAATAAAATACAGCATCTTTTCTCATTTTAGTAGAAAGTATTAATAATATTTCCAAGTCTCGAAAACTTTATCACAAAATTTTATTACGATGTAATTATATGAAAACTTGTTTTAAAAATAATACTCATAAACTGTATTTTCTTTCTGCAGAATAAATAAATGATGCCTGAAGCCTTTTTATGGAGAATTTAAAAGAGAATGATATAATTAAACTGTTAAAAGTTTTCATTTACATTCAGTGGAATAACTAAATTTGTTTAATTTACTGAGGTATAAGTTTTATAATGACATTGTTATTCACATTCAGTTATGAGGCAAATATTTATTTTCTTCGGTTATAATAATATATTACAGTAATAAACATTGTATTCGCAACTTCATTAATGTTTGCATTAGAATTTATAATACAATTTCCAGAATGGGTCGAAAAATATTTTTATAGAGTAAAATCTTTAGTTTTAATATAAACAGCTGTTGTGATAATTGTTTATTATAATAGTCATCTTACATCTTTGCCGTTGAATGTGAAGCTAGTAAGTTTTACGTAGTAAGTTTTTTCTTAATATAAAATAGAGGGTGATCTTATTTTATTATCCGACCACTTTTCTGTTAACCTTAAAATTTTATTTCATTAATAAAATTCTAAAAAAAAACCTGAAATACTATTTATTAACCATCTAACTTTAATTTTTTTTTTTTTAACAATCATTGCCAGCTCAAATTATTTAGAAAAATCAAACAGTGTTTTAATTGTAATGTTTATTATTTTTATTATATTGGGACAGTATTTTTTCTTAACATTAATTTATATTTAAAAAGTATTTAAGTAAACTGTGTAATACACACCATTTGCATATTCTGAAGAAAGTGGAAACGTAATAATGATATATCATGTAATTTGATAAAAGTTTATAAAATATTGTAATTTTTTTAAAGTAATTGTTTGCTCGTAAGGATAGTTACCCGCATCTATTATGAAGTTGAGATCTGAACATAACGCATTATTTCACAAAAGAAAGGAATAAATTAATGTTATCATACACTATCCCGAAATACAGTCCGGATTTTCAGTTTGGTTTTGAAGTATGTTCAATTATCTGAGATACAAGTGGCACTTGTCAAAGCAACTCTTTCGGATAGTTGTGATGTTCTCCGTAATCAGCACCTATGGCGTACAAATTTGGAACAAGTCCTCTATATATATATATCATATGTCACTATAATTTCGGTGGGTTTATCACCGAAATGCTGGAGAAAAAAGGTAACGCAACATAACAAAAGAATAGGCAAGTTAAAAAAAAAAAAAACTTTTCAATGTGCTTATGAAAACTGTTACTTAAAGATATCCACATTTACAAAAGCTCAAAAAGTAAGAGAACATAAACTATAATAATACGTAGAATGATAAAATGATACAAAACCTGATAAAAAATAAATTCAACGTGCAGTCGATATCGACTAAATTATTTCAATACATCTATTCAAAAAATAAAGTAAAATATTTATTACAGTACCGGGATTCATAAATACGGAGGTACACACATATTTTTTTCTTACTTCAAGCTTAGTCAGGTAAAAGTAAATTTCTGTAAAGTAAAACATTGAAAATACAAATTGTGCCTCTATTATGTAAAGTCTATCTATTTAGTTTTAATTTTACTCAATAATTAATAAACTTAAACTATTTTTTTTTTTTGAGATTACGGGTGTGAACTGCTTTGGTCATTAGCCTAAAGAAAATTTGTAGCGTAAGAAAAATGCCTGACCGGAATTCGAACCCGGGACCTCCGGATAAAACTTTCTTCTACTATAAGAAGTATTTAATAATAAACGGCAATTGTAAGAAAAAAATAAATATTAAGAACAAAAATAAGAAGAAAAATTGAAGTGACTGTTCTTTACACCATACTATGTAGGAATCCTGTACACAAGTATTGATATATCTTTTCCAAAACTTTTGAAGCATATTAAATCGCTTCACACTTAAGTAAAATATAAATAAATAGTAAACATATATAATAGTTTCATTTTATTTCCTAATGTATGGAATTTTATTTTACAGAAATAAAATATCTTCTCAATAAAAATGAATGAAAACTTAAGAAAATGAAATAATTTTTCAATTACTTCTTTGCCTAACAATTTACGTCGTTAGAAATAAGCAAAGAAAATTAGAAATATATACCCAATTAGTTGCCTAAAAATCAATCTTTTATCATTATGCTTGCCAAACAAAATAAAATAAATGAACTAAGTGATATATTTATGTCAGAGCGAGTCAAAAATAATGGAAACCCCTCAACTTTAAAACTGTCCCTGATAGAATATTGTAACTTTGAAGATAAGATATCGGTCAACAACTTTATCTTTTGATGAGAAATTGAATTTCAACCCCTTCATGGTAATTATTGTCATTCGGTAGCCGCCATTTTTCTACGAATTTTAAAAAAAGTTTTGCTCTACGACCAAGATAATTTATTTTTTTCAAAAAATTTCTACAACCTCATTTGTCAATATTAAGGTCTGAAATTTGCACACATTGTACTCGAATACTTGTATTTTAATACAGAAATTATTCCACAGCGATCGTTTTCGTTTTCTTCACTGTAAGTTAAATTATGAAGGAACCCGTAAAATACTTATTCCATTCGGCACGGTGATGGGCGTAGTGGCTGGAGAGAGACTTCGACTTGTCGGCTGACAGACTAGCTAAGAACGCCAAGTCGAAGTCTATCTTCCCCACCACGCGTGTATCAACGTGCCAAATGGAATAATAATTTTACGGGGTCAAACATAGTTTAGCTTACAGTAAAGAAAACGAAATCGATCGCTGCGGAATAATTTTTATATTAAAGTGCTAGTATTCGAGTACAACGTGTGCAAATTTCAGACCTTAATATTGACAAATGAGGTCGTAGAAATTAAAAAAAAAATTATCGTGGCTCCAGTAGGTTGTAGAGCAAATTTTTTTTTAAATTCGTAGAAAAATGGCAGCTATCGATTGGCAATAATACCATTTCGATGGAATTCCAACTTTAAAAAATAATTTAAATTTTTCGAGCAGAAAAAAGTCAATGTTTTAGTCGATTTTTCGCATATTTGCATTTTTTTTTGCAATGCGAAAACTATTTGCACAGGTTAGTACAACTCAAAGAAAATTTTAAGCCCAAGATTGCCCAGATAGGTGAATTACAGTATGAGTTATTCAAATTTTAAGATAACGTATTTTTTCGAAAAACTCGATTTTTGCAAAAACTATTGAATATTTTGCAAATGTCAATAAAGGTACTTATTCTACTCGTCAAGGACTACTACATAATCTGGGAGTTTCGTCAAAAAACTTTTTTTCATTTTAAAGATATTAATAATTGAAGAAAACATTATTTTTAGCGGTTTTTTGCAATAACTAATTTATTTATTGATCAATTGACATCGGGCAGGGCTTAAAATTTTTGTTTCAAGAAGTTATATTTTTTTGTAAAACGACTTGTTTTTTTAAACAAAAAAAACCAGTTTTTTGCCAACTTTGGACGCCATTTTGAAAATGATGCGGAAAGATGAGACGGTGGAAGAGTAGTTCATTCAATTCTACGGTATTTTTCCTATTTTTTTATATATCTTAACTAACCGAAGTTAATTTTGGAAAAAAAGGAGGTATTTCCGACAATTTTATTGGCCTATTTTGTGCTCAATAGATCATACGAGTATACGAGAGTCACCTTACCCAAAACGTTGTCGTCAGTGCCGTCGAATTCTTGTTAATGTTCACCTTCAGTTCGTCGATAGTTTGGGGATCGATTCATAAACTCTATCCTTCAAATAGTCTCAAAGGAAAAATCGCAACTAGACAAATCTGAGATACAAGGAGACCACCACAATCTGCTTACAGTTCGTGCTGAAAAAGCTGCATGGACACGTGTTAGTGAATCGTTTGTTGTGTAAGATGTTGCTCCGACTTGGTAGAAGCCGTACCTACTCGTTTTCACATCTGTTAACTAACCGTAGAATTCTTTGAAAATTGTACTGTACATTTTTGAATCGACAGTTCGGTCAAAAATATATTGGTTCCGATATATGATTACCAGAAACATCACACCATATATCGACTTCCTCATCGTGAGAAGTGGACGCTCAAACATCCGGTGAGAATTTCATTCATCTAATACTTGGTTTTATGCTAATTAATACGCCATAAAATAAAACTGTGTTTCATCTGACATGAAATACAACATCGGGTCTATCTGTCCATCGACAATATTTTTGAGAAGCCATGATAATATTTTTAATAATTTAGACATTTCGATTTGTCTTTTCTCTTAAGTTGTTGCACAGTCGTTACACGATACGGTTTCAGATTTGAATCGTGAGGAATCTCACGAAAAGATATGTATTTTAGACCGCTTTTTTGTAATAACTTAAAAATGGATATTTTTGGAAGGGCAGAAATTATTCTTTGAAAATCGGCAGTGCCTCTGGAGTCAATAAATTGAGTCGCTTACATCGTTTTGCATATGAAACCGATACCGTGGTACGCCATTTTTTAATCGATTCGTATAAGCAACTCTTTGATGTGATACTGGCATTCAAAAACTTTCCGCGAAAATTTGACGCGTTTTTTAATAAAATCCATAAGACACAAGCTTTTACTATAAAAATCCTTTCTTTGATCGAATAAGACATTTTTGAAAAATATAAGTGCAAAGAAGAAAGTATACTGTCCACTGAGGAAGGAAGTGTTTTCAACTGACAACAGACGCTACTAGTATGCTGTCTACAGTAGCGCTACTAGTACGAGCGTTAAAAGTGACACTCAAATAAATTACAATTCGAGCCGGCTCATTTCGGTTTTAAGTTGCTCACCCGGTACAATCACAAGGAAATGAGTAACTACATTTCTTAAAATTTTAATTTCTTAAAAATTCCGTAACAATATAATAGAAATGAGGTATTTTTTGGAATTTTTTACTATTATTATGAAGCGAGTTATTAAAAAAACTTCTAACTCTTCAACTCTTCATACTATACCAGGACTAATTCTGTATTTTGATATCTAAAAGGCCATTCCTAAACAAAGTTTTACTATTTTGCCTCCCACCTAAAAAAAAAAAAATGCATAAAAGACGAAAATATATTACTCAGGTTTGAAAAAAATGCATTTACAACATTTCAATATTTTTAAAAAGTTAAATTCTCATATGACCGATAGGATTACTGTGTATTTCATCTTCTATGTACGTAACATCTTTAAATATAAAAACACATAAAAAGTAAATATAAAATCTGATGATGTAAACGGTTTATTACAATTTATTTGACTGTTGCGTTTGAAGTGTAGTCGAGTGCATTTCAGTACGAGTAAATTTGCTTTAATTATATTTAGTTCAATGATTTACAAACGGTTACTATCAGTGATTAACGTCTCTCTTACCTTCTCACTTTGATGCTAAAATAAGACTATTATATATAAACTCTACTATTACGTACACAAGTGCGTAAGTACACAAGTGCGCGCACACATGTGTGAACTTGTATGTCTAATGCATGTATGCGTTATTCGTTACGCAATTACTAGTAATTTAACGCTCGATTAATTTACCATAATATGCGTTATGTTCATAAGAAATGGTATAAATAGAAAGGGCTACTACATCATATTAATCATCCTCCGAAATAAAATATAATAAATTTAAAAAAAGCAGGAGTTATAAAGTTATAAGCACGTAGATTTAAAATTTCCAGAGTATTGCAAAATGCATTAGAATCGTCTTAAAATCTTGTTGATCAATTTTTTACCCTGAATTTTCTTTTATTGAAACGGAGCAATGAAGAATTGTAATAATCTAACCGATAATGAACATAGCTGCTACTTTATAGTAAGTTAAAAAAAGGATCAATATTGATGAACAGGTTTACTTGCTTGTTCAAATTAAAAACGAAACCAAAATTATTTGAATAAAAAAATTCAATGTCAGTACGTTCAAAGCGTTCGGGTTACCTTAAATCATTAAGGACTGTGTGAGACATCTCTTGATTAAATTATAAAGTGGCAAATATTTATCAAAATTAATGTTTAAATTTAAATTGCCGATCTCCACGGCGGAGTGGTTGCATCTCGGCCTTTCATTCGAGAGTCGCGGGTTTGAAGTTAGGCATGGCATTTTTCATACGTTATAAATTTAAATTTCAATATTCCCACGTACAAGCTACAAAAAAAAAACTTCTGTGATGAATTAATTCATCAAGCAAAAAAAAAAAGAAATGTATTCTAAAACAAACATTCGTAAAAAAACAGCAAAAAACTACGTGATAAGACCACTTATAACAAATATACAAAGCCGGGTAGGAGCAGGTATTGAATAAACATTCTCAAAATTAGACGTGGCCATTTCACTGGTCATTAAATACAACATCAAAGTCAACATTTAACAGTTTGTGAATTCAGTGTCTTATGTGTAAAATTTTAGGTCAAAAGCAAAGAGGTTTCTGTTTCATAGAAAGCTGTATATTCATATTTCATAAGAAAGTGTTTATTCAATGCTTAGCTTATTTAGAATAGTGCATTCTAACGTTTTTAAGATTTTCCCTTTTATCGATCCCGCTTTAGTTAAGTTGCTTTTCAAAGGAGAAAATCAAATATTTAAATATGTAAATATATAAAATGATGCGATGCCAGATATGATTGAAATAAAAATTACACAATGAAAAGAGATGTAAGTGATCAAAATATTACTTAGTAGTAAATTTATTAATAATTAATTGAAGTGTTGTTTGAAATGTTTCATGAATAATGAACGAACTTTTTTCTTCTTGAAATCAGAGCTAGTCAAAATAAAATATTATTCATTTTTCATACTTTTCCACGATTTTAATTTCTGAATGGTTACAGAAACATAGAAAAATTAGTCATTGTTTAAAGAGATCTATGCAGTAAAGCCAACTACAACCATTAAAACAAATTCGGTGTTCGACTATCGATCAGAATTACGATAACATTGAGTGGATTGAACGTATTTCATACGTTCAAAGTAGGAAAAAATTTCAAGCAATGCCTTTATAACCAGATGTCAAAGATAATTTTGTACATCGGTTGAATATGGAGATTTTCTGGAAATATGTAGAAAAATTAAAATGTTCAAAAAATATTTTTTAATTCTGCTAGGATTATCATAATTGATTTGTGTTATTTTCTGCCCTTCCTAGCATTGGCACTTTCTTGTTTCAAATTACCTCTATTTTTAAAACTACTTTTAGTATCTAGACTTCCTCAGTTGGCATCATTGAACAAGTAACGATGTTAAGCTCTTCTCACTCCCATTCCTGCTGTCATGGCCTCTTCTGCTTTGTCTCTCCCGCTCTAACGGCCATACAATTTCTTGAAACTTCTAATTTTTTATTTTAAAAATTAAAAATTTTTAAATATTATTTCGGATTAAGTGCTTATTTATTAATTAATTTATCTTCTATCCTTTTAATCTTTCTTGAATATTTCCATGTTTTAATTATTGCTTCATATTTCACAATATGGAGAAAAAAAATATTCTAGAAAACATGGGAATATTTAAACTAAAATTAAAAGGATAGGAGATAAATCACTAAAACTAACTAATCTGTCTTCGACTAGTAGTCGAACAGTATACTCCTTTCGAATAGTAAAGGATAATCGTTACTGATTTATGATGACTCTGAGGGCTATATGTTATATTCTGTGTAGTACAGATGGGTTTGTGGTTATTATATGCACGCTACAGGATACTATCTCAAGCCCTGGGGGTCACCTCTTCTTCAATTCGAGAGTATCTCTAGAAATGGTGCTTGCCACTACTGACTGAGACAGTATACAGCGCACACTGTTTCTTATCGAATACAGTTAATTAATTTGTTTATTCAAACTTTTATCCCGATATTTATATGACCGTAAAACATATAAATCGAATGTGGTAATGCTATTATTTAGAATCGCTTTCCCTGAGAGTAACCGGGTTCACAATTCGGTCAACTCTACGATGAACAGAATGAAGTGTTAGTCTTAGAGCTGAATATCATCTACATCTTGGTCAGCTCGGCGTGTGATAATCATATGTTCGCCAAATTGAAGGCAACGGGAAATAAAATTATTTCTCGCCTTCCTAATAAGCCTTGCATGAAAAATTATGTATTCATGAAAAAAAGGGTATTTAATTTTAAGAATGATAGATGTCTCATATGAGACAACTTAAAACACGATTTAGTTTTAACACCAGATAAATTATTATAATGTATTTGGCCCGTTAATGAAATATATTACATTATACAATTCAGTTTTGGTTTCGTAGTGCTAATTACTTTACAATAAAGAATTACGCGCTAAAATGTCTAAAAATTTATTTTAGGATAACAGATTTTCCCTAGTAGAATTACAACACGTCAAATACGTTGAAATTGATTTCAGTTAGTTACAGACCAGCTTTAAATATCATTGTAAATTTTACTCGAACACATACAAATAGGTATTAATAGTAACCATGGAAACATAAGTGAATATTTAGTTTGAAGATTGATTTTGAGTAATTAACACGAAATTAAACGACAGAATCTCGTAGGATGATAAATGAATTTGGCTATTCAAACAAGGAATATGAAAATATAATATGCTTTTATATTATTTACTGTTCTGCATTGTAATAACCAATTAAAAAAGGGCATAAACTACTGTTTGACTGAACAACGATACACGCACACATACACACGAAGAGAGAAAGAGAGAGAGAATGAGAGAGAGAAAGAATTCAACTTCTATTTCAGAGTAATGAAGGTACATGTTTGTCGACTGAACTATTGCTCTTTAAAAGCAAAAACCTTCACGGACTCGACAACATGATTCTTTAACATCAGCAGACTTGATTCATATAAATCTAAATCTATATCCTAAATCTAAAATATTTTTATTTATTTTCGAGACCACACTGGATTCTTTAGTCACCCATATTTCAGTTCCTCTTGAATTTCTGTATTAGTCTGGCCTTTCGATTTTCCCAGTATTTCTTCATTCTATCGGATCGTTGCTTCCTGATCTCGTCTGTGACCTCCACTTTGTTATACCTGACTAATTTTTTAAGGTTGAATCTATTGTTTTGAAGTGAGTAGTTAATTTTCATTTTATCACAGGCGTCCTCAACTCTCAAGCCAATTTCTTGAAGATCTCTTTGGATTTCTGCAACATATTTTCCACAGGTTTTTTTATTAATATTCCTTGTGACCAGTCGTTTTAGAATTCGGTTCTCAGCCATTCTTAATACGTGGAAAAATGGGAAATCCTTCGTTTTTTTTCATTGTACTGAGAATCGGGTCGACTTGTTTGCAAACTGTTTCATTTGTGGCAATTCGCTAGATTCCAACCTTTTTATAACTTTTATTTAAACAAGTTCTGATAATTCACCTTTCTATTTTCAGTAATTGCTCCGTTTTACTTTCATTCTTAATCTGAAAGATAGTCTCAAGCATAAAGCGCCACCGGAAGAACTACTGTGTTATAATGGTGAATTTCGGATTTTATTGAGAGACTTTTTTATTGTATGTTTACAAAGTTAGACTTTGCCCTCTTTTAATTTTAGCTATTCACCATGTTTGTTTTTCTTTCAATCTGCAGTGAATGATTTCACTAATACTTAAATTGTTCAAAAATCTCTTTACAAGAAAAATATGAACAAAATTCCTATTTACATCTCTAGCATTAAATTTATCTTGCAAAAATATGAAAGCTAAATTTAATTATCTTTCATATTTTATGAAGTATTTTAAGGCAATAGACAAACTTATAAAAATGTTGAAAGCATCGTATTATCTAGTTTTTTTTATTAGAAAATTTTCTATTCTTTCAATAAATTATTTCTGAATGAAATCAGGGAGCAATTTAGCTAACTTATATAAATCATTCAACTCTTTGAAGTTATCGTTAGATAAATGTAAAAAAATAGAACAAAATTAGAACGAGTCATATGAGGAATGTTTTTATGAGCATTAATTTTACATTAACAGAAATCACGAAATTAATTATGAAGTTATAACGGAACAATTGATTATTTGATATTTTGTTGAATATCGAAGAAGATACGTATATTCAATTCAAATAAAAGGTTTACAAAAGTAGATTTCATTGTTTGAGCGAAGCTGGTTATTATTCTGTTTAGTTATAATTGAATGTGTGTTTAATGTGGCTGATAAAGTGACTAGTGCAGTCATTGAAATTTAATATTTATGCTTATGGGTTGTTATACTTATCAGTTTCGTTAGATTTTTTTATTATCTTGTGTATTTTTGAAAATGATACTGAGATTTTCTTCTGGAAATTGTTAGCAGTTTTGTATGATTATTCGAGGAATAAATCTCGTTGTGCGTAAAAATCACCTGGTTCTAGAAAATTATTTTGCAATTTTTTTCATTAAAAACGAAATACCCAAGCGTATGCAGAATGATAATCTTCAGGGAAAAAAGATACGGATCCTCTTTCTCTGTTTCAATTTTGTTTTTTCTTTATAGTTTTAATGGTTTTTCATTTTTTTATGAATTTAAAAGGTTTTTGTTTGCATCATTTATGTTACACAATTATTTACAAATGAATCATCCTTGTTGAAAGATTTCTTACGTATAAAATTAAATTAGTTTTAAAAAGATCTATTTGTTGTTTTTAATACAAGAAATAATTTGTCTTAGAGCAAATAAATTAATTTATTGAAACGGCTGGGCAATTTGACTTCTTAGCTAAAACTGGTTTGATGAAATGTGATTGTCGGTTGAAATTGTAAGGATTGATTGATGTAAACAGGAGTAAATACATATAATTAATCGAAGGACAGTTAATTTTATAAATAGTAACAGGAAAGCGACGGAAATTTCCAATTCACAGACATTTTTTGTCAAAAGTTTTTGCGACAAAAGTTACGGATTTACGTTTTTACAAAATGATTATCTTAGTTTTCTGGGTCGGGAATCTACAATAAAATGTTCCGATTCGATATATTTAATTGTTAAATAATTTGCTAGGTTTTCAATTTTCCGGTACATTAAGAATTTTTGAAAAGTATACACTAGAACAGTTTTCGGATAACATCAAAATCGTTAAAATCAGCACGGCAGAACTGTAGAATAAGCAGTTTTTTTAAAATAGAAATCATAAAAACTTTTATATAACATTGTATGTTTGGATTAATAAAGTATTGGCTTCTGGTTTTGCTCTTTTAGCACTAGAAAGTTATAACCTAAAAGAGTAAAATAGGGCAATAACTGAATACTGTATTTTTTTTTTATTTTGGCCCTTTTAGTAACAGACATATTTTTTGTTATTAAATAGATTTTTGTTTTTTTTCTACTATTTTATATAGCCTGTTGTAAATAAATGTGAATAAGTAACCGTACTTGCAGCTGATAATTCATTCTAATAAATCAATGCAGAAACCCAGAACTCCCGTCGACGCATTGAATACCGCTATTATTAGAAATAAATTGTATAATAAGTTAATGAATTTCAATAAAATAAAAAATTTGTATTTGTACTTTTTCAAAGATTTTTTAGATATGAATATAAGCTAAATGAATTCAACAAAATAATAAAGGGATCCATTTGATTAAATATGGAAAATCTATTTCACAGATTGTAGATACGGTCAAATACAGGTAGACAAAAAAAAACAACATTTCTTTTAATCAGTAACTTGGTTTCCTAGACAGATAAATAGCTTAAATCACTAAAAAAAATCTTAAAATGAAACTTAGATGATTACAGAATTATTATTTTTTTTTATAACATTTATACCAAACACCTACATATTAAAATTAATACATAATTCCAAAAGAGTTGATTTGTGTATATTATGTAAACGCTAGCAAACGAATGTCAATGATATATATATATATAAATATGTGTATAAAAAAATTATATCATGCTTTAATTATGCCAGTAGTTCACAACAGGTCATGCATGACCTAAAGTTCAACGAGACAAATAATTCAACTTTAACATTTAAGATCGTTAGAAATGCGCGAGCGTTATCAAACGTTGGTTTTATTTTATCGTTTTACTTTGATATTTATTCTATTGTGTAGATTATTATTTTAATTAATATCCGATTATATTAAATTATTAATATATATCATTTAATTTTATCAAGATAATACTTTTTTTCTCTAATGTGTATTTTGCAATTTGTTCAATTATTGAACAATAAGCAACCTTCCCCCCGTGGTCCAATGAGATAAGAATGATATATATAACATTTAAATGAGGAATATGATTTGTACAGACTCAGGCCGACCATTCCTGTGACATGTGGTTAATCGAACCACATCCAAAGTATACTCACTCCGTCCAATATTCAAATTCGTATAAAAGCAACTAATGTTTACTAGGATTTGAACCTCAGAACCTTTGAATTCGAAAATCTGCTGTTAAACAACTGATTTGAGACAAGTTAACCACTAGACCTGCCCGGTGGGCTCAATCATATCACTTCGATAAAATATATTTTTTAATTATAATTTAGCTAATTTACCATAAATAAAATATCAGCGTGGCGATCATAATAATAAGCAGATCCTTCTGTAATAAAGTTATTAATATATGTGTCAATACTTCTAAAAGTTCTTATTTCATTAATAATTAATAACAAGAACTTAAATGTCCAGAAATATAGTGTTTTATTTTGTTTACATGATTAGAATTCAACTTCTTTAACTTTGTTACGATTCAGCAGTACACATTTTTAGTATTTTTTTGTCGATCAGAATAGAAAACCTGGATTTCTTAATGTAGAACTCATCATAATTTTCTTTCTTCTTTGTCAACATTTATTTCTTTAACACTTTTTAAATTGGTCTTAAATCCGATTCATATTCCCTATTCTAATTTTAAAAATTCTTCTATTAAATCTACTTCAAACCCTTCTGCGCTTTGCGTTCCTGATCTCCGTTTTTCAATTCCGTAAAGTGCCACTTCCCTTGGAAATATTTATTTTAAAATCTATTCTCATTTTTAAAGCTCTAAGTAATTTTTTTTGTATTATGTTTTCCATAAATATTTAATTCCTTACTTCCTTTCTGTAACATTTTATTTATTTTGGTTTACTCTTATTTACTTTTGTATTAAATTATTCTTCAAAGGATCCATAATAATTTATATTTAGGAGAATCACCCTTTGTCAAATTATAATTAATAACATCCTGGTTCGATAATAGATTTATATAACAAACTACAGTTATGTAAACACAGAATAAAAACAGATCGCTCAGCAGATCATTACACAAGATTCCATAAAATTCATTCGGTGAGTTACAGAATTACATGCTAATCAATCAATTAAGCAAAAATACATATAATTCGCAAATTAATTCTGATTACCATTTAATCTTTTATAAGAATATAAAAAAAATGATTAACCTTCTGTTGTTCTTGTTGATTTAAAAAAATAATAAAAGTAAGTGGTAATTTTGAAACATGGTCGATGAATCATAAATATTAAAAAAAAATTATATTTATTAATATTAAAAGAAAACTGCAAAGCGTAGATCGTACAAAAACCGTTCTGGTGCATTTTTATCATTGAACATATATTCTGTTTTTTTTTCAAATTAAATCTGTAGACCTACTATTTCTGTTGTTTCCTTGAGAATTTCTAATGTTATTTTAGCGATTTATAAGTCTAGATCTATTACAAGTAAATCATCTGCAAAAGCTAGACAACCTATAGATTTTTTAATCCATTCTAGTTTTATATACAGAGTGTCCCGTATTAAACGCAACCCAACCTTATATTGGTAGGTATTGAAATAATAAAAAGGCAAGTGTAAATGTAATTTTTATTATTACCATCCATTACCTTACATTTAGAGTAAATGTTGGAAGTGGCCGCCATCTTCTTGAATACAAGCTTCAATTCTTTTTACAGCGTTTCCTGCAACTTTTTTCAAAGTTTGTGGCTGGATATTTAATACAGCTTGTTCAATATTGACTTTCAATCGTTCAAGTGCTCGTGGTTTGTTGCTGTAGGCTTTTTCTTTGAGGTAACCCCATAGAAAAAAATCCGCCGCAGTCAAATCTGGAGATCTTGGTGGCCACAAGCCTCGACCGATAACTCGATTACCAAAGAATTCCTCAACGAAATCAGAAGTTGAACCTGCGTAGTGCGATGTCGCACCGTCATGTTGTAGCCAGCATTGTCTGTCTTCCTCTTCCAAGAGTGCGATGAACTGAAATAAAATATCCTGATATCGTTCTACATTAATGGAGTACTCGAAAAAAATAGGACCGATTATTTTCTTCCGCGATATCGCGCACCACACGCCCAACTTCTGCGGGTGTAATTGTTTTTCGTGATAAACGTGGGGATTTTCAGCGCTCCAAATTCTACTGTTTTGGATGTTTACGTAGCCATCCAAATGAAACCGTGCTTCACCTGTGAAAAATAACGAATCCATAACATTAATTCCCTCACGCAGAAATCGACGGAACCGTTGACAATATTGTAGCCGTTTTTCTTTGCCGGGCTCAAGAAGTCGATGAACCGTTTGAATGCGACAAGGTCGTAATTGTAATTGTTTGGTCGCCCGATGAACAGTTGATTTAGACAAATTAATTTCAGCAAACGTCTGATCCGATTTATTTGTCAAGGTGAGTAATCGGTCTTTGATTTCAGTGACTGTATCTGTATTCAACACTGACGCAGATCTTTTGTGTTCCTTGTTATTAACAGAACCGGTCTCTTTAAATTTTGCAACTAACCTTAATACTGATGTTTTGTTAGGAGCTGGTTTCTCAACAGTGAAAACACGTTTATCTAGCGAAACCACCATCTTGTCTCTAGCAATACACTGAACGTTATGATTGCATTGTTGTTACTATCGGTAGTGTTCTACTGCGTCGCCGCGATGTTCAGATGTTGGACGAGTCCATTTCAGTAACGAGTAAGGGAGTAAGCTTGACTTTTAAAATTTCATGGATGAGTGATTGATGGGTTGCGTTTTATATGGGACACTCTGTATTTATTGGCACTATGGTCTTCTTCAAGCTTTTTCCATTCTTTAAAGCGCAGTCGAAAAGAAGTGGAGACAGATGGACTGTCTATTTCCAGTTTTAATTTTGAAAGGTTTTGAAAGATTTCAAAGACTTTCCGTAAATTTAACTTTAAAAGTTGTATTTGCCAGTGTTTGTCTAGTTATTTCCAGTTTTTTATTATTTGTCCAAATTTTTTAAATCTGGAAAAGTGAATTTCTATCAACAGAATAGTAAATTTTCTTTGAAATCTAAAATATTCAACTTTACTCTTTTTATAGCTAATTTTAAATATCTAATTATCCGTTTAATATTGTTTATATAAATTAATTAACGCATTTATTATTTATTTTATAAACACACAGAAATAAATATTTTTTAAAATTTTTTGTAAGTATTGTTTTGTTTTATAATTTTTATTTAATTTTATTCTTTGTTATTGTTAATATGTAGTATCTTAAATACTTTTATGAATTCTTGTGCATCTATCTACACTGTTATATAAAGAGGAAGAGGGTTTTTATTTGTTGGGGATAAACCAAATCTACTCGATCAATCGCAACCAAATATTTACTTATGTCTCTTGCCATAACTGAGAAGATTTTAGCTGGGTTTGAACTAAATAATTCGAATGAATAATAATTAAAAAAATAATAGGATTAAATTTTCATTAAATAAATTAATATTAAAGAAATTAAAAAAGTTCTGTTTAATAATAATGGGCTTCCTGTGGGAACTGCGTTCGAGGCTAGAGCGGTGAAGTGATGTGAGCACCTCGTGGGAGGTTACACCAATCATCACCACCAACCAATAACAAACGGGGTACCCCTGGGACGCTTTTTTGGGAGGTGCAATGGGGTTTCTTATAATATCTCCGCAAACAATCTGATTTTTCAAAATTCAAACGGAGTATTTGTTAGTAGATTGAAGGGTAACTTTTGCGAGCATCAGGTACACTCTCGATCTAACAGATCACGATTCGGAAATGTACATACTGTATGTATATAATGTTTGTCTGCTTCTTTGTTATCGCATCACGCGAGAACCAACCGACCGATTACTTTGAAATTTTCAGGGTACAATCATGCGTTATCCCAGGGAAAGTTTTAAGCCATTGAACGAGACCCTAGCTCCCTTGAAGGTTAAAATATTAAAAATATTCATTATTTCTTCACCGCCTCCCCAAGGAGGGTGAAGTCGTGAATTAAAGATATTCATTAAGGGGAAAATAGTTTAATTCTTTTACTTCATTATTATATTTTTGCCACCTGGAAAAGAAATAAGTTATGAATTTTTTCGTCTTCAAAGGTGTGTACTTTAGTTTTGTAATTTAGTTTCTTTTCTAGGTTTCTATAAATCATGATTACTAGAGTTATTATCTATCAGTATTATTCTCACAACTATGAGAATGACGTACAGTGTAAGGATCCAGGTGGTGGAGCGCTCTGGGTAGATTGGAATGGAGACCGAAGCAAGCTTTGCGGGTGTCCAGGGCGCCGACCCCCTGGAAAATTGGGAATGGTGAGCGAAGCGAGTTCTGCAGCAATGGAGTAGGCCTCGGGAGGCCCCGAGGAGTCCCTGAGTTGGCTCTGGGATTCGCCTGGGTTGATCTAAGCCCTGAGGATCAAGGGGTTCTTGCTAGACGGGCCGGCTAGTTGATAATTAAAAACAAAAATGTGAACTAGTCTGAGATATCTATTATTTATAAACGATTCTGGAATTCCTTTAAGGTTTTTTCTTCAGTAATTACCTTAGCTAAAGTTAAGTTCAGTAAAGTTATCTTAGCTAAAATTCTAAGATAACTTTTTCTGGGATTCTGTTCATAATAAATTGTTAATCTTAGGCATGAATTGTGTAAATGAAGCTAATAAATCCACTATTATACACGATATCGTAAGATCATTAAAGAGAACTGAATATTAAAGCTAAACAAACATATTTATACTGCAAAACTGAACATGTTTCAACAGCAAAGAAATTCTTAAAACAAGCTCCATAATTAAAAAAAAACAATAAATAATTTGCACAGTTGTAAATAAAAAATAATTAGGCTAGATAATTAGTATAAATCTGTGATTATTATAAAAGAAATCCAGTTAACATATTTTCAAGAATAATTACGTCATATTTAAAATAAAACTTATTTCAGAGTTGGTTCTGTTCGTAAATTAAAAAAAAACTACATTTCATTATGTCAGAAAAAACAAGTAATTTAATTAAACTGCGCGTTTTATTGTAATAAATGTTTACTTTAGCCGATCAGAAAAAAGTATTTAGAACCTCACTTCAAAGGTAATTAGATATCCATTAGAAAAAATAAATAAATAAAACGACAACACAGTCATTTCACATTTTCTACAAAAGTAAAAATACAATAAAATCTAATTAAATTAATTTATATACAACCTGTATGAAAACTGATAATGAATTTACAAATAATTTTACAGTATTACATGGATTTCATACAATAAACGAAAAAATATTTTAAATATTAATTTTAGAGTGAATTCAATTTTTAGAAAGTAATGGATTAAAAAATGCGTGCGTGCGGTTCTGATTAATTCTCTGCTATCTCAAGATCAGCAAACCTTATTAAATGCACATGAACTTCTCAATGTATAAAAAATAATTATATTTGACCAAATTTTAATCACAGTAACGATGTATGCATAATTTTTTATTCTTTAATATATAAAGCTACAGTGGTGATTTTACAAAAAAACAATTGATTTCAATCGTCTCGAGGTTGATAAAAGTCGTGGATTTTGTATCTTATCTACAGTATTCCATTGAATATTTACATAATATATTTTTATTGATAATTGGATTATAAATATTTTTTATAACAGAAAAAGAGTCAAAATAAATATCACTTGTTTCGTTTTAACAATGACAGAAACAATTTGAGATTACGTGATGTCATCAAGAGAAATCTGGTAGGTTTGTTGATAACTGATTTATAGTTTTCGTTTCGAATATTTATACAAAATTTCACTATAAATAATTAAATATTATCTAATATTAACTAGTTACATACATTTTGAAGAATTAACAACCTTTGCTGATATTTAGATGAATTTTTTTTATAAATCTGGATAACAAAATTGTTTAAAAGTAAATTAATGAATAAATAAATATTTTATTTTGATCTAAACATAAAAATTCATTGCATGAATTTGCATCAGAAATTGTTATATACCCTACTCCATGAATAAAAATCTGATGTGAACTTCACATGACTTCCTTGTACGCCTGTTAAATTACACATAACACATTTTTTGAAAATGAAAAGTACATAAAAATTTATTTCATTAATAACTTGTTAATAATTGTTATTATTGAATTATTATTTGTTGTAAATTTTTTTTACAATCACGGGTTAATAATTATTTTCACACTTTCAACCTTTTAAAGCAAAATATTTTTGATTTTGTTGCAAACGAATTTATTTAACTGAAGTAATACAAAAACCTTACCTCTTTTATAATGAATCATAATAGTATTCTGTATAGTATACATTAATTTTTCTTTTTTGTGACATAAAGTAAGGCAAATTTTTAAACTACAAATGTATGTTAGAATACTTTATTGTAGTATCATGCTTCAAAAAAACAAGCTAATTTACAACGGTATGAAAACGTGCTCGAAATGGAAACTCAAAATACATTTAAATGTTTTTTATTATTCTGAGTTTAATTTATACTTTGTACCTTACTCTCGACTCTAATCGGGCCCGTCTTTTTAGGAAAGAAGGAAGTATAATGATCGCGAAAAATTTCGGTTTTCAGATTTCAACGGAAATATCCATTTTGACTAGTTTCGGCGTGACATCTGTACGTACGTATCTAGCTTAACTCAAAAAAAGATTAGCCGTAAGATGTTGAAATTTTGGATTTAGGACTGTTGTAACATTCAGTTAGTTGTGCATCTCCCCTTTTGATTGCAATTGACTGGACAAAATGTCCGCAAAAGCCCAAAATCGAAAAAAAATTGGATTCTGGACTTTTTTTAACTGCAGTAATAAACCCTCATAGAGAGCTTTTCAATGATATTGAAATAAAAAAGACGATGTTAAGAAATAAGTGGAACTTACTTTCATTGGTTCCAGAGTTATAGCCAAATAAAATTTTAATTAATGAAATATTTTGATTTTGAAGATATTTTGAAAACAGGAAGGCACATTGGTTAAAATTAGACTTCATCTCCTTTTTTAACTATTTTTTTAATTTTAATATAATGATTTATTAATAATTATTAGCCTGCGATTGTAAAAAAATTTACAATAAATAATATTCAATAATAATAATAATAATAAAAAATATATATGACAAAATATCAGAAGTTTTTAATGAAATAAAATTGTATTTACTTTTATAAATGTGTATGAGTAATTTAATAGGCGTACAAGGAAGTCATGTGGTGTCCACATCAGATTTTTTAATTAAAAATTGTAATTTTTTCTTATGAGCAACCATATAATATAACAAAATGAATATAAAATGAATATAAGCTCTGGTTTATTTTATTATATGTCATGTTAAATTTTAACCAGTAATCGCTCAAATTGATTTCTTAATTAAAATATTAATATTTATTGTAATAAAAAAAAACCATATTACTTTTATAAAGTAAAATACAACTTTAATGTCTAGTTAGACTTCGCTAAGTAACGCGACATTTGGAAGGTAGCATTTGACATTGCTAACTTGTCGTTAAACAAATAGAAGCAAAATCCACTACAACGGCTCTGTATTTTACTCCTAAGGCTAATGATTTATTAAAAGCAAGATAAAAAAATACGACGAGATAGAATAAGTAAGAATAAGAATTTTTTTTTAAATATGAAAATGATTTAGCGTAAAAGAAAGATTTTACAGAAAGTAAAGGGGGTCGATAAAAAGTTTAAATCAGCAAAGAGGGAAAAGAAATAGATAACTTTTTAAAACTTAAGTTCATTTTTAATGAGAGAGAGTTGGCAAAATTGCAAGATGTTAAATGATAATAAATTTACGAAGCAATCATTTAATAGTACACGGTAACTTCATCACGTAAATTTGATTTTCGTTCTCTAAATAAACAGCTCTAGTCATAAAATCATATTCATCTCTAAGAAATCCTTATTTTTTTTTTCATTTCACATTTCTTAAAATAATAACCGATTCTGTTATTTCTTTGAAAATGACTGTATTTATGAAAAGTAAACTAATTATTTCTTTTAAATTATAAGCTATTTTTTAGTCAGTAAGGCGAATGATATATTTAAAACAATGTTATAAAAAATCGATGTTTCTAGAACAATCTATGAAAGTGATAAACAAAAAAACACGATATATTATCATATATTAAAAAATCGGATCGAGAAGTGAATTAAGTAATAAAATGAGGACAGCACTAATTCTACTAATAAAAACAAACAAAATACTATTTAATAAAACAAAATCCGGAGGATAAAATTTCTTACAAAAAGTTAACGTGCAAACAAAACTTCAACGTTTAAGGTTTATTTTTTTATTTTTGTTTAACCTCCGGGACCACCGTTAGGTACTGCTTCAGAGGATGAGGTGAATGATTTGTAGCGTGTGTGAAAATGCCATACCTCACCGGGATTCGAACCCGGGACCACCGGATGAAAGGCTGAATGTATTTAACTAACATTACTTCAAGTGTTTATATTTTAAATAATTAATACAGGAATTTAATCACATATATTTTATTATGAACTGTATATCTTTTGCTCTGATTGAATTTTTATCACCGTTTCCCTTGATTCATCCAGGGTAATGCTACGGCAGTTTTTATCTGTGGATTAGCATATCTATTCATTCTTGATGTGATCTATATAATGTATTATTATGTACTGATCGTACGGAAAAAATTATTTGTTTTTTGCTTGGTTTGGATAAATACGAAAAAAAGGTTTATTCAGTTTATCCATATGTCAACAAAACTATAATATAGTTTATAATATCATTATAGAAAATATATGCAATCGAGTCTGTGGCACTGAAAAAAAAATCCAAGTGATATGTTGTTTTATTTCCTCCTTCATTTAAGGCATCTGTTATTTTGGCGGAAAAAATGCATGATTTGGCTTTATCATCTTTGTAGAACAACTTGACTTATCTTTATCATAAAAAATCACTGCCACAACATTATAAAAGCTGACTTAGCTCATTGTATTACTTGTAAAAGTAAAATTTTCAGATCGTTTATGCTTTACTGATCACAAGCACTAAACATTATCCTGAATTGCACATTACATGGTTGAAGATATTCTTCATAATTTTCAATCGGTGAATATCATATTCTATAAAATTTATTGTCAATTAAAATCTTTTTTGCGAAATTTTTATTTGTCGAAAAAATTTTTAAGACTTCTGAAGACTTTAAAGAAAAAATAAATCCTTAAAATGGGTGGAAACTTTTACTTAGACATAACGGGAACATTTTTGCCAAGGGTGACTCCCCCTTAAGTTTTAAAATTCTCACCAAGAACAGACTTCCTTCATATCAGCTCTTTCGCCTGTTTAAGTGGCAATATTTATGAATTCTAAATTACAATAAAAGTAAGGAAAACAGAATAAAACACGGTTGAGACAATGTTCATCTATCACCTTATCAGTTATAAAACCAAAATTTGGCATCTTAGTACTCTCTAAATGCAGATAAAAAGAAAACTCTGCTTAATACGATTTCATACTTTTCTTATTATTTTCAATAAAAATTTAACTTTTGTATCATGAAATAAGAGATTTTAAGAACTTTCCTTAAATTCTATCAAAAACTATATTTATCCATTGAAAATTATGGCACTGATGAAGATGTCCGACCCGTATTACTACTAATTTGTTGAGATCTGGACGTAAAATTTTAAAATCTTAACACCCGTAAATTGTTATACGTAAGAAATTGTAAAAGAAATTTTACTGATAGTAAGTGAATAGAATGGGCTACCTTGTATAAAGGTTTTACCGATGATTTGCGCAGTGGTACGCGATTAAATAAAAACTGAGCGAAAAGAACAAATATGTGTATTTCATTCTCACCTCAATAAAAAAATTAAAACAAGTAAATAATGAAATAAAATGAAAGATAAGTGATTTACATTATAATTATCTTATTTTAATTTTTTCATTATAAAAAAATTAAATTTGATTGTTTAGATAAACATTCATAGTTTTAAGAAGATAAATGGAATTAAAAGCGAAAAATGAATTGAAATTCATAAAATAAATAAAGAAATAAAATAAAATAGTAAATGAAAGACAATAAATAAATGAGTAAAAGTGGTAATGACTACAGTAAAAAACGGACAATATTTATAGCACAATTTTTACAAGCACATTCGCCCATTAATTCATTCAATGTAAATTTTTTCAATACAGAAAAAGAGGATATTGTTTTTACCACATTGTGACAATTGTATGCAATATAAATCGTCTAATAGTATCTGTGTAGAACAGGCTTACAGAGTATTTACAGGTTTTATTTTTTAATTTCTTTTGTTAGAATGTTTTATTTTTAATTTAAATAATTTTTACATAATTTATGTTAACACTAAAACAAAAGGTATACTAAATAAATTTACTTGCGACAGGAACAATAAGTAATAATAGTAAACTACGAAGATCTCGTCGAAAATGGATAGATATTCCCATGGATTATAAAAGAAAGTACCCCAAAATTTGGTTCGATGAATCAACTGCAAATCAATAGTAAAACTTTGATCAGACCATACACCATCATAGAAAACACAATTATAAAGTAAAATATAGATGAAAATTATTTTATCACATATTTATGTACTCGTGAAACGGCGTGTAGAAAATTCAGAAATTAAAAACAAAATGTTTAATTAGATTTATTTAAAAATCCATCAAAAGAATATTATTATTTATGTAAAAGAAAATCATTTAATTGAATTTATTTTTGTGGGAAGAATTTTTAATTGGTTCGTTAATTTATTATAAATGACATCGGAAGAATTTTCTTGAAAAAAAAGACCTTATTGAATTACATGAAAACAATTTTTTTATTTGATTTGTAGAGGAGTAACATACGATAACGTATACTCAGAAAAATAAACCAATATTAGTAAAATATATTTTAATTTTATAACAAGCATAAAATTAAAAACTTAAAACTTCGACGTTAAAAAAATGAAATAAAAAATTAAAAAGAGTAATAAAAAAATAAAATTAAACATTTTAAAGTTTATGATAACATTTATAGCTCAAAACCTTCGGGGAATATGACAAATAATTTTCTGAAAGAATCAATTCCATAGATATCGAGACAATTGTGAATATAAGCATATTGTGTCGGTGAAACACATAACCTCCCTTTTTTTTTGCTTTGCTACGGTCGAGAGTTAAATATACACATTTTTTTTTTGAGAAATAAACTTTTGAAAACTATTTTTTTTTTTTTAAGGAATAATAAGAAAAATTAATTATTCTCTTTATAATATATAAAAATTACAAGTACAAGCAGATACTAAAATAATTATTGAATATCGGTAAGTAGTGTAATTGTATTTTAAATACCATATTTACTCTCGTAATTCACGCACTTTTTTGACCAACATTTTTTATCTAAACGTAGGTTCTTGATTTATGCTAGGAAACGATTTTACATAGGTTTATAATGGAAATAAAATATGATAATCAAAGAGGAAATTATATTTAATTGACTGAATATTTCTTAAAAATATTGTTTAAGATTTCAGATGCGTGAATTTCGCATAAATACTTAAGGATCTAGAGTAACAGTTTATTGCAGTATTAAAAATAGGGATTGTTATTTAATAAAGTAATTAAATTAAAATTTATAAATTTTTGGAGCTGATAAATTCGGCTTTGAGAATTTTCAAAGTAATTTCTATGCCCATGGTACAAAATCAGAGCTTTTTGCGGTCACCTTATAATAGTTTATTTTTATTTTTTAAAAGTTCTGTAGTTACAAAATTATTGCGGATATTACGTAATCTACATAGTATTTGAAGTGAAAACGTTTATTCATTTTAAATCGGAAATACAGACTCATACGTAGGTATGAGTTTTACTCATACGTAGGTATGAGTTTTACTCATACCTACGTATGTAAATTTGTTAACAAACAAAAATCTTATTGAATTAATAAAAACGTAAGATGTCAAAGCAGTTCGCTCGATGTAAATTAATAATATTTTTTTTCAGACGCATTATTTTTTTTACTTTCATGACTGTTATAACAGTAAAATAAAATACTATAAAAAGAACGATTGGGTAACCCGATTTTTTGCATTTAACCTCAATTTAGGTGCCCAGATTCTACAATTCAAAAGAAAACTAGGATTTAATTCCATACGTATGGGTGAGAATGTTTTGACGTCCATTCTGATTATTATATTTGTAATAGTCGAACGTATGTCACGAAATTCAGTACAATGGTTTCGTTTATACGAAGCGTTGATCCTTCTAATGAAAATTGGACAAGGGATAGAATAGTTCTCCTTTAACTCGTGGCTACTACCTCGAAAAATAAAGTAAATTCTGCTTGCTAAATATAAGAATATACTCGTATTCTCTAAAAGGTTCACTGTATCCGTTTTAGGTAGATTTCATAAGAAAGCTATATATTGCAATGGGTACCATAAGTCGACTTCCGGAAAATTTCGACATTCACATTCACATCCCCCACACCTCAGAACCACCCTCAGCTCAAAAGTTTATATATATATATAAACTTTTATAAACTTAAAGTATTTATATATATAAATACTTTCTTGTGGACACGATAACTGCCGTAATTTTGCGCTAATCAGTTTCAAATTGATACATAAAATATAACGACCCAAAATTTCGGTCGAGTTCAATAATGGGCAAAATCGGATTATGGGGTGGAAATAGGGGAGTTTTTTTTTCGAAAAAA
Organism: Lycorma delicatula; assembly: GCF_047948215.1. Lineage (NCBI taxonomy): Eukaryota > Metazoa > Arthropoda > Insecta > Hemiptera > Fulgoridae > Lycorma > Lycorma delicatula. Next base: position 79,668,254 of record NC_134460.1, on the reverse strand, counting down.
CAAGATATCGCTATAACTTTCATATTTAGTGAAATAGCGAATTCGTTTAGAATTCCTACTATTCTTTGAATAAGGGCCTAATACTTATCTAAGTAACGTTTTTTGATATCACTAACCATTGGCCCACGGGATGGAAAAAATGGGGTTTCGAAGATAAAAAAATCATACCTCCCTTAATAGGCACAGTACCGAATCAGTTTTAAGTGGTCGTTAGTCCTCTAAAAATTTCCTAAAAGTTTTGTCTAAACCAATTTTTGATATGACCAATCCTTACAGCAAGGAATGACCAAAATGTTGCTCGAATTGTAAGAAGACGGAACTTCTCGTATGCTAAATATGTGAAACTTTTTCACGTGCAACCATTGTCGTATTGAGTAAATTTGAAGTTTTTCTTAATTATAAGGTGGTTACTTTTTATCCCCTACTTAGCACCGGTGAAATCTACCTCCACCTTCCGGCGTGCCGAAAGGGATTTTTTTAAACGCTGTTAGTAGTACAAAGAATAAAAATTGTTGGGAAACCTTTTTATCCCCATTACAGGAAGTTAAATAATATATATTCAGTGTCTTAAATTTTTTATACGTTAAAGTATAGAATACATACTAGTATAACAGGTGGTGATGTGAAAGAAAAAGATATAGCCTTTTGGATCCGAGTGGAGATATTTTTTTTAAAATTCTTATACGACGAATTTTAAATTTAACTTTTGTGAAAATATAAAACCCGTTTCTCCCTTTCCCTTTTTTAAAATTACATCTTAATTACTGTAAAAAAAAAAATTTACTTGCTGAAAATATTAAGAAAATAAATGGCGTTATGTTTTGTCGGTAGAGTTTTGCAAATGAGTTGCTGATTTTTTTTCATGTTTATGTCTGACGATATATTTAGTATAACTTAAATAAACAAAGAAATTCGTTCATTCTATAGCCAGTTATAAACATACCTTCAGTATTGATTTAAACTAATCTAAAAAAATTTCAACTGTTGTACATTTTTACACTTAGAATTATTGATAAATACCAATAAAAATAGAACGGATAATATTAAGGGAAGGAATTTTACATATTAAAATATTAATTTAAAAAATATCATATTAAATTTTATTATCGGAGTAAAATAATATAATCGACGATTAAATAAATACTATTACGCAAGAAACTAAAAATACGATTAAAGAATTTATTGAAATTTTACGTAACTTTTAATGTACATTTCAAACGGTGTAACTGCAAATAAATCTTATTACTAAAAGTATTCGGTTAAATTTAAGTGAATAACTTAAGATAAAAATAAGAAATTCATTAAAATTAATGAATCCACCATCAAGATTGTTATTTTCTGGCTAAGTGCCTAACTTTCGTTCAGTTAGATAGATAAACGATATAATATAGAAGCCAACTTACATTGTAATGAGTAAAATACAGAGAATCTATTTGCTTTCATCTGTATTTGAGATGCGATTTAGAATTTATTTCGTTAAAAGTAAATAAGAAAGAAAACTTATGTCGATGTCAGTTTAATTTTTTATATCTGTCGAATAATCAGCCGCCTGCATATTTTTTACCCTTAACTTGGTATGCAATTTTTCTAATAGCTATGATATGTTTCTCGTAATTTCACATCGACTGTAAATTATAAAATTAGAATTATATAATTATAGTTTATGAGTATATTTATAAACTAAATAAACCAAAGAGTATGTGTAATTCATATTAGAAGCTCCTTTCTTCTTTCAAAATTACTTCTTAATGGACTTACACGCGACGCGTAAGATTTCACACGCACCTGAAAGTAACTTTCTATTAAAAAAGTATATAATATTTGATTCGATTAAGCTTCCTGCTTTCGTGAAATTAGTTTGAAATTTTACCTCGTTAGGATTTTATTGTGTATTTTTATAAAAGAAATTATAAAATATACGTTCTTTCTAATTTAATTCTATATACTTGGCGACTGTTCCAACTTTTAAATGAGTATTTACCTATCAGTTTTCACCGATTTTATGAAGTATATTTCGTTTTTATACCTACACCTATAACCAAATCTTGTCGCCGAGCTAGCTTGTCACACCAGGTATGTTACAAAAAAATAAAAATAAATAAGCTCGTTGAAACTTCAGACTGGAAAACAAATATTGTTCGAGAAAATACCCAATAGAAGTGTAGATAGAATAGAGAATAAATTGAATAAGTAGAAAGACCTAAAAACGTTCGACAAAAAATATGGTGGATAATGATAAAATACAAAGAAGAAAAATCTGATGTGGACGTCATATGATTTCCTTGTACCCCTATTAAATTACATATACACATTTTTAAAAGTACATACAATTTTATTTTACTAATAATTTTATTGTTATTGATGTATAGATGTAATGAGTTGGTCATAATCATCTACCGTTGTTTTTCGTGATAATTAAGGTATTGAGGGTAAGTATTTAATATGAAAATTAAAAAAAATATCTAATTGAACTGAAATATTCTATTCTGCTTTATACATCCATGATGGAAAAAATAAAACAACTCTAAACTTTGTTATCGGACTACATTAGGAAGGATATGACTTGGTTTATACTTGAATAAAGAGGACTTGAAGAAAACTACCAGAACAAATTGAAACTCATCAAATGGATCCAAGATAAATATGTTTTATACAAGGATTTAATAACTGTAACCATATTATTTATCAATATTACTAATAATAAATATTAAAAAAACATAAGCGGAAAGGCATACGACGTTAGCAATATGTAATTATTATATATCAATATATTATATACATATAATTTGATGATGTAAATGATGTATCGATTAATATTTCTATATTGCTGTGTTTTCTCACAGGTTAAATACCAAAGGGTTACTTATAGGTTTATTGTTTAAACAAATCTTTATCCTTTATTACTACAAGAGTTATAAAGGAATGACCAAATTAAAAAACTCGAGGGAAAAAATAGAAGTGAGAAAGTGGGAATGACAAGCAGGTTCTGTTATCTTCTATTTGTCTGATGGTATTAGTGAACAGTAAGTGCAAAGTGACCGCCTGCAGTGACAAGCTTTTAATTATAACTAGTTCCCCTAATGAATATCCTGTACACATATTCATGTTTACTCTTCATTCCATGTTCCTATTTTTCAATAGAAAATATCAGCAATCTCAAAATATTTCCAATTAAACTTTTGTCATAAGTAGTAAGAATTATTATTAACACTTAGTAATTTCATAAGTATTTTTTAACATTCCCCAAAAATTTTTTTTGCTAATTTCTTTTGGCCTTTTGACAGGCCAAAGGAAAGTCCTCAGATAATTCACCTTTAATTCTAATGCACTATCTTCCTTTTTCAACCTCACTACCATTTCTTTCTCAATAAAACGCCGAGCGATGTTATCCATAATTTGAAATAGTATGTATATAGTAAATAATGGTATAGACTTTTCTTTGACCTGTCAAAACGCAAAAGGAATTGAGCAAAAAAATATTGCGGGGATGAGGAGAAAAATATACTTGGGGAAGCCTTTGACTCATTGCGGAAATAATATACTTGTATAGAAGAACATATCGAGAAACTAAACATGCATTCTATTAATCGTGCGCTAACACATGATATGTTCTGCTTATCACTCCACAAATAATATTTCTTGTTGTTTCTAAGAGAATAGAATTCAAACAGTAACCTCTATAACCGAAATTCTAGCGATGAGCATTAGAAAAAAAGCGAAAAGATATCCAGTTTTACTGAATGATGTTTTTTTAAATCAAATAATGCTTAAAATAATTCATTTTATTGTTATTAAATTAACAGTGCGTCAGTATGCCGCAGGAGATTAGCTCTTGCTTTCCCGTGAGAGAGGTAGACACGTTTGAAGCCAGGCCGAAATAATTCTAGTTTAATGCTACATATCGACTCATCGATACCGTCTCCTGGGCAGTATTCTATTCTTAGGTTTAAATTGATAACACTACTCGATCTGATGATCCATAGCTGTAACAAGATGTCGTGCATTTTTTTTACACAAATAGGGGATATATAACAAAGGATTAAGAGAAGTCGTTAATCTATCTACGGCCTTCCAGGTCAGTAAAGTAAGAGGATTAAACGAAAATAATACTCGGAGAAGTCTGGAATATCCGGCGAAGCGATTGTCACAATTTAAATTTTTCATGATTACTAAGTAGTATTTTTCTTTCAATATACTTTAAACGATTTCTCAATTTGTTATTGACATTTGTTACAATCGTATTTGACTTCAATTTGCTTTTGACGAAACTAAATATTTAAATTGTAACAGTAAAATAATTATTGTAAGAGTTTATTTGTAATAAATTTACTTTATTTTAGTGATTTGGTGTATGTGTGTGTTTGTGTGAATATATATATATATATATATATATATATATAAAATAATTACTAAAGTCTATTCTTTTTAAAAAAAACTAAATAAGTTAGAAAATTACCCAAACTAATAGAAAATTTTCTAATGCATGTCATTAGATCAACAACCAAACAAACAAAACTACAAAAACAAATCATGATTCGTGGTTTGTCTTGATAAAGTCTTACATCTTGGACGAAACGTCGAGGTTATCTGCTTTTGTTTTTGTTGTTTTGTTTGTTTGGTTGTTGACCTAATGAATTGCATTAGAACATTTTCTATTATTTTGGTTAATTTTGTACCTTATTTAGTTTATATATATATATATATATACCAAAAAAATTTGTAATAGTCTACGTGTATACTTCAATACACATATAAAATGATGAGAATTTAAGATAACAAACCAGCACAGTTACCCTTTGTTAACTGAACTCCATATGCAATTAGAGATTAATAATTTTTTTCTTGGCAGCCGATGCCAAAAGAAGAGATATAAAAACAATTACCGCAAGAGAATGAAATAAAACAGTTACATGGAAACAAAGCAAAACTTCGCATTCATAAATTATAACTTTCAAAGAAAATTTTTATTGAACTTCTGCATTTGTTAATAGTTTAGTTATCTACTGGTATTCTATTAGTATTGCTAGAATAATATTTATGTTATATTTATAACAACAAAAAGAACTCAGAAATAATTTGTTAAAATCATTTAGACGTTTAAGAATAATCAAAACCTTTTTTAAAATAAAAATAAGAAACTAACAACACTCTTAATTTAATAAATTTTAGCTCACCATAATTTTCATACCATGGAAAATGTTATGAGTGATATTTTAATGTTTACGTTCATTTGAATGACCATTTTATTTATCGTTACATAAATCAAAAGCCATTAATCATTTTATTCATGACAAATATATCTCATATCTAACAATAAATGACTGAATCGATGGGGTCGGTAAGTTTTTTTCTATGATTGATTCATCACATAAGCATGAAAATTACGCGAAGGTATATGGAATGGAAATTTTATAGAGTATGAAATATGCCATGCATCTCCATAAATTCTCATAAATATGTCATACCTGATTGGAATTCAAGCCAGGATCTTAGGAATAAAAGCCTGATGCTATATTTCGGTACAGAGGTCGGCAATTTCATCTACTATATATTTAACTGAAGGAAGGCCTCTGATTCGATTTAAGAGTTCAAAAGGTAAGACAAAACTATATTTTAAAAATCTTCCAGTTAAATACTATAACGTTAAAAAATAAATGTAATAAAACTCATATTAGTTCATAAATTATTATTTTAAATGTTATATTTAAATGAAAAAATAAACCCCAAGTAATAATGTGTAAATCCGGATTAAAATTAAGACTTTAATATCGTTTTAGTCCTAATAAAAAACTAACATAAATTAAACTTTTTCGGTAGAATAATTGTTGAAGATATAATTAAGGAATAATACATTTAAAGAAAGGAAAAAATAAAACTATTAAAATGAAGGAATATTAATAGTGTGATCGTACAAGGAATATTAATAGTGTGAAAGTACACAGTGTGCTGAATTTTTTTTAATTAAAATTTTCTGTTTAAAATTATTCAGTTCATACGATACAGAATTTAGCTCAGCGTTGTACATTTATAAAACAAATTAAACAAATCCAGCCGGATGAACATTAATTTAATGCAAAGCCGATTTAAATATTAGTGACAGAGATTTCATATACAATCGAGACAATAATGGGTTTTTTCCGCTTCGGTCAACTTACGGACCACATTTAACACTTTATTTTTTTTAGATTCCCACTCCTTTTTTTCTTGTTAGTACTTTTTAAATCTCTCACTGGCCCTTTTACCTAAATCCTTCGCTTATTACATTTTCTTTTTGTTTTGGAGCTTGTACTTAGTAAAAAATTCCTCTCTTTCCGAGATTTTTTAAAATCTTTTCTTGATTAATTTCCGATTTTGTAAGTCCGGAATTTCTATTCAAGATTTGTTAAAGTTTTTTTTCTTTAATTTTATCACAATAGCTTTTACCTTTTCTTTGTAGATAAATCATGAGAATTTTCTTTGGAAATTTATAAATCATTCATCCTTAATGTGACCAATGAAAGCCAATCTTCTCTCCTGCATTATTCCAAATATTTCTTCAAATTTCTGGTATATTTATGAGGGTAAATAATATATATATATATATATATATATATATATATAGTTTTTTATAGGAACAAATATTTTCCATAAAAATTTATTTTCTTCCTTTTGGATTGTTAATATTTATTTAAATAAAAACACAAACATAAAACAGCAGATATTAAACGTTAAAAAATAATCATTATACCATTATTTTAAATAGTACGTTCTAATTAACCAGTATAAATCATCTCAAGTAATTATACAATACTATTGTGTAATTAGGGCTTAATCATTTTCTATTTAATAAGACTTGAATTATATTTCCGAAGGTTTGCTCTTTTTAATTCACTCTCTATCTCTCTCTTTCATTTTGTATTTACTTTGTCATATATTTGCTAAATATAAAGAATAATGTACCAAAAGTTAGAAAGGGTAATGTTATAAAACACAATTGCCGAGAGAGCTATCTTGGCGCACAAGTATTCTGTGCTGGGCCGGCAGTTTTTACTTTTCGGCTACATAGTTACACTGTAGAGCAATACAGAATATACAAAAGGGAAAGTATGTTAATCGGTTCAGGTTTTCATGCTGTATTAGGGTTTTTGAAGATCTTGACAATTCATTACTCCCTCTAACCAAAACCATTGACAACTTCCGGAAGGATGTATAAGCTATATATATATATATATATATATATATATATATGTGTGTATGTATTTTGATTTAGAATCACTCGCTCATTCCTTCACCGATTCTATTGAAGGTTCTAAAAATTTTCTATAAATCCTTCTAGGATTTTTCAGAAATAAAACGGTGGCTTTCAAATAAAAATATCAATTTCAGATAAACCACATTTTTTATTCATTACAAAATAGCTGGTAAAAATGATTAAAAACAGATAATGTATTGTTCAGCTGTTTAAATTGAATAAAACAAGTTAATAATAAAAATTTTTTTTTTTGTGGAGTGAGGTGGAAATGCATTTACGCACGGAGTGTCGGGCTCCCGCTGATGGTATTATCCAATCACTATCAGCAGACTTCCAACTAAAACCACCCCCCTTTCAACCAGGACTCGACCCGGAACCGTTTAACACATTACTTCCGGTCGAGTCCTCCTATACTAGCCTGATTAGGTGCTACCTAATTTTCAGGACTATCCAGGTCAACCTTTTTGGCCCTGAGAATGTTGCCGACAAATCGGGCTACACTTTCCCAGCTGCTAAAGTCACGGAGCATTATCGCAACCACGTTGTGGGGACTCAGTGCTCCGAGATCCGTCTCTAGTGTCCTTCAATCTGCCGCCCACCGAGCACATTTGAAAAAGGTGTGCTCAGATTCGTCCCATACACCGGGGCAATACAGACAGTCGGGGGACGGCGCTCCCTATGACATGGAGGTAAGCGCGGAAGTACCCGTGACCCGTTAAAAATTGGGTCATGTAGTACTCCACCTCTCCATGACGTTGCTCCGTCCACGGTCTGACCAGAGGGATAGCCTTGCGGTCTATCGTCCTCTGGTCTCGTGGTCCCAGGTCTCTTGCCATGCGAGGAATGTGCGAGTGCGTTCCTCGTTGGCAACGGTCACCCGGTATTCGGCTGCCCGTCGCCTCCTGTAGATCACAATAATAATTTAAATAATAATAACTGGAATAATTTTTAATTATTCCAGTTCTAATTATAATTGTGTTTAATCACTTTTACCGGGGTTTTTGTAATGAATAAAAAAAAACGTGGTTTATCTCAGATTGATATCTATATTTGAAAGCCGTCATTTTGTTTCTATAAATCCTAGGAAGTTGAAATTTGAAAATAACATTTTTAGAACCTTCATTAATAGGTCTGTAAAGTTTCAACAGAATCAGTGGAGGAATGGGCAAGTGATACTAAATTAAAATCGTATATCTCTTCGTGGGACACACGGCATATGCTACTCGTATTTATGTTGAACTGTTTTCTGCTTCATTCTCTCGACTAGATGGGTCGTTTTGAATGGAATTTAGCAATATGACTTCTGTGTAAGATGGAATGATGCCATTTGTTCACAATTGGTCATGGTGGCAGGGAGGGTCTTTATGGGTCCCGTATCTCAAATTTTTTATTTAGAATAAATAAATTTTTCGCATAATTTAATGCTCCTTAGGTAGCTAAAATAGTTTCTGACGATTTTTGGTCTTATTCAAACCCCCAAAAAGTAATGTAGAATAAACATTCTTGTTTTTAGTCGTTTCTAGATTCAAAATCACATTATTATACTAATTAGATGATCCAGTTTAATTAGTGTGTCAGTTTGGTTATGTATTTGGGCGATTTCATTCGGGAATGGGAGATAATATGTCTAATTTTTTTTGCTTTCGTCAATTATTGTCAGAATGAATGTTAATTCATATTGACTATTGATTTTATAAAGGTTTGTACGATGCCTTCTGAACATGGGTCACTAATGCCATTTAATTTTGGTTTCAATCGTGTTAGAGGGTAGGGAGATACAACCATCATGAGTCCCTTATGTTATACTTATACTCAAACAGTAGAATAATTTTTTACATAATTGTTTACTTACCTATTTACATACTTAAACCTTCCACTAAATTTCTCTCCTAAGTAATAGCCTGGCTCTCAAGTTGCATAATTTTCTCAGCGAAGACAGAAAGGTTATGAAACTCTGTCGGATTTTAATAATTGTAATTATTAATATACAGATTGTAATCAGTAAGTTATTCATGATTTATTGTGCATATTACTCGTATCTTCAGTTAGTTATTTATTTACGATTTAAAAATTTTAATTTTGTTCTGCGTAATAATACAATCTGATTTGATAAAAAAATTTACAACTTACTCTAACCTTGCATACCGTAAAATCAATTTAGAAAAAAATAATTTATTAGAAAAATTGATCTGAAGTATAACTGAATCACATACGAGTATAAAGTCGTGATAAATTTATATAAAAAATTGAGAAGTTTGTTAAGTTCAAGCGGTAAAAATGATATAATTTGAGAGCTACAATTCAAATTATGATGAAATGTTAATAAAATATTTCTCTTGTTGAATTCAAACGAGAAAAACTACAAACTCTTCTAAAATTAAGAACACTACTCCGTTTGTATGAAAAGTGTGTTGATATTACGGAATGTAAGATATTTATTACAAAATCTGGATATTCTCTAAGGAAAGTTTTTCATAAATTTAATTTTCCAGAAAATATTCATGCTAACTCCAATTAATCAGAATTATAAATATGATTAAAACAAACGATAAATACTATAAAACATTTGTAAAGCCAAGATTATTTTTAATTCGGTTTTAGCAGAAATTCCCTATTTGAATACTTTATTTACAAACTGCACTCGGACCAAGTATATATAATTTAATTATGCTTTAGAATTCTAAAAAAAACATTTAAAACATAACAATTTCATAAAGTGTTACATCGTTTTTTTTTTTGTAACATTACTGATATCATGTTTTCATTGACTCTTTTAGTACACTTTGTATCCTGGCATGCATGAGGCTTCAACATAGAAATATTTTGGCTTTAAAAATATTGTTTACAAACTACATAAAAATAAACTACTACAGATTTTTTCTCAAAATAATTTTTTTTAGAACTTTTAGGCAGTTCATCCATTCTTTTTTATTCAAGGACTGTAAATCAGTTGGTATAAATATTATACCTAGTAAATATTTTAAAACCTTAAAGATCAGTATAAAACCAAAAGAGGTACTGAATAATTGAGTATGCCAGGTCAGTCTATGTATATAAAAAGAAAACTACTACTGGGACCGGAACAAAATTGAGCAGGATCCGATTTTTTTTTTAATTGAAGTTTCCGAAATTGATCGAAAAAACTAGACCTTAGCAACCTGATTTTTTTTTGTACTGAATCTCTCTTTCTCAGCTACATTCAGACTGCCTTCTCCGGGAAATTACATTAAAAAAAAATTGTAATGTTTATAAATTTCGTTTTTAATACTAGTATAATTTTTTTGCAATCAATTATAGCTAGATTTTATTTAAGACGGTAAATGATCAATCTTGCAATAACGTGACGATTTCACAGCAATTAGGATGTCATAGGGTGTAACAATATGAAAAAAAATGGCGTGGAATAATAATAAATGTAAACGGCCTGAAACCATATAGTAACCTTTAGGAATCCATTAAACTTTAACGAGTATGTGTATTCTCTTTGCATGCCATCGGCATTTACGATTACATTTGAGGTGTAAATGATCATGTTAATAGATCGTTAATTAATGATGAATCAAAATTATAGTCTGCTTAAAAATTTGGAGATTTTTGTTAAGAATACTTATTTAACCCGCTATCCAGATGTATAATATCGGGTTTAATTAGCATATTCTCACTAAATTACAAGAAAAGTTTATTCAATACTTTTTCACCAACAAAAAAGAATAACCGCTTGTAAGAAATGGCTGTTGTAATGATATAAAAATCCAAACGTGAGAGAGAAAGTAATCGATGTATTTATCAAAACACATATCATGGATGTGTCCCTCTTTAGAGAGAGTCAAAAAAAGTGTAAACTTCGGATATTTTTTCGTTTCTCCTCCACCCCATGTTTTTCACCTGGAAATAACTCAAAATAGCGGGAAATATTGACAACAACAATAACCAGGTTGGAGAAATAACTCGGGTGCTGTTTTATACCGGTAATTTAAAACATTTTCCATATTAATATATTTTACATACTAAAAATAAGCATTATTATTTACAATTATAAACATATATTATAAATATTCCAAACTTAACTTACGCTTGCTTCGGTCGCTAACCTCGACCAGTAGCAATGTTTAGATTATTTAAATAATAAATAATTTCAATAATTACTGACTTTATTATTTAAATTCTCAAAACATTATACAATATTAATTCTGTTGTTAAAAATATTGTAGAATGGGTTAAATGAAACAATATTTTTTTCAACACTATTATAATTAACCCCTTGCAAGCTCTATGTATTCACGGGGATAAAAATAATAATTTTATGCACTTGTGCTAAAACGATATTTACACTAATATTATTTGTATAATTGATAAATATTTATGTTTAAGACATGATTTACTATACAAAAATGGATAAATCACCTCTTTTAATTACACTTTTTGTAAAGTAGGTACTTGCTTTTCTTATTTTATTACTTGGACTATATTCTATGCTGGCACTTAAGCTTTTGCTTTGCTGGCAACACCCATATTGTTAAAGAAATTATTTTAATATTATTTTCTTTTTTATTATAATATATCTTTAATTAATGTACATATAGTAATGTTGAAAAATTAAAAATAAAAATCAACATTATTTTAAAAACCGAGGATCCATTGTTAATTAATCGATAAAAAATAGCTACTATTCTTTCATTTAGTTAATTTCTTTTATGAACTCCGTTTACCTACTTAATTCAGATCGTTTTTTAACGAAAGATACTGGAAATTTAATTAGATGAAAAAGTCAACCGAACAAATGAAAAAGGGTTCGTGAATAAGTATGAAAAGTGATGATAAGTTTAAAAAGTAACATTCAAACAAACCAAAATTGCTTCATTTGTTACATTCAAACGGTCGAGAAACGTGTCGTATTCCGGTAAAAAAATAATTTTGTTAATATAAAGCAAAGATTATATCGATACTCAGATATTGAACGAAATAATGTTGAAGTTAATCGCACATATAAGCAATTAATCGTTCTTTGAGCCAGCGAGTCGGTATTATATTTATTGCACAATAAATTTCTATGGGATGTGATCTAGAAACCACTGTCGTATAATCAGTTTATTTATGATGCATAAAATAAGCGATTCAACCTAACCGATTTGAGTTTCCTTTTTTTTCTTTTTTGTAGAAGCCAATATATCCTTGTTCATAAATAATAATAGTGTTAAACCTACCCGGATGCAGCCTTTTTCACATCTCTTCAATAGACATCATTACTTCGTTCATTCCAGGGAGTTGCTGTATATTGAACGTTGTTATGTTATACTAAATAAATGAGTATTAAAAATAATCGGCACTATATTATATGTCTCGTCTCTGAAACTTCTTAAGTATAAAACATTTCAACAAAAATCCTTTCTACAATGTAAGGAATGAATCCCATATTTCATACAGTGTATACTGAAAAGAAGATATAATAAAGTTAGAAATCTGTTCATGTCAAAAGTAGTAACTATTTAATAACAGACTCGACTAAGTCATGCTTTTTTGAACGATATTCAAAATATATTTGCGCGAAAATTAGTCGAAAATCTTTAGTTTTTTCCCATAGTTTTAAAATAATAGATATACTCTAATTACAGCCTAAGATGACGCTCAGTAAATTATTGTCTAAAAATATTTTAAATGTAATAATCGAGCTTAAATTAATACAAATACTCCCCCCTCCCCCAAAATGACGTCCAAAATAACTATACCAAACGGTAATAACGTAATACTTTTCAAATTACTCCTTAAACATTACATTTTTGTAATCGACTGTAATAAAATAAGAGTTAGTAAATTGTTGACAGGTTTTTAGATTTGGCACTAACTTCAAAACAGCGAATTTTATAAAAAAAAATATTTTGTGCTTAAGACCGCACGGTCAAAGTGAAAACTTCTAAAATTGAAAACTATATTCATATACAAAAATATTAAATAAAAAATATTAAAATATAAAATATTTTATTAATATTAAAAATACTAAATTTTATATTTTAAATTATATATATATATATATATATATATGATAAATACATAAATTTACTTACATAGCCCAATGACTGAATTACTCTTCAATAATATTTTTCCGTGTTAGAACGATAATGCACTAAATGTATACATTGAAAGATAGGTATAGTAGTTACAATAATAATTACACGTACACCGAACAACAATTATAAAACGTAAACGAAACGCAGCCGAACACAGAAGCCGCCACGCACAACAAATTGTTTTTCTCTTGCTCAGAAAAACTCGGCTCCCTTGTGTTTAACCGAATGAGCGTTTCATCTAGAAGCTCTCGATAAATTGAGTTATTCACTATCCAGCAGACAGAACTCCCGCACTCGGCAGAACTCGGCTTGCCCGAATTTACACGAATGAGCATTCCACTTCAGTGCCTGCCGATCAGACTTTATTTATGCTCATCCAAAAGTGCGCGGTGCGTCTAAAGAAGTTTTCTCTTCAAAAATTGAAAAATGTTTATCTTTAGTACGGTATTCTAAATTCGTTTTTTTAATTTGATTAAGTTAATTTTATATTCTGCTTATATACAGACTTATTTAATTTGTACACACACAGTAACTGCCACAATATGACATTCATCGGACAAATTCCAAACACATAAATTTTTAAAGCAAAAATGATGATTTTTATAAATATATGCCTGTTTTTTTTTTTTTTTGAAGAAAAAATGATTAAACTTTTGCATATACTGTTTCCAAGAATTATTTTTATAATTTCCTTCTGCATAAAGATCTTTTATATTATTAAGATCATTAAAAATTACTATCACTTTAAAAAAATATTGGTTGAGGAACTTCATAGATTATCGATTGAAACGTCTCGTTTTACAAAACTTAGACAATTAATAAAATAACTATCAAAATCTGTTAGAAAATTTATGAATGAATACATCCATTTGCATTACCGATAAAAATAGGGATTTTACGATTTTAGTAGAACAAGAAAGATTTTAGATCAACCTGAAATTATTATCTTTTTTTTTGTAACGCTAAATGCTTTCAAAAAAGGCTCCATTTTGGGATTCTTAATGTAATAATGTAACAATTTAATTATGCAATAACGTAAAACTAGTTGACGGAAGGATCGAGCAACATATTTAAAAAAAAGAATAGGAAACTTTATTCATGTCACAAAGTTATTTTCAAAATTCATGGAATAATTAAAAAAAAAATTGAATTAATAATCCATTCAGTCATTCAGAATTGATAAAGATAAAACCGCAGCAGGACATGTAAATCGTTATACCGATCTTTTTTATTCGGTTTATTGAATTTCTTCTTTACTTTCTGTTATGCAATAAAACGAAAATTAAATTATTATTTTTTTAAAATAAATTAATATTCCATTCATTTAGTTTATATAAATACCATATATTTCCATCATCAACATAAATAAACGTAGAGTATAATTTTTTTTTTCCATAAAAACTGATACGTTTTAGCAACAATCTTAAGAAAAATTGAAATGAAATAGTAAAACTAATTTTTAGAATTTTTAACTTTAAATTCTGTATGTGTCACTGAAATCGAATTTTATTTCGTTTCAAATAAATTAAACAGTTAAATAATAATAATAATAAATAAATTTTAAGAGACGAATAATTTAAAGTTAGTATAATATTTAATAGAAATATTTATTTAAACTCTACCACCAAAAACAAGTTTAGATGTTGTGACCTTCCTTTGGAATACTGCCAGGAGATAGAAAGGAGAAAGGACTTTGATACAGTAAACGTATAATTTTACAGCGTTACAACGGTTCAATAATTTATAAATTTATTTCGGTTAAGTTAAATTAAAAGTTTTCTTTTTATTTTCCAATTTCGGTTTTTCTAAAAAGTATAAATGTTAACAATTCGCGAACGCGTAAAGATAAATAAAATATTAATTTGATTGTTTGCATCCTGCATGTAGTTCGTCTGATTTTTGTAAAAATGTAGATGGATACTAAATGTGAACATAGAAGATGGATGCTAAATTTAAGCATAGATCTGATAAAAAATTATCAACAATACTGGTAACACGACATTTGAAACTCAAAAAGGAGTAAGTGCTTCATACATTATTTTTACGTTAACTTGGAATATGTGTTCCTTTTCTTTCAGATAATACTTCAGAGGATGATATGTATGAGTGTAAATGAAGTGTTGTCTTGAACAGTCTCAGTTCGACCACTCCTGAGTTGTTCGGTTAATTGAAACCAACCACCAAAGAACACCGGTATCCACGATCTAATATTCAAATCCGTGTAAAAATAACTGACTTTACTAGGACTTGTACGCTGGAACTCTCGACTTCCAAATCAGCTAACTAGCGTGGCGTCCACCACTAGACCAACCCGGTGGGTATGATAATATTATACTAACGCAGTAAAGGTTTCTATTAAAAGATGTAAGCAATATGACAAAAACATTAATTATTCGAGGCTGTTCGATATTTAATTGTTTTCTTTGACATTGTATATATAAATTCAGAAGATCCGTCAGTATATTCATTCTCTGCAAACTCAGGAACCGCTGGCCCGATTTAACAGCTCTTTTAATTAAACTTTGAAAAAGATTTTGATCAATTCATTCGGACGAGGCCATTACCGGGTGAATCGGCTTAAACAGCGTGTGCCGTATTTTATGGCTTAACTGTGATTATCGAACCCCATCACGTTTTGTAGATTATTAACTGGTTGGCTCATACGGATGAAACTTACAAAATAAAATGTATTGTATTTATAAAAATTGGGTAACAAACAAATGTTTATGTGTATAAAAACTGTTCTCAAGATATTACAGTTTTTTATAAATTTTATTTTTCCAAAATTTTTTTAGATATTCGAAGACTATTTTTTTTGTATCGAGCTTTATTTATATACAGTATGCATAATAATTTTAAGTTATGTCAGTAAATCGCTTAGATAGGTAAAGATCCGAAACGTAAAAATAAATCTTACTTTTCTTACGAACCTGAAGCAAAAAAGAAATTCGTTGTCACGAGTTTTGTCTGTTTGATCAGACACGAACGGCAAAATTGACTTGAAAGAAATCTGCATAATGAAGTATTTCAACAATCCATATCGATCTACACGATCGAAACCAAAGCGATATTTGTTTTTTTTTTAACTCGAAATATTTATCGGTTGGCCGATAAATTTTCCGTCAACGAAAAGATTTTAAGCTCTTACTTAAATGCAAAAAAAGAAGAAATCCGACAAAAAAAATTAGACTCCCTCTCCTTTTGTTAACGTTTTTAAAATGCATGATAGGATCATGAAGAGTTTTTAAATAGAATTTTACGGACGGAAATAAAATTTTAAACGTGCATCTTTGTAATGATAAAAATCATTACGAACGATGAAGAGGATTCGCCATCCTGTAGAAACAATGTTTTTTAACATTCAAGTTGTGAGAGCAAATCCAAAACAAAAAATGTCATTGGCGGAAATTTTAATGAATAGAATCGTCAATAAATTTTGTTTTTAAAAATTTTTTTCAAATTTCAAACTTCCCTCTTCCCCGAGGGTAAGGTTTGATCGATTTAGGTTCCTCGCCGGTTAACCCACCGGGTTGGTCTAGTGGTTAACGCGTCTTCCCAAATCAGCTGATTTGGAAGTCGAGAGTTACAGCGTTCAAGTCCTAGTAAAGCCAGTTATTTTTATATGGATTTGAATACTAGATCGTGGATACCGGTGTTCTTTGGTGGTTGAGTTTCAATTAACCACACATCTCAGGAACGGTCGAACTGAGAATGTACACGACTACACTTCATTTACACTCATACATATCATCCTCTGAAGAATTATCTAAGCGGTAGTTACCGGAGGCTAAACAGGGAAAAGAAAAAAAAAAAAGGTTCCTCGCCGGAACCCACCGGGTTGATCTAGTGGTGAACGCGTCTTCCCAAATTATCAGATCTGGAAGTCGAGAGTTCCAGCGTTCAACTCCTAGTAAAGTCAGTTATTTTTACACGGATTTGAATACTAGATGGTGGATAGCGGTGTTCTTTGGTGGTTGGGTTTCAATTATGCACACATCTCAGGTGGTCGAACTGAGATTGTACAAGACTACACTTCATTTACACTCATACATATCATCCTCATTCATCCTTTGAAGGATTATCCGAAAGGTAATTACCGGAAGCCAAAACAGGAAAAAGAAGATTCCTTGCTGGGGATGAATTTTTTAAAAAGAAAATTCCTGGGATAAGAATTAAAGCGAATAAACTTTGAAATGATTTTTATTCGAAAAAATCATGTTTTGTAATTTCGACCGAGGATTTTTTCGTCGTAATGAATCCGGTATCCAAAGGAACATCTTGTAGTTCGGCTTTTTTTTTTTGGTAATTAAACGCTTTGATAAAAGCTTTTAGGTTTTTTCCGATAAGATTATGTGCTTCTTCAAAGACGCATATTATCCATATATTATATCTGAAGTCGAGAAGATATGTGGACTTATTGAAACGAGTCGTGAGATATTCCTAAGGTAAACGTAAATGCAGAATATAGAAACATATTAAAGTTTTGATACGACTCGACAAGTTAGTGAGTAGCGGCTGATATCGAATTACTATAATATGTTTACAAGTAGGGAAAATATGTTCACTTTTCAATCTGTATTCATGAACTGTTTTTATTATTCCTTTCCTCCTAATTATATACCCGACCCATTTTCCTTTTCTTCTTCTGACAATCACCAATATTGTTCTATCTTCATTTATTCTTCTTAATACCTCTACATTACTTATTCTGTCCACCCATTTTATCTTCTCCTTCCTCCTCCAGACCCACATCTCAAAAGCCTCAATTCTATCTTTTTCCTTTTTCCCTAGTGTCCATGTTTCACTACCGTGCAAAGGTATACTTCAAACAACATTTTACCAATCTTTTCTTTACGTTCAGATCCATGTTGCTGGAGAGTAGGTACTGCCATCGCAATTCTCGCCTTAATCTCTTTTTTACTTTTCCAGTCTTCAGTTAGCACTGTCCCGAGATACCTGTATCTTTTTACTTGTTCAATTTTTCCTTCTGCTGTTACAACATCCATATTTTCTCTCTCATTCACCTTCATAACTTTTGTTTTCCTCATATTGTACACAAAGAAGTTAAACTTTATGAAATATTTTAGTGGATGATTTAATTTGTTCCTTCTATGATGGTAATGGGCTGATGTTTGACCCGGGTATTACATAAGCTGTAGATGATTAGCGGTTATTTATTCAGTTCTCAAACAAAAGTTAAAAGACAGTGCTATTGCATAATTCAAACAACTTTTCCTCTTCACTGGTAGTTCATGCTATGGTTATGAAGGAAACATATGAAAGTTTGTTATATATTTTAAAAGCTAAATACGATGAACGGCTACGTTAAATCTGTGTCACAAAGTTGTTGGGCTTCTTCTCGGTCTTCAAGGTGGTTTTACAAAATACTGTTGTTTCTTGTGTTTACGTGAAACGTGCTACAAAATCGACATAATTTAGTTACTGGTCAAGCAGAGGTAATTTCATTCCAAGACAAAATAATGTTAAGAATACTCTGCTTGTCGAGTTATACCACCTTTACATTTAAAATTATATAATGAAGCATTCTACAGAAACATTAAACAAATATAAGGAAGACCGCAATTAAGTGATGCTAAATAGAAAGAGGGAATATTTATCGGACCTGAAGTCAAAATATTAAATCAGAAGAAATAAACAGCAAGGAAATCATTTAAAAAACATTATTTAAGTTTTTCTTGTAAATAAATAAGCTGAAAACAGTAATCTTTTAAAGTAGAACAATTTTCTACAATTGAATACTCATTTTTTACATTTTAATTTTCACTTCTTCCCTCCAACTTTGTTTTTTCTTTCTTTTTTTTCTTAAAAAAAAGACTTATCAATACATAGAAATAAAAATGACTTTCTCAGTTAAATAAGTACCAATTTCTGGAAAATACCGGCACAGATTTACATTCTATGCATTTTTGTCATTTCCGAAATTTATACTTATCACAAATAAATATTTAGAATCGATTATATAGATTATATCACAACAAAAACATTCTTATAACATTCAAAATGTTCTTTCTATAATTTTTTTAAGAGCTGAAGTGATAAAGAAAATTGATTGGGCTTTAAGATTCAGAATAAAAAAATAAATTTAACTTCACCAACGTTCTGATTCCAAAATTATTGTTTTAATTTGTAGAGTAATTTTATTATTAACCTTTATAATACAAATCGCTTTCAGATATAAACTGCTTTCTATGTTTCCACTTCATACAATTTTTGCAATTTATGACTGAAAACATGATAATAAGTTGCAAAATATAAATGAACATACGAATTTACATGTAATAAAGTTATAGGAAACACTATTAGTATACAGGCAATAAAAAGTTGGTGCTGGACATAAACAATCGGTTTTCCACACTTAACAATAGATTGTAGTGATGAACATCGCGTGTAAAGCTCATGATTTTTATTACAGTACATGTGACTGAACAATAGTGAAGCAAGATTGATGGAAGAAGTACTTCAGTACTTTCTCTTCCATTAATCGTAAGTAATGGCCATCGACGTAGAGTTAATGATAAAAGGGTTCTTCTCTTGCATTGGGTACCGCATTCTAGTTTTGAATATATTTTATGGACCGACGCTTAACTTAGACATTTTTAATCATCACGTTCTTTTGTGGCAACATTTAATCGAGCAATCGATTTGCAAATCATTTCAGTTGTTTTTTTGTTTTTTTTTTTACCTATTGTAGAAAAAACGTTTGTATTGAGATAAGCCAAATTTTGGGACAGTTTTTTTTTGCTTAGAGTAGGCAGCATTTATGTCCATTTCCCAATGTGATCTACGTAATATATTATTGTGTACCGAACTGAATAAACCATCGTTTGTTATTATTATTATTCAAATATTAAAATTCCCACCGGACTTATCTAGTGGTAAAACTGGTAGTTGCAAGTCAGTTTATTTCAGGTGATTTCCGAAGTCGATAGTTCTGAAGTTCAGATCCTAGTAAACGTTAGTTGTTTTATATGGATCTGAATACTAAACAGTGGATACCGGTTTACTCTGGTGGCTGGGGTTCAATTAACCACACATCTCAGGAATGGTTGAACTGATTGTGTACAAGACTAAACTATATGTATCATATATATAATCCTCATCTCATTGGGCCGGGAGGGGGAGGTGTTTGTTATTGTTCACTAAGTGAAAAGATTGCAACGTACACAAGGAAAATAAAATATTAAAATGATTTTATTGGCCTAATAATTAATTATTCATTAGGTTTAATTTTGAGGTTAACTTTCGAAAAACCTCTCTTTTTCTTTTCTTTGTAAAAGTTTTAACTTTATCAGGAAAGAGCTTGAAAACAATTAATAGAATCAGATACAAATTACGGCTCGGTTTCTCCATTACTTAATGTGTTGGAAATAGACTTATCAAAAAAATCAATGAAACTGAAGAAAGAAAAAATATAGGTATTATAAAATAATAAAGTTATGTAATTTCAACTGATGAAACGATTTCGAAACAGAATTATAATAACTATTTATTTCTTTAAATCCACATCTTATTGTAATCGTAAAGTCTAATTATTTTCGTTTTGAAAATTAATAATGGTTTGCTTTTAGTAATTACGTGCGCACGAATGCACTCAGTTTTCTTATGCATCATTTCTTATATTTAGAGCGATGAAAGTTCTATAAGCGTAACTTTAATCTTTCAGCACAAATACACAAATATATTTATATTATATAAAACACTTCTATAAAGGAGAAATGAACTGAAAATTCTGTTAAAACAGAAATAAAATTTGATTATAAAGCACAACTATGCTATAACTAGCTTGCTGAAAGTTAGTTTAATTCCACTTAAAAATGAGATACGTCGTACTACCGAACTAAATTGACTTTGTGAAGCCACATGACATTTATTGAAAGTTCAATTACATCCGTTCCATACTTAATAATTTTGGCTTCAGTCATATACACGCGTGCACACAAACGCGTACACACATCCACATCCAAATACGTTCGCACGCATAATACGTATTGAGTCACGCATTATCAGATATTGACTGGTATTTAAATTGCTAACAATTAATATTTAACAAAACAGATGGATTAAAGACTGTAATTTCAAATAAAAACATATCATACTAATGAAGAAGAGATCTTATCTTAAGAAAGCGATAAAGTTTATAGTATCAATGTTTCATTTTTGTATTTTTTAAGCCAAATGATAAAACTGTAGTTTGGATCGGGAATTAAATCGGATTTAATTTTTGGCAAGAAAATTAAATATATATATATATATATATATATATATTCTAAATATATTTAATCTATCTCTCATCATTCTCATTAAAATAAGAGTGCTGCATGTTCTAAGACGTAATACTAAAATAAAATATAATAGTTAAACATATGCTCTCAATCAGGAAATATCTTAAGACTGTAATAATGCTTTAGAAAATAATGAAATCGCTAACGTTAAATTCGTTGTAATTTTCAGAAAACATCTTATTTTCAGTTTAATTGTTGATGAAGATTAAAAAAATATAAGGCATATAATTCTAAAACCAAACAACGTATCATCTGGTAAGTTAATTTTTTTTTTTGTTTAATACCGGGTGTCTTTTTTAATTAAAAGAAAAATCAGTTATCTAAAATCGGGTTTCTGAAGTAAAAAGAACTAAGTTTTCTTTGAAGTTAACCTCTTTCAAAGTATACCATTCGTTAATTACCATACAAACACACAAATTTATAAATGTACGAATATTCATTAAAACAAGTGTCTAAATTTTTAAATAAAATTTTATTATTAAGAGATGCTCAAAATATAGTTATAGAAAGAATTAAAAGGTTTTAAGATAATTATTTTACTTAAATCGATACTTTTCGTTTGTTATATTCATGTTATCTTATAATAACTAGAAAGTACAAACACGTAAATACACTTTTGTAATAAAGTAACAGAGAGCGTTAAAGAACTGTTTATAAGTATTAAAAAAATTGCATGAAGACGTGTATTATTATTAAACAATAATTTTTGTAAAATAAATACAAAAAATATAAAAACGGTTGAATAAAAAACCGAAGCATCACAAACAACTTCTACCTGCATCTATAAAAATAAAAAAATAATTCAACGTCCTTGTGAACAGTCACTTAAAATAATAGGTCAAGTCATGTTGAAATCTGTACATCCTAAAATCTGCCTCAACTGCTGGCTCAGGTACACTGGAATACAAAAATTGTATCATTCTTTTTATTTATTAAGATAGTCTATTCGTTTAAGCTTAATAAACATTTAACAAACTGAAGTTACGTTTGGGACTATTTTATTTACTTTATTTATTTTGTTTCAAATGAAATAAAGATTTGGAGCTGCAAAAATGATAGCGATTTTTTTCGAGTTTCTAAGCGATTGATATCTCAATTTGCAATAAGGAACACGACCATCACACAGGTAAAATAGATTTAAATAGTAGATACAAACGGTTGAGTTCAGCGATAAAATCACAATCAACAAAGTGATCTTTAATTTCAACACGACGCGTACGAACAGCTATGAATGTTTGTTTTAAAACATAACAAATCTGATGAGTTTCACTTTTTGTGATATAAACTACTTTGCTTTCGGGGAATTTTGCTTTGTAAAATCAACAAATAAGTAATTAAAAAAATAAACAAAAATTAAAAGTTTTACACAGAGAAAATAAGTATCATTATATAAATAAGTATCATAAATAGGACCAGTCCAGGTAGGAGTAGAAAAATATTATAAGTAAACATTATTATTTCAATTTGGACTATTGACTGCATGGTATATCAGTTTTATTTTATAAATGTTTCGTTAATCTTTTTTAAGGTTCGTCAGTATGTTTTTTAATTTAATGTTGTTTACAACTTTTTTAAATTTAAAATTTTTTATTATCTCCTTATAATTACTGCGGGTTACTATTTTTTTTTACATTCGAGATGCATATTTTCTTCAAATTTTTACTTTATGTAAACCGTTTACATTTTATTTCCATATAGTATAAATCATTATTTTTCATATAATTGTTCTTACTTTCCTGGCATCATAATTCTAAAACAATGCTTAAAGAAGGAAAGCATGAAATCAGTGAAAAAATGGGATAGGGGTTTTTGTGCATTTCTCTACATTTCTTGACCCAGGGCCTCCCCCAAAAAAGTGGAATAATGTTTGTACGTACGTAGTACATTGGCGTATTTGAAGCTTAATAACTCTAGACTAGATAAACCGATTTTGATGAAATTTGGCACGGAAACTCGTGTATGTGGGATAATTTGTAGGTAAAAGTTTAAACATCTCCAGGAGGTGGGTAGATAGCTTCTTTGCTGTCAATTTTCTCAAAATTTTGCAAACATAATCCCACTTTATGTTAAGCTCAGTACATGTTACATGCTTATCTTACAATTTAAAAAAAAAAATATTTAGAGAATTTCCTCCAAATTCTTGGCCTTTCCCAAAAATCAAAAAAGCTACCTTTTTGTTATTGCGTATTTTTTAACCAAATTTTTTTATATCTTCCTAAGATTGGTAGTAATATAAACGGCAAAAAAAAAAAAAATACTTTGGATGCAAATTGGGGTGAGGAGCCGAATAAAATTTTTAAAATAGATTTAATAATTTTTTTAAAACTTTCATGGTTTATTTAAACTTTTATTAATGATATTACAATAAAATTTTACCATAATTCACCTCCACCCCAAAAAAATCTTAGGTAAAAAAAAATTACCGCAATAAATTAAATTTTTAATATACAATTTTTTTAGTATTTATTTTTAGATGGATTAACCGATTCCTATACTAATTAAATGTTTCTGAATATTAAAAAATATCATTAAGTTCGGAAAAGTTAGTACGACTGGAACCGTATATTAAAAGCGCTTATCAAATGTCATAACCGAAAGAAATACTAAAACCAGTATAGTAAAGTAATAAATGAATGTACCTCTTCCTTTCGAAAAGCAACTGAATGAATGTACAGCCTCTATTGAGACCAGATACGGAAAGATAAAGCATGCAATAAAATTTTTATTGTAGAAACAATAAAAAAGTTAAAAATTCTTAAAGGATTTTTAAAAAAACAAGTCAGCTTTTTTATAGTTTTATTTATATTCATGCAAAGGTAAGGTAACAGGAAGGAAGAAAAAATATATTATTTTTCCTGTAACGTAGAATTTCTGGGTAGGGTCCAAATGTTCACGCAGTTTATTGAAAGTACATCGTACGTTAAGCACGTTATAACAATAAAATTAAATATCTCTACCATTTGCTTTCCATGTCATTATTTCTTACGTCTTACGGCCCAAATTCGCCATCCTACCATAAAAGTTACGTGATCCGTATTTATTTACACCATTTATTTATTGATTTTTGTTTTTTTTAACAACCTATTCGTATTTCTTGGTTTATGATGTTTTTATTACGTTTTTCGTTTTATTATCATTCAGTATTGATCAACTATTTCATTTAAATATACATATTTATTTATTATAAAAAAGATTTAAATTTTTATTTTCTGGTAACTTTGGAATTCCATTAACCCAACAAATATTACGTTGAAAATATGTCTTTATTAAAGTGCGCCCACGGGTGTGTTTGTTGGACGGTCTGTTTAGCTTTATTATGTAAAAACGGTTTAGCTTTAAAATGGTAAAATTTTATGAAACAGATCTGTTATTTTATCCCAATAATCTTTTCTAACGTAACTCGTTATCTGCGTATAAATTATTAAGTATCTAACAACCTACCCTTTCGGTCAATACACCTGTTGTTTCAGAAGTTATTGCAGTAGCCGAAGTAAAGTCCTGTGATAGTAATATTGACAAATATGTAGATAAGAAGATTTTAAATGAAAATATATTATTTTGTCCATTCATAGTTGCTAAGTGTAATTTTAAACTTGAAAAAATATTTATAACATGTCAACCGTAACAGAAAATTATGTACTCAAAAATCTAGGAAAAGTTCTCCATTTAATGTTTTTCTTCGTTTCTCTTGTTCACGATATCCCAATCATAATACGCTTAAATTGAACAAAATTCTTGCTTTCTATATTGCGAAAACTGGGCGCGCAAATACTGCAAACACCTGAATCAACATATGAAAATCACCTAATCATCTCATAGCAAAAGGACAGAATATAATATTATAATACAGTATGAAAATATTTGACATATGAAAAATAACTTACGTACATATATATATGATATACATTATATATACATAATTTTGTGAAAATAATTTGCATACATATATATGAACCGCTTAAAGACTGTTTCTAACATTTCAAGAAGTACTCCACGAACACAGATATCTGCAACAGATTCGTAGTTAAAACTGAATTATCTCAACAAAAAAAATATCGTATTGAAAACCAATTTTCAGCTATTTTAAATAAACAAGCTCTGATTTTTATAAGATATAATTTATGTCTAGATGTATTCTATTAATATACTAATTCACGCAGTCATAGAACAACAAAATAATTAATTGATA
Source organism: Lycorma delicatula (assembly GCF_047948215.1). Taxonomy (NCBI): domain Eukaryota; kingdom Metazoa; phylum Arthropoda; class Insecta; order Hemiptera; family Fulgoridae; genus Lycorma; species Lycorma delicatula. The sequence continues at coordinate 79,642,466 of NC_134460.1, read as the reverse complement.
CCGGTTAGTCGGGTGGTTATCAAAAATTTTAATTTTCCCTCAATCGTTGCTTTTGGTCTTTCTTATCACATCTAAATTATCCATGAATTAAAAAAGTTACAATCGGTTACATATACTATTTCAGATTTCTCAAATTTACATTAGAAGTACGCCTACCAACATGCACATTAACATAAATCTGGTGTTAATGAGAGTTTATATTTTTAATTTATTTTTTACTTTTGATATTTGTTTCTTACTGTTATTTTTTAAAACAAGAAAATAAAAGGTACATGATTTTTTTTCGTTTTTTAAATATGTTTACTTTTTCTTTAAAAAAAAGATACATAAGAGAGATAAATGGTATAATAATGAACAAAAAGCAAATATTAATCATACGAGTATTTAATGTAAACACCTCGCTCTCTAATGTCATTTCATAATTAATATTAAGCCTACTCCATACTTAAGTAAAACAATATTCATGTTGTTTGTCAAATATTTAGTTATTAGTATTTGGGCTTTATGAATCGATCATATTATGTCGCCCTACTTGACAGCTAAAGTTATATCTGTCCCAGCCATATGTTTCATATGAATACAATCATATATTATTATGGAATTATAATTCCCTTTATCAAACTTCCATTGCAGTTTGAATTATATATGATTTGTAATCAAGAACTTGCCAATATTTGTATTTCATTTGCAAAAATGAAACAGATTTGGAAAAAATAAAAATAAAATTACTAAATTAAATAAATAAAATTCAGGGAACATTCAATTCAACTTTACACCAGTAAAGTTGAAAATAATTTTTTTTTTATTTAATAATCTTTTCGTTTATCGTAAAACAAATTATATAAGAAATTTTCTTTAAAAGTGTTATATTTGTAGCAGTTACGGTTACCAAAAGGTATGGTATCAAAATAGCACGGCGCCACAGGGAAACAAGGTGGTTGATCCCTCTTCCATGGCGCTTGCCCAAGAAATAAAAAATAAAGGATAAGGAAAGGGTTAACCAGAGAAATTTCTTCGTCTTACTCTAGACTATAACATGAATTGTAGCTAAAAACTTGTTCAAATGATAAGATTTTTTAGATATTTGTATAAAAAATTCATTTGTACCTGTGAGAGAAAGTTATTTCCACCGTAACGTTTTTCCTTACTCAGGAAAAACTTTTAAAAAATCATAAAAAGTTTCAAGTCAATAAATAGAGACAGTGTAAAGTTAAGAATGGGGAGTAGTATGGAGATATATTTTGTCAGTCATTTTGGTAAACCTACAATTTTTATTTCCACTAATAATCAATACTTGATTAGTAAGGTATCTTATGAAAATTTTTTGATTCACTTTCTGATCTTTTAGCATTTTGTACATTTTTATATTATCGTAATTACATTATTAAATAAGAATTGCAAAATGTTGAAAAACATATAAAAGTATACATATTTTTCATATTTCGAATGTTTTCTTACAATAAATAGAATTTTTAATCTCCGATCGTAGTGAAGCGAAAAAGGGGGTTATGAATTTCACTTTTGCGGTCGATATATGTTCATTATTGTCTCCGTACCTTTTGCAGCTATCGACTTGGTTCTTTCAGAGAACTATTTTTCAAGTTCTCCAGACGGTCTTAATTAATGAAATATTTGGATCTTACAAGAGGTCACATCGGTTCGAATCAGACTTCATCTCCTTTTTTTTTTAATTTAAATATATTGATTTATTGATAATTAGCAGACCCGGTAAGGCTATATTTATATATATATTAAATGAACACAATTTAAAGTTTGATAAAATATTAACAAAATGAACATTACGGAACTTCACAAAATTAAACCTTTCCCTTTTACTGTTTTTCCCTTTCCCCTTTTCCCCGTTTTCATTTTTACCACATCCCCTTTCCATCCCTTCCCCTTTATGTTCTCCTTTTCCTCCCACTTTCCCTTTCCTTCTCTCATTTATCTTTTATTTCTCTTTCACCTTCCTTTTCCCCCTTTCTCTTTAACCTTTCCCCGTTTCACTTCCGTTCCCTTTTTCCCCTTTTCCACGTTTCCCCTTTTTTCTTTTTCCCATTTTACCCTTCTTTCTTTTTTACCTTCTTCCCTTTTACCTTTTTCGATTTTTCCTTTTCCAATTTTTCTATATTTCCCTTTTCCGAATTTCCCTTTCTCCCTTCTTCCCCGTGTATAAATCTGTCTAAGAGTTTTTTAGTCTATAGCGTACACACATATCGGAAATATTGAAATGGAATCGTAAAATATTTAGTGCAACTCCAACAGATAGCTCTGTCTTTTCAAAAAAAATATGTTTTTATCTGTCACAGGTGTGACATCTTAGGTATATAATAGTAGGTATATAAAAACACGCGAGTATTTGAATGTAACGTTGTGTCAACATTTCAAAGCAATCAGTGAAGAACTTTTGGAAGGGAGAAAATAAGTGTTTTTGCAGTGACACGACTTCATAAAGTGGTAACAGTAAATGATTTAAAGTTACGAATAAGAAAATCTAATTTTTGTTTTAAATTTAAAAAATCTACCTATAATAAACTCATGTTTTTAAATATATTTATTATTATCTACCCTCTCCTTATAGTTAGTGCCAAAGCGCTCACCCGAAATTTTTAAATCAAAGTAGTACTCTACTGGTAGAATACATTTCAATAAATCATTTACTTTTGAAACTGAATAATTGTTAGCTATTATCAGGAACTTATTTAGAAAATTCCAATTATTTTTAGAGTAATAAACAAACTGTTACTATTGTTTTAACTTTTAAGCGAATATCTCTCGCTTAGTAATTAAAACTACAGTAAAATGTAAATATTTTCATTTGGAATATATATATACTTTGAATTTTATCATCCGAAAACTAAAAAATACACATTACAAAATTATCGTTAACGTTTTCTTTAAAGAAAATTCACCAAATAATCTTGAAATTAAGCCAAACATAAAATTTACAATGATTTTAAGTTCGATGTTAATCTTTTTCCCGTCTGGAACTATATTAATTGGAGTTTGTTGTTTTACGAAATAAAAGAATTTTCTAAAGAACAAAAAAGATAGTTCAACGTACTCTTATTTATAATATGCCCACTTTTATATAGAGCATTTTACTTTTCTTTTTATTTTATTTTTTACTGGCAAAACCATTTATTATTCGCGCTTACTAAAAGTTAAGTTCAAAATTAAAAAATATTCTAAGCAAAAGAAAGTTTTTACGAGCTTGCTCTAAAATAATAACAAATACTAACGACGGGCCTACTGGTGTTTTTTTCTTTTCATTCTTCTTTGAGCTTATTTAAAGAAATAACTGAATCATAACCTTTTCTCCCATCTTTCTGACTTTTTTTTTTAAGTCAGGAAATATAAATAATTCAAGTAAATACTAAAAACTTTGTTAAAAAAAATTATCAAAAAGACTTGATTATTAATATGGGAGAAAGAGTATTAATAAAAAAAAAAATTATTAAACAACAGACATAAAACAATAAAAGTAATGAATTGGCAATTTTATATCCCATTATTTTAATAAATATATATACATACATGTTCATAAACAGTTTGTTTTAATGAAGCTTGTAATAAAGTAATAGGCAACATTACATCCCGTTATTTTAATAAATATATGTACAGATTGTTCATAAACACTATGTTGTAAGTATAATCACTGTATTGTAATGAAGTAATGGGCAATTCTACGTCCATACATACGCTTAAATAACTTTTCAAACATATAAACATAGAACAATGAAATTTTACTAATACTCTTGCCTCGAAACAATTTATTGTTTGTATGAAACCACCACATCCTTAAGCACCCCATAGTGGTAACTATGAAATTTTAAATAGTAAGAAAGTGGTGATATATAATTTTGAAGGATATTGAAAAAAAAATTGAAAAAATATATATAAGCTATGACACCCCTAACCAAAATGGCGGCCGTTTAATATTTTTCACAGCTAATTTCATAAGCAGTTTACACTACATCCCAAGTAGTGGTCTTATATGAAAAAATACATCATTTTGTAGTAGGAGCATTTAGAAATTTATTTTTTTTTAATCGTCATCGGCCACTACGTAACCTCATTTAATGGTTAATTTCTGGTCGGTCCCCTACCGACCAGAAAGAGCGTTGGTAGAGGGTTCTACCAACCCTCTTTCATTTTCAATTGTTTTCTTTCTCTCTTCTAACCATTACTTACTTATCTCTACTATACTCTCTGTTTCTTTTCAGAATCCCTTCATAATCTTGTAACTTCTTTCTGAATAAGTTGCTGTTCTTTATGTTTTACACCTGCAATTATGAGATCCTCTTTGATTTGTTTCAACCATTTGACGCTACTTTCGTCTCTACTAAACTTGTCAAAAAAACTCTTGATTAATCGGTTAGGGGGTCATTCTTGTTAAATGTCTGTAAAAGTTGTCTTTGTTTTCAAATAGTGTCTGTTTGGAGGAACAGTTCATTGTTCTTCATTTTCCAATATTCACCTGTATGTATGTATATATATATAGGTATTAGTGTGTCACTGTTGAGCAGTTAGCTCATAATATACGTCTGTAGACCACTTTCAAAAGTAACTGGGAAAAAAATTAAATAGCTGCAATTTAGGTTTGAGTTGTTACAATCTGATTTTTGTATGACAAAATCTTTCTTTTTTGCAGTTTAAAGTGATTTATTACAATCCTACCCTTTCCATTTAAATATTTAAATCATCCCCCTATGGAGCCTACTGGCGTTTAGAATGCGGTGCTCTTATATCGGAAAATAGATCATTTTGTGGTAAAAGGATCTGCTAAGTTTCATTTTTCCATATTTAACAGTTTAAAAATTATTTAAGTGATGAGAGTATGTGTGTAACATTTAAAACACCTTTTTTTTAAATTAGTATATAATTATAAATAAAATAAAACCACAGCAGAAATAATAATAATAATAATAAAAAAAATAAATATAAATATTAAATAATAGTTATTTTATATTTTAATAAAAATTAATTAATTTATAATGTACTTATAAATGTTTATTTATAAATAAGTATCTATTTACTTACTCATACACTGAAACATATCATTAATGAATAAACAATTCATACACATCCATCAGTAAACTCAGTTGTCTAAGTCATAACTTTAAATTTTATCTCAGTTTCACATATTTTTTAGTTTTACAATTATTTCATTTACTTCCACCAAAAAGATAAAAGACAAAACAATTTTTTAACTTTAATTCATTTTAAAATAAAAGTTATAATTGTTTAAAATATGAAATGAAAAAAAATGTGTGTGGGACTTGCTTTTTGTGAAAAGATTTATGTTTTCTAATTAATAAATTTTTAACTTTGTTTGCTCAAACAGAAATACAGAAATATGGTGGTTTAATTAACATTATAATTTTTATTTATTTGACAAACTTATCAAAGTGACTTACCACTTTATAAATCAACTATAATAAAGAATTTAATTAGTTATACGTAACTCTTTTTTTACTTTCATTTACGAAAATCGGTGTAAAATTTATTAATAAATTGTTTCAATTAAATGCTTTTTTTTTCACCCTACCCCCGGACCTGATCCACAACAAAGCAAAGCACAGCCCAGGGGGTTGTCTACTCAAACGGGCCTCTCCATCCGCCAGCCATAAGCCTAGTCCGACAGGTCAGCGCGCCGGTTAGATCTTTTCATTGCCTGCCTCTAACCCCTAGGGAGAGATATGCAAGCCCGACTATGTCGTTCCTGGACCCCACCCCAGAAGCCGGGACTCTGTCTTGACGCCAATGCCTCTAGTGAGAGCACCGTATGTAGGGCACTCACACCGGGTCTCGATCTTTTTCGCGAAGGGATGAGGGAGTCCCAGTGCCTCATCACTGCCGCCCATCCGTGCAAGCACAGACGAACGACAGCTCCGCAGGGGATTGTCCCTCAACCCCTCGCGGCCCAATCCTCCCTGGCTTTGTGCTGGAGTACACGTGTCACAAAGTCAGTTACCGCTCGAAATCTCTCTGCCCCTGATAACATATAGTCTATGATTGTGTCGACTGTAAAGGGCCCAACTCACAGAAGCGACGTTCAGCAGCCCACGTACGGCAGTCGAACACGACGTTTTCCGGTGTATCGAGCTCTCCGCAAGAAAGGCAAAGGAGACGTGCTCTCCTCCTGACAAATAAGTATACCCGAAACACGCCGTGGCCAGATAAATGTTTAAATTGACATACCGTTAACATAACCGTACCAATGAAAATAGATTAGTCTAACTACAGTAACATACTAATTGAAAACCCAAAAAAATATTAAATTTTATTACTAAAAGGTAAAATTCTTATTAATTTTAATATAATTTCAACCTTTATAAAAATACAGCGATGATAGAAAATTGATATTATAATAGTAATTTCAAATCTGTCATCCGAATTTATGAATTAATTTTGATAATACGGTATTTATTTTATAATTAAAGTTTAATACGCTCTTTATAAAACTATGAAATGTGATTTAAATACTAATAGATACTTGATTGATGTGATCGTAAATTCAAACGAACTAGGTTGCCTAAAAAGAGCTGCATACCAATTCATTCAAATGAGAAATTAACATACAAAAAAAATGTTCAAACAAAGCAATCCAATAAATTAGTAGTTCGATTCTTCGTATTTCTTGAGATTTTTTTTTAATGAAATTGAATACGTAATAAATAACATTCAAGCAATTACATAAATGTTATTACGTGAATAATATCATTAATCATGAAAAACAATACATCTTTGTTTAATTAAATCAGTCATTTAACAGCTGATTTTTGACGTCGAAGGTTCTGAGGTTCAAATACTGGTAAAAGTTAGTTGATTTTATACGGATTTGAATACTAGACAGTGAATACTGGTATACTTTGGTGACTGGGGTTCAAATAACCACAAGTCTCTGGAATGGTCAGCCTGAGTCTGTACAAGACTCCTCATTTACATGTCATACACATCATCCTCATCTCGTTGGGCCATGGGGGGAATTGCTTATTGTTCACTAGTTAAACAGATTGTAACGTAAACGTAAGGAAAATAAAATACAAATAATATTACTGATTAATTACTTTTTATTATTATTTACTGTAATAAAACTATAATTTTATTCTATAAAATAAAAATTGAATCTCATAGATTTAACCAATACATCAGTGCACGAAAGCAGCAAGATAATTATTATTTATTCCAAAGCCGATATCGATACAATTATACTTATAAAGTAGTAAAAGAACATAATAGAAATAAAACATTAAAACGAAAACTGTGTAGCAATAAGAAAATTAAAAAAAAGAAAAATCAGCTCGATATATTTCATGCTTTAAAGCATCTTATATATGTCAAAATTATAAAATATTGATTATGTTTACTTATATCTTAATCTGAAGCATAATATCATTTCTAGGGTCTCCCTTAAAAAATCAGAACGAACTTCCAAAATAAAAAAATGGGCTGTCAGATCATTTCTTGGCTTACAAAAATAAGGATCATGAAATCTGAAATTCTAAAAATTAAAAATGTTAACCGATTCTTTTATTTCTATTTATAGTCCAGTCAATGGGGAAAAATGACGATTTTTGAAAAAAATTAGAAGAGTTTAAGGAAGTAAATGAAATTGTTGATTAGGGTTAGTATAACTTGTTTATATGTAACCGGACAAAATTTTCGCTGACGATAAAATAGCGGCCGTTCAAAGGTGGTGAATTTTTCAATTTTGTAGGTCAAGGTAAACTTCTGTCTAGGTGAAAAATTTATGAATAAAAGTTGTAGGAATTTGCAGTACCTATATATTAAAGCCTTAAATGTTGAATCTTATTAATTAGTTACTTATTTTTATTTTATTTATTTATTTTTTTTCCGTTGCGGAGGAAAAAGCTCTGCCAGCCGCCGTCAGGCCCGTACTGACGGCAGTGCGGGGCTCTCACCCGCTAAAAAACCTCCCACCACCCCTTCTACCATGCAGGGGCCGGATCTAAGCCATATGGTATGTACAGCCCCTGCATGATCACCCAGGCACTCCACTATCCGAATCCGTGTGACCGGAAGGCGTCTCCAGGGGGCGATCGACGAGCGACAACTCCGAGGAGCCCCCGCCGCCCACCTCCAGAAGCTGGCCTCCCTTGATCACCCATCATCAAACTCCAAGCCTCCATAAATTCGCATCAACTCATCCTGCCGTCGCCTCTCTTCATTGGCCTTCTCTCGTATCATTGATGCGATCGTAGTCGAGACACACTCCCACTTGTTGCCATTGCTGAGCATTACCTCGATTATTATGTTGGCCCCCTCCACACCCTGACCCTCGAGCACTACGCGAAAGTTGCGCGATCTAGGGCAAAAAAATACTACATGCTCTGCTGTATCCAGTCCGCCGCAATCGTGACAGCGACTTGTATGGCATCTGCCCATGCTGTACAGGTAATCTCGAAAACATCCATGTCCAGACAGGAACTGGGTGAATTCGTAGCTTGTATTACCTTGCTTTCGCTCCACCCAGTTCCTGACATCTCGTATGAGCCCATAGGTCCACCTTCCTTTGTCTGAATCTCGCCATCTGTCACACCAAGCCATGTAGAGACTGTCAATTGCCTCCTTTCTGTCCCCTCCATTCACTATTGCAGCTCTCATTTGCGTTTGTAAGTCTATGGGCGGTACTCCAGCTATAACCGAAGCCGCCTCGGCGCTGATCGTTCGATACCCTGCGATGACACGTATGTTCAGCCTACGTTGTTGCATAACCAAACGCCTCACGTTCCTTGCCCTCGACAACGCTCTCAGCCATACAGGAACTCCATATAACACCACAGAAGAGTACACACTGGCCAACAGTTTCCTCTTACCAGTCTGAGGACCGCCCTTATTTCTCATCATGTTGCTCAGCGCCTTCACCACATTTTCGCCCTTTCTCGCCGCCTCCTCAACATGTATAGTAAAGGATCGGTTCCTGTCCAGCTACACACCTAAATACTTCGCGGGTGGACTAGGATGGACTATCGTGTGTACCACTCTAAAACGCAATGGATGCAGTCTGCGTGTTCCAGCCGTAACAACCACTTTCACTTTGTCTTCAGCGAGCCGCAGACCATGAGCTATTAGCCACCTCTTAACCACATCAGCCGCTTCTTCACCGGCCACCATCAGTTCTTCTTCCGTTTTGCGCACAATTACAAGTGCCAAATCATCAGCAAACGCCACCGGGGTGACGCCCGCCGGATAGCGCTGCCTTAGAACATTATCGAAAGCAATGGTCCACAAGGCCGGACCCAACACCGAACCCTGTGGGACACCCCTCTCCACCGGAAATTTCGTTTCACCACCTTCCGACCTGCCCACCACGAATCTATCCTTGAAATATTCGTGCAACACCCTTCGCAGGTATGCCGGAATTCGTCTTACTTCTAGTTCACAAAATATAACTTCCCATGGCAGCTCATTAAACGCATTGCGTATATCTAACAGCATGACCGCTCCTATCTCTCTCGACCTCCGTGTATCCTCTGAAGCTGATCGAATAACATTCATCACTCGACCGATCGCATCAATCGCTGAGCGTCCAGGCCGGAAACCAAATTGGTCCTCATGAAGTCCCCCTGCCACCTCTACGCCGTCGTTGAGTCTTCGAAGAACAAGTATTTCAAACAATTTCGCAAAGCAATTCAATAAACAAAGTGGTCGAAACGAAACCTGTGCCCCCGTAGGACCAGCAGTCTTCCTTAGCATCACTAACCTTGCACCTCTCCACCGTTCGGGTATCCATTCCATCTCCAATATCATATTCATTGCACGCAAAACCACACCAGGCACCGTCTCAGCTACAATTTTTACGACCTCCGGGGGGATTCCATCCGGCCCAGGACTCTTGCCGCCTTTAATCAACTTAGTCGCCTCACTCAGGTCTTGCAGCGAGAATGGAACCATTGAGTCCACCACAATTTCCTCCCGTTGAAAGTCTACTCCTTTCGGAAACAGTTCATCAACGCCTTTTTTCCTCAGCTCATCGTCGGTGAGGAGTGGCAGCCGTCTTCCAAACTTTTTTGTGACGATACGATAGGCATCACCCCACGGATCAATTTCCACAGCATCACACAATTGTTGCAGTTACTTACTTATTAAGCTGTTAAAAATGACCAGTTTTTACAACGCGTAAACACGTTATTTATTCCAAAAATAACGTGTTTACTATTTTTATTATTTTAAAAGTTAGCTCTGACATTCCAAATTCAATAAGTAGTTACACAAGAAAATTGGTTAATTCGTTGCTGAGATATTGTAATTTATTTGTAAAAAGATTCTTTAGGTAACTGCAATTATTTTGTTTTTTAAGAACTTTTTCGTGTCTATTTAAATGCAATCTATTATTCAAGACTTGTACTTTCAAATGGAGAAAAGTTTTAGATCAAAAATTAATGTAAAACTTTTTTAAACTTCTTCTAAAAAATGAGCGAAAAATAGAGCGTGTTCGCGCGGTAGTCGTGGAGGAGGATGCGGTTCACGGCAGCATTAATAAATGCGCGAAAAAATTTGAATTCGTAGCTTCAAATCGGCGGAGTGCGAAAAAATCGCTCTATGTCCGCAAATTTTTGACACATTCAGCTAAAATTCAGTAAAGAACAAGATATTCAGTAAAGAAAAGAACATGTTTCTATTAATGTAATAGTTTTTCTTCAAGCTGTTTATTTAATTCAACTTTAGAAAAGGTTGAAGACGAATAATCGTTACATTTTTTGTGGTAAGAAAATTAATTTTTTTAATAAATAGTAATCAATACAACTGTGATCCCCCCGGGATTATATATATATACATTATTTTATATACATATATTTATAAATATAATATTTATTAATTTTTTTTATATTAAATATTTTAATAATAAATATTTATATTGTATTTTTATTTATCAAAATTTGAGCTCAAAGCTTTCCCGGATGAAACGTTCATAACGTTCTGTCATAGAAGATTTTGTGTGATTATTATATGAAAAAAGCGCTGCTATCAGAAACAAAGATATTTCCATTTCTTAACGACTAGAAGTCTCACTGCTTAAACACACTAATATTATGGTTAATAAATTTTGTATCCTGGGAAATTTATTATAATGTTTGAATTGTGTTCCCTTTTATTTATCTAGGGACGTTTAACCGAGAGCATGAAGGTCTCCGTGGCGCGAGTGGTAGATTTCAGCCTTTCATCTGGAGGTCCCGGGTTTGAATCCCAGTCAGACATGGCATATTCACATGCTACAAAAATTGCCATCTCTTCTCATCCTCTAAAGCAATATATCTAACAGTGTACCGGAGGCTAAAATAAAAAATAATAATAATGTAATTTAGTACGATAGCTTGTGTTTTCAGGAGATTAATTAGATTATTTTTAAAAAATACTCATTTTACATAAAGAATAAGAATACTTATTTTTACATAAAGTAAAAGAACTTTTGAAAACTTAAGTCTGCTTTAGATAATCACAACAGTTTGTAAAATGTAATTTAACCCTTTTAAACCAGTTTTATGGTTGTGACTATGATTTTCTAAAAATAAATTTTATTTATATTTATTAGCACAGAAAAAACTTTGGTAGCAAATTGTTAATTATTATTACTATTTATATGTATAAACTGCTCAATACCTATTAATATGTTTTTGAAATCAAATTAATATATTTCAAATAATTTTTCGCGACTAGTTTTTGAGAATTTTATAATTTATGAATATATTTTTTCCAATATTTTCTATTGTGATAGATATCATCGTTATCACACGGAACCTTATCGCTGATTTAAATATTATCGTAGGATTAGTTACCCCTAAAAGAAAGGGGATTAAAAATAATTTTAATCCTTCAAATTTATAATTTTTAAATATTTCCGTATTATTTACTGCTAAAAAAAAAACTCTTTTTTTATGTGTTTTTGTCAAAGTGGTTATTACCACTTATGAGGTAGAAAACAATTGTTTACTACATCATTTAGAGAGATACAGCATAATTTTCTTTGTAATTTCAAAGTAAATGTTTTTTGAAATAGTACAAAATACTACTACCGCTTGAGGTGTTCTTTTTACAACTTTATGTTACCTTCACAGCCCAGGATTAATTTTATAACTTCTTTAACACATCACTACAGAATACATTTTATTAATATTTTATTTTTACAAGAATCATTGTAATAATAATAATAATTTTCAACTAAGTAAAGATTCAATTTTAAATTGTACAAAAATGCCGCGAAACTTCATTAACATTGGTGCCAGTTATTTTAAATTACAATATTAATAACAATTACTATCGTTATTATTAGTACAAAAATTAGAAATTCTCAAACTAGGAAAAACAAACTAGATGAACCATGATTATATTTCCTTACAGAGAATTTCTGCTTAATTATTGTTAGAAATATAAACACCATCGAATGTCAAAGTTGAATTTCTAGAAAACAATTCATCATGTATAACGTGAAAATGGAAACCCAAGCAGAATGAGCACGTGTTGCTGCCATAGTGTCGACTTCATTTGTCACGTACTTCAATCTCTTACATCGTATTTTATGTTATATATCGACAATACTGACATGAAGTAAAATAATGGTCGCAGAAAAGCGTTTACTAAATCGGAAATATATACGACTTAACTCTTGTCAATATTAATACTTTTAATATTACTGTTAGACGATGTTATACAACAAAAGTTTTAGACGCTACATAAGTTTTAGTACTTTTATTTTAACGAGAAAGATACGCCAATATAATACCACCTAAGTTAATTACAGTACAATAACTTTGTATTTTGGGTTATTTTGTTTTTTCTTTAACCTCATTTCCAATCTGGCACTGTACTACAAAGAATATCAACAAAATTATAAAAGAAAATTATTAAATGTAAACGTATACTGGTATGAAAAAATTATTTTATAAAGGTATAAAATTATTTTAGTCATCAGTCATTTCACTGGTCTTTTTCTTTTTTGTGCAATCATTTTCTTTTTTGTGCTTTATCTTTTAATTTCTGTTGAGTTTGAAAAGACAGTAATTATGTTATTTACTACACCTACAACTTAGCTGTTAGTTCTATGAACTCCCACCTTTATCTTTCTATATAGTTTTTTACTCTCTACACATCCCTCTATACCAAATGAATTAAACTTCAGTGTCTTCACAAGTGACTCAACGACCTAAAACGTCTCTTTACGAGATTCTGATGTAATCTTCTCTCTTCTCCTGTTTGTCTTAAGATTTCTTCATTTTATATACTCTTGACGCATTTAATTTTCAACAACTTCCTGTAACATCATATTTTTAAGTTCTGTACTCATTTTACTTTTTCTATCGTCTACATTTCATTACTATAAACCGCATAGGTATTATTAAGAATTTTTTTTCTAATTCTTAGAATTATATTTATTACTAACAAGTTTCGTTTCTACATTAAAATTCTGGCTCCTCTTGTTTGAGCCAGACTGTTTTTGATCTTTATTCTTCGTTGACCCTTTGTTATTCTACTACTTAAATTAAAAAATTCATCCATTTCTTTATTGCGTTAGCCTATTTTAATATTGAAATCCTCATAATCCTTTTTTATCTTACACTTTTTATTTTCATACCAAAATTTTCTTTCAGTAATAAACCCATTCTACTTAGAATCTCTTTTAGTTTATGATATGGGTAAAATTTTTTGAAATAATATAATAGAAAAAAATCGAATGTGGACAAAATATGACATCCTTGTACGTCTATTAAATTACATATACACATTTTTTTTTTTAAATGAAAAGTACATAAACTTTTATTTCATTAATAAATTAATTTCATCATTAATAATTAATTTTATTTTCATTGTTACTACTGAATTATTATTTATCGTAATTTTTTCTACAATCACAGATTAATAATTACGAATCAATATATTTAAATTTAAAAAAAAGGAGATGAAGTCTGATTCGAACCAACGTGCCTTTCCTTTATAAAATCCAAATATTTCATTAATTAAATTTTTATGTGGCTATAACTCTGAAACCAGAGAAAGTAAGTACCACTTATTAAACATCGTTGAAAATCTCTCAATGAGAGCTTTTTACTGCAGTTAAGAAAAAGTTCAAAATTCATTTTTTTTTATTTCGGGCTTTTTTGGATACTTTTGGTTCAGTCGATAACAATCAAAAGGGAAGTTGCAACAACTAAGTTTTGCAACAGTCCGAAATCCAAAATTTCAACACCTACGTCTAATCGTTTTTGAGTTATGCGAGATATATATGAACGTGCGTACAGACATATACTTCTGTACGTACGTACGTACAGACGTCACGCCGAAACTAGTCAAAATGGATTCAGGAATGGCCAAAAAGAATATTTTCGTTGAAATCTGGAAACCGAAATTTTTCACGATCACAATACTTTCTTTACTTCGTACAAGGAAGTAAAAAGTTACATTTTATTGAAAAGTTACATTTTTAATACACTGAAAATACATATCTTAGAATGAAAAACAGTGCAATGCAGATGATTTGATCTTATTTTCAATCCCCTATTAAAAATTTTTAGGTTTAATTTACGTGAATTTTACGTTTACAACTTAAACAAAATATAACGCTAAAAAATGTAATTCACCGAATACTTAAATGATAAAAGTTGAAATAATTTATTTTCACCCTGACATCATATTTAGAATCATAAAACAAACAACCGTTTTTAGTTGAAAGATTGAAGCAATAAATAATTACAAAAATTTATTTAATTATATTTATAAGTAAAACAGTGTGTTATAACTTCTAACTTCATCTGGTAAGTTTTCAAAATTGCTCTCATCCAGATATCGATTAATTTAGACATAAATATCTTCTAAAACCTTAAATTGAATAAATTGGGTCAATAAAAAGTTCCTATTCTTAATGGTAGAAAAATGTATTAACCTCTAACACTCTATTAAGATTTCTACCGGATAATACATCACGCAGAATGAAATAAATTTTCAAAAATTCAAGTTGAGAGATTGAAATAGTGATACATTAAAAAATTTTACTAAAATAAAGTTTTAATCAATTGAAGGTTATTTGTATTAATTTTTTTTTTATTTAAGATAAAAAAAAGTATTTAAAAAATTTTCGTAAAGTTCAACCCTTTTAGAGAAATAACATCCTCTCAATATTTCCCTATCTTTTCATTCGATTTAAAGAAAAAAAAAAAACAAAATATAATTAATTACTCCTATTCAGAAGATACAAGACATTTACACATACAGATACTTATAAAATATTGTTTGTAACCAATAATATATTTTGCTATTTTTACTTAGATAATTTTTAATCTTTGAAAACTATAAATATCTGAGGGGAGAGATGCTCACTTTTTATCAAATTATAATATTATAATAATTGGATTTGAAAGTGTTAAAAATTCCAAAAGTAAATTGAACCAAAAATTCCGACAATAAACAATAAAATTATTATTTTACCATGGTAAATTATTCAAATAAATCCGATTCAAAGTCACAGATTCATATTTCTCTTTAATGCTTTTTATTATTCTTATATCTCCCCATCTTAAATCGTCAACCAATTTAGTCTTCCTTTTTTTTATTTCGCTAATAACAAAAAACAAAAGTAATTATACATTTTTTACTATTCTAATTCTTCTCTCCTTCCGATATGTTTGATTTTATTTGATATTTTAACTCTTTTTACCGTATCTTTAGATATATATATATATATATATATCCATTTTATGGGAAGGAGTAAAATAAAGAAAAACTACTTACGTAGAAAACAAACAGAAAGATAAATAAGAGTAAAAGTTAAAAAGTAGGATATGTATATAACTTTAGTGGAAACGAGATTCGACGTGTGAAGTAATTTTCAAGAAATATTATGAAAGATATCCAGAACTCAATTTGATAAGGATTTCCGTAGGATAAAAGTAGGTATATAGAGTTACACAAAACCATTACAAACTAACTTTGAAAATGGAATGTTTGAGTTTGATATTTATAGTTTTAAATGGAATACATTTTAGCTAACCTCTTTACAAAATTTGTTTGTGAATTTATTTATAAAAGAAAGAATAAATATGAAAAAAATAATCGGTAAAAGGAGAAGTTTATAACAATAATAAGGAAAAAACTACAAATAAAATTGAAGATGTAAGAATATGAAACTAAATTAATTGTACAGTGTTAACTCTCCGATTTTAATTTTTAAATAGTTTAAAGTAAAAAAGAAATTACTTAATTACAATTGGACAACTGAATATGAACAGTACAGCACCATACTATAGTATGTATATAAACCGTAGTTTTTATACGTTTGTTTTCTTATTTTTAGGTTATGGAAATACTACACCACAAACAACAGCAGGAAGAACGGCAGTGATTGTATACGGTTTTTTAGGATGTTCGAGTGGTATTCTATTTTTTAATCTTTTTTTGGAAAGAATAATTACGCTATTGGCCTACATATTACGCTCATTTCACTTGCGAAAACTGAAGAAACTTAATAAGGTAAGAAATAAAGTTTATTTATTTACATTTTTTCTTTTAGATTTTGGCCTCTGAAAGACCACTTCCAATCTTCACCTTCTTTGAATGATGATCTGCAAAGCCCACGTAAATGTAATAAAGGTCATGAAATGGTATTGGAATTTTATAATCGTCAGATATAGAGATGTGCGAAGCACACAATGCCGTGAATATAAACAATTACAACAGAACACATTACTATTGTGGTCAAAACTGCCGTTTCGTAAAATATTGTTTTTTTTATACATCGTAAAAAGTGACCACCTGAAATTTCGCGAAAAGAAAGTTGAAGTTAATAAACCTACAACAGTAGATTGGAAAAATTATAGATAATATAAAAGGTAGATAATTACTTGTTAAAAAATCCAATTCAAATTGCTGGTCCAGGTACTAAAATAGAAATTGACGAGAGCTTATTTTCTCGTAGAAAAAAATCATGTTTACCTGTCAACTTCCTGAACGGTGGGATTTTGGCGGCATTGGTAAGAAAAGTAGAAATAGTTTTTGCGGCTGCTGAAAACAGGTCGGCTAAACAACTTATCTATTGTTTGACAATTTTATACTAACTTCTTTTTCTGTTTAGCCTCCGGAACCACCGGAAGATATTACTTCAGAGGAAGAATGAGGATGACATGAATGAATTTAAATGAAGTGTAGTTTTGTATAGTCTCAGGTCCACTATTACTGCTGGAATCAAAACGAACGATTTGTTTTGATTTCACCAGGAATGCGTGATTGATTGAAACCCAACCACCAAAGAACGACGGTATCCACGATCTACTATTCAAATCCGTATAAAAGTAACTTTACTAGAATTTCATTTAGAATTTTAGTTTTATTCTACCTTGCATAATGATAATACTGGACAAGTGAAAGGCCTAAAATCAATTGCAAAACATAGATTATGAACATAAAACCGTGACACATAAGTTCACTTTTGTTGACCCTGATACAGAAGCTCATACGCAAACATCAGAAGGCACTTGGAGAATGGTAGAACACCGTAACAAAGTGCAGTAGACAGCATTATGGACGTTAATTGATTCGTAAGTGTAAGTTTATGTGGCATCATCTACAGGAGGACAGTGATGCATTCTAAAGAGTATTTTATGATATTTTGTTCTATTGGCCTCCAGAATAAACGTTAGTTCTTGGTTAATCATTTGGTAAAATCGTAAAAGTTCGATATAGGCAGATAACCGAAAACATCCTTATTTTTATTCGAGTAAGAAATATGAATTCTACAGAAAATAAATTAAAATTTTATTGTAGTAGGGAAGCTAACTATTGCATTACAAGCTGATGATGATATCTAGCGGTTGAATATCTATCAATCGTTGGCAAATGTTCCAAACAATTGCCCTTTTAATCCGTTCTAGAATTACGCTTTTTTCTACAATGTGTCTTTAAAATATCAATTATAAAGAACATCCGAGGAAATTAAATATTCCTTCAAAATGGAGTTTTCGTTAACCAAAGGGAAAACCCAATTAAATTCATGAATAAGCTTTCAGGATTAAAGTGAATGCTACAATGATGATTAATGAGTAAGGATTAAAGTGGATACGGTGGTAAATCATCGAACATAGTTTAACGATGACAACTACTTGATAGTTCTTAAATCTGTTTGTAGCCTACAAATGCCACCATTGGGAAAACATTGAGAATTTCGTTATTTCATGAAGGCTAGACAATTAATAAACTTCTACATCAGAACATCAGCAAAATGACTTCCTACCAGTCCTGGAGTCCAGGTAGGAACCTGGAACTCCTACCTGGACTTCCAGGTTCCTACCTGGACTTCCTTCCAGGACTTCCTCCTTCCTCCTACTGAAGGAGGTTGCTGTGCTACTTCCTCCAGTAGCACAGCAACCTGAAGTCGACTTAAAACTAGTGAATATATCCAACAAATCCGCATGAATTACTGCTTACATTAACATAAAAATGTTTTATAATGTTCCAAGGAATAATAGACACAACTGTTTATAGACCTCCAAAAATTACTTTCGACGTAACAATCATAAATAAGAACGTAAACAGATCTAGTTAACTTAAAAAAAAACGTTTCTTGAACATTTGCGAGTATTATTTCTTTAAAAACGATATTAAGTGGGAAGGATGGAAGGTGGAACAAAGAGCCGACCTACGCTGCTGTGTAAATATTTTCAGCGTATGAACTGGTTATGGTGAAACAAATTTGTTTACCGTAATTTGAATCAGCGTAGGTCAACATGCCCCAACACTTAGATCCGGTAAGAACTGGATAGATTTTAAAGTCTAGGGAGGTCAAGAAACCAAGTTAAACCAATGGATATGAAATTTTTAGTGATTCAGTTTAGAAAAACAAAACGAGGAGAATAAAATATGAACTGTGAATATCGATCTCCAATTTCTTGAAGAATAGAAAGAGTGAAAATTAAGATGACAAACACATAACAGGCAATAAATTTCAATTTCTTGAAATTTTATATTTCACAATAAAATAAACAAATATATTTGTTGTATTAAACGACTATTTTTAAATCCTTGTATGAAGTAAAGGAAGTATTGTGATTGCGAAAAATTTCGGTTTTTAGATTTCAACGGAAATATTCATTTAAATCATCCCTGTTCAATCCATTTTGACTAGTTTCGGCGTGACGTCTATACGTATGTATCTCCCATAACTCAAAAAACGATTAGCCATAGGATGTAGGAATTTTGGATTTAGGACTGTTGTAACATCCAGTTGTGCACCTCCCTTTTTGATTGCAATCGACTAGAAAAAAAGTGTCCAAAAAGCCCAAAATCAAAAAAAATTTGGATTTAAGAATTTTTCTGTAATAATAAGCCCTCATTGTGGCTTTTTCAACGATATATCATAAGTTGTTCTTATTTTCATTGATTTCAGAGTTACAGCCAAATAAAATTTTAATTAATAAAATATCTGGATCTTACAAGGGAAAGGCACATCGGCTTGAATCCGACTTCATCACGTTTTTTAATTTTTTTAAATTTAAATATATTGATTTATTAATAATTATTACTATTATTTGACAAAATTATTTATGATTTTAAAAAAATTACAATAAATTATGATTCAATAATAACAATAAAAAAAGAAAAAATATCAGAAATTACTAATGAAATAAAATTTCATGTACTTTTCATTTTAAAAAATATGTGTATGTAATTTAATAGGCGTACAAGGAATTCATGTAGTGTTCACATCAGATTTTTTTATTTTATCATTTTAAATTCTGATTTTAGCACAAGAAAATTAATAAAAAAGTACTGATAAGTTAGAATTTCTACTTAGTAAAAATCTTTATTGATTTCAAATTCTCCAGCCCTATTAAAAAAACTTCAAATTTAAAGGAGCTCTGCTTTATTCTATTACTATAAGCTGTTGTAAGCTACTATTAACATTTTGTATCAAATTTATTAAATATTATTTGTTGTAAGGCAGAGAGGCTGAATTTGTTTTAGAAAATCATAGGAAAAAAACTATACAAATTTCTCCTATTATCATAATTTAAATGACCTAAAATAATAATGTCAGTTTTCTTGATTCGTTAATTATACTTTATATCAGTACAGAACATATTTAAGCTTGTTTTAATATTTTTGAAGGTAGAATAATTGTGAATGATTAAATAAAAACAAAAATATATTGAAAAAAGCTGATTTTTGGTTTTGTACTGACTTGCAACTTTATAAACTTATATGTTGTTTCGACAGAAATTTGCATAGTCGTACATGATCATTTTTATCTATTCGTTTTGGTATAAATGAGTTCATAAGACCATAACACCAACGATGGTGAGAGTAGTTTTAAGAAAAGAGAAAAAACATCTTTTTTTAAACAAAGTTTTCTTATAACTGGTAATTATTTGGCCACTTTCCAACGAAAAGAAAAAAAACCGAGTAGAATAATTTGAGATTAACCTTTTAACAAAAATTAATTTTAATTCTCTATTTTCATGTTTTACTGGAAAAGTATTCTGATTATAAACTGCTTGTAATAACATTGATGTCATTTTTATTTTGGTTTAATTTAGTTTCTATACCGCGTACTGTAAAACAAACACGTTTACACAAGTTGTAGCTAAATATTTATGAAAAATAATGATGTAATTAGAGTATATATAAAAAAAGCCGACTAAGTATATTCGTATACCAAGTATACCAATAGTATACTCGGGAATGTTATGTAACGTTGCTTACTGAGGGTTTCGCCATCAAAAGGGTACTAATTAAGAGGTAAATTAAAAGTATGCAAGTAAAGAATTATGTAAAAACATTATTCGACTCGGAGTAGAATTTTAAGTTACGGTACCCATGGGAACTGTAGATACAATTTTAAGGGAATTCAGATTCCCTTGAAACTTGAATTTATTAAGGGATATAGATTCAAGGAAATAGGGATCTCACCATTCCCTTGATCAATTGCTATCAAAATTAAACGGCATCATTGACCCATATTTCCCATCCGTAAATACCACTCACCGTATCTCCCCATCCCTTGATCAATTGTAACCAGAATTAAATAGCATCTCTCACCCATATACAGAAATTATTGTACAAAACTTCAAAAAAATAGGTTAATTCAGTTTGAAAATACCAAGAAAAACAATAAATGACGAAAAAATCAAAACAATTAGACTTATTAACTCCCACTCTTATATGAGATTGCCAGAATGAATTACAAAAGTGACACTAATGTAATAGCATCATCTAATTAATACAAGAATGTGACTTGGGAGTCTAGAAACGATAATAAAATGTTTCCCCTCTCTCACCATTTTATGATTTTATGGTGGTTTGAACAAGACCAAATACCATCAAAAATTTAACTAATGGCCATTAAATTATGGGAAAAATATATCTAGTCTGTGTAAGATTTTGAGAAACGGATTCATAAGGTCTCTTTTTCCCTTACACGGATTGTGACCAAAATTAAATGTCAAGTCCTCATATGCAGAAATCATCACGCTAAATTTTATTCATAATAAATAAGTCTGAAGATACCAAGCAAAAATCATAAATACACACTACGCACGTACAAATATACCACATATATACGTCTTAAGTACGTACATACATCTTTTCAGAATTTTTAATGTTAAAATCGTGATTTTTTTTATTAGAGTGATCATGAAACAACAAAATTTGCAACGGAAACCTCCAAAATGTAAAATTAGACCCGATTAGCATTATTTCCCGTAATAGTACTAGAGGCGGTAGATATTTAATGCACACTGGAACGTAACGAGAGAACAAAATAAAGCACCAAATAACAGATGTTGCCTTCTTCTAGTTTCATTCTCCTACTATTAATATTCCAAACCCCGTTGATCTACTTCCTATCATTTTCTGCCAGTCTCCATAGTTATGTGTCAAGAACGCCTGCTATGTCAGCGCGAATAAAACAACATGCAGTGATTGAATTTTTAACAGTGGGAAAAATGAACACTAGTGAAAATTCATCGTTGTCTAAAATCCGTTTATAGTGGTGAAACTGTTGATCGAATTACTATGACTAGATAAGTAGTAAAATTTTGTACATTAGAAGCAGAACTTAAAAAACAAATTTAGTATAAATATTATTAATACATAAGCACAAATTTTAATACATACATATTACAACAGATGAATATTTACTTCCTTATACGAAGTAAAAGAAGTATTGTGATCACGAGAAATTTCGGTTTACAGATTTAAACGGAAATATCCATTTTGACCATCCCTGAATCCATTTTGACTAGTTTCGACGTGACGTACGTACGTATCTATGTCGCATAACTTAAAAACGATTAGCCGTAGGATGTTGAAATTTTGGATTTAGAACTGTTGTAACTCTAGTTGTGCACCTCCCCTTTTGATTGCAATCGACTGAACCAAAAGTGTCCAAAAAATCCCAAACTCCAAAAAAAATTGGTTTTTAGACTTTTTCTTAACTCCAGTAATAAGCCTTCATTGAGAGCTTTTCAACGATATATCATAAGCGGTACTTATCTTCATCGGTTCCAGAATTATAGCCTAATAAACTTTTAATTAATGAATTATTTTAATCTTATAAAGGGAAGGCACATCGATTCGAATCAGACTTCATCTCCGTTTTTTAACTTTTTTAATTATTAACCTCTGATTATAAAAGAAGTTTCACGATAAATAATAATTCAATAATAACAATAAAAGAATAAAAAAAATATGAAAAACTATCAGAAATTATTAATGAAATAAAATTTTATATACTTTTCATTTAAAAACAATGTGTATGTACAAGGAAGTCATGTGGTATCCACATCAGATTTTTTTTCAAATTAAAACAAAACGAATTAGAGAATCTTGTGTTATAAATTTTCATAAATCCCACGATCGACACTTCAGTCACGTAGCATATTTTCCATATCGAAACCATCTATCAGGAAACACGTAATATTTTCCTAAAACAAATTATTTTACATTCCGTTCATATAATTAGAAAGGTAGTATCTTAGAAAAATTTTCGTTTTAATATAAATTTTTATAATACAAGATTTATATACAGTATAATCTATATTGAAATTAACAAAAAAAAAAAAAAAAAAATGTAATATGGTATAACAACAGAGGGATATTTTGTTACATTTTCATCTTTTAATTACTTAATAAAATATTCCTGAGCATTAAATGAACAATAAATTAGTCGATCTGATTTCGGATTTTAATTAAGTGTTGTAAATCGAAACCGCCGCGCCCGTTACATTAAGCCTGCTAAAAATAATTAAAACAATACCATGTATAAAATGAACTTTTATAAACGTATATAAAATAAAATTGAGCATTTGTAGGATTAGAAAAAAAAAGACGTGCAGAATTAATACGTCTTCAACAGCTTCATATTGCACTGGAAATAGTGTGTGTGTGTGTGTGTGTGTGTGTGTGTGTGTGTGTGTGTGTGTGTGTGTGTATATATAGTTTAATTAAAATTAAAAGACCGATTGTCTCCCAAACATATCATTCTTAATTTATTACGGCTCCAGCGATGAATATATCCATCGCAAAAAATGGATCACGCTCTTACACTCAAATTTAGGGGTAATCGCAACCAATGGAAAAAATGGATTAATTTTCCAATTTAAATTCATTCTTATATCTGAACAAAGAACCTACTTATTTTACGCAAACGCTTTACAAGTTGCTTTATACGTTTTCTGATAATCTTTATGCTTAAAAGCGTTAAGTAACTGTAATAAATTGATTTCATCACTTTTCTATCATAAAAATTTTGTTTTGTTATTTAAATCTATCTGAAACAACTAGTTCTTTTAAAAAGCTGAACGATCAAAAAAATTATAAAAACTGCTTATTAATTAATCTGTTTTCATCATTCTCGCCCAATTTGGACTTTCTGAACTAAGACTTACCAATTATTATCGGTCGTATGATTATTCTCAATAATTTTAAATTGAATGATTATTTTTTTTTTAAAAAGTAACTATGTTTATTTTATATGCTGAATAAGAAAAAAATCTATATACTCGTAGTTATTAAAATATTAATAAAATACCGTTGTGATGGTATAAACCAACTGGTAATTGAAAAAATTAATTAATTAACAGATAAAGAGAAGGAAAGAACTGTAACGATCATGAGTAATAACACAAAATATATTCCTGTTGCTCATAATAAAAGAAATACTATTTTTTCGCTTATTTTGTTATTATTGCGTTTAGTAATACGATAAATCACATTTTCTTATCAAATTTTAATCTGCCAGCTATTTAACAACGCTGGTTTGTGTTTTTCTTTATTATTATATACGTTCACTTACTCAATTAATTAAAACGAACTTATTTTATTTTTAATATTACTCCTAATTGAAATACTAATTAATTGAAAAACAACCGGAAAACTGGGGATCAAAACACGTTTAATCTGATGACGAGAACAGTTCAGTTAATAGAGCACATTTTATATTTAGTTTTTTAGTCGGCTCAAATGGGCATAAAATCGAGTTACATTAAAAAGTAATATAAAATAAGGTTATTTTTGTTTTGTTTTCTTCAAATTTTTAAAGAAAAATGTTATTGATGAAATTATTAAGTTAACATTAAAATAAGTGGAGAAAAAATGAGTCCACCTTTGATTTTTATTACAAAAATGAAGTGTGTTGTAATATTGTAAATATTTGCAGTTTTCCATACATGGTATGGAAAACTGCAAATAGCGTTATTCAGCGGATATGTAAGTATATATGGATGTGCAATATTTATACTTTTAATGTAAAAAAAATATATCCATGCGTAAGAATACACGTGCGCGCACCCAAAGAGAGAGAGAGAGAAAAAGTGAGAGGGTGAAAGAGAGTTTGAATGTATGCAAACCGTAATAAAATTTAATATGAACTGTAAAGATCTATTTTTGATTTGCTATTTGTAATAGTTAAAATTCATCTAAGAATATTAAAAAGTTGTTTCCTTTAAAAAAGGAAAGAAACAGTTACAACACATCTGTAAATATGTTTTATAGCTCGACTGAAAATAAAAATTTATATATTTTTGTAGTTGTAAGTCCTTGTTGTAATATAATGTTTTAAATTTAGTTATAGCCAATAAATTATCTATATTCTTATTTCATTGGAAAGTATAAAAGATTAACTTCCTAAGAGTGAATAATACGCTTTACAGAAGATATAAGATTAGCTATAAAAATAGTATATAATAAAATGCTTTGACGGATACGAAAAAAAACCATTTTATTTTTTCTTGTTTCTAATAAATGAGTTTAGTAAAAATATGTATATAAGTTGTAAAGTAACCGATTTTAATTTCTGATTTTTGTAATATTACGTAATTATCGTATTTACTCCAGTAATCTGCACATAATGATTCATAAAGAGACCGTTTTGAAAATTGGTTGAGCGTATAAATTCACTTTCATAATTTCAATTCCTGAATCATTTTTTTTTTAAATTATGCTTACGATCGTACATAAGTTCGGAACAAATTCAGTTCAACTTTGTATACCTGTGATATATAAAACACAGATCGATTTATGAAAGAGGAAAAATTTATTACCGTATATTATACGGGTGATTCAAAAAGGACTTTAAAAGCGTTAAACATTAATTGAGATAATTTACAGATTCGGTTGAGGTCTTATTTCATAGCAAAACATATCACGATTTGCCTAACGTAGCCTCATTAGTGCCCAATTCGGCACCAGCGCTGTCACCAATATTGTTACAGATGGATACATTTACTGATGTGGAACGTGCTCGCTGTGTGTTTTTGTTTCACGATTTGCAGTCAGCAACTGCAGTTCAATCTAATTTTCGTAGACTATGGTAGAAAACCTTCTAGTAGGCATACAATTTACTCTTGGAACCAAACCTTCGTTGAGACAAGTTTATTTTTCTTTCAGAATGAACGGCCTGTTCTTCTTTCAGAAGTAAATGGTATCGATTATCTGGACATGCTTCAAGATTTTCTAATCCTCAGTTAAACGATGATGACCAAGATGGACGCCATAACTATCAAAAAGACGGAGCACTACTCATTACCGCCTAGATGTCCAAGATTTTCTTAATACTCGATTCCCAGGTCGGTGGATTGGTCGTGAAGATCCAATTGCATGGCCACCTTGTTCCACAGATTTGATCCCGCTAGATTTTTTGTTGTGGAGTTTCATTAAAAATCGGGTTTATATTCCGTCTTTGCTAGCTGCTCTTGTTGAGCTAAGACTTCAAATTAACGCCGCAGCTGCAGAGATAAAACCCGACTTACTGGCTACAGTCTAGAATGAAATCGACTTCAAGAAGGATTTCAGGACTTCAGAAGGATTGTAAGTCGAATTACAAATGGAAACCAAATCGAACAAAAGTGAATTTTGGGTGACAAATGTGATGTATTTTTCTATGAAATGCGTCCTGAACCAAGTCTGTAAGTGATCTCAATAATTTTTATATCCTTATAAAGTTCTGAAGTCCTTTTTGAATCACCCGTATTTAGAAAAGAAGACTCTACTTAAGGATGAAAGCTTTCCTGAATAAAATTATTGTTTGGGTAAGGATCGAACAAAAAGCAATAGGTTCACCTTTAGGGTTAAATATGTTTGGAAACTGCGACTTAAGAACCTCTGCTACGAAAAGTAATCATGTTTCTAGAAAACAGTATTCCATAGCGTCCGGCCGAAATCGTTAAAAGAAGATTGACTGTCGGAAAGTATAACCGTTGCACCATCAATATGAACATTTAATTTTATCCATCCTTTTTTATGCAGTTAGAAGAGGAACTTCCTATAAATCACATGTGACTAAAGAAAATGTTATTTATTTATTTTTTTTGTGACTGTTTAACTGTTAATAAACGGCCCTAAAACCGTGAAGCCATGAAGCAACCGGCCTAAAACTTTCATCAGAATATTCCTCCAACTGTCACCGTTGAAAATTTACTGACATATGAGATAAGTAGCCAAAGAAATTGAATTGCAATATTCTAATTAAATTTTAAAAGTCCATTGAAATAGATAAGAAATGAAATAAGGGAAAGCATCGTTTCCTGCAGTAGATAGAAAGCAAACAAGCATCTTTTATAATCACCAACCATCCAATACTTATTGTTTAAAAACATTTTAAACAGGTCTAAGGCCATACCACTTATACCGTAGCATTCCTATGTGCTCGATAATAAAGCTTATGAAGAACTTTTATTATTGTTCTTTAAATTTAAATGTATGTGATCTTTCATAATATTTTTCTTTCATTATACCTTGATCCGATATAAAAAGATGCAATGAAATTTCATATTATTTTTTTTAATTTGTACAGAATTTAATTTGCATTTCAACTGTCGTAGCGATTTTGAATGCAACGTTCATTTAAAAACGTTATTATTTTAATATTAATTAATTTTTCTTCAATTTAAGAAAAGAAGGCTTATCTTTTGAAAATTACTTGCCATAGTTCGCAAGTTTTGTTTACCGTTTCATCTTTGCAACTTAAATACCCCTATCACGCTGACCAGTTACAAAACATTTATTGATAATAAATTAAAAAGGTTTGAAAATATTTTCTATATTTTTAATACAATTATTGTATCAATTCCTAATACAGAGTTTATTCTTCAACTCTTCGATGTCAGCTAAAAAGAAACCGGTAATACTACCACAAGTTAAAAACATTGAGGAATTAATAAATCTTTGAATTTGTTAGATTAAATAAATTACAAAATTCTCACATTTTGAAAATGCAAATAAGAATGCTTGAAATACTATGCTTACTCGATAAATCTTTTAAGAAATCATATTTCCTATAATTACGAATTTTTTTATAAATAAAAATTGTGCCAATATTATAAAATTATTTTTGCGTAACCATTAATTTTAAAATGATTTATTTTCTATTATTGTTATTTTTTTTTATTAATCACGCTTACGTATATTTTAATAACCTTTTCTCTGCTAGTCTTCTTCAAAAGCCAGAGTTTTTCCATTTATTTGTAATAAGTGATATGTATTTTTAAATTTTTTAACTGTTTTTCTTGCATAATATTGTTACTAAGACATATTATGGCATATATTGAAATCCGATTTCCTCGTACTTTTATTCGATATCCCAATTAATAAGCTTGAAACAATTTTATTTTTAGTTTCTAGAAGACGGCGGCAACTTATGTTTTATACAACCACCATTCTACTGTTTTTTAAATCAGCTTACCAGTGTTCTCGGACGATAGATACGAAATTATTTTCACTTATTTCAAGAAATTCCGTGCAATTGTTTTGAAGTTATAAAGAACACACTTATACAGCACCACCCAAACAAATTCTTTCTCTCAAACAAAATTTTTCCTACAGTCTTAAGGAAAAAAAATAATAAATATAAGCGAGGTAAACTTAACAATACATGAGAGAAATGATTCATCGTCACTAAAAAAATAAATATTTTCCTTTTTTTCTGAAGAAAAATTGCCCTTTTTGTAGAATTTTTACGCCTGCATAGACACAGTTTCCTAGTAGAGTTAACATACAATGGAAAATCATATGACCCTTATATAATTTACTTCTTAAAAGCCGGGCCAAAAATGTTTCAATAATTTTTGTGACACACAACAATATTTTACTGCTTGGTCTCCGCATTACATGTAAAAAGAGATATATAGTGGTAAAACAGAAAGAAATAAAACAAAAAAAGAAAGTGAAAAGGGTTTTTTTTTGTAAGGGAGAAAGAAAAGTAGGACGAGTAATAGGGGGTGAGTGAAGGGTTTTCTTTATTGTAGTGAAAGTAACCAGAATAGTCCCTTACGTTTAGATTTACTTAAGAAACGACCTCTAAAAAGGACAAATCGCCACTTTACATCACCTAGATGTTCCTTTACCTTTATTGTAATTTTCATGCCTCACTTTTTATGTATGTAAAAACTAAGTATTATGTCCACAAAAGGAAAAACTGAATATTCATAACATTTTTACACGGATTTAATGCTTAATCGCCTTATTTTTATGAAAAACTTTAAAAAATATATACCTTTAATGATTTAAGTGAAATAAAACACACAACAGAACTAGAGCAAGTTGCATAAAATAACATCATATTTTTTTCTCTAGATCATTTTATCTTTCTCAACTTTTTTCTTTTCGTTATTTACGCGTTAAGAGATCATTTAGATATATAAAAATAAGATAAAAATACATAAAACTAAGTAAAGAGAGCTAACGCTCTTTATTCTTTCTTACATTTTATAATATTTTTACAATTTGCAGTACAATAAAAATTAATTTGATACATTCACAATAATATTTACATTACTTTTAAACGACCGTTCATAAAGATAACACAATAAACCTCTCATTCCTCGACACAGTAGAACTCAGACGCATACGCGGACTAAAATGTTTGGGGATAAAGAGAGATATGTGATTTTTTTGCCAGAAAAGATAACTGCGACACGACTTATTGGACCGAAGCCAATTTCCGGAGTTTGTATGATATTAACTATAATTACCGTCAAACAATGGGTCTCCGAGGAAGTTACTAAACAATCCAGCACTTATTACTTTCATAAATTTTTAAGGATTTTTTATGAACCCATAGTTATTATATGTACAGACAAAATATTTTAATTTATATTTTCTTAGGTTTGACAAGTTAATTATTATGTTTAGGATGAATTTTAATTCTTTGGGTCTTCGAGAGGATCCATCATGTCGATTACGTCAAAGGTTTAGCGAGACCAGAAGGAATTTACACCAGGAATCTTAAGCAATTTAAAGTCACAAAATTTAAAGTATCATTTTTAGAGTATCATCTTTTCTAAGTTATTTTAACTCGATAATAAGCCGGGTTCTAAGACTTGTCAAGGAAATAGAAATAATTTAACAGAACTGGAATGATAGTAATGCACCAAAAGATTTTTAGGCTGCGGTACGTAGTTATGTAGTCGCTCCTCGTTAAATCTAAAATCCAATTTAAGATAACAAAACATAATCTGTTTTATTATACGTTTATCCTATCTAAGATGAAGTGAATTTTTACATTGATCAGTTATTTCGTTATTCACGATTATATTTAATACGAAATACAATTTGTTGTATGGGTATGTTTTTTTATCACCGAACGAGAAATTTGTTTCTATACTACGTCCTAGACTGTACACAAATCGACGTTCCTCAGAATTGTATGACGTTCTTTCATATGAAAACTATGCGGTGTCATGAGCAACGTCTGGGTAAAGTTACCACAATGTGTGTATATATATATATGTTTAATTCAGGGAGAAAACTACGCTGGATCAGTACTCTAATTCTAAACCACGCTAGATCATCGGAAAGTACTGTAAAAATCAAAACATCACGATTGAGTTCTTTCTACCCGTTCATTTGTGTAATCCATTCGAAAATTCTCTCTTTTCTGTTTAGCCTCCGGGAACCAATCTAAGGTATTACTTCAGAGGATGAATGAGGATGATATGTATGAATTTAAATGCAGTATTGTACAGTCTCAGGTCGAACATTCCTAAGAAGTGTGGTTAATTGAAACCCAACCACCAAACAACACCGTTATCCCACGATCTATTCGAAAATTCTAAGATATCTTCTTCTGCAATACGGTTTCAATTATTATCGGTCACAGGAATTTCACTCTGTCAACTAATACGTCGGCAGCTAGATACGGCAATAATAATGTTATTAGATCGGAATAACTGTCCGCTGAAAGCGTATTCTGTAACTATTAAAAGAAACCGTGAATTTCAAGAACAACGTAAAAAAACTGTCGAAGATTTTTTCGCTCTCATACAATCTCAAACATCGGCATTTGAAGGTAAAGGTTTTATTCAATTCACGTTTAATCTTTACTCGAGTTCGTTTATCAAGAAAGTGGAAAAGAGTGTAAAGGTTGGGGAAAAAATAAATTTTTCATTTTTTCATGATATCTTTTCAATCTAGTACTCGTGATTACAATCCAAAAGCAGAAGATTTAAAAAAATAATTTACAGAACTTCACTTTTGCAAAATTTATTTTTACTACTTTTAGCACAGACAAAAAATATTTAGACAAAAGTTTAAATGATTCAATTATTTGTTCTTTTTTTGCGCAAAATATACCATTACTTAAGCGAAATAATGTTGCTGTGTAGCTGAGACAAGACAAAGTATTTCATCAAGTAAAAACACTTTAGGCAACTATCTCAAGGCAAAGGAATGACTTGCGTTGCGCTAACTAATGATACATCGTTTTCGTAACCGATTCCAAAATACCTCTTTCTCTCACAC
This sequence comes from Lycorma delicatula, assembly GCF_047948215.1. Classification (NCBI taxonomy): domain Eukaryota; kingdom Metazoa; phylum Arthropoda; class Insecta; order Hemiptera; family Fulgoridae; genus Lycorma; species Lycorma delicatula. Next base: position 79,611,224 of record NC_134460.1, on the reverse strand, counting down.
ACACATTTACGCGCGTGCGCTTATTCTCACAAGTAATGTAAGATTCATTTATAACAGACACAGACATTTTATTACATCGCATTAGAAGATGGGTCTTCAAACGCAAGGTTTTTTTTCTAGTTTCCGAATAAAGTGGTTGTAAACAATTTCATTACTTTAACCATTAAGATGTAATGATAAACATATGTAGCATAAAATATATTTTCGAGGTACAATGCAGTGAGTATTGCCCAAAATTAAGCTAATACATTGAATGTCCAGTTAGATGTTAGATGTTTAGGATAATAATAAATAAATATAAGCTGTTTAAAACAACATCTAATTTTACTTATAAAGTAAATTATACAATAGTAACACAGAAGAAGTGCAATGAGTTACAAAAAATAAAAAGACAAAACTTTTTACTACGTAAGTAACATAAGTACACTATCTCATAAATTTTAAAAGAAAATTTTAAAATAAATGATATAAATTAATTATTTATTCTGATCGATACATAATAATACATTGTTATATAGATAGAACACGTTAAGAATGGGGGTAAATATGCTACTGTACGAGTTAAAAAAACGAAATGCCTCAAGCAATGCCTGAACAGATAAGGGATACCGTAGTAAAACCTTGATCAAAGCAACATCAGGAAATACATTATTATTAATCTTTAAAAATAAATGTTTATTTGTTTGTCCCGTACGCGTTCCTATACCATTCTTCTGATTGCGATGAAACTTTTGTGAGTTGTTATGCGCACCCCCGTGAAATATATTTCAAAAAATTGTATTTATGGTCCGATTTGGCTCCTATTCTGAATATCTATTTGTTACGTGAAAAGAAATATTTATGTAAAATATGGACCCGCTTGGTAGCACCCGGGTCGAGATATTTCGAAAAATTTTATTTATGCTCAGATTTGCCTCGTATTCAGAATATATATTAGTTACGTGAAAGAAATATTTTTGAAGAAAGGGATAAAAGGAAAAAGGGAATGAAGGGAAGAGGTAAAGATTAGAAAAGGGAAAGAGAGGAAAAAAGGTAAGGTTAAATTTTGTGATGTTCCATAATGTTCAGTTTTTTAATGTTTTATCATACTTTCATTTGTGTTCGTTTAGTCTACATATACACTCTTTGAGTGTATATGTATATCAAACTAAATAGCGAATTAATGATTGGCAACAAAAAACAAATAAACGAAATGATCAACTCCAACTTAGGGAGGATATTGTCCGACAATATCAGAGGAGTAATGAAGTAAAAGATAAGATTTTTTTGCAATTTATTAAAGATCGGGCATGAATGCCTTGTTGTATATGTTGTTCTTGAGGATCTATTTTCAGCCACTCTGTAGTTAACTTAAACAGAAATTGTAGAATAATTAAATAAAATTAAACTAGAAAATCCAAAAATAATACGATTTTAAAATATATTTTTCAATTAATATTACATAATCAGATGTTTCACCAAATTTATTGCATATATACATATGTAATAATGCCTATTAAATTACATATACCCATTTTTAAAAGTACATAAAATTTTATTTCATTAATAACTTTAACGTAATACAATTATAATTAATTAAAATTATAATAATTATAAAATTATAATTAATGACTAGTTAATTTAATTTAATGATTTTTCACACACGACATTTGATTTTTTTTATTATTATTATTATTGAATTATTATTTATTGTAAATTTTTTTTACAATCACGGGGTAATAATCATTAAATCAATATATTTAAATTAAAAAAGTTAAAAAAAATAAATTTAAAAAACAAACAGTAAATGAAGTCTGATTCAAACCGATGTGCCTTCCACTTAAAAAAATCCAAACATTTCATTAATTAAAACTTTATTTGGCTATAACTCTGGAACCAATGAAGATAAGTACCACTATATTGTTAAAAAGTTCTTAATGAGGGTTTAATGTAGTTAAGAAAAAGTCCAAAATCCGAATCTTTTGGGATTTTGGGCTTTTGGACAAGTTTGGTTCAGTCGATTGCAATTAAAAGGGGAGTACACAACTAGATGTTACAACAGCCTTAAATCCATAATTTCAATATCATACTCTTAATCGTTTTTGAGTTACGCGAGATACGCATATACATACGTACCGTACAGACGTAACGCCGAAACTAGTTAAAATTGATTCAGGGATAATGGATATTTCCGTTGAAATCTGAAAACCGAAAATTTCGGTTATGTTCAATAAAAACAGTAAATGTATTACTTAAATAAGACAACAGAATTTCATTAAATTTTTAGAATATTTGTTAATTTTTAAAATTCAATGTAATTTAAGATTTTATCAAAATCCATCAGTATTTTTTGAACTCTAATCGCTATAATCTTTTTTTACTTTTAACTTAAAATATTTAAAAATAAAATAATACTTCATTCAGTCTGATTCTCAAACAAATACTGAAATGAGTAAATTTTATTGCTAATTGGAGAAATACTAAAATTTCTTTATAAATACGGAATAAAGAAAATTTTGAGTTTTTAAAATATTTAGCTTAATCATTAAATACATTTTCCGCATTTCATTGTGTTTTTCTTCTTCCATCGTATCACCAATATCAGTACTTGAAATACAATTATAAATAAAATCTATAGTGTTAGCTCTCAACAACTGGAAAACAACAAACCTATTCGGGTATATTAAATAATAACTCCCTTTCAAATATAAATTATTGCATTTTAAATATCAATGCGAGTAAACTAATGGATCAAATTGAATTTTTTTTATATTCAACCGTTACAGATTATAAGTGAAATTATCAAACTTTGATAATATTCAATTATACTTTGCATAATCCTGTAAACTTTACGAATTTTTTCATTCTTTCCTGTAATAAAATATTATTTTACAGGCCTTACATCAGCATCACACAGAAGAAGAAGACAGCTTGGATGAATGGAAACCGAGCGTATATTGGGTAATGCTCTGTCTAGGTGTGGCTTCAATTTTAATAGCATGCTGTGCTTCCGCTTTTTATTGCCATCAAGAAAACTGGTCGTTTTTCGAGGCGATCTACTTCTGTTTTATTTCTTTTGCGACTATTGGTGAGTGTGTATGTTTTTAATCGCTAACATTTTTACTGTTCTAAACAAATATTGGCTTCCAATATAGATATAAAGCTAAGTTATGAAAGAACACCAATAAATAATACAACAACAATGCAAAGAATCAACAATGCGATGAATCATCAGGTTTGATGTTAAACAAGGATTATAGTATGTTTTTTGTTACATTAAATCTAATCAGTTTTTCGTTTAGTGTTATATCTAATAGTTTATAATAAGTAAATACGGCACAGTGTAAAATAAGAAGGAATATTCATGAAAACTGTCAGTCAATTCTGAAAGGAAATTAATGCGGTAAAACTTGTAAAATATAAAAGATAAAATTAATGTAATTATTTTACATTCGAGTAATAAAACGAAGACACTAAAGTAGGCCAAGAAATTACATTTGGAGTAAACTGTTAAAATTTGATGAAAAATGTCATTCTAGGATCTTCGGAAGGAAGATCAACCAATCTTTGCCCAATCAACCAATGTGGGCAAAGCTACATTGGTTGTTTTGTAGGTATCGGAAGTAATCATACAGCAACCAACATCGTTCTTCCGAGTAAATTCTAATGTTTGTCATACCCAAATTCTAATAGATTTGTTATCAACTAATCGCCCACTAGAATTGAGATATTGAAGGTTTCTCGCGTCTATTTTCAGTACCGGTAGTGTTAATTCTTAAGAGAAAAGTGTAAATCAGATACATCAATGATATCTATTCCATGCATTCTAGAATTACAGTGAAACAATTCCGACCATTCTTTCCGTTCTTTCTACCGTTAAATTCTGAATAATATAAAATTACTCTCAACGTTTGAAAAGCTTATTCTACGTGTAGGATGGTGATGGTGGATTGCTGCGACTTTTTTCTCCTGTTTAGCCTCCGGGAATCACCGGCAGGTATTACTTCAGATGATGATAAGTATATGTAAGTAACGTATAGTCTTGTACAGTTTCAGGTCGACCATTTCTGAGTCGTGTGGTCAATTGAAACCCAACCACCAAAGAACACCGGTATCTACGACCTTGTATTCAAACCCGAATAAAAGTAACTGCCTTTACTAGGATTTGAACGTTGGAACGCTCGACTTCGAAATCAGCTGATTTGAGAAGACGCGTTCACCACTAAACCAAGCCGGTGGGTCGGATCGCTGCGACTATTCTTGGTATCAATAACGTCCTTTCATAGTGTAATATCCCCTTCACTATGTTATTACCAGTCCTAACCCAACACTACTTCAGAGACTCCAGGTAGAGAATTACAGCGCATCTGTCTGCTTACATTTTATAAAATTTAACGATTAATAATATCTACCAAGTATATATTTTATGGTTATTGTATTATAAAAATCGATGGATTATCTTTCAGTTACAAGGTACGGATATTTATTAGGGATTCTTTAATATTTCTGAAAAATCATCGAGCTTCGTATCTTTGCCTTAATCCAGGTTCCAGTTTTACTGATTTACGGCAAAGCAAACTATTTATGACTATTAAATAAACTCATTTGTTATATAAAAATACATAATAAAAAAAAAGCAACTAGTGATTCGGTTCAAAAATGCAGTACATTTTAGTAGATAGCATATCATCCGATGTAAATAATATCACATATTATATTTACTAGGATGCAAATTAAAAATGAAGAAAAGTATTCCGTATTTCGATAGTATTAAGTCAATCAAGCCGGATATCTCTATACTTCAACTCAGAATAAAAAAAAACCACTACTAAAACAAAATTTTAGAATGAAACCTCAACTAATACGGAATAATTTTTCCAGATCATCAGATTATTTTATATTTTATTCACAATTTATAAACGTATAGTAATAATTCTATTTTCCATTAAATATATTCCTAAATTATTCCTTTCCAATTAACACCTCGCAGATAAAATAATTCCTATATTAATTTAAGAGATTCGTTATTAAAAGATAACTTAACTTTTTTGTGTTTATTTTATTCTTGATGAGTGACTCGACTTCGTGTCCCAAACAAGTCCTTATTAAATACAGAAAATAATGCTTAAACTTTCCAACATAAAATGTTATAAAACTTCTATCTATATTCAGTATAATTTTCAAAAGCATTTTATATTATAATCTGGAAATTCTGGCAATATTATTCCTGGTCTTACTGTAAAATTCAATTTTTAATGTTAATTTCGTTATCTAAATCTAGTTCTTGGTATATAATCCGTAATCCTTAAAGATATAGTTTTTTTATTATTTCTTAGATAATTAATAATTTTATATACAAATTTTTTTATTGATGAATTAATTTTCTACAAAGAAACTTTTGACTGGAAATATGAAAATGAAAATTTGGCCGGAAAACCTTGCCTGACCAGGACTCGAACCCGGAACCTGAGATGAAAGGTCAAAACGTTAACCTCTCCGCCATGGAGATCGGTAATTTTCAAACGTATATTTTCTACTGGTCAGTTATTTGAAAATATGACTATAACAGCGACAAGAAAAAGAAATTCTCCTAATTATTTTGTTTAATTACTACCAACTAACTTATTAGTGCTACTGAGTTTGAAGTGTAAAGAAGTTATCGCTGTAAATTTTTAAAACGCTACTCTTCTTGTTCATATAAATTAATTTAAATTATTATTAATTCGATAAGAAATAAATTAAGATTTATAGAAAGTTTTTATTACATTTGTTTGTTTTTTAGGTTTTGGAGATTACGTATCGACTCAAGAGCAAACTTATCCTTACGATTATGTATACAGAAGTATGAATTTTATATTTCTGGTGCTGGGATGTTGTTGCACATATTCCTTGTTTAATGTTACTTCGATTGTAATTAAACAAGCACTAAACTGGATGATTTTAAGGCTGGATTGTCGTTGTTGGGATAAAAAAAGCGAAGCCGGTAGAATGCTTCGAAGACATTCGCTCAGGTAATTGAATCTGTAGTCAATAAATATATTTATTTCTTACATAAGCAAATATTTATCTAAAATATTTCTTTTATGTAAATATTATCTAAAAAAAAGCACGCTGTTCGGATAATAATTAATTATTCGGGGAAGAGCAATAATATGAAAGAGAATACAAATTTTTCAAAAAACAAATTTAAATACTAATTAAAACGTTTTAATTTTAGAATTATTTTTTTTATAGTAGTCCTGTAAGCCGAATTTCAGTTATGTATCATACTACCCGGAGATAAGACCGGTGAATTTTTAAAGGTACTGTTTGCAATGTTTTTCTTTTTTTTTATAATACACAAAAATCTGTGTTTCGTGTCTAATAGAACGGTCTAGTAAAAAATTACCTGATATGATCAGCCATATTTTAAAATTGATCATACAACGATTCAAAACCTGGCTGCGTGTCTCATGATCATATTTTTGTCACTTATATTTATATATTTTTGGAAATTGTTAAATCCGTCATCGTAAAATTTTTAACGATCTTTTTTTTTTATTTAGAACTGACAAATGAAGTATGCTTACAGAGGGTTTCACGAATAATAACAATAAATTGTCTTAAAACTGGATGTTATCCAAAGTATTTCAGGTAATTTTCGAAAGTGATCTTACCTATACATTTTTAACATTTTTTAAAGTCAATGAACTTTTAGATTACTTTTATTTACAATTTTAATTTAGAACTTCGTAAAATACTTCAGGTTACTTTCTGTAATAGTTTTCAAAGAATTAAAAATATTTCAGTTTGTTTTCTTATTACACCTTCATGAAGTAAGATCTTTAAACGGAGTCTACTGTTTATTTTTTGTTTCAAACCACCGTATACCTAATTTAAGCCGCTCAACTGAGATATAAATTTGATATATATTTCGTTAAGATCAGGGGCATCCATTCTGGAGTTACAACTCTAAATACCAGCACACAAACAAGAAACGCAGCCGGGTAAAAATAAGTTCTTACTGGGCATTCTAGAGACGGCTGCAAGAGATCAATATTCCTAACTTACTCTGTATCTACATGTAATCTACAGATTTCACTTACTAGAAAATTTCTGAAACAGAATAAACTATGACTTTTGTTTAATCTTAACTAAGTTTCCAAGATTCAAAGAAGACATTTTTCTAGTAATAAGAGGAACCGAGGCGAAGCCGTGTGAACGGTTAATATACGGAAAAAAGTTAATCCAGACATCGATAGTGTGGACTGTCGATTAATCCGGATCGGTATGATCCGTTTTAGCAAATTCCTAACGATAGTGATGTGTAAAATATAATATATAAAAATAACTCTCCTTTAAATAACATACACCAAATTAATTGATTGGCCAATATTTAGGCGTAATGTAACACGTTATCGAAATATAATAACGTTTTTAAGTAAAATTGTAATTATTTCTCCACAAAAATCTACTGCTGTACTCAAAAACAAATTAATCGAGAAGAAGAATAAATTAAATCGATTTTTCAAAATATATTCGTAGAAGACCATATCTTTCACGTAAATTGTTATCGCCTTAGTTAAATATAATTTGATCGGACGATTTATAGATCCATCGAGAGGAGTTGTTTTTATAAACCACGATAATTTATCGTAATATAATGCGTAAAAAATTCGCCCCGATGCCTTTGTAAATCAATCGATGAAATCTGACGACGTGAAAAAAACACGTGTATATAATGTAAATAATGAATAGGATAGATAAAATACTGCGATACGATTTATAGAACATTGACTCTTATTTTCTACTATACAGTCGATTCCTGTTTTTATTTACAGTTTTGTTTCGATTTAATTTTTATTAATTTTTTATTTATTTATTTATATTTAACAGTTATTTAGGCAGAACAGTTATTTAGTTTTTTCTTTTATTTATAGCTTTTTCCTTATTTTTGTAAGCGAGTACGTGATTATTTGTTTCTTAATTTGTATGACTCAAGTAATTGAAACTCGGTAATCAACAATTAAAAAAATTAAATATAACAATAATTGTTACTTCGTTATACGAAGTAAAGAAGTATTGTTATCGCGAAAAATTTCGGTTTTCAGATTCCAATTAAAATATTCATTTTGATCATCCCTGAATCCATTTTGACTAGTTTCGGCGTGACGTCTGTACGTATGTATCTCGCATAACTCAAAAATGATTAGCCGCCGTAGGATGTTGAAATTTTGGAATTAGGGCTTTTGTAACATCTAGTTGTGCACCTCCCCTTTTGATTACAATCGACTGAACGAAAAGTGTTGAAAAAAAGCCCAAAATCCAAAGAAAATTAGATTTTGGACTTTTTTTAACTGCAGTATAAGCCCTAATCGAGAGCTTTTCAAGGATATATCATAAGTGGTGCTTATTTTCATCGGTTCCAGAGTTATAGCCAAATAGAAGTTTAATTAATGAAAACGTTTGATCTTACAAGGGGAAGGCACATCGGTTCGAATCCAACTTCATCTCCTTTTTTTAGCTTTCTTTTTTAATTTAAATATATTGATTTATTAGTAATTATTAATCTTTTATTGTAAAAAAAAAATTATTTAATATAAATAATAATTCAATAATAAAAAAAAGTAACAGAAGTTATTAATGAAAAATTTTTTTATGTATTTTTAAAAATGTTTATGTGTAATTTAATAGGCGTACAAGGAAGTCATGTAGTGTCTACATCAGATTATTTTTTTATAAAGAATTTATTTCTTGATCAGCATTTATAATATAAAAAAAAATATTGTTCCATGTACTACTACTGAGAAATTCTTGAGAAGAAAAAAGGAAATGAAAACACGATGAAAATAATCTGATAAATATTTAATAATAAAATGCATTTTAAATATCTGGCTGGAATAGATGAGCTAAACTTTTAATAAAAGTTAAGAGTTTTTATAGAACATCAATAATTTAAAAAAAAGAAACAAAAACATATTAAAACCAAGTATTGGAACAGAACAGTGCGTTGTAAAACAATTAAATTCCAATCTGTTAGATTAAGCATTTCAGTAGAAAATCCAATGGTACGACTCTTTTGAAAGCTCCTGTCCTTTCCCGTACAAATAATCCTATCCAGCTAACGTGGAATCTAAAATATTAGTTTAATCAATAAATTCTGTTTAAAAAAATAATTGTAATACACGTATTACAGTTATTTTTTAAGTAAATATAAATGCAGGTATAATAAACTGGATAATTTGAGAACTGAATTTCTAAAAGAACATCCTAGCTGTCCATAAAATTGTGTGGCATGTAGGAGCATCCTACTGAACTGTATCAAATTCTCTCTAACGGGTTAATAGCATTTTACTATTGAAACTCGTTAATCATTAATAATTTATCATGACATATATTAATATAAGAGTAGTATAAGTAAACAGACTGTCTTAATAAATGCGTCAGACGGTTGGATTTTGGATTTCCGGTTTTAGTTAAGATAGAAAGAATGTTGCATTGTTGTAATGATTTTTGAAAATAATATTGTTTTCAGCAGAGTTTTAGCTAGCTTTCAGTGTTGTATGTGTATAAACATGACCAGGACAACAGCAATTTCAAATTTTTTTGGAAATCCGCTAAAAATAGAAAGACTATATAAAGCGTTACATTCTGCGCGTATTCCTTCTTATATTCTGTGCAGTGTTAATCAGCTGATATTTTGAGGAAGACAATATCTTCTTTTATGCTTTCCACAAATTACTACCAGAAAATAGCTATTTCATTTGGTCCATCGCCAAAACATTATTATAAAACAGAAGTTTATTTTAAAAGTAGAAAACATCATTAATAATGAAATAAATAGACTGTCGTTAAGTCATTCAACCATTAGAGCGTGAAATACTGGAAGAATTCTTCCAGCAGGGAACATTATAAAAAATCAGATGGGACCTTAGGAATCGCAATGGTGAAGCGGAGCGAATTCTGGGAATTACACGTGCGCCCATAAAACAACCGGGAGATATAACACCACACAGTTACCTCGTTACAACAAAGATATATTACTTACTCCCTCTACGAGTATTACATTATTCTGTTTTCCAAAGAACTGTTTGTTTCTTTATTTCTAGGAAATAAAATAAAACCACATATTTACTTTGTAAATTTACTAGAAGGCGGTCAGTGAGATATATTCGTTAATGGAGTACGGAATGTGAGAAAAGAAGCGACACTTATTTTCAAAAAAAAATTCTAAATTTTGGCACCCTTAAGCGCATCAGAGTGCATCGGTTATCTAGGCTCAGTGATAATTAGTGATAAAGAGACGGTGACGTCTCTTTAAATCTTCTCTTCAGCTCGTCTTACTGGATTGTGGCTTGAATAAAAATAGTTTACCTTTTGCATCCATCGTACACTTCGTCATGTTATCAGTTGACCGCCAGCCGCATGCAAGAAAATTACAAAATTACTCAAACGGTGCCGTATATAAAACTTAAGATCGAGGTTAAAGTAGCGATTTTTTTCTATATTAAAACATGTCGAGTTAAAACTATTTGAAGCAAGTTAGTTATTTTTCTGCACATTTTCATCAGATTAACTTTTTATAAAATATCAGTTTATATGATTTTATAATAAGTACTAATTACTTAAATAGATTACAAATAAAATCATTAAAAATAACAAACATGATAAAATAAGCCTGCAGGATATTTTGGATACGATTACAATGTAATAGGTCAATAAAATAAAGCAAAATTATTAAAGATCGCCTACTGAATAACTCAAACTGTTACTACGATAAAAAATACGTTATTTTACTGCATATTTATTAACTTATGAAATATTTTTGTGATGAGATTACTCGTTAAATCATTTTTATAAACGTTTCAAAATAGATCTATTTTTTACGGAGTTAAACTATTAAAAATAGGCCAAAACACGATATGATAGAAACAGACTAAATTATACTAGTCTAAAACTACATTGTTTGGATAAGATTAGAACTAATAAAATAATACCATAGTGTAATAACTCAGTAATTTAAGAAAGTATAACTTTTCACATCATAATAACAAACATTTGCATGTATATATTTACAATTAAAATGCGTTAGGTCGATCGAATCCGCATTTGTTTTACAGTGCTGCATCACGATGAAGTAAATTACTTGGAGTAAGTGCTTTCTTATCGTATTGAATAGGTGATTAAAAAATAAGAAATGGGAAGATGATATGGATTTATCGTACTGTTAACTTTCCAAACCGGGTGTGTTTAAAAATCACGAAAATAAAATTTTCACCCATTATTTTTAACTTGGATAAAGGATTTGCAAAAGTCTTTGTATTAATTATGGGATAATATGTAAATTATTTTCGCGAGTTCGCGGCTAGATCAACCAAAATATTTGGTCATTACAAAGGAGGATGGAAATTCCTCGAGGGTGAGCTCTTTTCTCATCGCTCGGGAGATAACCAAATGCGCTGGAGGCCCTGTAAAAGAAATAAGGAAGACCTTCACGGGACTTCATGTTGAGACTGTAAATGATGCCCAGTCTCAAAAGATCCTAGGGCTTAAAAAGATTGGAGAACTGGCTGTACATGTCGATCCCCACGGTACGCTCAACACCTCAAGGGGTGTAGTAGTCTGTCGGGATCTTCTAAATTGCTCGGAGCAAGAAATTGTTGAGGAGTTGTCATCACAAGGAGTAATAGAGTGTCGCCGATTGAACATGAGGAGGAATGGCGAAGTCCTACCTTCAGCCTCTCATGTTCTCACATTTAACCGGCCTACATTGCCGGAGAAGATAAGAGCGGGGATACATCGTTTGGATGTGCGGGCATTTATCCCGCAGCCAATGCGATGCTTCAAATGTCAACGCTTTGGCCACACCGCTCTTAGATGTGAAAGACCGCAAATATGCGTGTGCGGTGAAGAGGTGCATGAAGGAGAGCCGTGTAAAGAGCCTCCTACATGTATCAACTGTAAAGGAGCACATTCTTGTAGATCAAGGAACTGTCCTGTCTACAAAGATGAAGTAGCTGTGCAGGAAGTAAAAACCCTGCAAAAGGTCAGCTACTTCGATGCAAAGAAGATTGTTAATGCCCGCAGGCCTACAGCAACGACAACCTATGCTCAGGCTGCGGCTGCTGTTCCTGCTCCTGCTCCAGTTGCTGTTGATGAGAGTGCAATCATCAACAAACTTGCACCTACCTTGGCTGGCTTAATTGAGAGGATAATTGAAAATAAAATGAAGCCTCTCAGCACTAAAGAACCTGTTAAGCCAAGAATAATTGTACAGCCTCCTAAAGACACATCTCCAAAACAGAAAGTCGCTCCAGTACAGAAGAAAACGGACACTAAACATGAAATCCAAGTCCGTCTTAGTGAGGTTTTAGTTGATGAAAAGAAAGTGACAGCTACAGAGTCTGTTATGGAGGCTCCCAAGCCTCCTGTATTATAAAATTTCACAGGGGGACGAGTGTCCCCCCTTCCTCAGGCGGTGACCGGTGCGACCCCCGTGTCTGAGGTCGGCTAAGTTGCCGCCCCACAATCGGCGCCTGTAACCGGTGCCGATCCATGCCTATCGTCGTCGGCGGGTTCGTGGTCTCCGATTCGGAGACCGGAAGCTTTACGGGCGACGACCTTCTCCACGAACACGATGCTGTTCGAAAGATGGAGAAAAAAAGGAAAAAAGGGTGGCCGAAAGGCAAACCCAGACAATAATTTAATTAAAAATTAGCGAGTCGATTGTACAATGGAACATCAATGGATGTTTTTCAAACATCCATGAGCACCAACGCTTGGTACATGATGTAGACCCGATTTGTATATGTCTGCAAGAAACGCATTTCCGCCGAAATGAAAATTTTTAATTAAAAGGATTCGATATATTTCGGCTAGATCAACCGCCAAATGTAAGTGTTAGAGGTGGAGTAGCCATATTAACATCGACCAGAGCTACCACCGAAGCGGTTGTTCTAAACACAAACCTACAAGCGGTCGCCGTTAGAATGAAGCGTCCGCTTCAGGTCACTCACTGTCTGCAGCATATACTTGACGAATTTTGATTGGAATAAGGATGACATAGCAAGACTAATTTCTGAGCTTCCCTCAACTGTATTACTGGTGGGTGACTTTAATGCTCATAATTCTCTCTGGGGATCGGATCGAGTAGATCCCCGCGGAAGAGAACTGGAAAGGTTCCTGATGAATTTAGAACATATTATTTTAAACGATGGATCAGGAACCTTTTGCAATGCCAGAGATGGATCGACGTCCTGTATAGATCTTGCACTTATAAGCGGATCGATAGCACCGAGATACAGCTTCCATGTCTTAGACGATTTCCATGGAAGCGATCATTTCCCGGTGCAAATTGTAACTGATGTTACAAGAAAAACATGTCCCATCTCTAAAAGATGGTTATTTGATAAGGCAGACTGGACGAGCTTCACAGCTAGAACGATACTCCCTGAAACAACTGGAGTTATCGGAGACGATGTCGACGCCATAACAAATGCAATAATTGAGTCGGCATCGAGATATATTCCCAAAACATCTGGGAAACTTACGAAGAAACCCGTTCCATGGTGGAACGATGAAATTAGTGAAGCTATTAAAAGAAAGAAAAGAGCGTATAACGCCTTCAAGAAACGTCCTACCCTACAAAATCTTATTGCCTTTAAAAAATACAGGGCGTATGTAAAACGTCTTATGATTGACTCGAAGAAACGATCCTGGCAGCAATACGTGTCAGCCATCGACAAAACCACTACTGCGTCAGATGTTTGGAGGAAAGTGAAGGCGATTTGTGGGCGTAAAAATTTTGCGCCCATAACTAGCCTTCAAGATGAAGATGAAATTAAGGACACTCCAAACGAAATCGCATAGCTATTGTCCAATCACTTCGAGAAGGCCAGCAAAACGGCCAACTACGAGAAAGGTTTTCGAACCAAAAAAGAAGAATTCGAAGGTCTACTAAATTTTAGAACCGAGTATAATTACTCATATAATGTACCATTTAAAATGGAAGAATTCGTGAAAGCGTTGGAAAATGCAGGTAACACAGCTGCTGGTCGGGATGAAATCCATTATAATATGATCAGGCAGCTGAATACCACTGCAAAACGCAGATTATTAGAACTTTATAATCAAATATGGCGGGATGGAATGTACCCACAGGTGTGGAAAAAAGCTCATGTTATTCCAGTACCAAAGAAAAATAAAAATTTAACAGATCCCAATAGCTACCTGACCTACCTATTTCCCTGACTTGTGCTATGGGTAAAATACTGGAAAAAATGATTAATAATCGACTCGTCTGGGTTTTAGAAAAAGAAAACCTGATATCGCCATATCAAGCAGGTTTTCGACAGTACCATTCCACCACTGATCAAATGATCAACTTAGATAATATTATATATAACAGCTTTATTACAAGGAAACATTGTGTCGGAGTCTTCTTTGATCTTCAGAAGGCTTTCGATATGACCTAGCGTTATGGAGTAATGCTCCAGATATATGACTGGGGCATTCGTGGTAATCTGCCAGTACTGCTCAGCAACTATATGAATGACCGTACCTTCCAAGTACGCGTCAACAATGAATATTCATCTGAAAGAATCTTGGAAAATGGCATACCGCAGGGTTCGCCGTTGAGCGGTACCTTGTTTACCAAAGCCATTAACAAATTGATATTAGCCATTCCAGTAGAAATCAGCAAAAGCGTCTATGTTGATGATATGGCAATTGTGTATGCCAGCAAAAAGACTGCTATGGTGAGGTACAAATTGCAACGAGCGATCAATGCTTTAAATGAAGTTGCAAGGAATAACGGATTCCAACTCTCACCAGAAAAAACGTGCTGTGTACACTTTTGTAGGAAGAGAATTCCTCATAAAAGTCCTGCGTTGACAATTGATGATATCCAATACAATATAAAGACAACGTAAGATATTTAGGACTAGTATTGGATAAATCCCTTACATGGGGATTACATATACAGGACTTGAGTGATAGATGCAAAAGAGCCCTAAACATTATAAAATGTTTATCGATCTTAAATTGGGGCTCAGACAAAGAGACATTATTGAGATTGTATAAAGCATTGGTAATCTAAATTAGACTAAGGATGTATCGTATATTCATGCGCTAGAAAGTCGCATTTAAAAAAGTTAGACGTAGTTCATAATAGCGGAATAAGATATGCAACAGGCGCTTTCCACACAAGTCCGGCGGCTAGTATGATGTCTGAAGCCGGAATAATGCCACTACATTATAGAAGAGAGATCCTTTTACTAAGATACGCAGCAAATATATGGGCTTATCCTCCCCATATAAATAGTAAACCTTTCAACAACCATCCTATGGCTGCATTATACGAACGTCGTGCTACCTATTCCAGACCAGCCGGAATTAGGTACCACGAATTAAGAAGTAAATACGAAATTGCCATTCCAGATACATTGGCAATCTCTACTAGAGAAATACCGCCATGGCTCTTGCCAGCGGTAAATACAAGTTTGGATCTCTCTCAAGGAGAAATAAAAAAGAAACCAGCAGTGATCATCCAACAGGAATTTTTGGCAACCGTCAGTAGTTACGAAGAACATATTAGAATTTATACTGACGGTTCTAAAACCGAACATGGTGTTGGATGCTCAATATATGTAAATGGAGAAGCCCACTTTTGGAAACTGCCAGATGTGGCCAGTGTCTACACGGCAGAACTCACTGCAATTCAGCAAGCTCTTCGCTACACTGAACACTATTGCGAACAGAGAGTGCTAATATGTTCCGATTCTTTAAGTGGACTTGTCGCAATTCGGAACAAGAACATTAAGGATGTCCTAATTACAAACATCCTGTCCATTTTGTACGTCCTAAATCAACGAGTACAGCGATAATCAACGATTTAGAATCGGTCATACGCGATTAACAAATTCATATTTGTTAACCGGCGAAGTGAGACCAATGTGCGGTGTTTGTAATAAAACACTGACAATCAAGCATCTAATAGAAGAGTGTACCATATATGAGGACCTCAGAAAGAGGTTCCGTCTAAAAAATGACATTACTGCTGATCTGGAATATGGAAATGAAGAAAAAATAGTTGCTTTTTTGCACGCCAGTGGACTCCTTAGAAGTCTGTAAAAGTTTGAAAATTTTAAAGCTGTTGAGAGAATCTCTAAGATGGAAATTTTATATGTATGGGAGTCTCGAAGCGTGGCACGTGTAGTAACGAGGTAGCCCTCTTGCCTAGGCCATTTTGGCTCATCTGCACTCAAAAGCAGTGAGTCGGGGTGTGTCCGATGATGGCATGGGGGACCCTCAAGGGTGGATTGAGGGCGCGAGGCTATGGGTGTGCGCGGTGCATGCCTGTAGCCTGTTTATAAGAAGGATTACTGCCACGGCACCCTAGCGCGACTCATATACTGCTCAACGGCGGTTCTGGTCGCCCCGAGGGTGCTTAAACAAACTATAAACGAGATCGTACAAGAAAGAAAGAAGGATGTGGTATTGATGGGTTGAATGTTTAATTTCATGGTGTTTTGAGAACCTTATCTCAAATTTTTATATCGGGGTCCTTTACACCCCGTAAGTGTTGTGTGTTGTACTTGTCTTTTGTGTCTTAATGTTTTGTGTAGTTTGTGTTTTAAAATAAAATGTAAGGGCCCTTTACACCCTTACATATGACGATCCAGATGGTGATAGTAATTTCTTTTAAAGATTGTGACCTTAGCAGTCGATGCCAGTAAAAATTCAGATAAAAAAAAAATAATAATAATAATGCCCTGAGGTAGATAATCCCCACGTCCGGAACATAACATCTATGTTCCACGTCCAGGGCGGCAACAGCTGTGTTTACTTACATTACATATAGCTGGCTAACGAGGCTCCGAGTAAATTCCTCGGATGTATTACTTTATTGACCTGTCTCCATCTTCAGGTCAACAGACGGATTAGATTTTTCGGCTACCTGCAGGATATGAACAATTTATTGATTAGGAAGTGGACACATACCTAACTTAGAGCTGGCGATGTGGCGGCCAGGGTCAATGTTATTGCAGGTGTAACGGAGACCCTTCCGTTGTCCACATGCCCCCTGCGATGGCAAGCATGTAGCAATGGTGACCATGTATGTCGGTGCATGAGGGCTCTGAAATCTTCGGTGAGTAGGAGCCTGGAGTCAGTGCAGAGACTGCGCATCCGCTCTCTGCCAGGACATATGCCGGTTCCACCGGAGTACCGGATCGGACCTCCAAGCTTAATAGCCCTGGAGTGGGGTTGTAACCCGGCGGCTAGCCTTGCTACAGAAGGGATAAATGTTCATGAATATTCCTGAACAAACCAACGTGGCAGAGGGTGCACGTAAACACCCTCGTCTAGAAACCTCCGATTCGCCACAAGCGAAGAGGAAAAAAGTAAGGAATCTGATAAGATAAAGAAAGATGCTGATAGAATCAGTAAAGACTTAAAGAAAAGTTTATTTGGCTATAGCGTACCTAAGCCAAGATTTTTAATTATTACAAAGGAGAATGGAAACTTTCAAAAAGTTAGCCCATTCTTAATCGCAAGAGAAATTACTAATTGTTCTGGTGGTCCTGTCAAGGAAATTCGAAAAACTTTTAATGGATTGCATGTCGAAACCATCAACGACATGCAAAGCCATAAAGTTCAGGCGTTGAAGAAGATCGGTGAATTTGCGGTTTCTGTCCAACCGCATAGCACACTGAACTCATCCAGAGGAGTTGTTGTTTGTCACGATCTTCTTAATTGTACAGAAAAAGAAATTGTACAAGAAATGTCGAGTCAGGGAGTGACTCAAGCAGACTTACTATGAGAAGAAATGGTGAGATTCTTCCGTCGGCCTCGCATGTTTTGACATTTAATAGGCCGAATCTTCTTGAAAAGGTACGAGTTGGCATCCATCGGCTTGATGTACGAGCATTCATTCCGCAGCCGATGAGATGTTTTAAGTGTCAACGATTCGGAAACACAGCAGCAAGATGTGAAGCGCAGGAAATATGTATATGTGGAGAGAAAACACATGAGGGGAACCCATGTAAAGACCCTCCAACCTGCGTTAACTGTAAAGGGCATCACAATTGTCGTTCAAGAAACTGCCCTACATATAATTTAGAAACACCCATTCAGGAAGTTAAAACGCTTCAGAAGGTCAGTTATCCTGAAGCGAAGAAAATTGTTAATCAGCGTACACCACGATCATCGACTTCTTACGCAGAAGCAGCGGCTGCCTCTTCCACATCTAAAATTAATGTGGAGCAGTTGCTTAACACGATGGCACCAAGTATTGCGACAATGATTGAAAGAATCATTGATTCAGAGATTGAGTCGACTCATCAGAGAAAACAAAGTAAAGATGAGAAGGCTCATCCCCGGACTGACGCCGTTGACATGAGAGACGCACCAGCGCAGTTTAAAACACCAGCTAAACCTGCGATTATTAAGCCACCAACTGAAGTAAGAATAAAAAATCTTGACTTATCTAGCAAAGAGGAACGGATCACTCCGTCGTCTAGTCACAAGCTTAAAGAAATTGTGACAAAAAATTCTGAATCTACGGAAATGGAGGTGCAAGTTATTATTGAGAAACCACCAGACGTAGAGAATATAAAACCTGTACCAATAGAGCCTCCAAAAGCGCAAAGATCAGCTTCGGTGAGAGCATCTATTTCAGCTGGACCCAGTACTGCAGTAGAGATAGAGTCCAGCTCATCAGCCGCGGAGAGTGCATCACTTGCTAGTTTAGATTCCTAAGCAACGATGCTAACAGCACCGACGAAACTTTCATCAACTGATGTGAGTCGGCGAACGTCATTGGCATCAGATAGAGAGGATGATGCCATCTCCGAGGCCTCAGACACTCTCTTGTCAGATGTTGAGGCCGTTCGCAGGATGGAAAAACTGTGCAAGAAAGGATGGCCGAAAGGAAAGCCTAGGAAGTAATTTAGGATATAAGTTATAGAAGAATGCAAATTTTGAACATTTTCGATTCATGAAAATGAATTACTGAACTTTTTTTTTTCTTTTTTTTTTTGAAGTGGGATGAGGCTAATGACCAAAGTAGTCGATGCCTCTAAAAACCTCAACAAAAAAAAATTAATAATAATAATAAACTGTGAATACAAATAAAACAAAATTTAAATTAATTTAAGTATAATTCAGTCCCATTAACAAAATACATTTGCATAATCTCCAGTTTTAACTTTTAACCACTAATCAATTAACAACAATAGTACAATAGATAAGACAGGCATAAAGTTCTTCCACTGCAAATACCTTTGATCTTCACTAAAACTTCAATAAATCTACCCTAATAATTTATGAATGAAATTTAGTAAATTATCTCTTTCATTTATAGTCTAACAGTAACTCACCGAACCATTTCTTGTTTTCGTGTACTGGAATTACTCGTGATGACACCTTAATCGCGTCAAACTTAATTCACTAGAAATTCGCTACTTCACTGACCTCCTCACGGAATACTCTCTCGCATAATCTCCTCGCAGACTGACATCTCACAGAACTGTCCTCGCAGAGTCTCCTCTAGCAGAACTCATTTCGCAGACTGACATCATAACGTCTCGCTTAGACTGATCGTCAATTACGGTGTATACAGTTGACTTCACTTTAATTATATCGGTTAGAGGAAATAACTTTTTTTTAAAAAAAAGATGTTTATCAAGAATATAATAAAAATCTATTTATCGTGTGATATTTAGCAGTATTCGGATAACAGTTTAAAGACTTTGTTCGAATTTTTTCCTTATTTAAGAAAAAATGTTTTAATAAAGTATATACAGAACACTTGCAGTTCTAAATTAGTTTAGTAAATGGATTCAGTAAGCGTGAACTTTCCTTTTTCATACTTCTATTTGAAAGACGAATAGTGTGGAATTATTGATAGATCAGAAATTTTATTTTGAAAGAAAATAAAAGTAATGAAATGATATAGAAAATAAGGTAAAAAGTGATTTAAATATAAGTGATTAATATATCAGAAGTTGAAATTTTTTGTTATTTTTATGGTAAAATTACAAAGGAAAGACGATTTAGGAAGATATTAAAAACAAGTCGGTACAAGGAAGAAGATCCATCCTATTGTATTTAATATTTTGATTGAGTAGAACATTATTTAGCAGTGAAACAAGGACGAAAGAAAAGTTTATAAGATAAAAAAAAAACAAAAAAAAAAAACAGTGGCTTTTGAATTTTGGTATTATAGAAAAGTTTTGAAAAGTGTTTGATAATGTTTGAAGTGAAAACTTTAAGACTAATGGAAGAAAAAGATACTCGTGGAAAATTTTTAGCAGAAGAAAAACTAGGTTGATAGGATTGCATCCTATGGCAGCCTGATATATTTAATTTAAAAATACTTGTAGAAAATAAAACTTTGAAGTTGTTCGAATCTGTCAAGTTAGAATTGAAAATAAACCAGAATTTACTGTTCATCTTTAATACAAATCATAGGGTTAAAAATAATCTAGATTTGTATTTTTTCATAAAATTTCCTACTAAAATTTTCATTTATGTAATTAAAGAGAATTAAAATAAAAATAAAAACCCAATGACAGAATGAGGATTAACTATGTACGTAAAATTAATTAAATGCTTTATAGTGTGTGGTAACACTCTAGGGACGAGATATCTGAATCGAGTTGAAGAAACAAAAAATTTAATTTAACTTTTATTATTTGTTTTATTTCATTTTTTCAATTTTTGGAAATATAAATTGGGATTTCATATTTTAGAAAATTTATTGGATATAAAGTAAGACCAGCAAGGAATTTTTTACTATTATTACATTTCAAACTCATCGACAATGGTATTGAGTTACTTGTTGTATTTAGACCAGTGATTTCCAAACTGTGGGCCGCGGCCTCTTCACAGGGGCACCGCGATGTATTGTAAAAGCTTCATAATTAATTGAACCTCGACATTTATAATTATTAATTTTTATGTTAATAAAGTAAAAAAATAATGAAGATACACGAAGTTTATTTATTTTTATCTCTTTCTTACGAGTAATCGTGATTTTACTTGGGTAGGGCGTCATGGAAAAATTTTAATTGAAAAAGGGCACCGCGACTCGGAAAAGTCTGGGACCCACTGATTTAGACAATTAATAATATTTAGTCGACTAGTAATATTTAATCTTACATATACTAAATTCAATTTTATGATAATTTTACGAACTCTTAGTGTTGAATCTGAGGTCTGATAGAAACACTAACAAAATTAGTGTAATTTTTTTATCTGTAATTAAAAAGAATAATCAAATATTAGAACTACTAAGATTATAACTCACAACAAATTTTATATATATTTTTTTTGAGATTTCATTTAGTATAGTTTATTATTATTATTATTATTATTATGCCTTTTCGTCTCGGAACTGTTTCACATCCGGAACTCCAGTACGAGGGGCCATCGAGGCATACCTCATTCAGTGCTGTGATACATTTAACACAGTCTGTACAATCCTACACGTCTCCAGAATTACCGATCTTTGGGCTGTTGGAATATGAGTTTAGGATCCAGGCCGACCTTTTTTCAAACTCATTTAAAAACTTTTATTAATTAATTCACCCGCTGTTATCACAACGAGAATGATTTCTGCTCAGTTCAATCCGTTAATTTCCTTATACTCTATTGTCAGAGGGTTGTACTTATTATGATTATTATTTTTATTATGCCGATCTCCGTGGTGAGTGGTAGTGTTTTTGAATTTTATTTAGAGGTTCCGGGTTTGAGTCCCGGCATTTTACGTGTTAAGTCATTACAATGACTTTTTACATGCTTCAAAAGTCATTATCGTCCATTAGTATCCGTTATTGAGCGTAAACAAGCTGTTGTATGAAAAGTGTATAAATGAATTCAATCGAGTTCATATTTTAATTAAACTGACATTCAACTTTTTACCGGATTTTATTTTTAAAGTAAATAATACTGCGTTAAATGACAATTTAAAAATCATATTACAGTAATGTAAATAAAGAATAAAAAACTTAATAAATATTTGACTTTTTATAAAAGATAAAAGGTACTGTAATGCAAGCTAATAACGGACAACCAGCTTTAAAGTTTACCTAAAAAAAAATTAATTGCGAATTTTCTTAAATTAGTGGAAATAAATTGACGGCGTAATCTTAAGTTACAGTTGTAAGTTATTAATAACCATTTACGTCAACACAAGGTTTATAACATTTGCGTATTATGTGGTAGTTTGAATACAAGCCAAGTTAAACTGTCATTGGCATATCTATCTCCTAAATAATCTGCTATGACCGTGTCTCCTTCCTGGAATTACGAAATGTAGGGAAAAGAATCCTTAAATATTCATGTATAAAACCCATATCTAATTTTTAAGGGAGCTATATATATATATATATATATATGTGTGTATGTGTATTTGTCACGTGTTCGCGGTTCGAAAAGGATATTGAGAGACTAACAAACGTAAAAATTTCTTACAAATACAATATATTACCCTAAAGATATAAACAAAATAAATAATAAAAATAATAATAACCATAACAATAATAATAATGAAAATACGTATATATACCATACAAATAGTAATTCAAATAAAAAGGCAAGATTTATTTAATGACAGTTAAATTTATAAATACCAAAATACAGTAGCGTCTCGGCCTTTCATCCGGAGCTCCCGGGTTCGAATCCCGGTCAGGCATGGCATTTTCACACAGTCAAATCATTCGTATTATCCTCTGAAGCAATACTAAAGGTAGACCCGGAGGCTAAAAAAAAATAAAAAAATACAGTCCAATTTACTAAAAACGTTATAACGTTACGTATGCTTCGGTCGCTGTTACTCACTGTTATTGCTGTTATCACGACGGCGGTATTCCTGGCTTGCAGAACCAATACTCGACTCGTCTCTTTAATTGTTGAAGCGTAATAATTTTCACTATCCGCGCCTTGAGAGAGTAAATTCCTTTTTTGATCCAGGAGGGTTATCGGACCAGCATAAGAAGTTACAGAAGGACTTAAGGGCACGAAAGATGAAAATTATTAAGCTTTAACAATTAAAGGTATAAGGGAAGGGTACTGTTTCTGGAGACCAGGAATATAAATAATACCCATCGGGTTGGTCTAGTGGTTAACGTCTTCCCAAATCAGCTGATTTGGAAAGTCGAGAGTTACAGCGTTCAAGTCCTAGTAAAGCCAGTTATTTTTACACGGATTTGTATACTAGATCGTGGATACCGGTGTTCTTTGGTGGTTGAGTTTCAATTAACCACACATCTCAGGAATAGTCAAACTGAGAATGTACAAAACTACACTTCATTTACACTCATACATATCATCCTCATTCATCCTCTGAAGTATTATCTAAACGGTAGTTACCGGAGGCTAAACAGGAAAAGAGAGACAGGGATATAAACAATGCCAGAAACCAGTGAAAAGAGTCAGTAGTTCTGCGAGGCCGTGTTCGGCGCATTCGTGATAACAAGCGATAACAGTGTAGTTTTGCAAGCTCGAGTTCGATATAGTTGTGGTGGCGGCGGCAATATCAGTAAGCGTGTGGTAACGGGTGAAGAGTACGTCACAAGTATTCCAATGTGGACAGTGGGTGAATGCAAGAAGTTGTTCGCTGAGTTATTAGTAAACAGTAGTGAAAGTGTACTGTTTACCAATGAGTAGAATATTTACTACCAACAGTAGTAAATAAAACTCATTCATAAAGTGTAGGTAGTTCTATTGTAAAGAGTAAAAGTAATAATATTTGCAGGAATTGGTAAAAAGAAGTGAAATTGCAGTATTCTACTCATTCATAAAGTGTAAGGTGGTTCTACTGTAAATATTAAAATTAATTATATTTGCAGAAATTGGATTGGATGATCTTTAGACTTTTCTAGTGTTATATTGTCGTAAATGCAATATTAGGTCCTAACGATCATTATAGTAAATTGAACTGTATTCTGGTTTTTATTATTTAAGTGTCATTAAAACAAATCTCGCACTTTTTAATTTAATTACTAATATGTTTTATACCATTATTGCTTTATTACTTTTATTCTTTATTTTGTTTACGTCTTAATGTTACGGTAATAAGTTGTATTTATAAGAAATTTTTAGTTTGTTAGTCTCTCAATGTCCTAGTCGAACCGCGACTACACACAACATTGATATGTATATATATATATATATATATATATATATATATATATATATATATATATATATATATGCATACATTGATAAATATACAGATGTATGTATTTACTAAAACAGTCAAATGAGGACGACCAGGCAATGAGCAAGATCAAAAAATAAGAAAATATTCCAAATCGTCGTTAATTTAAGTTTTCTTACAATAATCTGTCACTAACGTATCTGAATAAATTTACATTTGGAATAAAACGTACATCAGAGAAACTCCCTCTACAAGGTAAAAAAAAAAAAAATCATCGAAATCGGTACAATTTAATTAGGAGTAGGGCTTGAGTATACGTAAATTCATACCGAGAACGTCCTGATGACAGTTACGAAAGAGTTATTAAATTTATTATCACATAAACGTAAGTACTTTAAAACTGTCACTGAAACAAACTGTACGTACTCCTTCACACTCCTTTACAAAAAACAAAATGTACATAATTTAAAAAATAAATAAATAAACATAATATATTTGATTTTAACCTACATGATTGTTTAACTATCAGAACGTTATATGAAATGAGTTTAACATAAATAATTTTCTACATAAGGAAATCTAATTCCAAAGAATTATTATTTATAAATATCAATATATAACTTCGTCTTCAATTTATATTGGTAAAGTAACGATAACTTTAAAAACTTTTTAATCAAATACTGTAAAGTAATTTCTAGTGCTCTTATGTTATACTCTGTAAAATATTTTCCTTTGATTATTTACCCGATATAAGTAATATTTATATTTTAACCCTAGGCAATCCATTTACATTTTGAGATACGAGAAATTAATATCAAGTAAGAAATGTAAGTCAAATAATCAATCCTATTTATAAATAACTAATACAGAAATAAAATACACAAGTATATAAATACTGAAATGAAATTCTACTACTCTACATTATACAAAACAAGAATAAAAGTTAACTTTATTTTTTACCGATTGAAGCTGAAATATTTTTTACACTGTAGGGTATTGTCCAAATCATCGATTTTTCTGTACTTTTATTAATAATAATAATGATAATAATAAAATAATAATATCGCAATGATGAACAACCATGACTGAAATGTCAAAAATGTTTTATATAATAATCAAAAATCATAAGCTTTCATTAACTGATCATTTAACTAAAATGAATTCTATACTTAGCTTTAATAATAATTTGAACAAAAGATAAATTATTTTTATTTCTATTTTACTTGTGTTGTAATAAATATAATTATTATTCGATTATTAAAAGTTCATTTATTATTACATTCTCCGTATTTTATATTCTCCATAATTTATCAATTTCAACAGACAATTTAATTGCGTGTCAAACAGACCGCCGCTACCTGCATAGCAAATCATCGTCATTTTACTGATTAGCTACTCATTTCCTAGTGCGTCATCCTATTTATAGAGCGAAATGCGTTTTCAGAAAGTTGACGCTGCTGAAATTTATTCATTATTAAGTCAGTGTAGTATATATATATATATATATATATATATATATATATATATATATATATATATATATATATTATTTTTTAAACATGTCCTGAGTGTCAGATGCACAATTAATTATGTATAGTTTAAAAATCACCATATACACACATATGTAACAAATAAAATTGATCTCACCTTTAAGTGTTAAAATTTTTTCTTATTCAAGAAGGGCTTTTTGGACTCACAGGATCCATCATCAGTTGTTAAGATAACACAATTAATAAAATATTAGGTATTTGGTATATATTAGATCGTGGATACCGGTGTTCTTTGGTGGTTGGGTTTCAATTAACCACACATTTCAGGTATGGTCGAACTGAGAATGTACAAAGACTACACTTCATTCACACTCATACATATCATCCTCATTCATCCCCTGAAGTATTATCTAAAAGGTAGTTACCGGAGGCTAAACAGGAAAAAGAAAGAAAGGTATTTGGTCACTAAGGTAAAAATAATTAAAATCGTAATCAGATGTTAAAAACAGATGTCAATGTGCAGATTCTGAGATCTTACCTTGAACGATCTATCGGTTTTTGAACATAAATGGCATCACAGTCTGTGCACTTAATACTATATATGCCGCTCAAATTGAATTTGTCAAAGACATAGTTTGAAATATAGCTAAAGAATTTTGTTGAAATGTTATTCACCGGTTTATACGCGATTGTATATATATATATATATATTTTTTTTTTTTTGAGGATTTTGAGATCACAGTGAACCACTTTAGTCAACTCTGGTTCGTCTTTTCTTTTTTGTTTTTTTTTCTTGGTTGCTTTACGATACTTCATTCTGTCAGATCTTGTTTTTTTTAGATCTTCTGAACAAACCTTGTTCTTTAATTTTAAATGTGGAGTTTGCTTCTTTTAGTATTTTTATATTGTCAGTTTTGTTTCGTAAATCTTCTATTGTGATTTCTAGTTCTTGCATATCTTGTTTAATTTCGGTTATCCAGGTCGGTGTTTTTGGACATTTTCCAGTATTTCTCGACCAGTTTCCTGACAAGCCTGTTCGATTCTGTTCTTATTACGTGTCCAAAGAAGGAGATCTTTTCTTTCTAAAGCAGTCTAGAGGTGGTTCTACGTCTTTATGTACTTCTTGGTTTGGTATGAGTCTCCATTCTCCTCCATCAGTAAGTCGTATTTTATTTATACATGTTCTTATAATTCGTCTTTCTATTCTTTGCGTCTCTGCTGAGTAGGAAATGTTGGATTTTAGTTTGAAGAGTATTTCGCTTCCATATGATATTATAGATCTAATTACAGTTTTGTAACGTCTGAGTTTGGTATTTATTGAGATACATCTTTTATAATATGTTGAATTGAGCTTTTGTTAACTTTCTTTCCAGTTATTTTTTCTTTGAGGTCATATATGATATTTTTGCCCAAATATTTAAACCGTTCAACTAGCTTGACTTTTTTTTTTTGTTTGTTTTACCTCCGGGTCCGCAGTCAAGCAATTCATTCCGCAGAGGATGAGGTGAATGTTTTGTAGCGTGTATGAAAAATGCCATGCCTGACCGGGATTCGAACCCAGGACCTCCGGGTGAAAAGCCGAGACGCTACTACTCGCGCCACGGAGGCCGGCAACTAGCTCGACTTTGTGTTGGTTTAAGATTACGTGGTTCAATACCAGGGGATTTATGGCCATTACTTTAGTCTTTTCATATCGTATTCTTAGGCCTATTTTTCTGCTAGTTCTTCCAATGAAGTTGCTAGGATTCTAGCTTCTGCGATGTTATTGGCCACGCTAGGTCATCTGCAAATTTTAGACAGTTTACTTTGATATGGTTTACATGTTTCCTTGCTTCAATTTTTACGTGTGGTGGGTCTTTTTTGTATCACTCTCTCATTACATATTCTAGGGCGCAGTTGAAGAGCACTGGAGATAGTCTATTTCCTTGTCTTAAACCTGTTTTGATTAGCAAATAGTTCTGATATTTCTCTTCTGAATTTTATTTTGGAGTATGTGTCAATTAGTTCTATTATAAACGTTCACTATCTTATATGTGTTTTCGTTTATATAATTGTATACAATATAACTAACTCTTATTGTAATTTTTAAAGATTTGTTGGAATAAGGGTAGTGTCCTTGTTACTATACTTCTTATTCAAATATCGCTTGTAAATAATGTTAACGAAAGATCTGTCGTAGTCATTCTGCAAAGATATTCGTTATTTAAAATCACTTTATTATTATGTGAATAAACCACAGCTCTATATATAATAGCATAGTAAGTGTTCCTTTTATGCGATCATGGGTTATTTGAGTTTCTATGAGTAGTTGAATTATTGGAGAACTGTTTCCTGTATACGTTCGTTTCAATCCGGTTTTAGTTATTCATTTTTATGCTTATATCAAAAAAATTGTACGGTCTTGTTGTATCGTTTGTTTCCGTAGTAAATTTATTCTTATCATCAAATGAATTTAGCTTGTGTAATATTAATTGATATTCTAATGCCACGTTAGATGTAAATATTGCAAGTATGTCATCCACATACCTCACCCATAAAAGAACATTATTTGCTTTTATGGAAAACGTATAGTTAGCTATATATTTTATTTTTTCAGTTTTATTGAAGTAGTTACCGTCAATATTCATATGGAAATCTATGTACATAAATTTTTTTATAATGCCAATAACAGACAGCGTGAATAAAAAAGAATGAATTTCAAAACTATACACCTGAGCAATCAGGCATGGTCAGTGAATAAAGTTAGCACCATTTGAAAATACGCATTTAAGAGTATCAAATACCGGCCGTCAGATTGCAGTACTATTGCTCAAAACGTACTCTAACCTCAATTGTCAATAACATGGACTCTAGGTAACAGAAGGCATTTTGTGTTCTACAATTTTATCAAAACGGAATCCGTAATACGTTCAACGGGCTATCCAGCGTTTCAGGATTGATCCACCATCGGTTAAGAAAGTTCGTCGCTGGTGTAAACTATTTGAAGAAACGGGTTGTTTACATAAGGGGAAAAGTCCAGGGTAACCGCGCACTTCAGAGGAAAATGTACTACTAATTTATGAGGCTTTTTAGCGAGCCCAGAAAAGTCCACTCGTCGCGCTACCCAAGATGTTGCGATTCCTCGTATGACTGTTTGGCGTGTGTTAGGATGACGTTTTCATTTCGTGTCATACCGATCACAACTGATACAAGCTCTTCGTATAAGTGACAAAAGAAAATGTAATGTGATTTCTGTGATATGCTCTTAGTCGTTATGGAAGACGATAAATTCTTACCGCAATTAATTTTTAGTGACGAAGCAACATTTCATTTAAGTGGTAATGTTTCATGTCACAATGTTCATTACAATTTAATACATTAACAGAACCGAGGAATGAAATATATAAATAGTAAAATTGTGTATCTTAAATTGTATCTTAATGGTACGGTGTAAAAGCGAACGAAGGATCAAATTATTAACTTTTTTTGTGATCACGTATACCAAGAGGTAGAATCAAAAATTAATATTTAAAAAAATAATCGAAAAAAAATGTTAAAACAATATTTAAAACGTTCCACTTTTTTATACATTTTTATATATCTAGAATAATACAGGTGATTTTTTAACCGATTGTGTAAATGTTTTAACTTAAAATCTCATAATTCTAACACAAATACATAAGCAGACTCAAAAGAGACGCAATTCTAACTTGATAATGTATATTTGAACAATATTTATCATAGTATTCGACTCAAATTAAAAGAAAGTAGTTAAAATTATCTGTACCTTTAATAGTGTTTAGGTAATTATCCGTTTAATAACTTTCACCGTTACTTACGCAATGTTTGTTCAGTAACATTTAGAATCTCATTTTCAATATTAGTTTTCAGTTCATTCGAAAATGTATGAGAATCTTTCTGAGAAACTATACACGTTAAATAACCCGAGATTATTTAATGGCTATTGATCGGGTGAAATTTATTTATCGTGATCTGGTGGTTAAGATCGGGAGGTCATGACGTTTATGTCTTTTGAGACCAAGCGATCATGAAAATAATGCAGCATGGGAATCATTTCATTAGCAGAATAAAAAATTAGATCATTTACTGAATTCGATATTCTATTCCTTGTTTTAATAATAACGGTGTCATAAACTGTTGAATTAAATTTATGATGGATTTTACCATCTGCAGATACGTTAAAAATTAAGAATCTACTGTGGAGCGTTGAGAAATTCACACCAACCACCAATTTTATAAGTATCTAATGAAGAATTTTAGTAAAAAGTGTGAGGTTTTTGTGGGTCCATGGTTGGCTATTATTTATTGACTGTTTTATTTGTTCACGTAACCAATCAGGTGAAAACGAACCTCATTATGATCCGATCTAATCTTCATCGATTAAATCGAAATTGCCAACGATATAAACTTTTACACGGTCTAGTTCTTTCAATTAATGAATAACACAAATATGATAAGCATGCGATTAACTTTTATGTAGTTTAGATTTTTGTTACTGATGACAGTGCGATCTGTCAGTATAAATCTCTAATAGATTTTCTTAGGGAAGAATTAAATGCTTTTTCTCTTCTTTAATGGTTTAAAGAAATTCCTTTATTAACGGTCACAGCAGGGTAGGATCTTTTTGATTCTATATACTGCAGGTTTCATGAAATTTATTTATCAAACGTGATACTCTTGATTTATTAGGAATTGCAGTTACAGGAAATTTCCAACTGAAACACGTCTTTTATACCTTTGAAAGATTTATTTTCGAAATAAACCTGTCCAATAGAAACGATTTAGATTATCCGGTACAAAGAATGGATACTGAAATGATACTAGCACATGATAAGATTATTTCAATTGTTACGAATAACTAACTTGGGAACATTTTGTTATTGGACTAACGTAAAATAAGTTTATAAGTTTTATTACTTCATTCTAATAGTTGTAACCAAAATGTTTAAAGTTCTATCGCATCCAATATAAAAAATATCACAATTAAAATAATCGATAACTCTTAAAAGTTACAGATAGTGTTAAACGATAACGTTTATATCAAATGACTATACATCGAGGGAAACCTTAATGGCTCAATGTTTAACGCATCATAGATAAATACCAGATTTTTAAATATACGCAGTTAAAAACACATTTTAAAAATATTTTCCGAAGTATAATGTTAAAAAAGTACCATAAATTTTACAACTTTTTAATAAACTGTAGTAGTGGAGGGGAAAGTTAAAATTATTTTAAATTCTAAATTTCATAATGAATAACTCACTTTGTTAACGAAATTTTTTAACATCATCTGAACTTTCTTTAATTAATTTCCTAAACCATTATGCTGCAGAACAAATTAACAATAAAAAAATAATTTTGTAAAAACCAATTATTACATAAACTACATATATATTTTTATTATTTGTGAAAATAACCATATCAGCTGAAAAACCAATTACTTAAAGCAAAATTTTCGATCGGTAAGAGCGTATATTTGTTAAAACTTATGAGTAATAACGTTTAGGGATAATATTTTTCTTTCAATATTGGCTATTGAAAACACGCACAATTGAAGTATAAAAGATTTAGTGTGTATTCACACACGTGCACGCGCGCACGTGTGGTTTTCTTACAACCTCCTTTCGTTAAATTCCAGTTCTATTTGTTTGCTTTTGAAGGTATAATTTATTACTTTATAAACAGAATAAATTTACTGTTACAGTTATACGGATAGTATAACCAAAATTGCATGGTTGTGTTATTTCGATATAAAAAGATAATCTATTCATAGAAATAATATATATACATAAATGTTACAAAAAAAATGTAAAGCTCTTTTATTAACTAAAATATATTATGTTTCGTGAATTGCGTGAAATATAATTTGTACAACCATGAAATGTTGAAATACGTCTTTTAATATATTACTTTCAATTGTTGATAACAGTCTGATTTTTAATTAAAACAATGAATTTTATACAACGCGAGAATAATTAATTTTGAATGTTTCTTTTATTAATCTGTCAAGAAGTATTCTAATGAAATTTATTTTTGTTCTACGCCATATGGATATGACTCTTTCCCCGCTCACTCACACACACACACACTCTCTCTCTCTCTCTCTCTCTCTCTCTCTCACTCTATATATAATTATTAATTAAAATTAATAATTTAATTTTCCTTTTTTAGACACCCACTTACACAAATACGTACATTTATATTCACTTTTACTTTTTATTAAAAGTAAATCCGTCTTTGTAGGATACTCCCAACTACTTTAATAGAATCAAGTTTTAGGTTAAGAAATGTAATAAACTGCTATTAAATTACTCACTAATTTAACAGTAAATAAGAAATTATTACATTTTTAAACTTCTAATCCTCCTTTACTCCGCTTATAGAGAGAGATTGATAATTAAAACTAATCTTTGCTTACTTTTTTCCAAATGCCACCTTTTAGAAATAATACTAAATTTCAACTTTGGCTCTTCCGGGTGCTAGAGAATTTTTGATATCATCTCGATGTGGCCTTTCTCCCTTATATAATGCGAGTTATAAATAAGTACCATAACAATACATTACATCCGATTACGATGTTAACAGCATTTTCGGGACATAAACTGTAAATATAAAACTCTTTTATCTGTTCAAAATTAGGATGTAGCATAAAGAAATCCCGAACCTAGGATTGAGGATGGTTTAAAGGGAATTTCGTAAGACATTAGAACTTCGATATCAATTTCAATGACTTACGAAGTCATATTCATCGGTTCTCAATTCCAAGTTCCTATTCCTACAAATTTATTATTACCGAATGTCAGCTTAACCCATATTATTATTTTTTAGGACGGGGTGATATTTAAAGAAAATTTCTAAACGTGTACTAAATATTAATCAAAATATTGTTGAAAGTTGCACCACACAGCTGGTTTTGACAAAATATTTTGCTCGCCTTACTAGTGATTGAAGACTCTGTAGAACTTGTAGAACTAACTTACTGCCTGTCAGGTTTCAAAAGTTTGGACACCGCAGAACACACGGTGTTCGTGTTCGATCAGTTCCTGAAGAATAGAGGCGCGTTTTCTCCAGATAACATCATTGGAACTATGCTGCTGCAAACCGAACGGGCGTGGTAAGCGGTGTCCACGATGTTGGTCAAGATCATCCGTACTAAGATGGCGAAAAAAGTGCAGGAGTTAATTCACTCTGAGTTTTCCTTGGGGCTGTGTTCATATTAAATCAGGATCGGCCGCAAGGTTGAATAAACGATTAAAAAAAACAGTTTTGGTTTTCCAGTATCGGCATCACTTTTTATTCCCTATTTATTTACCTCAATTTATTTATTTATTATTTCTTTTCTAGTACATCATTGGCCCCCTCCGGAGCTGGATTAGAAATTAAGCATTTACTCAGCTTAGGGGTGAGCATTCACTCAGGGGTGCCAACGCCTCAAACTACCTCGTCGGGAACTAAAATTCTTCCAGGTAGCCGGGATCCGGTCTTTTAATTATACGCCATACCTCTAATAAGGGGCCCCAAGGGATCTCCTCACCGGACTCCGGTCTTGACGCCACGCTTCAAATGGGAAACCCCAAAGGGATCCCCCACCAATACTACGGACTTACTTTGCCCTCCATGTTGAAGACACAAGGGAGTCTCCGTCCAATCAACGAGAGTGGGGCACCTAAGCGACCCTGCCCTCCTGGACGGGGCTGTCCCAATCTTAGGCCCTCCATAAGTAAATAAGGTGACGGGACTCATATTTTGCTGCTGACCCTACAGCCCCGATCCCCGAAGTGAATGCCCGCGAGTTCTGCATAGCGATTATTTAGCCTCCGTTTGGCAGTCCTTCTGGAGGTGCCCCTCAGCTCCACAATTAAAACAACGCTCCCTTTTGTCGGGGTCGCTGCAGGACCCTGCCCAGTGTCCTATGCCCCAACACAAATAGCATCGTTCCTCGGCAGACCTCCTCGAAACCCAACAAGATATCCATCCTACACGAAGTCGGCCAACCTTTAGCAGTTTCTCGGCCAGCAGTGGCGGAACCGCCACTGTCGCCACCTTAGTTTCCCCATACGACGGCCGCAGGGAGAGGACACCAATAGTGACCGAATCCCCAGCAGTCTTCCTCATGTCACGTAACAATTCCTCGGAGGTAAGGGCGTCGACGGCCTTTTTCAGCAAATGGATATTTAATTAATTAAAATGGTTTATTCTCATGTCTCCTCAGGATCCCCTACGAAATAAATATTTCAAATTCTAGATTTATTCTGGGAAACCGGAATATTAATGATGACCGTGTCAGTGACAGTATTACCATGTATGTATCGATAAAGTTATTCATATATTAGAATAGTTTAGCAATATCAAAATTAATTATTAAATTGTTTCTCTTTTTTGAGTAAAACTTTTGCCATCAACCTGATTGTTAACTTTTTTAAGTTAATTCGTTTCATAATAGTTAAAGAAAAAAATGAGCTAAATTTTTATTTTTTTTGTGGTTAATATGTCTGCTTCATTTCATTACCTTTCTAGCCA
This sequence comes from Lycorma delicatula, assembly GCF_047948215.1. Classification (NCBI taxonomy): domain Eukaryota; kingdom Metazoa; phylum Arthropoda; class Insecta; order Hemiptera; family Fulgoridae; genus Lycorma; species Lycorma delicatula. Next base: position 79,577,090 of record NC_134460.1, on the reverse strand, counting down.
AGGATTAGTGATCGTTTATTGTTTATAAAAACAATTTGAATTAATCCGATAATTAGATGAAATCGATTAGCCGGATGGGATCAAAATTCAGATAAATGTTATATAAAAAAGTTTTCTAACTAATCTATTTTCTTTAATTCTTACCCATAAAATATCTTACTAAAAACTTGTCTAGTGAATAAATCACAAGAAAAATGTTGCTGAAAGTGGGAGAACGAAGGGTTCGTTTGAAATTTCAAAAATGTTTACTGTAAAGCTTACTTTCCAGTAAGAATTTATTTGCTTTAAATTATCCATTGAATTTTTTTGTTAAACATATATTCTCAACAAATAAACCATACGAGATTACCAAGAAAGCGGTTCTCTATATCAAAGAGATTAAATTCTGCGGAAGTTGTTATTCGTTACAAACTTGATTTATTGCTTTTTTAATCGGTGTAATTATTTGATAAAATTCATTCTAATCGTGTAAATTAAAAACTAGGTTTGCCAATTAACATCAGTTAAAATTTTTATAAATGGTTTCAACTGCAATTTAATTATTATTCATTTTAATCTGTATAACTAGAATCCTTTTCATAGAGGCATTATCAGCGAGTAGGCTAAACCACAAAAATGTTTAATAAAACTATCGACCTCATTATAATAATTTTCTTAGTAAATTATAAATGTTCAAAAAATAGTTTGCTAAACCTCTGGCCGATAAATTTTCTTAAAGCGCATGCAGAATAAATAAATACAAGAAAAAATACTTTTTCATCCAGAGTGGCCTCTACGTAAACATTTCAAGTAAAAATACAGGTATGATTTTAATTAAGAGTTCATTGTGCAAGTTTTTTTTAAAAATTGATTCCGTCGTTCATGACAAATGATTGAGATTGGACACATAAAATTATAAAATCGGTTTAATATCTTCAGTTTAAACATATGCTTAGTAGTTTACGAAGAAATAAAATTTTAAATTCATGGTCCTATTACGAAAAACTTTATTACTCACTTTATGAAAAAGATGGATAAATTGAATTTTTTAAAAATTTTTTGGCTTACAATGAATCAGAATTTTACAATTAACTAAGAAATAAAAAAATAAAAAATCATTCAATTTTCGAAACTACTACAAATTTAATGAAAAAGGAAAAATATTATAACAGAAAGTAAACCGACAACAAAGTTGTACTTTCCTGGCATTGGTTATTTATTGAATATAATGGAAAAATAACGATACATGAAAAAAGTTTAAAAAATTCCAAAAATCGATATTTTAACCGATAATTTGAAAAATTCTGTTAAAAATTATGCAATAAATAAAAACCTTTTTTTTTATTTTGGGAAAGGGAAGAATTCGGAGCAAATTTTTACATAAAATAGTAAGATAAGCATATCCACTTGTACTGAAGCTTAATATAAAGTGGGGCAATTATTGTAAGATTTTGATAAAATTGACCCAAAAGAAACTATCTACTCCACCCACTGGTGATATTGACCAAAAAATTGTTTCATATATACAAATTTCATCAAAATTGGTTCATCCAATCAAACGTTATTAAGCTTCAAACACGCGTACATATCTTGTACGAGTATTAACCCCTATTCCTTTTAATTTTGAGGACCCTGGGTCATAAAACGTAGAGACATGAAAAAAAAATATCCCATTTTTTCTGATTACCATACATTCCTTCTTGCAGCATAGCTCTAGAATTATGATTCCAGGAAAGAAAACTGGGAAACAAATGAAAAAGAAAGAAAAAGGATTATAAGTATTAAAAGAAAGATATTTTATGAGAGGCGATATAGAAAAAGCATATCATCTTGAAATACTTTTGGGTTGAGGAAAGTTTGAAGTACGGATAAAGTAAAAAATTAACTGTAGCAAATGTTATGAACCGGTACCGTAAAAGTAAAACTCGTGAACATTTGAGTGGATATAATGTCGCGCTTCGGATGCGTCTACGTGATATAAGTACACAGGAGTTAAAAGAAGGGCAATTAAAACTAAAAAAAAAAATTCCATAAATATAATAAGTTATACAGTACTAATTAAAATTATAATAATAATAAAGGCTTAGAATATAATAATTACGGAATTAAATTTTTAAAAAGTCCTTCCTATATTTATAAAAGAACATGTCGTGAGCAATTCATAATCAACGACCACAAAATCTAGTGAAGATAAATTGATGAAAATTTATATACTCGTTCTTCTTACGGTGTAAGTGCACACCAAGAAAGGAATTATTTGAAATTCCGGGTTTAAAGGGTTAAAAGGAAATAACAATAAAATTTACTATTTTTGAATTTCTCCATTACAAATGAAGATATCAACTTGATTTTTTGTATGTGTAATATTGAAGTGAATATCTAAAAACTAATTTCTAGATTTTTCGAAATTCGACCTTGAAAGTGGTGAAGAAAAGTAGGTTGTTCAAATTGAATAATGATTGCAAATTTTCCCCATTTCCAATTACATTAAATGAGATATTCAGTTGAGTTGGGCTTGCAAATACTCTTTTAGATAAATATCTAAAAAACATTTTAATATTTTAATACCGTTTTGAAATTCGATTTTTTAAGGTTGTGAAAGTACACGGCGTGGCGGCTCAACTAAAATAGCTACTGCCGCTGTTACTGTATGAGCGACGCGACTGGCTGCACTTGCTTCCTGTTATTTGACTAAAAAACATAAAATTAAAAAAAACTGACCACGACGAGAAGCGCAAGTAATCATATAAATTACATAAATAAATAAAGAAGTAAATACATACATAGTCATTAATCAAATATATTAATAAAATATGGATTAATCATCTAATGACTACATTTTTTGAAATAATTTATGTCACTTGGTTTAAATAATCAAATAAATTGAAATTAGTTTACAATCGCACCGAAAATGGCGAATTAATTGAAACAAATTTTGAGAGGAGGGTAGTAAGTATAAAAATATAATTTTAAAATACCATCAATCACTAGCTAACCTTTACTTTAATAAGAAGCCGACTTCAAGAATTCAAAATTTAATAAAAAAAATTTGAAACATTGCTTTATAATTAATAATAACGATTTTTTATAAGTCAGTTTTACGTTTCTGAAAATTTTATTTCGTTAAATATAAAAATTTTATTCAAAATACGGATAGGCGTACAAGAATTCTGTCCATATGTATGTTTATATGTAAATATAAAACACACATATATATCTAAAACTGTACAAAACGCAAAGCTGAAAAAACTAAACTGTCATAATAACAATATGAATGTAACGATTTAAAACAGCTGTTACCGGCCGTGTGTATGGGAATAATGTATTTACTTTTTTTAACTGAGTTTACCTAAGTTTTTACTAAATACGTTTGAGTGAAAATACCTTAAATAACAACATATTACGCTATTAAGATCCATTAGCGAGAAATAACAATAAGAAAAACTTAAAAATATTTTCGGCACGTTTATGTAAATAATTTTTCTCTTATATATGAATATCTTCCACTAAAGCTGTTTTCTTCTTTTTTTTATCTTCAGTCATTTGACTGAAGATTCCCTATCCAGTGCTAGTCGTTTAATTTCATTACACCCGCTACATCCTACATCCCTAACAATTACGTTGCCTGCCTGGACAATTTTTTCCTTCTACCTGTCCCTCCAGCATTAAAGCGACTATTCCAGGATGCCTTAATATGTGGCCTATAAGTCTGTCTCTTCTTTTAACTATTTTTCCAAATGCTTCTTTCTTCATTTATTTGCCGCAACACCTCTTCATTTGTCACTTTATCCACCCATCTGATTTTTAACATTCTCCTATAGCACCACATTTCAAAAGCTTCCAATCTTTTTTTCTCAGATACTCCGATCGTCCAAGTTTCACTTCTATATAAAGCTATGCTCCAAACATATACTTTCAAAAATATTTTTCTGATGTTTAAATTAATTTTTGATGTAAATAAATTATATTTCTGACTGAAGGCTTGTTTCGCCTGTACTATTCGGCATTTTATATCGCTTCTGCTTCGACCATCTTTAGTAATTCTACTTGCCAAGTAACAGAATTCTTCTACCTCCATAATCTTTTCTCTTCCTATTTTTACATTCGGTCCATCTTCGTTATTTCTACTACATTTTGTTACTTTCGTTTTGTTCTTATTTAATTTCATGCAATAGTTCTTGCGTAGAACTTCATGCATGCCGTTCATTGTTTCTTCTAAATCCTTTTTACTCTCAGCTAGAATTACTATTTCATCAGCAAATCGTAGCATCTTTATCTTTTCACCTTGTACTGTTACTCCGGATCTAAATTGTTCTTTAACATCATTAACTGCTAGTTCCATGTAAAGATTAAAAAGTAACGGAGATAGGGAACATCCTTGTCGGACTCCCTTTCTTAATACAGTTTCTTTCTTATGTTCTTCAATTATTACTGCTGCTGTTTGGTTCCTGTAAATGTTAGCAATCGTTCTTCTATCTCTGTATTTGAACCCATTTTTTAAAATGTTGAACATTTTATTCCAGTTTACGTTATGGAATGCCTTTTCTAGGTCTATAAATGCCAAGTATGTTGGTTTGTTTTTCTTTAATCTTCCTTCTACTATTAATCTGAGGCCTAAAATTGCTTTCTTTGTCCCTACACTTTTCCTGAAACCAAATTGGTCTTCTCCTAATACTTTTTCCGCTCTCCCCTCAATTCTTCTGCACAGAATTCTAGTTAAGATTTTGATGCATGGCTAGTTAAGCTAATTGCTCTGTATTCTTCATATTTATCTGCTCCTACTTTCTTTAGTATCATGACTATAACACTCTTTTTGAAGACTGACGGAACTTCCACTTTTTCATAAATATTACACACCAGTTTGTATAATCTATCAATAGCTTCATCATCTACACTGCGCAGTAATTCTACAGGTATTCCGTCTATTCCAGGAGCCATTCTGCCATTCAAATCTTTTAATGGTCTCTTAAATTCAGATCTCAGTATTTTTTCTCCCCTTTCATCATCTTCGATTTCCTCTTCTTCCTCTTTAACAGCATTTTCTAATTTATTTCCTCCGTATAACTCTTCAATATATTTCATCCATATATTTCCTACTTTCCCTTTCGTATTATAAATCGGTGTACCATCTTTGTTTACCTCATTATTACATTTTAATTTATATACCCCAAAATTTTCCTTAACGTTCCTGTATGCTCCGTTTATTTTACCAACGTTCATTTCTCTTTTCACTCTGATCACTTTCCGTTAATCCATTCTGCTTTCGCTAGTTCGCACTTCCTGTTTACAGTATTTCTTAATTGCCGATACTTCCTTTTACTTTTTTCATCACTAGCATTCTTATATTTTCTACGTTCATCTATCAGCTGCAATATATCGTCTGAAGGGTTTTCTACCGGTTCTCTTTGTTCCGCCTAAGTTCGCTTCTGCCGATTTAAGAATTTTCTTTTTAACATTCTCTCATTCTTCTTCTACATTTTCTACCTTATCTTTTTTATTCAGACTTCTTGCGATATCCTTCTCAAAAATCTTCTTTACCTCCTCTTCCTCAAGCTTCTCTAAATCCACCGATTCATCTGACACCTTTTCTTCAGGATTTTAAATCCTAATCAACATTTCATTATCACTAAATTATGGTCGCTATCAATAACTCCTTCAGGGTAAGTTTTGCAGTCGACGAGTTGATTTCTAAATCTTTACTTAACCATGATATAATCTATCTGATATCTTGCAGTATCGCCTGGTTACTAAAGCTGTATGAAAAATAATCAGAAAAAAAACAGATTCATCAAAACTTTCCCTACAGTTAAAGTAATAAATGTTACCCTTTGAATGAAAACAGTTTTGGCACCATTTTTGAAAACTCGGGGTATTTGAATTTTTGTATCTCCTAAATATCATATCAAAAAATCTGTAACATTTTTACTGAACTTTCTTATATTTTTTAGAGCTTAAAATTTAACTATTACACTAGTGCATATATTAAAAATGATTATTTCTCTTAAATTATTACTTAAAATATTTTTGTTTTAGCTTAGTTTTATATAAAAAAAATAATTTAAAAAAGTTGTAAGATACTCATAGAACGGTTGTGTTAAAGAAAAGGGTATTATCTATTGATAGCCTCAAATCTATAACAACCGATTACAAAACATATCCTGCTCTAATAATACTTAAATTACAGAAAAATAAATCATCAAAGGGTTGGAAAAAATATTGTAAAAGTTTAATGTTTTATGTTCCTGAGGATGGATTACTAATCCGAATGCGCTCGAACATATTATTAATGATTGTTGGTAAGTAGAGACTATGTAAATAAAAAATTTAATAGTATTTCAATACTACAATCTTTTGATAAGTTAAAGACCCTGAACTAGTGCAATTTTTGTTAAGAATAGCTCCTTTTCAGATATAGCATTCCCTTAATAATACCTTAATCACCCCATTTGTTGATATTATTTTTTTCTAAGTTTTGATTAGAATCAACCTCCCTGAATACTAATTACTACAATTAATAAAAAAGAGATTACTACAATAACTATCATGATTGTAGGATAATTATTCCAGAAATACAAAACAAAATAATCTTCTCTTCTGTTATTTTGCTAGGAGAAAAAATTACTTTGTGAAAAGAAATAAGATAAAGAAGATAAATAACGAATATGACAGAAGATAAAATAAAATATTAAAATCTCTGCAAATCAGCTGATTTCAAAGTCGAGAGTTCTAAAGTTCAAATCCTAGTAAAGGCAGTTACTTTTATATGGATTTGAATACTAGATCGTGGATACCGGTGTTCTTTGATGGTTGGGTTTCAATTAACCACACATCTCAGAAATGATCGAGCTGAGACTGTACAAGACTACACTTTACTTACACTCATACACATCATCTTCATTCATCCTGACGGTGATTACCGGAGGCTAAACAAGTAAAAAAAAAAAATATCAAAGTCAGACTGACACAAGCAAAGATCTTTCATGCAAAAAAGATATCTGCTGCTATCAAATATACATCTAAGAAAGATGCTATTGAAAGTATTTCTGGGAAGGAATATAATATTCATAACAATCAATCACAATTCGTATCAATCAAGCTATAATAGTCATCCACACACAAAATTTTGTTATTCCGAACACTGTAAATATTGAATTAAAATAAAAAATAAATATTGAATTAAAATTAAAGTATTAAATTTTAAAGTAATTTAAAATGGTTTATTGAAGCCATCGATCTATTATTATTGTATGTAATTAGTATTTCAGATAAAAGTTAATCATAAACAACAGCTTCAAAACAATGTGTACTCAGTCAAATGGAAGAGGAAAAGATAACAAACAAAATCTAACAACCCCTCAGCAAAGCGTATAGTTTGCTAAACAAATTGATGTTCAAAGCACTGCATTTTAACTAAAAAAATTAATTAATTAAAAACAAATGAAAGATATAAATAAAAATTCTTTTGCTGTTGAAGTTAATTTACCGTAACTTAAAAAAATAATCTAAACGTTCTTTACAAAAATTTCTGGTTGTTAAAGAAAATTTCTGTTATGAGTTTTGGTATATACTTCATCAATATTATTTTTGTCATCAAAGATTTGACTGATTTGGTTTAATACTACTTTTCAATACGTTCATTTTACACTAATTTTTTAAATCTAACGTATTCTACATTCTATAACCTCTGTTAATTTTGTTTAAATATTCCAAAATTTATCCTTTTCTACAGTTTTACCTTCCACAGATCTCTTTATTGCTTAATAAATTTAAACCTTATACTGCATCTAGTATTTAATCGTCTCCTTACACAAATGTATTCTTCTTCTATTCCCCTTCATTTCATACTTCATTTATCCATCTAATTTTCAACAACATTCTATTACATGAAATTGTAAAGGATTTTCTTTTTTTCTTTCTATCTTTCCTACTTTCTACGCCTCAGTAGTGTTACTGATAAATCTCGATCTGAATTTACCAAGTTTTTTGTGGTTTTATACGAGTTTTAACTGCATTTATATAAAATTATTATTTATTAGTCATTGTACAATTGTGTATTTTTATCATGTTCATTATTACCACACGTTTTTAATCCATAATATCTGAAGATGTATTACACCCGAAAGCGTTAGAACTATTTTATTGTTTTTTTTGTATGTTTTTAAATTAAAATACGAACTTTTCTGTAACCTTAACTCAAAAGAATTGTTCAAAAAAAATTTTATTTGAAAATCTCTTTTTACAATTAAATTTATAAAACAAGTCTTGAAATTCTTAGTTTTTTCGTGACATACTTAATTTTCATGTAAAATAAAACTTAAACATGTTTTTATTTATTTATCATTGTTCACTTGTATGATCTTATCATGTTCATTATTACCACACCTTTTAAATGAATAAAATCTGAAGATGTTACAGCCGAAAGCGTTATAAGTATTTTATTTTTTCGTATTTGATTTAATTAAAATACAGAATTTTCATGTTTTTCAGTTCATAGAATCTAAAGATGTGTTTCAGTCGAAAGCAACAGACGTATATTATTGTTTCTTGTATTTTTTTTCTTTTTTTTAAATTAAAATACAGAATTTTCCACGTTTTTAACTTCATAAAATCTGACGATGTTATAGCCGGAAGCACTACAAGTATTTTATTGTTTGGCGAATTCCTTTTGTATTAAATACAGAATTTCACGATTTTTCGTTCGTGGAATATGAAGATGAGTTACAGCTGAAAGCGCTCGAAATATTTTATTGTTTTTCTTATTTTTAAAAAAAATTTAAATACGGAATATTTTACTTTTCAAATTCAAGCAGTAACCTTTTCTGCAGGTATTTGAAAAATATGTAAAATATATTAATAACTAACTTACATATATAATGTATACAACATACATATACATTATATATATATATAACTTCTCTAATAAAATATAAAATTATAACTATTTCAACTCAACTTGATATCGTGCATATAATGAATCTAGATGTAATTTATTCATCTAACGTCAAATAATGGGTGAGAATAACATAAATTATTTTGCATTATCTATGAATATTTTTCTTTTTTTTTGAGTTATCAAAAAATAAAGTAAATGAACTGAAATAATAATGACTGTCACATCTGTTTTGATGATGATTAACTGCTACACTATAAATTTCACGTTAAATTAAAACCTGCAGTATGATTTATGGTAATATCATGCGAACACAAAGCTCTTTCCCAATACAGATGTTCATTAAATAACATTAGCTTGAATAGCAGAATTGTTATTTAGCTGTTTCAGTTTTGATTTTTAAAATTCAAATATAATTTGTTGTACACCTAATGTCTAAGATGTAGTCTTAATATCCAAATATAGTATTAAATTTATCTAATATATGACTTGTCATGGAAACGCAAGTGCCAGCCTATAAATTGAGTAGTTGCTTGATTTTCTTTACTGAAAACTAATTTAGTTTACAATATCGCTGCTGTCCAGAGCGGTTTTTTAAATAATAAATCAAAATCAAATAATACGATTGAAAATTAAACTAAAAATGGGTTTGGTGGTGGTTTGTTCATATAAATGAATTACTATATAATATTAATAAAAATTAATTAAGCGTTTTTAAAAATTATGGATTTTATGTTACAGATTACAACAATTACAAAGGCAACAGCGACGTAGATCAAGCTTTTCTGTGCCTCGTAACGTAAAACGAACTCAGAAAGTTGGTGGTAGAAGAACACCCATGTGTGATGTTGTTGCACATACAGGAGGAGATACGGATTCGATGTATGTAACTAACTTTACATTATTTTTTTAATTTAGAAAATTATTCATTAAATTTTGTAAATTATTACGCAGTATTAATGAGTTTGGAAACAAGATTACACTCAAAAACCAGTTACAAAAACTTTACTTCAAATTTAAAACTAAATAGTCATTTCAGTTGTTAAGGAAAAATACGTTTTTATAAAGTAAGAGTAAATTTTACTTCCTTATATGTTTACTTTTTTCTTAGTACCTATTAATTATTTAAAATTAATACAGCGAATAAATGAGAAAAGAATAATTAAATTATTTAGAAGTATTAATTGAAAAGTAAGCCGTATTTAAAAAACCACTAAAAAGTTTATTACTAAAGGGTTTCGTAAGTTCTGTTCGTCAATTTGTACTCATTAGTTTTTCTTTTTGGGTTAATATATTAAATTTATTTAGTTATGAATAAAAAAATTTATTCCTGTTTTTGTCTTCATTGTCTACTGATGATAATCGTTTAATAATTGAAAAGGGGATGTAGCTTTACCAATTTTAAACAACACCTTTGTTAATGATCTTTGAGCGTTTTCGTGTTTGCAATTTGTCCGAAAAATTGTTTACTATGGTTCTTCATTACTATTTTAAGTAATTATTTAAATCAAGGTTTAAAAACGTTTGTATTGTTTAATGATTCACGTTTATAACACAAAAGTTAATTTTAAACTAATTTTATTAATGATTAGGTAATAATATGAGTAATAATAATAACAACAAAAATAATAATAATTAGGTAAGTATTCTATAACGTTATTAGAAAGATTTTCTGAAATAAAAATAAGTTATTTTTAACATATTTTTGTTACAGAACCATTATTAAAATTTGTGATAAAAAATAAAACTCTAATAAAATAAAAATTACTGTAAGATGTTACAGTATAAGAGGAATATTTAATGTATATAGGGGAATTAAAACCGCTCTAATCCATAAAAAAAATAGTTGAACAAAATTTTCTTACCATTTTATTTTGCTTAATAAATTACGTATATGATTTTATTTATTTTGAGATTATATTGTTTCACAATTCACCGCTGCTCCGTCAGTTTATTATGAACAGTAACAGTTTATGTAAAAATTGATGTATTTTCATGAATTTTTTATCAGTGTAAGTAATGATTAAAAAAGCACCAGAATGAAAAAAACCCACCCGGCTGGTCTCTAATGGTTAACTCGTTGATGCAAATAAGTTGTTTAACAGCTGATTTTCGAATTCGAAGATTCTGAGGTTCGAATCCAAGTAAAAGTTAGTTGCTTTTATACGGATTTGTATAAGGGACATCGGATACCGATGTACTTTGATGGTTAGGGATAACTACACGACTCAGGAATGGTCGGCCTGAGTCTGTACAAAACTATACCTCATTTCAAACATACGCATCATCCTCATCTCATTGGATCGTGATAGGATTACTTAGTGTTCACTTTTTGATTAGATTGCAACGTACACATTAGGAAAAAAGTAATAGAGTAAAATGTGAAGCATAATATCAAATAAATTTGTACCTATACTTAAATTCCCACAAGTATCATAATCTATATATTATCAACCGACTTCATTAAAAATATGTATCTTTCTTATTAAACTAAATTAAATTTTATGCAATCCTAAGAATGCAAAATCTTCTTGTTCAATATATTTAAAAAAAGGACGTATTTTACTTTCCCGACGAATGTAGGTAGAATAACAATATTAAAATGGGAAAGTATGGTGATCACGTGGAAATGAGGTATCAAGGGTTTTTGGAAATCTTTACCTTTTATTGTCCAAAGAGTTCATCTAGGCCAAAAAAAAAACAAAAAACATATGGATGTACGTATGCATGACGGTCTGCTTTTTTCCTTATATTTCAGATTGACCAAACCAAATTTTTCAAATTTGGCACAAATATTTTTATATGAGACATTTATAAAAGTTTTTTCCAAATTATATCAGTTTAAGGGGTGAGGAAATATCGCTAAAAACCCAAATTTACATTTTCTTCAAAGGAATTTTAAAGAAAAACTTTATTAAAACAAATTCATTACCTACAGTACGTATATACTCGTAGATAGTAAAAAAAACTTTTTCAAAAAAATCAATTCTCATCTCTTAATATTGAAACATGTTTTTTGTTCTTTTGCTCTACCTTCCTTCGGTTAAAATAGCTTTCAAAATTTTTTTGAAAGTTTATACTGCATTACATACTGACTGAATTTTATATACTTCATTCATATTAAAGTTATCAAGAAATAAATGTCTACAATTTTTAAAAATTATAAACCCCGGGCCTAACATGCAGAACAGTTATTTCTTATTTTAGCCATTTTTGAAGGGAGTGTTAGATTTAGACAAAGCTTTACTTAGGAAAATTAGCTTAACCCACACGAATATTTTTAGAAAATGTTTTCTTAAAATTTATTCCCCATCTCTAAAAAATATATATTCTGTTTTTTTGTTTTTTGGGTTACACTTTTAATTTTTACTATTAATAGCCGGAAAAGTCACTTTGCCAGCTTTTTTAAAATAAATTTTATCCCTAATTATACTATTTTTATTATTATTAGACAATTATATCTAAATAAAATTAGCTAAAAAATATATTTTTATTACAGTGTCTTTTTTTTTGTAAAAAGTTTTAAATTAATTTCATCATGAATTACATGATTGTATACCCTACAGCACTACTGTTTTAGATTCCAAAAGAGGAGTTATTTTCATTTTTTACTTCTGATAAAATTTAAGTATAATTTAAGTCAAAATCTTCTTAACCTTTCAGAAAATTTTGTAAAAATCACGTATTTATACCTCCACGTATACTCTAATATTCATATCTGAAGTGCATGCTCAGAGAACAAAATATTCGTCTCGATAACGCGAGTGACCGCTTTAAAGAAAACAAATCTTGAACGTTTCGTTTATGTATCAGTAAAATGAGTTCCAATACAGATTATATCGGATGTCATTTACTTCCGATCTGAAAATATAAAGCCTAAAATTTTTGAAGCTCATGACATTTTATGTGAATAAAAGTGCTCGAAAAGAGGTTTACAAACGGTAATCCCTGAGTAACCCGATTTTCCGGATAATGCGAACGAAATAAAAGCAAAAAATTGTATGAGTTGCAAGATTTTTTCCAAAATTTGTAACTGAAATAGCTTGGTTACTGCATCGACAAACTACGTGTACTAAATAGTAAATAATTAATTTAACTAATTTTTAGTTTTTTAGTTTTTTTTTTTTTGTTTTGAATAGACCCGTAATTTGTTTTTATTTTCCATCAATTTTTGTTCTGTGTTAATTTTTTTAATAATACTTATTACTAACACAATTTTCAGTTTTATTAAATTAGTATTTATTTAAGTGCACTAGCTTTACGTGTTTATGCATTCAAACATGTTTAATTAAAACTAAACAACATGCAATCAGTAAAAGGTTAAATTTGCCAAGAAATATTTTAATCATGTTACAATCCATCTTCACATCAATTAATCAATCTTTCTTACAAAATAAACTAGTCTATAATTTTTTTATTGAATAGTAAAAGTACAGAATGTAGCCGCATTGTGTATCTAGCGCTTCATAAATATAACATCGGTGAGCGCGACTATAGTATATCGCGACGTATCCCAAAACAAACCAGAAGTGCTGCTGTCCCTTCCATATAACAAATCACTCATGTCGGTTCATTATCAGCGCTTTCGTCGTCGACTCTCGGTTTCCCTCGCGTCAATCATGAATATTACAATTTTTATGTCGGTAAGATTACCAGGTCTGCAGTGCTGACGTTTGCCGTGAATTAAATTCTATCGTTCGGTTCCCGGCAATAATTCTCTTACGTCCCGGCAATAACACTCAGTACATCGGTCGTATTTCCATCACATTTTTGGGTTGGCCGTAATTTTTTCCAAGAAATTTTTTTGTCGTATCATAATTTATTATCTAATAAATGACATTTGTTACTTTTATTTAGCAGATCCGTCTAGTTACACCAGTATAATTTAATTAAGCTAAAAATTACAAAATACAAAAAATAATAATAAGTACATAGTATTTGTATATAAAACAATGTTTAAAGTCTGAAATTATTCAGACAATAGATTTTTCCCTCTCAGTCCGAACAAGTATCGATCTCGATCAATTCGAATTATCGTTTTTTTGTATGTATGTATATATATATATATATATATATATACCCGATGGGTATTGGTTGTGCAGGCCAGGAAGTATAAATACTGCCGGGAACCAGCAGACTAAGTGAGTAGTTTTGCAAGTCCGAAATCGGTGCAGCGTGCGATAACTGAAGAGAGCATCAAGAGTTTTTGGACATTAGTTGAAAACAAGAAGCTATTTGATGAGTTATTTGTGAATAGAAGTGAAAGTGACACTATTCTGTTCATTAAAGCGTAGAGTAGTTCTTTTGTAAACAGTAAAAAAATAATACTTGCAGAAAGTGAATTGTACGAATATTACATATTTCTGTTGTTATCTTATTGTTTTTGCAAGATAAGTTTCTAGCAGTCATTATAATATTTTTTATTAAATTGGACTGTATTTTGGTATTTATAATTTAATTGTCATTAAGTCGATTTTGACTTTCTATTTGAATTGTTATTTTGTATGTTATGTACATATAACATATATATTATATATATATATATATATATATATATATATTATTTATTTATTTATTTATTTTTTAAGTAGTAGATTGTGCTTATAAGAAAATATTATGTTTGTTAGTCTCTTAATATCCTTGTCGAACCGCGAACACGAGGCACTTATATATATATAATGTAAATGTATATTATATATTATTTATATATATTATTACATTTTATATATATACAAGATGTAAAGAATCTTGTTTACTTTTATCTCAGTAAGAAATCTGGCAACGATGAGCCACATCCATCATGTAACAATAAATGATATAAATATAATAAAAAATTCCGCCTGTCATAACTTCACCTTACTATTTAATTTATTACATCAAAACGGTTACCGAACCGACAGAGTATCGCATCTGTATGAGCTATACTGCGGGAGATGTCATAACGTATCCAAAAAAATATATATTACATTAATATTTTGAGATTCGGCACATGTATTTAAAACACTACGATAAATGTGATTTAAAACTTAAATAGTTGTAATTATGTAGATATTTCTCTAGTAATAATCAGCTAAAATAAGGTTGTGTAACCAAAATTTAAAAATAGGTTCTTTTACTGTTTTATTTAAATCAAAATTAAATAAAACGTTAGAAAAATTTAGTTTTAAGGCAATCAACAAACTTAAAATTGAAGAGTTTAAATTTTTTGTTCACTTTAAGAAAGTCTGATGGTAAATTTTTTAGATAATCATCTTCAGAATCGACCGTAAATAATTTGTATTCATATTATAGTTTCTTTATTTCTTCTGAATTCGTTTCAATAGAATTTAAAATATAGCAAGGATGATAACTCCAGTATTCTATGAAAACACATATTACTTTTCATTTTACACGTCTCCTAAAGGAGACGTGTAAAATATTTCTTTTTTTTTACCTCCGGGACCACCGTTGGGTATTGCTTCAGAGGATGAGATGAATGACAAGTAGCGTGGTGAAAATATCATGCTTGACCGGTATTCGAACCCGGGATCTCTGGATGAAAAGCCGAGACGCTACCACTTGCACCACGCAGGCCGGTAAAGAAGTAAAATTAGATAAGTACAGATTCCTAATTCCCATGGATTTCTAACACATTAAATAGAAAATGAAATCAGGCACGCATAAATTAACAAATTCTATTAAAAGTATTTCAGCAGATTCGTTTTAATCTAAAGAAAAATCAAAGTTTAATATTTCCAGTTTACGTCGCGTAGGTACAGGAAAATATTAACAAAAGCTCAAGGAAATTAAAACACCAGATTCATGCACTTAGTTAATAGATAGATTATCAAACCCATATGTTGACTAATAAATCGCGTATTGATTTCAAAGAACAAAATATTTCATAAGCTTGAAAGTAAAAGGACATATAAAAGGGGAAGAAAACGAAGAATTTTAATAATAATAAAAAAAAGAAAAATCATTATTTACTCCGAGAAGAATAAATGCTTATGCTAGTCTATTTTATAAAAATAAAATTAAGCCTATATTAACTGTCAAAATGTTGAAGAGTAATACACATAAGTTTTAAACAAACGCAGATTCAGTACACGAGTGCGCGCGTGCACATATACACATAAGTATTTCTTAAGTAAATATTCCTTTTGTTAAAGTGATTTTCCATGTATAAAATACAGAATATAAATAAAAATAGACTACTTTGTATGAAATGGATCCTAAGAGAAATTTAGACAAACTACAAACTTGAGAGGAAATAATATTAACTTTATATATTATGTTACGACTTATTTTGATATCACACCAATTCCCAGTTGAATTATTTGATGATATATCTATAAAGGGTAAATCTTTAAGGAAATAAAATTCTCTGGACAATATAAAAATACAAGCGCGCACGCGTACACACTCAGTTCGTTAAGTTTTAAGTTTAAGTATTAATTTTTAGTTTATATAATGTTCGATATTAAAGCTAATTTAAAACCATTATTAATAAATAGTTTACTCAATAAGCAAAAATTATACAACACCCTTTATTACGTAATCAAAACTTTTTATCGCTAAAACGGAAAAGAAAATAAATTATTAAATTTCATATTTTAGTTCCGCTGCCCTCCTCCGGTACTTATGAATCTAATAATTGATTACTTTTAGTCTCAAGTAGGATTAGGGCTAATAGGAGTAATCTTACAAGCAAGCGTAGAGCAAAATTATCGTTATTATTCGTGAGTTATAAAATTAAAAAAATTGGTTTAATTTTTTCAGAATTATAGCATAATAATAAAATATAAAAATTTTAATTTACAAGGTACTATAACATTTATTTCATAAAAATAAATATTTAAGGAACATTTTTAACATTTTCTATAGGAGTACGTTGTACATTCACAGAGTTAAAAAAGTCGTGGAACCCATAAATAGCTTATTTCAAAAGTTAAAAGAAATCTAGCAAATGTTCTTATTTCGAAACAATCTATTTTTTAGCCCTTAAAATGATTTTTCACAACCCTAACCTTTCCTTTTTAAAATGTCTGAGTTGTCTTTCACGGTGATCATTTGAGTCCTTGGGATGGGGGTGATTTCATACCAAAAAACAGATCGTTTGAGGTAGAAGCATTTTTTAAATTTTTTATTTATGTTTAACGGGTTAAAAATTCTCGTATTCATTTACATTTAAATATATTTACATAAAAACAGAAAGTCAAGTTAAAACTTAAGATTTATAGTAAATTAAAAGCGGCTAACCCATAGGTTTTAAATAAAAATCAACAATTAAAACAACAAACAATATTTTTACTTCTTTGTACGAAGTAAAAGCTTCTTTTACTTCGAAAAATTTCGGTTTTCCGATTTCAACAAGAATATCCATTTTCACCATCCCTGAATCCATTTTGACTAGTTTCAGCGTGACGTCTGTACGTACGTACAGACGTATGTATCATGTATGTATGTACAGAGACGTATTATGTATCCCGCATAAATCAAAAACGATTAACTGTAGGATGTTGAAATTTTGGATTTAGGACTGTTGTAACATCTAGTTGTGCACCTCCCCTTTCGATTACAATCGACTGAACCAAAAGCGTCCTAAAAAGCCCAAAATTTAAAAAAAAATTGTATTTTGGACTTTTTCTTAACTGCAGTAATAAGATCTCATTAAGAGCTTATCATAAGTAGTACTTATTTTCTTTGGTTCCAGAATTATAGCCCAATGAAAGTTAAATTAATGAAATGTTTGGATCTTACAAGGGAAGGCATATCGATTCGAATCAGACTTCATCAATTTTTCTTTATTTTAACTTTTTTTTTAATTTAAGTTAATAATTGTAAAACAAAATTTACAATAAATAGTTGTTCAATAATAACAAAAAAAAAAAAATGAAAAAATCATAAATTATTTATTATAACGGGAAAAGCACATCGGTTCTTATCAGACTTCCCTCCTTCCTTTTTTTGTTGACTTTTTTTAATTTAAATGTTTTTTTGTGATTTATTTCTACATGTTATCTTTCATTTTCTTGTATGATTGTTTTTTTGATTATTCACCAAATAATCCAAAAATAAAAATTTAATATTTTACACATCGAAATTAAAATTTGTAACCAGTACACAGGAGTTCACTAAACGGAATAGTTTAATTATTTTAACTTTTGTTTATACGACACCACAAATCTAAAACTTCTGTTAATCAGCAACTCACGAAGATACGAATAATACTAATCTAGTAATAAAGTAATAATGGGACTTTTACTCTATCATGCAGAAGAAAATTACTAACGAACCACTAGAAGCACTACTTGTAAAAAAATTACTAAAAAAAAAGTAGGAGATGGGTGTATTTAGAATTGAAAATCCCCTCTTATTTTAAATTTATTAAAAATACACATCAACGAACATTGTTAAAAAGTACCGCCCATGCCTACTCTGTTACAACTAAATCGATTATTCCGATTGGGGTACAAAAAAGAACACTCCATTAAATAAAAATCCAACTTTTTAAATTAAAAGTATATTTTTCTATTAATATTATTTCTTTCATTATTTTTAGGTACGATTCAGACGGCGGTGAAAGGAGATTGTCGGGTGAATTAATATCGATGAAAGATTTTCTATCGAGTAATAAAGTATCTCTAGCCGTAATGCAAAAACAGTTATATGAAACAGCACAAATGCAGCGAGGTTACGGTGAAGATGTAAACGCTGGAAGGTATGTTTATTTTAGTATTATATATTTTGGATACAGACTTCAAATATTTACTGAAAATATCTCTTTTTTATCTACTAATAATAAATTCATCACTATAAAATGTTTTCAGTATTTATGTTTATTATTCGTTTCATGTTTTTGTACTCGTACGTTGTACGTAATATGAACTTCAAATATCAGCTTTCGTCTTTTATAAATTTATTTGACCTAAATTCTGACTTTTATTATTTTATTCATATCGTATACAAAAATTAACTTTTTTCTACTCTATAATTTAAGAACTACAAAAGTAGTCTAATAATAATTTTTCAGTGAGATAATTTAATAAACTGAAGATTTGGGCGTTCATCAACTGCGCATTCTCTTAATTACTTTTTATCTCCTGCTGCTGGCTGCAACGGTAGAGAACAGTACGAATAACGCACAGTGAATACCACTGGTCATTAGCTATTATTACCTGAAAAATATTATATTTTGTTTGTTTCCATACATAACGAAAAAGTGCAGATTCTACCAACGATATGGGCCAATTTCACAGCTAGTTTAGAAAAAAACAACGAACTGCTGCGTATTGATTCACTCACAATTTAATGAAAAGTTTTAAAAATGTCATCTCTGTTTTAATAATTTTGAAAATATTTTTTTTTGAATTGCAAATAATTTTTATAAGCTTTTAAATCAAATTGGAAAGTGTAAACGAACTTTTAGAATTAAGGATCATATAACTAGACGTCAAAATAACGTCTTAAAAAAACAAAATTATAAATTTCAGTTTTTGTTTAGGGTTTTTAATTTTTTTTGTCTTCAGTCATTTGACTGGTTTGCTGCAACTCTCCAAGATTCCCTATCTAGTGCCAGTCGTTTCATTTCGGTATACCCCCTACATGCTATATCCCTAACAATTTGTTTTACATATTCCAAACGTTGCCTGCCTGCACAATTTTTCCCTTTCTACCTGTCCTTCATACTTAATATAAAAGCTACTATTCTTATTAATAAAGTTACTATACTTAAGTTAAGCTACTATGCTTTAAATTAAGTTACTTATAGTTAAGTTACTATACATTTTTGGTATATGTTTAATATTAAAGCGACTATTCCAGGATTCCTTAATATGTGGCCTGTAAGTCTGTCTCTGCTCTTAACTATATTTTTCCAAATGCTTCTTTCTTCATCAATTTGCCGCAACACCTCTTCATTTGTCACTTTATCTTCACTTCCACATAAAGCTACCCTCCAAACATATACTTTCAAAAATATTTTCCTGACCTTTAAATTAATTTTTGGTGTAAATAAACTATATTTCTGACTGAAGACTCGTTTCGCCTGTGCTATTCGACATTTTATATCGCTCATGCTTCGTCCATCTTTAGTAATTCACTTCCCAAATAACAAAATTCTTCTTCCTCCGTAATCTTTTCTCTTCCTATATTTGTATTTAGTGGGTCATCTACATTATTTCTACTGCATTTCATTACTTTCGTTTTGTTTTTGTTTATTTTCATGCGTTAGTTCTTGTGTAGGACTTCATCCATGTCGTTCATCGTTTCTTCTAATTCTTTTTTACTCTCAGCTAAAATTACAATATTATCAGAAAATTGTATTTTCTTCATCTTTTCACCTTGTTCTGTTACTCCGGATCGTATTTAAATAAAGAATTTTAAAAATATCTTTTAAATTTGAATCTTAAATTTTATAAGCAAGATTGTATTATTTTAATCTATCATTCGTATTCTTATAATTTAGTATTAAACAAACATGCGTTAATCTTTGATTAGTCTTTTCGTATTATTACAGATATTACCTATATTAATATAGATAGGTCATATAGATATCATCGCCATTACAATTAATAATGATGATGTTTTTAAACAAGTAAAAAGCATCTTCAAATAAACTATACGACCATGTAATGTTTAGCTCTAAGAAAATCTCCCGCTAAAATAATACCATAATACATTTTGGCTTTATGTTGCTGTTTTAGTTGTTTAATCCAGGTAAACAGGACACAGTTCGTGTTATAAAATGTCCTGCAGTGCAGTGCGCTGTTCATGTAATGATTTTTATACCCAGATACGTCGTGTGCGATTCGTGGGCTGCCGGAAAATAAATCCTTTGGATTTACAAATTACATATTACGTAAATCAAACATAATTATGTAGCTATTATTGCACAAGATTTTATACTTTTTATTTTTTTAAATTTTATTAAAGTAATTTTTTTGTTTAACCTCCGGAACCACCGTTAGGTATTGCTTCAAAGGATGAGATGGATGACAATGTAGCGTGTGAAAATGCCATGTCTGACCGGGATTCGAACCCGGAACCTCCGGATGAAAGGCCAAGACGCTACTACTCACGCCACGGAGGCCGGAAAATTATTACAAATTAATAAATTATTGCTACTTTGTATTATGTTATAAAAAAGATTTCATAATACATTAAATCTCTACATAAATTTTCAACATAAATCTTCTACATAAAAAAGCTATTTTTAATAATTCTGTTGAGCAAAGTAATGAGTGATATAACTTTATTCGTTTATTTAAATCCGTATTTTTTAATTAAATAGGCTTCAACAGTACAGTAAAACAAGTACTGATGGTTTTGTATTTCAGTTCCGGCCCAAGTTATTAGTTTTTTTTTTTTTTTTTTTTTTTTTTGTCACGGAGATACTTAATTACGTCGTGGTCCGAAGGTGTACTAGCTTTTGCCTACTGTTTTATTTGATGTACTATTTGGTTCATTAAGGTGATGTGTATGTGTGTGTGTGTGTTTTTTCATAATGTTCTAGCGTGTTGAGATAAGATTAATTTCTAATGTCAGTGTATTTGTCAGTACTTCAGTGAAGCGGTTGGGAAAAGTTACTTGGTTTTATGTTAGATATTAGTTTCTGTTTGCTCTTTTGGTGGTAAAAATAACTTATAAACATAAAATGTTGCTACTAATATTAACAGCGGTTTTATCTTGGCCAATGTTATCGATGCAAATAGAAAACAAAGATATACCTTTTTCTTTGTAAAAATTAAAGTTTCCACTTACCAACTATTTTCATTATAAATGTCCTAGTATTTTCAGAGCCACCACTCCATCATCAGGGACGTCATAGAAAATGTAATTCAAAACTGATATACGCAACTTCTCCATGGGTAATTATATTTTAAATTAAAATTGTGACGTTCACCATAATCGATCGTCAAAAAAAATAAAAATAATTTATACGTCAATAAGAATGTAACGTCATGTCCGTAAGATGTTTACAACTGTTACTTTTTATCTGTTTCTAAATTACTTTATGGTCTGATTTCATTAATAAAAATGTTTTACGTAAAAACGAAAAAAATCAGAATAACAGTGGTATTTTTTGACAATGTTAACTTACCTCGCATTTACTGTATTCAAAATGAACAAAACAAAAAAAAAAATTGAAAATATGAACTAATTATTCATATTATTCCTTAGTTAAACAATTTTCTTCCCCCCTTCTCGTAGTTTGGTCGGTTTTCGACCAAAAGTTCTAACTTGACATTTTTTCAAGAAAAATGTATTTCAGTCAGGAAAAGTTATGTTGAATAATTACTAAAAGTGGTAAAAAAACTTGTAAAACAATTATAGGTAACTATTCGTAGTAATACAAAAAAGAAAAATCGTCTTCAAAAATAAAATTAAAATAACTGCTCCGAAGTGAAAAGTACTGTAACGATCTCATAAAATTGTAGAACATTTATTGCACCTCCAAAAAATAGGGTCTTAACAGGCGCATTTCTATTAGACCGAAAGGCACTAACACCGAAAGGACTTCAATAGGCCGACTGAAGGGAAATTGGGTCGAGAGGAAAACGCATACATCTAGCTAACTTTCCAAAGAATAGCTCAAGTAAAATAACATTTCAAAACCCGATCTATAAAGGACTGATACGCAATCCCCAACTCCGTTTATCTTAAATTAAAAACAAATATATAACAGTCATTAAAAATGAAATACCCGCCGGTTACTTAGAAAGACCCAACAGCAAGGGACCGATGTCCAGGATCTGTGATTAATAGGTCATCGACCTATCCCCTTGCGTTCCCTTCCATAGAATATATATCTAAAATTATGTGGACTACTGTTCACGAAATACGGCGCAAATTAATAAATTTCTTAATTTGGTTTGGTTGCGGTATTGACTTGAAATATTTTAACATATTTTTATTTACAGATATTCATCCGCGTAACTGCATAACTACAAATATTTTTCTTACTTGGTCTCTCAGTTTTTAACTTTTAAACTTACCATTTCATTTATATATATATATTCAATTTGAAAAGTGGCCAATGTATAAAAATCCGCTGATCGATGATGATAATTAAAAACAATAATTAATTGATCGGTTAGTATCTTCAGAATTTTTTTTTAATGTTTCACGGAGGTTTAAATTATACACGGGTTAAAAAGTAGTCAAAAAGTTATTCTTCTCCAAATTGTTTTTTCTAAAATTTCAGGAGTAGAATTAAATTGCATAACTTAACAGATAAATGACAGGGAAGTATAATAACAAAACTTAAATTTTAATAATACAAAATAAATTATTAGCATCAAAATAAATGAAACATTTTAACGCAATTAGTAGTCTACTAGCGTCATCATTAAATTGTTTAGATATTGTTCCACTTCCTTTAAAGAGAAAAATTACATCAATTTAAAAAAGTCAACAGGAAAAGATCTCATAAACTATATTAAAAACTATTAAAATATTTTTATCTATGAAAAAAAAATGACAAAATTTCTATACGCTGAACATAATAACAAAGGGTCAATAAACAATTGAAGCTAAACAAATTCTGGAAGGGGAAACCGCTGGCGTATGGTCCGCAGCTATGTCTGTAGTTTACTTGTAATGTCTCCCGCTAAATTACGAGACGACCTAATTTCATTGAATTGCGGATTAAACAATGCCCAATCGATGCAGTTACACACCCAAAACATGTAGAAATTGTTCTCTCTCAATCAAGCTCTCTCTTTTTCTTGGATAAATAAAAACCACACACACGCGTGCGCGCGCACTAATTCATTCAACTAACGGTTTACGAGTATATCAGATTAGCTTATTGAATAGTATTTTAAAATTTAAATCTTTTTAATTCATTACGCTATTAATAATTAATTGCGGTAAAATATAATCACGTTTCAATATTTCTTGTTTTTAAATTGTAATTACTTGTAATAGTCGTATTATTCAATTTTAAAAGTTATTTTAATAAACGAAAAATAATAACACATATGTTATTCAACATAGTAACATGTATTTATACATTAAAATTAAGATATAATGAACACATGAAATATTGTTAAAAATAATAATATTTTACTGATAAGGGAAGGTCATATTGATATATAAAGTACAGTAGCTTTATCTACAGTGTTCTTTGGTGGTTGGGTTTCAATTAACCACACATTTCAGGTATGGTCGAACTGAGAATGTACAAGACTACACTTCATTCCACTCATACATATTATCCTCATTCATCCTCCGAAGTATTATCTAAACGGTAGTTACCGGAGGCTAAACAGAAAAAAGAAAGAAAGAAAAGTAGCTTTATCTTATGACATAATGTTTTGGTCAACCACAACTCAACTCAAAGAAATTACTGTAGAATAAGAGGCTGTATTTTATTAATCTTTAAATGTAAAATAGTTTGTAAAATTGTATGAGACTAATAAAGATTAAATAAATTAAATATTTAAATGTTCAGACCCCAACTTCATTAATATATAGTTTGCAACTCTTTATTGATTTTTTTTTTATCGATTATGATTAGCTGAGATTTAACGAAAGGATTGTTAAAAAATAATATCAGATCAAAATAAGATTAATTAAATAGATGAAACAACGCGTTTACAAATAGAATCAAAACCATCGATCGTACATGTTTGAGAAAAGAACATAAACAAATTTTGTTAAAGTAATTTTTTATGAACGAATGAATCGATTAATACCTCGTTTTCTTTTCGATTTATAAATACCATTAAAATACTCTCCCTCAAGGTATTATTATATGCCGACCTCCGTGGCGCGAGTGGTAGCGTCACGACTTTTCATCCGGAGGTACCGGGTTCGAATCAGGCGTGGCATTTTTACACGCTAAAAATCATTCATCTCGTCCTCTGAAGCAATACCTAACGGTGGTCAAAGAGGTTAAAAAAAAAAAATATTGTTATTATATGTAATAAAATTATAGGCTTACTTGATTGATAACCAAGTTATTCTTTTCCCTCGCTCAAGGACAGAACGAGAAAATATCACTATGATTGTCATGTAATACAGCAAATTTCCTTCGCTTTCTTCTGTACTCAAAAAAGCTTTTCTTGATTTATTTTTATATGTGTATTTTCTCCTACTTTTCCTTCTCTCGTTCTGTCTGTAATTTTTTTCAATAAATAGACCCTACGTGGGCTGAACAATCAAATTTTATTTTCTATATTGTCACCAGTGTATTGCAACTGTCTTGTATTCTTCTGAACACTTTCATCACTAACTCTTTGATCCCATCTGTTAACTTGCATTATTTTCTGCACCCACATTTCTGAGGCTTTCTATCTTCTTTTATGTTTTCTAACGTCCAATTCTGTACAGTATAGAGGCGATTACCGCAATTTTTATAGACATTTTACCAATCGTTTATAATTTTTTATTGGTCGAAGCAACTTATATACTTGGTATACTTATGTAATTTTTTATTCTGTATTTTAAAAACTCCCATAATCTTAATCTTATTTCTTCCTCGTCTTTTTTTAATGGCTTATGTTTTAAGAACGAATCTTTTATTTAAATGGAATTGTAGCTGACGTCGTCGTTACTACTCTTTAATGAAGGTAAAAAGTATCTTATGAAATCAATAGGGGAGCTTTTTCCTCTCTATATCATCTAATACAGTGTCGATGAAAGCGAATGTGTTGTGATTTAGTAAAAGAAGATAAGAAACACCATCTCGTTAGTAAAAAATTCATAAGTGCCTGTCTTAATCTTTCTTTTTATATAAATTTAACAAAATGCTGTACAAAACATTAAAAAAAATGTTCTGTGCAGTTTTGAACATACTTCCTTGTATGCCTATTAAATTACATATACACATTTTTTTTTTTAATGAAAAGTATATAAAATTTTATTTCATTAATAACTTCTGATATTTTTTTATTTTTTTTATTGAATTATTATTCATCGTAAAACTTTGTTCACAATGAGAGGTTAATAATTATTAATAAATCAATATATATAAATTAAAAAAAAGGAGATGAAGCCTGATTCGAACCGATGTGCCTTTCCCTAAGATGAAAATATTTCAGAAATTTGGCTATAACTCTGGAACCAATTAAAATAAGTACTTACTTACGATATATCGTTGAAAACCTTTCAATGAGGACTTATTACTGCAGTTAAGAAAAAGTTCAAAGTCCATTTTTTTGCATTTTAGGCTTTTTTTGGACACATTTGTTCCAGTCGATTGCAATCAAAAGGGGAGGTGCACAACCAGATATTACAACAATCCTAAATCCAAAATTTCAACATTCTACGGCTAACCGTTTTGGAGTTATGCGAGATACGTACGTACGTACAGACGTCACGCCAAAACCAGTAAAAATGGATTCAGGGATGGTCATAATGGATATTTTTGTTGAAATTTTAAAACCGAAATTTTTCGCGATCACAATACTTCCTTTACTTCGTACAAGTAAAAAAAAAAAAAAAAAAAAAAAAAAAAAAAAAAAAAAAAAACATTTTAAGTCTATTTTTAATAGTCTTTTAAAATAATCTAGTATATGCAATTTTTAATTTAAAAAGATGCAATTTAAAAAAATTTTTAATTTTCTTAGGAAGAAGATCCTTATTTAGTGGTTGTGTTTAATTTTTTTGTTCATTTTGTTTTGTCTATTTGGTCCCTTTATTTTTTTAAAGTATTAATTAATAATATTAAGTAATTTTTTTTTCATTCTTAGATTTTTCAACTTCAAAAATTTTTTGCCGTTTAGTTAGAAAAAGTTAAGAAATTTTAATAATTTTTAATCTTAAATCACAACGAAATAGTTCAAGTATTGTCATATTTATTACAATAAATATATTTTTTTATATAAATTATAAGGATCCATTTTACTTGAAGTGTTCAGTTTACTAGAAAAATATTACGTATTTAATAGAATTTTGACAGCAATATGTTTGTTTAAGTTGTTCAACATATAAAATAATTTTAAATTAAACAAAAATTCGACTTAGGCAATGTAAAATTAATCAGAATAATTGTAGGTTGATTTTGAAATTCCAGCTTTGTACTAGTACATCCATTTTACAGGATAGGAAATTCCGTTCATTCTTCCAACTAAGAACGTAAACAGCACAATCGAATTATTCATCTTTGTGTATGTATATGTGTACGAGTAAGTGTGTGTGTGTGTGTGTGTGTGTGTGTGTGTGTGTGTGTGTGTGTGTGTGTGTGTGTGTGTGTGCGCGCGTGTGTGTGTTTTGAACACACATACACTCTGTACAGAAGCTAAAAGTCATCTTCCCCAAACTACAGGTTTAGATTCCGTAACAGGTGGAAAATTTTGCAATTGGTAGTGAACAGTCAACTTGCTTGTATAATTACTACAATTAAAATTCAATTATTGTTCAGTTCATTTTTGTTCTGTATCGAAATAATAATTATATTGAATATACATACGGTATATATTTACAAGCTGTTGGTTGAATTGCACCCTACTGTAGCACTACGCATTGACTATAATATTAATAAATATATTCGTTCTAAACTTTGTGAATACTTCTCTCACTCCCTCTCTCACACTCTCTCTCTCTCTCACTCTCTCTCTGTCTCTCTTTCTATAAAAAATATATCGAGGTAAAAACAATTTTAACCGGCTTTTTTTTGCGATTCAACTGAATATTTTGATATTCAACTTTAAAAAATCATTATAATTTTCAATCTTGAAGCAGCTATATGTTGTTTGTACCTTTTTAAAATTTATTGTTGTTCAATATATATTCGTACATTATGACATGATTCGAAAGTCATTCTGTTAATTTTCATTTCTAAAATTTAGTAGTTTAATGTGCCACCCGTGCCCCAATTCTTTTTTTGAATAAATTCCTGATTTTATAAATCTGATTAAACAGTCTATATAATTAAAAAGCGTATGTTTTTTTGTCCCGTATATTATTACTATTCTGCAAACTTAATTGTGTATATTTATTTATACTAACTGATTATTCACTTTTACTTTCATTTTTGCGTATAGTTTGTCTACTATGTCTGCACGATAAATTTTAATAACTGCTATTTATGTGCTTAAGTTGAATTCAAAATTTGCGAGGCTTATCGATAATTTCAGTGCTTTATTAACCATAGCTCTATAGGCCGACAATTTTTGGCTTATCAGATGGTTTGATTTATTATGTATTGTAATATTGACGGTGGTAGGCTTCCGGTAAGTAATTGATCCCAAGCTGCGATGATTTCTATTGATGGTTAGATCTAAATAATTAAGTTTGCTATTACTTTCTTCTTCAAAAGTAAACTCTATATTACTGTGCAAACTGTTGATTAGGCTGTTTATACTATTAGGCTCAATACGTTATACCTTTATTATATGTAATAAAAATATCATCAACATAAAATATAACGACACATAATTGGTGTATATTTTCGATAAGTTGATTATAAATATGTTGGGAAAGTTAATAAAAATAAAAAATCGCTCGGGTCAAAAGTCTTAAATAAATAAATAATTTGTGAATCTGATAACTTTTTTTTTTGATTGTTAATAAAAGATAAAGATTAGTAGAATTTTAATCGGTTCAAGCCTAAACTTAGATCGGATTACATGGTAATTTGCTTGCGCGCTTCTTGTAAACATATACTTCAATTTGTAATATTGTTGTATGATTATAATGTGTTTTTTGTGTGTAAGACTGACGAAACGTTATGTGGATAATTCTCATTTCCTGATGATGTTGATACATAGGTGCGGCGAAACATCTAGGAAAAAATTCTACAACAAAATTATATGATAAAACGATAATAAAAATTATAAATATGTTTTTAATAGAAAATAAAAGATAAATTTTTACATAAGAATCCTTTTTCTATTATTATTCAATGTTATTTTTGATGTTTATAATTTTACCATGTCTTATGTACAGTAAGTATCGTTTATAGTGACATCGGATATAATGACATATGGGATGTAGTGACCAAAAACTTGTCTCTTGGTTAGTTGGTATGCTGTTAATGCATGAATACAGTATGTACATTGTTTATAATGATTCGGTTGTAGTGACGTATCGATTATTATGGTTCTATCGGTTATTTTTCCTACTACAATACGATATTTTATTGTTTATGAAGGACTGAAGTGAATCATTAGTAACGTAGTACACTACATTTTAGTTACAGAAATATATTGACGGTTGCTTTTTTCTTACATATGTACCGTAGTTCTTTTTTAACTTCTTCGAGTACCAGATTATTGTAAACTGAAGCAGTCTCATTCAATTATTATTCTTTTGCTGGGAGCTTATCTTATCGTACGGGTACAGTATTTTATTTTACGTATCCTGTGCAATTCATTCAATAGTGGTTTAATTATAACTTCGCGAAAAATATTCACGATAGAGGAATTCGTATTTATTATTGCGTAGTTTTGTTTTTTTATAATATTTTTGCGGAAATCAATTATTATTATTGTATTACAATACCTGTATAGATGGCAAATTAAAGTAATATCTCTAACCTACCTAAAATCGGTTATTGTGACTATCGGTTATAATGGACCTAAAATCGTCGGTTCCTTGGAGGTCACTATAAACGATATTTACTGAATATATAGAAATAAAGAATGTTTGTTTGTCTGTTTGTCCCGTAATCGTTCCTATACCATTCATCTGATTGCGATGAAAGTTAAGTGAGTTGTGCGCACGCCCACGAAGATTTCTGAATTAGTTTGGACCCGCTAGGTGGCGCTGGGGTCGAAGTATTTCAAAGAATGTATTTATGGTCTGATTTGGCTCATATTCAGAATACGTGTATGTTACTTGGAAAGAAATGCTTCTGCAAAAAATGGACCCGATAGATGGCGCTGGGGTTGAGATATTTGGAAAAATTATATTTATGGCGCTCTACCTCATATTAAGACTATATATTAGATACGTGAAAGGAATCATTCAGTTCAATAATTTTTTTTATTAGTCGTGGATATGAAATCCGATTGAAAATTATTTTATCAATTTTTTAGAAAAACTCGGTTGTTTGTCGACCGATTTTCAAGCATAAGGTGTCATTTTGTTTACAATGAAAATGTTAAAATTTTAGCTAATAAAATGTATTTCGGTAAGACTAACGATTAGCGACATGGAAATCATTAAATTATTTAAAAAATTGACGAGACCGTAATTTTAAAATTTCTTAGTTTTATACTGCAATTTTTATTTAATGGAGAAAGTTGATACAACAACGTGTATGTTACCGTGAAAAACCTATATCTGGTAAATGTCGATATTCTCCTGTGAATGTCGATACATTCCAAATACGTAGATGAAAGACCGAAATATCTGCTTATTTGGACCTTCGCCGGTATATGTTGACAAAGCTCTGGTAGGGGTCGAAACGATAACTAGAAATAAAAAAATCACACAATAGCAATCTCTAAGGTAAATAGATTACAAGAAAACCTAGTAAAAAAAGGAATTTTAAATTTAAGCCAAACATAACCTACACTAGCTAATCTCGTCAATATACAATATACAAATTACTTGTGTGTGTGTGTATATATATATATATATATATATATATATATATATTATTCTCCAACATTGGAGGTGATCAAATACACCGCGTTTATAAAAAAATTAAATTGAATTTTCAGCATTTTATAAATTGAATCAGGATATACAGAATATATTAACCTCTCTTTTTCTGCTTAGTCTTCAGAACCGTGAAGGTATTATTTCAGAGGATGAATGAGGATGACATGTATGAACGTAAATGAAGCGTAGCCTTGTACAATCTCAGGCCGAACATTCCTGAGATATATGGTTAATACATATTCGTGGTTCACCAAAGAACCACGATGGAGTATTCAAATCCGTAAAAAAGTAACTACCTTTACTAGGATTTGGACCTTAGAACTCTCGACTTCGAAGTCAGCTGAGTTGCGATGACGAGTTAACCAATAGATTAGCCCAGTGGCCTGGAATATCTTAACTGCAAGGATGAACGATAACGATACAAATAAATAATCAGATATTTTGCCCTTTGTTCAATTTTTTTATAAAAATATTCTTATTCAACTTTCACCATGCTGAATGCAATGAATTTGACTAGTCCGGATCCAATGCTGGAGAATAACATATATAATTTGTATATTTAAGGTTAATTACACGAGGTTAGCGAGAGTAGATTATATTTGGCTTAAATTTAAATTTCCTTTTTTTACTAGGGTTTCTCGTAATCTATTTACCTTTCGTGTGGGTGATTTAAAAAAAGAAATTATTTATCGTTTCTACCCCCACCAGAATTTATCTATGTTTGTCGACATGTATGGGCGAAGGTCGAATGAGCAAATATTTTGGTCCTTCACCAACGTATTTGCTATGTATTGACATTCACCGGAGAATACTGGCATCTCCTAATCTCAGTCTTTTATGGTAACAAACACACGCATATATATATATGTTTATGTTTATGTTTATATTAAGATCAATTCAATTCTCCGCTTGTAAATTTGAAATAAAAAATTTAATGAACAGACAAAAGAGAAAAATTATACAAATCACCTACTAAAAAAATAATTTTATTTTTTCACCAGAGAAGGTATTTTTACCTTCTATTTTTACCTTTGGTAAAAATACCTTTTATTTTACCAGAGTCGTTCTCAGGATAAAAGAAAATTACAATAATTGTTCGTAAGCATGTAAAATGTGTATATTCGGCCAGTTGCATGTAATTTCAACTAGAGGAATGTTAACATTTAATTTTTATTGACGTAGGTTTTGGCTGCAATTTTTTTAATTTTAACATCTGATATATAAAAAAGGATATTTTAATATTCATAAACTAATTTATCAAACTGGTGGTTTGTATAATTACTCATAGAGTGCAATAAAAAATCTGATGTGGACACCACATGACTTCCTTTTACCCCTATTAAATTATATATACACATTTTTTTTAAATGAAAAGTACATAAAATTTTATTTCACTAGTAACTTCTGATTTTTTTAACATTTTTTATTGTTATTATTGAATTATTGTTGTAAATTTTTTTTTCAATCACAGGTTAATAATTATTAATAAATCAGTATATTAAAATTAAAAAAAAAGTAAAAAAAAGGAAATGAAGACGGATTCGAATAGATATGCCTTCCCCTTGTACGATTCAAATATTTCATTAATTACAATTTTATTTGGTTATATCTCTGGAACCAATGAAAATAAGTACCACTTATGATATGTCGTTGAAAAGCTCTCAATGAGGACATACTATTGCAGTTAAGAAAAAGTTGAAAATCCAAATGTTTTTAAATTTTGGGCTTTTTTGGGCACTTTTGGTTCAGACGATTGCAATCGAAAGGGAACCTACACCAAAACATACAACGTTCTTAAACCAAAATTTCAAGATACTACGGTTAATCGTTTTTGAGTTACGCGAAATACGTACATACGTACAGATGTCACGCCGAAACTAGTCAAAATGGATTCAGTGATGGTCAAAATGGATATTTCCGTTGAAATCTGAAAACCGACATTTTTCGCAATCACAATACTTCCTTTATTTCGTACAAGGAAGTAAAAAATGTATCTGGCTGTTTATTTTGACTATAGATATGAAAATAAACAACAGTTGTTTCTAAAAAAAATTGGCGATTTCCTCATTCACTTGCCTTTTGTCCAATATTTTGTGTTTTCTAAAGACAATATTTTATCTCAACATCAGATTGAGAAACCATGATTGAGTAATATTTTATACAAATATTTACTCCAACTTTCTCTAATAAATAAAAAATTACGATGTACGCAAATTTATAAATTTCAAATTTGGTCGTGTCAATTTTTTTTATAATCTTTTCTTGTTCGAGACAAAACTAAATTAATTTTATCAAAATTTTTCATTTGCTAAAATCTTAACATTTTCAATAAACAAAGGATACTTTATATTTGAAAATTGGTCGACAAACAACCGAGTTATTCCAGAAAATTGAAAAAATTATTTTCAATCGAATTTCATTCCACCATTAATAAAAAAAATATTTGTGAGTTTTTAAAAATAAATTTGTGCTTAAAAAGTAAAGATATGCCAAACGGTATGAAAAAAAGGGAAAATCGCAATTTTTCCTCATATCCGGTAATGAATAGCCAAGTACACATTTTTTTTAATATTCTACAAATATACATGATTACACACATATAAATTTGGCGCCCCCTACAAGACATTTCTGATTACATCAGTACTATGAGGATTAACTTTAAATTCTTTCATTCAGTAACAGCATATTTTCCTAAAATACCAATCAGTTTAATTTCACGAATCGCCGAGTAACTTATTCTTAGTTAACGAACTCCCATAAGAGAAATATATATTTTTTATTTGTGGGCGAAAAACGCCTGGGCGTTATCATCGCCCGGAATTTTATTAATAAAAGGGTAAAATAACTCCAAAATAATAAAACTTATAATGTGTAAAATTAATAATAATCATATAATAAAAATTTATTAAAACAAGAGTCAAGAAGGTAAAATAAAACTACAAAGTCTTTAAAATATAAATGTTAAAATAATCGAATAAAGAAACTATATAAAACTTACTTAATTCCAATGGGTTGTGCAAAAGGTTCCCTCCCCGGATAGTAAAATTAAATACATAGAACCAAAAAAATCAAAATTGAAAGTAAAGGTTAAAAATTATTAAAAAAACTCTTCTAGCATAAAAATATATATGATAATATTAAATTTTTTGCAGTAACCTGGTACTATTCAAAAAGAGAAACATCCAGTCCAAAATTTCGTTATTATTGAACAAGATATCACGGATGTTTCTAGGTAGATTAAACTTACGACGCAACGCCGCATAACATCTGCAGTCCACGAGAATGTGGTGCACAGTCACGCGGCAGCTGCATCGTGTGCATAGGTATGTGGCTTCTCCTGACATTAGGTATTCGTGTATGATCCTCGTATGTCTTAACCGTAACCGGCAGAGGACCACTTCCTCGCGAAGAGATTTTCTGCAAGAGAGGAGCCTCATGGCAACACTGAATCTTTAATCCGTCGGAGTTTAATATCGACGGTAGTCGCCCAGTCACTTTGCCACCTTGCTCTCAATGATTGTTTGATACGATTAATAAAATCAAAGGTAGTAACTCGGGTGGTGAAAGGAGGTTGAATACACGCTTCTTTGGCAGCATAATCTGCTCTTTCGTTACCTACAATCCCTACGTGGCTAGGGATCCAGCAAAAACTTACCTCTGTGTTGCGATTATCTAACTAAAATCTCAAATCTAATGTCCGGAGAGCACTGCAAATAAGAATGTTTCTATAGTTAGGGCTAACGATAGTTAGAGCCCTATTAATAGAGAGTAGTTCTGCGGTGAACACACTCGTAATACCGCGTAGGCCAAACATATAAGCCCTTTCATTGACAACAAAAGCACAACCAACGGTACCGTCTTGTTTCGACCCATCAGTGTATATCACCGCGTCTGGGTTCATCTTGGGGAGAATATACTGAAACATTTGCCGGAAAACTGTAGGTGGTGTTGATCGTTTATCGTATGTTGTAAGGTCAAATGTAAAATTTACAAGGTTTATTCTCCACGGAGGATATGAGCACGGACATGGTGGAAAGAACGAGGGAGTGTCAACATTTATATGCTGCAGCAGACGTCGGGTACGGACACCCACAGGCGCAGTACAGCGTGGACGGTCCTCATACTTCCTTACATTAGGATTCTTAAGAACTGGGTCAAAAGCCGGGTGATTTGGCTGTCCTTTGAGACGGGCAAAAAAAGATAACAAAAGCTGGTCTTGTCTATCCCAAAGTGATCGCTCACCGCAGTCTACAAGTAAGCTTGCGATAGGGCTTGATCTAAACGCACCTGTGGCAAGCCGAAGAAAAGCATGATATACACCGTCCAGCATTTTTAGCACGGTTTGACGAGCTGAAGAGTAGGCGACACAACCATAATCTAAACGGGAACGAACAAGGGAATGGTAAAAACGTAACATACATGACCGATCGGCTCCCCAGTTGATGTTACTAAGACCCGCATCATATCTAAAAGTTTGGAACATTTTGTCCTCAATTCCTTTATATGTTTGACCCAAGTAAGACGGCTATCAAAAAGTAAACCTAGAAACTTGGCGTAAGGAGAGACAGCAATAAGCTCTCTGTTCAGAAAAACCCGTGGAATAGTAGGGTTCCTTAGCCGAGAAAAGACTGCAC
Source organism: Lycorma delicatula (assembly GCF_047948215.1). Lineage (NCBI taxonomy): Eukaryota > Metazoa > Arthropoda > Insecta > Hemiptera > Fulgoridae > Lycorma > Lycorma delicatula. Next base: position 79,542,047 of record NC_134460.1, on the reverse strand, counting down.
ATTTCGTTTTGTTGGGTGAAAATGTGAAACCAGTAATTCTTGACCAAGCCTCAAGACGAAATATAGTGTTCTGTAGCAGTCGCTCAGAAATATATATATAATAAGCTATGGTACAAAAGAAAAACATTAATTAGTTAAATAATATTGAATAATAATAGAAAAGGAGTGCTATAAAGATCTATATAAAGGCATTCGGTTTGAATCCTGGTAAAGCATAGCATTTTTCATCCGTCACTAAAGTCATTTCTTAAAAAAAAAACAGTAACAATAATTGGATTTCATCTTACAGTCGCTAGGATAAACAAGAATGGTATTATGGTTTAAAAATTATTGTTAAAGAGTAAAGGATTACAATTTATCTATTTATCGGGTAAGAGTTCATGTATATTATAAATACCCACCCAAGTATTTGCCTCTTAGTGGAAGAAAGTAGAACACCCATTATATCTAATTTTAAAAAGAATCTACAAATTGTTTTGTTAATCTAATTTAATCTACATATTTATATACAAAAATACATCATACATAGTGAATGTAGTTCAATGGAGTTGTATTATTATTGATAATCTGTCAAACTGATAAAATTAAATTTTCCTAACTTAATTTGATCACGCGTGTAATCTCATTTCTTCTAGCGTCAAAATTAATCAAATCATTATTTACACAGTACATATTTATGAAAGTTTATTAGTCGCACGAATTCTGAATAAATTCGTTGAATGAATTATGTCACTTATTTTTTAACTAGAAATTTTGTTTATATAAATTGAACGTAGACTAACTTGCAAAGTAAATCTTCCGTACTGTTTGTTCTCTTTTATATTATTTTTTTTATCGGAGTCAACAAAATTTGATTATGTTTCGGGTCGTGAAAGTTGTTTACGTCTTCCGCTGAACCATATTTTATATTTAAATAGGCCATTATTCTAAGATATAAATATCTTTTACTTATTTTCAATTCTTGAAATAAATTTAAATTTAATCTTAATTTAATAATTCTTATTTTACTATACATCTCGCGAATAAAATTATAAGCTAACTTAATTTATAAAAACAAATTTGTCATTGTAAAGGATCTAAACATATTTTACTCCTGAATGAATAATGTATCAAAAGACAAAATTTATGAAATTTTAAGGATTTTATTTGAGTTTTCATTTTTTTAATTTAAATAATCATTTTGTTAAGCATGACTCGTTGGTATAAGTATACAATTATAATTAATATACAAAAAACCGCTTACATACAATTGAATTCGAAGCGTTCAAGCGCTTTCGGAATTAAATTCCATCTTCAGGAACTCTCATATTCGTCCTATTTATAATGTTATTAAAACTTCACATGTAAAATTCTAAGAAAATCGTTGTATTTGCTTAAAACATAGCAGTTGGTCGTCATGTTTTAAAATTATGTTAACGTAAACATCCTGTCAATTCGGTGTCTCAAGTGTTCTATAGTTATGTTATCTGCTTAACAGATATCACGACTTTCTTATAATTTTACATGTGAAGTTTTAATCAATATAATAAATAAGACAAATATGAGAGTTTCTAAAAATTAAATTAAATTCCGAAAACGCTTGAACGCTTCGAATTCAATTGTTGGTAAGCGGTTTTTTTGTACATTAACTATAAGAATATTAAATAGTTCAAAATTAATTATTACAACAGTTAAATGAATATTAATTGTAATAATTTGATTGTATAAAAACAGAGTCCGTTTTTAAAAATAGGTTTTTTTGTTGAGTTTGAAATTTAACTTGCATTTATAAAATGCATTTACAATGAGAAAGTGATTAAAAAACAGCTGATAAAAAATTGTTATACTTTCCTGGTACTGACTATTTTATCTATTTATGTGTATTTATGCAGTGGAAAATTAATGATACGTGAAAAAAGTTTAAAAAATTAAAAAAAGTATTTTTAAACTTTGATCGGCTCTCCCTCCTACAATATTGCCCCTAAGTATTTTTTATGGGGGCCACTTGTAATACTACTACGCTTAGGGAAACATTTTAAAAATTCGATTAAAAATATGCAATAGATAAGAGTGATATTTCACTATTTTTGATGAAGGAAGAGAAAACGGAGACAATTTTTTTTTAATGGTAAGGTAAGCGTGTACGTATTTACAGAATTTAATATAAAGCGGGGTTAACAAAATTTTGAGAAAATTTACCCAAAAGAAACTATCTACCGCATCCCCTGGATTTATTGACCCCAAACTTTTACCAACAAATTGCCCCGTATAAATGAATCTCTGTGGTGAATCTTGTCAAAATCGTTTTATCCAGTTAAAAGTTATTAGGTCTAGTGGTTAACGCGTCTTCCCAAATCAGCTGATTTGGAAGTCGAGAGTTACAGCGTTCAAGTCCTAGTAAAGCCAGATATTTTTACATGGATTTGAATACTACATCGTGGATACCGGTGTTCTTTGGTGGTTGGGTTTCAATTAACCACACATCTCAGGAATGGTCGAACTGAGAATGTACAAGACTAACACTTCATTTACACTCATACATATCATCTTCATTCATCCTCTGAAGAATTATCTAAACGGTAGTTACCGGAGGCTAAACAGGAAAAAGAAAGAAAGAAAGAAAGAAAGTTAAAAGTTATTAAGCTTCAAATATGCCAACACATGTACGAATATTACCCCCACTTTTTTTTATTGTTGGGGTTCCTGAGTCATGAACCGTTGAGAAATTCAAAAAACCATACCCCATTTTTTGGCTTATGACTATACTTTCCTTCTGCAGCGTAGCTTTAGTGCTATGACGCCAGGAAAGTAAAAGGTGACGTTGAGCCTAAAAAAAACCTGTTTTAAATAATCTAAGACGCGATCTAAATTTTACAAATACGAAATATTCAATCAAAATCGAACAGTAATTTTCAGTAAAATGGTTTCTAAACCTGTGTCAAATTTAAGTTTATTCTTTATACTAACATAATAAATAAGGTTCCTGAATGAAAAATAATTTCGAATAATATTTATAATTCTCTATCTCTTTCGAAATTAGTTTTAAAAATAAATTAACAGTTACTAAAGATCCATCAAATTAACAAGAAATACATATTAACTATAAAATATACTATATATTTATAGTATACTAAATATACTATATATTAACTATTAAATTACTATAGATACATGAACGAAAATTGTTTTTCCTTTGTATTCTATTTTTTAAATAATTTTGCGTAAATATTCCTGTTTATCTTTACGAATTGGAGTTCAAAATAAAAGATGATACCTTCTTTTATAGACATAACTTCACCTTCACTTTTACTTTACGTAGAAAAAAATAATTTTTCAATTGTTCACCCTTAATTTTTTTTTTTAATTTTCACTGCGCTCTGTAATAATAACAACTCAAACAATCTGAAATATTATTCCATAAAATTTTTGAATTTTCAATTTTTTTTTTCTTCCCGAACTTCCATAATTCAGTATCATAGAGTAAAATTACATCAGGCTCCAATAATTTTAAGAAATTTTCTCAATTCTTAAATTTGGCTGTACATATAAAATTTAATTTAATATAAAATTAAATTTAAATTTTACATTAAATTTTTTAATTTAAAGGGTCCTTGCTACTTAAAAACGTTAAAAACACTTAACAAAAAAACCATTTCTAACGAAGAGTTTTCACAAAGTATCAAAACTAAATTAAACCATTAAATTAATAATTAAGTCAAAGCATATAGGAACTACCTTCTCAAAATCTATCGTCTAGGTTTACCCTAAGGTCATCCTTTCTTTCTTCTTTTTTATGTTCCTGAAGACCTCGGTGTCGAACTCCAGGGTATCAGAGACCTCGGAGATGGATTCCTCTGATCCTCCGCAATAAATCCGGAGGTTCTTCTCCTGCCGGCATCAGGTGATACCGGCTTCGATGGTGCGTCAGCAATGTATCCGAGTCAAGAATCGATGTACTTCCCGCAAATGCATGAGGGCGGCCTGAAGTGGACATCTCTCTTTTAAAGGTCTCCGTGCCTTCGGAGAATTCATTTTTTGACCTTCGAAGTCCTCTTTTGCTAACAGTTTAATTTCTGGCTTCACAGATACCTTAATGAGCATTTTCTCAATTTTCACTTTTGTATTCACTGCGTTTGATTCGGGTTTCTTCTGTGTTTCAATCTCATTTTCTTTCTTTCTCCCACTGGTTAAAACTCATTGCTAGGTTGCACAGAATATATTACTTTGGGAGCATCTCCTTCCTTTATCATTGGTTTAGGAGTAATTTTCCTGAATGGTTGATTCTTCAATTTGAACTGACGATACGTTCGATCAACTTAGCCAATGCTGGTGGCAATTCTGATTTGAAGAAGCTGCAGGAGCGGCCGCAACTTGAGCGTCATAACGCAATCTTTGGCGTTATGCCAAGTACAGTTTTCCTTGCGTCAAAGTAGCTGACTTTCTGTATTGACTCGATCTCTTGTACACCTACTTCGAGTATGTAAGTAGGACAATTCCTAGATCTTGCACGATGGTGCCCATGACAGTTGACACAGACAGGAGGATCTGTGCACAGGTCATTAGGATGCAATGGTTCACCACATATACAAACTTACTTCCTCGTACAACGTGCCTCTGTGTCCAAATCACCGAAATAGGGTTACTATAAACGGACGTACATCCAACCTGTGAGATCCAGCTTTTATCTGCTCTGGATAATTTGGCTTCTGAAAGTTTACATGTGACGCAGGTGGTACAACTTCTCCATTACGTCGTGGGTTTAAGCGACGATAAGCTACAATTCCTTGTTCCTGAAGTTCATCTACGATCTCATCTTCTGTACAGTTTAACAAATCCTAGTATACGACTACACCCTTTGAAATATTCAGGAAAATATGAGGAGCTATCAACGTCCAAGACACCAAAAACTTTTTTTACAATCAGAGTCTAATCTGATTAATCAAAAATCAGTATATTTAAATTTAAAAAAAAGTCGGAAATGAAGTAGGATTCGAACCGATGTGCCTTCCCCTTGTAAGATTCAAATATTTCATTAATTAAAATTTCATTTGACTATAACTTTGGAACTAATACAAATAAGTACCACTTATGATATATCGTTGAAAAACTCTAAATGAGGGCTTATTAAGAAAAAGTCAAAAATCTATTTTTGTTTGGCTTTTGGACTTTTTTTGACACTTTTGGTCCAGTCTATTGCTAACAAACCAGGAGGTGCACAACTAGATGATACAACAGTTCTTAATCCAAAATTTCAACATCCTATGGCTAATCGTTTTTGAGTTATGCGAGACATATACGTATCTGCAGACGTCACGCCGAAACTAGTGAAAATGGATTCAGGGATGGTTAAAACGGATTTTTCCGTTGAATTCTGAAAACCGAAATTTTTCGCGATCACAATATTTCCTTTACTTCGTACAAAGATAAAAATGTAGTAACACATTTTCTTTCTTATTTTTTACAACAAACGTCGATTTCATACTTTACATCACCCTAATTTAACGAGAAAAAATTTTATCTATAATTTTATCATGTAACATTGGATTTCAGAAGAAAGCTACTTCGAATGATAATTTCATTCTTATGAATTAAATAATTAAGAAATAAATTCTATTATTAAATTAGAAATTTGGGCTAAACCGAAATACGTTTGAGAATAATAATAACACGTTTTACCACTGAGAAATTACAAAAGTTTAATAAGCTATTACACCAGCAGCACTAAAATGTTATCTTGATCTTCTCTTATATAGAAAACCCAATCTATTTTGTGACAAAATCAAATTAGACTTAAGCGTAAAACGATTTAGTATTAATGACTCTTAAACCAGACAGGGTTAATTATGTAAGAGGATATCGATAAGAAGACTGAAAACAAGGAAATGGGAGTTGCTTCTTTAGTTAACGTATTGGATGTAATAGATTATTAGATAATGGCATCTTCGACTGTGTAGTAAGTAAATACATATAATCGACCGACAAATTCCGTTTTAGAGGCGTTTGTCTAGTAAATAAACAGCCCCCCTGTGATCACACCCTAATTGCATTCACCGTAGTTAACCCGACCATTAAAATCTTCATATCAATTTACCTATTTCAATTATGCTACTACAAACAAATTAAGTAAACATTGCTATCAAGCGAGATAATTGCGTTTTATTCTGTGTAGAATCGGATGATCAATCACTTACCAACGTATGTAAATCAACTTTCTAACAAAAAAAAAGAAAATAAATTACAATTAAGTATTTTAAATAAATTATATTACAATAATATTAGAAAATCCAGACTCAAATTTTAGAAATCATTCTAAATTAAAAGGAACATAGGTTTCCTGTAATTATTCGCATTATCTAAATACGAGATGGCAGTAATTTTTTTAACCTTAAAATTACTATCACAAAAAACAATAAAATCTACAAAATAAATTACTAAAAATTTCAAACAAAAAAATTTCAAAATAATGTCGGTAGCAATTTCAAAAAAATTTAAAAATGAACAGGTTTACCACTCTTCAACGATACATGATTCCCTCGGGCACCAGTAAGAGCCGAAATTATGATACAGGCACCACCATTCGGAAAATAAAGCCGAAATATTTGTCAATTCCAAAATCGAATAGTCTATTTTTAAAATAAATGAATGGCAACTATGATAAGAAAGATTAACTGCTGAAAAAATAATAACGAGAGGTGAAGAAAAACAAAATTTAATATAATAGAAGAGATAAAGGAAAGAATGGGATGATGTAAAGAAAGCAAAAAATATGAAAAAAAAGCTATGAAAGAACAAAGAAGAAGCGCGTAATAGTCGAAGAGAAGTATAGAACAGAACTAGGGACCTCTAATTATGATGAAACGGGATCTAACTTCTTATTAAACATATAAATTCACCTATTACATCACAAATTGGTTCGGTCATCAGTTAGCATTAGTAACCAATTTTCTAATCAGCACGCATATACTGAAATTCGAATATATAGTATATTTTTTTAATACTAAAATAGACACAAATTATTTTTATTATCGTCTTACCATATATTTAGGATAGAGATTTTCTACATGTTTCGCCGCATCAATGTATCATCATAAAAACAAAATGCTGATCAAAATGTGAATATATATATATTTCTTGTGTGCGTGTGTATGTCACTGAACTCCTCCTAAACGGCTGGACCGATTTTGATGAAATTTTTTGTGTGTGTTCAAGGGGATTCGAGAATGATTTAGATTCACAATTTGGTCCACTGGAAAATGTTTTTTTAATTAATTTTTTATTTATAAGTAGTTGTTGATTTTGGAATGTTTTACATTGGATCCGGCAGACTGCACTACCATCGCAGTATCGAATATTCAATAATATTCTATTTTAATTTTAGTTTGTCCCGACAGTTGATGCTGCGATCAAATTGAGAAAAATATTTCGTAATTTTGTGTTATTATTGTGTTACAAAAAATCGCGAGAAAACAGTTTTTTAATAAATAAGAGGCTAATAAATCAGATGGAAATATAAACAAAGGAAAAGCAATCAGATCAATGCAAGATGGCCGCTGTCAAACACAACGACCAATCACAAAGAGCCCGTATGGTCGTTGCCAATGTAAACAAAATCACAACTGATTAAGTAACAAGTAGGCAGCACTGCGATCGCGTTTAGAATTGTGCGCGTATTAGAAGTATTATATTATTATTTATTGAAATAACGTTTTAAAGTGTAATTAAAAAATATGCATTGTGCAAATTTGTAAGGTACAGTATTGAAGTGAAAATGTTTTTTTAATTTATTTATGTGTTGTTGATCTTGGGATGGTTAAGGTTCACAATTGGGTCCGGTAGGCAGAACTGCGATCGCGTTTTAGAACTTTTTTTTTAATTTTTGGTTTATCAGTCAAACCCGGTAGTTGGTGCTGCGATCGGATTCTAGGAATTTTTTTTTTATTTTGTTGCTTTTTCGCATATCAGTTACTTGAGTCGTAGCTTAGTGTTGTTCTTACATTAAAATTCGTATTTAGAGAATAGTTTGAATTAAATCCGATAGGTAGTGCTGTTGTGACAATTGGATTTATTTACATTCTGAATTTTATGAAGTGAAAGGTTAAATTTTGTTAAATTGCTAATGTTCAGTTTTTTAAGGTTTTATGAAACTTTCAATTGTTGTCATTTAATCTAATGTATACTCAGATCTAGCAATAGCGAAGCATTGCCGAGTCTGCTAGAATTGCGCGCTTATTGAGAATATTATATTATATTATATTATTATCTATTGAAATAACGTTTTAAAGTTTAATTAAAAAATGTACATTGTGCAAATTTGTAAGGTGCAGTATTGAAGTGAGTATTTTACATGATTTTTCATGAATTTTATGATGTATACACGTGCATTCAATAATAATCAACTTAACCTACAAATTTAAATTGCCAGTTCTCATTTGATTCTATGCAACTTATGAAGTATTGAACGGCTCTTTGAAAATAAAAATTTAAGTTTGTAAAATAAATTATAACATTTATAAAATTAAAATATAACTTACTTATAATATAGTTTAAAGTATATTTAAAAAATTGAATTTATAATGTTTTAGCTGATTATTTTTATAAAAAGTTTTCTAAAATTATTTTTAATTTACAATTATCTAAAATTTGGTAAAATAAATGTTAAAATAAAGAATGAGAAAAATGATAAAAATTTCTACTAAAATTTTAACTACGTTGCTTTTTTACAGTGCTTTAATTTTTTTATTAATTGATTAATTAAGCTGTTACATGGTTATGAATTATCAAAATTATGAAAAAATAAAAAAATATGTAGGAGGTACTTTTTTAGAATGATGTTAAGTGAAAATTAGTAGTAATGTGGATGAAAATTTATTAATTACACTAATTATAAATTTTACGACGTTTCGATTTTTTAATTCAATTTTCATCGGACATCTCAATATTCAGTGAAAATAAATATTAACCATACTACACATAACTAACCAATAAACCCATTACAATAATACAACAATCACAAACTGATAATATCATACTAATAGTCATTTTAATGAAATTTAGAACACATTCCTGCTAATTTTAACTTAATTAAGTTACTTTTATTTATGTGTGTGCATTTATTACAGAATAATACCAATTAAATTTTATTTAACATATTTTGCGCAATTCTATTTCAATTTTTACTTACTAGACTCTAATTTACATCTCTTCTGCGATATATAATGTAGCTGCCCCAATAAAAGTTACTTACAGAAAGATTAGCATTTCTGTCAATGCAAAAAGAAAATCGCTTAATTATTTTAAATAGTTATAAATACATTATAAATAAAAAAATAAATTGTTTTAAAGTTCGGATTTGTTTCGGTGTTCACGAACACAGAGAAACCCGCTGACGATTAAAGCTTTCAGGATGATGTTAGATACATTAATTTACCGACTGAAACGATTACAACCGTACACGTTACTATTTTTATGAAATTTTGTAATAAAGTTGTTTGTTCCTAGACTAAAGGACGACATATTTGTAACGATGTTTTCATTACATTTTTCATTTCAAAATAGCGGCCGATACTGATTTTGGGAAGAAAATTAGGTTTCAATTACCAATTTAACGGTTAATGACTGTTCTTTGTAGATGTTAATTTTGGTATATATTGCATATGAAATATATCCTCTTTTTTCCACTTTTTTCCACAATACCCTTCGTTTATTTTAAAAAAAAGAAGAGGTTAGAGATAGTGCCTCCTCGACAGTCATTTGTCATGGGATAACTGGTTCCCCTGGAAACAATACTTATGATATTGCTTAACAGCAATAAACTGACTTCGTGAAAAATAATTTACGGGAGCTAATTTACGAATGAGATGCTCAGTTACATATTTTTTCACAGTATTTCCACTTCTTTTTGAATATAAAAAAATAAAAACTAATTCGATGTAAATATATTTATAAATAATTAACTTTAGAATATATATATATATATATATATTTTTTTTTTGCGTTTTATATTGTTTTTAGCGTTTATCTTTCTGTGATTTACAATAAAATTAAATATCGCAGCCTAAACCAAAATAAACAGAGGGAAAATACACAACCATAAAAATAGTAAACCTAATAATCTTCTTTAAGCAAATACATCATATATTTCGATATAGTGTTATTTCAGTATTATAAATAAAGTTCACACTAATCGAATTTACTTGAAACAACATATAACACCTGTAATTCTATCATGTATATAACATAATAATAATTACAACCCAACTGTTATCTTGTAATTACGTTACAAAATTTGTAGAGGCTCTTATCATGTTAGATTTATTAAGGGAGCTTAATATATATCTGATGTAACACGCGCGATAACAGCGGTATTACTGACTGATACACTCTGCATTATAACCTCATGATGTAGACTCTTATCATGCCGTCTCATGTTATAAAAAAATAATATATAAAAACGAGGCGAAAGCTTTATCATTTTTAAATCCAAAAACTATATTATTTCTAAAATAGAAGAAAAATTTAAATAAATAAAAAGAAAACACAACCATAGAAATCAGAATTTATGACATTAAAAATGTATATCGTTTTTCTACTAAAAGTGCGTCATGAAATTCATTAAGCTTCTTTTGAAAGAAAACTTCGTTTCAGTACGCCACTACAATACATTTTTTTTGTTATCTGAAAAGTACATTCATAAAGTAACAACTATTTAAATGTACGCTTTAAAGATAATTTTTTAAATAATTGCCATAAAAATCCTTAAACAAAGGTAACAAAAGATTTATCAATTTATCATGTTCATAATTTAACTCTAGGCTACTACTAATACTATTACGAATAATTCTACGCACACACACAAACAGGTACAAAGAATATAACAAATACAATACTTTCAGTGATATACTCGTTAACAAGTTAGTTTTATAGGTTTTGTTAAACCATTCATTGAAAACAATAAATTATAATATTGCTTTGTTTTTTGGTTTTAAAAAATAGAATAAATGGGATACTGTACTAAAAGAGTGTTTGATTATTTGTTTTTTGTTTTCTTTTCTAGAAGAAAAAAACAATGTAAAATTTATTTTACTTTTAACCCTTACTTTACTTAATTTATTTTACTTTTAATACTTTAATTACGTTTTTTTCTTTTCTAGAAGAAAAAACAATGTACAATTTATTTTACTTTTTAATTGTATATAAATACTATATAATAAAGATGCTGTTTACCATTAAATTTCTAAACTGTATTGTTGATATTCATATTAAATACGTCTACCTGTGGTAGAGAAGAAATTTTAAAACCATTCATGAATCCGTATTACAAGATAGGTTACTCAACATCTCATCAAATGAAATTACAACCTGAAATGAAAAAAGAATCAAATTAAAAAATGATTTTATATTATTTTTGTTATAATGACAAACACGCTTTGTAGACTTTTTTATTAAAGGAAGATGAGAAAGATGAAATGCCATGTAAAAAAAGTACAAGATCTTTGCAAAGGATCAAATACAGAGAATTTGGTTACCTTGCTTATCAGTGAACGAACTAACCGACAGATATCCTTTTTAGTAACGCATCAAATTGGGGAGTAATAGACATTTTTATAAAATTGAGAGAATATACTAATGAGGTAATGTTCTGAATCTGAACAGATTGAATGATTTACAGTCCAGTTGATATTTATAAAAAAGACCAAATAAAAACTCACACCGTGAGTTTCATTTTTGATCTGAATATATTGTCGCCAAAAACATATGATATTAAAGGATGCAGCAATTTCATTTGTTAATGATTAATTCATTTATTTATATCTATATGTCTTCTTGAAAGATACAGGTTTTATTTTTCGCAAATAGTAATATAAAATTTGAACCCGGCCTTGGGTTTTGGATTGGTTTCTAATTTAGTTTTTAAAAGTTTTCCTGAAATCTAATAAATTTAAAAAAAATTCCAGACGGTTTTAAGAGAGACATTTAAAAAATAGATTAATGTTTAAAATAGATTAATTAAAGTGTAATGAAAAGGACCTACGAGAAATGATGAGCTTGACAAGATAAATAAAATGAGGAAGAAATAAAACAAATATCTAGTTAGTGCAGCATTGTGTCTTTTATGCAGGGTAAAGAATACTTTGCCGATAATATCTTTTAATTGCAGCAATGAATTATTTTTCAGGGACCACAAGGAATTTTCTAAATTTTTAGCATGATATTGAAAGAACACTTTTTTCTTTACTTGATGATATTGCCGCATAACCTTAAAGCTTGTGTGTGGGATTCGGAAATGAAATTTTGTAGTGTATGAAAAATGCCATACCTGACCAGGATTCTAACCCGGGACCTCCGGATGAAAGGCCGCCACGGACACCGGCAGCAACATTGGAAATTTTATAAAACTATTATACTTTCGCAGGTATAGATTTAGAAACCAGTATCACATACTTTCCACAATTTGAATTTTAAAGTTCCAATTTTTTAATTACCGGTTTTAAGTTAAATATACAATATATTATTTATATCAAAAGTCGGAACATTTTTTGGGGTAAGGAATTCGCAAATCATCACACTTTTCAAAATTTTTCGAAGTGAGACAAAAGGTGCGGGGAAATTCGACAATTTAGATTGAGGATTAAACATCTGAGTAAATTTTAACGCTTTCAGTTTCTCAGTAGTACCTGCGATCATCATATATTAGAATGTCGGTTGTAATATTCTAACTCATAGAACAAGAGGGGTTGCGCAGCTATTATCACAGAACAAAGGACAAAGCTAATAGCCTCAAATCTCCGCTATATAATAATAATAATTCCAAGGTGACTGAAAGCCTTTCATCCGGAAAATTCCGGGTTTGATTCTCGGTCACGATCGGTATTTTTTCCAGTATATGCAATGCCCATATCGTATTCCTACACACAAATTTCAAGCTCAATTAATGAAATAAACATCAAACAATGAAATTTATTTGATATATCCTGGGAACTTCTAATAATCTCATTCGATTTATATTAGTAGTTTGTTTACTATTTTTTTACTATTATTTTACCATAAACTATTATAAAATATAATAAAATAAATACGCAAGGTTTGGTAGGATTACTTCTAATTAAAACCTGGTTAAAAACAGTTTTAATTACATCTTTATTAACACATGATAAAAAGATTTGAGAATATGCCCTACGAAATCTGTAAACGTAGATTGATAAATTCAAATGTACGTACGTACGCACGCGCGCTCGTGATGTGTGTGTGTGTGTGTGTATTAATATGCAGTAATTAGATTTATCTTGGCCTGCTTCCTTTAATTTAATTTAGACAAAGATGAACTGTTTGAAATAAAAATTACTCGGGAATTTTCTACGTATCCAGGAAAACTACAAATCAGCTGATAGATGTTTATGTCACAAAGGTCTCCATTATACTTCTAATTTAAATGGTATATTTTTTAATGGATTATTATTCATCTTTTGTATATTTAATTCAGAAATAAAGTAATTTTTATATTTTCAAATTAATTGCATCTTTTTCCTATAATTTATAAATGTTCTACATAATTATTATCTTTATAAGACACTTTTTTATATTATAATGCACAGTTTTTGCATTATAATAAAAAGGAAATCCATTTTTTTTTAAATGATGTAGAAAAATGTAGGAAAAGATTCAAAGAAAGGAAGTGTCCAAAATATGTTTAAAAAGAAATTGCCGCTACAAATTCACCTTTACAAATTTTCTTTACTGCATAGCGACAATTGGATTAATAATGCATTGTTTGAAAACAATGGGATTCAAAATAGCTGCTGCTTCACGGATTTGCTTCATATTTTCTCATACACCTTTCCCTAAAATTCATTCTCACTAGAAAATATTCCAAAATCAAAAAATCTTAAGTTTTTCAGTCGAAGATCAAGCATATTTTTTTAAAGTTAATTACGTGTTACTTTATAAAACGTAAGCGATCGCCGAGGAACTCGGCTCTAATATTCATATAAATATAAAAATAGTATAGATTAAGATAAAATATCATTGAATTTTATATATTTATAAAAGAAATACATCTGCATGTGCGTAACGAAAAACTGAAAAAAAAAAATAATAATATGATAAAGTTTCAGGTATCAGCCCGTTTCACGAAGAAATGGAGTTCTCTACGCCCCCAGTTCACGTTAAAGATTTTTTTTATGTAAAAGAAGAATGTCATCGTAGGAGATAGGAAGAGAAAAACAGCATGAAAAGGACACGAAAGAAATATTTTCTTTTGTGTGCTTCTAATGCGGCAATCGACCGTCTCATGTCCGTAAAGAAAAACACTCGATCTAATCGCACTAACTCACAAAGTATCTCGTTTATCAACTGTTGCACAAGTATTTTGTAATTTATATGAATTTTTTGTCCGTCTATCAATGCACATTTTCCATTTATAAAACCGTAGAATTTTTTCCCCGCAATAAGATATTCATTCAAAATATTGAGATATGCACCTGTACATGTACATTATTAATCTGACGTTGAATTAGGAATCTAAATAAGTGTAATTTTAATTGTATTTTAGGCTACCAGTGAATTAAATTCTTTTTAACTTACCTACGAAGGATACATTTTTAAAAAATCTCAATAATCGTTTGTTTCTAATAACTACGCTACGACTATGCGGCAGAAATAACACAAATCCGCTTTCATAAAATTAAATTTTACGAGATCTGTAAATAAAATAATGAGACTAGTTCAGAAAAACAAATTATTTACAACCCAGTTATACATGGACTCCATCACCTTCGAAATAGTTCCCTTGGAAATCCACGCAATGCTTCAAACGGTTTTCCCGCTCATCATAGCAGTGTTGGAACTCAGAAACTGGAATATCCTTCAGATGGTGGGTTACATTTTTTTTTTATGTTTTCTACTGTTCCAAAATGGTGTTCTTTGAGATGTTTTTTTTAAAGTCGGCCACAGGAAAAAGTCGCAAGGAATCAAGTCGGGTGAATGAGGTGGATGAGAAACTACAGTAATGTTTTTTTTTGCCAAAAAAATCAATAATTGAGAGTGCAGTGTGACAAGGTGCATTGTCATGATGCAGCATCCAGTTGTCTTTGATGACTGGTCTCACGCGGACAACTCTTTTCCACAGTCTTTCAAGAATATCTCGGTAAACATATTGATTTACACCCTGTCCTGTAGGCAAAAACTGCTTATAGACAATGTCATTACTACCGAAGAAACAAATTAGCATGTTTTTAATTTTTTATTTGCTCATTTTTGCTTTTTTGGAACATGGTGAGTTTGAAGTGTGCCACTCCTTGCTCTGGCGTTTTGTTTCTGGGTTGTACACAAATATCTTATACACACAATAACGTTTTTTAGAAAATCAGCATCGGTTTCAATTTTCTTTAGAAGATCGCGGCACACTTCCACCTTGTTTTTCTGTTCAACAGTGAGATTTTTTGGGAAAACTTTTGCACAAACTTTTTCCATATCCAACTCGTTTGTCAAAATTTGATGGCCTGTGGTATGGTTAAAATTTAATTGTTCTACTATCATTCTGACAGTTAATCGCCGATCGTACCGTATCAAGTCTCTGATTCGCTCAACATTATCGTCATGTTTTGACTTTAACGGTCTTCCAGAACGTGGATCGCCCGCAACTAATTCCCGCCATCTGAAAATGGTTTAAACCACCTAAAAACTTGGGATCGAGTCAGAGCAACATCTCCATACGCCCTTTTCAATTTTTAAAAGGTTTCAGTAGCATTCTCACAGAGTTTAACACAAAAATTGATTGCACAACGTTGCTCAAATTAGTATCGCTCATATTTGTAACGGACAACAAAAACTCTTTTCGTGAAAAGTTTGTTTACGTCTCATGTGACAACAATAGACTAAAAATATTAATATGTAATATAAATCAGCTGTTTATAAAACCTGATTACCAGCCCAGCCAACCTGATTATCTGCTGTTTACTAATAACTTTACAGTGTTGCCACTTTGGCTGCCAAAAAAAAAACTAGTCTTATTACTTTATTTACAGACCTCGTATATTTCAGGATTCGGTTATGAGTTTTAACACACTGCTTCGTGTACTTTACGATGACGTGGGTTTCTCCTGTTACGGCCGGATATCAGTCAGAATTTAGTTTTAATTACATAAATATAACTCTTTCGGCTTGCTACTTTGTATTAAGATTTGTTTTTTTTGGCGTTACGTTTTAGTTTTATATGTTTTTGGCGTTTATCTGTGCTGACACAAAAGATTAACATATTAAGTTATTATTCCTTAATGTATGCTATTCTTACACATACTTCTCGTTTCTTCCATATTCTCGTTTCTCCACCTTCGTTTCTACTCGTACATATTCATAAAATTAAATAATTTTTAATGATGAACCAAACTTAATCGCTTAAAGGAAAGCGGCTTTCCCTTTTCCTTTTACAGAAGTCCCCCGTCAAGCTTCACCCGCCGATCCGAGTGAGGTGGTGTCACTCCATTTGTCCGAAATCACAAAATTCTCGGGCGTTACACCGTTCATTTCCTGGCTATACAGGCCTTCAACGTCGGGTGAATCCATGGATTTTATTCGCTAAGATGTACCTCAATTTGTTTAGATCCTGGAGGAATCATTGTTGCCTTTCCATCAGCTTCCAGTTGTTTATCATTTGACTGTGCTAATTTAATTATAACGATTTAGGCCAGTGACCAAATTGCCTTTAGATACATCTATCTTTCTTCACTGTCTGGTGTTTTTGGATTCTCAATTCTGCTACTCGATGGAGTTGTCATTTTAATCGCTAGTGTATTTTATCTGTGTGGTTTCAAAAATTTATCAAAATCTGAGAGAACAACAGGTGTTACCTGCTTTATCAAATTATCTACGCGTTGATGATATGTTTTAAGCGTTGCTCACCGCTACTTGTGCGAAGGATTTCTTCCCTGGTGATTAACTATCTTTCTAGATTCCAAATATCTGATCTACCTAAGCGCTTTTGTTTCTTGGATGGCTACTTCAATCTTGAAAACTGGTTTCTGGATTTAACTGATTGTTTGTCACCGTTATATCTATATATATAAAATGGGTAAGTCAGTAGAGAAAAGTGCGGGTTACCGTCGGCAAGCTCAATCCCAAAATGTTAATGAAACAAATGTTCAAGAGTAATTTTACATCGTTACTGACTTAATTCGATGTTTATATGAATTCTTCCAAGCAAGAGTACAGTGTGACATGGTGGGTCTACTTTTTCGATTACGTAATTTTCTAGATATCAATAGAGTTTAAGGAAAAAGAAGTATCCATTGGAACCAGGTATCCATTGGTATCCAGTGGTAAATCTAACAATCAGAACATTTCTGTAGATTATTTAGAAATAATTTCAAGAACTGCACAATTGGAAAAAACGTATCACATAGTTATGTCGATTGATATTAGTTGGGTAATCTACAGTTGTTATTCCTTAATTGTAGTTGCAGTAATATAATACGAGTAATTAATTGATATATTTATAGCTGCCATCCATAATCACATGTAGAATATATGTTGTTGTAGTGATAAAGATAATTGGAATTAGAATTATATAAATTAAAAACACTTCTGTAATTAGTTAACGCACACTCCTACTGTTGTGAAAGAGTAGTATTGTAAAATTAATTGTGTCGCTATATTTTTAATGGTAGCAGCTGAGAAGCGTAGTGTACTTTATGTCGGAGTAAAGAACATTTAGCTCCCTACTGTTGTGTTAGTGTTACCAAAGTAATTCCATTTAGTGTTTATTCATCTACCATAGAAGAAAATACAGGGTGCATGTTACTTCTCAACAGCTAACTGAAGTTATATTAAAAAAAAAAGTTAAAAAAGATTACATTAGTTTTTAACTTAATTATTTAATTTATAAGGTAAGTTAATTTATTACAGAAAATCTTTATGTTCATAATTTTAATTAATTGTATCAAAATCCCTTAATACATCATAATGATTTTACGTAAACACAATCATCAAAATGATTCAAGCAGAAATATTCACAAAACGTTAATGAGGGTAATGAAATTTTTTAAATTGTTATTTGGTAATACAGAAGTATTTAATTTATGGAAATCTATGGACTATAAACTATATTCATTTATTTTTTATTTGAATTTTTTTTTTCGTTCATACAATTATAAAAGTTATATATATATATATATATATATATATAAATGTTAAGTTCGTTTGTGTACGGCTTCAAAAACTCAAAATGTTCTGCACCAATTGAGCTCAAATTATAGCACGATATATAACCCGCATCAAAGATTGTTTTTATATATTTTTAATAAATCTATGTATTTATTTTTAATTTGTACATTTTTAATTTGGAAATGTAAACAAATGAAAACCAATCAGATCAATGCAAGATGGCCGCTGTCAAACACAACGACCAAATTTCTTTGAATTATATTTAACAGCTAAAACATCTGTATTTTATTAATAAAAATAAAAAAAACACGTTAAAAAAAGTTTTAGCACGATATATAACCCGCATCAAAGATTGTTTTCATCTATTTTTAATAAATCTATCTATCTATTTTTTATTTGTACAGATTTTTAATAAATAAGAGGCTAATAAATCAGATGGTAATGTAAACAAAGGAAAACCAATCAGATCAATGCAAGATGGCCGCTGTCAAACACAACGACCAATCACAAAGAGCCCGTATGGCCGTTGCCAATGTAAACAAAATCACAACTGATTAAGTAACAAAATCATCTTTGAATTATATATTTAACAGCTAAAACATCTGTATTTTATTTTTAAAAAAACACCAAAACAAAAAGAAAAGCCACCAAGGATGACTTACAGTAAATAAATTAAAACACCCAACTTTCTTATAGCCCAGATAGACTTAAGACTATGCAAACAAAAAAAGTCAAAATAAACAAATACAAAGAAAATAATAACCCTACATAATGACCAAAAAATCCTTTGTTAGGTTATTTTTTTACATATATATGACCAAACAATCGTTTTTTGGTCATTTAGCGTTCTTTGCTATGTAAAACCAAAGAACAAAATTCACAAATAGTAACACTGAAACCAAACAACTAAATATTCGTTTTTTTTTTGTTTTTTCTAACCTCCGAAACTACCGTTATGCATTGCTTCAGATGATGTTATGAATGATTTATAGCGTATGAAAATGTCATGCCTGACCGGGACTCCAACTCGGAACCACCGGATTAAAGTCCGAGACGTTACCACTCGCTCCACGCAGGCCGGCAAACATATTCGTTAGGAGCCGAATAAAAACACGACTTACCAATATGGCGTTGTGTGTCAAACCAATTTTATATGGAGTATAATTACTTTTAATACGCGAAACCCTTTGCAATGATTGAACATTAACTTAAACCTCTTCAAAAATTATTCCTTTTTAAGTAAGCCACATTTTGATATCATTGTTTTTCTATAACACGGCTGGAATTCTTTTCGTTTAATGATAAGAAGCGTTGTCGAAAACAATAACCGAATTCTCTTCCAAAGGACATAATACACCTGTAAACTATTTCTAAATAATTCAAATTCGTGTAATTTTTTTACGAATCGCGTTTTTATCAAAATCTCACCTTTTTCTCAATTGACCTACGGGGTTTTGTTTTCTTTGGAGACCGTAATTCATTAATAGATTCATACTCGAGAATCAGGTTGTACACTGAAGCAGCACAACTTCTACTTACGTTAGCAGTTTATTAACATCTGAAATCAACGCCGTTTGATTATTCTGTAATTTGTAAGCATTACTCTGCTTTTGTAAGCATTTAAAATTATGTGTTTTTTCGCACGACTTAAGGGCTTTTTTTCGCAGCCCACAAATCTTTATATATAAAAATGTTAAGTTCGTTTTTGTACGCTTCAAAAACTCAAAATGTTCTGCAACGATTGAGCTCAAATTTTAGCACGATATATAACCCGCATCAAAGAATGTTTTTATCTATTTTTCGCATCAGTCACATACCCGCGACCGCGAGAAAACAGTTTTTTTAACGGTCAGCTGTGTACCAGTGACCGCACCATCTGCCGGAAGCGAGGGGATCACTCGCCACTCTAGCTAACGACAACCGCAGTCACATGTGATACAATACCTGTTCCCAATTACATTGTTTATTAACAAAAAAAAAAGAAACGTATCCACTTGCATCTGATTCATATTATTATACAATCTGAATTAAATATTCACTTTAATCGAGGTACTTTTGTGTGATCGTGTCGTGATTGAGCTGCGCCTTTCACCAAGCTCTGAATTTATTAGAAAACGATTAACAGTGGGATATATGTATTAATGACGCGTGCAACACTCCACATCCAAACCAAATTCGCGCATTATTCACATTTATATTGACCGCTTGCTTCCCTTCATCTCCCACAGAGTTATGGGAAAGATATCAATCGCATATGGCTGAGGATATTTTGCATAGAGTATGCCTGGAAAATACTAATATGACCATGGAATTTACAGAAGGCATTTACAACGAAGCATTGATAAATATTGAAGAGAAGTCCTTAGCTATTGCAAATAATGTTCTTAGTCGATTGGGAATGCCAGCACCCACCCGAGCTGCGATTGCTTCATTTGATGTGGATTTACGCCGTGAACAGAGTTACAACATTGGTGATCTTCAGTCATATGTCCAATCAAACATCCCCAGATTAACGCGTGAACAGAAAGGTATTTATAATCGCATAATGCAAATGATAAATGACGGAGTTGGGGGGACCTTCTTCTTGGATGCGCCAGGAGGAACTGGGAAAACATTCCTCATTAGATTGATTCTAGCAACGGTTCGATAAAAAAATGCCAATTATCCTGTTGCGGAATATTAATCAGCCAAAACTCTGCAACGGCACGCGACTTGCAGCTAAGAAATTGATGAATAACGTAGTGGAAGCAACGATTTTAACGGGGCCTTTCAAAGGTGAAGATGTCCTCATTCCTCGAATACCCATAATCCCGACCGATACACCATTTTAATTTAAAAGATTGCAATTCCCAATTTGATTGGCATTTGCAATCACAAACAATAAAACTCAAGGTCAATCTTTAGAATTGTGTGGTTTAGATTTAGATGCGGATTGCTTCTCACATGGGCAACTGTATGTTGCGTGTTCCCGAGTCGGCAAACCAGATAGCCTTTATATCTACGCAGACAGTGGAAAAACAAGAAATATTGTATATCCACAAGTATTGCAAAATACTTGTAATACAAACTTCTATGAAACGTATGCTTTGTTTTGTTTCTCATTTCTCATCCATGCAACCACAATGTGCCACAGCGAAGCGTGGCGGGTAGAGCTAGTATATATATATATATATATATATATATATCGGTGTCCAAAACCACCTGTCCACCCAATTTAAAACGAAAAAATCTGTTTTTTTTCGAGAACTCATGGCTCCATGTTAAGTAAATTGGGTATGCCCTATCAATTGCTGATAATATCAACCGGATTCCTACCGGAAGGTCTTTTTTAAAATAGAACATTCATATTTAACCACGAATTTGAATTCTACATTAGAAAATATCATATAACATCCTAATAAAATTTTCCTTAATATCTCAAAATATAATATTGTAAATTACCATAAAAATAGCTCAAATAAGATTAAGTATATTTAAAGGTTGTTTAAAGTTCGGAAAGACGAAATAATATTGTTAATGTTCTTTGATTGTGGACCATTATTTTATCAATGATAAGATGATTTATCATCTTATCATTGATAAGATAACACATAAGCACTGATATGTTACACACACAGCACACGGCTTTCACACTGCGATTATTATTCAACTGCCAGTCATGGCTCTGTGTTCTAATTATGATCGTGCTTATGCATCTTTCTTTTACTGTTTAGCCTTCGGTACCACCGTAAGGTATTACTTCAGAGGATGATATGTATGAATGTAAGTAAAGTGTAGTCTTGTACAGTCTCAGGTCGACCATTCCTGAGATGTGTAGTCAATTTAAACCCAACCACTAAACACTGGTATTCACGATCTAGTACTCAAATCCGTGTAAAAGTAACTGTCTTAGCTAGAATTTGAACTTTAGAACTCTCGACTTCGAAATCAACTGATTTGCGAAATCGAGTTCATCACTAGATCAACCCGGTGGGTTTCGTGCTTATGCTTGTCGTGAGTCAAAAATATTTTTGTTTTATTATCATTACACAAGCAGAAGAAAAACTGGATAAATTTTTGAAAGAACAGAGGAAATCCCGAAAACACGTAACTGCCCGGAACGAGAAGGTGATATGGTCTTAAATAACAGAGTATTCCGTTGTAAAAATGATGAACCGTAATCGGAAACACAGAACAGCAAAATTTCGTATAACCGGTTTGGCTATAAGAATTTTTGCATTTTTTGAAGGATAATCTTAATATTTTTAGGTTTGGTTTGTCAAACCGGACAAATTCGCGATACTACGTTACATAATGTTGTACCATATCATATCGTTTAACATGTAATTATCAATTTTCAATATTATATATGTATTGATATTTATATAAGGTGGCACGGGAACTTCTGAAATGCGTAGTGACAGTATGTACCGTTGGAAGCACTACTTTATGCAGAAGCAACCTTGCTACTCAGTCATCATAGAGCAGTGGAATGGTCAACAGCGTGCTTTTGCTATATAAATGTATTCTTACAAAACCAATAATAATTTGGAAGGTGCACAGAGAGTGTTTCGACGGCATTACAATTTAGGACGTGTTCCGACAAAATATGCCATAAAAACGTGGATTAAAAACTTTCAAAGGACTGGATCGGCTACAATAAAGAATCTGACAGGACGATCAAGTGCTCGTACTCCACACAACATTGAGTCTACATACGTTTCAGTCCTACAGAGCTCGCGGCGTTCAATTCGTAAACAAGCCGCTGTAGTCGGAATGCCCCGAGAGACTGTTTGCTGAATTCTTCATTTCGACTTAAAAATTCATCCTTACAAGTTACACCAGTTCCACTTGCTTTGATTTCTGTCAAAAAATTATGACAAACATTAACGAGGACAACGAATTCACAACAAACTGTGGATGTCAGATGAGGATATTTCCATATCATAGGTTACGTGAATAAGCAGAACTATCGTTACTGGGCAGACAGCAACCCCAATGAAATTCATGAACGCCCTTTACACAGGAGAAAGGTAACGGTATGGTATGCAGTTTCGTCACATGGAATCATTGGACCATACTTTTTCGAAAATGAGGAGCGGATCACGACGATTGTCACTTCGGATCGGTATATTCACAAGCTGAAATCTTTTGTTACATCTGCATTGAAAAATTTTCCACACCAGCACGAAGTGTGGTTTCAACAGGATGGTGCGATGTCACACATTGCGAGGCAATTAATGATAGCTGTGCGAGAACTATTTAGTGACTGTGTTTCAAGATTCGTTGACATTCCCTGGCCCCTAAGATCACGGATTTGTCAGTTCGTGATTTTTTCTTGTGATATACCTTAAGAGCGTTTTCTGTAAGACCAAAGGCACTGGGTGAATTGAGACAAGTACAATTCAAGACGAAATCCGTGGCATCCCACTGAGATGTTGCAACGGCAGTGGGAAACCTCAACGGCAGATTGGCAGAGTTCATATGTAGTGGAGGACGCAACTGACATAATTTTCAAAACTGATATTAGGTATTTTGATAATTTGATAGTTTATATTTTTATGTATTTTTTTTTTTATTGTAATGGTCAGGTTTCTATTAATAGATTATTTTGTTGCAGATTTCAAAAGTTCCCGTTTTTTTTTTTTTGCGTCCCATCATACATAAATCTGCTTCGCACTACGCTACAATAATCGATTGCATCGAAATCGTTCCAAAATACAAAAGTATAAAATTTAAACCTAATTTTAAAATTAACCGAGACATCATGGAAACCGTTTAGTTATGTACTTAAGGTTATATACTGGTTTACAATCTAGTGGGAGTCTAGCTTAACGATTTCTTATTCGGATATAACCATTAGCAATACATTGCGGGGACGGAAATAACTGTTCCTTTAGCTCTTTTGAACACATTCTCAAATTTTATGAGAAAACGTCTTGTTGGTTGCAGCATATATTTAAGGTGACAAAGGCAAAGTCGTTAATGAGTGATGTGTGGTCTCCGAATCCGAGAAATTAAGAACGGAATAGGTATCCGCTGCCTGTAATCTGCCTCTTATCTGCAGCGATTGGGGTTTTAATCCTCTTAATAAATATATCAGGTCCTTTTTCACCATCTTTTCCTTTTTTTAAACTTGATTTTATTCATCGAAATTGGTTTTGTGGTTATTTACTGGACTTTGCCGTGTTCATGTTAAAAAAAAACCCGGATGATGGAACTAGCGTCATTAGAGGGTGCCTACGAATCGATCCGTTAACTTACACTACTGAAACGATGTCTACTTGTGCCTATCGAGTAAAACCAATTCTTCTAATTCTTTCTAACGAAAAACAAATTAGAAGTCAATTATGAATTACGGCCCCAATACTAAAAGAACAGTGTTCGATTCCTGTAGAAGTTACAGATTTCTCTTCTTTTTCATTAAATAAAAACAGTGTTTATGAAATGAAATTATTTTAATTTTCACATCTCCCTCACCATATGAATACTTATTTAAGTAGTAACAAAATTATAGGCTAAAAATTGAACTTTCTTAAATATTTCTCAAACATAAAAAATATTAGTTATACAGTAATATTTTTAAAAAAATAACTACAAAAGATAAATTTTACTAACTTATAATAATTTAATTCAAAAGAATACCGAATCAAATATAATACTACATTATTTTTAAAGCTATTGTAAAAATAAAAAATCATTTTTTCTGCAGAAAAAAGTCATTAAAAGAGAGAGAAAAGAAGAAAAAAACAAATAATATACAACTTGAAACGGTTGTGGTTATATTGATCGTAACGTTTCCTTTTTTATATTAAAAGAAGAAAAAACAATGGTGCAGAACAATCTGAAAACCATGTGACGGTGCTGGCTACGCGTCCTTAAAAATAGACAAACGGCTTGGATTTAAAACCCTAACCTTTTATAAGGAAAAAAGTTTTTTTTAAACAGAACTCTATTCAAGCGACTTTTCCGCTCTCTTTTAATTTTTTATGAAAAAAAATTTACTTTTTTAGTCGTTTAAGAGGTACAACATATAAATTACCCTATTTTCATTTCTTTTCTTTTTTTAAAATAAAATAGTAAAATGTTTTACGATATCATTCAAACGGTAATTTTTTTCTACTCTGATTTCATTAATCCACGTTATAATTGAATTATTTTTTTATCTATTTAATTTTCTGTTAAATCAACTAATAGATTCATTAACGACAATACTGAGTTGATTAAACTTACATTTTTCTAATCGTTAATGGAAAATCCAACCTGGGGCGTTCATTATAACAGGCATGTACGTTAGAATCTGTTTTACCAAAGATATCGTTAATTAAATTTTATTTATTATAATTTTATCTTTATCGAATCATGTTGTTGTGAGCTCCGAAGTTGTTTTTGTTGTTGAAGCTGTTATCGGGAACTGCAGAACTATTTCGAGGGATACAGCCTTTCTGGTTTTTGGAAACGTGAAGCCAATAAAGCACGATATTTTTCCTATAGTTGGTATATATTCAATCAAGTGAGTTTCTTTTAATATACCCGTATGTACCACACAGTTATAGTCAGCACACGGGAGTTTCAGACTTGAGTATTTTCTGCCTGATGGCAGATAGGCACTTTACCGAATTTTGATTCCCTGATACCGTTAACTATGTTCTGTACGTCTAGTCCCAGATTTTAGTAGGAAATATTGTTAGCAGAGATCGAGAAGTTACTTACAAATCCAATCTTCAATTTTAAAGTTCCGCAGGCAATAGAAATGGACTACTGTGAAATATTCTTAAAATTTTCATTAGTACATGGAAAATGCTCCGCCAATTAGTACAAATCTAGATAGGTAAGGACCAACTAGTATTTGGCAGAAAATAGGCGACTGGAAATTCGCTGGTCAGTTAGAGTAAAGTGTAATACAGACAGTATAAGATATATGATGACGCAAAAAATAAATGTTGGCGAGGGGGTGACGGACAGCCTCCTGCGGGGCCATCATTCGTCCGGGCTTACCTGGATGGTCGACGATGATGAGGCACAGGGACTCTGTCATCCTCCCGCTGTACTGTTAAGATCGAGACCCGGTTGGGTCCCTCTCGGAAGGCCTGATTAGAGGCGGGCAATTAAGACCGTGACCAGGCTTCTGGGTGAGGGGACCAGGGACGGCGTAGCTGGACCTGGCGACCCCATTGTAGAGGTTAGAAGCAAGACGCAAAAACAAGATCCAACCGGCGGGCCGAGCTGTCATGCCGGATATACTGCCGGTAGATGGTGAGGCTCGTTAGGGTGTCACTGGTACCTCACGGGGCTGTGATGCTTACCTGCAGGGGAGTTGGTGAGGTAGAGGTTTAGTTGGTAGGACGGAGGTACACATACGCACATTAACAAGATCTTGCGGTACCTGTTAGCGAGTCCAACACTGTCCGTAAATGGGATTCCTCCCCTCACAAGGGAAAAAAAACATAAATGATTACTGATAGAGGAACTTTCTTGGAATTTTTATGAAAATTTACAGAAAAGGAGTTCCAACTTAGAATTAACAGTAAAGTAGAAGTGATTAGTGATAGAGAGTAATCAATCTATAATGTTAATGTGATTAGCTGTACTGTCAGGATTGTGCAGTAGGTCATCTATCAAGAGACTGTCTATTGGTGGCTTTCCGGGAATCGGTTTGATTGTGAAACTCCTGCTCGCTTTGAATGTGAAGATGGTGCTTATCAAAAATAAAGATGGTTTCTTGCGGTCAATAGGATCCCGACGAGGGCATTTTGAGCAAAATCACTGTCGGCGGGGCTTCTCTGGGTGCTGCTCAGGTGGTACGTAGTGGAGTCTCGACGGCAATTGCGAAAGATGGTGAATGTCACGCGGGACTCCGCGATGGCGCTGTACGGGAGCAGGCGTTTATTCTCCTCTCCCGGGCAGACCGGAACGGAGTCAGATAGTAACTCATTAGAGTATTAAGCGGGGTTCTTAAGGGAACTAGGTCAAAAATTTCGATGTTAAACTTTAGTGGGAAGTTTATTGTTGAGGCTGTTAGTGCGATCTGAGACATTCAGAAGTGGCTCATTATAGCAGGATCTAGGCGCGGGGTCTTCTTTTCGCGGTTAGGTTTCTAGCTTAGTTCTTGAGGGCGACGTGGTAGCTGCAGGTGTCCGTTGTCTTCATTCTGAAGGCATAAACTTGTAAATCTATCTCGGGGTGAACTTTACCGATGTAGATGTCCCTTGGGGCATCTGCATCGGTGTCATCTCTGCGGGGCCTAAACTGTAAGCTGTGGTCAATAGGATCCGCTAATAAGAATATTCGTCAAAATTTGAGTGTTCATATCTCCTCCTATACGATATGAGATCAAAATCGATACGATAATACTACAAGAAATAATTAGGTATAATAGATTATTGAATCGGACCATCACCTTCTTCTGATTAGACATCAGTAATGTGCATAGATTTTGCGATTTTACGAGCCGGCTAGGCAGTAAAAGACGGCTACGCAGTAGTTTTAAAAGTAAAAAATATTGGAAGAAAAAATTAACAAAGATAACAGAAAAAAAACGCTGATGGAAATCTTCAATGGAACATTTGCATCGGATGATCGCTGGGCTACGCAACCTATCAAGGCTAGAAACGGTGGTGATGATTAGCAACCTCCCTATAAGAAAGAACTTCCTTATGGGGTTGTTAAATGATAATGAAGAGACGATCATGCCATCACTGACATCTATTCTTTTCAGAAATCCAGATTGTTAGTATCCATTATCTAATGAAATAAATCTTACTTTTAAATAAAGCGTTATATTTTGAAGAATATATTTTAATAGAGATGCTTTCAAGCTACGTACCAATACGCTATAATAATACGATTGCTATTAGTAAGCAATAAAAAGATAAATAGCGTCTGAAAATCGTCAACGAAGACGTATAATTTTCTATTAAAAAACATCCGCTTAAATTATCTGAAGCATTTACTACAGGAACACAAGACAAACTAAATCTTCAAAATTACAAACGTAGTGATCAGTTTGTTTGATAAAGGCTTGAATTCACCTCTGATAAAAGATTGAATTAAGGCAATATATATAATATATATATATGTAATAGTTTCACGTTTGTTTCTGACTAACCGTTAGAGAGATGAAGTAAATTGTTTTCCAATATTTTGGTGTTATTAAAGAATAAATGTTTTATAATACATAAATATTGAAAAACCTTTCTGCATTAACTTATTTAATGCAAAACTTTGCTAAATAGTAATCAGCAGCTTTAAGTATTTATAGGCTATAAATTTTTAAAGAAATTAACAAAGGAAAAATATTGAAGTTGATTAAAAAATGTTACCCTGATGTTTTAAGTCTGTGAATCTAAAGAAAAAAGCCACTGTAATATAACATTTTTTATTCAATGTATGCATTCTTATGCCTATGCGTTATTTTGACAGACATATTTATTTATATTTCGGGTGCAGTTTGACAAATAACCGTGAAATTTTATACGGAAGCTTCTGATTTAGAGGTATGATTCTAAAGTAACTAAGTATTTAAGCAAATATGATTCTGTTGTAAAAATTAAAAAAAAAAGGATTTTATGTCGGCAAAATATTGAGGAATGCTATATCTCAAAGGAGGATTGGACTCTTAATTTTACTCGTATCTATTTTTTTGCTGACAGAAATATAATAACACAAAAACCACTAAAACAGTATTAACAAATAAATAAATAAAACTTCTAAATTTATCAAACGATTTATTTATCATGATATTAACGTTTAATTGTTTTATTATTTATTTATTTATTTTAATTGAATTAGGCGTAATCGGTATGATAAAGATTAAAACGTCCATTGTTTCAAAAAGGATACTATTACACACAAAAATATTAGTTTTGTAAATTACTTTTGTGAGTACTTTTCTTATACTTGTTTTAACTACAAACGTGAAGCGGAATTTTCTTTAACAAAACCTTATTTTTGTGAGTTTACATAAATTTTACAACACTTAAGCATTGTCACTTATTAGATGTATAATCGTAAAATTTAGAAATCACTAAACAAAAATCACTTTTACGTTACTATTTTTGTTTCAAAACATTTCTGCTAAAATTGTTGTATTCAAAAATTTTTATGAACTTCCTTATTAGAAGTTTATATTAACAGATTTACTAGTTTTAAATATTTCATTTACTTGATTTAAACAAGTACAAAGTATTACCTGCAGCTCGGTAGCTGCAGGTAATCCTTGTAATGGATAGCTATAATTAAATCCAGTTTTTGTTTTAATATCGTTCCCTTTATCTTTTACTTAAAATTCTTTGTAAAAAATAGATGAGACTCGAAGAGAAGAAAATTATTTTACAGAACGAATTTGTATCTTAATATCTAAATGGATTTATTTTTTTCTTTTATTTCACCTGCTACATTACTAAACGTTTGATGAAATAAAAGATCAAAATTATCTCATAATTTTCTTTGTTTTCACTATAATAATATTTATTTTAAATCTCTTAAATTACAAATTTAAAATATATTACAGTACCAAAATAGCATTATAGAAAAAAGAAATAAGAACTTAAAAGGTTTCCATTACGTAATTGAGAATAATTAATGCTATGCTTATACAGAAACATTTTTTTTTAAAGTTCGATTAAATATCTAGTTTATGGTATGAATGGGAAAGTATTGCAAATGTAGCTTATGTATTCACATTAAAAAAATATTTATACCGATTTAAAATTTTGAAAGAAAATTTATGATCGGTTCATTTAAAGTATTTTATAGAATCATGAATAGTGAAATAATCTCAATAAAATATTTTGTTTTGAAAACAATTTAAAAATTTCAAGAAAAGGTAGACTGATTTGTAGATCGGATTCAGTTTTAAAATAATTAATTATCTTCTTAAATTTCTTTTAAGTTAAAGTCATAATGAATGGCGAATCGTTTTTCAACAAATTTTCCAGTAATATTTTTAAAAATTTCAAAAAACTTGATACATCTATGATATTATTATTGTGATTGTTAATAAAAAAAAATCAGAATTTTCATCAGCGCCGACGCAATGTATGTTTAATTGAAGGATTATTATATACGTATGTGATTGCATAATTTGAGAGTGAAGGATCTTGCAGTTCATTTTGACTCTAATGTACATGTAGAAATCATTGTTTCTAAAGCCAACCAAAATCTTGAGCTAATTATTCGCTGGTTTGCGAAAGATTTTAAATATGTAACTACTCTTTTAATAGGTAGTTTACAAAATAGTGAGCCTCTTGCTCACGAGATAGCGTTAGCGATCCAAATCTCAGGATATATGAGTCTGGCCGAGTCTGAGGGTATGTGAGTATGTGGGTCTGGCCGAACATAATGATGATGATATATAATGAAGCTATAGTGATGATGAGTAAACTTTCCGCAAAAGTGCGCGACATTTTACAATTTTATTTCGATAAAGGCACAAATGCTGCGCAGGCCCCTGAAGAAATCTGTGACATTTACGGGCAAGATACGTTACCAAAAGTAACAGCCCAAAGAAGGTTCAGTCGTTTTCGTAATGGAAATTTCGATGTCCAAGTTACTTCTAGCAGTGGGCGACCAATCACAGAAAAAGTGAATGATATTCTGGCAAAAGTCGAGGAAGACCGGCACGTAAGCATTAATGGAAATGCCAATGACCTAAACATCCATTACCAAACAGTGTTAAATCATTTGGAGAAAGCTGTCTAGAAAAATAAGCTCGACATTTGGGTGCCAAATGATCGGTTCAGAAAAATTTACCCGATCGAATCTCTATTTGCGAAACTCTACTGACGTGTAACAAATTCGAGCTATTTCTGAAGCGATTGATCACGACTAACGAAAAGTGGACAACAATGTGCTAACAAGATTGCGATCGAAGCGAGGAGAAGCTCACACTGACGCCCAGGAAGGTTAGCCGGTTATGCTGCGCGTTTGGTGGGATTGAAAAGGCATCCTGCATAACGTGCTGCTGCCGCCAGGCAGAAGAATAAACTCAGATCTGTACTGCCGACAATTTCATCGAGCAATTCGAAAGAAACGATCTGAACTGGTTAACAGAAAGTGTGTCGTGTACCACGCTGACAACGCCAGACCGCATACATCTTTAACGACCCATTAGAAATTGAGAGAACTTGACTGGGAGGTTTTAATGATCTACCGCAAGGGTTCTTAAACTTATGTAGTCCAAGGACCACCTCTTGAACAAAATTTTTTTGCGGACCTCATTCCAACCCTAGGCATTTTACGTCGTTCTTGAGGTTTAATCTTTGCTCAATAATGTCATATGCACTACTTTATAATAAATATTGTTAAAAATGTATCGCTGGTTACCTTAATAAATGGTCTTGCGCATTTATAGAAATGAACATTTTTATTAGGATATAGAATAAAAAACTTGAAATCAATAAAAATAGTATCAAAAAGAATTTAAAAAGTTACAAATCATAATACATTAAACTCATACAAACATTTCTTGGTCAAATATTGATCAAAATAGATCTTATTAAAATTTTTTCTGTAAATAATTTTTACCTAATGAGATGGGTGCAGTTGTTTTCTTAAAACCAGAACCGCAATGTCGGGCTCTGTGTTGGAAAGTTTTATTCTAAGGTTCGCTTCTACATTGAGTTTGTTTCTATAGTTTGATTTCATATATAACAGTACCGAAAAAGCCTGTTTCTCATAAATATGTTGTGCAAAACGGAATCAAATGTTGGAGTACTTTATTTGCAAGTGCAAGGTAATCAGATCTGAGAAGTAACCAAAAGTTTGTGAGTTCAATTTTGATGAATTGTAGTTTCAAGACGTATCGCATGATAATTCCACGAGAATATCTTGTTCTAGTATAGATAAAAGTTTATCATTAGTAACTTCCATGTTGAATGGATCTCTAATCC
The DNA here is from genome assembly GCF_047948215.1 of Lycorma delicatula. Taxonomy (NCBI): domain Eukaryota; kingdom Metazoa; phylum Arthropoda; class Insecta; order Hemiptera; family Fulgoridae; genus Lycorma; species Lycorma delicatula. The sequence goes on along the minus strand of NC_134460.1, from coordinate 79,510,041 downwards.
CGTTATTGCCAGAATCAGGTCTGGGAAAATAATTCCTAAAGCTGCTTTTTAGAGCCATTAGATGTCCAAAAAAAAATCTGCCGTGTTTCATTAGGGAGTTCTTTATTGGAAGTTTCTATGAATTCGTTGAGTGTTAGAAAAGACTCATATACATAGTTGCGAATACGTTTAGACCAGAAGTTAATTTTTTTTATAATCACTTCTATTTTATCTTCAACTTTAAATATATTTATAGCTGCACCTTATAGACTCAAATTTCAGTTCATTCAAATAAATAAAAATATCAGTCAAATAAGCAACCTTAGCTAATCAGGAAAAATCGTTAAAACATCCGTTCACTTCAAATTGCGTATCGATTAAAATTAATCGTATTTCATCAGCTCAAAAAGGCGATTGAGTACTTTCCCACATGATAAACAAAGTACTTCTATGTGTAATAATAGATGTGTATGTTGACTTCCCATTTCCTCGCACAAAACTTTAAAAATTCGGATATTAAGTGGACAAGCCTTAATGAAATTGACAACTTTAACACGTCATACAATGTTTTTTTCAAATCTGTTGACATATTTTTTGATGCTAATGATTCCCTGTGTATGCAGCAATGGTTCCAAACGAACTGAGATGCTATACCTTTAATAAGAGCAATCAATCCAGTTCTTGTTCCTGACATTGCACGAACCCCATCAGTGCAAATTCCATCACATTTTGACCACTCGATTTCATTTTTGATTATAAAATGATTCAAACTATTAAATATGGTCTCAGTTGTAGAACACGAAGATATTGAATCCCAAAACAACAAATCCTCTTGTATTTTATATTCAATTCGTATCTAATAAATGCTAACAAATTAGCATTATTAGAGACGTCTGTACCTCATCCAATTGTAGTGAGTAATATTTATTTTTTAGCACTCTTGAAATTAACTGCTCTTTTACAGAACATGACATGTCTTCAATCCTATTCTTGACCGTATCGTTCGATAATGAAATTAAATCTACATCTTTTGTTGCTTTAGCCCTCGGCATTGTATTCGTTATTACTTTTGTAGCAGGAAGAATTAGTTACTCTGCTATATTATGGGGGTTTCCAGCTTTTTCTAATAGTAGGGATACTTCATAAGATGCTTTTACTGTTTTTTTATTGATACCACCAGTTGCGGTCTTTTACATCAGATTTTGACTTGAAGCAAGTTATTTTTTGATTTAAAAAAATCAATAGACTTACTAATGTGTTTCCTGTGTTTTGTTTGCAAATGACGTCGGAGTTTTGCGGGTTTCATACTTTCGTTTACAAACTTTCGCAACAAAGAACAGACAGGTCTTTCCACATCTTTATTGCATAAACACGTGAATCCAAATGATAAATACTCATCACAATATTTTCTAATTTTACGTTTCTTGATGGATTTCAAGGTCCATCATCTGAGTCGCTTTCATTGATATTTTGTTTCAGTGCAGATCCAGTTTTCAGCCGACGATCCATTTTACGGGACCAATAATTAACGTAGAACTACAATAATATAAAAAATTACGAATTAATATTGTAAAATATTCACAATCAGAGTTGGGTAAAATACTTTTTAAAAGGATTTAATGGTGTTTCATGTTTACCTGTCAAAATCAAGCTGCAAAAGCGGAGTGTAGCAGATGCAGCCAGGATGATTGAATACGATGTAGCTAGAAGCAGTAAACAGTAAACAATCACAATTGAAAGCACGTCAGAAAGACGAGTGTAGCACACACAGCACAAGGAGTAACACGGAGGGGATAAGCGTTCTACAAGGAAAGCACGGTTGAATACGGATCTTCCCCCGAGTCGCCAGTCTACTTATAGCTACGTGAGTCCGCGCCGCGCAAGTCACAATGCAAAAAATTGCATTGTTGTGACTTATTTATTTTTCCGTGTTTGCAGTTGAATAAAAATAATTAAATTTTTACTAATTTTTTGTTAAGGAACAACAAATACAAGAAGTCTTGACCATGTAGGCATTTTATTAAACGAGTAATTTGTATAAAAGCGAAAATTTGGGGGATGTAAAGTTAATGTCAAAATTGTTCTGCGGACACCTAGGGATCCGCGAAACACCGTTTTAGAACCCCTAATCTACCTTGTACGGGATTACTTTTTAATGCAATACTTATTAGAATAAGTTTAAAGTTAGTAATCGCACGATACCTAAATCACACAAAGGTTACTTTTAAAGTTTTACAAGTATCGCAGAACAGCAGAAATGTGTAAATTTTTTCAAACATTTCTTGTGCCTGACTCTTTCTGTCCGCTAAGGTATGTATGGGTTCACTATAAGGCTGTGTGTGTGGAGGTGAAACAAACTTATTATTAATGAAAACTCTACGTAATTATTACTAGAAAAATATACTGGTTCCTTTATCTTCTTGTTGAGCATTTTTATTATATCTTCGACCTACATATTAAGGAAGGTCAAAGACGGCAACATCCTTGCACTACTCCTCTTCCTACGTAAAACTTGTTTGAGCATCCTTTATCTTCATAGCTGTTTCCTAATTACGACATAATCCTTTAATTAATCTTGTTTTTCCAAGCTTGACTTCTTAATATCTCAATTAGTTTATCCTATTTGAAAAATCGATAGTTCTTATTAGTCCAATTATATTCTTTGTCTTTCTTCCAATCCTGAATCCATATTGTTCTTCTACAATAATATCCTCAATTTTTTCACTCAATCATCGAGAAGATACTTCGCTGAATAGAAACTTAGACTAATGGTTCTGTAACCTTGATGGTTTAATGCAAGATACTTTTGGGAATTGGAATCACGGTTGCTTTAAGAAAGTCTACTTACAATCTTCCACTATTGTAGATCATATCGCACAATGTCACTTCCTCTTGTAAGATATTCATCTTCTTCAGCAAGATATTTATTTACGTGTATCGGTTTACGGTTACCCCATGTATTCCTATAGTTTTCCCATTCTTCTTATCTTTTACTCCTCATATAAATTCTAATTATTCTTACCCTCTTCCTATTCAACCTGATTTTCTATGGGAAGATTACCTGGCTATTAATCCAGGTAATCCCATAAAAGAGAACCATAATTATTTATCGCTTTTTAATTAATCATCATATTTATACAGCACCTTATACAGACAATCTCTTTCGTTCCTGTACTCTTTGATGTCCCATGTTACTGTTATTTTTTTGAAATTCATTAATTCAAACTGTCCTTTTTTTTAAATCTTGTATATCTGAGTATTCATCTGCAAGCCATTCTTCTTTTGCTTTTAGGGTTACTTTCTTTCATTCATTATTATTATCCTGTAGAGCCTTCTTCATCTCTGCTTTTCTTGTAGTTTCTTCTCTCTTCTATTTTTCAATCATCTCTTCGGAAACCTTCTTCTTTATTTTTCTTCCTTTAATAAATCCAATTGTTTGTTGTACTGCTATTTTTACAGTGCATCTTTCATATTCAATTAAAATTAATTTTTATTATTGCCTTCCACATCTCTCTTCAATACTTGAGCTTATATACTGTATGTATATATATATATATATATATATATATATATATATACATATAGTATATAAAAAAAAAAAATTTTTTTTTGCGGGTTTCATACTTAAAAGTTCGGAAAAAATTATTTTTTTTTTTTTTCACTTTAAATCAGTGTTCTATAATAATTAATAATTATTAAAAAATAATTTTTTTTGCCAGAGGAATATATATATATATATATATATATATATTCCTCTGGCGGTTGATAGCTATTGTTATCGGTCTTCTTTGAAATAAACACTTACTTTATTCCTCTTTAAATAAAAAAAGAGTTAAACGGGATTAGAATCCAGTTCAAATGAAATTTGTTTTTTTTTACACAAAGATATTTATAATTACATGTTTTTTTTTTGTCTATTAATACTTAATAGCAAAGCAAAATTAAAAACCAAGATTTGGTGAACAAAAATTTAAGCGCGTGAATCTACCAACAATAGTAATAGCATTTTATCTTTATAAATATATACTTTTTTTAAATCTTGCAACACTGTTGTTATTCTGTCACTTCCAATTTAATTATCTATCCCTTAATATTTATAATATTAAATTCAGAAATGTTGTGCATTAGTTATAATTTTATTTATTCCTGTTTTTATTTACCGTGGCACTTTTCACCGTCTCGTTTTAAAAACATTTTATTTCAGACAACCTGTACTGTCATTATAAAATAATGGAAAGATACAATTTATGCAACCACCATTTCATCTAAATAAAAGATAAAGTGTGTATATAGCAAATAATTCGATTTTATATGGCAAGTGAAATAATATTTATTACAATATATAGTAAAACCGACTGCATTATTCTTTATATCTAGCACAATAAAAATAGAATTTTGCTGCTCTCTCGACTGTAAAAATACATACCTTTATCCGATTAAGTGATAATAGTTAAAAAGATTTTAATACGGATCTAGTTATATATTTTTACATTTTATAAACGGTTTTCGAAGACCCTGTTTAATATTTTATTATTTTTGTAATGTGTTTACTTTACAATTCAAAATTCATCATTTCAAAAAGAATAGTAATAATTTACTGTCGGCATCAGAATATTTTCACAGATTTGCATAAACAATACAAAAATTAAGATTATATATACTCGTAATAATATTACTGATATCTATGTGGATATTACGCTTTAATAGCTTTAATTATTAATAAATCAAATGTTTTAAATAATTAATTTAATCGTTTAAAAGGTTTAAATCAAAAATATTTCTTTGTATAAATTATTTTTTAAAAAAATATTGATTACAGCCGATAAAACTTTTTACGATTATTAAAAGTTATACAAGACTAATGGAATTTATAATCTGATATTTTTTAATAAAATATAACCACGTACAATTCTTCTAAGGACAAATAGACAGAATTGTTTTTAAAATCAGAATATTTTTACAAATAAATATTGATAATTTTCATTATACCTTTTTAATTTAATGAAGTCAATTGTAAAATTAATGTAAAAAATATGTGAACAAACTAATAAGCACTAAAATTTTCAGTAACCATGGAAAGTTTTCTCATAATAAATCAGTGTTCTATAAAACGTATAACGAATCTCAATATCTATGTTTTATATAGTCTTAATACTCAATCGAGAATAGTTGAAGTGAAAAGTGTCTGTTATAAGCCGTTGAAAAGTATGTCTGTTATATATGTTGAAAGTAATCGACAGAGATTTATCTTTCCTTCTATTTCTTACTTCTTTATCGAAGAGTAATAATTGAAAATCTAATATCAGAGTATTAAATCAATACCTTTTAAAAGTGAGAACGTAGTTATCATTCTAATAAACACCATAATTTTTTTTGTTAAAAAAGTTAGATTCTATTTAATGGTAAATGAGTGAATACTTTTATTACTTTATGTTGTTAATCTTCTTTTACTGCAATATTTCTAATTAAAAAATGGAATCCCTACAAAAGAATTTTAAAAGCTAGCAACGATGTTGCTGAATTTCATTAGCACTTGTATGAAGCATAATATTAAATCCTATCATCAGAGATAAAATAAAAGATATGATGTGGACAGCACATGACTTTCCTTGTACGCCTATTAAATTACATATACACATTTTTTTTAAATGAAAGTACATAAAATCTTATTTCATTAATAACTTCTGATATTTTATCTTTTTTTTTAATTGTTATAACTGAATAATTATTTATCGTAATTTTTTTTATAATGAGAGGTTAATAATTATTAATAAATCAGTATATTTAAATTTAAAAACGTTAAAAAAAAGGGAAATGAAGTCTGATTCGAACCGATGTGCCTTCCCCTTGTAAGATTTAAATATTTCATTAATTAAAATTTTATTTTACTATAACTCTGGAATAAGAGGTACTTATTTTCATTGGTTTCACTTAATTTCAACATCCTACGGCTAATCGTTTTTAAGTTATGCGAGATACATACGTACGTACGTACGTACAGAGGTCACGCCGAAACTAGTCAAAATCGATTCAGGTATGGTCAAAATGGATATTTCCGTTGAAATCCGAAAACCGAAATTTTTCGCTATCACAATACTTCCTTTACTTCGTAGAAGAAAGTAAAAATTACTATTTCTATTAATACATTTTTTGTTTATTTTATGGAAAATAATTTTAAAAAATATAGAATGATTTGATTAATGTTATTCAAATTAGTACATATTCAATCCATAAAAAAACATTTTGTGTAATTGCATTTTGTAATCTTTGAAAATAAAATTAATACAAAAAAGAGATTTGCTGCTTAACGGTAGTAGAAAAAATTACACAAAAGTAAAAACCGTTATAATTTACAAGTAGAACAATCAACAGTAATTAAAAAGTAATAATAACTAAATAAGCAAGATTTACGATCCATGTCTTTGGTGGCTGGGTTTCAATTAACCACACATCTCAAGATTAGTCGAACTGAGACTGTAAAAGACTGCACGTAATTTACATTTATACATATCATCCTCACTCATCCTCTGAAGTAATACCTGAACGGTAATTCCCGGCTAAACAGGAAGAAGAAAGGGTCTCAGAAGTCCAGGGGCAGAGCTTCCTGGCTAGATGATCAGGCGAGCGAAGCGAGCCCCAAACCGCTAGTAACATATAAATATAAAATAATCACATTCATGAAGGGATAGATATGTTATTCCACGAATAAAAAAGGGTACTCCCGGCATTTAAGATAGATCAATGGAATCTTTTTCAAAGCAGTATAACAAAATACACAATTCCGTGTTAACTATTTAAAATTTAAAAAAAATAAGTTTAATGTAAATACATGAGGACACTAAATATAAAAAATATAACTGGAAAATAATTCATAATTAAGAAAGCGTTAATGAAATTATTTTAACATATATTTGTGAGCACGTTAAAAGAGATTCAGAAAATTAAGGAATTTTTCTAAATTTTTTATTTAAGTATTATATAAAAATTAACTGATAATGTAATATTGTTTCTGCCGAAAAAAATATATTACTTGTATTTTAAATAAATTGGTAAGAAGATTTTTTTAATAGTTCTGTATTTTATTAAAGATGGAAACAGGAGCACAACATGGTATTTTCTTGAAACCGAAGTATTGTGTTGAGTTACACAAAAATAGTTCTGATAAATGTGAATGCTGTTGTTTATTAAAAATAAACAACTATTCAGTGTTAACAAATATTGCACATTCATAATAATATAAAAAAAGATAAGTTAATATTTAAAATTTTTTAAATTAGGGTTTTTTTTGTTTAACCTCTGGGCTCACCGTAAGGTATCGCTTTAGAGGATGAGATGAATGATTTGTGGCGCGTGTGAAAATGCCTGACCGGGATGAAAATGACAGGTTGTCACATATCATTCTAACGGGCATTATAAAAATTTGAACTAAAAAAGTCAGGCTAAAAATAACCCAAATAGAACGGTGGACAATTAATTTTTTCATGGCTAGTTTCAAAAGCGGTTTACAAAACGTCTTAAATAACGCTCAACAATGTAAGAATAAAAAAATTTAGCAAATGTTCCTAGCTCGAAATGATCTTTCGGAATGACACAGCGGGGTTATACCACTGGGGCGAAACAACGATTTTTAGACCAAAATCTGTTTTTCAATGGTTTTTAAAATGTTAAGTCACAACCCTATCTTTTCCATTTAAAATGTTTAAGTTACACTTACCCCCAATCAATGGAGGCACTCTGGGATACTTAGGATGCGTTGGTCTCATAACGAAAAAATTGATTGTTTTGAGGAAAAATCATTTGCTAAATTTTATTTAGCAAAAGTTATTTAATAATTTCCATACTCTATTAACAACTGTGTAGACATGTACAATGATTGTTTGACTCTAAATAAGTCATCTAGTTTTACATTTTAAATTTTTTTTTGTAAACGGTTTTTGAGTGTATTCTTGTTTTTAAAATTATAAAGAGATTTCAATTAAAAATATAGCTCTACGATTAAGACTGAATACTATTTCCACTCTTGTAAAGAATAAAAAATTTCAACCTAATACAATTCATTAAAAGTTAGAAAGATGTTGTATCATTAGAAATTAGAAAACTGCTGACAAACTTTGGCAGTTTGAGGAATGTTATTGTAATCCTAATTTTTGAAAATTGTTCCTTCCTTGATAAAGGATTATTTAGATAAAATTAAAACTAAAACAATCAAAAGATAGAGAAACTAAACTTTTTACAGGAGTCGGAGTAATTTTGCCAAAATACTTTTAATAAAATATATTTCTACCTTTATTTTAGTTAAAAAAGACACGCACGGTAATAAAATTCCTCTTCCTTAAAAAAAAAAAAAAAACAGCCCTCTATTCTCTCTCTCTGTATGTGTATATATATATATATATATATATATATATATATATATATATATATATATATATATATCTCATCACAATCGATCACTCCGACATTTTTTTTTAATTAATAAAGTCCATCTCCGTATTCCACTAACTACTTTACAAAATAATTGTAAAATAGTTATTAAATTTTTTTAACAATAGTTGTTGAACTATTTTTGAAAAAATAAAATATTGAAATATAATTCATATATATATATATATATATATATATATATATATATATATATATATATATATAGAGGTTTTTTTAACCAAATATGTAGTATTTTGTACTCCAGGGCCATCGACAATTTCTTCCGATAAAATCTGTTATTCCTCCGATAAAATTAACAAAACCTGTTAAACAAATATGATTTTGAGAACTGAGCTTTCGAGTACAATCTTTTCTGCACCAGTGACTTGTACAATAGAAAAATAATGCAATTAATAATACATTTATACGGACGCTTATTACAAAACGTTAACGTTAGAGTTTTAATATACTTTTAACTACAGAATTTAAAAAATAGACTGATCACAATTTAGTAAATTATTATCTTATGGTAATTATTATAAATCATCTGAACTTTAAAAAAGGCTTAGAAACAGGTAATTTTTCAGTGTTGAAGGAAAACACAAAAGATTGCATAAAAAATTATTATTTTTATTAAATTTGTAACAAATGTTTTTTGTTATGTTTGTATTTAAAACTTTTTTTTTAAATTAAATTTTCTTCACAAATTTGAATACTAGACAGCGGATATCAGTGTACTTTGTGGTTTGGGTTCAATTAACTACACATCTCAGGAATGGTCGGCCTGAGTCTGCACAAAACTATATCTCATTTACATGTTATATATATTATCCTCATCTCGTTGGTCCGTGGGAAAGGTTGCTTTTGTTCTCTGCAACGTACTCTTTAGATTGCAACGTACTCTTTAGGAGAATAAAAGTTTCTAAAAAATTAACGCTAAATTAATTTTAAAATGAACAATCGATAAAAAAATTAATCTAAGTATTTAATGATACGTAAAAGAAATTTTGCACTTTTATGTATTATTAATATTGTTTTTTATGTACGGATAAATAGGTTTGATGATAAATGAAGTTTAGAACTTTAAAAGTCTCTCAATTTTATTACATTTATATCCGTAAATGTAAACGATCAGGAGTGCAATGTTAAAACTGTCATAAAATTTTATACATATTGTAAAGTGATCCGCGTGAGAGAATAAAATTCATACGACTGTGTGTGTGTGTATATATATATATATATATAAGACAGTTATAGTAAAAATTTCTTTTGATATGTTTTTGAATAATGTGTTTTGTATGTTATTTGCAGATTCATCCCGGGCACGGTAGGGCCGCTTGCAATTGTTACACGGAAATTGGCCGACGGAGGAAGCGGACGGTAACCGGAAACGATGTGAGATGACAATGGGAAATTGTGTTTCTTCTCTACAGAATAAATACAAGAAAAGATCGGTTGCGATGAGAGGAAGGAAGATTTTAATACATCCTCTTCGAATAAAACAAATAGTATACAGTTATTTCAGTTACAAAGAAGTTAATATTGAACAAGTAGAAAAATAAATAAAACTAAATTAGTAATTAAATAAAAAAATAGGCTGTGCTTTCAAGCGATTTAATTAGCTATTACAAATACGTAATATTTGTATTTTCTACTTAATAATAGAGTCCAAAATTATGTTTTAAACTTTTTGAAAATCAATTATTATTATTATTTTAGGAAGGAAAATACAATTAATTAGTAATTATGAATTTTAATACTTTTTAGTAAGCACTTTTAATATACATCAACTTCTAATCTAAGATAATACATATATAAGAGTATTTCTAACACAGAAATATTATATAGTTATATAAAACTTCATTTCTATTTTATTTTTTCGTAAGTAATTATTGTTTATGAAAGAAAATCATTTTTTTTTAATTGTATTTCTTGTCCTTGAAGAACACAAGCTTTTCTCTGGATAATAATTATATTAAGAATGTTTGTTTTTATTTTTAAAAAATATATATATATAGATGTAACATTTACAAATATGGAATTATCAAGCCTGGAAGCTAAATATTCCATGTTAAATTTAAGAAAAATTGATAATTAACAAATTGGAAAACTGTTATTTTTTAATTATTTTTACAGTTTCATATCTTGGTGCAGTTCTCAACAACATAATTTTTTGTAACACAATTAAACTAATCTTTTAAGATTACAAAGAATAAAACAAGAATTATTGGCAGAATTAATTTTTAAATAGTTTTAGTTACAACAATATTATTAAAATGTAATAAGCGAATTGTAAACTCTATAAATGTGTTGTTAGAGAGTTTAATAATTTATTAATATTAAAGTCTATTTAATTCGCTTTTCTGCAACGCAAAAAAAAAAAAAATTGGAGTGCCATTTCTTCCCAGTCCGTTTTATTAACTGAAGAAATTTCATTTTATCACTAAAAGTTTTTTTTTCAAAAAGTAAACAAAAGTACTTACCCTTTCGAATACTTTTTAATAAAATTCGGATTATTGCCACTGAAACGCAGAAAAATTCGTGTCCTATTTACTGACAGGTAATTAATTTTTTCAATCTTCTCCCTTAATTTGTACAATTTCAGTAGTATTTCAGTTTTCGATCATTTTGAAAAGAAGATCATTTCAGTCAGTATTTGTTGCCTGAAAAAAATATAAATAAAAAAAATATGTACAATTACGTTACAACTGATGAAGTGAATATAAGAGAATAAGTAAAACATACGACTAATTTCTAAAAAAAAATAAAATAAAAAATTATTTTTTTAAATTTATTTTACTTCATAAAAAATTTTCCTTACAGAAATTTATTCCATAAAACTATTAGCTCAAAAAATGTGCATATTCATGACCGAGAAAAAAGACGGCTTATTGGAAAACTGGAAAATATAACTTATTCTTTCAAAAGACTACATGACAGTTTATTGATATTATAGAACATTTTGGAAAAATTAATGTATACGACATTTTTTTTGATAAATTAATTAATTGTAAGGAAAATAGGTCAAAATAACTTCTATAAAAAGCGTATACAATACCTATTGTGTTCTACAGCTAGTAAATTTTAAATACAAAATTCTTTCCTATATGAAATGACAACAGGTTCTAACGCTTGCATGATTTTTTTGTTTTTTTATTAAATTTAAAGGACTTTTTCTATGATTTCTTTTAAAAAATCCTAGTTTAAAGAAAGAACAAAAGAAATGATAAATTGCTAAGAAGGAATTATTTCTTACATTCTGCATCAAGTCAAGACTGTCAACTTTATCAAAGACCCACAATTTTTTTTTCCTCTGAAAATTTTCAAAGAGTGACACCCTGGGAGCTAAACGGAAGTTAAGCAAGGACAAAGTATGATACACTGAAATCATTTAAAAAAAGAACAAAACTTACCGTCAATTAAAGTATTAAAGTCGAATGTTTATAAAAGTGACCGACTGCATCTTAAAAGGAACTAACCGTTTTTAACTTAAAATTATCGCTTAAGATTAAATAAAATTCTCACATATCAATCGCTTAAAGAATGTAAAATGTTTAAAGAAACGAAAAAACCAATGTGGTATCAAAGGGGTAAATATTAACATATTTTTTTTAAAGACAAATATTATTTTTATCTAAATGGGGATGGATACGAAAATGTCTTTTTAAAAATGAAAATCTATTTTTTATTGTTTTAGTAAATATTTTGTAACAAATTATGTACATCATTTTATTTATATGATGAATATTTATAAAAAAAATAAAAACCTAAAGGATGACGTAATAATTTTATATAAAGCGGATGTTTTCATACAACCTAAAAATACACGATTTAGGAGAAAAGCCTTCATTTTATGAAAAAATGGAGATTTGAGAGATGGAATATATAATTAAACAGAAGGTAAATCTAATGGAAATTTGAAATCCATTACTATAAAAATATGATAAGCCGAAATTTCTTGGGCAGGTACAGAAACGAGTAGATAGAAGATTTCACCGTTAAAAAAAATTCAAAAATTTATCTATATTGATGAAAGAATATTAATTTGAACTGAGATATACAATCCTAACTAGCGATAAATATTAAAAATTAAAAAACAGAACTGCCAAAAAAAAGTTAAGAAAAGGTTAAGATGTGCTCCTTAAATTACTGACATAATTAGTTTTACAAAAACTATGATGTTTCTCAAATTTATAATTTTTATATTCAGTGTTAAAAATTCATAAAATAAAAATGTTAGTTTATATCTTCTTCATTTTGGAGGGGTATTTTCAGATACCACCCAAGAAAACCTAAAGTTTGTAGGTATTAATGCTTAGATCGCAGTATTATCCCAATATTACTTAGCATGGCCTCTAAAATGGAACCAGAGAAATTCTTGTATAAAGTCACCTTCAGTTCAGACTAAAAATACGTAAAGTTGAACAGAAATACAGAGAGATAATAAAACATATTAAAGATAAATAATTGCAGCCAGGTTTTTTTTTTAAAACCTATGACGCTCCCGGTAACGTAAGGATTCTAGCGCGGAGTCATACATCAAAATCGGTTCAACCATTGAGCTGTTGCGGTGGAACAAACATGCATGCATTCATAAACCAAATATATTATACTCTTTTTTGGGCAGTCGTGTAAAAGTATTTATACGACTATACACGTAATTTTTAACAATAAAAAAATAAATCAAAATGATATTAAGCCAATTAACAAGAGCCATGTGAACTTACTAATTTTGTCACCTAATTATAGCCTGCTGTCACTTCTACCGAGAGGATACAGATTCTTGTTGTACTTATAATCAATTTCAGTTAACTATTCAAAGAAAAAATAGAAAATGGTGGAAATATTTAAATCATTAACGCTATTTACGGAAAACAATAAACACAAAAAATATTTTTATCTAAATTATTTTATATATTAAAAATAGATAAAATGAAAAATGAATTAGCCTTCCCATCAGATTAAGTAACATGCATATGAATAACTTTATTCATTCCATTATATTATTCTGATTACAAACGCCAAAATGAGTTAATCAAATAAGTAAAAAAAAACCGAAAAATAAAATAAAAATAATGAAAAGATAAGTCATACATTTTTTAAATTTAATTGACCCGTAAAATTTCATTGTTAAAAAATCCAGGTTCATGAATTTCCCTCTAAGAGAGAAATTATTATAACCGAGCACTCGCTTAATCCCTTTTTACAACCTGTTGGGTGTCCCTGTAGAGAACAACACGAATAACGCACCAAGCCTATCACTGGTCATTAAACCGTTATTGTCTGAAAAATATATATTATGTTTATGTTGTAATTACTCTTTTAGATCTTCAAACAAATACTTTTATCAAACTAAGAATTCTAAACGAAGCTGTTATAATTACGGATTCTATAACAAAAATAGCTTCTGAAAAAACAGATTAAGAAAATTTCATTAAATGGGCAAACTGCAGTAAACAAAATGTTTGGAGTATTCTAATAAATTATAATTTTAAAGGTATGACTTAAATTTTATAGTAAAATTGTATAATTTTAATTCGTATAACTTAGCGTTAAACAAAATTGTATTCATTATTTTATTAATAAATTCGTATTAGTAATAGGGTGTCCTAAAGCCTTCCACGGTTACAAAAATGTATTGCAAAAAAACTATTACAGTTACAGCTGTGCGGTTTGTGGCAAAAGAAAAAAAGAATTATCAAGTTTTTTTACCATGTTAATAAACTTCAAAATGTGCGCTTTTTGTCGCTCGTAGAATGTCCAACCGATAATCAATTTCACTCCATGTGTTGGTCAACATTTCTTCGGCAACACTAGGAACAGCTTCGGTTATTCTCCGTCTCAATGTGTCCAGATGAGGTACGGTTGTTTCATAGACTCTGTCCTTAACATAACCCCAGAAGAAAAAGTCTAAGGAAGCTACATCTGGTGATCGTGGTATACAGGAAATGGGACTCTCGCGCCCAATTCATCAGCCATGAAGTGATTCATTCAGAAAATCTCGAACTAGTATTCCCCAATGTGGTGGTGCGCCATCTTGCTGGAAAACCACCCTAGGCTGCAAATCATTTAGTTGAGGTACAGCAAGGCGTTGCAGCTCATCCAGATAAATGTTAGCTGTTATTGATTGCTCAGTGGAAAAGAAGATTTTTTGGCCTTGAGGTGTGGAATGTAGCCTAGTTTGAAAAACACACGCTGCAGGTATTCATTGTCATTATCAACCGGTTGCAAAATATCGGTCACAAAGGCAGTATGACGAGAGCCATCATCTATGCTGTAGATGTCGTAATATCTAAACTTTATACGCGTGCAACCTTAGTTTCTTGTGTAAAGGTTTGTGCGCTGTCGACCGAAGAATTCCTAGTTCACGAGATGCACGACGAGTAGATTTGGAAGAGCTATATATAAATGCTTGCTGCACAACCTCAACCTTCTCTTTACTAACGGATGGCCGCCGTTCGCGGAAGGTCAACTACTCCCTTACACTTCTACTCCCCTTACAACTTCTACTCCCCTTAAACTTTGCATATCACGCAGTGACACTCTTTCTATCTGGTGCTGGCCGCCCGTATTTCCTTAAACTTTCGTTGCACAGTAATCGGTAATTTCAGCTCCTGATACCATAACACACGTTGCGTTTTCTTCTGTATTGACGCCATTTTATAAAGAAAAATGATCACAGTGCCCTATACTCTCCACTACATGAAAAAAATCAATATAAAAAAACCTTGATAATTTCTTCTTTCTTTTCCCTCAAACCGCGCAGCGGTAACTGTAATAGTTTCTTTGTAGTAGATTTTTGTAATTATGGAAAGACTTTATTACCTATTACTTAAATTAGAATTTATTTAACTTAAGTAAACTGTGCGCAGTCCATCTGTTATAATGCCCTAACCTAGGATGTAGAGAATTTTAACAGATGAATTGCACACCGTTGACTTGAATTAAAAAACTGCGCTGTTCGTGTAAAGATTATTGTAACTAGGTATTTGGTGCGCAGAACGGGGCCGTTGAAAAAAAAATATAACAATTAATACAATAAAATAGATGCAGAAATACTTTTTTAAAAATATATGGTATAGAAGAATTACAGCATATTACTTGATAAATTTAGATTTTCGATTAAATTTTACATAAAAATGTAAATTTTTGATAATATTGAACTGTAAAGGAAAATATAATTTTTTAGTTAAAATAACTTTTTAAATATCGCCGTAAACAATAAAAATTTTTTGAAGGGATAAACTATACGTTATATTTTATGCAAAAAAATCGAACATTAGTTATCAACATTTTAAACCTGATAAATCGCCACGCCTCTAACGAGAGGACCCCTTTGGGATCCTGTCATTAAAGCAGTGGCGAGTATTGCAAGACGGAGTCCCGACTACCTGGGCGGAACCTTGTGTTCTGCCGAGGTAGTTTGAGGCGAAGGCATCCCTCGGAGCTGAGTAATGCTTAAATGTTTGTTCCAGCTCCGGGGGGCGGAGTAAATGAAGGTGAAAAAAAATCTGATAAATCTATAAGATGTTTTGATTTTTAATAATTGTAATTGTTGATGGTACAACCTTTGATACAACTCTCATTGCAGGTAAATAATTTTTGTCATATTATTTTTATGGTAAATCCAATCTAATAAATTACTATTACTTTAATCGGTGGATGAAGCCGTTACTTGATGAAAATTTATTTTGGTAAAAGAAAATAAACAAATAGTAATTTGATTTTTATAAAATTATTTAAAAGATCACATCAGCTATTTTCTATTTGTAACACCTGAAGAAGATAATGTGTACCGAAACACTTGTTGAAATTTTTTAATAATTTTGTGAAAATCAAGTTACATATTTGTTTATTCTCTTTTGTTAATTACTATTTTATAGTACATATATATACGAGTAAATGTGTGTGTGTTCGTATATTCGTTCATTCTAATGTTGTAAAACTTCTAATATTCATAGGAATAATAAAATTATTAATAGTATTATGACATCAAACGATATGAAACTTTATTTTCGATGTGAAAATTGAATGTGTAACTGGGTTAGCGTAAACTACACTTTTACCTAAGTAGAAAACTTTTATTCTAGTCAACGACACTTTTTAAATGAATCTGGCTGTACATTTGAAACTTTTTAACAACGATTTCGAATAAATTATTTTATGAAGTTCCAGCCAGATTCAATTTTCTACAATGCAGTAGCTAATGCTTCTAAGTTAGAAGTATAAAATTATACATTTTTATTTAGCTCTAAATTTTACAGAAACTTAATCAAAATTGTTTTTTTTTAATAATATATATTTACACTATTGACTAATTTATTTAAAAAGTACAAGGAAAAACGAATTGTTTAAATTTTAAACGTGAAGTGAAATATAGTAACAGTGGTAAAGTAAAAATAAGTATATCCTGTTCTTTTTACATTATTATTGTTAAGAAGTCATTTATAAAAAAAATTGTTTATTTTTTAAAAAAAACAACAAAGAATACGATTTTTATGCTCATTTTTTAAATATCCGATTTTCGTGCTATTACTTACCTGAACAAGACAATGTTATAAAATATACACTACTTATTAACATTAATTTATATATTATAATATGGACTTATATTTTCATCTTTACCAATATCTGTTGAAAAAGTAAGACTGAGTTAATATTAGACGAAGATAATAAATAAAGCTTATTTAATTTGTTGGTATCGCATAACAATTTTATTAACTCCATTATTAGCATTTATTATCGTCATAATTCTAACAAAGAAATAATAAATAAAAAAAAACATATCAAGAGAATTATGGAACACCAAAGAAGTTTAAAAAAAAACTTAAATTATTATGGATAATATCACACCGGGACTGACCTAAAAATGTAGAACCTTATTCGGAGAAAGAAAGGTATGCACTCGTAAATTTTCCAGTACCGTAACGTTTGATTTTGTATTATAGCAAGAATATAATATACAGCCAAACACACAGCAGACTATTGTCCACAGCCTTATGACAATGTTATGAAAAATGCGCAACCATTTCGATCTTTAACATAGATAAGAAGCAAAACTTATACTTTTCATTTCAAATGTTTTACTTTCTTCATGAATTAGATTTTTAGCGACTTATTTTGTCGCTGTTTTATCTGCAGATAACCAAAAACAAGGAACATTTTCGCTGAGTTTTTATAATTTGCGGCAGTTTCCTTCGTCACATACCATTTAAGGAAGTGATAATATCTTTCATTAAGAAATATGATAACAATGGATACTAAAATAAAACGTAGGCTAAATTTTGAGTTAAAATAAATTTTATGTGAAAGAACTACTCTTTATTTCTTCCAAAAAGCAGTACCGGCACTAATGCACGTCTGGTTCTGAGAAAATTCATCGAAGTCTTTAATTATATGTTGTTGTTATTAGTAAATACCCGTAAGAATTTTCTATGTAATACATGTTTAATTTCGTCTACTAAAAATTTATTAATTATCATTTGGGATTTTCATTAAAATCAGAAGTTCCCAACCTTTTTATTTCTATGGATCCCTTATAGCCCGTACTTATAGCCAGACGGACCCTCTTAATCATTTCCTAATTAATGATTAACTTAAAGTACCCGCATTAAATATCTCAACGAGTGCATAAAACTCCGCAGAACTCGGCATATAACTACGCATAAAATTAATTACTTTTCTTACTAATATAATTTTTTTATTTTTAGAGTTGTTGATTTTGTTGATGCTCTCGCTGAACCCCAGGAGTTCGGGGACCTTAGGTTGGGAACCGCTGATTTAAATAAAATAATTCCCGTTTTCTCGAAAATATTTAATCTTAATTTTTTAATTCAGTAACTATTCAAAATGGTAATTTTTAGTTCCGCTTCACCCTCGACAAACTTCCTAATTTCACATTATCGAGTAACTTCTTCAGATTTTGGAATAAAAACAAAACACAATAATAGAAAATAGAAAAGTCGTAGTGGTTTTGCCCACGCATTTTTTCTGATAGATAGGGAAATCGTAATCTAGCTATCGTAAAAGTAAAATTGTAATGTTTCCTTCTGTTCATTAGCTGTTCTTTGTTATCGGGTTTTAATTAACGACACATCTTAGCACGTTATATATGGGTTTTGAAAAAATAAAGCTGTACCACATACCTTGATGACTTTTCCATTACCGGACTACTTAATTTATCATTCATTTAACTGATTATAAGATTGCTTCTTCTTACAAAACACATAAAAAAATAAGACTGTTAAGTAAATAATGTCCGAATTTACGTGACAAAAATAATTAATGTTTAAGCGATAAAAGATAGTAATTTTGATAAATAAAGAATCCAGTGGTAAAATATGCGTGAAAAGTTCTTTTTAGATTTTGAGTTCATATTGAACAATTTCTATTGGCCATTTCCGATCTTAAATAAAATGTTATATTATAGATTTTTTGAAATTGTTATCATTAATAAATAAAATAATAATTTGTAAACATATTTTATAATAGCTGTACTCGCAACTCGAACGCATGTTTGTTGTATGAAACAGTAACAGTTGTTTAAACAAATATTATAGACTCATTTATAATTTAAAAAAGTAGTTTTGATATTCTGTACAGATGACATAATTACTGGATTATAAGATAACCGGAGAGGCATGAATTAACTGCAAATAAACGGAAATTCTATTTTTTTTAAATAAACAGCTTTCAAAGAATTTTCATTTGAACTATTTGCATTGTTGAAATCTGCATCATAAAAAAAATTTTACATTTTTATAGAATTCAACAAAGCAAGGAAATTAAAAAATCACACAGAAAAGGATGGAGCTCTGGGCAAAAATTAAAAACAAAATAATTTCGTAAACAATACGAACAACAATGATTGATGAGCTTTAATTACCCTTTCTGTGAATTTTTTACAGAATATAAAATAAACAAGTATATTACAATGTTTAGCTTGACAAAGACCAGCGAGCGGGTCGCGATTTAAAAACAAAATTTGATAAAAATCTTTTATAACGGACGTTCCACTCCAAATCATCTACATTCATTTTTTTATGGTATCTATAGCTAAATATAACACCCCATATTTTTCAGTTTATTTTAAATTAGCTTTAGTTTTTTTTAACAGTCATTTTAATATTATTAAATATTCATGCACCCGATTTATGTTACAGCAATAAAACTTAGTACTTTGATTTGTTCTTAATTGATTATCTGCATCATAGAGATGTGAAAATTTGATTATTTATTCCAAATTTCAAGAAAAATTAAAAAAATTAATTCAAAATGTACTTTCGAAACAAGCAAGTTCAGTTAGTTTTCACTTAAAATTATATAAGATAAAATTTTAAAGGTTTTTCTAAACGTGTCAACTATTAGTGCCAAAGTCTAAAATAACATCTCTTGGCATTTGAAAAACTCTTTCAAATGCCTTTTACGCTTATATACTTTTTATAACTGAATATAATTATTAAATTATAAGTATATAATTTAACTCAAAAATATGAAATAAAATTAATAATTTTTTATGTTATTATATACTAAGATATAATTACTTACAGAAGTCATTGTATACTCCAAAGCTTTGATTTTTTCTCGAGGAATTTTTTTATAGAAAGTAAGTAAGTAATTGAGTTGTTAGAATGGAATAATTAAGTTAAGGCAAAAAATTATACATTATTATATAAAACATCTTTTTTAAACTATCATACAACTTATACACATATAAAGAAACTCACAACACGCATAGAAAAAGTTGAATCTATTAATTAATTATTAGATTTAACCAAGCACCAGCAATTTACTTGGACAGATCATGTTTAAAATACAAAAACTAATATACTAACATTTTTAAACCGTTAAGATTATTCTATTATTAATGTTTACAACGTCCATCTTCCGTTTTAAAACGAATTTATTCAATTTTAATTAGTTGTAGATTTCATTAATACAATTTGAAATATTAGGGTGTTATATGTTTTGCCGATATTAAATCACTGACGTGCAGGAAAAAATGTTTACTTTTGATAGCGAGTAAGAATTTATAAATATTTCTTTTAAGAAATGGAAATAAAAATAACGGTAGTATGAATGTATAAAAAACAAAATTTAAGATTAGCTAGCAACACTTTGTAAGCAAGAACTGAAACTTTTCATTATTCTAAAATTATTCAGTTGACTGCCGGATTTTATAACAAAAAAAAAAAAAAATTGTAAAATAAATTTAATATTGTTGAAAAATTCTTGAAGCCGTTAATGTTAAAATTCTTTTTTTAAACAGTTCAAACTAATATTTTTTATTCGTTGTTTTTTAAACAATGTTTGTGAAATGGATGTATGCTGTGTAACTTAGTTATATATTTTATATTCATCATATTCCTAATTATGTTTTATTGTAATTCTTGTGACTATAACTTATTCCTCAAGGAGCCTGATGAATAAATTGGTTGTATTGACTGTTAATGATCTGTATTAATATATTGTTATCCAAGTACGACTAGCTTTTTTTAGGATATCTGATAATTATACTGAAAAAAAAACAGTATTGAACTTGAATAACAACAATTTTAAAATTTATTATGTTGATGAAAAATAAAAATAAATTTATTTTTAAGATAACTATGATGGAAACCAAAAAAAGGTTGTTACCTTAGAGGTACAAATTCCACAATTATTTTATTACTTGCAGATGTATACAAGTATAAAAAAATTATTGTTAATGTTTGTTATTTTTTATGTTAGTTTTGGTAGTGGAGTTGGTTTAATTTAGCTTTATTTAAGCTTAGTGAAAGGATAAAACTTTTGTTAACTTTATCAATTAAAATTTAAAATTCTTTTCATTTGTAAATCTGCAGCAGAAAAAAAATTTGGAAAAAATATATTTATATTAGAATAACTATTTTTTTTAAACAACGGAATACGTACAATACTCCACCCATTTTCCAAAATTTAAGCTTTAATACGTATTAATAAGAAAATTTCATTAAAAAAAATTAGCTACACTAAACGGTTACGAATTAAAATAGGTAATTGACTGCTAAAGAATCGTTTATACAAAATAAATTTTCAAAAATGTATGCGCATTTAAATTTTTAAACAATCACCAATAGTACTTTATTTACTTGTTTCAATTTTAGTTTTTTAATGTTCCAATTCTTTTTTTATAAACTCAAGAATTTTTTCTTTGTGTTCTAAATGTTATTTTTTATGTTTTATTTTTCTATTTATTATATTCTATAGATTAATCCTTTTATCATTACTGTTTATATAATCTTACTGTTTATACATTAATGGTTAATTAATTATTAAACATTAATTAATTAATTAATTAATATAATTTAATTGGTTGTTTATTTCCAGTTTTTATCGAAAGAGTTTTTTCCATTTACTTAACATGTTATAATAAGATGTATACAAAAGGAATAATTTGTTTAAAATTTTAAAAAACTAGAATTTTAGAATTACTGTTTTAATTGTGAAAATTCAGGCTAAGTTATTAGTAAGCAAGGTAGTAATAGATTATTCCAAAAAAAAATATAGCTTATTTCTTTTTAAATAATTCAGTTATTTACAGTGTAAAATAAAATAATTTAATTTTAATTAATCTATTTTACATTACAGTTCCATTTAACTGTATGCGAGAGGTGTAAATAATTGTTTGTGATATTAAAAGGCCAACCTGTTGAGGAATAAATATTCCAAATACAAAGTTAAAATAAAAATTACATTTATTAAAAAAATAGAATTATATTTGAGTGTATGTATTAGTAAGTTGCATAATAAAATGTTCTTAATGGTTATTAAATTAGATTAGATCAAAGTACTGCATTTTTTCTTTAATTTATTTTTTTACAAGTCAATGTAAAAATATATCCATCTATTTTATAAATAAATAATATATTTTTATTATTATATTGTTATATATAATAGATTTTACGCTATCTTTAAAAAGAATTTATTGGAGTATTTTATTTATATAATCCATGAAATGTTATTTTAGAATAGGGTGTTAGATGTAAATACTATTGTGATCTCTAATATTAAAAACAGAAAATTAACAATTGTAAATTATTTTAATTTTATTATTATTATTTGTTGTTTAGTTTTATTTGTTCTTTAAAACTTTCATTGTCATCCTTCTTTTACATATATATACATATATGTACACTAAAACAAGCTTATGTATGCTCAATAGTTGGTTATTAAATAATTTATAAACGTTAATAATTAACAATTTTGTGGTCTTTTTTCAACAAAACTTTCTTTCCAACCGTTAAACATATGGAGAAATTTAATTTACCAAATGCTCGTATCTCAAAATTACCGGTTTTTAGTATAAGACAATCCTATTATTCCAAGAATCCTGGGGACTCTTATGGGAAGGGATAAACTCATGGGAAGAATTGTGACAAATCATTTTAAAGGGCGATGAAAAACAAACATTTTGATGTAAAAAACATCGGGCTATGAAAATCCTAACCAAAATGGCAGCATTTAATATTTTTCATAGCTAGTTTTAAAGAAGTGATATCATACCGAAAATAAATCGTTTTGAGGTAGAAAAATTTGGTAATTTAATTTTTCTGTGTTTAAAGATTGATCAGTTATTTAAAAAAAACTGTAGACTACTTCTGAAACTTCCTGTAAAATGGCTACCAAGTTTTTTTTATGATATATTTATTCACCATGTAAGCTTAAGGTTGTTCATGGGAATATGGAATTAAAATTTTGAAATGTATGAAAAATTACAAGCCTGACTATTGGGGTATCAACTTCCAATGCCATTCGAACACGAGATCTTCCAGATGAAAGGCTGAGACTTTACCTGTCCGTCAAGGAGTTTGGTTTGTTTGGCATTTCTCGTGCCACCACCCCAATCGGTCGCCTTAAGATCGAATGTCTATGCCACGGATACTGAGCCTCGAAACAGTTTAGCGACCAGTGTCCTAAATAGCTCCTAGAGCTTACCTAACAGTGTGAACGGACTAAGTGCTGTGCCGTACACCACCGGCTTACGTGTCCCAACCGCTCACTCGTCATATATTTATTAAAATGGGTAGGCGCATCCCGTCAACTACTAAAAATATATATGACATCCATAAATTAAAATTTACTTCGTCTAGACGAATTCGCTGGCACGCCTAGGTCGCTGAATACCAGCAAGTACCTTTCCACCATATTAAAGCGCTTGCATCCTTAATTGGTTGGTGGTCAGCCATATGTATCTCTAGGTTAACTTCCCACAGCAGTTCAGTAGGAGTCTTTCCCTTAAATAAACTACTGATGTCGGTTGAACAAAGCAACTGCACCAAGGAACTCCTACACTGTCCGACAATGCGGCTGTCGCCACATTGACTCGGCGCTTGTAACTGGCCAATTTTCCTCTTGACCTCTAAGTTCCAGGGTGGCCCGGTCTCTGGCCCCCCAGCAGCAAGGCAGTCAAACATCAAGTGTTCATTTGACTGGACCTCCCGCAGACGCACAGTTCATCAGCTGCCAGGCGGAACCGAAACAGATATTGGTTCAAATTAGCATGGGCACCCGTTGCCCTTAAAAACGAACTCAAGGTCTCGTATAAAGTTGTACCAGGTCAAGGAGTTAGATAATTTTAGTTAGGTTATCGTAGCCTGAAGGTTTAAAGTCAACCTTTTTGTTTTCGAATGAGCTTCAGAATGATTCGTTGCAACCGTTCGTTTGCGACGTAATCAATATTATTCTAAAGTACATTTTTAGAGACACTCATCTCGTTTATATATTTATTAAAATTAATGAATATATCTAATCAGTAAAATAACAAGTGTCTCAAAGGAAAGAATTCATAAAATTTTTGAGTAATCCCCCACGGGACGGACATTAGTGGTAAAGTTATCTCATATCGAGAATTAAATCGTTTTGACGTAGGAACATTTGCTAAATTTTATTTTTCTATTTTTAATAGTTTTAAAAAATACTTATAGTTTCCCATATTTTATTCCAATTGTTTTTGTGAGTTTATAAATTTTTTTATTTGTTTATATGTATAAATTTTGTTAAGAATATTGTATGGAAATAAAGTGAAAGTTATATACGAATAATTAATCAAATATGATTTCCAAAAAAAATATCGGTTAAATCAAAATAGACTTTGGAAAATCATTAATTCTTTATATTCGTATCGTTAAAATAAAAAACGTGTTTCGTTGTGGTGGTGAGGACACAGAATAAGAGAACGAAATATATCATCAAAGATTTCCAAACATCGATGAACTCCGGCGCAAACCTGATAAATTCCGAAAAACTGGATTAAAATGAAAAACTTATGCTAAAAAAAGCCAGTTTTCTCAATTTTTAATCCTTAACGAGTAAAAAGAATTTTTATCTAGAACCGTAACAAAAGAAAGATTACAGATAGATCATTCCTTTCCCACCTGATATTCCGTAAAACAAAATTTTAAATACATTTTCTTAAGACTAATGAGGAATAGACATTTTTAAATTTTAACAATATTTTCTTCAAATTTGATTTTTTCGAACAGGAAACCCATATTAATCTTAAAAAGACGGAATATAATCTTTAGAAAAATACTGTAACATTTTTTCTTATATAATAAACCTAGTTCAAAAACATCACAACCTATAGAATATATAAATATATATATATATATTTATATAGAATACACCCAAAAATAATAACTGAAAAAGATTATTTAATTACATCAAATAATTAATCTTTATTTATCTCAGAACTAAATAAAATACGATTTATGAATTTTATTTTTGTTTAGCTACATCGTCTTTTTTATTAAATATTTTACAGAAATACGCATCTGTAATTGACAATTGTAATTTTATTATAGTGAGTCGGAAAACCTAATTTTATTTTAATAAATTTACATTTTATATACAGCAACTTCTCATTTTTTATCGGTAATGAGAAACTCTGTTGTCTGCAATTCTTATCTAAATTGAAAATAATTGGGGACGTTTAAATTCAGTCTTTTTATATTTCTTCATCGAGAAATAAGGAAACAAAAAAAAATATTGAAATATTAAAAAACTAACAAAAAGCGATATCATGCAATTGAAAAGCAATTTATAAATTAATATTAAACAGAAAAATTATGAATTAAAACAGAAATGGAATGAAGTATCAGTAAAAATATCCTTTTATTCCTCAATTAAAATTAACATAAAATATGAAAAATAAAATTTTAAATTACAGCTTAAAGTATATATAATTAACTGGCTACTACGTCACATAAAATTCCATTAAATGAATTAAATTAATTGTTATTTTTTTAATAATCAATTATATGGTCCTTTTGTAATATAATTCATTTTATATTGAAATGTATTCATAATAATTAATAAAATATTTGTATTTCACTGCTACTGCAGTTTTTAAAATGAATAAATTTCAAACTTACAATTTTTTTTTACAATATTTAAAACAAATTAATCTAAAGTACATTTTCAGAAACACCCATCTAGTTTACATTTATATTTAAAATTAATTTATATATCTAATCAGTAAAATAACGGTATCTCAAATGTAACAGTGCACCTGAATAAATGCATTTGGATCTCAATCAGTAAAGTACGATTTAACTTGTTTTTACTTTGTTGTACGAAGTAAAGGAAGTATTGTGAGCACGAAACATCTCGGTTTTCAGATGTCAACGGAAATGTCCGTTTTGACCATCCCTAAATCCATTTTGACTAGCTTTGGCATAACGTCTGTACGTACGTATAAGTATGTATGTGTGTACGTATGTATCCCTCATAACTTAAAAACGATTAGCCGTAGGATGTTGAAATTTTGCATTTAGAACTGTTGCAACATCTAATTGTGCACCTCCCTTTTGATTGCATGTTGTACTTAGATAATTTACAAGCGTTACAGTGAAAAGATAGTTTAAATCAACTAATAATTTACTCCTCTTCTTTTTTCTACTGCAAACATTTAATTAATTATGATTATGTTAATTCCACCAATTAAAATTAGTTATACTCTCGTATCAAATTTATTTTATTACTTATTATAATAACCTTGGTGTATATGTAGAGAATTTTTGTGAAATTTTTCACTTATTCCATAGTTGTAATTTTCACGTGTCGTTTCGTTCACTAACTTCAATAAATAAATACTTACAATTTTTGTCTTATGACAAAAATTGTCATAAGATAATTTTTGTCTTATGAATATTGTGAGGAAATCATATAGTTGTAACAAAATGCCAAACTTGTTCGGAATTCATACCCAAAATTGTCCGGATGAAAGGCAGTGTTGCAATCATTCCACCACCACAATCTTTAAAGTATGAAATGGTATTAATTCTGTAATAGAAAACGTAACATAACCAAAATGGTTTTTTTGGTTATAAAAAGTTAATTTTTACTTCAAATCGTAATTTTTAATTCCTTCTATGTAGTAAAGAAAGTATTATGATTACGAAAAATTTATTTTTTCAGATTTCAATGGAAATATCCATTTTGACCATCCCTGAATTCATTTTGACCAGTTTCGGCGTGACGTCTGTATGTATGTATCTCGCATAACTCAAAAACGATTAGCCGTAAGATGTTGAAATTTTAGATTTAGCATTGTAGTAATATCTAGTTGTGCACCTCTCTTTTTGATTGCAATCGACTGAACCAAAGGTGTCCAAAAAGCCCAAAATTCAAAAACGTTTTAATTTTTGACTTTTCCTTAACTGCAGCAATAAACCCTCGTTGAGAGCTTTTCAACGATTCGTAAGTGGTACTTATTTTCAATGGTTCCAGAGTTATAGCCAAAATAAATTTTAATTAATGAAATATTTGGATGTTAAAAGGGAATGCATATCGATTCGAATCAGACTTCATTACTTTTTCTTTTTTTTAACTTTTTTTTTTAATTTAAGTTAATAATTGTAAAACAAAATTTTCAATAAATAATTGTTCAATAATAACAAAAAAAAAAGAAAAAATCATAAATTATTTATTTGTGAAATAAAATTTTATGTACTTATAAAAATGTGTGTATGTAATTTAATAGGCATTATTACATATGTGTATATGTAATAGATTTGGTGAAACATCTGATTATTTAATATTAATTGAAAATTATAATTTACAATCGTATTATTTTTGGATTTTCTAGTTGTTATAGATCAGTCTGAGGAATGCCATCTACGCACCCTCCATAAATGGGGGAGTGTCGGGACTCGCACGGGTTCGGCTAGATGTTATTTAAGAGCCTCTGTGTACCCGCAACTAACCAACTAAAACTCCTATCTCACCGTTTCTCCTTCTCCGGGGTTGGGCCTGCAGTTTAAGCATTGCGCGGGCCCAGGAGGTGCCTTTAGGATCCAGGGGTCCAGAGTCCTCGTGCTTCATCACCGTCACCCATCCGCACAAGTGCAGACGCACGACGGTTCCACAGGGGCTGTCCTTCGCCCCTTCACCTTCAAGTCACTTTCTTCGCCCGAGTCTCAGGTCTTTTGTATGGAACTCTGATTCCTTGCTGGGTGATCTTCAGTTCTCTTACTGATCTGGGTCCTAAATCAGCCTCTATCCCATTTTCTAGCTTCTCTCGCTTTAGTTATCAGGATACTTGTTGCTAGGTGTACTACCTTGTCTCATTCCGCTCTTCCTATCAACATGTATGGAACTGTTTCTTCCGGAGAAAGCCAGCTTAACCCGACATCTTGTCTGACCACATCCCACCGCTGGCATTGGTAGATGGTGTGCTCAACGGTATCTTCATGATCGCAGTACCTGCATAGAGTACCTGCTCTCCTGCCAGATCGATGCAGGTAGGCTTCAAACTCAAAACACACCAGAAATCTGTAACTTTTGTTAATCAGCAACTCGCGAAGATACGAATAATGTTGATCTACTAAAAGGGATTTTTACTCTATTCTAATATTTCAAGTTAGATTGTTGAATTAATAATTGAACAAATATTTGATGTTAATAAAAACTAGTATTTCAACAATTGTGTAACCGTCCATTTTATTAAAGAACTGGAGGATCGTATCTCACTTTTAAATTGAGTGCAGCAAAAAATGTGTATATGTAATTTAATAGACGTATAAGGAAGTCTGATTTGGTGACTACATCAGATTTTTTAAATTGGGATTATCATTTTTTTTTTTAACTGCCTTTATTTAGGGTTACGAAAAAGCCTATGTAATTAAATATAATTATCATCTGATATCCTGAAAAGAATTTCAAATTATTTTTAATAATATTAAGAAAGACTTCAAAGTTATTTAGATTGTTATGACAGACCGCCGTTACCCAAAATAATAAATCAAAGCGTGCACCAAATACATCTATGGATATATTGCGAGCACGTGTGGTTATATAACAGCTATAATACTTTAAAAACGAGTAGATTCCGTAAATATCGTTCAAAATTTTCTCTCGATATAATATAGTAACGAGCAGATGAAATGTAGTTTAATGTAACAAAATAAATTGCAGGATATTACATTATAAGTTACCTAACATCGTACGAACACATTTGTAACCCTCTGTGACCCTAATATTAATATAATAGGATATTTCACAATCAAAAAAAAATATATATATAAAATTTAGCATAAGGTAATATATTTCTTTAAAATACACGTAAAATAACTCTTTTTATTCTCTGAATTTGTACTCCAACAACAGCTCTAATTTTTTTTCTTAATAATTCCTCCTTCCAGCGATTTATGGTCACTATATGACTTATATTAAGGATTTAAAAAAAAATCTTTTATCTTATAAATTGTTTAAAATAAACAAAAGAATTATCAAATAAATTTCAAAATAAACTGTAATTACGTGTGAAATTAAATTTATTAAAAGGTAGTAATTTCTGTAATAAATAATAATAATAATAATTACTAATTACTATTTATTTTAAATACTTTATTAATTTATTTATTGTTTTAAATAATTTTCCTTTTTTAAATTATAAAGTCAATTCAAAACAACTGCACTACAAATTAACACTTTTTTTCAATTATTTTTCTTTCGACAGCACTTTTTAGAAAAAGAAACGATTTCTTAGCAGAAAAGTCGGCACAAAAGAAACCTTTAGTTTCGGAAAAAAACACTTAGTTATCCTTATAGAATCGGTCATTTCAAAAAGTTGAAATTTAAAGAAATAGAAAGTACTATTTTTTTATATAAAAATAATTTTATTATTTTATATTATTTGGATCGGCAAACAAAAACATAAGCGGCTTGGAAAAAGAAATGTAAAAATGAGAAACCTACTTCTCTAAATAAGATATACTAAAAAGTAAAATACATATTCCAATTAATGTTAAATATTTCTGTGAAAATATTTTGAATTACAAAATGAAATGAAGATATTATGATACAATAATCTTAAACTAAGGAAAGAATGACAAAATTTCTTTAAATCGTATATTTGTTTTTCGTTTAAAAAATTATGTAAAAATCTTAAGACGGATAAACCACAGGAAATCTCTAGTAAAAAATAAAATAGAATAATCGAAATCAGACGGCATTTTGAAAATAAAAGACCTGAATATAATTTATTATTTTCTACTCTTCCTAGTACTTTCACTGTTACCTTCGTATTAGACGCGTTTTGGAATACCTCAATTATGAAAACTACTTTTACCAATAAATGAGCTGAATATTGAAAAAAAAACAATCATTTGGATTGAATTAATATCTATTATTAAAGTTTATTTACTGATATGAATTCAACTGATGTATTAAATAAAATATGTCTTAATGATTACACATATTTCTTTCTTTGATAATAAAATAAAAAGGAAAGACTGTTTTCTTTCCGTATTTAATAATCTTTTATCGTTTTTATTCCGTATAGATACAATGTAGCTGTGACATACATCGTTACATGCCAGAGATATTAATTTTTGCCTGGTAAAATGTTTTACGACTTAGCAATGGACTTTATTCGTGTAAAAATCGACTGAGGTGTAAGAAGGACCAGGAAGTCACAGTTATTTCCTCTGAAAGTAATGATGTTTATTTTACAATCGATCGGTTTTAGTAACAAAAAAAAAATATCTGATATTTAGAAAAAACATTTCTATAAAAGTAATTCGTATTGGAAAAACCTGTTGAAAAAAGGTAAAGAAAAAATTACCACGGTTTTCTAATATGTTTATATTAACTTATAAATGTATTTAAATATATAATTGATAATTGATTAAACGACTTTTTAATCAAAAAGTTCTTATTTTTATTGTATCCTATGAATGATACAAAAAAAATGTTTTAAATAAAAATACGTCTAATGTATGAAATTTTATTACTGGAATTTGTTTTTTCCCTTCATTTCACCCGATTTCAGGATAATGGTAAAAAATCGTTGTTTTTTTTTCAATAAACCTTTTTTCTAGTAATAGCTCTTTCAGAATTAATCTCGTTTTTTGCATATTTCTAAAAATTAATTTAAAAAAAATTGTTTGATATCTGCAAAAATACGTTAATAAAAATGCGGGGGATGTACAGTTAATAGTCGTACGGCAATGATTAGCACATTTTGTTGGGATTATCAATCCACGCTAAGCAGTCGTTATTAAATTATAATTACAACACTTTTTCTGTCTGCAACAGTCATTTAAAAAAAATAGTAGATTTAAAAAAAAACTTTTACAATAAATTAAGTTCATCCTTTCAACTTTTATCAAATTAAGTTCATTCTCATCTTATAATTATTACACTGGACAACAACATTTCGTTTTTTATTCCTTAAAAGAATGTTAATAGCTGAATCTTATAGTATTATTGATGCTGATTTGATGTATGGAAGTGGTTTCTTATTATCAGGCATAATGTTTTTTTATTTTAAGAATAAAGTATTGTGATGGTAGCATAAGGACATTTCTACATCCCTAAAATCTTTTGGATTTCTGGCGTCGTTTGCTATAGGTGCCAGGGACGATCAGAAAGTAAGTTACACCCCCTCTATAAAACAAACACATATTTATAAGACAGTTTATTATTTTTTTTATTGAACAAAGAACTAAAATTTTTTATCTATTTTTTTATATAATCAGCAAGTTTTTCTAAACACTTTTTATACCTTGTGACCAGTTTCTCAATTCCACTCTCATAAAAATTTCGTCCAATTTCCTTCAACTATTTAAGGACCGCTTTCTTCAGTTTATCATCATTAGCATCCCTCCCAGGTCTCGCTTGAGAGGGCCAAACAGATGGTAGTCGCAGGGTGCTAGGTTAAGGATGTAACGCGGGTGAGACCGCACTTCCCACTTGAATTTTTGCAGTAATTCCTTTATTACATGAGCTGAATGAGAAGTAGCATTGTCGTGAAGAAAAACGACGCCATCGTTCAATCATCCGATTCGTCGATCTTTAATGGCTTTACGCAATTTTTTAAAGTCTCAGAGTAAGATTAAGCATTGATTTTTGTTCCTCAAGGCATAAATTCACTGTAAACAACTCCTTCAGAATCGAAAAAAGATTATCAGCATAACCTTTCGAATATGTAGGGATGGTTTTACTTTTTTTGGCTGAGGCGAATTTTTGTACCACGATTCATGTGATGTTCGTTTAGTCTCAGGAGTGTAATGAATCACCCAGCTCTCCTCCTTCGCGATGATTTGTTTGAAAAACTGTCGCCAGTCCTGGAATAACGTTGAAGAAAAGAAAGAGCTAATGCAAAACGTCGATGATTGTGGTTGTCGGTCAACAGATGTGGCATCCATTGTGCACACATTTATGGTAACTAAGCTGATCGTGAATAATCGCAAACGCACTACAATAACTGATGTTAACTGTATTTAATATTAGTTATGCAATCTCTCTAATTTTAATACACCGGTTACACAAGATCATTTCATTCACGCGTTCACGTTACCCGTCGGTTTTGCAGTTGAAGGACGCCCAGCACGCAGTTCGTCATTCACATTTATTCATCCGTTTCTGAACATTTGATACCATTTTGTAATCATGGGGCGTGACATTGCATTCTCACCGTATACCTCAACAATTTGGCGATGAATTTCACAATATTTGTAATTTTTTGCCCACAAAAACGGACTACTGAACGCACTTCTATAGTGGACGAAACCTCTAGAGGACACGCCATATTGACAACAACACTACACACTTACTGAATGTCGTACAGAAATGCTGCTGAGGGAGCGTGAAAACAACACAACCAGTGCTGTCACCACAAGACATTAATATATCCCTTTCAGTTGAAGAACACGGCAAGAGTGTAACTTTTTTTATTCATCTGTCGTACATCAGTCTTGAGATTCCAGCAGTAGTCAGCCAGCATGCTTGGATTCCAGTTTTGTTGGCAGTGTGATTCCATGGTGGATATTTCCTGGTGAAATCCAGATGAGAATCTAAGAAGTGGATCTTTACTGATATATTACATTCAAGTGCTTTATAATTTGTAAAAAGTTCATTTATAAGGCCTTTGTAGTTGTCTGCCTTATGATTTTCAAGGTACTTGTTTAAAACCTTTTTAAATTTTTTTTTTTTTTTACGGAGCAATATCATAGTCAGTCAAAATGTCATAAAATTCAATATCATTCATTAGTTTTCTTACTTGCGATCCAACAAATATACTTTCCTTTATCTTATCATCACTTATATTAGGGAAGATGTTTTTTAGAAAGTGAAATCCAGCCCCATCACGATTCATTGCTTTAAAGAAATGTTCATTAAACCTAGCTTAATGTGCAGTAGCGGAAGGTAGACTTTTCAAGTTTTATCAGCGATGTACTCACAACGTTCTACTCTCTTACAGTTAAAAACTCTTTTTGGTCACTTTTTAAACATAATGATCTTCCTTTCACTGCTGTCCCATTCACACAAGAAACAACAAAATTTAGTATACCCAATTTGTAAACCGAGTAACAGCGCTATCAGTTTCAGGTCTACAAATATGCCAGAAATGTTTTTCATACTGAATCTTATCCAACATAACTATCATATTTTCATGATTCCTTCATGTGAGCTGCATCAGCTGAAGGGTTTGATGGGATATTATTACAACAATATGATAAATGACTGCTTTCGAACTACGTTTTGAGGAGTCTATAAAAAGACGCCATTATCGGGATGGTGCTTACGCTCCAAAGCTTCTAGTAAAAATTCAATATCATTAAAGTAAAATAAGTTCTCGTGCTGGAAGAAAAAACGTTCAATTTCCCATTGTCTATTACGAAAAACACTTATTTTAATACTGTGTTGTAAAAGATCTCATCCTTTCAGTCGTGATGCGAGAATTTCTGCTTGATTCTTGAATAAATTTATATCACGAACGAGACCATTTAATTCTGATAGATTAAGTGTGGTTCAGTATTTGTAAATAATAATAACAATACTTATTTTTCATGGCTACTTATCAACTAAAATAAATTATAGTTTATTTAGCAACCTATCTGTTGCAATAAATAAAATAATATATATTTAAATAATATATTGTATTTGCATTGTTTATGTACATGTACTTGGTGGAAGATAGGAAAGGATAATACATTCAATTTTTTTGAATGTATTACAAGTATCTGAGGCGGATAGGGAGATTCTGGCTTCATATTCGGAATCAGCACCCAGAATTATAAAAGATTTAGCAAATATTAATCGTGTAACAGAATCATTGTTGACAAGCGTTATTTTTAACTATTACATACATTTTCTTGATCAAGTTATTAAAAGTAGCAAAACAATTTTATTTATTTTAAATAATCATTTCGGGAGAAATAGCTAGTGCTGGGGAATACCGTTGATCGTAAAACATTCTGAAAAGGCAAGAAAAATGAGAAAAGATTTGCTAATGGGTATAATTATTTAAAATGTTCTAAACATGTTAAATGTCTGACACGGAAGTTAAGCGAATTAATGTTTCTCTAATTTTTTTATGTTGGAAAGTATGAATTTTAAAAATATTTATCAAAGAATAAATGTCACCGTAATTTTTTGCGTTATTATCGTGTAAAGTTTATCCATAGATATCATGGAATTCCGATATAATTAAAAGTAATATAATGACTATGTGTTTAAATATATTTAACACTACATTAAGTGAGTGATCTTAAAAAATAATAATAATAAAATAAATTATTCGATCGCAGAAGATCGAGATTTGTTTACATCAGAATTTCCCTCTAATCACTTTTCTATAATTTAAACATTACAACTTAAACCAAGTAAAATTTCTTTCTTTTTTTAAAATTATTTCTGCAATATTTTATTTTATTTATTAATAAAATAAATTATGTTTTAAAATAAAATTCATGTTTGTAAATGAATACGGTAATGCAAAACAAAAACATAATTTATTAATACAATAGATTATGTTTTGTAATAGAATTCGTGTTTGTAAAGGAATTGGGTAACAAAACAAAATGGGAATACGGAAGTTCATAAACAAAGTTTATTCATCCATCGGTAAAGGTATTTACTGCGGGAAGGGGTGGGAGAGGTTAGGATGATTGAGTGTTAATGCAAAAGACTAGATTTTGGCTGACAGATTAGTTTAATATAACCGAGATACAATACCTCAACAGGAATACCTCGTCAGCTAAACACGATCTACAATCTAAACAGTGAAACACTAACCTGTATCTCTAATAAGGGCATCCCTAAATTCAAATATCGTAAATGGACGCGTATAATTTAAACTCGTATTCATTACTGCAAGATAAATATAATAATTTTATTTTTTTTTAACTGAAAATATATATAAAAATAACGGTAATGGATCTAACGTTGTTTTACAAAATATGAGCATTGTAAAATATTTAAATTCATTTGTTTTATTGCAATTTACGGAATGCAGAACTGATTAAAAACTGAAAAAAGAATTTTTAGGAGATTACATCACACGGATTTCCTATCTTTGCAAATGTCTTTTTATACGCAGGTAATGTTTTTTTTTTTTTTTTTTTTTTTTTAAACTACGCTGTATTTTTAATACAATTTTTAAGAAAATAAAAGTGTAATTGAAGAATTCGCAATATACAACAAATAATAATAATAAAACAGTTTTAAAAACACATTAAAAAAGCGAAAGTAGGAATTTTCTAATAATTTTTTAAATTATTATAAAGTAGGAATGTTTTTTTAAATTTGTTACATACTCCAAAAAATTCGAAATTTTAGGAAGTGAAAAAGTTTCTTTCGAGTTGTCAGTTTTTTGAATGGTTTGATTATATACTTCATAACTTTCTACTCTCCGCTAATTTGTTAACCTAATCACATTACTACATTCTGGATTATCTGTTTCATGTAAAACAATCCTTGTTTTTTCTCCACAGTATTTACACATCTATCTATAACCAAGTTAACTGAGCCTGTATGTTTTACTGCGTATCAACCGACCTAGATCTTTAAAATATTCTGCTATAAACTATTCTCTTTTATTCGTCTTTTAGTATAAATCGTCCTTCAGTAAAATTATTTCAAAGCCCTTCACTTTTTTCTTTCTTTCTATCCTTTTCTCTAGTGTCTACGTTCTGCTACAATTAAGCGTAAAATTCCACATTTTTTTTTAAAAATATTTTTCTAATTCTCGGATCAACCCGCCGGATTAGTCCAGCGGTTAAACTGGTCATCGCAAATTCAGCTGATTTTCGAAGTCGAAAGTTCTAAGGTTCGAGCCCTTGTAAAGGCAGTTGCTTTTATATGGATTTAAATACTAAACTGAGGATACCGGTCTTCTTTGGTGGTTGGGTTTCAATTAACCACACGTCTCAGGAGTGGTCAGCCTGAGTCTGTTCAAGATTACACATTTACCGGTACATTTACACTTACACGCCAGACTACAAACAGATGCCTTGGCAAAAATTAAAATATCTCATCTATACTAAGTGTTCACTTTTTCACTTACCCCAAATCTTTTCAAATTTCCTTAACATTTCTTCTTCTCCTGCGTTATACATAGAGCACAACAATCTTGTTTAGTTGAGTACTCAACTTATCCGTTCAACGTAACATATCCTCAACTGTATTATTAGTAAGAAGGTATTCATCTTTAAATACCAGATCTATCTAAACTTTAAAACGACCATTTCCTTCAATATCTGGATACGTGAGCCAGACAATATGCTAGAATTTTCATAACCTTAATGCCATATTCAAAATGAAACCTAAACGTGAAAAAATCAAGTTCCTACTATCTGTAAATAAACAATTTAATTAGCTGTGCTTTGAAGTGAAATAAACAACTTTTTAATAAAAAAAATTCTAAACATTCTCAAGTTTCTTAATACCTTACAGTCCCACATCCGAGCAGCATCGATAGAAACAGCTTTATCACCAATGTTTGTTAAAGAGAGCACCTCTGTTTATTCTGTTGAATGCAGCGTTGAAATCTACAAAAATACTGTAAACTTTATTTCCTTTATAACTTAAGCGGTAGTAAACTGGATATATTATCAAACATTGAAAATCCTTTGCAAAACCCTGCTTTAAATTTATTTAAAGCTCCAACCTTGCTACTCCAACCTATTCAACAAGATGGCGGCATTCTTATTTATTTTCACAGATAAGCGATCAATTAACATCGAAGTAATGTTTTAGTAAGGTTTTATTAAGTTTTAATGATAAAAAAATTAACATCTTATTTTCAATCTTAAGTACCATATTATTTCCTTTTTCTAAACATTTATGAAAAGCAATATTAAAAACAGTAGTTGATTAAATATTAGCACTGAATTCAAATAAAATAAACAAACTTCATGAAAAAAAGAATAAAGTAATCAAATACTGTATTTAATTCCGAATACACCGTACTAACCTAAAAAAACTTTCACTAACTGATTTTTATAAATCTAATTTTATAAACGCAATTTACTTCAAATAATGTTATTTTACAATTTTGTCAAATACCTTTCAGAAATAGGAACTTTCTATTACAGGATAAACTAACTTAAGGGCTACTCAGTTACCTCTCTAAATAACTTTATTTCAAGGATAAAGTTTAAAAGCATTTAGAGCAAATTCCTGACGTTTGGACAACTATGTTACTCCTTCTCCCTTTTGAAAGAAAAACCTTTGTGTAACGTTCTCTTTAAAACTCATAAATTCTAGATAGTTGAATATCATCATACAACAATTTCACTGCATGCAATTTTAAATATATAAAAATACTGTGTTTAAAACTGCATATAACTATAGATAATTTGTTTATTTCTGCATGTTAAATGTATAAATTTTGAAATTTTTTATAATATTTATTAAAAAAATTGACCTTCTAAAGAACCACGTAAAATCTGAAATCAAAGTAAGATGGATGTAATTTTTCATTAAAGTTGGAAAGAAATTCTGTTTTTGCATGACGTCAGTCATCATTATTTTCGTAAAGATTCGTATTGAAACTTTTATAATCAGTTAAGTTATATACGTAAGTGGTCTTTAAAAGGTTCCTCCAGGAAGTTAAATATTGGTAGTTTAAGCAAACGAGAATCTACCTAAAAGATTGGTTCTGAAATGAGCTGTTTCTCTGCGAGTTACTGGAGAAGATAGCAACGAGGTCGTCCCGTCCGAGAGTTTAAACTTCGGGTGGTTATTAAAAAAACCGTTTTGACTCGCATCCGAAAGCCGGAGGAGGAATTTTGAGCAGATGGGTCGACTATAGTGAGGCGACCACGGTCCTCAGTATTGTTGTACTCAACAACAAGACTGAGGACTGAGGACTGAGTCTCGTTGTACTCATTTCTTCTTCATTCTGGATGTCGACTGTTCGTTCAATCTCACATAATTCTAAAAGTATTGAAAAAATTTCTTTAAATAGTTAATTACGTTTCTTAATTTCTTTTTATTTAAATTTTAATTCAAACCTAAACACTACCATTTTTTTATTAATTAACTAAATCTTTTATCTGGTCAGTACATATTATATATAAATAATATATATATATATATATCATGTCAGGAATGGATAGATATGCAATCCAACGATTAAAAGGGAACTGCCGCAGCATTTGGATTAAGGGAACCATCGTAAAGCCTTGATCAGAGCAACATCACAAATGCATAATTTTAATTAAAAAAAAAAAGGGTTCAAATGTCCATATTAATTAACTTAAAATATAAATACTGAAATAATGTTAATGTAGATATTAAATATAAAAAATAAATACAAAATAGCTCACAATTCAGAAATAAAAATTATTGGAGCACACATTTATGTACTTGTTGAACGGAATGCAGAAATTCAAGGATTTTAAAAATTTTTTAATTATTATTATCAAAAATTATATCGACATAGTAATATTGTTTGAAAGAAAAATTTTTAATTGTATTTTATATAAATTGGTGGAAAAAAGTTTTTAAACGGTTCGATAAATTTTTAAAAATTATAACGAAAGCATAATAAGGCTCTTTCTTGGAAACCGAAATATTGTGTTGAGTTTAACGGAAACAGTTCTGTTGTTATTGTTACTTTTTTAAAATAAGTTCCTTTTTTTTTTAGTAAAGATTACACATTCATAAATCGTAAAACAAAATTAATTAAAAATTTTTAATTCTCTAAATATTGGTCTATATGATTCACCCTTATGGTTGTCAAATAAATGAACTGAAAGTCCATTTTTAAATCTTCAAAACTCACTTTAAATATTTTAGGGAATTATAAAAGATGACAGTAAACTTCAGACTGGAGAGTATGTAAGCATAATATATACTTATTATTGATGACAAGATCAGCATTTTATTAAAACGCTTAATAAAGCAGTTATTCATTGCATAGTTATGTTTCCATACAAAGTTAATCATTTAATTCTACTTTTATTGAATTTAAAGAAATTTAAAAACTGATCCGGTAAAGTATAAGAATTATTCAATCTATGTAGTAATTGGCTGAAGTAATTAATTTCATACTACAGAATGGTTGCAGATGAATAAACAACACTTTCTACGGTTTTTAAAATTTACTTTTTATGTGAATACAATAACTAATGTGACTTTATAAAAAAGTGATTTTAAGTTGGTAGAATTGCTGTCATTGACGTCAACATTGATTATTGTGTGGCATAAGCAACTTGGAAATATGATCACTACTCATGTGGAGAAAGCTCATTTTGTGTTCGAATTAGCCAAAACAAATCGGTAGGCGACCAAACTTTGTTTGAGGCAACCCTTCTACAACCGGAAAAATGAATAAAAAACACGATGGTCTATGTAAAAAAAAGTTTTGAAAATTCTTCCGCGTCTGAATAACAAGACGATCGTATTTGTATTGTGTAGCAACATAATCCAGGTAATTCAATTTGATTAGAAAATTTAAAAATACAAATTCCTCAACCGACTGCGTGAAATATTTTGGAGGAATTGTTGAAAATTACGCTTTACAAATTAAAGTTAGTACAAGGTGTAAATGATGACAATAAATGTTACATAATGATTTCAGTGTAAACAGGCAGGAACGTGTTGAAAATGGTTTCTTAGCTCAACTAATTTTTGGTGACGAGTATACGTTTCTCTTCATCTGAAAGATCACAAAGTACGAATACGGGGAACAGAAGTCCCTGGAGAACACGTACAACATTTACATGATTAGCCTAAAGTCAACATATTTTGTACTATTTCCCGCAAAAAAGTGTACCGATCATTTTTTTTTTTTTTTCACTAACACTTAGTAACTAGAGAAATTTATTTAGATATGTTAAATGAATACCACTTAATCTTTATAATTTATATCTCAACTCAAGGTAACACCGATAATCATTTCTCATACAAGATAGAGCTCAGCATCACATAAAAATTCAAAATTATCTAAATGAACACCTTCAAAGAGGTTCCAATGTAAGAGATTGGTACGAGCTTGTATAGCGTTGATACGTTGCCACCAAGAATTCCAGTCTTAACACCTTGTGGCTATTTTTTGTGGAGTTTTATTAAAACACAAAGTTTTTATCCCTCTCCCCTCTGAATATGTCGGTGGCTAAAATCAACGTGTCACAAAAGTTGTAGCTAATGTTATGCGTGATGTACTTTTACATGTTTGGAATGAATTGGACTACCGTGTTGTGATACATACTGTACAGATGGAATAACTACATAAAAAACTTTAAGAAATTTTCTGTAAAAACGTGTAACAATTATCTCTATATTTGCAAAATAAATTTTTTACCAACCATCAGAACTGTCAGTTTTATTTGTAATCATAATTATCTTATAAAAAATAATTTGGTTGATCGAATTTTAAAAGCTATTTGTCCAATAATTTTTGTACTTCTATCAATAATAAATAATATGCACACAAGATGAATTTTCCCTGAAGAAGAGTCGATAATAGAAAAACTGGATAAGAAACAAATACCTTTTTAAAATTGAAACTCGCACAGATAAACTATGAAAAATATGATGAAATGAAAACGCAAAATAAGAAGAAGCAAAATAAAAATGATTTTAAAAAAAGGAAAAGAAGAAAAATCAATATTACCTTTTCAGGACACAAGATCAGTGTATTTTAAGGCTACAAAAATAAAAATATAATCAATAAATAACTACATTTATGAATGCATGTAAATTAATTACATTAAAATACTTAAATTCTAAATATAGTATAGATAGTTTAATTCATTAAACTATTGTTTAAATTTCATTAAACATGTTTCAACCTAATTTTGTAGCTTACAATTCAATCATATTACTGTATCAATATTCAATTAATTAATTTAAGTTAATATTGGTAAAGATATAGTCATGCTACATCTTTACCAACGGGTTTAAAATTTAATTAATTGTTCCATATTAATAATTATAAAAAATGCAAGTTCATATTAATTATTACATAATCTGTTTTCTGTTAATTATCACAATT
The DNA here is from genome assembly GCF_047948215.1 of Lycorma delicatula. Classification (NCBI taxonomy): domain Eukaryota; kingdom Metazoa; phylum Arthropoda; class Insecta; order Hemiptera; family Fulgoridae; genus Lycorma; species Lycorma delicatula. The sequence goes on along the minus strand of NC_134460.1, from coordinate 79,468,886 downwards.
TCATCCTATTACAGAAATTTTTTTTTAAGAAAATAAAGAAATTTACCCTATTTGAATAACTTTAACCTTACTAGAATTTTCGCCCGTTTGAAACGTATAAAAAAATTTTAAAATATGACCAAACTACTAACTGTGCAATTACAAATGATTTCTCACCATCCTAAGAAAAAATTTGCGTTTTCGCACCAACGAGTTTCCAATCACCCGTTTTTACATCCAAAAAAAATATTCTAAATAATATTTATATCTGAATATTACTGTTTGTTGAAGTTTGTTTGTTTATTAACACTAAAAAGTAAAAATATTTATTTTTACACATCGAAGTTATATACGTGTACCAAATTTCAATCATTTTCATACGATAGTTCATGAGAAGTAAAAATTTTCAACTAAATGCATGAATTTAGCGTAGGGGTAGCGCGTGGTGGCGTGGGGGTGGGTCATACCAAATTCCGACATCGTAGTGCTGTATTGTCATCGAAGTTACATACGTGTACCAAATTTCATTGATTTTCATAGATAGATCAAAAGATACAGCAGTTGCAAGATTTGATTATCCCTAAAGCGAGTTAAATAAAAGCTTTGTTTGTTTAAGACTAAAAAAAGAGGGTTAAATAAAAGCTTTGTTTGTTTAAGACTAAAAAAAAAGTAAAAATATTTATTTTTACACATCGAAGTTACATACGTGTATCAAATTTCAACCGACTGTCATCTTACAAGTATATTCAGTTAAAGAAAATTACTTTTTTTTTTAATTTAAAAACTTTTAGCTTTGTATTGATCAGCTCAGCAAATAAAAAATATATTACATTAAAAAAACACTAATCGGTTTATTTTATTAATCGCGGATGAATTAAAATTGTTAATAAAGATGAGATCAAATATTTGCGTCAACGCGTGAGATATAAAGTAGAATCTCACCAAGAAAATGAATAGGAGCAAAATGTTTTATGGAAGCGAATCCATAATGTTTTATGTTCGTAACATTCTTTTTCTTTCTTTTAGAAACAAATTTAGGAGATGTTTAATTTTTTTTTCAAATACCATTTCTGTCGTTTTGTTTATTTTTAATTGTTACATATACAATTTCCTATACAGACTTTTCAAAACATAGGTATTTTTTTATTTTATTTTTTATCACTTTTTTTAAAAATTATTCCCGAGCAAAAAAGGTATTAGTGGAAAAAATCCAATTACTGTAAACTTCATGATCCATGATCGTCAAAATTTGGCTAGATAAGGAAGCACTAGTAAGATAATTAATAGGGAAACCTTTATAAAATTTTCACAAACATAATATTGTTCGAACATAAAAAATTGTTTTAATATTTAAGAATAACTTGTTGTAAATTTAAAAAAATCAGAGAAGGGTTTAGGTTTTCTTAACGGTTTTTTTTAAAAAAGAGATTTCAGTTGCAAAATGAAAAAGCATATATTAACAGAAAACTTATTCAATAATAGAATAAGACAAGCCTCGATTCTTACCGTTATTACGAATCAAGTAATTAAACCTCAAACACATCGGCAAAGATATAAAAACCACTAGTAAATATATTAACGTGGACTCTAAATTCTTTGAATCGTTTTAAATAATATACTGTAACAGAGAAAATATTAAAAATATCGCTTCTGATTTACTGCTGTCGTTCACTTATAGTTCTCAAAACAGTGAAGTAGTTATAAACTAAGCGAACACCCTACAAAAAACAGAAAGAGATTTAATGTACAAGCATTAATCTAAATTAGTTAGGTTATATTCTAAAAAAAAATATGATAATTATAATATTTATTTAAATAAAATCTAATGTAACCTATTTTTCAATTAACTTGTTCGTAAATAATAGTATTTTAATAATTAAAATATCAATGTATATTAAATTTAACACGTTATCTCAATAACTTTACTTTGATACACTTAGGTCTACTTCTGTTTGTTATATTTTAGAAATTCAGCTTTTCTTTCTACTTATATTCTTACGAACGCTCGTAACAAAGTACGCAAACGTCTTATTATACGTGAGACAGCAGAAGATGAATTTGCCACAGCTATAAATTTATAATAGCATATAAAATAATTAGATTTTACCAGGATAAAATTTTATTAACCATAAACTGCTTTTATCGTAAGTTAATTTTCATAATTTTTAACATTATAACCAAACAACGATTTTTAATGAAACAAATTCCGTTCTTCGTGGCGGAGTGTTAGCGTCTCGGCCTTTCATCCAGTGGTCGCGGGTTCAAATCCCGGTCAGACATGGCATATTTTGTACGCTATAAAATTCAATTTCCATATCCCACGCAAAAGCTTTTTCAAGCTTATTTGGTGATATCTATAAAAAATGAGTAATTTGTGAAAATACATTTTTTTCTTTTTTTTAACAGTAAAAGATAATAATTTTTTATAATCTTCCTGATAATAGAAAACACTGAAATGCTTCTATGAAAATATTCCACAAGAAGTGTGATTTAATAGTACTTCCATCCTAATCTGCTTTTTTTTTATTGAATAAAGCGGTAATTTGATATTCATAAAAAAATGAAAATGAAAAGTTATTTCATCTTAAATAACTTATAAAATTATTTATTAAGCCACTTTTATTTTATTTATTAGCTGATATCATCCATTATAAAATAATAGACTCCTGAAAGAAGTTTATTTTATAATAACGGAGAAGGAATTATTATACCGTTAAAGTAAATTAATTAATTTATAGTTCTTTAGAACCTGTATAAACAGTATTTATTATGTTGTCTTTTCGACTTACCAGTTAAATCATTTTTCTGTTTACTTTCCTTAATAACAGGTAAAATATGAACAAATTTTAATTCATTTATTCATGTTTAATCCCTTAATAAGATAAATTATCTTATTAAGCTAATCTTTCCTTGATTCGGAGTCCAGCTTTCTTGATTCGGAGACCGAAAGAATCTGCCTCTTTCGCTCGTGTGAGATTGTAGCGTTTCACGAAAGTGAAACATCTTTCTAAGGTTACGGTTGTAAGTATTTACAACGAAAAACACGGAGTCAAGCAAAAAGAAGTAAGAAACAAAAAGGCCGTCCCACTACAGCGTACTCGGACTGCTGGTGTAAGAAGACGATGAAGAAAAACTTCCAAAATCTAGATTCCCTACCATTCCCCTTGATCTTACAATTATTAGTCAGGCAACTGCCTACGGACATGCCAGTCCCTTCACAAAGAAAGTGCATTGCACCCTCCAAAAACTGAGCCTCATAGGCGCTTTCCTAATAGACCGAAAGGTACTAGCACCAAAAGGCCTTCAACGGACGGAATGAAGAGGAATCTCGGCGGGAGAAGGTCGAAAATATCTTGCTATTTTCCCATGTAAAAAAAATATATATTTCAAAACCAGATCTACAAAGAACCGAAACGCAATCCCAACTCCGTCCATCTCAAACTAAAATAAAATATATAATCGCTACTAAAAAAAAAATTAATACCTCCCAGATAATTAGAAAGACAGCTGCAAGGGACTAATGTCCAGGCTCTGCCATGAATAGGAGAATAAAATATTCCCCGATACTCTTGCGTTCCATTCCGATTAATAGTGTAGTCTAGCCGAAGTCCCACCAGACTTTGCTTCTGGTAAACTTCTTCCAGTAAACTGGTCTTCGCATAGTATGGAGTAGTCCAAGCTCAACAAGGTTTAGATTTATTTTAAATCTGTAAAATGGCTAGTTAAATCTTAATAAACACGTCCGGTTTATCAAATCCAAGTAACGTTTGGAATTTAAAAAAAAAATCTACTGTTATCCATTTTATGACTTTGATGAACGTATTAAAATAACGACTTTCGCATTTATTTTTATAAGAAGTATTTTTAAAAAATCCGTACGCATTATCAGTTAGTTACAAAGCAAATAAAGTTATACAAATTTTTTCTGGTTGATTTCTTGCATCGGCAAGAACAGGATATATCATTAATTAGAAATCAACAACAAAATGAAGGACCACGAGACGGCAAACGAGCAAAAATGCTAAAATATGACCGGTATCATCGCTCCCTTGACACACAAGTTGTAATAAAATTCCTATAAATAAACTGGATGGACACTTGAACGATATCACATCCATCACTACGGTAAATTAAACGTAAAGATTTCGTTACGTGGTATTAAGAAGTTATGGATAGACGCAGTTACTTAGACTGTATCCACCCTTATGACGAAATTGAACTGCTTTGGAATAGGATATTATATAAGGGATTCTTTATCGGTAATTTGGTGAAAAAATATTCCATGGAGCGACAGTCTACGCAAAGAAGCAATATTACCTAATAGTTTTTACTTTTTCACACTTTCAATCGTATATATATTTTGAGCAAAACGATTTCATAAATTAATGGTACAGTAGACGGCTATTTAATTAACGGAATATAGTAGAGCCTTCAGTAATACTTCATAGGAGAGGTAAGTACAAATACATCACCTAATTCCGGACGTCAGCAACGATGCTCCTTTGCAACACATTATGTCGGTTGTTTTTTAGTATCTGATGAAAATACAAAATTTATTTAACGTTGTATAAATTTCAGTTAACCAACTCATAATTATTGATTGATAACTGTTTTGCTTCCATTCTGGAAAAAATTAGCCGATCTCTTATTAGATAGCAGGCGGGTTAATGGGTGTTACCTGAAGCGGCTACTGATGCTACCCTCTCGGTGAAGTTGATTATTTTGTTTTGAGATTTTTTTTATTGGTAGATAATTTTTATCATGCTCATCATTATGTTTCAAAACAAACTTACATTTTTTTCTTTGAAATTATCTTTCCTGATTGTAGAATTATTTAACGAGATCTTTTTTTAGTTTCAAACGACTTAAACAAACTAAGATGATATTACAAAGTATTCAAAAAAGGAATAATCCTTTCTTTTTCTTAATTTTTAAAGACAGATCCCAGTAATGAAATAAAATGACATATATTATCGGAAAACTGATCGGGGAGTACACTAGCCGCTTTCAATTTTTTACCGTTGTATGAAAAGATTTATTAACCTTCCAACTTGTCGAGATAGATGCTAAGCGGATAGCAAAGTGCAAGTGAACAACTATTGTAATAATTCATTAAACCAAATTACTCAATATTAACTTATCATCAGGCTACAAATAATTCAATTAACTGTTTTAACTCTTTTGAGGTATCACAAACAAGCCGTATCATACTTTGCTGAAGTGTCAAACTGTCAAATCCATTATATTCCTTACACATAATATATAACTGTAGCCTAATTTAATTTATATGTTTAACTTTGATCATTTAATTCATTATAAACATGCCTGCAACAATAAAATAATCATGTATACAACTCGAGTTGGAAACCTATTGTATTGAATTTATGTTAATTAAATACTTAATTTTTTTTCTTAAACAGTGATCGTAATATCAGAAAATATCAAAACATACCCTAAATTAAAGTTTTTTTAAAAATATGATTGCTCTCACAAGAATATGTTTATTTCATATATGAACAAAAAAAATCTGATGTGTATACCACATTACTTCCTTGTCCGTCTATTAAATTACATATATACATTTTTTTTAAATTGAAAAGTACATAAAATTTTATTTCATTAATAACTTCTGATATTTTTTCACTTTTTTTGATTTTTTTTTTTTACAATCACAGATTAATAAATCAACGTATTTAAATTTTAAAAAAAATTTAAAAAAAGTAGATGAAGTTAGATTTGAACCGATGTGCCTTCCTCTTGTAAGCTCCAAATATTTCATTAATTAAAATTTTATTTGGCTATAACTCTGGAACCAATGAAAATAAGTAATAGTATATACCGTTGAAAAGCTCTCAATTACTGCAGTTAAGAAAAAGTCCAAAATCCAAGTTCTTTAATTTTGGGCTTTTTTGGGCACTTTTTGTCCAGTCGATTGCAATAAAAAGGGGAGGTGCACAACTAGATGTTACAACAGTCCTCAAAATTTCAACATCGTACGGCTAATCGTTTTTGAGTTATGCGACATACGTAGCACGTACGTATGTATAGATATCACGCCGAAACCAGTCAAAATGGATTCAAGGATGATCAAAATGGATATTTCCGTTGAAATCTGGAAACCGAAATTTTTTGCGATCACAATACTTTCTTTACTTCGTACAAGGAAGTAACTAATAAGTTAAAAATTATAGCAAAGTCGGCTATTGCTTCCAAACAATCAACCTTTTTTTTAATCGTAAATTGCAGGTGGATTTGATATCGAGCATATAAACATTATAACGGGATATGCCATCCCATGTAAGTAATTTTATTCTTTTTTCTTTTCACACGAATGTTAATGTTTATAATAGTTTGAACCCTTTATAATAGTTTGAATGACTTAACATTTAATCCTTTATAATAGACTTATATAATATATAAATTATATAATTTATAGACTTTATAATATGACTTTTTTATCTAAAAATTTTTTTGAAAAATGTTTTTTTAATTTTTATCATAATCTACTTAAAACTGCTGGCGCATTAGTATACATAACCGGCTTCCATCATGCTTACGACAACACAACTATAAAAAGCGTAAATTATTTATTAAGAAATAATTAAGCTTTATGCTTAAATTCTTACTCCGGTAACTATAAAAATTTACTCACAAACCCACGGGCATACAGTTTTAAGGTCTCTTTTTTAATTTTTCAAGTAATGTTGTATACAAAATCACTAATTTTTCTCAGTAATTTGTGGATTTGAGTATAGCAATATATGATCTTTAGAAAAAAATCTGGGCGATATCATTCATTAGCTGTAGCTAGAATACAAAGTGTTTTCAGACCTATGGATTTACCATGGATTTTTTTTCACTATTTTGAATACAGGAAAATGCCTAATAAGTATGGCAGAAATTTCCTTAAATATTTTGAATATAAATTAATATTTGTTTTAATTTTCATTACTTAAAATTTGTCGCTTAAATGAACCCTCATCTAATAAATAATGGGTAAGTTTTTAGTATTTTAAAGATAACAAGAAAAAAAACAATTTTAGGCAATTTATGGGTACTAAGTATCGTAGTTTGTCCTTTTATTTTAAAAATGACTTCACTTTTGAAATGATTACAGTAAAATTATGATTAAATAACCTACCAAAAGTGTGGAATTATTTTCTAAAAAAACCATATACCTACTCTTCCTCAAATCTAAAAATCTCTTCCTCAAATATTGTAAAGAACAATATTTTTGGTTTTAATAAATTAAATATCATAGTAAAATATGTCAATTTTTTAATACAAGTAATTATTTATAAGTGAACGATTTATTAAATACTTATTTACTAGTATCGGCGATGAACTTCGCAAGGAAATTATTAACGGAAGGATTGTTTTTGAACAGAGATTCACAATGAAAGCTGGGTGTAAGAGATATGACATTAATTTATATGACCGTTGAAGTACTTTTTTCCTATTTAGAGTATTTAAAAAATAATATTTCCGATTGAAACAGCTATTACTTGCAAAACTACCAGTAATCGAATTACCGTCGGACGAAAAACGCCGACTTGTGCATCGAAATGAGGAGATTTTAAATATATCGATTCTTATGACATACAGAGTGTATCACGACGTTATCTCGGGACAAAAATACATTCTCATAAGGGATTAATTCTTCGCATTATGGATGCGGCTGCGCAACTTAAGAACAGCTTTGATGAACTAAAAAGAGCAATAAAAACAGTACAAAAGCTTGCCAAGAAATGCGTTAAAAATGGAGGCTCATTTTTAAACATTTATTTTAAACTGGTACGTATAATAATAGACTTTGGTCCATGTATTGTTTCTAAACAAAATTCAAATTTTTTCTTATTTTTCATTGTTTTCTTCAACTTATCTTACACCACTATTTTCTAGAAGCTTTTTTTTTAAGTTTTATGCGTTTATTATCCATTAATCAATTTACTTCAAACATAAAAAATAGGGTTTTTTACCCAAATATTATTGGGTTTCACCCTAGATTTCTCAAAAACTACTGAAGATTTGAATCTAGGACCTATTTTATTCGTTTTTTAGGTCCAAAACCGTAAGAATTCTCTAATTCTGCACCTTAATTAACGTCCTAAAAATTTCAGTACGACCTCATTTCATCTGGGTAGCTTAACTTCGAGCGAAATCTTCCACCAGCCGTAAGTCGTATATGAAAAATTTTAGGACATATGTCATTTTTCCATTATTATAACGAGTAGAATAAGTTATGAAATTCCCAGGAGAACTTAGTTATACACTCTGCATATTTATAATTGTTTTGCTTATTTAATATAAGCATAAAATAAAAATGCACCGCACATAATTTCACACATTTTTAAATTTCTCAGCTTGACTTCATGAGTGCAGTGAAAAACTTTCCCTAAGAAATTAAGATGATCTTTTTAATATTATTTCATATTCCTTAAAATAATTAACTAATCCCTTAACGATAAATCTTATAATCATACCTAAAATGAAATGCCATTTAGATACCTATACAGTGCAGATATTTATAATGGAAACCTCAAAGAAAAGATTAAATAAACATCTTTATTTTGAAGATGAGAAGTGTAAAAGTAATTCTTTTTATTTCCTTGTACGAAGCAAAGGAAGTATTGTGATTGCGAAAAATTTCGGTTTTCAGATTTCAACTGAAACATCCATTTTGATCATCCGTGAATCCATTTTGAATGCTTACGGCGTGACGTCGGTACGCACGTATGTACGTATGTGCTATGCATCTCGCATAACTCGAAAATGATTATCCGCACGATGTTGAAATTTTGGATTAAGGACTGTTGTAACATCTAGGTCTGTACCACCCTTTTGATTACAATTGATTTACCCAAAAGAATCTAAAAAAACCTAAAATCCAAAAACGTTTGGATTTTGGACTTTTTCTTAATTGCAGTAATAAGCCCTCATTGAGAACTTTTCAACGATATATCAAAAGTGGTATTTATATTCATTGGTCCCAGATTTATAGCCAAATAAACTTTTAATTAATGAAATATTTGGGTCTTACATGGGAAGGCACATCGGTTCAAATAAGACTTCCTCTCCTTTTCTTTTTTTTTGACTTTTTTTAATTTAAATATATTGATTTATTAATAATTATTAACCCGTGATTTTAAAAAGTTATATTTAAAAGATATATCTCTTCATGTTATCTTTCTTTTACCTGTATGATAGTTTCTTTTTCATTTTCGATTATTTACTAAATAATCTAATAATAAAAACTGCAAAATTAAAAATTGTAACCACTACGCAGGAGTTCACTAAACGGAATAGTTTAATTATTATTAACTTTTATTTATACAACACACCAAAAATCTGAGATTTTTGTTAATCAGTAACTCGCGAAGATACGAATAATACTCATCTAGTAATACGAGTAACAAGGGACTTTTACTCTATCCTAATATTTCATGTAAGATTGTTGAATTAATAATTGTATAAAATTTGATGTTAATAAAAATTAATATTTCAGCAATTATGTAACCGTCCATTTTATTAAAAAAAGTGGAGGATCGTATCTCACTTTCAAATGAAATAAGTTTAAATTATTTGCAGCAAAAAATGTGTATATGTAATTTGATAGGCGTACAAGGAAGTCATGTGGTGTCTACATCAGATTTTTTTATGTCATAACGACCGAGAAAACTAGTATTGTAAAAATAATTTTTACACAAATCCTATGAATACATATCAGATTATTCGTGAATTAGCGGGTATTCAACAACAGTAATTATAACTATTCCGCCGACAGCATTATTTAAGGTTCACAAGAACTACCAACTTTTGTTGCGATACCATTAAAAATAATAAAATAAATTTTAGTAAAACCCCACTACTAATTTTATTTTTTTAAATTCATAACCTTTATTTTGTAATAACAATTTTAATGTTACAAACTGTACATTAAAAATATCCATCTGAATACTTACAAATATAAACGCTCCTAAATCAACATCGAGTACACCACAGAGTTTCAAACAAAGCGTTTTTTGCCCGTATAACATCATTAATAAGATTGCTTGACAAAAACTTTTACTTCCATTACACCAGTCGCTACGATAAATCTTCCGGTTTAGATCTGCCGACTAAAACAAAAATCATATTAATAAAACAAATCGAATACGACCAACTTATAAAATTTGTTTCATAATCTTCCAATAGAAGCCTGGACCGTGATCCAAATACAAAAATTTACGGATCGCACAAGGTAATGAAGGAATACTGCTGGTTAAGCTAGTAAATAATTTTATATCTCGATGACAAGATTCCTGTTTAACAGACATTTATTGTATACAAAAAAAGGTTTCGATGAAACTTTTTGCCGATCTCCGTGGCGGAGTGGTAGAATTCTGGCTTTTTATCCGGAGGTCCTGGATTCAAATTTCCCGGTCAGGCTTGGCATTTTTCATACGCTATAAAACTCCATTTCCATTGGGTCACTTGTCCACGGGTCACTTGTCCATTGGGTCCATTGGGTTCATTGGACCACGTGGTATATTACCACGTACAAGATTCTTCTGTGGTGAATTAATTTAAGAGAAGAAACTTTCAACAGATATTGCCTAATAGAGTATTAAACCGTCTACGTATGCGTAATTTGCGATACGGCCTTCCGCATATCTTTAGGCCGTTTAGCTACTGTTATACTACAGCTTGTGGCACGTTAATTGTACTAAGATATACCACAAATAAAAAAACATATAGTTCATTATAGTAAAAGAGATGAACTGTTCAGATTGCATTTTGTTTTGCGGTCGTGTTTGCGGTATTACTGCTTCAAATGTGTGGTATTCGCCTAGCTGAATGACTGTTTTGTTGTAATGATACCGCAGCAGGTAATAAATGAAAGTTTCCATCCAATTAGTTCACACTGTTGCATCGCAGTTGCACCACAACAGTTGTTTAATATAACCGGAATGAATGTATTACAGTTTCACTGTATACTCTAAATTCACTTGTTCCAAACAAAACATTCCAACGTAACGGCAGCCGCTAAGATTACTCCTACCAAGCTTGACTGACATTCCGTCTGTCTCCCGATACATTATAAACGGTAGAAAATATAACTGTAACCGATTTATATCTAAAAAAAATTATAATTATTGTTTATAAAGTTAAAAATATTAAAGATAATTTAATATTTATTTTGATGTTAATACGGGGATATTATAAGTAAAATTTAATAACATTTTAATATTTCACGCCAATCGTTTTCAATGAGCTTAAGAACACAACCGGCCAATAACAATACAGCATTAATTTATATCGGTTAAAATATAAGCGGAAATGGTTTATATAAACGTATTTTTTTCCAGTCAGATCACATTAATTCGGCTTACAATGTTGCAGAATAATATCGAACAAAATAATTATTCAAAATACATAATTGTTAAAATTAAAATGTGTATTTTATGTTTTTAAATTATTAAGTATTGAAATGTATAAATACATTTGTAAAACAGAGTCAGCGTTCTCAAGATATCAAGCAATCCATGCCAGGATTAATAAAGAAATGAAGACTGAAGTGGCTTTTCGTTTACTTCTTTACGAGAATAACACACTGTTGTGTACGTCGGCATATCGAATTCACCATTCATAGAGTTTGGCTGTACGAATAACACCATCATTTTGTCAACGCATTTGACGATAGACTGTTCTTAGAGAAAGCGACTTCGAATAATACTTCTTAAATCGCAAGTGTTTTACCATTTTACAGCCGTGAGAACGACTGGACAAGTATTGTAAAGCAATATATCTCTTCAGTAAAAAACGATGCTGTTATATAACACTTCTTCCCAGTAGAGTATCAAAAGAAATAAAACAAATTTATTTTGTATAGAAATCCTTAAATATTTTAAATAAAAATCTACTTAAAATTTCCCAGCTTTAATTTTCTCTATCTTTAACGAATACGTCAGGTGAAATTGTTTTTTAAAGGTCTATCGCTTTTAGAAACATATGTTTATAATTAGGTAGAAATTAAGTAAAACATCAGACAGAACCTTTATGTTTATAATGAAGTAAACTCGTTAGTTTACTAAAATCTCCGAGACCACCGTTAGGTATTACTTCAGAGGAAGATATGAATGGCAATTTTTGTAGCGTGACCGCCTGACATGCCTGACCGGGATTCGAACCCGGGACCTCCGAATGAAAGGCCGAGACGCCAGCATTCGCGCCACGGAAGCCGAGTTTAGTTTACTAAAACTTGTTTTTTCTAATTTAAAAAAAAAAAATTAAAGCTGATTATTAATAATAAATTACTTTTTTATACGAAATTAAATAACACGGAAGCACAGATTAAAGAATTCTACTAATACAAAACTTGTCCAAAATATGATTTTTACTAAATAAAGTACATGGAATTTTATTATTTAGAAGATAACTACCCGGTCAGGGCTCACTTCGCTCGCCCGACCGTCTAGTCAGAGGTTGGGGCCCTCTGGACCCGCGACGTATTCGTTATCCTCATAGCTATGAGCATATTAAGTACTTTAAAAAAATCTGTTAGAAAAAAAAGAATCATTTTACTTCATTATATTTCTGCTGCCATGGTGACGGAAATATAATGAAGTAAAAGGGATAATTTTTGTTTTGGATTATTTTTAATTCACAACTTAATTTCACCCCCAAGGAAGCTAGGGTCTCGATTTACGACATAAAACCTTCCTTGGATAAAACAAATGCATTCTAAAAATTTGAAAGCAATCTGTTTGTACTCGCGTGATGATGTTGCAAACAGATCTACAAATTTTCGCAATTATATATTAGATAACATTCACCTAACTTCAATTCACAATTTTTTTTTAAAGTTTTATTATAAAATATCTTCTTAAAAAAAATATATTCTTTACAAAATGAATCTGGTTCTATATTTTAAAAGTTCAAATATTTCAACCGGTAATAACCGGAAATGAATATATCAATTCTAATGAAGTTGTATATTTCTAAATGTATCTTCTAAAGGATAAAAAAAGTCTATTAAATATCTTATGAAGTTACATTATAATTTTTTTTTGTTCAGGAATATCTTGATTTACATCAAAAATAAGAAGAAAAAATTATTAAAATATATGTAGAAATGGTTCAGCTAATAACAAAGATTACATGTCACAATGTTGGTTTGTAACATCTATTTTTCCGTTTAGAAACGGAGCTATATTTGAGTCGCTTATATTAAACTGTGATTTTTCGTAATATTTTAACAGATTATCATGGATATTTTTCGTCCAATATAATAATTTTGAGCTCAAATAAATTAAATTCTGTTAAATAATATTTGCTTTAATAATTTAATTTTTTTTAATATTTTTTTACATCTTTACAAACAAACAAAAAATTTCAACTACGGTAAGATGTAGCGAAGCAGGCGTAAAATACAAAAATATTCTTTTATTTTCAAAGTGATCACACTATTTTGCTACGACATACCAGTAATATTAAATAAAAGTTTTTTTTAGACCAGTATTTTTTAAATTTCAGATTAAATCGATAAACCGCAGTAAAAAAGGCATTAAAATTAAAGGTTTAAGTACAATAAGATTTTATTCTAACATTTTTTTCAGAAAATGGAAAGTTAAGGTTTCGATTCTAATGTTTAATATTTTATGTAGTAAAACCTTTCCTCTTCGCCGAACGGAATAAGTTCCTTTGTCGAACCCGTTGCAAGTTTTTTCTTCATAACTTTTCTATATTTCTATTTCCTAATCTGTACATTGCAATCTGTTCAACTAGTAAACTATAAGCAAATGAGATGAGGATGATATGTATGACACGTAAATGAAGTGTAATCTTTTTACAGGCCGACTATTCTTCAGGCATGTGGTTAATTGAACCCCAGTCATCAAAGTACTCCGGTATTTACCATCTAGTATTCAAATCAGTAAAAAAGCAAGTGATTATTACTAACATTTGAACCCTCAGAACCTTCGAATTCAAAATTTAACTGTTAAACAACTGATTTGCGACGACGAGTTAACTACTAGACCATCCTGACCCCGTAGGAGAAGACACTCTCAATGTGACAATTTCGGTCGCCATGCCACCCCCTCAATACCTAACCTTTAGGGGTTTTGCCGGAGGTCATCTTCAATAGACTCAAGACATATTTCAGTCTGACCGCTGTGAAGATGCCATGGTGTGAATGTCACAAGTGACATACACATCTGTGTACGTCGCCTAGCATGGATACTAACCCTAAACTGATACCACTTATCAGTCTCAAACGAGACCACACCTATTGAGCTCCTACCTGAGAGGAGAATGAGCTCAACAAATAACACCGACGAGAACGAGTTACACATGAAAAAACAATAATAAAACACTAATCAAAATAAGAAAGTAATAAATCAAAAGATTTTTTTCTACAATTAGAAAACACTAATGAGAAAACAAGAAAAAATCAAATCATTCAAGGACAACAATAATACAACTAAACACGAAATAATAAACAACAAAACACAAATGCAATAATAAAACTAACTACACCCTAACAAGAAGACAAGTAGCCAAACTAAGTGACAAAAACTACAACAAATTATATGGTATGCGTCATCTAGTTGTCCACAATCTGGACACACACCTACATCCACCAAGTCAAATCGCTGGTGGATTTGACCTGCTATAAAGCATTGCATGTCGTTATATCTCCCAAATTTTTTCTGAAGTCAATTCACCTGACTTCTTTGAAACATAACGCTGCTGCTTTTCTGACACAATTAAATCTATCGGTTTCACCCCTGCAATCACCAAGTTTGCCTCCCGTGAAATAGTACAGTAACCTCCCGTTACCGTTAATAATATAAAGGGTCGAGCGCTTAATAATATATCAGATAGCTTTTAAATTTTAGCCTATCCGTCCAAACAGGTGCCGCATATACTATAATTGCCTCGCACACGCCCACAGCCTGGTGGGCTTCATAACTTGTAAGGAATTTTTTTTTAAATCACAGGGTTTACTTACATAGACGATTTGAAGATTTTTTTGTCACCATCATCACTTATTATTGCATTGTTACAACATAATGATATTTAGCCTGATGTACGATTAACTGTGAAAATACTTTACTTATCACCGTAAAAGATTTACATGTGAAAATGCAATAAAATAGCCTGAAACCTTCAGAATTAAATTATTGTATACTCCCTCATCGGGAATATATACGACATATATCGTACATATTCGCGTATCAGCATCAATGCATTGTTAACAAAAAAAGTGAATTTTTGTTCTCTCTACTTTTTTCGATTTTAAGGTGGTTTATTCGAAGAATTTTCTACTTGTGTCCTATCAGCTTCACTTTTCCTATCAATTGTACTTGACCTACATAAATTGTATAAACGAAATTTACAAAATCTGGTGAAAGTTATGTGAATCTCGTTTCACATATTTTATTATATTTTTAAAATCGTTTAATAACAAAAATTAAGAAACTTATGTTTTTATTTATAAAATTATACATTACAAATTATATTTCTGTGTCTAAAGTTAAATATTTTTCGAATAACCGGCAAATCAACAAATAGGTGGTAGGGATATTAGATAGAAAGTAGTTCAATGCCGAATGTATCCAGAAATAGATAAAAATAAGGTTACTAAATTAATAAATTCCTATCGTAGAAGTAAATCTAACCCTCTCAAACAAGACTATTTGGAAATAAATAAAGCATTCTGTGCTAACATAAACTTTAATTAAACGTTAAAATTATAATGTTACTTTAAAAAAGTTAAAGATTCTGAAACTTTCTGAGAAATCATTGGCAATGTCAAGATGGGTACACAAAAAATGTTTCAACCTTTAAGTATAAACTATCAGCAACCTGTCAATTGTTTCTCTAACTACTTTACTACTTTGTAGTTAAATGTTTAAAATCTGTATGTGAAGCACTGTCATGAAGATAGTCACGTCATTAAAAATTAACTGGAACTAACAATGATAAAAAAAAAAAAAAAGAATAAAGCCCAGATTTAGAACAAATTCCATCTGGGTTTTACAAACAATCACCAGATGAATTTCTTGATCTATTATTCTTGATGTATTTAACGCTATTGTGGACTTAGAAACTACCCTGAAAACGTTAAAAAAATCAAGTTTTTCCCCTTCACAAGAAAGACGATCTTGATTTTAATATTTTACATATATATATGTATATATAAATACGAGTATATACTAATATTAACCGGTGTATAATATATAACTAGTGGTAATTGTGAGGGAAAATCGCCCTGGATAGATTTCAAAAATGTTTACAGGAATTTTCTAAGCCTAAAAAGGTGGAGTCCTAGAAACAATGTATTGAATTAGTATAAACGTATAACCTAGCTTTAGAAATGGATAATAGGCGCTAAATAAAACTTTTAACCTGTTTAATATTTTAACTTTAAACATTCTTAAAGAGGGGGAGTAGAAAAATGTATATTTTTTGTTAGATTTTAATAATGATTTCAACATTAATAGATACGAATTATTTTCACATTACATAGTCCGGTTCAGTTAACACATTTTTGAAAATGTTAAAAAATTTTCTTAACGACTCTAGTGTGATTTCACCGATCCGGTGAAATTATTTCTGAAGTTATAGCCATGTCTCCTCTTCTATTCACATTATTCTTAAATGTTATTCATGATGACGTGATAAGCTGCAGATAAATAATTTAATTATTAAATCTTTACTATATGCTGATAACGTGTAGTTTTATTCGGTTCTGGAAGGAAAAAATGAAGAAGAATGAACAGTAATTTAAAGTGATGAAAATTATATTTTGGTTTAGTAAAAAATAAAAAATAATAGTGTTTAAACGCGGCAGTTTTTTTACGCAAAAAGAACATTTTTTTCGGAGGTAATTTAACTTTCTTAGTCATCAATAAATACAAATATTTGGGGGATAAAATTTATTAATCGGTTATCATTAGAGATAGATTTTAAAGGAAAAAATAGCATCGACTTAATTTGCAGTAGATACTACGGTGAAAAAATTACTTGGTTAAAGAAGATATTTCGCTTCAGGTCTAGCAAAATATCGTATATAGGCAGCATGTAAAACTGTAGTGTTGTATAGCACTTAGGTGTAGACGATCGCCGGCCTCCGTGGCGGGAGTGGTAGCATCTCAGTCTTTCATCCGGAGGTCCCGGGTTCGAATCCCAGTCACGCATGGCATTTTCACGCTACTTGTCATTCATCTCATCCTCTGAAGCAATACCTAACGATGGTCCCGGAGGTAAAAAAAAAAAAACAGTATAGATCATCAGGACCAAGAAAATTTTAAGAGATTTCTTTTGATAAAAACGTTTGGGCTCTCAGTAAATACACTTAATTAAATTTTGTGCTTAGATTTAATTAGGACTGCAGGAATTACAGAATTCAGACATCGATATTAAATAAATTTTTAAAAGTGCTAATTAGGCCAGATAAAATACTTTGAGTGGTTTCACTTATTTAGGGATTTCAAGAACAATTAATTCTTGGGGTTCTTTACCACAACACAATACTCCACAATTTAACAGAAAGTTAGACGATTACGAACTGAAAAAGCATATTTCGGTTTCATTAACGTTTTAAGAACTTAACTTTAGATTTACAGAGAGAACAGGGATATTAAGACTTCTACGCTATGCTCCAAAACGGGAACCAAAAATTTCACTCTGCTTCTTGCGTAACAGAAGCGTGGAAGAAAATATTACAATTTTATGGCAAAACAAATGATACTAAAAAAATTACGTTATTATACATATAATTTAATAAAAATATTTTTAGATACAGGAAAATTGATTACTTTAACAATCGGGAAGAAATGAAATAGTTACGTAAAATATTTAAGGCAACTGTTGTCGTTCAAAGAAAAATTTAATTATTAATGTAAACAACGATATGAACCAGAAAATATTATTTATTGTTATTTGTGTGTTACTTTTTCTGTACTTGTTTAAATTGTAATTTTTAAGCTCTTTAAATAATACAGTTTATGGCATGATCATCCCTTCAATGTGGAATTCAATTAAAGTATTGGTAATATGGTTTATCTTTTTAATAATTAGTGTTGAAAAGCTCTGTTAAAATTACGATATATTCCATAATTAGCGTAAAATATACGATTACAAATATAATACATAAATTAAAGTACGTGTTACCGTGATGTATGCAATAACTGGTATTACCTAATAAAGTATGAAATAACTGACACGGAAAATAAACACACTTTTATTATGATTATTGTCACCGCATTCCAGACAGCTTTAGCTCAAAGTCGGTAGTAATCTCACTACATAAATTCTCTGCATTCCTTTCTTTTTCATTGCAGACAGACAGGTTTCTTAACTTCGCGTTTCTTGTATTTTTTTTTCAAAACGCCAGTTTTAAGGACCTACCCATATTTTAAATAAAACATTTTCAATTCTCTAAATTTATACTTTTTGGATTCGGGCCAAATTGAGGGTTGGTTAATAATAATAATAATAATAATAATAAATAAATTATTATTATTTATAATTTCACAATAACTTCTAAAAGTAAAATTTTAAAAATATCAGGAAATTACTTCTTATTTTAGGGCGATTTTTTGATAGTTTTTATAATTTTTAAAAGATAACTTTGTAAAAAAATGTGTTATAATAGTTAAAACTTTTGAATAAAAATTTAAAATTAAAAAAAGAAAAATAAACGTTTTTTTCACCTCCTACACCGCATATGCTACCAGTTACCGTTTAAAAACAGAGTACACCAATTATTCATTGTAGCCGGGATAGGACATATACAAAGACTATACGCAGTACTCCTACTGCATCGAACAACTTAATCCGGAGGGACATGAATATTCGGTTCATTTGTTTGTTAGAGACTGTTTCCGTAATCATGTGAACTGATCTCATTTACCATCGATCAATTTCCAAAGCGAATCGTGCAACAACCAATAAAATTACGACCGGCTTAAATTGAATGCATAAGCTACTGCTCAGTATTATAAGCACGACAAGTGTTTGTTTAAATATGTGTATTTACATATACACACATTATATCTGTACCTATAAAGCAACGTGATCTGACGGACTTATTCATCAACGCCTAGCAAAAACTACTGAAGATAAATTGATGAAAATTTATATAAATGTTCTCACAGTGTGCACGTTAAATTTTTTTTTTTGAAATTTCGAGTTTAATGGGTTAAAATGGAGTAAAAGTAAAATTTACTTTTTTTTTTTTTATTTCTCGGAACAAATGATGATATAAAATTAATTTTTGGTGTGTGTAAATCTTCATGTAAATATTTAAAAAAACAATTTCTAGATTTTTCGAAATTCGAACCGGTAAGGGATGAAGAAAGCTAAAAAAATTTAAACAATGATTGCAGATTTTCCCCACCTCCGACTATACTAAACGAGATATTCACTAGATTGGGGCTGCAAATACTCTTCAGATAAATATCTAAAAACCATTTTCGGGTTTTTATAATCTCGATTTTTTAAGGAGTGTGACGATGTACGGCGTGGCGTCTCAACCAACACAGCCACTGTTACTGTATGTGCAACGCGACTGACTGCACCTACCTCCGGGTTACTTGCCTAAAAAACATAAAAGTAATTAAAAAATGTAAAAAAGGAATGAAAAACGAAGTACAGTCACCTCCTAGTGCTGTTTATCGGGTAACGTTAAGAACCAGCTAAAATACATTTTTACCCATACGAAACCATTTATAACTAATATTTTTAAGATGGAGGCCGACTGTTTTGAAACCCACATTCTTGATCACTCAAGGTTTCAGTTCCTGTACTGACAAAACTGTTGCTCTGAAGGAATTATAATATACTGAATTTTTTATAAATTGAACAGGCTGTAATTTTTATTTAACACTATTATTCTCACAAACATGAGTTTAATGAACACAGAGGGGTCCAAGCGGCCAAGCCCCAAGGCTAAACGAGAAATGCAAGTAACCATAAAGCGCGGACGAAGCCGCTACGAGGATGCTAAAAATGACGATTAATAAGTCTAAAGGACAATAGTTGAAATTGGAAGGCATTGACTTACGAGAGGATTGTTTCTCTCACGGGCAATTTTATACGACTTATTCATATTAGCACCACAAAAAAATGCCAAAATTTTCATCAAATGCCGGGATGGGGATTTAATAAAAATCTAAAAACAATATTCTTAATTAAATAGTTTTTCTTTATAAATAAATAAGTTTCCTATTAAAAAATTATTGTGGGTGAAGCTGCGACGGGGAACGTACTATATATATATATATATAAAACTGAGTTCCCAAATCTTCCGAGACAATATTGTTCAGTTCTTACTACAACACTTAATTTAAAAAATAAACTTTCAAATTAGTTATAAAGAATCGATAAATGAATGGAGTAAATTTATAAACCAGTAAATTTAATATATATATGTAACATGAAAAATATAACTTTCCAGTGAAAGTTCAACACGAGCATATTAAAATTCTAATCCACTCGTTATTAGTCGTAAACAATAAAAATTTATACACAGATAAAAATCACATACCTTACTTTTTAGGTCTGTTCCAAACCATGGAAAATAAAACATTCTTGTTGCCACAGAAATAAAAAACTGTATATCTCTCATTGTTTGCATTGAATTAATGTAACCAACCTGAGAAAAATAAGATATTAACTCACTCCAGCTTAGATACCACAAAATATTATTTTTCTTCAAAAGATAAAAACAAAATATGTTTCATAAATAACAATAAAGTTGGGCTTTGTTGTCTCTACCTGAATTTGGTATAACTTGATTTTTTTATTAACATAGATAAGCAGAAAACTATTATTATATTACGAACTTTAATTATTTTATTATCAAGAGCATATTATAATAATTATAATAATAATAGTAGTAGTAATAATAATAAACATGTAGAATTTTGGATAAACCAGTAAAAATTTATAAAAACACTACTAATTCCATCTTAAAATAAGTTCCATCTTTTTATAAAATATAATAAAATTAATTAAAAACATCTCGATTAATAATATTCTTTTTGAGAAAAAATTTATCTTTCACTTTTATGATAAATAACTATCGAAACGAACTTCCTTTAACAAATAAATAAATGGAAATATATGAAATAGATGGGGCTTTCATGAAACTTTATTTTTTTCAACGGTTTAGAGAGTAATTGCAACATACAGTTCAGAAGCTTGGATTTTATAACCTAAAATGAAACAAAGGTTAAATAAAACGACGGTTAAAACTTTTAAAAAACGTATTTTCGGATGGCAGAATATCTGCACTTTCATACGATAATAAAACACGACATAAATGAGACCTTCCGAAGAGAAGTCGATATGAAGTCAATTTAAGAAAGGGAATCGGCACGGTACGGTCACCATGTATGGTCTGGTGAACATTTTTTGAGAAAGGGTTAGATACGGATTCCAATTAGTCAAAAAAAGAAAAAGAAACGGTGGAAAACCAGGAAAGAGAAAGATGTATGGTACGATATTACGGGTGGAAATTAATTACCTATCCGATGAAGATATTTTTAATAAAAAATCTGGCATTTTGGAAGGCGGTAAACTATTTATACTTAATAAATAGTTTATTAACTATTTATAGTTTATTAACTACATAAATGAAATGAATAGTTTATGATACTTTTTTTTGTAAGCTTAAAAATTCACGGGGCGTATCTTCAACCCTTCGAGTTAAAACATAAAGTCGAAGAGCTAAACCAGCGTATAGAATCAGCGTTATTTTAAGAGAGGATGGGAATAAAATTAATGGACCGTTCAAACTTTTGAATACGTAAGCTTTAGTTTGAACGTAAAATATTAATCGATCGTTGTTTGTTTTATTGGTCGGAGCACTTTTCAATCTCACAGACGTATCATCAAACGAGTTTAATCTTAATGTTACACGATTAAGTACGCTCCGTCTAACTTGGATAAAGACATATTTCTTTTAAGTACACTCGTGCGCTTCAGATATAATCTTCTGGGAAAATTCTGTTCAAAATAATCGTGTATCAAAATTTTAAAAAAACGGGGATCAAAATGATACCCTGTAACTGTAATTCCTGCAAACCCCGTTTCAAGAAGTCAAGAATTCTTATCGTGCTTTATTTATCTAAATTGTTTCAAAGTTTTTCGTAAATAATAAAAATGTATTCGATAAAAATCCACGCCCGTCGGGCGATCTGGTCTTTCGTAATTTAAAATTAAAATCTCATAACACCGATTGCATTTTTATGAGAGGAGTCTTTATTATCCTAAGGGGTCTTTATTATCAATGCTAAAATGTTTACAACCGGCTGCCTCATGAAATTACAATCACCGAAACAAAATTTCTTGAAACAAAAATATCTTCAGCTCCATATACAGTAAATTATTTTTTGAGAAGGAATTAATAAGTTTAGTACTTTTCACTACATAATACGGCAATTTTAGGGAGTTAATTCAAACTTAAAATTTGTAATTTGCTTTGGAAGATTCAGTTTAGAGCTTGTTACTTCTCTTGTATTATGTTTAAATTAATGTTTTAACGTACGTACATGATAAAACTAACTCTCTCTACCTCTCTCTCTCTCTCCCTCTCTCTCTCTCTCTCTCGTGTGGGTGTGTTTGTTTGTGTGGGTGTGTTTACATATAAAGGTCATTACGTTTTAGGTTTTTTGTTACTTTTTTCCCGAATGATGAACTTTTATACTCATCTTGTTTATTGAGTTCAGATTGTGTGATCCCTTCATAACCGTTATAACCGTGCTCTCTTTGTAACTGCTACGCCTTACTTCCAAAATTTTATTTGATTCCTTTTACGTCTTTTTGATTAACATCTATTCTGAAAAATGCAGAGAGTAATTTACATCACATGTAATGCGACAACTTAACTAATTGTGGCTTAGAGTCAAAAATAGCAAATCCGTCGTTCAGCCTTTTAAAAAACCTTTTATCTCCATACGTTTCTGATTTTTCAAAATTTTATTAGAACCAATTCCTCTTACAAACAACCTAACCTAACTGATTTCACGATCGTGTAAGTTATACTTTTGTTGCTGAGTTACAAAACGAGATGAAGGCAAACACGGCTACAAACAAAAATTTTTTTACCTAGGTTTAAGTATTTTTGGATTCAGAAACCTAAAATGTCGAGAGATAAGAAAATATTCAGGGAGAACGTTTTCGATAAGTAATAGTAATAGTAGTTTAATTAAGTATTAGTAATAGTAATAGTAGTTTCATTCTGTCGTATAAAGTAGCAGATAGAAACGAAAATTACAATTTGTAAATTTTATATCTATCGCTTATTTATACTACTTCATTTAATTATTAAAAGCTAAATAATTTTAAGCTCACCTTCACAACCTTAAAAACAACCACACAGCAAGAGACAGACGACATGGCCAATTGCACTGTTATTATTGGACTGAGTACATTTTTTAAAGTTTTAAACTTTCTAAAAAAAAAGAAGACATTAAAACTTACGCTAAAAGCAGCCACACGTACGCCCCCTCATACATACACACACGTACATCACGAAACTTCGATATATTTAAAAATAAAAAAATTGTACGGGATAGTCTCATGGATGACGTCCCTTTTAAATATATTTTATTGAAATTTTCAATTTTTACTTAAAAGTAATAATTACACAACATAAAATTAAACTACAACATAAATTATACAACAAAATTTAAATATCAATCCGGTGCTAGGATAAGGTCGTTTTCTTTAAGAACTCTGTACCTCCTCTCCAGCAGCATATATTTAAGTCAATCGACGTAACATCATAAATCAGAAACTTTTCTAATTTTATCTAGATAAAAATTATCCGATCGTATGAGAAACTGTAGGCCGGATGGAAACCGTATGCTAGGAGGATAAATCAAGATTACTTTCGGGTGGAATTTTTTGTCTCCTTCTACACTTCCCTAAGGGGAGGATCGATTTTAGGTCCTGAGGATGTAGATCTGAATAAAACAGGTCTATATTCTTAGAACGCCGAAAGTACAGAGCGCCCTCGGTAAAGTCCGCTGGTGTGGCCCCCAAACTATACTAATTATTTAAGTGCTTATTAATTAATGTTGAGCTTCTTAAACTCATTTAAAATATAAAACACAATAAATAACGGCTGTCGATCATCGGACCTACCTTTCTGACACATTTTCGAAAATTTATAAATCAGTGATCTAAAAAATATTAAAATGTATAACACTCTACTCTGATTTGTACCGATTAAGTAACGTATATACACTTACATAGGGGATTGTAAATTATACAAAAAAAAAATTAAAAATATTTGCTTAAGAATAATTTTTTGCCAATAATTCAAAGCCGTTTTGACCAAAAGTTTGTAGTTTAGTCGTTAAAGAAGATTTAAAGACTGTGAAAAACTCATTGCAAAATTATTATTATTCCACTAAAAGCATGCCGTATTTTAAATTTATGATATTCACAGATACATAAAATTACATAGCTAAAAAAAAAATATATATATTTTTTATATTTTAAACACCGAGCATAGTTATGAAAGTAACCTTATAAACAAAAAGAATGTCAGCATTTGCCGGATT
Source organism: Lycorma delicatula (assembly GCF_047948215.1). NCBI lineage: Eukaryota > Metazoa > Arthropoda > Insecta > Hemiptera > Fulgoridae > Lycorma > Lycorma delicatula. The sequence continues at coordinate 79,444,341 of NC_134460.1, read as the reverse complement.
TCATGACGAAAATTTAAAAAAATCTAACGATACTAAACGTAGATTTTGGAATTGAAGAATTTTTTATAAATATTCGAATCGAATTTATCGCTTTATGACAATAAGACGTAAAAATCTAGAAAAAGGCAATGACAGGAGTTTTTAAACTGAGATTAGATAAGCATGTTGAAAATAAAGTAAAATGATAAACTTCAAAATGAAGAAAATTTAAGACGAATCGAAGAGAAAAACAACCCGACAAAAATGTTCTAGATAATAGTTAGGTACCCGGGATCAACTAATGGATCAAAATAACGGGGAAAATTGAGGGTAATCTGATTTCCCGATAAAATATTATTTATTATGTATTAGAATTATTTCACTGAAATTTGTCTTCAAAAGACTGAAAATCTTATAGGAAAGTATTCTTTTCCGACTATTTAATAATAACTCAAATTCCTCCCGCGTAAAACATGAAAAAATAATACTAAAAAATATGTCCTATTAAGTGCTCCAAAACTACAATTCTCTCTCCAAATTTTAACGTTTTTGGACCGACGGTTTTCTCAATTATCGACAAATTTTTAAGTAATAATGATCGGTTAACATTTTTAAAAACTAGTGTATTCGTAAAAAAGATGGTTTATTTGTTATACCAAAATTAATACGAAAACGTGTCTACTGTAACTAAGTAAATATAATTATTATTAAGATAGTTCAGAGGGTACTTGTAAAAAAAAAAATTTTTAATAATTAGTGTGGAAAAAGTAGCTGTAAAGTAACGATCGGGTAAAAACGGAGTAAATAGGTCACATCACATACGCTGCTTATAACATAATGTAATAACATTAATTTTCATACAAATGTAATTATACATTGTACTCATTAACGCGAAATATTTTACTGTATTATTACTTTAAAATATCACTAGCCGGTCAAAGCGAGCTAAGCGAACGAGCCCTTCTCGTTTAGCCAGACAATCCACTCCCTGGACTCTCGCTGTGTTTTCTTATCCTAATGGTATGACAGTAATACTGATAATTAACAATTAAAGCCACAATAGCTCTCTTTCCTCTAACATTTCCATCGTTCTTGACATAGAAGCTCTGATACTCCCCTCATAACCCCTAAGGAGGCTGGGATCTCGATATACGGCTTAAAACCTTCTCTGGAATAACGTTAATGTATCTTGAAAATTTGGAAGCAATCGGTCGGTTGGTTTTCGCATGATGTTCTGATACCCTCCTCGATTATTTCGTAAACTATAGTTTGATGAAATGTGCCAATTAGTAAAACACACACGCATACGCGCGCGCGCTTACCACATAACGTACATACATAAACACACACACATACACTTCTTTTATTAGTATAAGTATAGCTTTCATTCGTGACGTAATAACGCTTATTTTTTTTATTATTATACACATTCTGTTTCCAGTTAAGGAAATTAAACATATAAGTTTCTTTGTTTAAAGTAACTTAATTCTGTCTAAAATAACTATCACTTGGAAAATAACCATGCACTGGAAATTTTTCTGTTCAAAAATATTCAGATTTGATGGAAACAGAAAAGTTCGGTGAATTGAGCACATATAAAATAAAAAAGGAGTTCTGAAGATCAACACGATACTTAAAATTTTAATCATGTTAGATTAAAATGTAACTAACTTTTGAATTTTTTTTCAGTTTTTAAAGAAAATTTTCAGAAATGAAAAAGAAATAAACTGATAAAATAAGGCGACTCTCAATTTTTTGTCATCATTATAACGCGAGTTATCAAGCTTAAAACTTATGGGAAAATACACAGGGTGACGTATAGAAAGTATGAAAAAATGTGTTATCCGGCCGAGTAACTCATGTAAAAAACTGAATTATGTCGGATTGAAGTTTTGTCAAAACCTATAAACCTTCATAAATAAGAGGGAAAAATGCTGTTTGTTTCGTTTGAAAAAAGTTAGTTTATGTGATGCAGTCGTGCGATTAGTAGAGCTTTATCGCATACCAATACTTCTAACCTGCACTTAGTATAATTTATTCATCACAGGGCAGTTTATCAAAGCGACATTACATTTTTTCTACCCGAAATAAATGTAAATAAATTCTAACTCATTCTCTACACATTTATCCCTTTCTTTATGGCCCTGCTAACAATACATTAAAACAATAAACGATTTCATGCAGTAGATTATTCATTTAAATCTTTTAACACTTACGACATTAATCTTTGGTGATCATCGATAACAATTTTTAGCTCTTCATACAAAACATCTTTTGATGTATTCTTAACGACAAATAATTTTTGAATTTTAAATCGTTTCAAATAATTCTTGTAATCAAAATGATCAGAGTTATTAAAGTCATAATTTTGATTAATTTTGTCATTATCGTTAATATTTAAATCGTGTTGTAGATTTTCAACGGCATCCATAATAACATCAAACTGTCCGCATAAAAGCGTTATTAATACGCAAATAAACGGTTCGATCATCGCTAAAGAAACGCATCCGATAACGCCGTAAATTTCAAATAATATGGTAATTTGATGTAAAGGAAATTTTCTATAATTAAACGGATATAATACGTCCAAAACTTTAAATACCATATCGGTTCCGTTTACAGAATTAAACTCGTTCGGTCCTGTTGTGAATGGACGGCAACACCAAAATAAAACGTTACCGACATTTAATAACATAAAAACAAAAGAAAACCTGTAACAATTAAAAACAAAAAAAACAATATTTATAAAATTACTGTGTAATAATTCAATCTAGAATGTTTTGTTTTTTCAGATTTTAGGGGCATCGACAACTGTGGTCATTAGCCCCTTTTCAAATCAAAAAAGAAAAAAAAATTATTTTCCTTCTCCGTTAATTCACTATCAACATAGTCAGCAGACTAGTTTTATCAAAAACAGATCATCTAAAAGTAGACTTATAAAAAGGTTATTAAAACCACAAAAAGAAAAACAGAATGATAAGGATGTAAAGTGCCCTTGACACTTAAAAACATAAGCCATTTCTAATCGAATTTTGTCAAAACTATCAGAAAGATTTCACCGTTAAACGAAAATGAAGAAACACTTATATTAAAAAATTTTAAACACAAAATAACAAGGTTTTAAAGGGCTCTTGCCTGTTAAATAGCACGCAAACCATTTCTAACAAAAGTTTTCAAAGCATCTTCAACGTCATGCAAAAATTAAAACGTACATCCTTTCATTAAAATTCGTCAAAAAACACATAAAAACGAGCTTCTTCTTATGTTCTATCGCCTAGGTTTTCCCATAGGTCATCCAGTTTTGCTTCACTTTTCCATCTTCTTAAAGGTCTCTACGTCGAATTCAAGGTATCTGAGGTCTCAAAGATGGAATCATCCGATCCTTCGCAGTAAAAGATGTTTATTTTCTAAATAAGTATTACGCGGATATGTTCATTAATTATCTTCACGTTATTTTAGAAGAAACTCTATTTACGCAAATTAAAGTCAATAAAATGTATTACGGGTTTTACAGCAGATTACGAAATGCCAAGTATTAAAAATAGAATATAAGTAACCCCTGACGAGTAACCCGAAACGATCTGTATAATCGAATATCGTTGAGCATCTGAATAATTTTACTATACCGAATATTTAATCTATCGATATTCGATATAGTCAGAATATTCAATTGATCAGATTATAAAATCAATATTTGATCTTTCAAAACGTAAATAGAAGAATGAAAATGTTCGTTTTAAAAAAAAAAAATTATATCCGTAGAGTTCCTAGAATATAGATAGGGCAAGTATGGCCAAATCACTACAATATTTGTCGAGTATAATCCTTTAGAAAGTTTCAAAAGCGTGCGTTTAATCACTTGTTTCTGGCAATCGAGTAAAGAAAAATTACCATTTTATTTTTAAATGGATAAAATTGAGCTGTTATAAAGTACTTTGTTTTAAAAGATTTAACCCCGACAGACAAACATAAAGAGATATATTTTTTATCAGCCCTTATGTTGACTACGGATTCCTACAAACAATAGGCATATTTTTGACCCATTATTGTAGTCTATTCAGATGTTTCTCCTCCGCATACAAACAGTAGTTTTTATGCTGGTCGTAATATCTATATATATATATACATATATATATATATATATATATATATACAAAGTAATTCACGGGAACCGGATGTTTTTAAAATAATCATAAAAAATTGAATATTTACTTTAAAAAAGTTTTATTGGTACTGAAGCACTTGCTAAATCAAAGCATTTGTTACTTACTCATGAACGAAAAATTATGTCCGGCAAGTGATGTCCATTTTGGGCAATACATTGTTGTAGCCTTTCACGGTAACTCGCCTCAATTCTTTGCAGCATGTCTACATCAATCTGGGTGACGTGATGACGAATTGCGATCTTTAGGTCCTTCAATGTACGTGGTTTATTGCCGTACACACGCGATTTTAGAAACCCCCACAGAAAAAAATAACAACTATTCAAGTCAGGGGACCGAGGAGGCCAAGGAATGTCGCCGAATCTGGAAACGATCAGTCCCGGAAACAAGTTACGGAGAACAGCCATCGTTGTCCTCGCTGTGTGCGCTGTAGCTCCATCCTGCTGGAATAACACATTTTGAAAATCGATTCCCCGGTTTCGTAACTCGGGGATGAAAAACGTATTCAACATCGCAATGTAACGATCAGCTGTTACAGTTACGGCAGCGTCATTTTCTTCAAAAAAATATAGTCCAATAACACCGACCTTTCCTATTGCACACCAGACAGTCACCTTTGGACTATGAAGTGGTCTCTCGTGAAGCTGAGGTGGGTTTCTTTCTGCCCAATACCGGCAATTCTGTTTGTTGACGAAGCCATTCAGATGAAAATGGGCTTCATCACTCATTAACGATAACAAATTTTCATTTTCTTCAAAAACGGTAAGCATTTGTCGACAAAATTGTAATCGCTGCGTGAAATCTTGCTCGTTTAACTGCTGCACAACGGCTATCTTGTAAGGATGGAAATGCAGGTCTGTATGCAGAATTCGTCTTACCGTACTTGTGCTCATTTGAAGCGCTGCTGAATGCCTCTGAATAGAGCGGCGTGGGCTTCTGACAATGGCTTCCCTTACTCGTTCGATGTTCTCCGGAGTGCTAGCAGTTCGTCGGGGACCCCCCAGGTCCCCGACGAACCCCGATGGGGGTGGTTTTTTCTTCAATATTGAACCGCTTGTTCGAAGGTTGTTTACCCATCGCAATATTGTGTTACGAGAAGGGACACTTGCATTACGATGGATATTAAACTGACGGCGGAAATCTCGCTGAACAGCAGCTACGGATTCATTTCGCACAAAACTGTTATACGCGTACAGGCGTTGGTCTAGCGTCCACTTCTCCATCTCAACGACTAAAATGTAAATGCTATGAACAAAGGAAACGTCAGACACCAGCCACGTGCCCCTCCCACCACGAACGCCCAAGTACAACCCACTTCAAAAACATCTGGTTCCCGTGAATGACCCTGTATTTTAACAAATATTTCTTCATTTAATTCAAAACTGAAGAATATTAGACTGTTATCACTATTTCTGTCATATTTTTTTTTTTAGCTGACCAAGGTATTCTGACACGAATTTGAACCTTAACTATGTAATAAAATAAAATTTTTACCAGAAGACCAATTCTCTCTTGAATGCTATTAAGTGGGAATGCTATTTATTAAGTGGGATTTTTACTTCTTCCACTACACTTTTCAAAAAAAAAATTATTATTGTTATTAGTCAAAATTTTTAAATCATATACTTCTGCATTTTGAGTTGCTCGGCGCAACCTTTTGTTTTTTTTATATGCTCTATTTTTTACATTTTAACAAGTCGACTACAGTTAAAAGGCAAACTAAAATATAATTTGAAACAACTTTTTCCATAATTGTTGAAAAGCCTTTTTGTAAAATTTCTAATTTTTTTATTATTTTCTCCCATAGAAAAAATGAAACAATCAGTTAATTGCCTGTTAGGTTAATAACTTTGAAATTGATTTAAAAAGTGTCTGGATTACCGTGTACTATCCCTAAGTTCTGATTTAAGGGATTAAGCTATTATGGATTCGCGAGCTCGTGAGCCGTTTGAAAATTTAACGAATAGCAGAAGATTACAATATATCGATAGGATTATTTTTTAAGAAGCTATTAGAAACGGGTTGAACAGTTGCAAAGATCATCCCACGGTTTTTGACAGAGGCCAAAGAACCCGACCTAAAAACGATGTAAAAAACCATTTAAATCGTGTGTCCTTGAATCGCGTTTCCATTAATCGAGAACTTCTGGATCGTGCTACCGAGGATGAAAATTAAAAAAAAAAAATAGAATTACAGAAGATGATGAAGGTTTAAAGATTCGATGTGTAAATAAACATCACACTCTTTACCAAAGGGTTAAAAACATTTGCGGAAACAATAAAAGGCAAGACGAGAAGTCGAACGTGAAAGTCGCATCGCCATCCCAAGAACAAACAGTGAATCGCCGATATCATCTCAAAATATTAAAATCTCTGACACAGATTGTCAGAAGAAAAAGAGCATTAGTCGTGGAAAAAGAAATCTCGGATCATTTATCACTACAACGCTCCGACTAGGAAATTGGTGCTGGTTGCTGATGTTTTAACCAGTTCTAAAACTGTTGCGCTTCTTCGACCACCGGACTCATTCGATCCGGCTCCAGCATACCTTTCCTTTATTCGACAACCGAGATCCTCTTTAAAATAACGTTCTCAGTCAATTGAAAGTTATTTAAGAAAATTCGGGAACGTGAATACGCACGATCCCGAAAAAGCCCACGAGAAAGGTTAACGGATATGTGACTACGACGTCGAGAGTTGTGTATCTTCTCAAGAGAAGTGATCTTTGAAAGAGACAAGGTATAGTAGGTTCATTCGGAAAATATTTGGAACGTTTGGAATACAATTCCTATTTAGAGAAAATTAATTTTTTAATATGTTTTTGTAGTAAATTCACAACTTGTTTAAAACAGTTTACCGAAGAGGGATTCATTTCTGTAGCAGTTTTGCTTCGTTTTCAAGTGTTGTACGGTTTTGCATTTGTCTCAAGGAGTTATCGATATTCGGATTTTCCCGTAAACGGTATCTCTCTACAAATTTTACACGGAAATTGTGTATTGCATGAATATCAAACTTTAAAAATGTTTAATTTGAATTAAAAAAATGAGATAGAAATCTCAGCCTACCGTAAACTAGTATTTTTATAACTACATAAACGTTTGTTATCCTTTTATATCTCCTACTGATTTGTAATACTATACCGTTTCCATGTCTTCCTTACGCCCGTTTGTTCGAACGAGAATAATAGTTTTTAGTAAAATTACTTACCCGTTAGCAAACCGTACCCGATCGTAAAATATTTTCTTTCTTTTTTCCGTATTACATGATCTCAAGAAATCAGGTTTAAATAAATCCTGTAAAGAGTTTATTTCGTCGAAATAATAAAAAAATATCAACGCTTCTAATAAAAGTGACGTTGCAGGTGACGCTCCAATTAATACATCGATATAAGAATTTAAAACCGGATCCATTGTAGCAAGAGTATAAACCATACAAAACAGATAACAAGTTATTTGAGTAATGAATGATATAAATAAAATATAATTCCAAGTGATTCCTTCTTTTTTAAATTTTAAAACACCAGAGATTCCTCCGACTTTTAAAAAATCCGTCCATACTTCAAGCGAGTATTTTTCACGAAAATATTTAAATAAATTTTCGAAGAACGTCATTAAATAAGAAAGTGTTAACAAAGTTCGTACAATATTATCGACGATCAAAAGTTGTAGCGAGCGTTCAAATAGACTTGGTAAAGATTAAACAAAATACTTTTTTATATAATAGTGTAATCGAATTTTTCGACCGATAAAAAATCTTAAATAGTTAATAACTTTTTGAAAACGTCAGTCTTACGTAAATACTACTTATTGTACGGATGTAATTCTAGTTAAACTAATATAAATTTCATAATAATTAACCTGCACAAATTTTTAAAATACGACCTTTAATTCGATTAAGTTTTAAAAGAAAATTTTTATATTTGGTTTCTTTCTTAAACATCGGGTGGAAAGTAAATAAAACTATTGTATTTTTTTTAAATTATAAGGAATAAGTTACGATATTTATCAACATTTTGAAATTATGTCATCACCCTAAATTTGAAGCGCATATAAAATACTTTTTTTAAAAAGAGATCTTCCATAAATAATATAGAAAGAAAAGTCGATAAATTATGCCTGAAAACAAAACTACTGTTAGTATAACAATTTTAAAGGTAATCGCGACGTTTAGTGGTTGAATTATTACAGTCGGTAAACTGTATTCCCCATAATCGGTAGCCGTAATAATTCCTATAATCAACTATTTATTTAAAACACGCTTTTGTGGTCGTTTACTTTGCTATTATTCATGATGTTACGGACAATAATTTGAAAACAATACATTTACAATATGTAATGTATTAGAAAAAGAAGTAGCCATGCTAAACCAGGACTGATCCGGCTTTACATAAGAATGATATCCCGATTTAAATTAAACCCGAATTAAATTCAGAAGGCAGAATTAAAAGTAACAAAGCTATTTACATGGCATTTAAATATTTTTTTAATATTAAGAATTTCAAAACGTAAAACGGAATAAATTTGTTAAAATCTTTCAGGGAAATAGAATATAAAGAAGTAGAGACATTCGTAACTGATACTACAATCAGGAATTTATATCAAAATAAGAAAATTAATTTCAATGTAGAAAGAAGTGGGGTAATGGTACAGCTGATTCCCTACGCTTCGTTTATTAATTCTTCGAATGCCAAGACCAAACCCGAGAAAACATTCTAAAATTATTAAATACTAATACTACTTTCGTTAAAATAATTCTTTCGAAGACATTTAGGGTGAAATTGTAAGTTCATTCCTCAGTCGAATAATCGGTAGTGTTCAAATGGACCACTTCAGAGTACCGGACACTAACAAACAGAAAATTTTTTTAATAAAATTAATGGAAACACTTTTTTTTACTTCATCAATTAGATTTTTTTTTAGTTACATTAAGGGAATGTAAAGTTTTTTATTCCTTGTACGAAGTAAAGCACGTATTGTGACCGCGAAAAATTTCGGTTTTCAGATTTCAACAGAAATATCCATTTTGACCATCCCTGAATCCATTTTGACTAGTTTTGGCGTGACATATGTACATAGGTACTTACAGACGTCATTTAAATCCAAAAAATTTGGATTTTTGACTTTTTCTTAACTGCAGTAATAATCCCTCACTGAGAGCATTTTCAACAATATATCATAAGTTGGTACTTCATAAGTGGTTTCAGAGTTATAGCCAAATAAAATTTTAATTATTGAAATATTTGGAATTTAGGGCAAGGTACATCGGTTCGAATCAGACTTCATCTCTTTTTTTAATTTAAATATATTGATTTATTAATAATTATTAACCTCATTGTAAACAAATTTTTACGATGAATAATAATTCAATAAAAAAATATCAGAAATTTTTAATGAAATAAAATTTTATGTACTTTTCATTTTAAAAAGATGTGAAAATGTAATTTAATAGGCGTACAAGGATTTAATAGTCATGTGTTGTCTACATTGGATTTATTACATAAAATAAATAAAAACAAGTAGTTTATTGATTACATAAATGACCTTTTTACAATAATTGAAATAAAAAACTTTTTAAAAGAATTTCCAATCTAGGTTCGGCAACAGAGATAAAGAGAGCATAATATTTCAAAAAGTAATAAAAAAGTAGGTAATAAGTTCGAAACCAGAAAATAATGAATGTAAATTTTTTACATAAAACTAATTAATTAACTAGTAGAAAACATAATTCGATATGAGATTAAATGTTAAAAAATAAAGGTAAAATTAGAACAGCATACAAGTCGATAAACCTCTACGCAAAAGAAGAAAGAGTTGTACGTCTAACGAGGAACAGGTAGGAAGGTTAACAGTAGAGAGTAATTAAAAAAACCCAGGATAGCGTTTTAGAATCAAACATATTGGTTAAAACATTTTCGTTCAAATTCTTTTTTTTAATAATTTAAATGTATAAAAGAGAAGATTACAAAAGCGAAGGAAATAAAAACCCAATAACATCGGGGGCAGAAATACAAGAATGCGATTATTTTGTATAAATATTTAACTTGTAGAACCACCTCGAGTTATGTTTTTCATATATAAGGATTTGAAAAACGGTCAGAAAAATTAAAGATACAAAAAAAGGCTTGAAGCATTTGTTATATGAACATGTAGGAAATTTTGGACAGACAATGTGAAAAATGGAGAAGTCACGAAGAAATCGAGTGAGAACAGATGTTCAAACGGAACAACCTAGATAAAAAAAAATGACTGGCCAAGACATATCATGAGACAAAAAAAAATCTAATGTGAACTACACATGACTTGCTTGTACGTCTATTGAATTACATATACTCATTTTTTAAAATGAAAAATAGATCAAATTTTATTTCATTAATAACTTCCGGTATTCTTTCAAATGTTTTCTTTTATTGTTATTATTGAATTATTATTTATTTTAATTTTTTTAATAATTACAGGTTAATAATCATTAATAAATCAATATATTTAAATTAAGAAAAAGTCAAAATAAAAAGAAAAGGAGAGGAATTCTGATTCGAACCGGATGTGCCTTCCCCTTGTAAGATCCAAATATTTCATTAATTAAAATTTTATTTGGCTATAAGTCCGGGACCAATAAATATAAATACCACTTATAATATATTGTTGAAAAGCCCTCAATGAGGGCTTATTACTGCAGTTAACAAAAAGTCCAAAATCAAAACGTTTTTGGATTTTGGGCTTTTTATGGACACTTTTGGTTCAGCAGATTACAATCAAAAGAGAAGGAGCACAAAATTCAAAATTTCAACATCCTACGGCTAATCGTTTTTGAGTTAAGCGAGATACATAGCACATACGTACTAACACACGCACAGATTTCACGCCAAATAACTTCATTGTAGGCCCCAAAATATCAAAAAAGTAAACATATTGTACACAAGAACTGATAAATAGAATAATTGAAAATAACATAGGTTGAAATTCTTATATTTGATGTTTTTAGAGAAGGGTGTTGTTTTTTTAAAAAACATTTCCGGAAATTATTAATAGCATTGATAAAGAGATAAAACAGGTAAGAAAACAAGTTATAATTTAATGTCATCAACATCAAATGTCAAAAAATCAAATGGAAAAATTGTTTTGAGATATTAATTACATCGTTTCCCTCATCACCCTTTTTATAATATTCATCATCAATATATGATTTAAAATTTCTACAAATATTGACTTTACAAAGTTTTATGTGATTACTAGTAATTTAAAGAAAAATGTACACCAAACGTAAAAAAAAAAGATACCAATTTTTTTTTTGTTTTACAAATTTTTCAGACACTATTGGAAATTCAATGCTGGGAACTATTTTGTTTTCTTTTTTTCACTTTCTCATGTGATAAAAAACCTTCTATAAAGGTGGTTTCACATAAACCACCAATTATTTGTTCTGAAGAGCAGAAATTTGGGTGAAATGTTCCGCTAAAGATAACTCGAAAAACAAAGTATTTCCAAACCCATGTTTATATGAACATTTTTCATTATTTTTATGAGGGAAATACTCTAATAAAGTATGTCGTACTTTCTTTGAAACACCTGGTAAATTTTTCTGTCAAAGTATGTTTTACAAAATAACCTATTACACTTAAAAAATAATGAAGACATAACAAAGGAAATAACAAAACTTATCATATTATATTGTATGTATAAGTGTAAATTAATTTTTAAACAGATTAAAAACCAATAAAACTTAAAAAACGTATAAATGGTTGTTAAAAGATTTCTGATGAAAACAAATTAAGTTCAATTATGAAGTCCAATCCCTCTTAGAACTTAGTATATTATTACCGCTCTATTATTTTCAGGGGATTTTTAACCTTCTTATAATTTTGTGAACCGTTTAGGAACAAAAACAAAAATTTTACCTGATTCAATAAAGTTATGTAATTTTGCTGTGGTGGAAACTTTTGGTACAAATTACTTGCGTTATAGAGTAAAGCTCTAGTACGATAATGTAAGCGGTTAAGTTCACAACCGCCTGACTAAAACAGCTATTCAGGGGATCGTTAAACCTATATTAAACTAGTAAACAATAAGGCAATAATCCATGTTAACATTGTCCTAATCAACGGATATTCCAGATAATGTATCATATTAATTATAAAGATTATATCGGTTTTATTCACAATTTTCAGCTCAGTGCGTATAATATTACGATATATTTAATTATGTAACATTATTATAATTTTATATTTTATATGTTTACAGATGACACGAAAAAAAATAGTAAAATTAAAAAATCGACCTGTATGAAAACATAAACTTACAATTGTAGTTTTCTTGAACTTACCAGCTGATTAGAATGGCAACTGGGATGCTGACTTTCAATCAATTCGTTCTCGGTTTGAATACGAGAAAAGATTTCGAATTTTTTCATTTCACCCGATTATTGTTTCAAAATAATGGCCGGTTTAAATAAAAGAAGATTTGTAGGTTATTTAAATAGATATAATTTTATTAAAAGGATTATATCTCGCAAAATTTATAAAAAATATATATATAACAAATGTACTCTTTCGAGTAATAAAAAGTATAATTCATACTAGTAATAAATATACTAAACGAACTGAATTAACCAAAATTCCCACGAATTGTAAAAAAGATAATTTTTTTAGCTTGGATTTTTTTTTTAAATTTGTCATCATGTGCTAGCTACCCGAAGGCGGCTTCGTCACACTATGTTCGTTTTTACTCTCTTCTACCCCTTCCAATAAAACCTTTTTTGGTTTTTTATAGCTTTCACTTCCTTTTATATCATCAGTAATCTTTTTTTCTTTTCCGGCTTCCCTCTATTTGCACCTTCTACAGATTCCTCTATGGTTATTTAAATCACGCCTCCTCTTATGAAATGTCCAAGCCGATTAGTTTTTCTATTCTAAATTATTCTCATTAATCTTCTATTCTCCTTCGTTCACCTCATTACTTCTTTCTGCAGATACATCTTCAATAACTAAATTGTAACAAAAAATAAAAAAATAAAAACGGTTTTTTTTAAAGGAAGATAAAACCTTCATAATCTGTTTATAATGAAAAAAAATTGAAAGCGAGTTATTTTTTTTTCAATCGATGAAAAATTTGGAAAAGAGCTTTGCTACTGGTTTATTGAAATAAACTGATATAAAAGATTGAGTCAAGAATTATTTAAAAATTTAGATTTTAAATAATTTCAACTTAATTTGGATGTACAACTGACACTAATGAAAAAAACGCTGATAACAAAGTTTTAATACTTTCCTGGCATTAGTTATTTATTTTTATAATATGGAAAATAATATACATGAAAAGAATTACCCAAAATTTCTTTTTTTTGGAGGAGGCTAATTTGTGATGAAGTTTTATTTTTTTTAATTATCATTATGTATTTAAATAAAACAAAATTTTTTTTTTTAATTCAAAAACATTTTTTCTGTTCCCTACCTCCAAAATCAACTTCCAAGAAACCATTTTATTTCTACGTTTACTCTGTTAAATGGAAGAAACTAAAAAAAAAAATTCACTGTAATATGTACAACCAATAAAAGTTATCTAAAAATTCTAATGTTTGAGTGGGTAGTGAATTAAGTTGAAATCTGATTGCAAAATTATACTAATAATTTATTATTTAAATTTTTTAAAGTTATTAAACGTTTTTAATAGTATTAAAAATCAAAAAAAGTTTTGAAAATTCAAAAAAAATTATATTTTTATACTTAGATAAATTCCCCCACCTCAATATTGCCCCTAAAGTTTTTTTCTTTGAGTCGCACTACTACAATGTCTAGGAAGACATTTAGAAAAATTCGGTTAAAAATAGGCAATAAATAAAAGATATTTTTTTCGATATTTGCGAAGGGGCAGTTCGGGAAAATTTTTTTTAAAAATATTAAGATAGGCATGCACGCTTTTACTGAGATTATTAAAAAGTGGGGTTTTGTTCGCAAAATTTTGAGAAAATTAACCCCCAAAAAACCCGACTTCCTGAAGATATATACTCAAAAATTTAACCAATAAATTTCCCCATATACACAACCCTCCCTGAAGATATTAACCCAAAATTTTAACCAACAAATTTCCCCATACACACATTTCCCTACACAAAATTTAATCAGAATCGATTCATCTAGTAAAATTTATTAAGCTTCAAACACACCAACACACGCCCATACGTACGTACGAGCATTACCCCTTTTTTTGCGGTTCCTAGATGATGAAACGTCGAGAAATGCAAAAATTACCCATTCGCAATTTTTTGTTAGATTACCGTATTTTCCTTCTTGCAGCATAACTCCAGAGTTATGATATCAGGAAATTAAAAAAAAATATATATATAATGTAAATATAGTAAAACGAGTAGAATATATATTAACAAATATATGATACCATATCAAAAACAACTAAAATATCACTCCTCGTATGTCAACCAAACTCGCGGGAAATATTGAAACTCTCTTTTAGTTTTCATTTTTAATTTACTGATGAAAAAAACAAACAGCTTACAAACCAGGAGGGAGTTACCCATTGCTCCTCCATTTATTTGTTTACAAAAAAATATTAAATAAATAAGCGTTTTGTTTTTTACATCGATCCGTTAACCTGGTATGCTCCTCAGTTTTACAACAATCTAAAGATTGGACCATCAACTTAGGTTGATGGTCCCTTCATAATCTCCGTCGTTTCCCTTATGGAAGTTGGAAAATATGAAGCAACAACTTTTGGTTTAATTCTTTTGTGTGTGTGTTTTCACGTATAACGTTTTTATTAAGTAAAATACCGAATTCGTTTAAAGTTCCTACTATTTTTTGGATAGGGGCCTAAAACTTATTTAAGTAAAGTTTTTTGATATCACCAACCATTGGCCCAGAAGGTGGTAAAAATGGGGTTTCAAAGACAAAAAAAAACCATACCTCCCCTTAATAGGGACAGTATTGAATCGGTTTAAGGTGGTCGTTAACCCTCTAAACATTACCTAAAAGGTTTGTCTGAAAAAATTTTTGATATGAACAACCCTTACGGCAAGGGATAACCAAAATTTTGCTGGAATTGTTAAGATGAGGCTGATCGGAATAGGGATGCTATTTTCTCTCTCTCTCTCTCTCTCTCTGTGTGTGTGTGTGTGTGTGTGTGTGTGTGTGTGTGGCGGTGGTAGATTTCACCAGTACTAAGTAGGTAATAAAAAAGATTTCCACCTTTAAGTTAAGAAAAACTTCAAATTTACTCAATACGACAGTGGTTGCATGTGAAAACATGTGAAACTTTTTTCTCATGCAACCATTGTCGTATTGAGTAAATCTGTTTTTCTTAACTTTAAGGTGCACATATTTTTTATCCCCTACTTAGTACCGGTGAAATCTACCTCCGCCCTGCGGCGTGCCGAAAGGGATTTTTTATTACATAAACAAGTGTTTTTTTTCTAAACCTTCGATACTTCAAAATAACGTAAAAAAAAAAAAAAAAACATAAAATAACGGATTTTTTTCAAAACAACCGGCTACAAAAAATTATACTAGAAATCAGAAACCGATATTGTTTCAATTGTTTAAATTTCCAATTTTTTTTAATCGGTGGCACATTAAGGTTAGATAATGTCATCCGTTAAACATTATAAATCAAACATCCTTACACTTAATAAGGAAGGTAAACAAAATCTTGAAGACATTTAGTGCACATAACAATTTTTCTGACCGATTTAAAGGAACAGGAATGCGATGAATAAAATCTAGCATCAGCACGAAATACAGTCAAAAAAATATAATGTGGACACTACATGACATCCTTGTACGCCTAATACATTGCATGTACACATTTTTTTCCTACATTTCACTTAAACTTATTTCATTTGAATGTGATATAAGTTCCTCCAATTCTTTAATAAAGTGGACAGTTACGCAATTGCATTGTGGTAGACACCATATTGCATCACATTTTTTTTGTAACGCCCGTATCAGCATTTTACGTTCCTTTATATATTAATTTTGTTTACGACGCTGAAGTAGTTATGTGGTGTAAGTGAGAACGTGTCGGATGCGTAACCATGCTCACATCGGTTCGATCCGAAATCATATACATATATTTTCTTTCATTTTTTTTTTTAGTTTACATATATTAATTTATTAATAATTATTAACCTCTGTAATTTTTGAATTAAAATGAAAAATACATACAATTTTATTTCATTAATAACTTCTGATTTTTTCATATTTTATTTATTTATTATTTTTTTTTTTTTTTGTTATTATTGAATTATTATTTATCTTAAATTTTAATATATTAAAATTAAATAAATATATATATGAAGTCGGATTCAAACCGACGTGCCTCCCCCTTGTAAGATCCCAATATTTCATTAATTAAAATTTTATCTGGCTATAACTCTGGAATCAGTGAAAATAAGTACCACTTATATACATCGTTGAAAAGTTCTCAATGAGGGCTTATCACTGCAGTTAAGAAAAAGTCCAAAATACAATTTTTTTTGGATTTTGGGCTTTTTGGACTCTTTTGGTCCAGTCGATTACAATCAAAAGGGAAGGTGCACAACTAGATGTTACAACAGTCCTAAATCCAAAGTTTCAACATCCTACGGCTAATAGTTTTTGAGTTATGTACATACAAGTACATACGTTCGTAACACGTCACGCCGAAACTAGTCAAAATGAATTTAGGGAGGATCAAAATGGATATTTCCGTTGAAATTGAAAACCGAAATTTTCGCGATCACAATACTTCCTTTATTTCGTACGAAGAAGTAAAAATGTAGAAGAATTTTAACAGCTGAATTTAGCGTAGAATTACAGTAGCATTATATGTTCTTATATAGAATTTCTTCTTTTTTAATTTATATTTGTATAATCAAAAACGTATTAATCGACTTCCTGTGAAATATTAAATAATATGATAGATAATATACGTTAAAATATTGCAAGAAAATACTTAACATTAATTAATAGTAGAAAGTTACATGCTTAATAATTTGAAAGAAAGTTTTTGAATCGATTGTAACTGTGCATTTATAACAACGCAATAAAAGATAGAACGTAAAGCTATTTATTTTAAAAATGCAATAAAATATATTTCAAATTAGGTGAGATTAGGTGAGGACGATCATAAATAAGTCTTTAAAAGGAGTGAATACCCATTATTGTTATACTTCGTGTGACAAAATCATATAAAAATGAGAGCTAGTTTAAGAGGCCATACAGCGTTTTACGGTAGTGGAATCCATTACCAGTACACGTTCTGTTATTCAGCATTTCGGCTTCATCAGAAAAAAGGTTATATAGTCTATATAAAAAAGAAAATAATGGGAAAAAACAAAGAATAATTTAGTCTAAGCTATTTCTATGTAAAAATATTTCAGAATAAATTTAAAACAATGAATTATATTTTTGTATTTTTATGGGAATCGTGATCAGAACATATCTCGGTGGTTACCCTCCCAACCAACGGATGTCACGTAACAATAGATACTCCCTACATTTTATTTTTTAGAATTTTACATAGCGTACTTTTAATTGTTACCAGTAAAATATGGATTTTAAATAAATACGAATAATAAAATTTACATGACACCGATTCGAATAAATAACACCAGGTGACGTTAATCATTTTTTTAAAGGAAATATTAATTTATTCAGAAAACAACGTTTCAATTCGATATGTTCGGTTAAACCATATTTACAACAAATGCTACAGACTACGATTATAATTTACGAACAAGATGATTGGCTATATTTAAAAAAATATATATAATTACAGTAATTAGTTAACGAGTAGCCTACAATATATAATATATTTTGAAGAAGTGTTAACGAAGATTTCAAATGTAATTTTAATTTTACTTAACATCCTTGAACTCTTCCTTCATCTCAAAGCACGTTCCACGAACGTAAGGTCCGCAAAACTTACATCTACTTAATAAGTGGATAGCGACAGATCGCCCAGCTTGATCTTCCTTAACGATTCGCAAAAGTTCGGCGTTCCGAACGTTTCCTTCACGTCCAGTCGTCTAACGGCAATCAGAACGCTGTCTTTAGTTCCTGGAGCTTTCCTTTTACTAGAGCTTTTCCTTCGCCAATCGCCAAGACCTGGACTTAGCTGTAAGATGAGATCAATTTTTAGAGATTGAACAAAGGTCTTATGAATCCCGAAAGTGTGTAACGAGACTTCTTATTCGAATAACCCCCCCGCGGCCTGAACGGTCACAGTAAGTATGATCCCTTCTCTGAAAGTGCAAAATTCTTTATGGATGACATGAAAGTGAAAACCGTTAAAAAAGATTAAGATTTTTGGTTAATAAGTTTTTAAAAAATAATATTTGTAAGTTTAATTTTATATACAACTCATTTAATTTGGATCACCTACTGAGTACGAAAGAAATAACTGACTGGATTTAGCAGTTATCCGCAATACTCTATCACTTTAAAATATTTATTAACAAAACTCAAAGAAGACTTCTAACTTTCGAAAGCAATCTCGCTTATTAAAGCGTTATTAAGTTATTCAATTATGTCTTAAGACTGGCAATACAAAGTTAAAAAAAAATATTAGGTAAATTAAAATATTCATCGAATAAATAATTCATTTGCTGTAAGACGTAGTTCAGTGCTTATGCCAAGAAAATTAATCTCTAACGAAACGGAATGATTTCAAATTAATACAAAGTAATTAACTTCAAGCAGACATATTAAACTTAGATCGGAAAGTGATTACAAAGAGAATCGTGAACGTCTTTATACCTAATTTAAGCGAAGAATTAATTTACGAAAAACTTTTTCTTATACAAAAAATCTTGTTAAGCGTAGAATTGAGTAAAAAAGTTAACTTTTAAAACAAGAATAAACAAAATTTTCTTTATCGTTACTAAAATGAAGGTTAAACTCTTCTGTTTATAAAGAATGTTACGTGTACGAAAAAATCGATTAACCACTTTTATTTTAGTTACATAAAAATTAATACAATGCGTATAAAAAACAACAGAAAGAATAATTACATAAAATTTTTTTCAATATTTGCTCAATATTTATAATCTTATAAGTCAGGTACTAATGTACAAATTAAAAAACACTTGCATTATGTTACTGCTTCCCGTTTATAATAGAATTAGTAGCACCGCATACGTGACTTATATGTGACTTACATTAAATGTTATCACCACTTTCGGAATACACTCGTAAATGTGAAACAAAAAAATCCTTCACCGAGTTCATACTCTTTAAGGTGACTTAAAAAAAAAATCCAACAAAATGGTCTCATAGGATTTCGTAATCAGTATTAGTGAAATTTTGAGTTTCTATTTAATGCGTTAAAAATATCCACGGAGATAAGAGAATCCATGTTTATCCTACTTTCTCCTTTTTATCAGGTAGTTGAAAGGGAAGACCAGTTTTTTCATGTACTGTTGATGTCATTTTCACTACTAAATCTTAGCTTTCACAAAGATAAATCGTAAAATATATAGGAATCTCTTTTAGAAAGATTTGACGGGAAAACCTGAGATATGATTTTGTAGAATGTTGGAGTTTTAACCGTACCGAATTTCAAGTTTTAGCCACAATAGAAGACATATCCATAAATTATTATAAATTAAATTTTAATCCCGGTCTTAGGAGTTGTTTTAAGAAAAAATTCATAACGTCGAAAATCATACTCTAGTAAATACGCGTATCTTATAATTTATAATCGTAGTAAAATAGCTTTTACACATATTTCGGTAAGCTCCGAATTTGGATGCTCGTGGTTAAGCAATAGGGAAAACAAAGAGAATTCTGTGAACTGTCCTTAAAACTGCCGCCCTACATAATTGAAAGGGTAACCACCTGCCTAGAGCGGTTGTAAGACACAACTTAAGTCGGATATGTAACAAATATCGTCGTTCTATACTGCAGTAAGAGGAAACTGTTTTTATATTATTGAATCGGTAGGTGGCATCTCGGTATATTACGTATGCGCGCATATATTTATATATATATATATATATATATATATATATTCTGGAATACCTTCAAACAAAACCTATATAAGCTCACCTGAAATTCTTTAACAAGTTGATATTCTGAAATATAATTTCACAAGAGGTAAGTGAAATATAAATTTTGTAAAATTTTACTAGTAGTCAATGGATTTTTATACAATGATTAAATTCTCCGTTTAGTAATTAAGGACTATTTATTTATATATTTACATATATAAAAAATACATATATAAAAATTAAGTGTTAAATTACATATTATTAATGACATCTTGATAACATTTTATTCCACTTGATTTTGTGAAACGGAATAAGGAGTACTTAAAAATCATTAGAACATTATAAAATAAAATATTAATTAAAGAATTGATTCCGAATCAGAAAATGGTTATGAAAATAAAGAATGCTCAAACCGAACGGTTCGACTTAGAAAAAGAATAACTTAAGGCCTATTCCCAAATTTTTTTTAATATATATTTTGACGATATAATTCAAAAAATAATGCTTTACAAGGAGATGATGGGATAAGAAGCGGAGAAAGGAAGATAAATCGTAAAAAAAGTACTTGTAGATGACACAAAGTTGAAACAAATAAGCAGGATAATTTAACTAACAACACCTTTTGATCCAAAGTAACTCGATGATCCCATTTGCGAGCAAAATATTTAATCGTTTACCGTTTGAGAGGAAGACGTTAATACAGAAAACAGTATGAAAATTAATAACGTTAAGAAAAAAAAATAAAACGAGATTAAGAGACGGCAAGCCGATAAACGTCTACGCAAAAGAATGAAGAATTATTCAAACGGACAGAAACGGTGATAAACGGGACAGAAAAAGTGAAAAATGAAGTAATGGGGAGATTCGATGAAAAAGAAAAAGAAAAAAGCTTAATCAGAATATACTCGGCTGGGACGGGTGGGAACATAAGAGAACGATCGATGAAGGTGTAAAGAAGAGCGGGTGAAAGGATAATATTATAGACGATGGGAAAGGAAATGAGAGTTATCAGGAACTGAAAATAGGAAAGAATCTACATCAAGGCAGATAAAATATATGATTCAGATGATGAACGAAAATAAACTAGAATAGTTACTGTTTAAATTTAAAGATAATTCTAGAGATTACCAGACGAAGTAAATTATTTATTCACGAAAATATCACTTACTGAATTTACATATATTCATAATGAAATCGATAGTAAAATTTTAAACGGCAAAAAAAAAATACTCTTTATAAATTTTCACGTCTGTATAAAAAATATAATAGGTGTTCATTTTAGAATTAATAATAATAATAAATAAAGCCCAAGCACATAAATGTAATTTTTTCTTCGAGAACTGTATTCTTAAAATATATAAAATGGATTTAAGTATTAATGATTAAAAAACAAAAGAAGGAATATGAAGGTTTATATTAAAAGAATAGAAATGAAATGACTGCAAAGAGTGTTAAACTTGTAAATTACGCTGTCTACGTATACAGATGTAAAAAAAGTTTAGCTTTTTTTTCGAATGATTTCAATCGAATTCTACAAAGAAAATAAATCTAAACGAATTTATTTAAGAGTTTAACAACTGATCGTATCTATATTATTCAACTGGAGGCTTAAAAAGCTGAAAACATGAATAAATTTTAGGAAACTTTCAAACAGCTATTCAGGAAATTTCTTCAATATATTTTTTTATACATTTATTTTCGCACAATACATAATTATTCTATATATTCACACAAAAAAGCCGTCAGCCAAATTATACAATTCATTGCATAACTTTTTAATTTTGTATTGGGATGGGTATTAAATTAATTAAGTTTTTGTTTAACAAAATACGTTTTGAACATTAAGGCCTTGAAATTGCGAAAAAGATGTTTTTCTTTCATTTTGCTGGCCCTCATACTCAAGGGAAAGAAATCGGGTAAAATCAATTTTTAAAATAATAATCCCTAAGCGGTGATAATAAATTTTAAAAAGAGAATTTTCTAAAATAATTTAAAAATACAAAGATACACGCATAATTCTAAATAAATATAGTTGTAATTTTCATGGAAGGAGTGAAAACCTTTGATTAATTTTTTTTTCAAGAAATACTTAAGGCTATAAAAAAATTAAGATTTTTACAATTTAAATGCATTTAGTAACTTTCGAGATGGATATAAATTTAAAAATAAATTTTTATGTAAGTTTCTAAACATTAAGAAAAACATCTTTTATTACCACAGACCAATGGAGTGGGATGGATAAGAAAATTGTATATTGGTTTAAAGGTCTATCGATGTAGAAAATATAGTTACAAAAAGCCCTTCACTTACTCCTTTTCTGAAGCAATATCTAGATAAAAAAAGAAAAAATGATGCAGTTACTATTGTGGAAGGAGTGAAAATTAAATAAAGATTTTTGGTAATTTGTGACCTTTATATAAAAAAATTTCTAAGAAAACGTTTTTGTTAAAATGCCCCAGTAAAGATTTGAAATCTTATTTCAGACAATACAAACCAATAATTTTTTCTAATTTTTCCAAAAATTGAATAGATTTTTTCTCCCCGAAGATATTACCTGTCTATTAAGTTTAAAGAAAATCGTTCTACGGCTTCCAGAGTTTTAAGACGAAATACAGGCCAACATACATACTACATACGCACAAATGTCCGTCTTGTAATATTACAAAAATTTTTAAAACTTGCTTTATACCTTTTAGTCATACTTTAATCAAATTATTATCATATATCGCACGAGTTTAATTAGTAGGTTAATTTGGATTTCAAAAGATAACAACCTCATATATTGAAATTTCTAATATATTTATAAAATATCGAATTTTTGTAATATTAAAAGATAAAAGTAATACTATGACCTTAGTAACTGTGCAAAGTTTCATCAATAGGCAATATCAAGAAGTATGTTAAATTAATACACCTAAACCCTTAATTTACTCCCGTATGGGGGGATGTTTGCAAAAGTAATAGTGGAATATTGTATTCTCACCGACCTTAGTAACTGTGCCAAATTTCATCATCCCAACCCCGTAGGGGGAAGACACCCACCTTGTTATGTAACCGGTCGCCACACCACCCCCTCCGTTCCAAGCCTTGAAGGGCTTTACCGGAGGTCGTCTTTAGATCCTCTAATTGATTACATCTCACAGCCATCAGCCAGGCCTCGGTCGGGATGCCACCGATGTAAATGCCTCGGCAGACATTTGCATCAGTAAAATACATATCAAATTTCGCCTTCACGTACGCCTCAAACGGACATCTTCACATCCAACCTACCGTGATTTCCTCAAAATAACTGACCGAAACCGCGGAAACGTGAACCCCACGCCTAGTCCAAATTTGACAGCACCGTTTGTGACTGTGAACGCCTGAGAAAACGAACGGATTTAAAGTTAAATCAGTACTACATTCATACCAATCAAAATTATGTCTTACGCAACATAGAAATTCAGACCTACACCCAAATAAGTCGACCAATTTAGGCCACCTAACAAGGGTAACGCAACCTCATTCCGGTCCGCACAGGAGCTGGAGACACAACCCCGCACCCCCACTCGGTCCCATCATGGTGTCCCGCGTGGCATTACCAAGTCACGATCAGGACCACCACCGGCGGAGAGAAGTCACACCCCCGGTCGCGCGGATTAACATATTCCCACGGCGCGGCCACCTTCACCAGCGGGAGCCCCAATCGAATCACAAACAATGACGAAGACACACCATGACAAAGGTTTTTGTGTGGACCTTCTGTCACAGAATGTGTGAAAGTAGAAATATCCATAGTTTTGCCAGTCAAGATGTCTTAAGGTGCGAACGGATAGGCGTTTGGGCATGCCTCGGATCACTGATCCTGCCTGGGTTCCCCCAGTCATCTGCCTTCCACAGATTTAACCCGGCCCGGGGAATCAAACACTGTCTGACCCACTATACCGACATCCCAGGGCTTGCACGTAGCAGTAAGGGCTCCGATACCCTTATCCATCGGACAATCCCTGCCAAGGGCTGAATTGACTGATTTACTTCGAGCGGTGTAAGACTTCAGCAGAGCAAGCTCACTAAGCTAACCACCAACCCGGTTTCCACCACCGCGAAGGGGAATAAGCATTGCTCGTCGGAATTTCGCCCAACAGACCCCGGCGGCAAAAACAGACTACGGTCATGCCTCCTGCTCTCGCTGCAGTTAGAAAAGTCGAGACCAGGACGGAACCGCCAATGTCATACTCCACAGGGTGCTCTTGAGCAATACCATTGCCCCGTTGGCAGACATAAAAATTTAATTTTCCGGGATGGGCAACGACAAGATCCGTTGCCCATCCCGGACGTGTGCAGAGATGTAAATTCACGGACATAGGGTCGGAGCTTGCTCGTGACAACATAACTATTAATAAATTTATATTAGGAAATATGTAACCTTGGTAACCTCTTTAATTTAAACATGCATTAAAAACATAGTTTTCTCTAAGTTAATAATATTTTTTTGTAAATAATATCACTGCCGTATAGATTAGTTCAAATAAACTGAAAAGTGTAACAACACGAAAAGACGACAAAAAAAAGATTTATTAGCTGTTATAAACTATAAAAGCTGGCAGAGTATTGCCAGTCGTTTTACCTTTTTTATTTTTATTACGGAAAGTATTGCGCGAGATTCTACGTCAGTCTTGTCATACAATAACTGCACAGCTTTTATATCTTTCAGGCTTCGCCATAAAGGTTTTACAATTAAAACATTAACGGTCTGGACTTTTATCTAAAAAGCTAAAAAAAAAAAAAAATTTAAGAGAATTGTTAAAAAGTATTGAAAAAATAGTTTAACTTTTATGAAAGTAATGAAAAAAATTGCTTCTGATTTTGGATCCGGAATACAATATAGGTGTCAAAACTACTTTAATTTTAATAGCCATTGAAGAAAAATCAAAAATTTTTTTTAATAATAAATATTAAAAGAGTTAGAGCAATAAAAAACAAAAAACAAAAATATATTTTTTAGATGTGGGGAATAAATTCTAAGAAAGACTTTTCTGAAAATATTCATACATATGTTTTTAGCTTAACAAATTCTCTTAAGTAATTTTTTTTTCTAAAACTAACAGACCCTTCAATAAAGGCATAAGCAAAAGAAGATTTTCAAAAACTTATTTCCATTTTAGGTCTAGGTTTATAATTTTAAAAAAAAATTGTAGACATTTCTTGTTACCCCTCTATAAATGAAGTATAAACTTTCAAACATTTTTTGAAAAATATTTAAACCGAAGAATAAAAATATATTTTACTTTTTAGAGGTGGGGATTGATTTTTTTATTTTTTTTTATTTTTTATTTACCTAAGTATTGGAGGTAACAAATTTGCTTTAATATATTTGTTTTCTAAAATGCCTCTAGAAAATCCAGATTGTTTTTTTCACGATATTCCCTACCCCGTTAAAGAATTTTGAAAAAAATAATATGATCAATGCAATATATATAGAAATATTTGAGCCAAATTTGAAAAAAAAAATCGGTTGGTTCAATCCTGAGATATAAGTCTAAAAGCAGTGTGACACATACGTGCGCACATACATACATATTTTTTTGGGGAGGCTATATGAATTATTTTGCCCATAAAAGATAAAGCTTTGCTAAAAACCTTATACTAATTTTTGGCGTAATCATCATACTTTCCGCTTTAATATTAGCTCTTCTAGTTATATTTTCCCGGAAAGTATATTATTAACGTATAATAAATTTATGTTTATTATTTTAAATGTTGTTTATAACTTAATGCGTTTATTTTATCACTTTAAATTTTAATTAAGTTGAATTACTTAGACCATTTATATTATTCAGTATGAAAGATTTCACGGCTTTTGATCAGATTACATTTTAAAATAATCACAATTTATTAAAAACAAAACATTTAAAAATCAATACTCTTGGCCGAACCGAACTGCGTCACTTATCGAAAAAATGATTTCCTGATCCGTCTTGGATGATTGATCAGAAGAATAATGATTTCGCATCCATATCCTGTGGTCCTAACTACACATTTACAATTCATATTTAAAAACTATAATAAATGTTTTAGCAGGTACCGGCTGATGAAACTATCTGTAACCGGCATACGCTAGTTTACATGGCCAGGAAGAAACACAAGACCGGAAGGACGGATATGGTATGAGTGGACTCCCTTCAGGCGTCTCTCTAGTTCCTCGAGTCCAAAAACTACTAAAGTGTACAATAAAACATTATGATTAAATACGTGTGAATAATTATGTATGTTTGCTTTGTTTTAATTTCAGGAACCATTTTATTTCCGATCGTGAGATTTAGTAAGGTAGCTTGTATATCAGAGGGAATAAGCGACAACGGATAAGCTGTAAACAGATAATGAGAAAAACGTAGCTCAAAAGGCTTAGACTTTACGAGAAACTTTTATTCGGGAATACTTTAGGTTGTTAAAATATTAAAAATACTATAATTCCAAATTTTGAACAAAAAATTTCAAAAGAACAATCCATCTTTTAACTGGAGTTTTTCATTTTTTTTCTATATCGACATGTAATATTTTTATAATTTTCCTTTTGGTGCAATATTTTCCCAGGAATTCGAACAGTTTTCGACCCTTGCCACAGGATCATGGAGAAAATCTTAAAAAACGTTTTTAACGTAATTTATTATGATATCTCAAAATATAATCGTTTGAGGGGTTTTTAACTTTTTTCCTAGCTTAGGAAAGATTAGTTGTTAAATCACTTTAGATTATTCTTTATTATTTATTACCTTTCTTAATATAGAAAAAAATAAATAAAAAATATCATAAAAATAAATAAAAATTAGAAAGATCATAAAGTTAAAAATAATGTTTGTCTAAGGTCAACTGGGTTAAATTTTAAGTTTTATTTAAATATCGGAAAATTTCAACAACATCGTTTCTAGTTTAATTTTATAATATTATAAAGAGTATTTTAATAAAAATAAAATAGTGAAAATAGTGGTACCACCTATCATGTCAGTATAGTATGTGTTCGCCTGAGCTAGTTTCACCAACGTTGATGAGTTCACTTTTCTTAACCGTATGTGCACAAATAATTTAACCTCGATGTATCAGTGATATTCTACATCTTCATTTACTCCAATTAATGATTATAATCT
Source organism: Lycorma delicatula (assembly GCF_047948215.1). NCBI lineage: Eukaryota > Metazoa > Arthropoda > Insecta > Hemiptera > Fulgoridae > Lycorma > Lycorma delicatula. Next base: position 79,417,101 of record NC_134460.1, on the reverse strand, counting down.
TTTATGCATTATACTTACGAAATAATAATAAATAAACAGATGTAAATCCGTTAATGGAAGACGCGATATTCGTCTTCAATTATAAAAAATGTTATTTTATCAAGCTATAATAACAGAACTAGGTTACGTTAATATTAATGTTTAAAAGGCTTGCTATTCCCTGTTTTTTTGACGAAAAAGATTATCATTCATATCAATTTTTAAAGAAAAATATTAAAAAATTACAAAAGAAAAGAATTTCAATAAAATATTATACAAATAAAATAATATCGTATTTAAAATAAATCTACGAACGCTGTAGTTTAATTTAAACTAATTTGAGAAACTCTTCACCCGCAACACTCCAAGTTTCACAGTTAAGTTTACTAATTACTTCAATAGCGATCCCCTGTTAGTTGTTCGCCCGACTTGCGGTACATCTCAAAGTTGGTCAAAGTGAATTTCCCAAACGAAACATTTATTGATACGTAAACAAAACGAGCGACCACACTCGCACTCGCACACCTACACATATAAACACACAAGTTAATGCGTATTTTTATTGAAGTAAGAGTAAAAAAGCGTTTTTTTGTAACCTTTTTATAAATTTTTCAAGTGTGAAAAATGTATGCTTTTGTTCAAATCAGTTTAAAAAAATAACTAATCCTTTGTAAAATCTAAAATTTACTTCTGTTTAACATTTTTTATAAAATATTCCTATCGTATTATTTTTGCTTTTATTGGAAGTACGCACAAAAAAATGATTTTTTTTTCTATAGAATTTTAAAATATTAAAGTAAGGAACAATTTTTTCACCCATATTTTTAGTCTGGGGAAATTGGAAATATCTACTAATCTTATATATACAAAAATGATGTTTGTATGTTTGCTTGTTTGTTTGTCCCGTATGCATTCCTATACCATCCATCCGATTGCAATGAAACTTTGGTGAGTTGTTGTGCGCACGCCCGCGAAAGTTTATGAATTAATCTGGACCCGCTAGGTGGCCCTGGGGTCGAGATAATTCGAAAAATTGTATTTATGGTCCGACTTGGCTTATATTCAGAATTTGTGTTACTTATACGGAAAGAAATATCTCTACAAAAAATGGACCCGCTAGGTGGCGCTGGGGTTAAAATATTTAGAAAAATTATATTTATTTTACCTATTTGGCTCATATTCAACGTGAAAAAAAAGTTTTTCAAAAACTATTCCCGCTAGGTGGCGCTGGTGTCGATATATTTACGAAACAAACAAATACACAAACAGACTTTCTTCTTCTATATTGCCATTTATATATATATATATGCTCGTATATGTGTCCGCTATAAACTAAAAACCTACTAGACCGATTTACGGGAAAAGGGAAAAATGAAAAAGTGAAAATAGGGAAAAAGGGAAAAGGAAGAGAGAAAAAGGGAAAAGGAGAAAAACTAAACTGGAAAGGGGAAGGGAAATGAGGAAAAGGGGAAATATTAAAAAAGAGAAAAGTGAAAGATTAAATTTTGTGAAGTTCGGTAATGTTCGGTTTTTAATGTTTTATCAAGCTTTCAATTGTGTTCATTTAATCTATTTATATAAACGCAAATATAGCAATAGCGAAGCATTGCCGGGTCTGCTAGTATTAAATATTTTTAAAGTAGAAATCTTTTAATCGACATCAGATTTAATATATTCAACTCAAATTACTGCTTTATTCCAACAATCACGTACGCGCACGCAAACACATTTTTTATAAGAGAGAAAACAGACTAATTTATGAAATTTCATTCCCATAACAAATTTCCCTCCCCCTATTAAAACGGTGGTGAGACTTCCTAAAAAAGGAATACCCTGTGTTTTCATCATTTTATTTTATAAATTTGAATATTTTATTTTGGAAAATAAACTCCATTTGGTGTATAACAAATTGTTACTTCCTTTCGAGTTTTGCTTTGCAAACGAAATATATTAATTGAAATGCGATTTCTAGTCTTTCTCCAAATATTTATGTAAATCTATTGAAGGATTAAAAATATTCGTTGACATTAATAGAAGAAACATTACTTAAAATTCGTCAAAAACCAAAACTATAATGATCCTATCGGAGAAAGGCTTAAGTACAAATAGATATAATAAATACAATGAGATTATGACGTTGTGGTAAAGGGTATTTCCGGCTTTCATCCGGAGTACCGGACGGGCACGGCAATTTTCATATCTACAGATTTATTAAAAAAGAAGAAAAAAATAAGAAAAGCCCGACAAATTAAATATAATTATAAGGTACATTATAAGTGTAAAATGATAATACGGTTTTTTCAAACATACATACACTTACAGTGGGTACGTTTTTATTCATGAACAAGTATTTTTTTATTAATTTATCAAGTTTAATAAAAAATAATAAGGCAATATATTCAAAATTTAAATCTTATACAAAATAACATCGTAAGTAATTTTTTTTACAACTATTTCTATACAACTTTCAACACATAGTAAAAGGTTAACGAACAGATTATTTTATAATGTATTTATTTAAAATTACACAGTAAAGAAACAAACAGTAAATGATTTTATGTTAATAACAAATTTCGCAATGCACAATTAAGAAAAGTGTCTGTCGTAATAGTGCTTGGCTTAAGAGGAGAATGTTAAGAGACTCTAACATAATACAGTATTATAACACGCAGTTATAGTACGTACAGAAACAAGATAACAATTAAATGTTCATATTCACTTCGTTAATCCCAATTCCAGATTTTTTTTTATAAATAGTCACTATATCATACCTCATTATCCGTAACTCTTCACATCATTCTTCGAATTTTATAATTGTTGTTCCAGTAGATCTAAGTAATCCAAATGAATTTTATGATGGCATTAAGGAGTATTACGATAAATGTATTGATTTCTTTCAATTGTGTTATAATTTTAATAATTATTATTATTCTCACTTCTTAATAATTATTTATTATTAATATTATAAATTTATAATTTACCGACTCGGTTTCACAACACCAGGATCTTTATTTTGTGGAAGAAAAACACGATGGAAATTAAAGCGTGTGAAGAAGGAAAAAATATCTAAAGATAAAGCCACAAATTTTATAGCCCGTTTTTCCACAACTTATTTCAAAAAAATAATTTTGTAATTAGTTCCTTCTTTTTATTTTAAATTCAAATATATATTTTAAAGCGATTATTTATAAAAGATTACTAAGTTACGTCAGGAGGGATTCATTAGAACGATTAAACAACTGTAATACCACTGACCAATCAGAAACACAGAAAAGTAATTAACTTGTTTTTCAATTCTTATAACAAAGTTGTTTGTCTGTTCTTTTAATCAAACAACATCAGATGCAGTATCACTGCATCCTATCGGTGTTAACTCTTATGTGGAGCTAATTACGATGCCACGATCATAATGATTGCCTCCTTTGAGTGCAAATCATTCACGCTTTAGGAAGAAAGAAGGAAGCATACATGTCTTCTTTCAACCGCTCTCCCCCTATAGAGTGGCAAGTTTGATCGCAAGTTCAAACCCGATCAAGTTCGGCCAATAGAGTCGCAAGCTTGATCGGTCCGCATACATTATGAACGGTAGTATACCGATTAAAAATATTGACCGCCAATCTTTTCAGTCCATACATTAATATACTCTAGATACACAGAGGCATTAGCCTTCTATGTATTTTATGATAAGTTTACCGTAATACTAGAGATAATACTAATTAATACTATGATACTATAATACTAATTATAGATACTATAATTTTATTATAGTTGCTTCGATACATTTAGCCTATTATAAATAAAATAATTCGACATATTACTCGATCCAATTCGTTCGAGGGATAATTTCGATTATCATCGTAATTACATTAATGTTCGTTTGATAAAATTTTAAACTCAAATTGTGTTTTAATTATTATTAGATAGGCTTACGTATGTATAGTGATTTATTTTAATGCTATAATTTATACAGACTCTACGATAAGTAAGACAAATCCCTTTTAAAACCGACAGTAGTCGTTATACCACACAAATAATTAAAACAAACGTGACATAAGATTAATACTAGGATAATCTGGGAATTATTTAGCGGCGGCTACCCTGACAAAATTAATAATACCGTGTTACCACCCAAGTCCGTTGCGATATAATTAACCGTAGAGATAACCTTACTTTTTTACAAAGGTTATTCGTACAGGTATAAAATGTATAGAAATACATTTTACCTACCAGCAGAGAGAACATTTTAATCAAGAACATAATTTTCAAAAATAAATAATTATTTAACGAGAATTTTATTTTACGAGAAATTTAATTCTCGTAAAATAAAGATGTATTAACAAAATCTGATGTGGACCCACATGACTTCCTTGTACACCTATTAAATTACATATTCATTTTTTTTTTTTAAATGAAAAATACATAAAATTTTATTTCATTAATAACTTCTGATATTTTTTATTTTTTTTATTGTTATTATTGAATATTATTTACTGTAAAAACTTTTTACTATCAGACGTTAGTAAATTATTAATAAATCAATATATTTAAATTAAAAAAAAGGAGATGAAGTACATATGTATGTACTTATACATATGTACGTACAGATGTCACGCCGAAAGTAGTCAAAATGGATTCAGAGATGGTCAAAATGGATATTTTCGTTGAAAGCTGAAAACCGAAATTTACTTCCTTTACTTCGTACAAGTAAAAAGTATCGTTTTTTCTTTTTATAAAATAAAGTTTCTCAAATTGAAGTAAATAATTTCTGTGATTACATAACTTGAAAACAGTAATTGATTTAGGTACTAACGTATTAACGCCACCGCAGCTACAGCTTTATTTAAAAACAAAGTAGTCAATATAATTTAACCAAACTTAACCTACGCTCGCTTCGCTTGCTAACCTTGACTAATTAACAACGTAATTTTTTGAGTATTTATAAATAAATAACATACGTACATATGTATGTACTTATAAATACGTACGTACAGATGTCACGCCAAAAGTAGTCAAAATGGATTCAGGGATGGTCAAAATGGGTTCAGGGATGGAGTCAGGGATGGTTTTGAGTAATAAATACTCAAAAAATTACGGTGTTAATTAGTCAAGGTTAGCGAGCGTAGGTTAAGTTTGGTTAAATTATATTGACTACTTTGTTTTTAAATAAAGCTGTAGCTTCGGTGGCGTTAATACTTAAGTACCTTGATTTATTAAGTTTTTTTTATTTTTAAAAAGGACCTTTTTTATTAAGTTTTTTACTTTTTTAGATTTTTTTCGAATGGGTCGAGTCGAACTGAAATTTCAGGTATATCGGACTCATTCGTCCAGTGATTCCATTACCTAGTGATTACCTTAGCCGTTTCAATCGTTAAAATTTCTTCGAAGTTCTATTAAAACATATAAAGGTAATTTTCAGGGATGTAAAGAAGACACTTCATTAAGAAAGTTGAATTTATACCGGGATTGCATTCTTTTTTTCTTGTAAAGAAGTTTTTAAGAATATAGGTATGGAATACCTATGAATCATGAGACCCTCCTCTATGAATCATGAGACCTTGCCGTTGGTGAGGGGGCTTGAGTGCTCAGGGATACAGAGTAGCTGGACCGAAGGTGCAACCATATCGGAGAGGTATCTGTTGAGAGCCAGACTAAGGAATGATTCCTGAAAGAGGGCAGCAGCTCTTTCAGTAGTTGTTAGGGGCGTAAGTCACAATGACTTAAACGGCCGTATCAACATCACTCAGTCCTCTGAGTACTGCGCAGCTGAAAGCAATGGAAAACTACAGCTGTTTTTTTTTTCCAAGAAAATGTGGCTCTGCATTTTCAAAAGCAATAATGGAGGCGCCTTCCTTGGTAAAATATTCCGGAGGTAAAATAGTCCCCCGTTCGGATCTCCGGGTGGGGACTACTAAGGAAGGGGTCACCAGAAAAGTAAAAAATAACATTCTACGAGTTGGAGCGTGGAATGTTAGAAGCTTAAAAAAGGTTGGTAGGCTAGAGAATTTAAAAAGGGAAATGGATAGGGTAAACGTGGATATAGTAGGAATTAGTGAGGTTCGGTGGGAAGAGGAAGGCGACTTTTGGTCGGGTGACTTTAGAGTAATTAACTCAGCGTCAAATAATGGGCAGGCAGGAGTAGGTTTCGTGATGAACAAGAAAATAGGGAGGAGAGTGGAGTATTTCAAGATGCATAGCGATAGAGTCATTGTAATAAGGATAAAATCAAAACCTAAACCGACAACGATTGTTAACGTCTATATGCCTACAAGCGCCCATGATGATGATGAGGTAGAATGTGTATACGAAGAGATTGATGAAGCAATTAAACACGTAAAAGGAGATGAAAATTTAACAATAGTTGGAGATTGGAATGCAAGCATTGGAAAAGGCAAGGAAGGAAATATAGTGGGTGAATACGGGCTGGGCAAAAGGAATGAAAGAGGGGACCGACTTATAGAGTTTTGCACGAAGTATAATTTAGTAATTGCCAACACCCAATTTAAAAATCATAATAGAAGGATATACACTTGGAAAAAGCCAGGCGATACTGCAAGGTATCAGATAGATTATATCATGGTTAAGCAAAGATTTAGAAATCAACTCGTGGACTGCAAAACTTACCCTGGAGCAGACATTGATAGCGACCATAATTTGGTGATAATGAAATGTAGATTGGGGTTTAAAAACCTGAAGAAAAGGTGTCAGATGAATCGGTGGAATTTAGAGAAGCTTGAGGAAGAGGAGGTAAAGAAGATTTTTGAGGAGGACATCGCAAGAGGTCTGAGTAAAAAAGATAAGATACAAAATGTAGAAGAAGAATGGGAGAATGTTAAAAAGGAAATTCTTAAATCAGCAGAAGCAAACTTAGGCGGAATAAAGAGAACTGGTAGAAAACCTTGGGTTTCAGACGATATATTGCAGCTGATGGATGAACGTAGAAAATATAAGAATGCTAGTGATGAAGAAAGTAAAAGGAACTATCGGCAATTAAGAAATGCTATAAACAGGAAGTGCAAACTGGCGAAAGAAGAGTGGATTAAAGAAAAGTGTTCAGAAGTGGAAAGAGAAATGAACATTGGTAAAATAGACGGAGCTTACAGGAAAGTTAAGGAAAATTTTGGGGTACATAAATTAAAATCTAATAATGTGTTAAACAAAGATGGTACACTTATATATAATACGAAAGGTAAAGTCGATAGATGGGTGGAATATATTGAAGAGTTATACGGAGGAAATGAATTAGAAAATGGTTTTATAGAGGAAGAAGAGGAAGTTGAGGAGGATGAAATGGGAGAAACAATACTGAGATCTGAATTTAAGAGAGCATTAAAAGATTTAAATGGCAGAAAGGCTCCTGGAATAGATGGAATACCTGTAGAATTACTGCGCAGTGCAGGGGAGGAGGCGATTGATAGATTATACAAACTGGTGTGTAATATTTATGAAAAAGGGGAATTTCCGTCAGACTTCAAAAAAAGTGTTATGGTAATGATACCAAAGAAATCAGGGGCAGATAAATGTGAAGAATACAAAACAATTAGTTTAACTAGTCATGCATCAAAAATCTTAACTAGAATTCTATACAGAAGAATTGAGAGGAGAGTGGAGGAAGTGTTAGGAGAAGACCAATTTGGTTTCAGGAAAAGTATAGGGACAAGGGAAGCAATTTTAGGCCTCAGATTAATAGTAGAAGGAAGATTAAAGAAAAACAAACCAACATACTTGGCGTTTATAGACCTAGAAAAGGCATTCGATAACGTAGACTGGAATAAAATGTTCAGCATTTTAAAAAAATTAGGGTTCAAATACAGAGATAGAAGAACAATTGCTAACATGTACAGGAACCAAACAGCAACAGTAGCAATTGAAGAACATAAGAAAGAAGCCATAATAAGAAAGGGAGTCCGACAAGGATGTTCTCTATCTCCGTTACTTTTTAATCTTTACATGGAACTAGCAGTTAATGATGTTAAAGAACAATTTAGATTCGGTGTAACAGTACAAGGTGAAAAGATAAAGATGCTACGATTTGCTGATGATATAGTAATTCTAGCCGAGAATAAAAAGGATTTAGAAGAAACAATGAACGGCATAGATGAAGTCCTACGCAAGAACTATCGCATGAAAATAAACAAGAACAAAACAAAAGTAATGAAATGTAGTAGAAATAACAAAGATGGACCACTGAATGTGAAAATAGGAGGAGAAAAGATTATGGAGGTAGAAGAATTTTGTTATTTGGGAAGTAGAATTACTAAAGATGGACGAAGCAGGAGCGATATAAAATGTCGAATAGCACAAGCTAAACGAGCCTTCAGTAAGAAATATAAGTTGTTTACATCAAAAATTAATTTAAATGTCAGGAAAAGATTTTTGAAAGTGTATGTTTGGAGTGTCGCTTTATATGGAAGTGAAACTTGGACAATTGGAGTATCTGAGAAGAAAAGGTTAGAAGCTTTTGAAATGTGGTGCTATAGGAGAATGTTAAAAATCAGATGGGTGGATAAAGTGACAAATGAGGAGGTATTGCGGCAAATAGATGAAGAAAGAAGCATTTGGAAAAATATAGTTAAAAGAAGAGACAGACTTATAGGCCACATACTAAGGCATCCTGGAATAGTCGCTTTAATTTTGGAAGGACAGGTAGAAGGGAAAAATTGTGTAGGCAGGCCACGTTTGGAATATGTAAAACAAATTGTTAGGGATGTAGGATGTAGAGGGTATACTGAAATGAAACGACTAGCACTAGATAGGGAATCTTGGAGAGGTGCATCAAACCAGTCAAATGACTGAAGACAAAAAAAAAAAAAAAAAAAAAAAGGTATGGAATTTATTAGTTACATCAGCGGAAACCAGACAGAAAAGCGAGAAAGACATAAATAAAAAACTAAAATCACAGACTTGAAGAATAATGTTACAGAAGGCTGTTTAGAATCAGTAATGTTGATTAAGTAGGAAATAGTGGATAAAACAAGGTTATAAGAGAGAATTTGTGGCAGTATATTGTAAAAAAAAAACCAGGTAGGACATATTTTTTTAAGGCGTCCAGGATCAAATAATATGGTAATAAAAAATAATTTAAGGTAAAACAGTCCCCGTTTTCAGCTATTCTGTGGTCCAAAGGATCTATCCACTTTAAATTAAAAAAAAACTCAACTAGAGACGAACTAGATGTAATAAAAACAAACTTCACCTGATTTAAAAAATATAGTTACAAAAAAATATATGAAATTCAGTAACCAATAAAATTTACATAAAATAAGGATAAATGTACCCGGTGAGTTTAATGAACAAGAGATCTGTTCCACACAAAGAATTGAATCTAAGAGCTGCCAGATAGCAGCCAAGTTTACGAGATGATACTCTCCTTCTATCTCCTGTTTAAAAATATCGTAACTTTTGGACATAACAAACGAAATTACAGTCACCAATTTGTATTCAGTCGTAGCACAGGTCGTAATCTCGCTGTCAGTTAACTAAAAGCCTCTCTTTATTTACCATAAATATTCCGTTCATATATCCCGGTTCAAAACATGTATAATAATGCAACTAATCTTCGGATCCAAGAATTTAACATTTTTATGGAAGATGATTTTAGTGGATGCTTAGGCGTTGCTTTTTTTAACCTCCGGGACCATCGCTACGTATTTTTGCAGAGGATGAGATGAATGATTTGTGGCGCGTGAGAAAATACCATGCCTGATCGGGATTCGAACCCAGTACTTCCGGATGAAAGGCCGAAACCCTACCACTCTCGCAACGGAGGTTGACAGGCTAAGTTTATCTTAAGCTTACGTTAATAGTTTATCTGGCCAAATAAATCTTAAATTTAAATTTCAAAAACTTTTATCACGTATAACAACGTTTTTAAAATAAGAAAAATTAAACAAATGATCACAAAGGTATAGTAGGCTGATTGTAATTTAAAATAAAATAGCAATTCATAGAAAAAAAAAAACTATAGCCAATTAACAATTTTCATTATTATCTATCATAAAGCTTTTTGTAACTAAACAAATGAACACTTGAAATTTTGAAAGAATTACCCCACGAAAAACAGTTAACATAAATAATTGCATCACCTTTTTTTATTTTAAATTAATAACTTTTGTCAAATTAAATGCAAAGTTAGAAAATGTAATATAGTGTTTTAGTTACTATTAAAAATTTTTATTTTTCTGTTTTAATATGACTTGTAATTAATTGTCGACTTCCATGGCGAAGTGGTAGCGTCTCTGCCTTTCGTCCTAGAACGGGTTCGAATTCCGATCAGGCATGGCAATTTTCATCAGGTACAAAAATCTAAACTTAACCGTAAATTACTTAGAAAGTAATGTATATTGCACGTGTATGGTGTAAAATTACGCGAGTGAAAGGCGTTCCCGACTATTAATTTTAATTGTAACGAATAAGTTAGGTTATAAATAAAAGTATATTCCAAATTTCATCAAAATCAGAGGCGAGTATGTAATTAATTGTATATACCTGGGTTATTATTAGAAAGGAAATTGTTTTCAAGTTAAACGCAGAGATAGATGTTTAACATTTTTTTAATTTTTAAAATCAATGTTTTGTTTAAGTAGGAAAAAATATTACCATTTAGATATTTCTAACTAGATTTAACACCCGAAGGGCTGAATGTTGTAGAAATGGATCGATTTGACGAATACATGTTCAACGTTTTACAGGTACGCTGATTTCATACTAATCTTTTAAAAAGTCCTATAATTCAGTCAGTTAATGTTTAATTATATTTGTATTTATTAATCAGACTGATCTGTATGTTTTTCAACTTTATCTACTGTTGTAAAGGGGCAATCGAACCTCAAGTGTTTTAAGACATACCTACAATTTTAGACAGGGGAAAGTTAATTCATGCACATATTTTCTATAATATACTTGCTAATGGTTAAAAATTACTTCTACTTACAGAATAAATAATAATTGCATTGCATAAGTTTCTTCGAGACTGAAGGCAGGATATATTTGATTACAGGCAGTTACACAAATAAAAAATGTTTAACTAGGGCGAAACAACACAAATATAAAACTACCTGTCAACACATAAAAGCTGCGTGTTTAGTATGTATCGTTCCAGTCGACTAGATAGAATTACGCATGCGTATAGCAAACCGCACATATCAGCTGTTCTCGAGCGCGGAGGATACCACTGGCATAAATCTTTTAATTTCCTGTTTAACCAACGGGAATCACAGTCAGGTATTACTTCAGAGGATGAATGATGTATGTGTAAATGAAGTATAGTCTTGTACAGCATCAGGTCGACCATTTCTGAGATGTGTGGTTAATTGAACCAAACCACTAAAGAACACCGGTATCCACAATCTAGTATTCAAATCCGTATAAAACTAATTGCCTTAACTAGGATTTGAACGTTGGAATTCTCAACTTCGGAATCAGCTGATTTGCGAAGAAGCGTTCACCAATAACCAACCCGGTGTATTAGGCGTACATAACCAAGTAAGATGTTAGTGAACTAACAAAATGTCTTTATTAGATATTAAATTAAATATTAATAATATTTCGGAACATAATTTCTATGATACAGTTTCAGATGAGGTGCCCTATAATTATTTATTAGTATATTTCGTTGGTTTATTTTCTCCAATCTATGTAAAAATATACATTCATATAAAAAATTTACATTCGACAATATTTTTAAATTATAATACTTGAACATATTCATAGAAAATAACATTCGTAGAAAATAACCCTAATCTGTTTTTGTCAATTTGTGCAGATTTTATTTTCTGAAAGTAAACTAATAAAATCAACCAAATATTTTTATTGATTTAACAAGTAAATGCCTTAAGTAATTATAAAAACTGTACAAATCGAATCCTTCACATTCAGTTTCAATCTATAACGTGCAGTGTTTCCCAGCACACTTGAAAGACGTTAATAAATAAATATTTATTTTATTAGCAGTGCTACTACATGGGCACAAAGGAACTGCTCCAGAATAATATTTACCTGGAAGGTTCTATTGAAACCTTAAGTAAATCTTTGACAAAGAACAAAAATCTAACCTGGTATTAAATGCACACAGTAGTTTGTTTGCTTAGGATAAATTCAATAACTACTTAAATATATTTATGCAGTTACATAACCTTTATGGTCATACAATTAATAATATAAGAAATAAGTCCGTCTATGATAAAACTACTAATGATACAACCTCAAAATCACCAAACATATACTCAGAACTTTGCTCTTTCAAAATTTGTTCTAACAGAAAAAAAGTAATAGATATATAAATAACTTTTTCACCTTACCTCCCAAAGTGCTCATACCTCTACTCCCCATCAAGTGATAACATTGAAGTATTGTGAAATCAAAAGTTATTTCAAAATGTGTTTTACGTTCAGAAATATATATATTTTTTTTTAATTCCTAAAGGATGTCCGATATAAAAACAAATTTGAATAAGAAAAAATTATTTTTTTTTACCTTCAACAAAGATTAAAAAATCATATAGGAAAATAAGATTTCATGCCTTCTTGGCCTTCAAAAAGCTTGATGTTCATTAGTCCTTCTTCAGTTAAAAATTTTTTGTGCCTTTTGTAAAAATTAAAAAAATATAATATGGTCAAAAAAAGTTCTTCCTTGCCTTCCCAAGCCCTCTAGCTTTTTTTAATTCCAAACTGAAAGCTTCAAATGTTAATTTCCTGCAAGTATTAAATTTCTTGGTGCCCGTAAAAACTTTACATAATATTTAAAGTTTAACCAATTCCCTACTCAGATACTCGTAAGGGTCTTACGAGTATCTTAGTCTGTAAGACTGTAAGGGGGTCTTACAGGACCTACGACCCTTTATTAATGAAAAAGAAATTTTTCTACACAAACTTTATTTTCAAGCTTCTTCACTTTTAAAGGACACAAAAATTTCATTGATTTTTGTCAGGAATCCCTAGCCAACCCAACCAACATTTAATTAAAACTGAATTTATTTTTCGCCTTCAAATTATTAAAGTAAAATTATTTTCTTTTAAATGTTATTTTTAGAGCAAGTAAAGATTTAATTATTCACTCATGTTTGGGCCCTCCTTCCCATAATACCACTTACTTGTGAAAACTTGATGGATCTCAAAATTAGCATATCATTAATATTTGATAAAAAATAATAATTATTAAAACCTACAATTGTGAAGTTATAATTTGTTTCTAAAATTCTATCTATCATTAAAAAAAATCCATGGCTTAGTAGTAAGAATTTTATTTCCTAATGGAAACAAGCTCATTATTATTCCATAATATTTCTTTAAATTTACTATTTTCTTACTATATAATAATGGTTTTAATAAAATGCGTAAGTAATTTTATCACATAAACCATGATTTAAGAAAATTCTGTTTTAACAAAATATATATATATATGGGAGAGCATTCCTCTAAATGATCACTTTTTTCAAATTATCTCCTCTATATGATAAAAGTTATAAAAAATTTTATATCTATCTACATTTTGTTCTGGTTAAGTTAGTAATGATTAACATCTCTGAAAATAATGTTAGTACATGACTGCCACCTGGGAGCACTTGAAAACAAGTACTCCTAATTAGCATATAAAAATAACTATATGAGCAGTGACACAACTATGTGAAGATAATAAAAATATACAAATAAAAATTAAATAAATAACAATTTGAAGGTATCATTTGATTGATAATTGGGGTATACATCTAAAAACACTAACAAACATGCACAAAATCTTTATTTCAAAACTCATTAACAAACTAATGATGCTTTCTGTCAAAGGTGATATTTTAATTTATTTTTAAATATATATGTCGTTAGATCTTTAGATCATTAGGAAATTTATTGCAAATATGATATGGATGTTTGGCTAGTCTTGCTTGCAGATATTTTATACATCATGCTTTTATCAATATCAACTATTGTTTCCAAAGAACACATAGCAGGCAGTAACACAGCAGAGCATTAGTTCTTTAAAGTAAATTAGTTATAAGCAAAGGATTACAAGTAGATTGTAATGCCTCAAAACTACAATTTAATTTTTTTAATTTCAAAAAAATGTTATGAAATCTTATTTTATTTTTAACAAATTTCCAACAGAAATTTGCTCACTTTAAAAAAATCATTTTTACCAAAACAGAAAAGTAACCTAGGTATTTTTACAGGCATATGTATATTATATGGAAAAAATGTTTTGTATTTCAAGGGGGAAATATGTTCACAACCTATGTGTACTTGATAAGGTCAAATAAATATAATTTCCAGGTTAATTAATTCTTTTAAACAGGAACCTATAAAAAATTGAATTCTTTGCAAAAAAAATTAAAATTTCATTTCAGACTTTTTTTTCTAAAATTGATAGTTTTTTTTAATTATTCATTTTCAAAAATGCTGAAGACCTATAAATTGGTGCTTTTAGTTTCATTAGGTTTGGCTCAGCTGTTGAGTTACATCCAACTGTTGTTAAATTTTAAATTAAACAATCAGTTAAAGGATTAAACTAAATAAGATCCATTAAAGTTTTAATGCATTTTTTTAAATAGTACATTGCATGCTTTGGTCAGTTAAGTTGACTGACTACTTTTCATGTCGACTATGAAAATATTTGGTTTAATTTATTACCGATACTTTACATTTTTTTTTTTTTTAATGCTCTATTTAAAATAATTTCAAAAACTTACTCTACATAAATTACAAATGTTTGAAGTGGTGTCCTACTTCTATGCATTTTTTGATATGTTTTAAAAACAACCCATCAACATGTAATAGAGTTTATTACCTTATGCTTTTTACACACTCTTTTATGTTTTCAGGGGTAGTTGGTACTTCTAGGTAAACCTTTTCTTTAAGGTAACCCCATAAAATACTCTACTGCAGTAATATCTGGGGACGAGCAGGCCAGTGAACTGGACCAGCTCGACCAATCAAATGATCATAGTTTCGCAGTCCAAAATTAGTCTGGTGATAACTGAATAATGTGCAGTAGAGTCATTATGATGAAACCAAGGGTAGTTCTTCTCTTTTCTCTTCTCCAAGGGTAGTTCATTAAGCAGTAAAGGCAACTGATTTTCTAGAAAATCTACATATTTCTCTCTGTTTAAATTTCCATCTAAAAAATGTGGTCCGATTAATGTACAGCCTATGTGCACCAAATATTGATAGTCCGTGGATGTTGATGTTCTACTTCCCTTAGCCACCCATAGATTTCAAACTGCTCAATAATGCATATTGTCTACTGCTCATGATAAGTAAAACCTGATACGATACTACTTAATTTTACTCACTACTATTTAATTTTCTGCTGTTACAGTATTTTGATGGTTCCTATTTTTGGTCCCCTTGACTTCCAGAATCACTTAATTGTTTTACAATTCTGTACACAGAAGAACGACTTGGGAGTATTTCTACCAGGGAATCATAGTGCATACAAAGCTATTGTCTGATCAACATTTCAGTGACATTCTCCGTAAAGCAAAATTATTACAATTTTTGTCTCCAATTGCAAATCGTTCCATAATTTCCAGTAAGTAAAAACTAAATAATTTAATATTCATTATTAGTTTGCAAGTAACAAAATAAAAAAATTAATTGACGACACTGATAATATGTTCACTTAGATAATTTTCATTTGTAACTTGAACTTCACTTTTAGGCTATTTTAAAAAGTTTGCTGGTGTAGCAAACGTTTTTTGCTGGTGTTTTACATACTTAACTTCTTTTTCTTCTTCATTATCATTAGCAGCATTGATTGTTTTTTATTTAAAATTTAATTTTTTTAATTAAAAATTTAACATCAGCTGGATGTAACTAGTCAGCTGCGTCAGACTTAATGAAATTAAAAATATCAATTTATAGGCCTACAGCATTTTTGAAGATGAATAACCAAAAAACTAACAATTTTAGAAAAAAAATCTGAAATGAAATTTTTATTTTTTTGCAAAGAATTTCAATTTTGCAATAAAAAATATAGGTTCCTTTTTAAAAAAATTAAGTTGACCTTGAAATGACATAGGTTGTGAATGTATTTTCCCCTTGAAATGGAAAAACTTTAATAGGAAACATTTTTTCATACAGTGTGTAGTTTTTGAGATACAATGTCTCAATTTAAACGGACCACCTGGCATATATTATAAGAGAATATTATTCACATAAATTTTTGAAATTTATCTAAATCATTTAGGTCATAATTTTAATAAAAAAAAGACTTGATTTGTGTTTGTAATTTTTAATGTTAATTTTTTATGTTTTTAATTGTATATAATTAGTTGTCTCTGAAACGGCAAATAAAATGTATCTAGTAGATGAACACAACTCAAGAAAAATTTTATTTTCCTTTCAGTAAAATATATGTATATATAAATAAATTATTTCTGTCTTTTTTATATACTTGTATATTTATATTTCATGTTTTTTACATAAATGTTAAATTTATATGACTGTCAATTCTTGATTTTATAATTAGTTAATTTTAATTGCAAATTAAACACAGAATGTTTCTAAAATGGTGGGCTGGCTATACTTTTTTGGATTCTACGTGTAAAATTAAACAAAAAAAATCCCTAGAAAAATGACAATTTCTCCTTCATTCTCCCCAGTCCACCATTTTGTTATTTTTATATAAAAATTTATATCTCAAGTTCAGAGAGATGAATCACATTAATATTTGGTTAAGCATCTTGATAATAGTTTTAAAATTATCAAAAAATCAGAACTTAAAAATACCTATGCAAATTACAAAATGGCGGCCATGTTTTTTTTCAGTCCATTATATCCCCATAAATATTAATTTTATCAAAATTTATGTTATTTGTTACAATATTAAGCCTTTTTTTATTTTGAACAAAATAAATTTTATTTTTTTAAATCTGTTAAATAGTTGAGTTATGGCAGAAAATTATTACTGACATTGATACGGATTTACAATACTAGAATTTATAACAAATAAAAACAATATTTAATTGAATGAATGTAAAATGGATACATAAAAACAGACATAGTCATTTCATGTCTACATTTTCACTAGAGAAGTGAACCAGAATGGGTGAAAATTACAGATCAACCCTGTAATCCATTGGTTATGCTTCCTGAATTGGCAGAAATACATGAACATTTACTAATTACTTTTTTTATCTTAGGACCTCAAAATTTGTAAGTCTATTCAAAAATTTGGTCTGATTTTCCTACAAATATGATATACTTCTGATTATGTTTCATACTTGAAATTTAAAAAAAAAGTAAATATAATCATATTGAAATACAATGCTTGTAATGTATAGCTACAAGCCATAACTTTTCCTAATAAGTAGATAATATAAATAATGCATCTTTTCAGAAGAAAGGAACACAAATTTGTTGTTTTACAATATTGGTTAACCTTAGGATTGAGTCACAAATAAATATAGGTTCTGAACTACAACTAATCAAGTTTGCTTTCTCTACAAAATAATTTTTATTTATATATCTAAGCTAAATAATGTACTTTGGTGAAAGAACAAAGGTGATACTTGTGGTCAAATAACACCTCCATTTTGAAGATTTTTGGCATTCCAATATGCTGCAGTATATTTGCCTCAGTGAAGAAGGCTATTGGAAACCATTTTATTCTTGGTTTCAGTACCAAGCTTAGCATGAGTTGGTTATTCTTGGGAATGGGTAAGCAACTTCAGTAATAACTCATGAATTGTATGAATACACTTACATTACAATTATGGTAACTAACATATATATACAAGCTGTAATCACAAATTAAAGTAATTATACTCTTCAAAAAGTTTAATCTTCTGTGGTAAGTTCTACAAACGTGTACCCATAGAAAAATTACTAGACAATCTTATCTATTTATTCACAAATAACAAGATTTTGATAAATTACATTATAAACACCTGATGGGCTTAATACCTTGGTATAAGTATACTTCAATAAAGTTAAGCTTTTTAAGTTCACTTTAAAATCTTACATACTGTTTACTTTTGAACATAAAGAAAGTTTAAACTGTAACCTTCAACTAAGTTGAATATGTCTCATGGGAGTTTCCTAAACTTAGATAATATAACTTCTTGTTATCTAACAAACTTTGAAAACATCAGCGAATAACTCAAAAGCAAAATCTCAGAGGTATCTTTCCTCTCTTAGGTATTATGTAAGACAATAATCAGTAAAACAGTGTTGTAAATTAATTTTTTTAATGAATATTACAATATATTTGTGGAGGAAGAAATCATTTAATTTTTATATCTATCTATCAATCAATTGTACAGCAGATTACCGGTATTTATAATATTATTTTTTAAATACCTAGTTAATCTTTAAAAGTTATACTAAGATTTAACAATACTACTAGCTTCATTTTTCCCCTATTTTATTTCAAAAATAGAACAGTCTTAATATAATACTATAACGAAGTGGACAGAGATTAGAATAAATGTATAAATTTCCATTTATAGTAAATAAATATTTATAGAATAAATGATCTATCACATAATCTTTATACAAAAGATAGATATAACAACCTGACAGGAAAACAACACACACACACAAGGTACATTTCAATATATGTATATATTTTTATCATTCCAGAAAAAATAAAGATAAATGTTCATGAAAAACAATACTGTATTTTATTTTTTATAAGAGATAATAAACATGATACAAATCATTAGTGTGATAAAGAGCATATAAAGATTAGCATAATTGAGCTTCAAACAATGATATTAATACAACTGCATTATCTTAGAGTGTATATTTTATATCTGATTTCTAAAAAAATAATATAAATGTAAAGCAAGTTGTCTGTTAAGTATATAACAAGATGGGTTCTTTCCAAAGGATCTATAATAATCACAGATGTATGGAATGTTTTTACAGCCCATCTAACAGCCCAAATGCCAGATACTACATTTGCACAACTCCTAAAGAAAAATCTGAACCCAAATGGGTTAAAATATCTAAATAGACATTTTTTCATAGAGGTTCACATTGGTAAAAAGGGAAATTAATAAAAGGCCCTCTAAACACTGACCAAACATCATTCAACTGAAATGTCCTTACTGAAACATCAGAAATTAATATTTTTACACCAGAGATTAATATTTTATAGCTAAGTAGGCTGTAGATTGATCTTATAGGTAACAGAATATGCCGACAAACCTTTCCTAATAGACGCAAGAGTTGTAGGCAGCCCAGTGCACAAAACCAATGAAATGTGAAAGTAATTTTTTTTATGTTTTTGAAATAAAATGCAGTGAAATAATTTAACACATACACTTGAAACTTGAATGGAAGAATGCAGTAAGAAATGTTTCTAGTAAAAGAAAAATGCAAGGTGACCGCAATACAAAACCTACCAACTGGATCAGAGGCAGGGATACTTTTGCTTTATCATGGATTGTGTGCGTAAAGGTTAAAAAATAAAAACTGTTAAAAAATAAAAATATATATATATATATATATATATTTTTTTTATTTATATAAAATCTCTGCCAGAATGCAATTTTAAAAAATATAAAGTAAGCAATCAGTGATAAGGCCACCAAAAAAAATTTTCATTTTTTTCTGAGCACCAGAGGTTGGAAATTAGGGTTTTTTTTTTATAAAATACAAAATGTTTATAAAATACTACAAATGTTTACATGCTAAAATAAACATTTTTTTTTGTAAAATAAAATTTTAGTAATTAACTTGAACCAAAGATTACTTGTGACAAACCCACTAAGTCACTACCATTTCTTAGGAAGCAATGTAACAAAATTGTACCTTTGCATATACAGACCCAAAACTCTTGGTGTTTTCTAGATGATAAATTTTTATGACTAGATCAAAATGATTTTATTTGCAATCTGATATCATCATTATTAAACTATTTTATACCTATGTATACTCTTACTGTGATTCACAAAAACTGTCCAAAAATGTTTTCAGGACACACAAATTGACTCCCTGATTTTTGTTTAATTTCAATACCATACATGTAATCCATTAAGACCAGTGTTAGGTAAATTAGAAACTCTGACTTTCCCAAGCATTTATATTTATAAATCTGCTACTTTTAGAAAAAATAACCATTTATTCCTAAATAAAAGGTAATAGTAGAACAAGTTCACTCATATTAAATTGACAACATAACTAGTTTGGCTACTACACAGCATAATACTTTGGATAATGAGCAAAGATTTTACTACACTAAGTTTCTATTTTTAATAAATTTATTTAAAATTAAATTGAAAGATTTTGTTTACAAAAAACTAATATTTTTTTAAACTGTTAATGTTGAGTTTTTAACCAGAAGAAGAAACTAGATAGGAAATGACAACTTTGCTTTGATATTTATATTTTACAATTTTAGTTTATTTATACCTCACCAAGCAACAATCATACATGAATGGATAATTTAAATAGTCCACTGAAAGAAACTTTACAAATTAAACCCAACACTGAACAAATACATCTTTTCCAAAAAGCCTTAAAACATGACTACAACAAATAATCAAAGATTTCTTAATTTAGAAGGCATAAGAAGACATTTTAGGTGCTCTGGACCCATCAGATTATAAGATGACATAGTTTAATGTCTCAAGAGAATTTGCTATTATTATATTATTTATCAAATTGTGGATAATAAATGATTTCATGGACTGATCCCTTTTTGAATGTTTATCACTGTATCTACATATACAATTATTAACTTTAACATATTCTAAAGCTGTAATCGAATATTGGACCACAGAAAAATTCTAAATATGCTACTGCAAAATAAAATATTATGTCTATACCAGTACCATATGTTTCATTACTCGCACCCTCTAACTTGCACTATGTCTAGTAGTGTCATAATATTTCTCCAGTTACATCATTCATTCAATTATTATTTTTTTTAACACTGCAGTGACTAGGCTTCAATATTTGACATCATTAACTGCATATTATAAGAGTTAGGCATATTATAATTAGTAATTTATGTGCTGAACAATAATTCTCAAATAAAATTTTAATTATAGATCTATAATAATAAACTATAATAATGATCTATAATAATTAACTTCCTTTATAACAAGAAGGATTAAACTTATATGGTGTGTTTTAAAGTATAAAATGAATACAAAATTTTATGAAATAAGATATGACTGAAACTTTCAATCATCAATTAACTGACATCTACACTAGATGCTAATTAATTGCTGCCAGATGTCGTGAATGATATGTTAAATCACAGTAAAAGTTGCAATTGCACTCAAAATAATAGTAGGCGGTACCACAGTGTTAATGTCACAAAATATGTTACATCAGAATAATGCTGAGTTTTATTCTATATTGGTAGACATAACATACAATTTTACATATCAATTTTCTTTAACATATTCATTAGTTTTCTCTTCCATCAGTTCAAATAAGATTTACAAAAATAACATACAATTACAGAATGTTAAATTTAAAAAATGTTTAATGTGAAAAACATATCAAATAGCAAAATACTATGGTTATAATCAATAACAACTCCCATTTTTAGCAGTTTGTTATGGCAAAGCACTATGAAAATTGATAATCCATTAAAATTAAGGCAATTAAATTTTTAATTTTATGATAATTGGATTTGCATAGAACCTTACAAAGCTTTCAAACTTTTTAAAGCTAATTATTCAATTTCATCCTCAGTGCAGTTACCAATATAGTATTGTTATAACACCAGCCTTGATCCTAATAGATTAGGAAATTCCTTTAGTATATAATCACATAATATATTCAATCTGTTCTTTTAATGCATTTTTTGTTCAGTTTTATGCATCTGTAAATGTCATCATATCATTCAAGGGTATTGATATCCTATTTGAAAATTTACCGTGAGACATCCTATCTCCCCCTCAATTTCCCTTAAATATAGCAGGTGTATTTTTCATCTATCCTCCTCATTTATTTTTTGTCATACTGAGTAATTCAAAAGATAAACTTTTTATGTTTGAAGGATTAAATTCATACCTGAACTTTTTTCTGTTTAGCCTCCGGGAGTTACCGTTCAGGTATTACTTCAGAGGATAATATGTACGATTGTAAATGAAGTGTAATCTTGTACAGTTTCCGTTTAACCATTCCTGAGATGTGTGGTTAATTGAAACTCAACCACCAAAGAGCACTGGTATCCACAATCTAGTAAATCCATATAAAAATAACTGCCTTTACTAGGACTTGAATGCTGGAATTCTCGAAACCAAATCAGCTGATTTGGGAAGACGCGTTCACCACTAGACCAATGCACTAGTGGGAATGTAGTGGAAGTGGAGACAACTAACACAAGAAAATTACATCAATTTTTTTTTTTTTTGAGGCGACAGGCACCAACTGCTTTGGTTATTTTGTCCTATGAGAATGAAAATTTGTAGTGTTATGAAAAATGCCATACCTGACCAGTATTTCCAGATTAAAGACTTAGAAGCTAACAATCCACCATAAAGTAATTTAACTCACTTCCTATAATTATTTCAATTAAATTGCCTAGTAATTATTATTATAAACAACAATCCAAATAAAGCTAAATGCATATGAGTATTTGTAAATAATTTTTATTTTTTTTTGGTCAGTATGAAGAAGGGTGGTTAATTTTTTGTTTATATTTGTTTAACTTTTGATTACAATTAATAAGTCTTTATATTTAACCTACAAGACACAACAAAATCTTAACTACTGAATTTACCAGTGTATTTATCATAATCACCAGTTAGCTGTTATGGACACATACAAATTCAAACTCAAACACAAACAGAGATATAGTTATTTTAATTTGGACTTGAATGCTCTAATTAATCACGAATTTTATCAAGGAATTGGGAGATGAAGTGTAGACTACCTCCATGTGCTGTCCCTGGACAGCACATGTTGAGTAGACTAGAAGTCTACTCAACAGTGGTGATTGATTACTTGGAAACAAGGTTCTCGATCTACAATGTACAACACCATGACCAAATCAACAACAACCCTTCTCAAGGCTACAGTCTAGCACAATAAGTCAAAAGTTCTAAGGTTCAAATCCTGGTAAAGGCAGTTTTATTCAGATTTGAATACTAGATTTGAATACATTGTGGATACTGGTGTTCTTTGGTGGTTGGGTTTCAATTAATCATACAATTCATTAATGGCTGACCTGAGACTATACATGACTACACTTCATTTACATTCATACATATCATCCTCATTCATCCTCTGAAGTAATACCTTATGGTTGTTCCGGAGGCTAATCAGAAAACAAAAAAAAGGAAAAGTCTAGGACATTCAATAAGTGTACAACTGTATGTTGAAGATATTAGTAGTTTGTTAGGAGGCTAACAAACTTAGCAAAAGAACAAAACATTGTTGTGATTGTTATAAGAAACACATACTGGTAGTGATGAAGATCTTGTACAAAGAGGTGGGATTCTGAGATATAATATAGTCAGAGCAATCCATCATAATTACGGTGTAGCAACTTACCTCGAAAATATCTTTCACCAATTGTAACTTTCATTCTTCTTATACCTACAGAGATGTTCAGACGGTAACTATTGATATTAATAATCATAATCAAGATCTTCCTCTCCCCAACCACTCCCACATTATATTGGATGATTTTAACTCACATTACACTTTATGGAGCTATAACGAAACTGAATGTATGGGCGACACTGTTGAAAAATGGCCACATTTCAGGTGCTCGAATGCCCTCATACTACTCTTGGAAAAGATTACCAATGCAGTGGCACCATTCAACATGACTGTTAGTGGAATAACTAATCGATGCTTGAAATCTTAGAAATCTGCATGGGAGGTGGTCTAAAATCTTACAGAGGAGGATTTTAATAACTATTAACAACACTAGTTCTGTGGGATGAAAACTACACCTGCCAATGGATAGAGGCAGTCCAAGCACAAGTGCTGGGCTTTAGTCTGCCAAGTCAGTTGTTATGCAGATTTAATCTCATATGAACTGGGCATGGTAGATATAATTACCTTATGAACAAATGGGTATGTCACCTACAGCAGGTATGGTCAGCCAAACTGTTGAACAAGAAACATCTGTTGGAGGATGTCCAAACTGTTCAACATTTAATTAAATACTGCCCATAACAAGCAAACAAGGAAGATCCACAAGATGTATATCATGCTACCCCACTTGCAGTCAAATGGCTGAAAAACTGGATGTTATTTGTAGCTATGGTGAAGTTTGAAATTATACCTGTGTAAATACTGTATGTACATACCTATTACAATTATTTGAATGTTTAGTTTTAATATTTCGGACACAGTATTTCTATTTTGGAACCAGCATATGCCATATGATAAATAAAAATAAATTAATTAATCACTGGAATTTAATTAACAGCACTGCTTCACAATGTTAAATATAAAATAACACAAAGGTCAAAAGGAAGGAGTTTTAACCTTAAGATAATTCATATCAGCACTTATGTAAAAACTACTCTTCTTTCTGTGTTAAGAATCCTGAGCAACAATAACAAGGTATACTATTTTGATATCCTTGTCTACAGGAGACAACATTCACAATTTTTTTCCTTACCCAGATGACAATCAAATTTGATTATAATAAGAAAGAGAAATTTGGCCTTGGCTCAATGAAATAGATTCACCAAAACCACATTTAATCCCTACATTAGTGTTGGATTGCAATTCTTATATAATCCCTTTTCCACAAATTATGTAGACTAATTTTCATTATTCTGTTTATTTCTTTAGTAATCAAAGTACTCAGATAACAACCTAATAATTAATTCACTTGGACAAATTATACACAAAAAAAATGACAATCAAACTATTCACACTTACTAGAGCACGCAGCAGCCTGAATACACAAATTGCATATCAAAAAAGAAGCGAGGCTGAAATATATAATATGATAAATATAAATAATCAATTAAAAAGTGCATGAGCAATTAAAAGTCATCATAATAGTATTCATATCACAAAACAGTCTATTATATGCTAAATAATACACAATTACAGCATAATGAATGCAGCAGAATCCTTAAAATTCAAAATCTGTCTATTCATACTTGACTTACTATTGAAAAATAAAAATGAACTATAATAAAGAAAAGATTAACTCATTATCAAACAAATTCAAATTACCAAAAAAACATGTAGACATTATACTTAAGAAAAATGGCATCACCTTTTCATACAATTACTTCAAATTAATTTCACCTAGAATTATAATAAAGTATATAATTTCTTTTGTTTTTATTGTGTGTGATAGTTCTTTGTTCACCACAAAACAAAAATTAATATCTTGACATGTTAATGAGTTTTTAATTCATCAAGAACCCAGCTATAATTCCATAAAATTTGAATTAATGGGATTCTACTGTTTTCAGTATAAAATGTAGTGGTACTGTGCACAAACTGTCACTGTGGAGTGCCTGTATGAAGCATAAGAATTCACAAAAAGAAATTCCCATTATCATATTAAGTTTCACCTAAGGAATATTAGTAGGAGGGTGCACAATATTTCAGTCCCGAAAATCACAAACTATCTTCTATCATAAAAGGCACTTTTTTCTAACTGAATTATAATAAAATTCAGGCACAGTAATGACTTAAAACTAAAACCACTTACATTCTAAAACCACTCTAGCCAATGATTAACAGAGAAACATATTTTAGTACGTAACAACAAACAGCTTTACTTTATTCGCTTAAACCATTGTTAAACATCAAATATAAAAACATAATGGCAGTTACCATCCCAATACATACTCCTAGACACAAATATGACTATCGCTGAAGTATCGTACAGCACCAGCACATAGGCAAGTTCCAGATACAAAATTGCTTTACAAAAACTATGCACTAAAAATACACTGATAAAGGTTCCAAACTCGAAAACATTATCACCTGACATAACATCAAACATTAAACTGCAATTAATCTGTAACTACATAATGGAATAAGCGACAAATTCTTTTATATGTTTGTGATTTCAGCTTGACCGTAAGCAATACAAGCTTGGGACATGCAGAGTATAAAAAAAATATAAATAGACAGAAAGCTGATGGATATGTAATAAAGTAATATCAATAGGCATAAAAAACATGTATGACTAATAGATTAAATATTTTAACTGAAAATTACCTTCAGAGCTTTGAATGCAGAAAAATATATATACAGACTTCCTTGAGCATACTGACATACTTCAGCAATGCATTTATAAATGAAAATAAAGAAAAATAATTCACACTAATGTAGGGCTGAAAACTTATTTTTATTACCATCAATTAATTTTAAAAACTTAATGTGACTTTTAGCACACCTGAACAAAATGCAATTGTGAAAACACAAGTGATTGTTATATTTGGTGGTGAATATTAGTTCCTTATACTAAAATAATTATCTTTTTTCTTTTTATTATCAAAACTTCCTAAAATGAATTAAAACCTTACCTAAAGTAAATTTTGTTAATTATCATTTTTAATTGCTTAAACATTATTTACCAATAATAAAATAAATAATGCAAAACAATAAAAGTACAGCCAAAAAAATTGCAAAATAACATAGGTCAACAAAATTAAGGAATTTGAAGTTATTTGTAATCTGATAACTAATTTTTATGTTATCTTGTGTACTGATTTCAAATATGGCCAACGTTTTTTTTCTATCATGTAAGAATTTTTCATAACACTAAAAAAATAAAACAGAAAAAAGGCATATTGTACATGTATTCCTCATTGAAAACTTTTATTTATAAAAAAAATAATAGGACTTAAAGAAACAATTTTTGTATATTTTCTTACCTATACAAAGATGTGTACTGCCTTTTTCTTTTCTTTTCAATGCTTCTCAGGTCACATTTTCTGTTGTTGTCAGCTTGTGATCTCTATGGATGCACCAACAGTAGTTTGCATTCATGTTTACATTCCACCTTCCCTGATATCTGCGTTCCATTTCCTTTATATCTTTGTGAAATCTTTCACCCTGTTCTTCACTTACAGCACCAAGATTTTCGGGAAAATAATCAATATGAGAATGCAGAAAATGTACTTCCAAGCTCATCATCGAACAACCCAAGTCTTGGAATTTCATTAGCATGCTTTCCACTATATACTTGAAATTCGGGTCCTTATTGTTCCCAAGAAATTTTTTTATGACTTCTTAAAATGCTTTTCATGCTTCTTTTTAATAACCTCAACTTTGGTTTGAAAGACGTCATTTTTAAAATGTTTATGAATATCTGGCCATGAAAAAAATGCTTTCTTTTATATGTTTGGGATTTCAGCTTGACCATAAGCAATACAAGCTTGGGACATGCAGATATAGAAAAAATATAAATGGACAGTAAGCTGATGGATATGTAATAAAGTAATATCAAAAACATGAAAAAAGTAAAGGCATAAAAAACATGTATGACAGTTGTCATACTGTAAAACAGTATGACATGTATGACAGTTCTGGAAACTTATGGCCTATCTATTAAAAACACTCTCTTTCTTTAGATAGAGCCTTTTCATATTGTTTCATCAATCCTAATTTGATGTGAAGTGGAGGTAGGAGGACTTCCTGTGGATCAAACTTTTCTATATTATATTTTTGCTCCCAGGTTCTAATAATACCTTATGTGGTCATTCTTTTCTGAGTCAATGTTCTTCTTGTCCTGTCTGTGCCATTCACACAAGAAGCAGGGGGATATTTTGTGTATCCTCCCTGCTGCCCAAGAAGCAAAGAAATTACTTTTAGGTCACCATATATTATCCAATCACGATCACAATATTTCAGTTTAGACAGAACTATTTCTAAACTCTCATAGCATTCTTTCAGATACACAGAGTGTTCGATCGGCACTGAAGCATATTTGTTGCTATTATGAAAAATAACACCTTTGAGGATTCTTTTGGACAAGCCAATAAACAGCCTTCATTCATTCACATCATACTTTATGTTCAAGTGCTCCATTACACCAGGAACATTTTTACAATAAATTAATCTTACATCTTCAGAAGAGTACAAAGTAAAGACTTTTTTCCCTGTTTCTGTACCATGAAAAAGAAGTGCCAGGGGCCAGTAAGTTTTTTCTTTTAATCTAAATCCTAAAAGTTCTGCTGGATTTTTAGGAAGACTTAAATCTCTGACCAAGTCATTCAGTTCATGCTGTGAAAAAAGTTGTGGTTTGGAACTACCAATAATAAAATCAACATCAACATCCTGCGACTCTGTTTTAGAGTTGTTTACTATATCTTCCAATTTTTCTGGAACTGAAGGTACAAGTACACCAGGGCTGTGAGGTACAGGGCATATTGCTGAATAACAATTTGGATAACAATTTCTTTCTTATTTTTTAGATTGAACCCTTGTACATAACAAAAACAAAGTACCAATCATCACTGTGATTTTGGTACTCCAGATAATTGGTACTCCAAACCAAAAAGACTTTTTCTTATCTTTTGTCCATTTGCGTAACTCTTCCACACAAGTAGAACAAAATGTATGAATGGCCCTAATTTTATCTTGGTCGCCGAGTTTTACCCCAAAGTAGGCGTAGTATACTTTTTTAACGAAGTCTATAAAATTTCTTTGCTGTTTCTTCTTCACAACCCCCCAAAAATGTAAAAGAAGTTATTAGGTGAATTAACACAATCCCTTGAAGCTATTTTGAAATATAAAAACACAAGGACAACAAAAATAAAATAACTTCAAAAAATGGAAGAAAACTAAAACACTGTAGAAGGTTTAACACTAGCAAAACTAGTCTTTCAAAACAATGTTCTAATTGCAACTGATTTATTTTTATTTCTGTAGGAGAGTAGAAATGAGCGAGTCATCATGTTAGCTAATAGCTTGACAAAAATGACTCACATAGTCACTCTAATTAATCATAATATACCATCTTATTAGTCACTCATCTTACTGTATCAAACCAAAATTATGAACACTACTTATATTATTCATTCCATATAACCAAACTAATAATCAAGAACCAAAAAAATTAACACAGATCTAATTTTTTATTCAACAATTTATAAATAAAATATATTGATTAACAATTTTGAGAATATACAAAAACCAATTTAGTGAAAAAATGGTATGTGATGGAATTTTTTGACTATTTTTTGTGAAACCAGCACACAAAAATCTATATGAATCAGTTATTAGTTTTCAAACAACTTTTCGATTGTTGACCTGTGTAATCATCTAAACTAACAAATTTGGACTTATTGAGTGCAATCTTATTAATAGGAATAAATAATACCTATGTATCAATTACACTGAAGATTATACTAAATTTGTAGTAAGCAAGGTGGCCATTTTAAACAGTATCTACAAAGAAATACAATTAAAATTTCTAGTTCATTAAATGTTAATAATACCGATTTTTTATCAGTTTAGAACCACAGTATTCTCTCCTACATTTTGGAGAGTTTAGAATTAAATAAACAGTAAAATCTTTTAATAAACACAATTAAGATGTTTAATGTCAATAAATAATGTAATATTAATAATTACACACATTTATAACATAATTAATTTTTTTAATTAATTATGTAGACACTTGAAAACAAACAACAAACGCACAGATAAATGAGTTACAACACCAAAATCGCGTGGCATGGGAGAACCACCAATAGACTATCAGACATATGTAAGTGAATCATCATACACTTCTTACTATACTTAATTTCTGAAAAATCAGTTTTTTTGTACATTTGAATATTCACTGACCCTTTCCAGTATTTTTTTCTGGATCATGTACAAAACAACTGTTCTCATCAATATTAATGACCTTGTTAAGAAAGTTTTTGTCCCTTTTAATAGTTTGTAACAATCTTGGCACATACTTACTTATTTCTTTGCACTCATAAGAAGGTAACACAAGGAAGATTATGAACAGTTTTAATTTGCTCTTATCTTTGAGCAAAATTCAAAAGTTTCTTTTTATAATGTTCTGAAAGCAACAACTAATAATAAAAAATTTTATTTTGTAAAAAAATAAATATGTATAAAAAAATATAATCATATTGGCTACATATTTCTTAAATACCAAACCAAATTAAAATAATAACAAAAACATAAAATAAAATATTTACTAAGTAATATTTACTTAATTATACATACTGTATACTTCATTCATATATAATTACAGTGCAATAACATTAATCTGTACTTACTGTAGCTGCAAACATACCATATTATGAAAAATCAACCTCATTAAACAAGAAACACTTCCTAACCTGATAATATACCACCTTGTTCCTGCCATAAACCATAATTATGCAACTTTGCATATTAATGATATACCTCCAATACACTAACAGAGTCAGATAATTATAGTCTAAAACTACCTAGGCAGGTAGTTCTATCCTAATTGTAGTATGCTTATCCTTAATAGTAAATAACCATAAAGCTTTTAACAGGTCTTACTTTTATATCTTCATTCTTAGTTTACTTTTTTTTATTTTAACTTTTTCACTTTCCTCATTAAAACATTAAGTTTCTTCTTACTTCAGACTGATGTTAGGCCAATTAATGTGAATAATATTACATAAACTACATACATTTCATAACAAATATAACTATCACTGCAATCATCATCATCAAGATTCTTTAAAGATTTACTAAAAAAAAATTGAAGAATTTATATGTGACTGTAATAGATATCACTAAAGAAAAGCCATGTTATATCTAAAAAAAAAATCGAGTTTTACATTACCGATAATCTTATATTTTCAAGCAATATTGTTGTGAGTTGTAATTACTTGGAAGGAAATTTGTAGGGATTAGAAAAATTATACATAAAACTATACTGTTTTTCCCTAGATAGGAATGCAACCATCTTTTTTTCTCAGTAAAAGGATTATAACATTCCATAACTTTGTTAATAAATAGTATTAAAAATAAAATAAATTTTCAAACATGTATTAACTTTTTCTCAATGGTTTTTATGCTAGTCAAAGAAGCTAAACAAAATTAATTTAGAGTGGACAATCCCAGTGCATGGTCATTCTTAATTACCTGCAGATACAGCTTATAGGATTGTAGAAAATCAATTTCGAAAGAAACAGCAAATAAGAACCAGAGGAATATAATCACATATTGTCATCGATTGGAACATTTCATTCAGCCCGTGAAGTCATCCAAAATTGGAAAGAATCAGTAAAACCGTATTTAAAAAATTAAAAGGGATTTAATATATTAGATGCCAAAGTTATCCAGTTTGATTACAAAAAACCTTTAGCTATAACAGTACAGCAATTTTACACTGAAAGAAAGGAAACCACAGTCTTTTGAAAGCAAAAAATAAGAATATTTCTAAAATTATATTGCAATTGCCCCAAGTAAAAAAATCCAATCACATATAAGCAGCAAAAATAGAAGATGTTAAGGATCTTTTGAAAAAGATTAGAATTAACTGTGAAAGTCACTCTTTCTACAAAAATTTCCTTGTGAGCAAATAATCCAAATAATGCAGATGTTGAAAATAATGATTATTACAAAGAAGATAATTTTTAATTTTTGTTTATATATACTTTCAAATTGCACCTTTATAATAAATAAACTGGTTTTTTTTCAATGAACTTTAAAAAATATGTATTATATTATATTTTTAAAATAATAATGTGAAAACATAAATAATAGTATTCTTTGCATTACATATGTAAGTAATTCATTACTGGTATTAACAGCATTGTATAAAATTTAATGTTTCATGTTTAATTTCTATTTTAAAACTGTAAAATAACTGCCAACCTAATTAACTGTTTTTTTAATTTTTAATAATTATTATAAATTTCTATTATTTTCAACATAAAATAAATTTTGTAGTAATTCCACTACAGTTTTTAATTTTGGGAAAAAGCAATAATTCCGTAAAAAATTTTCTATATCCATTTTCCTTTTTTCCATAAAACAGTATCCAGGTTTAAGACCAAAATGTACTATATTCGGCTCCATATTAATTTGTTTTTAGTTTATTAATTACAAACTTGTGAGAATGATTATGATTTTACTTTGTAAAATAGAGGAAAAATTAAAGGAATTGTATAAAAAATTAATTGCATGCTGAAATACATTAATTTCTTTTGCAATAAATTTACTCAAATTTTGAAAGTCTGGATTTTGATTTTACAGGACACTTCTTGGTGACAGGATAATTTGTTCAATGAACCAATTATTTTGTAGATATAATAAAAAGTTGAATTTCCTTCCAAATAATTACTTTGTATAATAACTACTTCATGTGATCACAAATTGATCTTCAAGAATGTAGCTATTATTCAAGACCAGATTGACTAGCAATAAATCATATCGCTAATGGAATGAGATATATGATAATGAAATATCACCTACAATATAAATAGTATTAATTTTAGTAAAATCAGTTCTATGTTTAAACATAACAGTAGGCTGATCATTATGATAAACATGGAATGCATCAGTGGTACAAAAGATCTGAATTTTAAATAAATGACCAGGTAAAAAAAAACAATCTACAGAAGCAAATTCTTCTTTACCCCAACCTTCACCGATCCAAGCATTTGCTAAAATGGAGCGACTGGTGCATGTCATTTCTTTAAATCTTGTATTAATATGAAAATTTACTATGGGATGAGGCCATATTTTATCCCCTTGTTGTAGATTTATGTAAAATCTGTACAAAACAAAAAAATATAAAAACCATCCATTAAAAATAAAAACATAATGATAGTTAATTATAATAAAATGATTAAAAATAAAAATGACAAATATTTTATTAATAACCTGATGTATGTATCC
Organism: Lycorma delicatula; assembly: GCF_047948215.1. Lineage (NCBI taxonomy): Eukaryota > Metazoa > Arthropoda > Insecta > Hemiptera > Fulgoridae > Lycorma > Lycorma delicatula. Next base: position 79,384,387 of record NC_134460.1, on the reverse strand, counting down.
TGTTTAAACCTGATTGTTTATCTCCTGGTAAGAACTGGATTTTGCATAAACATCCATTCACTGCAACCAAACTGCAGTACATATTTACGATAAGATAAAGGTTTTATGGGAAGAATTAATTCCAATTTGCCTGGAGCCCTGGCCTATGCAGAGAACTGAGTTCAGAAAACATGGAGCTGAGCTACATGGCAGGCCATTTGTATTACCCAAACACTGACCTTAGTTTCTGCTACTGCAGGTGGCTGTTAACAGCCAGTTACACGGAGATAATTGCATAATATTTACTGTATGAACTGTAATTTGAATTAATGCAGCAGGGAGTAGCAGTAATAGTAGTACTCATCACTCAGAAAAAGTATGAAGACAAATAACTTCTGGGTCATTCCATATCTTCCCCTGATTTGCTGAAGGCTAACTTGCACCTCCCCATAACACATAACAAATGATTCCAAGCCAGGCCACAGCCCTTATACAATCAGTTGCTCATTAGTGGAGTGGCTTTGCTTAATGTGATGATTCAGCTGAAGTTGAATAATTGCATCATCCTGAGAATAGTGTTTATTGTACCTGAAAACTACGTAGGAACAGTCCCCACCTAAAAAAATATGTTATTAAAAAAAAAGAAACATTGACAATAACAAGGGATAATTCAAATGTTTCTTAGTAAACATGCCAAGTATATATTGAAGTTAATTTCTCAATTGATAATCCAATAGGCAAGTATCATTAAACTTTGTCCTGGAGCTCAATGACATATGAATAGGAAGATAGTCTCTATTACCTAATAAGGTAATGGCAATGTTCCACGAGTCAAATATAGTACTAATGAAGGTAATAATGATAGTATTACAATCAGAGCATATCAAATAGCATAATATTTTGAATTGCTCTGGGTTAAGTAATGATTGCTTGTTCTATGTGCTTTACTGACATCAGAGAAAACAAATAAGTATGCACTCAGGGTCTCTTTATAGGATACTGTGACCTCAGGAAGTATCTTAGCAGGATCAAATGTACAACCTCGGTGAAATAGCAATACAATTACATTCAGAGGTGAGGAACTTACTTCTATAAAAGTGCGTAGAAGTCTTGGAACCTCTAACTCATTGAAAGTTAGTGAAATCATACGGTTGAAAATCTCTGAAACCTCATTTAAGAGATACAGCTACAGCAATATATTTACAGGTTATTATTATACAATAGCTCTCTAGGTTATGATGCCCTGGAGAGATTCTTGCAGACACCTGTCTTTAATCAATCAACATTCAATTTTAATCAGATATAAATTTATAATAAACACAATTTTATACTCATTGCAATTTTCTTTTTTTAATATTTGCATTCTGTTGAGCTACATCAGGCAAAATTCTACCTTTACTTTTTGTAAATGAAGAAAAGTAGTAAAGAATAAATTACAATTATTCTATTATATATGATAGTTTAGATTCTTTTGTCCTTTTTACACTGCACTCCTAAGGGCTGCTTCCTACCTTTAAAAGTTAGCATTTTATACTGCATGTGCACACACAGACAGAAAGGGAGCAAAACTAAGAGAAATGTAAAGAAAATATAACATATACTGTCAGAGTACATTTACAAACTAACTAAAATACTTTCAAGACAATTGGCAGAACTTTAAAAATCTGCAAAAACAGAAAGACTTCAGCAATACCTTACTTCATTTGCACATGCAACCTGAATATTATAATTGATAGAAGTAGAACAAGTATTTTGGATATCAAAAAATACAGGTTTCAACACAGTAAAAAAGTTGAATATTAATTGTAAATAAATATAAAGCAATGAATAAATTTTGTTTCACGTAACTAATATATATTCTGAATATGAGCCAAATGGGACCATAAATACAATTTTTTGAAATATTACAACCCCAGTGCCATTTTGATATAATGTACTTAGACCATGAACTTTTACTCTAAAAGTTCATGGTATATCTCCATAAACTTCGACTCAATTTGGATGTTTATATTCAACTGAACACTGGCTCAAGAATAAGTGCACATTAAGCATAAGTTAATTACATTTTTGTCTATTAACCTTTGTAATTATTAACAAGAAAGAGTGAGATTACTTAGTTCTAATATGCTAAATTTATAATCACAAGGTCATTTGTTGCCAACATACACAAAAAAGAATGATCTTCTCTTTGCAGTAAACATTTTTAATTAAATGGATATATTTTAAATTATGATGTATATCATTATAAACATTAGTTGTTTATAATGAATATTGTTAGCAATAACGTACTAAGTTAAAATCGGGGAAAATTTCACGTTTTTGTTGTCAGTTAACAGCAATGGAGCACTGGAGTGTGCACTGGATTACAGCTTTTAACTTTTTTAACAAAAGCAATTTTGTTATGGAGATTTAGACAATTTTATCTTCTTCACATAAATGACTTTGGAACAGGTCAGTAAATTGAAAAATATTGGCAATGAAACATTGCCAATGAGACATTGAAACATAATAAACATGCACCTCCTCTAACAGTGAAAATAACAGAGAACTTAGCTCGAATGAAAGAAATGAGTATCTTAAGTCAGTCAGCTCAAATACAAGCAAGAGTACTATGAATTTCTCAAAGGTTTTTGGGGTGTTTGCTAACTGTACTATGAATTCTGCCTTATAAATCAAAAACAACTGAAACATTTATCTACAGATCGACAGTATAAAGTAAACTTTTGCAATATTATGTACAACATGATAACAAATCATACCTACTGCTTTCATATTCTATTTTTATTGAACATGAGTAACATAGCCCATTTTAATTTAGTCAGTTTTGTGAACAAACATAATATGAGGTAGTGGGCATCAAACAATATCTATCAATCTGTCAAGGAACAAGAGCATTCTCTTAATCTAACTTTGTGGTGTGGTGTCTGAACTCTTGGAACAGCACAATAATTTTTCTTTACTAACAGAAGAAACTAACTGCAAATTCCAAACATTATATTGTAATCCTGCAAACCTTTATAATTAATGAACTGAGAAGGCTCTTTCAACAAGACAGGGCCACTGCACATATGGCTAATAAAGTACAGAATACATGAAAAAACTTTCAATTATGATATCTTGCAAAATGATGACATATGGTCTGTCCACCATATATATTAATACAAAAAAAAAAAATATCATATTATAAAAAAAAAAAAAAAAACTTGTGTGAACTTATGTACGCATGTAAGGAGGAGTTATACTTCTTTGGCGTGAATAAAAAAACAATTTTTTTACACGTTCAAACAAATTTGAACTGAGTCAAATGATCGATACATGACATTAAACACCATGAATAAAAGTTTGAATAAATAACACTTAAATTAAATTTATATAGTTTAAAAATATTGAAGTATTTGTTGTAATATAAAACTAAGTTCATAGAATATATTTCGATCAGTTTAATTCCATTAATACTTCGGATGACGATTGAATAGGCATGAGGGTTATCAGCAGCTTATGATATGAAAAATATGATACAAATGATTTTATTTTACAGTAGTGTATTTTATCAAAAATTTTGTGTTTGGTAAATTTAAAATTATTTATGCAAAATCAATTCATCGGTGTGCTATTTTCTGTCATTAAAAAATATAATTTTACTCATACAAAATAATACATTAATATAACCTCAAATCTTGATACACAATTTTCACAAAAAAAAAAATATATATATGCTACAATATAAAGTTTTATGAATATGAAAAATAATATTCACAGTTTAAAATATCCGTCTTCAGAAATCCAGGTATGTAAATATATATTTATTATGACTCAATATCTGTTATGTTTACAACACATGCTAATCACTTAATTATATTGAACGACTGACTGAATTAGACACTACACGCACGTGCATGTAAACTGATCCACTTGGGCCTGTGCATACATGCTTCATGGTGTGTTATATCGGCGCACACAACTTCTATAACTTGCTGAAAATACACTCTGATCAGTTTCTCCTAACATGCCAAAAGAAGTATAACTTCAATAAATTACAATATTATATTATATACAGGGTTATCATAAAAGAATGGTGCGGTTTTGAACACGGTTTAAATTAAAACAGAATTACTTACAGTTTATGTTTTTTATTTTTCAAATTTGTCGTCTCAAACATTTTTTTTTATTAATTAATAAATTTCAATATGTGCGCCCTTAGTGGCTCGACAAATCTCCAAACGATAATCAACTTCTCTCCAAATATTAGTTAACATTTCTTCGTTAATGGTTGTCATTGCTTCATTAATCCTGTTTTTTAAGTGGTTTAGGCCGCGAATTTTTTGTGTATAAACAACGCTTTTGAAGTAACCCCACAAGAAAATATCGTAAGGTGTCAGGTCTAGACTCCTTGGAGGCCAAAGTATGGATCCTTGCCGGCCTATCCATCGATCTCCAAATTTTTCGTTCAAAGCGTCCGTGACCGATGCATTGAAGTGCGGGGGAGCACCATCTTGTTGGAAATGAAGTCGATGAATGTTTTCGAGTTCATCCGGCTGAGGAAAGCAATAATTGGTTAACATGTCAAGATGCACAACTCCATTAATTGTTTTTTCACCAAAGAAGAAAGGCCCTATTACACGATTTTTCATCACACCACACCAAACATTAACTTTAGGCGAATCGCGTTGTTTCTCAATAATTGCGTGTGGGTTTTTTCAGAGCCCCATATTCGTGAATTGTGTCTATTAACGCATCCATTCACATGGAGTGTAGCTTCGTCTGTAAAAATTATATCATCTAAAAATGATTCGTTTTCACTTATTCTGTCCGACATTTCAACAGCGAAATTGTAACGTTTTACACCATCATCGAGTTTCAATTCCTGCAGTATCTGGATTTTATAAGCGTGCAATTTCAGTTTTTTATAAAAAATTTGTGAACTGTTGATTTTGGAATACCTAATTTGACGCTTTGAGGGGGATGGACTTCCAAGGACTTCTAATTGCCGATTGTCTAATAGTTTAACCGTTTCGTCTGGTACACTTGGTCTGCCGATTGATTTCTGTTTCTTAACTGATCTAGTTTCTTCGAATTGTTTGAATCAACGTGTTATGTTATTTTTGTGTGGTGGATCTCTTCCGAATTCACGAAACGCACGTTGAACTAAAATTACGGATTTTAATTCAGCCATCAATAAAACACACTTTGCTTTGTCTTTATCCGAGAAGATAGTAACTCGCTAAACTCACCGCAACAACAATACAAGAACTGACGTTGTGGTTACAACTGCTGATAAACAAACTTTTGGGTTGGAGGCTTTCACGGATACTAATATAACATCTAGAAATTTCCCTACAATCTTCCTATGAATTACTGAAACTGCACCATTCTTTAATGATAACCCTGTATATTTAATAATATGGATTTTTGTAATAAAAAAGTATTGATTGTAAAATGCAATCTCATCTTGAAGATATCTTTTTCAGAAATTAATTTCATAAGCTTTTTACTTTTAGATGAAATATTTGTTTCCAAAGGTAACCATTTTCTAATAATCTTTCAAAATGTGGGAGACCATGCACCACCCAGTAAATAATTACATAAAACTTACGAATGAGGAAGCAGCTTTGCTCGACCTGATATTTCTATTTCACTTCCAATACATAGCTGATGATTAAGAGATATCACATGTGGAGTCTCCTGAAAAATTAACAGTTAAATAGATATTTTTAAAAATTAGTAGTTTTAACATTTTCCATAAGATTACTCAAATGTGAAATAAAACAAAAAATAAACAATTAATACACTGATATTTTTAAGTTCAAAAAGGGCTAAATTTCAAAAGCTCATTGTCAGAAATATCAAATATCTTGGATGTCAGAACTTAAAAAATAATATTACTTTAACTAAAGTATTACTGCAACTTTTAATAATTGTTTGTTCTTTCCAAAAATACAACCAGAAAAATATCCCATGTTAACATAAATTCTTGAATCCACCCACCTCTTTTATAACAATATTATTATCATTTTTATCTGAAATCATAACAACTTCATCAAAACCAGTATTTAAATTAAAAAATATATTATTTGAATTATTAAATTCAAAATAATTTACTTTCTAAATACTGGCTGGAATTCTTTCTTCCATAAACACCTTTTGGAGTTAATACTTCTAATTAACTTCAAAATGTGTTTTGTAAAAGTACCTAAAAATGTAGAAGTACCTTCTACATTTTTACTTAATAATATAGGTTTATTTAATAACTTTAAGGTGTCATATCAAATTCCATCATCAAGTAGTTTAACCAAATTATTTCTATGTACATGTTATTTTTGTTCCCATTCCAAGTATATATTAAGTTTGTTTTTTTTAAGTGAAAATTTATTTTACACACTTCAAATTTAATTTAATAACTATTCTAATTTCAATATTTTTTTATTTCTTCATAACACCACTCATTTCAAGATTAACATAAAATCTGTTCCTTAAACATCAAGGTTCCTTAAAATCTGTTTCGGGGTTATAAAAGCCAAACTTGAAAACCTTCTAACAGCAAATCTATCTACTCATTAATGAAATGTAGAATGGATAGACTATCAACCAAATTTTTACTACAGTTTTAACTACTTCTATAGCTACATTTACTTGGTACTTCTCTAATTTTCATAATCTTATAGCTGTTAATGCTTCCGTCTGGATGAGGCCTACAGCAAAGGCAAAAGATGACTTAATAAATCACCGATGTAAATGTCTACCGAGGCATTTACATCGGTGGCATCCCAACGAGGCCAGGCTTATTATTATGAGATGTAAAAAGTCAGAAGGTGATAGAGACTCCCATTAAAGCCCATCAGGGCAAGTAACGAGGGGGGGTGACCAGAATGTCACCAGGCAGGTGTCTGTTTTCCCTTACGGGGTTGGGATGTTAATGTTTCCATAATTTTATAACTGTTTTGTTATATTTATAAATCACAATTTCCAAATGAAAAAAGGAACACAAGAAAACTAAACTTATCCGGTATGACATGGTTTAAAATAAAATGTAAATATATTTTTCATAAACATAGAATTCAATTTTAGACTTATTTATGAAATGTGATTTTATTTCTAAATTGAACCTACTGTATATTTGGCATCGTAAATTATTTTTTTCAGTTGTCATATTTCTTATGCGACCATACGTTTCTTATTTCTTAATAATTCAGTATCATCATAAACTTAGGTAAAACCTGTTCCTTTTAATATCTATTTGAAACTGAAAAATAATGAAGATGAAAATATGTTTTTACCTTCAACTTAATTAATTCATCATGTTTATCCAAATCTCCTACTACTAACATTTTGTTGAACCACATCCTCTCAATTTCTGTCACTCACCATTATTGTGAAATCATGTACACCAGCTTTGTCAACACATCTAAAATAATGTGCAGCAATTGCGAATCTTTAACAGCAGAAATATTAGTGATATTCATCATCAATTAAAACACTATTTATGGTAGTGAAACTTTTATTTGACGTAACATGTTAAGTGGGCAATAAAATTTAGTGCAAAAGAAGCTGGTAAAAGGTATATTGAGGATGAAACTCACACTAGTAGACCAGTTTCTGTGATTCATGAAGCACCAAATTTAGTGCATGGACTGATTCAAGATGACTGTAATTTAAATAAACATGCACTGCCACCCCGATAGGTGTATTGAAAAAATGAGCAAGACACACTTTTTGACAACTGGGCTACTATACATTTTGTTCACAGTGGATAACACCAAACTCACAGAAAAGAGCAAATAAAAGGAATGTTGTGAACAGTTTCTGAAATGTTTCCATGACAAGCGAGTCGACTTCCTTATCAATATTGTGACAGGAGATGAAACTTGGGTACATCATTACAATCCAGAAGAAAAATGGCAGAGCATAGAATACAGGAACTATGGTTTGCCACAAGAGAAAAAGAATTCTCTTGTCAGTATTCTGGGGTTCCAAACACACACACATGTGACCTAGAAGCTGGGTCAATTGTAAACTCTACTCAATATATTGACAACAAAACACATTAGGAGACATGTGAACCATGTTCAACATACTACAGAGCCAATAATTCTCCAACAATACAATCTTCAGTCACCGCACATCACATGCAATTGCTGAGGCTCTTGTGAGAGTTGATATTTGAACCTAATCCATATGCTCCACAGTCACCATATTTGGCACCCTACAATTTTCACTTATTTTCTTCAAATTTAAAGAGGGATATTAATATTATTCATTTTACCATGAATAATGAACCAAAGGACACAGTGAAATAACAGATCAAGGAAAGACCACCAACATTCTTCATTGATGGAATGAAAAAACTGGTTCACCATTGGATGAAATGTGTAACTATCTGTGATAGCCACATAGAAAAATAAATGTAAGTTTTTGTAAATAAAATGTATTTTTACCATGTTTGTTTCATTTGACTATCTCTTTTCATTTTCATTTATGAATTATGAACTGTGCATTAAATTTCAGCCACTCCTCATATTTCAAGTTACTGAAATTTCAGTAAATCAGTCTCATCAGTCGTGTGTGTAAAATAATTGAATTACTGCCAATAATAACTGAGACTTTAAAATACTAGTATTTTTTTATTCTAGTATTTCTGTAGTTGTAGCATATTAGAACAAATAAGTTACAACAAATTCTATACTATACAAAGTGATCCAAAGTCACAGTACAGACTATTATTTCAGAAGTTGTAAAGAAAATGAAACATTTGGATACACTAATGTAAATTAGGTATGAGGGGCCGACCTTTGGGGCATAACAAATCAATGGCCACCATTTTGGAATCTGTTATTTTGAATTGCCGTGCATTTATTTAAATGAGAAGGGAGGTCATGTGACATATCAAAACAGATTGAAATTTTACTAGGAATTCATTTCTGCAATCAGATTTCACATAACTGTTATGGTGTAGGAGTTATTGGCATCAAAAAGTTTGAAAATCTTATTTTTTGCAAGTGACATATGATGCAGCACCGGTTTGGTCTAGTGGTGAACACGTCTTCCCAAATCAGCTGATTTGGAAGTCGAGAGTTCCAGCGTTCAAGTCCTAGTAAAGCCAGATATTTTTACACGGATTTGAATACTAGATCATGGATACCGGTGTTCTTTGGTGGTTGGGTTTCAATTAACCACACATCTAAGGAATGGTCGAACTGAGAATGTACAAGACTACACTCATACATATCATCCTCATTCATCCTCTGAAGAATTATCTTAATGGTAGTTACCGGAGGCTAAACAGGAAAAAGAGAGGTGACATATGATGGCTTTGATGAAGGAAAAGCAAATTGAGGTGATCCTGATGTCTGGTGAATGAAGCAGTCGAGTCGTTGTAGCAGATTTTAACAGGTGCCACCCAGAGAGACCACCGATTTCACATAACACTGTTGTATGTCTCATATCCAAATTCAAAGGGAAACTGGAATGTGTCCGACAGGTGATGTAATGGTTGTCTCAAATCTTCCACTGATGAGACATCCTGAACGATGGTCTTGGCTGCCTTTGCAAGGAGCCCACAATGCAGCACTCCACATCTTGCAAGTGAAATTGGTGTGTCATTCCTCCATTCTGCATATTCTTCACACCAACAAATGGCACCCTCTTTAAGTGCAAATGCTGCAAAAACTTTCTGAGAATGACCCACACAGACATGTCGAGTTCTGTACGTGGGCATTACATCAATATCAAAACACTACATTCCCACAGAGTATCCTATTCAGTGACAAAGCAATGATTTATGTCAGTGGTGAGGAAAACTGCAGAATCACCAATATTGATGTGATGAAAATCCCCACTGGATTGACTCACCTAATGTTGTTGGAGATGTTAAAATTATGGTGTTATCTGGGATATGGAGTACCCGTGTGGTTGGACCAATCTTCAATGGAACCCTTAATTCCAAGCAGTACGACATACTGAGAGACTCTGTCTTTCCTGCCCTTTTAAATGTAGATGGAACATTCCCTTTGTTTTTTCAACAAGATAGTGCTCCACCACACTTTGGGCTAAATGTTCGTCAGTGGCTTGATGTCCAGTTGCCTGGGCAATGGAATTGATCAGCGTGGACCAATGGAATGCCCATCAAGATCACCTGCCCTCACATCTATGGACTTTTATTTGTGAGGGCATTTGAAGCAACTTGTTTACGCAAAGAAGATTCATGATGTCACAATCTGCAACAAATAATTATGCTGTGCTGCACAGAAAAACACACCAGAGTGCTTCTGCGAGTGTCTGCTGACTAGAGTTATGCATTCAACAAAATGGTCGACATATTGAACATATTGTGAAGCCCTTCAGTGACAATTTTGGATGCCAATACCTCTTACACCGTAACAGTTATGTGAAATCTGATTGCAGAAATGAATTCCTGGTAAAATTTGAATCTGTTTTGATATGTCACATGACCTCTTCCCAATTAAATAAATGGACGACGATTCAAAATGGCAGATTTTAAAATGACGGCCATTGCTGTTATGCCCCCAAGGTGGGCCCTCATACCTAATATACTGGTGTATCCAAATGTTTCATTTTCCTTACAACTTCTGAAATAATAGGCTGTACTGTGACTTTTGGACCATTCTGTATTTTACATAAAGGCGTATTTAATAAAAATCAGAAAAAATCAAATGTTAGTATAATACCATAAACAAACCACAATCCTGATTACAGTAAAAAGATATCTACAATAATCATAAAATATGAATACTTACACAGTTGCTTAAATCCAGCATATATCTTTCTTGTGAAAATCTCGGGATGGAGAAATTGTGCAAACGTTCAATACCATCACATGACTGAATTAAATCACCAGGGTATTCATTGGTTTCTTTGAAATGTATTTTATGTAAATTAACTGATCCAAATATCTCCAAAGTGTCCATTTCAAATAGAGGATAACGATACCTAAAGGCACAGAAGTGAACTCCATTGATAGCAATCTGGAATAATATAAAACAAAACAAATATTACACTTCTTGAAAACAAAATTAATATCAATTGAATCATAAAAAAATACTTGGTATTGGCTTTACCTTATAACAAATAGTTTAAAAAAACAATATAATATTTGTCATCAATTTTTTTTTTATTGCAAGGAAAATATTGATTTTTACATTCCCAGCAAATATAGCTAGAACTGCTAAAGGGGAAAGTGTGGTGATCATATCAAAAATGGGGTAATAAGTTTTTTGGAATCTTTACATTTTAGAGTTCACATAGTTCATTTAGATAAAAAAAAAAAAGTATGTATGTACTGCATACATATGTAAGTGTTGCAATGCTTTTGATATCTGAGGACTGACAAAACTGATTTTCTTCAAATCTGGCAGAAATATTTCTACATATGAGACGTTGATCACAGCAATTTTTGTCAAAATCCATTCAAGGGGTGAAGGGAGTTACAAAAAAACTTTTCTCAAAAAATCAACTTCCTCCTCTTAAAATTGAAATACATTTTTTGCTCTACCTCCCTTCAGTTTAAATATTTTTCAAAAAAATTTTGAAAGTCTACTTCATAGTTACAATCAAGACAAGTCTATACTTTAAATTACACTGATCAACATGATTTTTGTCTTACGAGTATCAATAAGTGTATTTATATGCAGTTTTTTATCCAGTTTTCAAATATGTATTTGTAATCTCTCCATCATCCACAGTTTTTTTTGTATTTTAATTTTTTTAAATATTTTAAAAAGTTTTTTCATCCATTTTCCCATTGCCAAGTGAAAGCTGCTAGAACATTGTAAATATGATGGAACCAAATGAGCTAACTCAAAGGGTAGCATTGCTACTGTTGTGCAGGTTCAGACATGTATAGATATGTACAAACGTGATCTAGTGTAGCACACATTCATCAGAATGATGCCAGTTGTGAGATGGTAGAGAAGCAGTAGACACACATCATTGTGAGTGCTTTGTGTGTCTGAATTATTGTGTATTACATATTTACAACTTCATTTCTTTTAATTAGTCGTTAGTTACAAAATGCCCAGAGTTTGATTAAATCATCCTAACAATTTTTGTTATGTACGTGGTGAATTGATGCTCAAGTCCCAAAGTCTCAAAGGCAAAACCTTACTCAATTAGTAAAAAAGTGTTATGAACTTTATTTTGGGTGTAAAGTTGGGGACCAAACAAGGGTCTGGGCCCCACATATCTGTTGTTTATCATGTTCTAGGCTTCTCACTGCAAGGAAAAATCGCACATGCCATTTCCTATCCCTATGATTTGGAGGGAACCCAAAGATCACTCTTCTGACTGTTATTTCTGTTTAACAAACATTAAAGGGATTACCTCAAAATCAATACATACAGTGATGTACCCTAACGTGCAATCTGCAATGAGACCAGTTCCACACTGCGAAGAATTGCCCATACCAAAGCCTTCAGAGCATGTAACATTAGATGAAGAGAGCTCAAAGTCTGATGGAAGTAAGGAAGAAAAAGAGAGATTCTGGTGATACAACTTTTGAACTAAGCAGTTCATATGGGACTCATTTACTGACTCAAGAAAATTTTAATCTCATACGAGATTTAAAGTTATCCAAAAAAAATGGTCTCAAATGCTTGCTTCCCAGCTAAAAGGATGGAATCTTCTTCAAAAGAATACAAAGAAACATACTTATCGTAATCGTCATTCTGAATTTAAAGACTATTTTTCTGTAGAAAATAACTTAATGTTTTGTAATGACATTTCTTCTCTTAGGGAGATACTTTTTAATGAGCATAACCCAACAGAATGGCGCTTGTTCATTGATTCCTCTAAAGTTAGTTTAAAAGCTGTGCTTCTATATAATGACAATAAATTCCCATCAGAACATGTAGCTCACTGCTAATATGAAAGAAACATATGAAAACTTTAAATGTGTAATGGAAAAGCTTCAATATGCAGTGTATGAATTAAACAATTGTAGTAATTTAAGGGTAATTGCACTTATTCTTGGTTTGCAGTTTGGTTAGACAAAGCAGTGTTGATTTTCATGTAAATCGGATAGTAGGGACAGAAAAAATAATTTCATTAGAAAAGAATGGCCTAAACGTGAATCACTCATTTCAGAACAGAAAAATGTGAAACATGACCCATTGTATAATCCTAAAAATGTTTATGTATCCCCATTACATATCAAACTAGGATTAATGAAGAATTTTGTCAAGGCCATGACAATTCACCTGGTTTCATGTACTTAAAACAGAAGTTTCCTACAATTAATAATACAAAAATTAAAGAAGGAATATTTGTGGGTCTACAAATATGAGATGATGAAAAGTTTGGGGAACTACTGAATCCACTGGAGAAAGCAGCTTGACAAGCATTCAAAAATGTTACTCAAGAGTTTTTTGAGAAATAGAAAGGAGGAAAATCACCATGATATTGTCAACGATCTTATAACATCTTATAAAAATTTGGGTTTAATATATGCTTAAAATCTAGCTGCGAGTGCACTTCCTGCACTCGCAGATTTCTTCGGGAAAATCTGGGCGCAATGAGCAATGAGCAAATATGGAAAAGAGGTATCAAGGCAAATAGAATCCTAATAGGCTGGTTGATTATTGTTGGATCATCAAAAAAGATGCTCTACAGGCGAAATATAACAGAAAATCGTCATTTCTTACTTTCTAGCCGAATCAAATGTTTGAATACTGTGTAGTTAAGAACGCAGAAAGTATTAGAATGTTTAAAATGATAAATGCCTGTCTCTTGGAAACCTTGCGTGATGGGGAAAACCAATATCATATTTGACGTCAGGAGAAAAAATACTATCAGAATCACAGATTTTTCTTCCCAAGACAAAAAAATTATTTTTTCTTCCAGCATTAAAGACCCTGGATCTAAGATGCAGAATTTTTTTTTTAATTTTCTTTTCCTTATTTTAGATTTTATTGAAATGGAGGGTTAGACTGTGACAATTGGAGAAAACTCTACTTAATCGAATTTATTATGCTACGAGGACTGTTCTGATTAAACAAGAGATAGGCGGGAGCCAGGTCTGTGCATCGTACGATTATGCCGCTCCCCTACCACAACCTCTGCCACTGCCAGCTCCATTCCATCAGTCTAAACTGAGCTACAGGCAATTGAACATGGCCGCTATGATTGATGCTCCTGCCAAGTGTGAGTTGCAAACTGTAATATGTTTTCTGCAGGCAGAAGGATGTAGTGCTGCTGAAATCAATTGCAGAATGAGCCTAGTGTGGTGAAAACTTTATGAGTGATGGTAGTGTACAGAAATGGTGTAGGAAATTTAAAGAAGGGCAAATGGACGTCCATGACGAAGGTGGGCAAGGATGCAAGTCTGTCAGTACAGTATGCCTGGTTGAGCATGTTGATTTTGTCTGTGACAAACGGATATTTATGAAAAGTGAACTTCTAAAAATTCTTGAAGAAATCCCAGAAATTTCAAAGCCTTCTCTGAACACAATTGTGACTAAAGACCTAGGATGCCGATAACTGTATGCAAGTTGGGTCCCAAAAATGTTGAATGTTGATCACAAAATGCAGCAAGTGGCATCAGCCTTAATGTTTCTCACATGTTATGATAATGAGAGGGAAGAGGGTTTTTAAAGTCTATCATTACTGGTGAAGAGCCTTGGATCCAGTATGATGATCCAGAAACCAAAGAGAAGTCTAAGTAGTGGATGCACACTTCTCCAAACAAGCCGAAAAAGTTCAGACAGACGCTGAGCAACATAAGAACAATGGTCAGTTTTTTTTAACCATAAAGGTGTCTTGTTTATAGAGCAGAAGACAACAATAACAAAGGAAGTTTATTGTGAGTCTTTATATCACCTCTGCAGAGCAATCCAGAATAAACAAAGAGGCATGCTCTCATCTGGCGTGGTTTTGATCCACAAAAATGCACAACCGCGCTGTGCCAACATGACATTGACTTTCAAACAATTCAAGTGGAAAGTTTTCAACCGTCCACTGTGTAGTCCAGACCTAACACCTAACGATTTTCACTTCTTTCAAGAATGAAGGCATAGTTGGGCAGACAAAATTTCACCACCAACGAAGAACTTCAGGAGGCTGCCAAAATGTACCTTACCTCTCGGGCGGCAAACTTCTTGAGGGCATCGGAAAGCTGGTGTCGCAATACAACAATTTCCTCCATCATTCTGACGTTTATATGGAAAAATAATTTAGATACTATAAAAAATTTTAGTAAAATAATCATTTTGTTATGTCAATGTGTCTTTTTTGTACAGCCCATCAGAGGTTAAAAAAAAACAGCCCTCGTATAATGAATATTTTTAGAAAAATATTTCTTAAAATTTATTCCCCACCACTAATATATATAAAATGTGTTTTTGTTTTTTTTTTTATAAAGAAACAGAATATTCAATATTATATTCCAGACTCAAAATGGAAGCATTTTTTTTCATTAATTTCAGGAAAGTTAAACTTTTTTTTTAATATTTTAAAATAACTCTCTTTGAAATTTATTTTTTTTAATTTTTTAAATAAAAGTCAGACCCTTAATGTTTGAATTGCAAAACCTTTCCAGTTAAAGAATGATTTTACCATGAAAAAGCTGTGCAAGGAATTGTATAACTTGACCAGTATAGCCGGGAAAGTCATGCGATACTTTGTTAACTTTTTTACTTACAAAAACAGCCAAGCTAGACAATAACAACAAAAACAAAATCAATAATTTTATCAAACTTATGATCAATGATTTTAAAATTTTGGTAAATTTATTTAGCTTTCCTTATTTTATACACATGTCTGTTAAATATTTTAATTACAAACATACTTTTTGTTAAAATCTTTTTGTAAAAAACAGATAAATATAAAAGAAAAAAAAACATAAAAATGTTATAAAACAATGCAAGTAAACCTTATTAATTATTTAATTCTGTGATATGGTTTTCAATTACTAAACCTCCTAATTTAAATCTTCAATTTTGTAAATGAACACAAAGCAACAGTTTTATTTAAAAAATAATAATAAATACAATAATAAACAAATTCGTGCTTAAATCCATAATTACAAAAAAAAACACATGCCTCATCTGGAATCTCCAAATTAAAATAATTTAAAAAAAAGACCATGCAAACATTTTTTTAAATTTTATTTAGGTAAAAATTTGATGAGTTACATAATAAGGGAAATACATTTAAAAAAAAAATTTAGCACATGATCATATATGTATGTGATGATACATGATCATAATACTTGGTATAAACAAATTGCTTCATGCTAAGTCAGATATTAAACTAACATCATTACATTCTACAAAATATATATGTTTTGAAACATTTTCCATTTAGGAAAACCATTAAGACTCTTATTGAGATGGTTATGTAAATCCCAAGACATTATTATAATAAATAAACATCAAAAACAAAAAAGGTTTACCAAGAAACAGTATAACCATGCAGCTTTCACACATTACTAAAGAATAATAACTGCTGATTTAGATAAAATTAAAATCAATACAATATGTGCTAATTTGAATATGGCAATATGATATGGAGTATTTAAAATAACGTGCTATGTTTTTGTACATAATAGAACTATATGAAAATTATTTAAAACTGCAAACTTTGTAAATAATAAATTGCACTAACATAAAATATACAAGACATCTAACATTTCAAAATATTAATCATCATAATGTTCTCAGTCACTACCCAACCCCCTTCAGTGGCTGGTGCTAATGTTCAGATTTAGTGACAGTTTATATTACAGCTAATGGTTTTTTGAGTTAAATAATACCAGATATTATCATTCACACCTCAAAGCACCAGACCCCATATAAACTACAAGCTTTTAAAAGTATGATTAACAGACCATATACAAAACACCATTTCACTTGAAAACCACACAACACACAAACATCTACTGAATAAAAAATTAATGTAACAAAAGACTAATTGATTTCAATGAATCCTGATCAGATTTTACATTTCTCAAATACTACAAAATTTTATTTCCATATTCCAACATACAAGCTTCTCTCTGTGGTAAATATTAATTCAGCAAGCAAAAAAAAAAAAACTACATATTAGCATAAAAATTACAAAACTCAAACAAAATAGCCCACAAATTTAAAAATTCTGAAAGCAATGTGGTTTTGAAAAAGTAAACTAAACAAACTATTACACACAGAACAAATGCAATGCCTGTAGGAATATGTAAACTCAACTATTTCACTCCATAATATTCTTCAAATGAGACTCAACTTCAAATATACAACAAATTCTCAAAAGCCATTAACAATAACATTGAATCAATATTTGTCAATCATCTCACAAATACAAATCACCACTATCAAAATCCTTAAATAGTCTATAAATACACAAAAATGGAACACCCTTGGAACATTATGAAAGACTAGTATATAAAACACACAAAAACAAAACACTACCATTATGAAATGATAAAAATACAATATACTTTTCAACCACATTCTACAATTTGTTTGCCTAACTCAAACTGCTAAAAATAATAAGTGAAGATAAGAAAAGACCAACAGCAACAGTCAATAAAGATAATCCCATCAGCAACTAAAACCAATATATTTATTAAATTTTACTCTTGTTTTATTTAAAACTATAAACTGTAAATGGCAAACAATGTGATTTGTAAATGTGAAGTGCGTATGTATAATATAATGTAAGAGCGTATGTATAATGTAAAATAATATAATCATATATCAGCACTTTACTGTGTAGCACTAGCTGAACTACGTAGATCAGCTGGATACTTCTACATATCAACAAATTCTGAATGAAGATAAGAATTTAACTATATGAAGGTTGAACCTGTTCTCACATGGCTGTTTAGATTTTAAAGGATAAGGAAAAGAATATGTTTTTACTATACATCTGACCTAGTTGGCAAAAAATCAGTAATGTTCTGATCTCACCATAGGTAAAGAGACTCTGTTCTTCCAAAGAATCATATGGGCAACCCACACCTGGAGGACTTTGAAACAACCCTAGGTGAGTTTGTCTCTGTGCAGATAAAACTTCCCTTCTCATTTCTGATCCCTTTCCTTATCTTTAATTCTTTCTGGAAGCCAATTCTTTCTGGATCTGTACTCAACTGATGTTAAAAATAATTGCTTTTGATATCATTTCAGAGAATCAGAACTAATACTAGAAACCATTCATTCAAGATCACAACAAAAATTAATGGCATTTAAAATGACATTCATAATTAAGTGAAGTCTTGAGTCTTGATATATATATCACGAGATATATCACTTATATATGACTTATAAGATATGCTTCAATTAGTTATCAAAATCTAAAGATACTGACAAATTTGATTGTGGTAATCTGACGGGCCTCCTCTATACAAAGCCAACTGAAAAGTAACTATAGAATAATTTTTAAATTGACTGCAGCTTTCACTTTTATAACAAACTTCTTCAGACATACCACTGAAAGCAAAATCCATTTTGTTGGGAAGGATTTATTTGTTTTTCTGTTTTAGAGATCTCTGCTGTCCATGAGGTGTTTCAAGAGTATGCAATTTTTTTGGCAGATGATATCTTATTTAGAATTTTTTTTTACAGTGAGAAACAGATTGCTATGGTTATTAGTCATTAGAAAATCCACCAGCATACTGTGAACTGGAGCCAGCATTCTTAACTTTAGCAGTACACAAAAACTAGTTCTGTTAATGTTAGGGCAAGCTGTTGGCATTTTACTTTATTTCAAAACCATCAACCTCCAGAATATTACTCCTCAAGAAATTTGAATTGTTGCAGGATAATCAAATTGTAGTAAATGCAGTCAAAACTGTCATCGAACCGAGGACTCTACAATCTTTTTTATGTTTTTTATGTGTTTTTTACAACTGAACTTGCTAAAGTGTACCTAGTTTTTTGTCCTTTATTGTTAATCTATAAGATTAACATGTTGTAATTGATGTTGTGCCTGATTGACTTAAAAAATCGATAGGAACATTTACAAAATCAAAGTAAATTCATCAGTGGAAATATGGGTGTATGTATATGTAGTGTTATGAAAAACTGCATCTTGATCAACCATGTAGAACTTATAACAAGTTTGTAGACCCCTTGAAAAATGAATTCTGATTGATTGTTCTAAAACGTTTTGTCTGACAATCTGAATTTTGTTTTATTAATAGTTTTTCTATCCAAGCTGTAGCCACTTTTTTAAACTTTGAATCTACGAGCAATTATTTTTGTAAGATTGTAAGCACTGTCCAAGAAGAATGAGAAAAGCTCCAGGTTTTGGCCTATCCTTACTTCCACAGTTACTATTATTAACTCAGTTGCATTCACAATAACATGAGTGATACAGTACTTTATTTATGACTTGCTTATGTATGTATTTTTATTATTTTTTCTTCCCATCTAAATAATTCATTACACTTAATTCAATTCAAAGTTTACATTAAAACTATACAATAATCATATTTATGTTTTCACAAGCTCAGATGTAAATAATCTATTACACAGAAAAATACAATTTCTGTTTCCTAACATGTGATATATGATTTTAATTTTTTTTTTATGCTGAAAATGAATATCAACTCAGAATCTTTCTATCACCCACCATTTTTGAAAAATTTTGTAATTTTAATTAAAGGATTTTTTTTCATTTTTTAACGTATAGTTAGCATTTTAAACTCCTATATTGTATTTTGTTAGCACATTTTTTATTGTTTAACTTTGTTAACATAATCTTTAAGCTATAAATAAACAATACTACACAAAGAATTAAATCATATCATAGTCACATATTACGACATATGTACTTATGGTTTGGCGTGAACCAAAGGATCATGTAACAGAATGTTACTTTTGTTTAACAAATGTGTCTGGAATTTCTAAAAAATCTAAACATACTGTAAAATATCCGTCATTGCAATCTGCAATCAGGCATGTACCTCACAGTGAAATTATTCCAGTTCCTGAGCCACCTGTGAATATATGTTTTGAAAGCAGCAATGAAGAATCAGGCAGTACTGAAGAAGATAACAATGATTTTGATTTTGAATTATCTTCCAATAAGCCACATCTTGTATTACAAGGTGAATTAAATGACTTCATTAGGGATTTAAATTTATCAAAAAATCAAGCTGAACTGTTAGGATCAAGACTGCAAGGTTGGAATTTAGTTTAAAAAAATCACAAATTTTGGGCTTTCAAAGCTAACAAAAAGAACTTTCTCAGTACTTTATTGATGAAAATAATTTGGTTTATTGCACAAATATTGATGAGCTTAGGTTGCACTTAGGACAAGTTCTAAACCTGAGGACTGGCCTTTTCATAGATTCATCCACGTATATTTTAAAAGAAGTCTACCACACAACGGTAACAAATATCCTTCAATACAAATCGCTTATGGTATTAATTTGAAAGAGACATACAATGTGATGAAAGACATTCTTGAAAAAATAAATTATAATAATTATAAATAAAATACTATGATACATTCAGAAACAAAATTATCACAAATAAGTAGGGAAGCTTCGTAAAAATAAATTGTCAGAATTAAAGTTGATACTTCAAAAACAACAAAGCATATTTGCCAAACCTATTGAAGATAATACAGCTGCTGTAAAAACGAGCTATTTGAAAACGCATTTAATTGCAACCAAGTCGAAACCATTCACTGAAGAGGAATTCATTAACGAATGTATGATTCAGGCAGTCAAAGAACTGTGCCCAGAACAATTTAAAAAATTCAAAATTGTAAGCTTAACAAGAAACACCATTACCAGCAGAATTGACAATATAGCCAAAAATTTACATAATCAACTAAAATCATTAATTCTAACATTTGAAACTTATTCCACCAGAACTGATGAAAGCATACAAGATAAAGCTCAGCTAGATGTTTTTATTCACGGATGTGATACAAACTTGAAAGTTATTGAAGAGCTTCTGAAGATTATCCAAATGCATGATACAACCATTGCGGTTAACATATTTAATGCAATGATGGACGTTCTGAATAAATATAATTTTTCATTACAAAAACTAGTTTCTCTTGCAACTGATGGTGCTCCTGCTATAACTGGTGTTATTAAAGGCATTATTATATAAGTAAAAGAAAAATCCACAGAACAAGGTAAAATAATTCTCTTCAACACTTTCATTGTATTATTCATCAACAAACATTATGCTCCAAAGTTGTACATATCGGGCATGTTTTAAAAAATGTTACTAAAATTGTAAATTATGTGTACTTAATCACCATCAATTTAATAAGTTTCTAGAAGATGTAGGACATGAATAGATTGACGTACCTTATCACACAGAAATGCTATGGCTTTCCAGTCATAAAGTTTTAAAGCGATTCTTTAAATTGTTTTAAAATTATCATTTTTTAAGAATCCAAAAATTATGAATGTGAAATATTAAAAGAAGATTAATGGATAAAGATCTGGCTTTTGCCATTGACATTACATATCACCTTAATCTCAAACTACAAGGCAAACAGCATATGGTTACCACCTTATTTGACAATATAATGTTTTCAAACAGAAATTATTACTCTGGCAGAAACAAATTCAAAAAGGAAATTTATCTTCTATTGAATTCTGCATTATTACAAAAATCACTACAACTGAAGTTTTCAGAAGCGCCAACAAATTTAAATTGTTAGAAAATGAATCTGAACGAAGATTTTTGGACTTCAAGAAATGTGAAAAACAATTTCAATTATTTTCTTCTCTTTTGTCCATTGATGCTGAAACTGTTGATGAAAATTTACAACTGGAACTAATCTAAATTCAGTGTGATTCTGTACTGAAACAGAAATATATGGATGTTGAGATTCCACATTTCTATAATTATTTATCATCGGAGCAATTTTCCAATGTGTTATTAGCAATTAAACGTATTTTACCTATGTTCAGTAACATATTTGTGAGAACAACTATTTTTCACTTGGAAAAAAAACAAAACTGCAGAAAGATCAAGATTAATAGACAAGCATGTACATGCAATTTTAAAAATAACTACAGCTCAAAAGATTCAAGCAAATTTTGAAGACTTGATTAATGAAAAACTGCCAAGTTTCTTAAACAAAAAATGATGATTTATTTAAATAATGTTAAATTGAAAAAAAATACTTTCCTACGCACATATGAGTATTTTTTAATATGTTTATATTCTGTGTATTATTACTCGTATTTTGTAAGCATTGATTTGTTTATTAAAGGCTCTTTGTTTCAGGATTTTTTTTTTGCGACCCGCAATGAAATATATAACACATAATATGGCCTTCAGTGGTTAACAAGTTTGACATGCCTGTTCTAAAAACTCAAAAAATGTCAAAAAATCCTCCATTAAATTATTAAAAATCCTATATGTAATATAAGTCATAAATTTAATCAAATTAATTTTCACTGAAGTTAATTAAATAAAAAAAAATCTTATTCTCAATCAGACAGTTCACAGAGATAGTAAAATCTTTTAAATCATGTACTACAAAATTACACTTTGCAAGATTTTTTCAAAATTTAATTTTAAATTTTGTACAATGTATTTTGAGATCAACAATTTATAAGAAAATCTGGCCATTATTTTAGTATTATGAACAAGATTTTTTATTGTTTAAAATTGTAAAAAATTTTTTGTTTTGGTTTTAATTAAAGCTGTACTTCTAAAACTTATATTTGTTTATTATTGGAAATATAACAAGTTAATTTATGATAAACCTAAAAAGTATTTTATTTTGACTCCACTGTTTTGAGCTTTGCAACAACTTTCTCAGTAACTATTAGAGATGCAGTTCTGTGATCCACCTTATTCAGTTATTTATATACCATATAATATGGTATTTATAATACCATATTCAGTTTTTCATATTAAAAAACAACTAAACTTTCCCCATAAATTGGAACCTAAGAATTTCATTATAGCTTACCCTAGGAGCAGAAGTCTGGACAAAATATTTTACTATTAACTCAAAAGCAAACAATTTTTGGATGTAAATTTATAGGAACTTTTTTGCTTATATTAATGTTAAAATATAAGCTCTGAATATTGTCATGCAATTTTTAATCACCTTTTTTGTTACTTTTGTAAACATAAACCTTTTTTTTTTTTTTTTTAACACCCCCAACATCCCCGGCTTCCGTTAGGCTATGCACAGGAATGTCGGAGTGTCGTGGCAGTCGACTGCCTTTTCTTTGGCATCCCATCGGGGTCCTCTCAGTTTCATCAAGATGCAGCAGCCCTCCCTTCTGGACGACCACTACATCCCTCCACTGAGAGGCTACCCTTCCCGTCCCTACACTAGGTTGCCGGCTACGCCTTGCGCGAAGCCGGCAAACCGCCGCGTCCCCCCTCTCCAACCTGAGGGTCCCAAATGCATCATCGGAGCACCCCAACTGACCTTCATTCTTGCAAATGAAGGAGCCAAAGCGTCCTCTGCATCCAGGCTGCCTCCCTGGCCCTGCACGGCGACCACGATTCGCCCCCTGTATTTTTTTTTTTTCACCCATCCGCAGGACACAACACAAGTAATAAAACACACTCACTCTCACTCACACCACCACTTAGCCGCTATCAGGAAAACGCAGTTAAGCCTAGTAACACACCCATACAAAATACATAATTAATAAAAGTCTATTCTTCCCATCCGTTGACCAGTTGGCTTCAGTTGCAGCCCATCACATTGGCATCTGAATTTATTCCTCCTTCTGCAATCCGCGGGCACATTCGCTGTGAGTGCCCTCGTAGCCGTTAGCAGGAACACAGTCAATAAAATAAAATAATACCACAATCATACAATACAAGGAAAATACATAATAAATGAAACTCACACTTCATATTGTCTCTTCGGCGATGTCACCTCTAGCCGTGGCCCTCCTACACACGGTCGAAGCGATCGTGCTTGTCATCTCGAGCCGGCCGTAGAGTACCAACCACAGTGACAATGGAGACAATGAATTCACAATACAATACAATACAACACAAAAATAAAATATATAATAGAAGAAACACACAGTATACTTGCTAGGGACATTGCTGCTTGCCCGCGCCTAGAAGTCTTCTCCCCACTCTCTTCCATGTACCTCCTTCGTCTTCAGAATGCTAGCCACCGTGCTCTGTACCGCATCCCATTCTCTCTTCCCTTTCAGCATGTGAGCTACAGTTGTTTCTGGAGTGAGGCCATCTGTGCCATGCCTACGCCGGACCACAGCCCACCTTTCGCACTCGTAAAAGGTGTGCTCCGGCGTGTCATCCTGGCCGCAGTAGAAGCACCTCGGTGTCCGTCTTCTCTTGAACAGATGTAGGTAGACCCCGAACTCCCCGTGTCCAGACAGGAACTGCGTGAGGAAGTAATCTACCTCCCCGTGCCTCCGCCTGACCCACGGTCCCAAGTCCGGGATCAGTCTCCTGGTCCATGCCCCAGCCGTACCCGCTCTCCACATCTCCTGCCAGTTGACCATCAGCTGCCTCCCGGCTTCCGCCTTCGGCGTTCCTTCGTATGTGGAGACCAGCTGCGTGGCCCGCAGCTCGATGGGAGGCACCCCTGCAATGACTGCCACTGCGCATCCAGATACGGTGCGATACGCCGATGTTATGCGTATCGCCGCTCTTCTGGTAAGGGAGGCTAGCATTCGTACGTTCTTCTTTCTCGAAAGTGCGTCCTTCCAGGCCGGGACCGCGTACAGCAAGACGGAGGAAACCACTGAAAGGATCAGCCGTCGCTTGCTCGCCCGTGGTCCGCTCTTGTTGCCCATTGGTTTTTGTAGAGCGTCTAGTATCTGCTCGGCCCTCTTCGTGACCTCTCTGAGGTGGGTGTTAGACAGCCCATTCTTGTCAATCCACACGCCCAGGTACTTAGCGCAACCGGACGTGTGGACCCGTACGTCGTCCACCATGAAGGACATTCCCCTCAGTCTTCTTCTGCCGGTGATCGAGACAGCTGCCGTCTTGTGCGGTGCCAGTCGTAGTCCTCTCTCCCCCAGCCATCTGCTGACGACTGCCACCGCCAAGTTTGCCTTATCTTCTACCTCCTCCTCCGTCCGTCCCGACACCATCAGCACGAGGTCATATGCGTACGCGACCGACTGGCATCCTTCCGGGAGTTCTTCCCGGAGAAGGCCGTCGTACGCGATGTTCCAAAGAAGAGGCCAAGCACCGACCCCTGCGGAACGCCTCCAAACATGTTAAAGTCATCTTCTCCTTCCTCTGTGCGTACCCGCAGAGATCTCTCATGCAGGTAGTCATTTATTACGGCGAGCAAGTAGCCGCTGATCCCTCTCTCCCGGAGTATTCCCATGATCACTCCCCATGGCACGCTGTTAAATGCATTCCTGATGTCTAGGAGAATGATCAATGGGATCTTCCTTCGTCGCCACGTGCCTGCCGACTGAACTCTGGCCCACTCTAGCACCCGTCGGATGGCGTCGACGGTCGATCTTCCCCGAACGAAGCCGTACTGGTCTGGGGGAAGACCTCCGCCCGCCTCAATCTCCGACCGCAGTCTTTCAGCGATCAGTCTCTCATACAGCTTCCCCATCGTGTTGATGAGGCAGATCGGCCGGTATTTCCTGGATTCTTCGGCTCCCGGTTTCGGGAGGAGGACCAACCTGGCCTCTTTCCAACAGCCGGGAAAACTCCCCGTGGACAATGCCCCACTGAACATGTCTAACATCGTCCACGGGTGCCTATCCACCAACACCTTCACGATGGACCCAGGGATGTTATCTGGGTCCGGGCTCTTCCGCAGGCTCATCTGCTTGGACGCCCACTGTAGTTCTTCTACAGTGAAGCGCCTTTGTTGATCACCAGCTATCGGTTCCCATTCCTCCTCTTCGACGTGGAAGAGCTCCGTTATCGCTGTGAGAGACTGTTCCCTTGTCAATGGGGTCAGGCGCCTACCAAACTTCTTGGTGACGATCTGGTAGGCCCTGCCCCACGGATCTTGCTCCAGATCTTCCACGAGGTGTTGCCACGCCTCTTGTTTGGCAGCCTTAATGACTCTACAAAGGCTTCTTCGTGCCGCGTGGAACACCTCCGTTTCCTCCTGTAGGCGCTCAGAGTCCCTCCGTCGTGCGCGCTGCATCCTGCGCCTTGCTGTTTTGGTTTCACCACGCAGTCTCGCAATGTTCCTGTTCCACCAGTAAACATTCTTTACGCGTCTCCCAGGCTGTGGCCGCTGTTTCACACATTTCCCCTGTAGGATGGCCATGAATTCCTCGGGGGTGTGAACGCGCCTACGGGCCACCTCTGCCGCCGTCCTATCCGCTACCGTTGCGGCCTGCTGTTCCGACGGCCTCCAGATAGGGTCCTGTTCCTCTAGACCCCTTCCGCATCCTTGTATTTCAAAAATTATGGCTTTATGGTCGCTGGCAAAATCATCTTCTACTACCTGCCAGCCCACTATCCTTGCCACCCTATCTGAGGCCGGTGTCAGATCCAACACCGATCCATCACCCCTTGCGTCGTATGTAGGCACCCTAGGCGTGTTCATGACCACCAGTCCCGCGACCCCAAGCATTGTAGCTAGGGTGTAGCCTCTCCGCGTGGACCGGCACCCTCCGAGTTCAGTGCATTCGGAGTTGAAGTCCCCGGTCAAAAGTACCGGGAACCCAGCCCTCCGTATGCATTCCTCCAGGTTTCCGATGAATTCTTCATGTCGATCCATTCCGCTGTTGGGAGAGATGTACCCATTGATCACCGTGAGTTGATGGATGTCTACAGCCACGAACCCTCTACCTCTAACTACCTTCGTGACTGCAAACCTGCCGGTGACATTCCGTATAGCAGCATCGCCATCCTGGTCAACATACCAGTGGCCTGAGTTAACCAGTCGCTGATTAGGTTCCACGACCAGCAGTAGGTCGTATCCCCCAACCAGCGCTGCCGCCCATGCCAAGTCATGGGCAGCCACAGCTCTGTTTACGTTGAGCTGTAAACACTTCATTTTCGAACGTGTTTACAGTCCCTGCTACCCAGTCTATGCCCAATCACTCCGCAACCCACCCACGCATTTGGTGGGTTCCCGGAACTCTGCCCTCTTGTGCCCCGTCGCCCCCCAATTGTAACAACAGGCTCTCCTATCGGGACCCGTGCAGTGTGCCGCAACATGGCCCGTCTCCCAACAGCGAAAAAGTTAACATCTGGTCTTCGTATCTCCGCTCGACACGATTGCCACCCTACAAGGAGCCTCCCGGTGGACGTAAGCCTCTTCGCCTCTTCCAACGGCAGCACCACAGTGGCGTTCTGCGTTTGTCCATATGCTTGGCGGACCGACGTGATCCTAGCAGACGTCTTTCCCTCCAGCGCGCGTTGTACCGCCGCCATCACCTCCTCCTTAGTCACTTCAGCGTCAAGGTCTCTAATGTGGACAACCTCTTTTCTGTCCAACTGCCCTTTCCCACCAATCTTCACCTCTGGCGCCTTCTGTGCCATTTTCTCTCGTAGGGATTGGGCAGAGTTGGTCCCCGCCCGCACCCGTACCTCGAAATCCTCGCCCCTGCCTTTACGAACTGAGAGTATGTTAGGAGCCAGTTCCTCTCCCACTGTTACCTTCACTTGGCGTAGTAGCTCTGCATAGGACTTGCCCTTCTGCCGTAGGACCACGGTCTCGGTCTGCCTCTCACGCCGTTCCTCGGTCGGGTCCCCTGAGTGAAACATAGTAACCTTCCTTTTATACTTTCTTGCCCAGAATTCCAGGGTGTTTTTAACTATGCTACCCAGTTTACCCCCTGGCGCCGCAACTGTCACCGGGTTACCTAGTACGTTGAAACGGTCTCCAGACCAGATAGCAACCAGTCGACAGCACTTATGTCTTCCCCTTTAACTGGTATCACGTACAGGTTTCCCGACGGGTCGATCTCCTCTTTTTCCCCAATAACGTCTGTGGCTGCGACATGTCGCACCACAGTGCCTGGGAGCATATCGCCACTGTTCAGCTTCCTCTTTATACCGGGTGCCAGGTCGCAGACCCGGCAAGCTATTTTTGACTTCTTGTCGCCCTCAAGGTCCAGCACGTAGACACATGCACGCTTGTCATCCGCCTTGGGTAAGCCCCGCACCTCCTCGACTAGCTCGAAGGCCTGTTGGGGCCACCTATTTTCAGCAAGCTCCTTCAGGTCTTGGACCTCCCCCTTCTTCAGCGCTGCCTGGATCGCGGCGAGGTCCGACCGTGCCGTCTGGGTATGCTTATTGTCCAGGTTCGTAGTCCCTTGAGTGCCCTGCATCGTCGTCGCAACCCTTTGCGCCTTTTCCATGACTCTGCCGGCCGTCTCCTTGAAAATGCCGCTCACTTCTGGGCTCGCCTCACATAAAAGCAGCAGGACCTGAATTTCTTCCAGAAGCGACTTCATGGTCGGGGGTGGTGGGCCTCTTCCGCGTCTTCACTCACCTCCTTCCTGCGCTTCCGCGCCCTGAGCTTGCCCAAAACCGTCTCGTCCGTTGCCTCCTCCTCTGACTGGTCGGTGGAGGAAGTCAGCGGGGGGCGGTGAGCGCAACGTCTTCCTTGACCGTCGGAAGGCCCTCTCTTCCTCTGTCGTTGCTGCGCTACACCCCGCATCGCCGGCAATCATCAGCTCTTGCTCCATATCGTCTGCTCGCTCCATCAACACTGGTTGGTACGGGAAAACCCCGCAGATTCCACTTACTAGTCCTATACTATACTTACTGTAGCCCGTTAATAAAATAATTAACAAAATAACCTAAATAATGCAGGACTTACGCCCTAGATTTCGCACCACTCAAAAATAACACACGAATTAAATAAGATTACGGCCCTAAAACTAATTATTTGTCTAGTTCACTTAAACGAGTCTTAACTGAATCACTAAGTAGGTTGGCAACACTGCTGCAACCTCTTTGTCTTTAACTTGTCCTAATAATGGCGGACAATGGCGGCTGATACCGCTATACAGTATCCCGCCTGCTATGCTAGTATTTTTCCCTCCACAAAGCACGTGGCGAGAATCCCGTTTAGATTTCCTCCTAAAAACACTTATTATTTAATTAAAACTATATCTAACTGTCTTAAACTACTATTATCATCAACAAAACAAACAAGGTTGATATTCTATCACTTAAAAAAGAGTCACTAGTAATGTATAAATTAACTTAAAGGGCTGGCGCCGAAGTGTCGCCACGTGGTCACTTGGTGAGGGAAAAAGGTTAATATCACGCCTTCCCACGAACCGATTTCCACGGTTGATGTCTTAAAATGATCGTCTTGTCGAACACTAACAACTACAAACTATTCTACACTAATTGGCACTGTTTAAAATTTCACTTAATACGACCGCCTTACATGGCCGCCATGCGGTCCATATTTAAACTAAAAATGCTTATATCTACTGTAATTTCCAACCGATTTGAACGTTTTATGCCTTAATCCACTCGTCTAAACCTATATTTTATCACTAAACACTAATAACTACCGAAAACTATGAAAAACCACTGATATTATCACCCGTACGGAATACACCTAATCTAGCTGCTTACCGGACCGAGTCACCACTCAACTCTCTTAATTTTTAATCAGCTATTTATAAATAAATAAACACACACACGCGCGCGCACACACACAAGGCTTGACTAATAAAATTTGCATATTGGTATGCTATAACAGACAAAATGTACTATTGAGTTGGGCGTGGCAGCACATGATAGCTAAACACCCCTCTACAAACCTGCAATAATGTGTTGAAATCTGTTTACCGGTTTGTTTTTTAGCAGCAGTTAAAATGGAGTCGAATATGGCTAACATGTCAACACGGGTAAAACAGCACTCGGTGATCAAATTTTTAACAGCAAAAAATGTGAATCCTACGAATCTTTTTCATTGTTTAAAAGCAGTTTACAGTAGTGAAACTGTTGACAGGATTTGTATGAATAAGTGGGAGTTGAAATTTCATGAATGTGAGGATGGTAAAGTGACAATTGAGGACGCACCTCGCAGTAGACAACCAGTTTCTGTGACTGATAAGAAACATCAAAAGGAGGTAGATGATTTGCTTCAAAGTGACCAGCAATTCACCTAGCAATACATCGCTATTCAATTAGGCATATCTACAGAACAAGTAGGCCACATTATCGAGCAATTCGGTTACCATAAAATCTGTGCACGATGGGTACTGCACAAATTCTCTGATGGCTCTCTCTCTGCAAGCTGAAGTTTGAGCCAACTCCACATCTGCCATACTCGCTGGATTTGGCTCTGTGCGACTTTCATTTCTTCCCTCATCTCAAGAGGGATCTCAAAGGTAATCATTACACCACTGACGATGAAGAAAGCTGTGGACACTTGTATCCAAGAAAGACCACCAGAATTTTTCAATGACTGAATGCAAAAACTTGTCAAACTTTGGGAAAAGTATATCAGTGTAAATGATGATTACATTGAAAAATAAATACTGCATTTTGTAGCTAAGGTATTGTACTTTTATTCATTTTTTATTTCATTCCAATATCTCTTTCATTCCCATGCTATGCATATATGTGCAAAATTTATCAGCAGAGCCTCATGTATATACATATATTTATATATATGTTTTACAAACACTTACTATTATATTAATCAATAACATTTTGTTATATTCTGACAACTAAAGTTTTTTAAAAAAATGCTGAATAATTCCTAAACTAACATAATTAATAAAATTTAGAGCATGCTTTAAGTAAGTCATCGGAGGTTAGACAATTAAAAAAAGAATTGTTACTGGTTTAAATATTAGTGAACTTTAACTGACAAGACAAGAAAAAGTCAAAATTCAGATGTCACTGACAAAGAATCCAATTATATTAGACTCCAGAACTAACCGATGAACTGAAGCAATGATTCTGCAGATGAACAGATGATTTGATTGAAAGGTGACTTCTATATCAAGCTGCTGTCAAATAAAAAAGCTCTGCCTTATTGTTTTAGAGATTATTTTGGAGTATGCGAATGGTTTTACTTCAGACTGAGAACACTAATAAAATAAATAAATATATCAGTAGGACCAAGAAACCAATACTTCGACTACAAATGTTAGTGGAAGTCTGCAATGAACCCCGAGGTCAAAAAAGGCAAGGCAGAAAAATCAAAGTGATACTGACTTGTTTTTTTTCCCCCCACTATTGTGCAACTATGTAATATAGATGTGCAACAAAAGTCCAACTGTAAGCTAACAAAATTAAGATGGTTTTCTACATCATTATGTAATGTAGCTCAAAAGAACAAAAAGGAGAGATCATACAACTGGGAGCTGCATCATAAAAAATCCTTTGCCCAGATTTCTATAGCCAAGATAAAAATCCCTAGACAGCTGCTCTTTCCTAGCTGGTTGTACTCACTGATCCAGCTGATTTTGTTTTGTATTTTAATTATAAATGTTTATTTCCAAAATACACATTTTAAGTTAACCTTGCTTTTATTAATTTACATTACACACAATCGAGAAAGAGTGAAATTTTAGAAAAATAATAAAATGAGCTTAAGTTATTTAAGCAATTAATGAAAAAAGTAAGGTAATATAAAAAGAACACCTCACACAAAATGTGTTATCTAAGTAGACTAAGCATGCTGATCTGAATTAGACAACTGTGCAAAAAATTGTGTACAAGAAAATCTATAGATCACCAGCATTTTTCCATTTGTGATGATGGTTTTTATACATACCAAAATGATTACAAGATAATTTTAAGTTTTATGATAAAAACTTAAAACTTAAAATAATGACATTAATAAACAAATATTTTATTTATATTTCTTCTTTTACTTTTTTATAATAAATAATAATAGTACACATAATAATAATTATTGTCATTAATAACGTAATAATCAGATAAAAATATTCATGACGACTTATTTATGCTCTTTTACATTTATTTTTAATACAATATAAATTTATAATATCCATTTTTGTAAATTAAGCTAACAAAATTAAATCAGATATAATTTAATACAAAAAAAATTCATAAATGTAACATTGGTTGATTCTACCTCATAGAAAAAAGTTCTTGAAAAGTTTTTGAGGACAAATTACGAGGGTGAAACAAATTTAAACAGTAACTTTGCTATTCTATGCAGCAAGCAATTCCGAGCTGGATGGTAAAGTGGGGGGTTAATGTTAGGTGCGTTAGAGAGGGGCAACCAGCTTGGTTAGCTCCTCCACTCTGTTCTGTTGTCAGTACAGCCATGAGTGAGCAAGAGGTTTCATTGTCTGTTGCACAACGTATAATCATAAAAATTTTTAATTAATGAAGGTGTTAAACCCGTGGAAATTTTAACTCTTTTAAAGGTTCAGTATGGAGATGCTACACTGTCCCAGAACTGAGTGTATACATGGGCCAGACAATTTAAGGGACGGCGAAAAAGTGTAGAAAATGAATATCATGATCAACATCAAAGGTCAAAGTCTCACAGGTAACAACATCCGCGCCATTTAAGGGCTTATCAAAGGTGATCAACAGTTCACTACGGAAGAAATCTCATCAGAAGTAGGTATCAGCTGTGGGAGTGCTCAATCCTTTATCACTGATCATCTTGTTTTTAGAAAAATTAGTTTCGACGAGTTCTGAGATTAATGACTGAAAATCAAAAACAGGTCAGGTTGGAGATCTGTGAGACTTCTGCATTGATTTCGGCAAGGGGACAATTTTTGACGCACATCATAACATGTGCTGAGACATGGGTTCATCATTATGCTCTGGACTCAAAAGTAGCAAGTAAGGGAGTAGTGAGGGAAGGACTGCCCAATGAAGGCCAAAACCAGCCTGTCAGCCGAAAAAGTTCCTGCAACGGTTTTTTTTTTTGACTCAAGGGTAGTTTTACTCATTGATTTTCTACACAATCAACAAACAGTGAATGCGGCTTACAACAGCCAGCTGCTACAGTAAAGAAAAGTCACTTACTGAAACAAAAGATAGTTATGCCCAATTAAGATGTCATCCTCCTCCATGACAACACCTGACCACATATTGCGATTTTGACAAAGGATGAATTGGAAAAAATACACTGGGAAACCCTCGACCACCCTCCCTATAGTCCAGATTTGTCCCCTTGTGATTATTTTTTGTTTGTTCCCATGAAAGGATCGCTTGAAAACATCAAGACATCAAGGAGCGCAATTGGTTGATGACTAGTCCTCAAACTTTTTATTAACAAAAAATATTCAAGCTTCCAAATCATTGGCAAGAGTGGGTAGATTATGCAGGAGACTATGTATAGAGAAATGATGAAGGTATAAATTGTAAATATTATTAATCAATAAAAAAAAATAATTAGC
This sequence comes from Lycorma delicatula, assembly GCF_047948215.1. Taxonomy (NCBI): domain Eukaryota; kingdom Metazoa; phylum Arthropoda; class Insecta; order Hemiptera; family Fulgoridae; genus Lycorma; species Lycorma delicatula. The sequence continues at coordinate 79,351,182 of NC_134460.1, read as the reverse complement.
ATTTATATTTGATTCATCTTAGTACAATAAACTTGCCAAAATTTTGGATCTAATTCAAGAATGAAAAAATAGTTTGATCTACTTAATAACATAAACATATCCATCAAAAAAAAACTTTAAATTTTGCATACAGAAATTTTACAAATTTTCAAATCCCTATCTAAACATGGCAATTTAGATTCATTTTGTGAAGCTGACATATGGCTACATGGTGTTAGTCAAATAAATTGACTCTAATGCAGAGAGCTATTCAGTAAAAAATAAAAAAATTCTCATAACTGGCACATGCTTCACTAAACGGGACTTTTATTATAAAAGTATACTTACCAGTTGATAGATAATAATGTAGTATTACAAATTTTTTAAATGTTTTATTAGTATATTACCTCATTGAAATCTTTCAATATCCAAAGTAACAAAAAAACTAGACAGTAAATAGCACCATCAAAGCACATAATATTCTGATCTACATACAATCTAATCCTACACAGCATTATCATAGTAAAGAGCTCTAATTTCAATAGTCATCTTGAGCTACACCACACAGTTACCATAAATAATTAATAATTTTTAAGTTGACACACACATAATTAGTCCCCAAGTCATAATTTACAAAGTAAAATAAAACACACATGCAAAATCAAACAGTGAAAAAGTAAACTGAATTTCTACAGTTTTTCATTTTTATAGTGCAGATAAAATTATCCAAATACATTATAATTACACACTATTAGAATAAAATGTTATTTTTAATATCATTTAATCAAAAATAAATAACTTAAATTTTCTTACCAAGAATTCATTATGTGTAAGGAAAATCTCGATGAGAAACTGTTTTCCCCGTCTAAATGGATATTTACAGTATGTTTGAGCCTCTTCAGTTCCCCAGGCACCTTTTAAACGGCAATTTCGAGGGATGTAGTATTGATCAAATCTCGGGTTCATATGGAATCCTATGTCGCCATCCTCTCCAGTCCCTTTGCAGAAGTTCACTGTGAAGCTGACATTTATACTTTGTCAAGTGTTGTTAACACAACGTACCAAACAGTGCATCTGAACAAAAATGAAAACCTATGATATCAAATTTCCCTACAATCATTGAACCTCTTTAATGCTTTCTATCAGAAACAATGAAGACTCTTCTTTTAGAAGGCAGTGGACCGTACATAAGACATTCTGATATAATTAATTATTAACAATGATTTGTAGCTGGCAAAAAGTATAGATGGAAACTAAAATTATAACATATGAAGCAGAACATAATACAGATACTGAAGTTAAAAGAAAAGCACAAAACTCAAAACTGTAAAGAATAGAACCCAATCTGTCCAATGAGTGATAACCCACAAAAATATGATTACTTTCATTAAGATAAATTATTTCAATTTCAATGTTCAGCTTAAACTTAAAAAATGAAAAACTAGCACTACAAATACCTGACAAAATGAATAATTTATGAAATGAGTCGCTGGTGGGACTGAAATCTTGCAGTCTGATACTACCATAGGGCAAGAAAATTTAGACTATAACAAATAAAATGATTTCACCCAAAGCCGTATTTAATAAAACAGTTCCTGTAAATCGCTAAAGTTAAAACTAAGTTCAAGAGCAGTTTTTTTCATTTATTAATGGCTAATACCCATAGAAATTATTGGTAATTACAGCACATGTTTTCATGAATGTATAGCAAGGTTTTACAAACTGACTGATAAGGAATAATGAAGGGTAAGGAATAAAATAATGCCCTTCTAATTCCACAACACATTTTTTTTTATATAGTTTAATATGTTTTAAGATTAAAAAAAAAAATGTCATTTTCTTAGTAAAATACCAATGATCTAAGAAAATAAATATAATTTTATTTTAAAAAGTTCCCACAAGAAAATTACCCTTAATTCTATGTAGATTAATTGAAACTAACAATAAATTCTCATTAACCTGACTGCTCAATTTCTTTTTTTTTTAAATCCAGTAAAAATTAATTTGTGAGTAACTCTTGTTATTCAATTTAATAACATGTATTCTTTAATAAAAGTAACAATTAAATTTTAATTTCTTGGATAATGTAAAAAATTCTTAATCAAAGCTCAGGGCAGATTATTTTAAAACCTTTCAATTTTAAAAACAAAATTTTGTAAGAAAAAATCAAGCAACTAATTTAAGAAATTAATAAATAATAATACAAAAATATTCAATCAAAAAATGGAATATACTTCAATCTTTAGTAAGTATTAAGTATGAAACAAGATGAATCATTATGCATAAAACTAAGTAATTATATTTCAAATTTAAAATAATCTAAAAAATGTAATAAATTACAAACTATAAAAATATAGTTTGTAGTTTAGATATAGTTTATGAGCAATTTACGATTACTAATAAAAGTTTTACTCGTAATTATTTTACTGAAATTAATATTTTTAAGATTCATATCATTCCTCTGCACTGTTACATTATATTTTTAATTCTATTAATATAAACCATCTGGTACAGAATATTGAGATAAGAGATATCTTATCTTAATTTTATCATGAAAGTATTTTTGCAGTATCCCTCATTTTCAATCATGATTGAATTCATTTAATTAAACTGTATATTAAAAAGATATTAAAAATGTTAAAGATTAAAAATACTAAAATAAACCATGCACATGGTGAAATTTTTATTACACTACTGTGTAATATTAATTTAAAAATTAAAAATATTCATAAACTTATATAAATTATTAAATTACACAGCAAACCAACAAAAATTACACCATGTGTATGGTTTATTTTAGTACGTTTAATTTTTTAATTATTTTAATATGCAATTTAATTAAATGAATTCAATCATTACTGAGGATGTAGGATCCTGTGAAAGTACTTTCATGATAAAATTAACATGTGTCTTATCTCAATATTCTGTACTACGTAGTTTATATTAATGTAATTTACTCATAATATACTACAGCTCATTTAGTTAATTTTACAGATCTTTACAAACTACCACAGCTAAATAATTATATAAAATTTAAGTTTATATCATCTAAATACATATATATTACTGAAGGTAAGTTTTTCAATAAATTAAGTACATTTATATTTAACTTATTGAATAACTTACCTTACTACTAATATATTAACAATATATTTTATCAAATACAATTTTAAAATTATTTTGCTCTAACATATGCAACTGATAATATAAAATCATTTATACACAGCAGACGATACAAATTTTATAGTTTCATTTCAAAAAAACTTTAAGTACAGCAAAGAAGTGATGAGTTATGAATAAACAGTGATTACTGAAAGCAGAACAAAAAAAAATAACTGAATAAGAATTATTTATCAGAGCATGAGATATATTTCTATTTCACAATACTGAATGGGAATCAAAAAAATTAATTTGAACAATCTTTCACATGAAAATTATTCAAAAACTCAATTTTCAAAAATATCTGTTTGCAGTATAATTTTGGATAGTCATTACAGTACAAAACAATTATCTTCCTATCTCAATAAGGCTCCTTACTGGAGTAGTAAATATTGCAAAAAAAGGATATCTAAATAGAAAACAAGATAAAATGAATAATACTTTCTTATAAAAAAATTCATAAAAAACCACCCAGACAAATAACTATTTATTAATAAACAAATAAATATTAAGAAGTTTAACTCATTGCCATTTATGTTCAAACATGTTTAAAATTCATGCGCATAAACATTCAGTATCAAATTTTTCTTTTACATTAACTGGTAACAAGCAATTATAAGATCAATCATACATATAACATGATCTAACCAGTGAGTGAATTCACTTTGTTGTTGATGCAGAAAATTTATTAGAATCAAATGAAAACAGAGCATATTCGTGGAATATGCATAATGTAGTAAACTCCCTCTTAAAAAACTGATCACAATAATATTTTTTTTTAAATGCATGTTAGGCAATGTACTCACATTAATAAATAGATTATGTAAACATAAACATAACTTACAAATGATGACAATGAATTAACCTGCTTAAGGAACTTTCAGGCTCAGAGTTACCAGCATTATTTATGTGCTTTTGTCTGTAATAATTAGATGTTTTTCCTTTGCTATATTTTTATACAGTATCATATTTTACCTTAATAGTTATGTGAAGGACCCAAAAGACTGCAGCGTATGATAAAAGATTAGCTGTGATCCGAGAAATAATAAAATGATATACTAAAAAAAATCCCAACAATTTCCATTATTGTGAAATATTTGATATTAAAATTTGTAATCATTTCAATTACCTACTTTATTTTATTTTTTTGTTTGTAGTTCTCTATTTTTGTTTGTAGTTTTGTTAATAATATAAAAATGACAAAATAATGTAAATTATTTGTAGGAAAATGTACAATTATATTTTTTATTAGTGTGATTTGTTAAATAAAGTAAATAATTTTATTTTAATTTTGCAACAGGGAAATTATAACAATCATATTTAAAAAATAATAGAGAGGTTAATTACAAATGGATTAATTATTAAAAGCTTCTGTGATATTGGCAGAAAAAAGGGATGAGAATAAAAATGCTGGAAGAAATTTACAACTTTTTGCTAAGTGATTATAGTTATAGTATTACTGAACAGTATGTTTTTCATTTTATTTAATTATAATTATGGAGAGGATTTATTACTTATATTGACCATAAATTCAACTGAAATGAGTTATATGCTTTTTTACTGTAATCTGTAAATCAAATTCATAGTGTAATCAATTTTATGAATGACTTCCATCTTGGGTGATACTTCTTGGAGTGGGCTTAAAACCCCAACAATATTTTCTAAAAACTTGACATTTTTGTATAAACAATAAAAAAAATTATATGGCTAATAAAGGAAAACTGACCACAGATCTGACAATTTGTATTGTATTATGTAAATAAAGATTTTGCATATATAGCATATATATTATTTTTTAATTTTTGTGTGTTTGAAAAGCTATTACTAGTTAATTGTATAGAAGATATTGACTTCCACTTCCACTTAAATCCAGCGTTAAATGTTTTATATTATTATTTCTGTTATTAAAGTAGTAGCACTGGTTCAAAACATGAATGTGGGGGCTAACTTTTCCTGTCGATCAGCGCAGGTGGAAAAAGTCCCTAAGCATGCCTCAATTAACATATAAAATTAAAAATTTAAGAACCATGTTTTTTTTTCACTATTTTGGCTGTAGGTCGTTAAATATTGATTACAGAAAAAATCATTTTTGTCAAAGATATAGAGTGGAAAATTCTACATAAAAAAGTCTATGGACACATTCCAATCGGATCAAAAATAAACAAGCTAGCGCAATAAACAGAAGTATTCTGTATAATACTTATACAGAGGGTATCTATAAAAATTACTCGTACCAATGTAAATGTGTCAGACCCAGTTTTCAGTTGTAATTAATAAAATATTGATTGAATTTATCAAAAATTGTTGCAAACAAAAGTTGTAAAATGGAAAATTTTACACAAAAAACTTCTAGTAACATTTTCATAAGATCGTAAATACATAAATAAACATGAGAATGTTCTGAACATCAAACACAAAAAAATTCTTTTTTATTTTAAACAATTACATTTTTTTAAACTTTTTAAAAATAATGAAGTCAAAGGTTAACACTCAATAAAGTGTAGATATTTCTGCATAACTGTACCAAGTTTAACATAGAAATTTGTTTTTGTTAACATTTGACATTTATTTATATTGCTATTTTCACTTTTTGGGCACAGTGCTACATTTGACAAACATACACGTATGCTCACAAAACTCAGTCAAACATTAAAATTTATATAAAACTGATATTACCATCTAAAAGTACATTTTCCCCCTAACTATTGCTACCTGTTTAATATTTAATTTCGTACAATTTTAGTAAGTTATAATTGGTTTTTTGTACTTAGTGAAAGACCAAACATACATATTTTGAAATATAATTATTTTAAAATTACTAATATTAAAAAAAAAAACAATACATTTTGCTATGAAAATTATTAATCATAAATAATCACCTTAAGAATATGTTCACATAGTTGTTTTTCGATTTTAGAAATTTGTTTTTTATTTGCAAGCCTTTGAAACAAATTTGAAAAAACTTTCAACCTAACAACAATATACTATAATTACGTTATTCTAAATGTAACAAATTCTTTTAAATTTACCAACACTTATTCCTTTAGGTATCACTTATCGATGGCATTTTGATTTTTTGAATTATCTATCATAGATCAAAAGTTAGAGGTATTTATTTATCTCGTGCATGTATTGAAACGATGCCGCTGGCTACCTCATATCTCTCTGCATAGGCAGTATACAGAGCACCACTACTGTTTATTCCACTAGCTCATTTATTTTTTATCTGATTGGAATGTATCTATAGCCTTTTTTGTGTAGAATTTTCTGCTCTGCATTTTTGACAAGAATGATATTCTGTAATATCAACATATTAACGACCTATAGCCAAAATAGTGAAAAACATGGTTCTTAAATTTTATTTTGTTCATAAACAAATGTCAGAATAATAGTGAGTGTCTCAACTTTTAATATGTTAATTAAGGTATGCTTAGGAACCTTTTCCACCTGGCCTAATCAACAGTAAAACTTTGCAGCTGTATTCATGTTTTGAATCTAATGCTCCTACTCTATATTTATTCAAATAATTAAAGCAGTTATACATTAAATACTGAATACAACATAAAAAATTTATCGGTAAAATTTCAAAACTTTTTTAAATATAAAATATTCTGCTTACCTTACATGCAATAGCGTAAGGTAAGCAGCATGTTGAATACAACATAGCCACCTTCAAAATAGTCCTTTCCACTCTGAATACACCACTCATAATGTTTCTTGTATCCTTCTAAACATTTCTGCAACTCTTCATTCTAGTTACTAAACGGTCAGCAAATGAATTTTCCTTTATCAAGTGAGTAGACCGAAAACATTGACCTTTTAACTTAAAAATAATTCAGTGGTACTAGATCAGGTGAATAAGTGGGATGATGGAATGATTGTTGTATCATGTTTTGCCAAAAAAATGACTGATTAATAGCAATTTGGGTACTTACGCATTAACGCCACCGCAGCTACAGCTTTATTTAAAAACAAAGTAGTCAATCGGATTTCGGTGGAAAATGGGCCGAAACAGATTCAAGACAGAATATAAATGGTTATTTATATTTATTTATTTTATAAATATAATTTAACCAAACTTAACCTACGCTCACTAACCTTGACTAATTAGCATTTATTTAATAAATTCAGTAATAATGGTTATTTAAATAATTGTAATTACTGAATTTATTAAATAAATACTCAAAAAATTACGGTGTTAATTAGTCCTAAGCGAGCGTAGGTTAAGTTTGGTTAAATTATATTTATAAAATAAATATTTATTTATTTATGTTAAACTTTATATCGGCCCATTTTCCACTGAAATCCGATTGACTACTTTGTTTTTAAATAAAGCTGTAGTTGCGGTGGTGTTAATACGTAAGTACCGCAATTTGTTTAAGAGAGTATTGTCAGCATGAAGCATCCATTCGTTTGACTTCCAAACGTCAGGCCTTTTTTTCTGATAGCCTTATGAAGATGTTTCATTACTTCAACATAATATTCTTTTTTCACTGTCTTGCCTTCTGGAAGAAATTAATAGTAAACAACAGCTTCACAGTTGAAAAAAAAGCAAACAACAAAACTTTAATGTTTGACCTCACTTGTCTTATCTTTATTGGTCATTGGAACTCTTTTGACACCCACTGCAATGACCGAGATTTTATTTCAATACCATATCCATCCATCATGATGATTTTTTTTTAAATTTCATCCTTATTACTTCAAAAGTTCTTGACACATCAACTTAATTCTGTTTTAGATTTTCAATCAAAAAGTGGGGCACAAATTTGTCTGGAATGTTATTCATAAATTTACTGCCTAAATTTTGCATAATAATTTCATGGCACAAAATCTATGACATGATTACTTCTTCAGCTACCTTGTGAACAATTAAACGACATTAGAATGAATGAATTCCTTAACTTATGCAACATTTCATCAATTTTGGAAGTTGAAGGTCGATCTGAAGAGGATCATCATCAAAATTCAGCTACCTCTGATAGTGTTTCAGCAACTCATATGTCTAAGTCTGGCTTAAAACCACACCCTATATGGTATTTATAATATTTCAAATGTTTTCATAAAGGAACTTTTCAGTTAAAGACAAAATTTCAGTTTAATTATTGATCAAGTGAAAATCACTCATATTAAATTGGATAAAAATTGCAGCGCACATGTAACACTTATTGACACACTTAGGCATAGTATCATGACTAAACAAAATATTACATTGCAGTTTTCATTGCAATGAAAACTGCAATTTGCTACTCATCAGGTTGCTACTCAATATTACCCCACTATACACACAGCATATTACACATTCAATTAGTAGCGTTATCTGTCACACAATTTAAAAGATTCACAAATTTTACAAAAGCAAGTTATTGTCCTATTTCATGGTTTTTGCTTTTCACTTCTATCTAGTAACCTGTATAGAGAAGGATAGTTAGTAGGGGATTGGTGTAAAGACAGTCACAAAAAATAATTTAAGTTCTTTAATAGATGTGTATTAATTTTACATAAAACTCATTTTGAATAATTTTTCAAAATTCTCATCGTGTCCAAAACAGATGAACCGACACTATTTCTGTTAAACAGGATTTTACAACATTATTAGACTTTTGATTATTAAAAGGTAAGAAATTTCTTTAGCTTTATTAGTCAAAATGAACAAAATCATAATGGCCTGAGCAAAATAATTTAAAAATTACTTTTCTAATATACAAATGTGAAAATAAATTGCGAATATGTACATTTATATTTGTTTAAATTGGTAAAAAAGATCATGAGTGTTAACTTATAAATTATATTAACTTATAAATGTGAAATTAAATATAAAAAAAACATTGTTTTAATATTAATATACTCTCATATTATTAGAAACTAATAAATTTAATCAATTTCCTATGTCTAATCTTAGAAAAATTAACATACTTATTTAAGTTAATAATAACTTTTACAATAATTTATTAAATAAAATAAAATAATAAAAACCAAATGCAAATGAGTACAGTTTCACAGAAAGTTTAAATTTCTTTTCATTTTCAATATGCTATTTTGAACTGATGTTAAATTTTTTTTATAAAAAACATTTGAATTATCATGATTATGTAAAATTTGTGTTGTGACACAGAAATTTTAGAAAAGGTTTTGTCAGCAAAAACAATTTAAAATCAATTTTTTAATAATCATTTCTCTTTTTGACATACAAGCAACCAAATTTTAAAAAAATTACTTAAGAAAAAAACATGAAGGAAAATATGCTATAGGAATTTTTTATTGTGTTTAACCTTCATACTGCATTTAGAAACATGTGTAACTTGTAACAATTATAACTGTAAAACAAAACAGTACTGAAACATTTAATATTTTATTTAAAGATTTATAATTAGCGTATTCATTTACAAGGCTGCAGTATCAGCAGTTTATAATTAATACAAAAGTAAAATTTAAAATAAAATGAGCATGTAAAAATATGACTGAATTAAAGAAAATTGATCAAATTACTGCTCATAACTATAGTAACTTGACAGTCAAGATCATCCTCTGAAAATTAATGTTCAAGTTATGGCTTAAAACACAATTTTCCAAACCATAAAACAGAGAGCTCCTCAATACTATGACTGGTTTTCCTCACTGGTGATAGATTAACATCTATCACCAACATTTGGATACAATCCAAATGGATACAATCAGTTCTATTACCATTTTCTTTAAACTATTTTAATGTCTAAAGAATTTTTAATGATAATGGTAATTAACTTAAATGGTAATTTTAATGGTAAAGGCCGTTTTTGGTCACCATACATGTAAATTATTATTAAAATTGTCTTTTCAGTTTTACTTAAAAGACGCGGATAAAAAATAAATATTTAATTAAATTAAAACACACCTAGAAATAACAAAAAGATTTCAGGAAATTTTAAAGAATAAATTTTTAGCTTTTATTATGTAATTCTTCAATAATGTAATAAATTGACGTTTCACTTCTGATCAGAAGTCACTCACAACAACATAAAGCAAAGTGTAAAAAAAATAATTAACTCTGTAGAAAAGTAACTACTACATTCAATACCTTGTTAACCCTTTAAATTTGTAATACAGGCTCAAGTAAATAATGTCAGCTTATCTTTAGCAGTACCTCATTTAATTTAGTAATAATGCTAGTATCAAAAAGCAAATATCCCAAAATTGAACAAATTAGTTACCAAATACTACGTTAGGATTGTTTTAATGATAAAGTTTTATAATCATAACCGTTAATACAAGAGGTGGTGTAAAGCTCACCACTTGTGAAAGGTGATATTACAGTGAATCAGGAAATAGGATTCAATTTTGTATGCAATAGCATCAGATGAATAACATTTTTAAGAAGATTGTTTTAAGTCTCTTATATCTTGTTTGATCTTTTCTTTTTTTTTTGTTTTAGTGAACTAATAATAAAACTGTCATTAGGCATAGTATTATGGGCACTCTATATATATGGTAAATTAATAATACCATTAAACTAAACTAATATCACATTTTAAATATTCAATGAACATTGAGGACATTTTTAGTTTTAGGAAAATAATTACAGATACACTATTGAACATTATTCTAGACACAGGAGATGAACAGAATGTAAAATAAAATAGACTAATAAATAATTTCTTTACTAAACATATTCATATAACATAAAAATAATGGTACAATATATGGCATATAAGTAACATACACATAATATATTATTATGTATGCTTATGTGTAACGTATATAATGTATAAATATAATGCAAGTCAACTGTAACAAATAAAAAAAAGGTGAATTTTTTTTTTTTTTTTACATAACTGTACATAAGGAGGGCTACAAACAATTAGAGCAGCTTTCTGTTGACTACAGTATATTACTGAATGCAATCTGAACATGAAACTTGATTCTTGAATTTTTACTAATTTTCTCTCTGATTTCATTTTCTACCATAATTTTTTTATTTTTTCAATTTTCAACTATGATCATCATACAAATACCATTTTATTTAAATAATTAAAATAATTTTAATCATATATAAAATCCTGGATTCAAGGTGGCAGCAGATCCAAGACTGTGGATAGAAATTTCAAACTTTTTGTAAAATATTTTTAAAATCATACATAAATCTGCATCTGTTTTTATCATTTAGACATACTTTGTAATATGAAGCAATTTATTTTTTTAATATACTAAATAATAAGGAACAAATTAACACAGCAAATTTTTTATAAAATTTGATACCAGAACATACCCGTCTCCCATCCCTCTAAAAGACAATCATTTTATCCTTTATTCAGTGCAATTTATAGTAGTAACTACACAAAGGACATAAATAGTTATCAATAGAGTACTAATTTAATAAAAAAAACTGACAAGGAAACCAATAAACAATTTAAAAATAAAAATTAATTGTATTTATTTATTGCAGGTAGACTTATCATATAAGCAACAATTTTATTTTCAAAAATAACTGCATTTCAATGGAATTTATTTCATCAGTCAATTTGCTACAATTAATTCAATACCTACTTGTTAAGGAATAATTCAAATTTTGTAACTAATCATTATTAGTCAATCTGATGTTTTATAAAACGACAAAATATTATTTTACATACTCTCTCCTACAGGAATTTTCAACTCCTGCATAAGACTCAACCCATGAAAATAAAGATGTCCATAACCAATGAAGTGAAATGAAAAAAAAATGCTCCTGTATTATAAAATGTTTATTATCAAATGAAAACAAACTTGTAAAAAGATCATATCACCGGTAGTCATTTTTGTTCACAATTACTCACTTATTTAATAAATAATAAATTAATAAAACATTCCGAAGCAAAGCTACACAGTTTAATTACAGAGCAATAAGCATAATCATAATAATTATGGCCGACTGTGAGTGCGATAAAAGGATATTATGCTGACTATGTCTACCAAAGTTGTCAACTTTATTACATAAAAGAACAAGAGAAATTTGTTAAGAGCCACAAAACATTATTTCTTCACGTGCTTGCAAGAACTATTATATACTCAAATGCAAGTATGCATATACATTATATTTCATACATTATATTGAATTTTTACATCCAAAAATGAACTATCAGATCACTTGTTTATGCAAGTAAATATGGATTTTGTAAGCAGATACTTAATAAATAAAAAATTCTAAAATTTTATCACTTCTATTAAACAAATTATCATAATTTTTAGGTTTCAATCTGAAAATTTGCTCCACAAAAGACACAACTAAGGTGAAACTGGCATTTTAAATCATCTAATGATCTAAAATATCATTGACCAGTTTATTTAAACAGTACTAAAATTTTGACCTACAAAAACAATACTACTCTATTTAGTCAAGGATTGTTCAATAATTAAAGAGACAAATGACAACAATAGTAAAACTATTAATATATAAATTGAAACTCCCTGATATTCAAATTGACAACCCTGACATAGAAAATATCAGCTGTTCAAAAAGAATTTCTGTTATAACCTCTTTTGATTATTTCAAAATGTAGGAAATGTGAACCATGGAAGAACAATAAGTTGTGATAGGATTTTGGTTTTGTGAAGATGTAATTTTTTTTGTCTTCATTTGATTGGTATGATGCAGCTCTCTAAGATTCCCTATCTAGTGCCAGTTGTTTCATTTCAGTATACCCTCTACATTCTACATCTTTAACAATTTGTTTTACATATTCCAAATGTTGCCTGCCTGCACAATTTTTCCCATCTACCTGTTCCTCCAATATCAAAGCGACTATCCAGGATGCCTTAATATGTGGCCTATAAGTCTGTCTCTTCCTTTAACTACAGGGTCATTCACGGGAACCGGATGTTTTGTGAAGTGGGTTGTACTTGGGTGTTCATGATGGGAGGGGCACGTGGCTAGTGTCTGACGTTTCCTTTGTTCATAGCATTTACATTTTAGTCATTGAGATGGAGCCGTGGACGCTAGATCAACGCCTGTACGCATATGACAGATTTGTGCGAAATGACGAATCCGTAACTGCTGTTCAGCGAGATTTCTGCCGTCAGTTTAATATCCATCGTAATGTAAGTGTCCCTTCTCGTAACACAATATTGGGATGGGTAAACAACCTTCGAACAAGCGGTTCAATATTGAAGAAAAAACCACCGGGTCCCCGACGAACTGCTAGCACTCTGGAGAATATCGAATGAGTAAGGGAAGCCATTGTCAGAAGCCCACGCCGCTCTATTCAGAGGCATTCAGCAGCACTTCAAACGAGCACAAGTACGGTAAGACGAATTCTGCATACAGACCTGCATTTCCATCCATACAAGATAGCCGTCGTGCAGCAGTTAAACGAGCAAGATTTCACCCAGCAATTACAATTTTGTTGACAAATGCTTACCATTTTTGAAGAAAATGAAAATTTGTTATTGTTAATGAGTTACGAAGCCCATTTTCATCTGAATGGCTTCGTCAACAAACAGAATTGTATTGGGCAGAAATAAACCCACATCAGCTTCACGAGAGACCACTTCATAGCCCAAAGGTGACAGTCTGGTGTGCAAGGTAGGAAAGGTCGGTGTTATTGGACCATATTTTTTTGAAGAAAATGACGCTACCATAACTGTAACAGCTGATCGTTACATTGCGATGTTGAATACGTTTTTCATCCCTGAGTTACAAAACCGGGGAATCGATTTTCAAAATGTGTTATTCCAGCAGGATGGAGCTACAGCGCACACAGCGAGGGTAACGATGGCTGTTCTCCGTAACTTGTTTCCAGAACTGATCGTTTCCAGATTTGGGGACATTCCTTGGCCCCCTTGGTTCCCTGACTTGAGTAGTTGTGATTTTTTTCTGTGGGGGTTTCTGAAATCGCGTGTGTACGGCAATAAACCGCGTACATTGGAGGACCTAAAGATCGCAATTCGTCATCACGTCACCCAGATTGATGTAAACATGCTGCAAAGAATTGAGGCCAGTTATCGTGAAAGTCTACAACAATGTATTGCCCAAAATGGACATCACTTGCCAGACATAATTTTTCATTCATGAATAAGTAACAAATGCTTTGATATAACAAGTGTTTCAGTACCAATAAAACTTTTTTAAAGTAAATATTCAATTTTTTATGATTATTTTAAAAACATCCGGTTCCCGTGAATGACCCTGTATATTTTCATAAATGCTCCTTTCTTCAACAATTTGCTGCAACAACTCTTCATTTGTCACTTTATCCACCCATCTGATAGCACTCTCTCTTATAGCACCACATTTCAAAAACTTCTAATCTTTTCTTCTCAAATACTCCGATCGTCCAAGTTTCACTTCCACACAAAGCTAAGCTCCAAGCATATACTTTCAAAAATGTTTTCCTGATGCCTGGTTATTAAACCTGAAGGTGTAATAACCAGCCAAAATTCATTCAAGATGTTAAAACAGTAGGATAAAAAGTGTACCAACCATGCAAATATTTATAAATGAATTGAACAGTTTACATTGGGCAGGGCAAATGTTGCCAACCATGCAAATATTTATAAATGAATTGAACAGTTTACATTGGGCAGGGCAAATGTTGCCAATTACGATTTTCATTACAGTAAAAGACTAGTAGAAGTTTTGACTGATGCCTTTATGTAACTGCATTAATGATCTTATTTACACAAACAGACCCTTTTAAATTTGGGAAGTTGCTGAAATTTGTAATAATATAGTATAGTATTGGTACTGTCCATTACATTATCCATAATTGAATTACTACATAAATAACATACATCAATTAATAAATGAATCCCCCTTGAACACATTTATAAGTTCAAGGTGGGATCCAAGATGGTTGACTTAAAATCACAAAGATATCCAAAGTCACATTTGTATGGAACTTAAATAACAGTTTTTAGCTAAAGAAGATGCTTTCTTAGATCACAAAATAACAAATGATGAAACTTGATTCATCATTTTAAGACAGAATTCAAACATCAGAGTATGGAATAGAAACATCCGAGTTCGCCCAACAGGAAAAATTCAAAAGTTATGTGACAGCCAGTAAAGTGATGCACAACAGTGCTTTGAAACAAAACAAAATTTATTGTGTTTATTTAGAAGAACAACAAATATCAACTGTGAGTACTATTGTAACACACTAGAAATGAAAAGTGATACCTAAATAATAAGGAATATCCTGATTCTCTCTCAAAAGACATCATTCTTCTGCATGATAACGCTCACTCCACCATTCAAAAGTTAATTTGGGAAGTGTTGTCACTCCATCTTACATCACCTCACATCAATCATCAGATCTTTGTTTGCTAGGTCCTTTTAATGAGGTTTACATCGTACCAAGTTAAACAACAATACACAGGTCAAGAATGCGGTACAAGAATGTCTCAAACACATAGGTGAACAATTCTTTATAAGAAAGCTAGCAAAAACATGGGTCATGGCCTAAATGTGGCCAGGAATTATGTTAAAAAGTAGCATTGGTTTCACTGTCATTGAATAAATAATGATTTTCTACAGTCATTTGTCTCTTAATATCAAACGACCCTTGTAAATAACACTAATAAAATAAACCTAAATTACTAATAAATAACTTTCTTTTTTTTTAATGTATTTAATCATGCTTTTAAATTATCTCTCTACAATTTTGTTGTTTAAATAGCATGATGAAACACGATAAAATTTTAAATTCAACTTCACTGAATAACTAACATAATAAAATAACTGGCAGAAATAGGGCTACCCATACGCACTTACAGACATCAGACCACATAAAACATAGAACAACTTAATTCATATCTATAAAACACAAAAAATCACCTAGTGATAGTGACACGAATAGACGTCAATCAATAGTCATCAAAGTTACCGAAATTTTCAAGAAAGGTTTCTACATCACTTTCAGAGCAAAACAAAATACATAAGATCATAACGCAAATTACAAAGTATAAACTAACACAACAGCTCAGAATTGCACAAATTAAACTGTAGTGATGGCACTAGATATTTTTGATCATCTCATAGAAACAGGACACAAAGACTTTAACTTCAACATGCAAATTTAACAGATAGCTAAAAAAAAACCAGATCAAATTGAATAAAAAAACAAACTAATTGACAAAAACAACTTACTAATCGAATACAACATAATTATAATATATTACTCGATTGTGTATTTAAGGGCTCTTCTAATCTATTTAAGACAGGTGCCATTTTATAACATATTTCCTGAAATTTCACAAAAGAAAAATGACAAAAATTAGTAAAGACCCACTAATTAGGTAGAGTATTTTTTTTTTACAATTTTTAATCTATTTTATTACATTTACATCTCTAAATCACTATTGAGTAGAATTGTTTTTGTACATTACTATGAACAATGAGATTTTTTTGTGATTCTGTTTTGATTAATATTTCACTCAGGGTTTCCTCTACATTTCTATATAAATATTGGAACAGTTCCTTTTTATTCCCATATAACAGATCTACCCATTCCTGACACAATACATAAGATGCAATGCACTAATGAGAACAAAATATTAACTTATTTATCACAAGTACAACAACAAGTGAAAGCATAAGAACATTAACAGGTACTTGTTAATGTTCATCCAAAGTTAAGTGTTAAATTGAATCTTAAAAGCCTAATCACAACAGTAATACATTCTCTGGACTAAATTATGACTGATAATAATTCCAAATATGTATTTGGATTGATATCCAAACAGACCTTTGCATCCAGAACAATGAATAAATCACATTCTTTAATAAACAGCTCATATAGAAGTCCTATAAAAAAAAATTCAATTTAGAATACGTCCAAAATGCCACTGTAATTATAGTGGACCAATATTGTAAATAGAATTTTTATGATACTCAATAAAAATAATCATTTTTTGTTTTTAATAAATTCAATTAAATCAAAACAATAACAAATTATCTCTTAAATTGGGAGTACATCTTTATTGTGAATAAATTAATAATGAAACTGACAATTACAATTCTAACTGAAGCTATGCTCTGGCCTGTATCTCTGTAAGACAACTGTCTTACTTTTATGTATCTTATTTTAAATACACAAGAAACCATCAAATAAAAAGAGAAACATTATCGGCCACTTAATCATCTAAATGTGGCCGGGTAAAATACAAAGCTCATCTTGCTTTTTGATAAACGAAACTATCATTTAATCAGTATTATTTTGAAAGCCCAAAATCTTCAGTATGAGCAGTGAGCCATTCAATAACATTTTGATGTCCTGTCTTTCCATAACCAGGAATTTGTCAAATTAGGGAAAAAATAGTGTTGGCTTCATTAACAATCATCATGAAACAACAAAAATTTTAATGATTTTTAAATTATTAATTTTTTTTAATTTATCTGATAAAGAGAGCTTTTCATCTTTATTTTATAACATATAGGGGGGCTGAAGTCTAATGCACACTGGAAAGTAACAGGAGAACAAAATGTTGCACCAAGTGACAGGTGCTACTATCTTGTAGTTTCATTCCCATACATACTAACATTCAAAAACTTGTTGATCTCCAACCTCTCAAGAATGCCTGCTATGTCAATGCAACTAAAACAATATTGCAGAGAATGAATTTTTAATAGCAGAAAAAGTGAGTGCTAATAACATTAACTATCATTTAAAAGCCATTTATAATGATAAAACTGATGATCAAAGTACTTTGAGTAGGTGAGCAATAAACTTTTGTGCATTACCAGTTGGTAAAGCATATATTGAGGATGACCTTGCAATAGTTGTGATTGATGAGAAGAACCAAAAAAGGATGGTTGAGCCGATTCAAAATGACCAACCTACACAACGCAATGCAACTTGGATACGCATACTGAAAGAAAGAGTATGACACATTATTGTACAACTGGACTACCATAATATCTCACAGTGAGTGCCAGACAAACTCACAGAAAAGTACAACAAAAGGAATGTTGTGAACAACTTCCAAAACATTACAGTGATAAGGAAGATGACTTCCTTTTCAATATTTCGACAGGAAACGAAGATGCATAATTATGACTCAGAAGAGAAAAGGCAGACAATGGAATACTGACATTATGATTCACCACAATCGAAAAAAATTCAAAAACAGCCCTTTGAAAAAAAAATTTCTTGACAGTGTTCTGGGATTCCAAGCACAAGTAAATAATTGATTATCTAGAAACCAGTTCAGTCAACTATAAATTCTATGCAATACATAGAAATGTAAGAACACCTTACGAGATGTGTGTGTCATAATTCAACAATCCACAAAGCTGACGATTCTGTAACATGACAATGCTCATGTGCAACTGCTGAGGCTCTTGTGAAGTTGAAATTTAACTATTCCAAGGCCTCCATACTAGCCAGATTCAGCGCCCTGCAATTTTCACTTCTTTCTGCAATTAAAGAGAACATTAAGGATATTCACTTCATCATGAATGATGAACTGAAGGACACTGGGTCACAGATCAAACATTCTTCTTCATCGACAAAAAGACTGATTCAACTTTTGAGAAATGTGTAGCTGTAAATTGCTAATAAATAGAAAAATAAACGTTAAGTTTTTGTAGAAATAAAATGTATTTTTATATGATATTTGTTTCATTTTAATAACGCTTCTCGTTTGTGAGATATGAGTGTCCATTCATTACGTTTTAGCCATCTGTCATATATCCTTAGAAGCTTTTACACTAACTACATTTAAAACTCTAGTGTTCCCTGGTCCAAAGTTTCAACTAATGCTGTTGCATAAGGTGAAAGAAAAACAATTTTACCACTTAATTACTCAGTTTCAAACTTAAATATAGTATAATTTTTTTTGAGGCTTCCTCAAAGAGCCAGAACACTTTTAAGGCACCAAAACATATGAGTTATGTACTGATATCTAATAAAATAAAAATGTTAACTTATCCATGTGTTTATGTTTATGAATAAGCAATCTCTGCTAAAAAGAATAGTCATTATTCTCTTATTCTCAAAAAACATCTACCTCTATCACACCAGACAACAGTAATTTTTGGATAATTCAATACAATACTTTAGATTATGAGAAAGGGCCTTATTACAAGGGTGAATCAAATTTAAATCAAAATTTTGCTATTCTGCACGGCAAGTAGTTTCGTGCTGGAAGGGGGAGATGGGGGTTAATGTTCAGTGTGTTAGAGAGGGAAAACAGCTTGGTTAGCCCTCTGCTCTGTTCTGTCATCAGTACAGATATGAGTGAGCATGAGGTTCCATGTTTGTTGCACAATGTATAATATGTATAATCATAAAGTTTTTAACTAATGAAGGTGTTAAACCTGCAAAAATTTTAACTCTTTCAAAGATAAAGTTTGGGGATATTACACTACCCCAGAACCGACTGTGTACATGGGCGAGACAATTTAAGGGAGGGCGAGAAAATTTAGAAGACAAATATTATCATGATCAATGTCAAAGGTCAAGTCTCACAGGTGACAACATACATCCATGCTGTTCGAGAGCTTATCAAAGGTGAACACTGGTTCACTGTTGAAGAAATCGCATCAGAAGTGGATATCAGCTGTGGGAGTGCTGAACCCATTATCACCAACCATCTTGTCTTTAGAAGAATTACTGCTTGATGGGTTCTAAGGTTGTTGACTGCAAATCAAAAACAGATAGTCAGGTTGGAGATCTGTGAGTGTTCTGAATTGATTTCGGCAGGAAGGGGATGATTTTCTGAGGTGCATTGTAACATGGTATGAGACATGGGTCCATCATTACACTCCGAAGTCAAAAATGGCAAGTAAGGAGTGGCAAAGGAAGGATTAAGGCTGCCCAGTAAAGGCCAAAACCATTCTCTCAGCCGGAAAAGTTCTTGTAATGATTATTTTTGGGGAATTTTACTCATTGATTTTCTCCATAATCAACAAATGGTGAATGTGGCTTACTACAGCCAGCTGCTGCAGTCAACAAAAGTCACCTATCAAAATAAAAGACAGTTATGCCCATTGGACATGTCATCCTTCTCCATGACAACACCAAGCCGCACACCACGATTTTGACAAGGGATGAATTGATAAAAATGCACTGGGAAACTCTTGACCATCCTCCATACAGTTCAGATTTTTCCTCCTGTCTACAATTTGTTTGCACCCTTGAAAGAATTGCTTGGAAGGGAATGATTCAAAAACAATGAAGATGTCGAGGAATGCATGCGCAATTGGTTGATAACTCATTCTCAAACTTTTTATGATCAAGGAATATTCAAGCTTCCAAATCATTGGCAAAAGTGTGTAGATCGTGCAGGAGACTAATTAGAGAAATTATGAAGGTATGAACTGTGTACATTATTAATCAATAAATTTATAAAAAAGAATTAAAGTTTAAATTTTATTTACCCTTTTATGTTTCTTTTAGCATTTTTAATATATTAAATATTTAAAAAATTCTCTTATTAATTCATTAAAAATACAATTAAATTATTTTCTGTTACAGAAATATTATTATCTGTCAATGAATTTTTAAATACTAATAAAAAAACCTGAAATCTTTGCTTCTCTGTTCAACATATAAATAAATATGTGCTCAAATAATTTCCATTAACACCTTCTGAATTGTGATTTATTTTGTACATATATATATATATATATATACATATATATTATTTATTTTTAATTTTAAAATTACATACTTTGTGATGCTGCTCTGATCAATGTTTTACTACATTTTCCCTTGATCCAGCCAGCCAAATGGCATGGGCAATTCCTTTTTTATCCACAGTCCTGATGGAATCTGTATAATTTATTATGTACCAATCAGAATAAAAATGTAACAACTTGTACAGAATAAAGTGTGTCAACTTTCCCAACAGACAATTTAGTATAAGGTTAATGCAACTTTTTTTGTGCAACCCCTCCCATGATACGTAAAAATAACAAAGTTGGTTTAACATCAGTCACTACCCAACTGAACCTCAATATAAAAGCAACTGCACCATAGGTTACTAAAAGGTAGCAACATTATGCTACAGTTAGAAACTAGGGCAGCAGCTGAAAAACTTCATATGGTATCTTCCCAAAGAAGGAATCAAGAAAGGAGATAAAAAAGGGGACAATCTACCCATCTAGAGATAGCTTCTAATTATAATAGATCAGTGTAATTTACAATTTAACCCCAAAAATATTAATTATGCTAAGGATATGACAACTAAATTCACTTTATAACATTAACATTATAAATGAACAAACTGCAGCACTCAAAAAAAAATGTACTAAGAGAATAATTCAGAGTTCACTATTTACCTATCTACAAGTGTGTGCAGTTATAAAACTGAAGACATGTCTCTTTTCTTTTTTTAATAGTTTATTTTTTATAGAATGTTATTTTTTTGTTTCTTAGTAATCAATAATTTTACTATTTACTTGAATATTCAATCAATATTTAGTTGAAAAAATGGATCTCAATATTCAATTTTCAAAGTAATAATCAATACAGTAATATTTTATTATCTTTTTTAGCCTCCGGGACCACCATTAGGTATAGTTTCAGAAGATGAGATGAAACTGCAAATTTGTAGCACGTGAAACTGCCATGCCTAACCAGGATTCGAACCATACAATAATCTAGAACTCCAGGATCATATATACCAGAACCTAGATCAAATCATTATTTTTTTATTGTTGTCCAAATGACTGCAAATGCTGAAAGCGTTCAAGAATATATGTTTTATAAGAGGTCAGTAAAGATGAATTTATATTTGGAAAGATGACCAATAAAAATGGACTAAGGCTTTGTTTAATAAGATATAACTGCACATTGAAAAAACAATAAACAAAAACGAAAAATGCATAATAAAAAAATATAATAATACTTTAATTCACTCTTTCAAAAAAAAATATACATTTAACAATAAACATTAATAATGTGCATTTAATTATTAATTTAATTAATTAGAAAAACAAGTCATTAAAATGTAATTCTAACTACCTTACAACATAATTAAGATATGTAATATACATAATATATACACTCAGGCAGTTCTTATTTGTCAAATTATTATCTTAAGACAATTTAGGCCAACACAGACAGATTCAAGAGATAGTAAAGATCAAAAGTTTAAATTGATGAATGACCTACAAACATCAATCCAAGTGAATCTAGG
The DNA here is from genome assembly GCF_047948215.1 of Lycorma delicatula. Taxonomy (NCBI): domain Eukaryota; kingdom Metazoa; phylum Arthropoda; class Insecta; order Hemiptera; family Fulgoridae; genus Lycorma; species Lycorma delicatula. The sequence goes on along the minus strand of NC_134460.1, from coordinate 79,328,946 downwards.
CAAGTTAGTTCAACAATTTAAACTATAATAGTAATTATTTTAATTTAATAGGAAATATTTCTTTTATAAGATTATTCTCAACTTTTGAAATCAATGAATTTAATGTATAACATCTGTAACCCACAATTTGCTAAGTACTAGATTAAAAAATTATAAAATATTAAATAAATTTAAATAATAATGCAAAAGACGATAGTATTAATGTACTAGATGGTGCTGTTGTTACTGAACTGACTTACAGATCAACAATATTTTTCCAATGCATTTTTCAACAAATTTTGGTCTAGTCTGTTATGTTTACCAAAACTAATATCAAATAACTGGGATTCGAATCAAGAGGTCCCAAGTTCGAATCCCAGTCAGGTATTGCATTTTTACACATGCTACAAATCATTCATTTCATCCTCTGAAGCAATACCTAACGGTAGTCCCAGAGGTTAAAAAAAATAAAATAAAAGCAAAAGTAAAAATTTATCAAATAAAAAATGGATAGAAATAAAATAAAATGTATTATTAAATTGATAATAAAGTTGATAACAAGACTCTAATTAGCTTTATTTAATGACAAAAAATTAAAAATATAAAAGGAATTTTCATGACCTACACTTATAACTTAAAGGTACAGTTATTAGACAAGCACTTACTTAAGTATGAGCTTATAAAAATTAACTGTTTTTTCTCTTTCTCCCCATCAATTTTAACCACATTGTCTGGACAAGAAATGTAAAATAGTCTTAACCACATATTAAAAAATATTTGATAAATGAAGTGGTCATTACAATTCTGATTTAAACAAGAAAGAGACTTCAGGGTTGCATATTCTTGGTCCAAAATATATGAATGGTGTTCATCAATCAGAAATAGTTAGGAGAGAGTTGAAAATGAACCACATACTCATCAACCAACAACCTCTGTCAATGAAGGCAAACAGAGTGAAATACTTATTTGAAAAAATTTATGAACTGTTATAAAAGAAATCTCAAAAAACACTAGAAATAAGAGTTAGGAGTGGAAAAAATATCATAAGAGATAATCACAAATTTAGTGAACTGATTGCCAGGGGATTCTGCCTCTTGCAGCCTAACACTGCTGTTGCATACTTCTACACAGATAAGAAAAGTACAGTGAGAGAAGTCTTAGACTTAAAATAACTTGTGAAGAAACATAGGTGACTTATTTTACTTCCAAACAAAATGAGTATTATTTCAAAATGAGCAGAATATGCAAAGAATACATTAAAATTAACTTCCACCATATGAAAACAAAATTTTCATAAAAGAAAATAATAGCAACTTCTTTAGGGATTCAAAGGAAATACTTTGTTCAAACTTTTTAAACAAAGAACTAATTATTGATCAGTGCTGATGATCAATTATGATTTTAAAAATAAAGTGAAGCCTGTTATTTTGTCTAAAATAGAGTTGCCCAGACTTTGGTTTGTAACCTACAGGGATGGACAGCCTCCTGCAGAGCCGTAGTTCATTCGCACTTGTGTGGATGGGCTACGATGATGATGCACGAGGACTCTTGAACCCCTGAGCCTGAAGGCAACCCCCCCCCCTCACAGCTGAGAGTGCTTCATTGTGGCCCAGCCTCAGTGGGGAGAAGTGGTGAGATAGGAGTTTTAGTCGGTAGGGTACAGGTATACAAACGCTCTTAACAACATCTAGCAGAACAGATGTTGTGTCATGACACACATGTGAGTTTGACACTGCTCCATTTATGGAGCATGTGTAAATGGCATTTCTCTTACTCAACAAAAAAAAAAGAAGAAAATTACCACTATCAAATATAACATAAAATTATTAAGCCAACACTAACATTGAATGCAGAGCACCCATCAGATTAGAAAGAACTTTTTCTACATAATCATTACAAAGAATAAACACATGCTTCGTAATTGGAGCACATACTCTTAATTGCAGTACATGCTCTGTGCTTAAGTACCTGCTAATGCAATTTAATTATACTACCTGCTTTAGGGAAAAATAACAACAGAAAAAATCTGTTCAAGGTTTCACAATACTCTTACAAATTTTAGCAAATCCTTTTAAAAAAGATGTATTTAATTTTAAAAAATGTATAAAGTTTTGTTTTTTTTAAACTTACACGAAAGTCACATGCAAAAACAAATTAAAGCTCAAATAATAATAGTAATCTGCACATAACACTACTCAACCTACAGTTCAGATGCACAAGCACAATCATAAAGAAAAAAACGGCATATACTGCATTTTAATAATAAATATTAAATACATATATAATATTTACATGTATTTAATAATATTAAATACATATATTATTTTAATAATAAATATTATGAATACTTAAAATAACAATAGTTACCTTAAAGCATTTTGAAGCACTGTTCCATGAATAGTTACACACCGACCAGCTTCTAACACATCACAAAATTCAGACTGAAATGGTACAGACTGAAAACAAAAAATTAATTAAAAATGATTACTATTAACTTTCAATAAAGTATGTTAACTGCACATAAATCATGAAGATAATTCAAGATCACAAATATAATTATAGGTAAAACTAACAAAACGAAATTATAAACCCAATCTAGGTGTACAAAAAATTAACTGTGCTGACTACAGTAAGTAATATTAGTTAGATCAGACACATTCACTCACAAATATGCAAATGTAAATTTTACATGTAGCACTTAAATCAGCAATTCATCATGCTTAAACAAATTAACAGACTAAAAAGAAAAAAAAATCCATACGGTAAAACTTTGCAAAAGATAAAAAAACAAATGAAATAAATAATACGGATTATGTAAACTACTGAATTACATACAAGAGTAAAGGGGTTTCCTAACCACTTCAAGATGAATCTCATTGACAACAGCACCAACAAGAGACAAGTAACACCAACAATAAAGGAGTTTCAAATCAGATCTGAAAAGATCTGTCAAAAACAGCTACCCTAGCACAGTATATCTCATAAATCCTTACTTATTCCAAATAAATTTTCATTTTAGGGTTTTATAACTCTTATTTTAAACAAAAAGTGTTAAATATGATTTTTGTCATTTTTTGTACAACATTCTATGGTATTAATATAATAATTCCAACCAAAACATTTGAATGAATGAATGAATTATTCATCAATAATTCTGACCAAAATGGTAGCCCTCTAAACATTAACAATAAACTAATGTACCTTCACACTTCATTACGTTCTAATAACTCATAAAAACACATTAAATATTTTTATTTATATATAGAGTATAAAAGTAGTACACAGTATAAGTGAATTGTTTTTTTGTTTTTTTTTATGTTTAACCAATTTTTTAAGTTAAATCATAATTCAAAAACCTGACAGAATTTTGTATGTTTTCACATCATCAATCATTTAATACATTTAAAAATACACTGATTATTTATAATTTTGAACATATACTTGACCTTTGTCAAATAATTTCAAATGAGTGAAAAGAAATAGTTTAATGTAATGTAAAAAACGCAAACACTCGAAGCCACATGTAATAAAATGGATCACATATATTATTAAAGTTAAACAAAATTAATGAAACTTATCCATACACTGTTGGCTTTAATTATTGGAGAATTACCATAAAAGTCAATAATGCTTAAAATTAAACAGAAAAACTGGATACTTTGATTATGTTTGAATTTCCAATGTTCACATGAATTTAAAAGCATTTTCCTTTTTTAAGCATTTTGAAATTTATATAATTACTCATATTTAAAAGGAAAATACCAAGAAAGGACTATGAAGTCGATGAGTAATTACAATTAGAAATCAAAATCTTTTTTAGTTCATAATAATCATAATGAAAATAACTCAAAATAATTTTCCTGTTATTGAACTAGATTTTAATGTACATACTTGCATATACAAATATAAAACCAACGGTTGTATGTGACATGACACTATGATTCTCTAACAAAAATGGCTAAGTAATCCCAATATTAACAAGCATCATTAAGCACACTTACTATGTACATGAAGTGAAGTCTGAAATATTTTCTCATTACTTTCTGCGGGCTTAATACACTGTTGCTTAACACCATGCAGAACACATCAATGGCATAGCCACTACATCTTCATAATTGCAATGCAGTGGTAATATGTTTCAGTGACAATTTAGCTACACTTAGCACATAATGAGATTGTAATAAAATACGTTGCATGTAACAAACCCAGATTTTAGAGTAAAATTACGTCCAATCAATGAATGTAATCACCCACAACCTTGGTGGAATCAAACCTCACATATGCAGCTGTCACCTGGAAGATCACAGGCTATTCTCCTCCTAATAGCATGTTGGTGTTGAATATGTTACAACATTAGTGATTGTTCATAATATTTTAAAAAACAACATTCCCAACTACTACTAAAATTACACGATGCCTACTAGAAGTAAGCACAACTCAACTTCCTCACATCCTTGTATCCCATTAGAAGATGTGATTCTAATGATAAATGCAGATTTTTCCAAACCAGACCTGATCTGGACCTTGAGCTTGGATTTCAGCGAGCTTCAAAATAGCCACCTAGCTCCAGCCAACTCCACACAAGGTAAAGTCATTCTGATGATAAGCAACCAACACAACATCTGGACCAACCTGAAACCAGAGCTGCTAGAAGACATAGAGTTCTGATCTAACCTGTGGAGATACAAGATGAAAGATCAATCAACAACCAGATCAAAAACACAAATAACCTGGGCAGAGAACACACCCCACATTTGAATATACAGCCTTTCTATCGCAAACAATGCCATCACTATTATCTTGTTTAAGTCAAAATTACAGTCGCCTGAACTAATGAATGTTTTGATGGAACAAATGTCACTGGGAGTAAGCAGCCACCTATGGTAGACTCTCTGGTTAGTTTTCACACACGGATCAACATTCAGTCATATAGGCTTATCCCATACGAAGGCATACTAGTGAACAGAACAAGACTGTATGCAATCTGGAAGGATAGCTATTCAGCTCTACAAATGACATCTTCACTCTGTTCACAAGATGCTGGCTTAATAATAACATCTTTACATTCAGAGAAAGCAACTTTTAAGTCACATCATTTATACTGCATATGCTTTGCATACATCACAAGTGTACAAAATATTATGAGTTGGTATAAAGCAACAATTTAACAAACTTCTACACAATGAAACAATGGATTATTAAATATACTGACTAACTCTGTAGGTAAATATTGAACAAAAAGTAGTTTTTTTAAATAAAAAATGTTTACATTTGTTGAAATATTTTTACTTATATTTATTAAAATATTTATTAAACTTCATTTTAAAAAAACTATAACAAATCATAAATTCAACTCAAATTTTCTCCAAAATAAAAATTACAATACTAATCTCTCTCAATTAAAAAAATAATACTGTAAAATAAAATAGACATGGTAACTGATACCTTACAACTCAGAAATGATGTGTTTATTATTTACTATGCTAAGAAGGTTTAATAGAACATTCAAACATAAGATAAAAAAGATAAATTTAGGTAAACTAAAGGTTATAAATGAGGCCAAACAACAATCGAAATTGTCCCAATCCATAAATATAATTATTGTTCTATATCTTGGCTCTAGCTGAAATTGTTGCTAGTAGTTTTCCTCTACTCAGATAACATACACTAGTTACTCAAAACAAAGTCCATCCATTTATTATACCCATTTACAATGAATGCATAATACTAGTTAGATCAATGTATATTTGTCTGTACACTTATATTGTTAAAGTGTCTAAGATATAATACGTACAAGGAATGTATATAATGTTATTGCTTTTTTTAATCAGTTACTGATCTGTTGAATGCCTACTTTTTTTAGGTCGAGTGCTTATATTAATAGCATTAATGTACATTAATACAGATTTATTTATTATGCAATTGTTTGAAGCAACCAATCTGACCATTATTACTAGAGAAGTTAATATTTTACACACATGGGGTAGAGTGTTCTTATCTTTCAAAGTGTTCTGAGTATTAAGTTTTTCTGCTCTTTGTTCTCAAACCATAATAATGTAGGCAGGGCATCTTCTGAATATGGAATGATTTTAGATATGAGAAAAATACTTTTTTTGTTTAAAAATTAGCTCATGTATTTTTTAAACAGTAAAATAAACTATAATATAACGTATATTAATGTTTTAATTAGGTCTTCAAATAGTAATGGAGTATATTTTTTTATATCGCACTATTAAGACAGTTTTATTTTTTTTTAAATAAGAATGATGCAAGCTCTTTTTCATTTGTAATCAACCCTCTTTTCCTTTTTGTTAATTTCATAGCGGACTTAACATATGAATGCAATGTAGAAACTAGTTAAGGGTGAGTAATACATTGAAACTGAAAAACAATTTGTATTAACCACACTTAAAACCTGATAAACCATGCATAAAATACAGATTACAACTTTACCAGTTCGTAAAGAAGAGAAAAAAGTAATAAAAATGTTTACTTCAGTTTTTCAATTGTATACTTGTATGTAAATAAATAGTGCAACAGTCAACAAATCATACGGTTGATAATTACACACATATTAGCCATACATCATTAATAAACTATATGCACGACTGTGTTCAAAAAGTAATGAGAATTTTTGTTTTTTGGAAAGAATTTTATTTATTCATCTACGTTACTGTTATCCCCATTAGATATACACTTATGCCAGCAGTTTTTCCAATTCCCGAAAAACTTCTGGAACACAATCTTCAAAATAGTGTTTAGCTCTTTCAGCGATTCACTTTTAATCTCATCTGTGCTTGTAAAATGACAACCCTTTAAAGTTCTCTTTATTTTTTGGAATAGAAAAAAGTCACTTGGGGCCAAGTCTGGTGAATATGGCAGCTGAGATATCATAGTGTTGTTTCTGACTAAAAATTGACGAGCAAGCAATAAAGTGTGAGCAGGCACATTATCGTGGTGCAAAACCTATGAATTGTTTCACCATAAATCTGGGAATTTTTTTCAGATTGCTTCATGCAAATGGCGTTGAACTTGTAGATAATACTCCTTATTGATTACCTGACCTTGTGACAAGAAACTCAAGATGCACTATGCCGTTAAAATTGAAGAACACAGTGAACACCTTCACATCCGACTGTACTTGTCAAGCTTTTTATAGTTTTGGTAATCCAGAATGCCTTCATCGGGACAGAGCCTTAGTTTCATCAACTGTTATGGCATATTTCAGAAGTTCTGCATCATTGTTGACTTCATTTAGCGACTCCTGAGCAACTTCCACTTGCCACAGTTTTTGTTTGAAATTCAACAATTTTGGAACAAATTTTGTTGTCACATATTTCATATCCAAAACATCCAAAAAAATTTTATGGCATGAACCAATTGATATCCCAACATCATCGACGACTTCTCTGATTGTGATTCGGCAATCATTCATAATCATTTCTTCCACTTTTTCAACATTTTCACCAGTTGTTGATGTGCTGGAGCAAGCTGGCGCTCATCATCTTCAACGTCTTCACAACCTTCTTGGAAATGCTTATACCATTCGTAAACCCTTGCTTTACTCATAGCAGACTCACCAAAACATTATTTAAAACACTCTTTACTCCATTCTTATAGCAAAATTTAATACAAATTCTCTGATCCATTATTTATGCAAATAAAAAATCACTGATCATACCAAAATAAAAGTATAAGGTGTTATCCTTTTGACAGCTGACAACAGACTAAACATCCAATATGGCTGAAAATGTATAGAAACTCTTCAGACATGTTTACTAATACAACAACGAAAAATCCTGAGAATCAGACTAATACAACCCATGAAATTTCAAAATACTCGTTACTTTTTGAACACACCTCGTATTTACAAAATACAGTGTCTACACCCTGTATAACACAATATTTAATGAGATCTTCGCAGAACTTATAAAATTATAAAAATAGTAAAGCATATCGGAACATATGAATCATGTGTTTGTTTATCCAACAAATTAAACTAATAAATAAGATATATAAATATATATTCATACAACAGCAAAAAAGAAATTAAAATATTAAATCTGAATTTTTACTATGTAACTCTTGGACTTTCCGAAGAATACAGATAATTCCAAATGTGGGAAGTTGTACTCTCTTTTATAAATCCTACTACTTACTTATTTTCAAAAAAAAATGGTAACCCTAGGTGTAAAGTTTTTTTTTATTTTACATGAATTACAATGTTGTGGAAAAACGTCTAATTTCTATTAAGTTAAAAATTGTACAGTATATTTCCAAGTTTAAAACTGAAGTCAAAAGATTTAATTAAATTACCACCACTTACCATTATTAATGTTTTAAGAGATTGTTTACCATTCATATTTTTAATCCAATCAATTTAAATCTTCTGACTTATTTGCCATATAACTCACTTAGGTTTTGAAAATGTAAAGGAATCATGAAATACATCTAGACAACATAACAAGTTCTGTATTCTGTAAATTTTTATAGTTAAAAACAAATGCCACTTATTACACAATTAATTTGATTCCTAAACTATTATATATTACATCAGAGAAAATGATTATAATTTATTTTAAAAAACAAACAATTATCTGAACACAAATAACGTACTTTTAAAAATTAAATTTACAACTGGTATCATCATTCATTCATTCTACAATTTACTCTGCTAGTTACCTTAAGAACCTAACCTTGCAACACAGTTAAATTAACGTGTACCGTAATAACATAAACTTACCGGATTTTGAATTTCCCATTGCTCTTTTTTATTTTCAACAAAGTCGTATTCTAACGCATCGTGTGCAGTCGCAATTAGAGTTTGTTTATCCACATCAGCTGTAGCACAGCCTTCATCTGCCAGCATTTTCGATCGGATTTTATGAGTCTGACAACCACAATAAAAATGATCAGTGTCTGTTACTTTTTTCCTACAGCATGAACTGCACGGATTACATAATGCCCAACGCGCAGACATCCTGCACATAATTAATTATGTGTGCATATAGATTAGAAAATAAGCATATTGATAATAAAACCACGTAAGAAAAAAAAGTTCAATACAACTCTACAATATATACTAATAAAACTACAAAGTTTGGTAACGATTATTAAATATAATTTAACTGTTTCTTAATATAGTTTGTAATCATTAGAAATAGCTTAAATTCGTATAACTTCAAGAGACGGGCGGCGACCTGAATGAATACATTATGATAACTATTGAAAGACAAGTATAATTATTTATTGAAAAAAAAATCACAGTTATAACCCAGGAACAGTATCGAAAGAAAAAATACACTACTTAATTATTCCAAAAGATTAATTATGAATATCACACAAGAGTTAAAACGGTACGATTGATTTGTATTACTGCAGGTAACGACTTTCTAATGTTTGACAAAACAGCAGTGATATCGGTTCTTGACGCATTCCTTCTTCCGTTCCGTGCCTGTACTGCAGATGAGCACAGCTGATAACCGGGTACTTCAAACGTGAACAAATGCAGTATTATCCATTTTGCCCTACTTAAAAATTAACTAAGTTTAGATATCATGATACGAAAATTAAATTTATTCTTTGTTTATTACAACTTTATATATACATGTATATGTTTTAAATAATTTTAGAACATATAATTATAACTTTTATAATATATAAAATATTATTTTATCATCTTCAGCACAATAATAATGTTTAATGATTACACTTAAATCAAGTATGCCTACCTTGTAACAGGTCTTCACTTTATAGTCCTCCATACTTCACAATTATGAGCTAGTCTCTTAAAGTTGCCATAATTATCTTAAATGAATCTGTCATTTGATACCTCCTTCTTTTAATCCACCAATCACATAATTGCAGTCTTCAGCAGACATTCTCTTCTCAGTAAGCATTCTGGCTAATTCAATCCAATCCCACATAAGTAAAATTAGAATGTAATAAAAATTCAAATTAAAATTTTTAAATTAAACTAGCTAGCAGCACATAATTTGGCTTTACTTAAGTTTTTGTTTTTATTTGAAGTTTTAATTATTTAATTTTTGTCTTCATTTTAATTACATTTTAATTTTGACTTTGTTGATTGTAATTAATTGATATTTGTCATTTTAAACAATTTTATATTTTTATCTCTTGTTGGGATTATAATTTTAATTTTTTTTATTTAAATAAAAGGTTCTAAATTTTTGTTTGGTTTTAAAGTATAAATTAAATTTAAAAAAAATATTTTAACATGAAATTATAAGTGAATGGGCGTTATGTTGTCATGAATTACAATTTTTTGATGGTTTTGTAATATATATATGTATATTACATTTTGCATCATATAATGTACTCAGCTGATGATGCGAATCAAATTCATGAAAGTGTTTCTGTTATGTAATGAAATAAGGCAAGTCATCCTATTTCAATTGCTCTGTACTTAGGGTCGATCAATAAAATATAAACTAATACATATATAACTATCAATACTATGATATTGGTACAAACCCAAGTAAAGATTTTCAGCATACTTATAATTTCACTCAATTAAAAGCTATGATGAAAAACCTAGAAAAAAATGAATGCCTATGTGAAATACACAATTTAACAGCACTATCAACATCTGAGTGTTGTGATCATATGATGCTGATTTTCATGTTTAGTTTGGATGTTATTTTTTAAACAGAAAAAATTTTTGACAATTTAGTACAGAATCAAAATAGTACCTTTTAGATAGAAAGGTTTCCTGCTGGGATAATTGTTATACCACATGCACACATATATAATTTAGATTTAATCTCTTTGTTTATTATAGTTCAACTATTTTTGTAATAATGTTTTATATTTTATTGCATTAAGTACTCCTCATTTGCATGGGTAAATATTGATTCTTTTTTAAGCTTCGGAACCCTCCTTTTCTTTAGGAAGTCCCTTAGAGATTGTAACCAGACTAATTTCTGCTTAATTTTTCTAAAGGACCCTTCATGACTAAATATTATAAATTTGAATTTACTAGGTATTGAGAATTTGGGAGAATCAGTCAAGAGTTCTCTGTACTATTCTCTGAATATAAACTGGAAAAAGAAAACCCATTAATCTAGTTTTATCCTCTTTTAAGGATGCTTTAAAATGAAATCCTAAAATAAGTTTTCATGGACAGAATCAGTACTAAATTTGTATTTTGTATTCAGTGTTTTAAAAATACCCATAGTTATTAGAGAATCCATTTTTATGCTATCTTACTCTTTTAGCAGTAGTTTAAAGGGAAAACCTGAGATATGTGTCACATAGTATTGCCTCCATATTACCTGAACTTCAAGCTTGCATCAAGATCAGACATTAGGGAACTTTAAAGTGTTCAACTCATTCATAGATGGTATTAAGAGCAATTACATCTTAAATCGAATAAAGTAATTTTGAAAATTGTAATCTACTTTGCTTCTGGAAGATCAAGTTAAAAATCCCTTCTTAGCATTAACTCGAGGAAAATATCCCTGTCTGGTTTCAAATTTCCAGTTTTCCATCTCAGTATTATTTTTTAATTTGTATTTAGTTTTATTCCTAAACCCCTGGTGGGGAGTCTTACTCTTTAATACTTTAGAGTTGGCATCCCCACAGCCCTAGCCTCTGTAGCCTTTCTTCCTATTATACCCAGAGCTGCAGAACACTTTACACTATACCAAAAACACTACACAAATTACAACATACACCCTTACACAACATCCTGCATTTTTTCCCTTAAATTTACACTCGATGGTATTGCAACATCTTATGTAACGCAACCATAAAGGTGGAAACTATCGTGCCGATGGGTGAATGGCTCTGCATAGTTAGTCTCAAATGATATCCTCTGGGTACCAAGGCGAACCCAATTGTGTTTAGTTCTAGCTCCAGTTTGCATGTGCCCTGCTGATGTGGTACGTTATATCGCTGCTACTCATGGCAAATCCTATGATGGCTGGTGGTCCATCTGAAAAAACCACAAACATATGTCTTGTGAAAAGATCTTGATTGGCTTTGTTTGATGTCAGCAACTGTCCTGAGGTAAATAATCTAAATGATGACAAATCACCTTTGCAATACGCAAATGTAAGATTTGTTGTTTTACATAATAATCAGGAAGGGCCCTTCATAAGGTCTCACCTTTCCTGATCAATAAAGTAGTAACTGACTCAAATGGTTTCCCCAAGAACATAAGAAACTGAGAGATGCATCAATTCTAATAGAGACTTTCAGTGATGAGCAAAGTTGATCGCTCTTACGTCTAACAAATATGGGCAGTATAAGTATAAGTGCGGTATGTCATAAAATCTTGAATACTAGCCGAGGAGTAATTTTTTGCCGGGATCCTCTTGAGATGGACGTTAAAGAAATTGCTGAAGAGCTTCATCCCCAAGGTGTTACGGTGGTGAAGAGAATAATGAGGTCTAGAGTGGGATGGAAGAACCTTCTCCTTAGCCTTTAATCTTCCCATACCACCAGAGAAAATTAAAGTAGAATACCTAGTGATTAGAGTATGACCACTCATCCCAACCCATGATCGTGTTTCCATTGTCAAAGGTATGGTCATACTACAACTTCTTGTCTGAACACCACAATATGTGTTAGATGTGCAAAAGAAGGCCACAAGGACGCTGACTGTCAGGAGGAAGAAAGATGTGCAAACTGTGGAGGAACACATTCAGCTCGATCTCGAGATTGTCCAAGTTTCAAAGAAGAGAAGGCAATCCTAAAAATCTACTGAGCAAAAGCTTTCTTTCCCAATAACTCGAAGAGAATATAAAAAAACGCTTAGCTCTTGAAACCTGGTTAAACTGGATGTCTCTTTCGCTGCTGCAACATCAAGTAAAGCTCTCGTAAATACAGACAACAAACACTGCAGATCCTCTAGTGAGCTAAAGAAGCTTGTTCAGGTGTTATCTGATCAGGTTACTTCACTTATTGCAACTATTTCTGGGTTAACAAACATGAATAAGAAGTCAGTAGTTACAACTAGTGAAAATAACACTAATAGGCTCGCTCTCAAAGTTCCTGTTTCTAAAGTTTCATCTTTACAGACAGGAGTAAATACAACTGGTGGTAAACCACCAAATAAACTTCCTATTAAGGGATCCAACACAACCACCTCCTCTAGGATGTCATCTGTAACATCCCATGTTTCAAAATCTCCTCCTCCAACACCACATATACTGGAAGATATGGTAGAGGAAATGCCTGATCCCAGGACATTGGATTTTCTTAAAACCAAAATTCAAAAAAGAAAAACCGGATCACCTGTGACTAATTTTGTCATATATTTATCTATATTTCTGTATCTAATTACCTTTTATTTAAGAGCAATATTCAGTGGAACGTTACAGGTCTTCGGTACAGGTATACCTGTCATAAATATATGACAGGTAGGTCATATATTTATCTATATTTCTGTATCTAATTACCTTTTATTTAAAAGCAATATTCAGTGGAACGTTACAGGCCTTCGGTCCCGCATGGAAGTTGCTAGAGTGTTGGTGCACGCATATGAACCATTAATAATGTGCTTCCAAGAAAGGCATTTAGTACAACAAGATGTGGTAACACTCAGAGGCTATACCTGTGAGATAGTCTTGTAGATAGTAGAGAGAGTGGTGGTGTTGCAATTTTCATGTGGAATGAAATTTCGACTCAAAGCTACAACTAGCTACCCTCATTCCTGCTGTTGCTGTAAAAATCTCAGTTCCCTTTAAATTGCATATCCGCAATTTGTATCTCTTGCCAAACGCTGAGTTCAATGCTCTAGAGATATTAAATATCACGCAAATCCCATCAACGTCATTAGTAGGAGACTTCAATGACCACCATATTTTCTGGGGCTCATCTTTCTGCTCCTCTCAAGGAAATATGATAAACAGAGTGAGACAAGACTTGGACCTTTGTCTACTGAATAATGGGTCATACATATTTATGTTCTCATCTTCTTGTACACTTTCAAACATCGACCTCTCCTTTTGCTCACCAAATTTACTACTTTGTTTTAATTAGTCTGCTCTTGACGACCTTCATGGCAGTGACCTCAGGCCAATTACTATTAACTATTGGAGTTGACTGCAAGGTGAATAAAAGACCACGGAGATGGATTTTGAAAAGAACAGTTACCATAAAGTCTTCCCATAACAGTATGATGATGGTGAAGATGCCCTTGATGAACTTACCTCTTTTATGTCTCTGATACTTGATAATGCTAATAGATATATTTCACAACCATAGAGAAACCCAAGACTTCCGTTCCTTGATGGAATGCTGATTGCCAATATGCTATTACCACTTGGTGACAAGCACTCCACAAATTTAACTGTAAGCCTACAAATGAACACTTAGATTTGTATCATAAGGCTAGAGTGGTTTGTTGTCGGGTATTCTCAGATGCAAGTAGGAAGTCATGGAGTAATTACGTGGACATCTTCTCACGTACTACTCCCACGTCTACTGTGGGGAAAAAATCCGAACAATTGCGGATCACCAAAACAATCCATTCTCAGACTGATTCATGAAGGAGAATCCTTACATCACCTTCTACAATGGGAAGTATTTTGGCAAATTGTTTCCGTTTGGTGTACCTCACGTCATCATACAGTAATGAATTTCAGAGGTACAAGTTACAGATAGAAGTACTATCATTGAACTTGGTGATTCAATCGGTGAATTAAACGCTCCATTTTCATTCAACGAGTTGTCACACGCACTTAAAAACTCACGTGACACCTCCCCCAGACCTGACAACATTCGTCTCAGTATGCTTTCACACCTTCCTAATTCGGCGCTACAACATCTATGGTGTATTTATAATATTCTATTCTCCTCACAAGTTTTTCCCTTCAGTCAGGTCAGATTCCATTGTCATACCAGTACTTAAATATGCTAAAGACAAAGAAAGTTTCTCAAGCTACAGCCCTATCTTTTTAACAAGTGTTTTATGCAAAATGATGGAGAGAATGGTGAACCGCAGGCTCAGATGGTACATGGAGAAACATGGCCTTCTATATCTAGAACATGTGGTTTCCACCAAGGTCATTCTTCCATTGACCATTTAGTGTCACTGGAAGCAGCTACTTAAAACCCTTATGTACTTTCCAGCGCCTTGTAGCTATCTTCTTTGATATCAAAACGGTGTACGACACAGCCTGGTGAAGTCAAGGACTGTATACTTGCATTTATGAGGAGTACTTGCATTTATGAGGAGTTTCTTAAATGACTGAACTTTCGTGTTCGTGTTGGAGATTCCTTATTGGGTAGCATCGCCTTGGAGAATGGAGTGCCTCAAGGAAGTGTTTTAAGTACCACCTTATTTTCTATAGCCATCAACAGTATTACTAAATGTGTACAGCCACCTGTTTCATGTTCATTATTTTTTGATAACTTTACTATATATATTACGTCCCATTCAACAGCCACAGCAGAGAGACTGCTGCAGAACATTATATCTCGCCTTGAAACTTGGTCCAGGGTTACCAGCTTCACCTTTTCACCTGAGAAAACAAAATGTGTAGTCTTTTCTCGGCTGCAGGACCCTTCCATTCCACAAGTTTTTCTCAACGGAGAGCTAATTACTATCTCTTCCAATATTAGGTTTATTTTTTGATATCCGCCTTTCTTGGGTCAAACACATCAAAAAATTAAAAACAAAATGTTCCAAACTTTTAGATGTGCTGCAAGTCCTTAGCAACACCAATTGGGAAGCCAATCGGTTATGTATGTTGCGATTTTATTATTCCTTAGTTTGTTCCCACTTAGATTATGGTTGTATTGCCTACTCTTGAGCGCGTATACTGCGCTGAAGATGTAAGATGTCGTACATAATGCTTTTCTTAGATCAAGCCCTGTCACTAGCATAGTTGTTGAGTGCGGTGAACCATCACTTTGACATGACCAACTTTTAGCATCTTACTTTGCCCATCTTAAAGCAACCGAATCACCCGGCTTCTTAGGATTTGCAAGAAATGTAATTCTTGCAAATCCTTATTTACAAAGATACAAGGACCATCCACGTTATACTGCACCTATAGGTGTACGTTCCCGGCGGTTACTATAGCTTTTAAACGTTGACGTACCTTTTTTTTCCAATGTATCCCCCTGTTCATATCCTCTGTGGAGAATTAACTGTATAAATTTTATTTTTTATCTTGCCATATACAAGAAACAATCAACATCACCTTTTGTCTTTCAACAAAGTTTTCACCATATTCTCTCCAATATAAACCCAGATGCAGTAGTATACACAGATGGACAAAACAGAATGATACTGTTAGATGCACATTTATTCTTAATACCAAAGATATATGTTTGGTCTGCCTAATATTACAGGTATTTTACTGCTGAACTGTATGCTATCAGTAAGGCGTTTAATATTGTTAACCCAAAATGCCATCATATCCTTATTTGTAGCAACTCGTGTAATGTACTCCAAGCTTCAGAAGATTTCTACTCCTTTGGTCTATAGACATCCTTTGGTGACTGAAATCTACAATGCAATCACTGAATTGAACCATCGCAACACACAAGTTAGTTTCTGTTGGATTCCTAGCCATGTAGGAATTCCAAGTAATGAACATGCAGATTCTGCTGATAAAGATGCATATAATCAACCTCCTTTCACCAATCATGTTGCTACTTCTGAATTTATTAAATGTACAAAACAGTCTCTTCGTGCAAAGTGGCAAGCTGACTGGACAGCTACCATTGATAACAAACTCCGGCACATTAAAGATTCTGTTTTGCTATGAGACTCCTTATGAAGAAAAATTCATCATGAGGAAGTGGTCCTCTGTCGATTGCGATTAGGACATACCAGAGTCACACACAAGAATCTGATGTCAGCAGGACATACACCCCTATGCGCATGATGCAACTGCCGCATGACTGTGCACCACATACTTGTGAACTGCATATGTTACGCGGCATTGCATCATAAATTTAAATTACATAAAAACATTTGCCAAATTTTGGGCAATAATAGGAAATTTCAGACTGGGCGTTGCTATTTTTACGAATTGTTAAAATTTTACACAAAATTTAAAATTGTGGTATTTATTAGTAAATACCACAATTTTATACCACAACATAAATACACACAAAAAAAAATATTCTTACACGGTTATGAAAAATAAAATTTATTTGTTCTCCAAGACCTTCTTAAGAAAAATCATTTAAAATATTTAACCTTTTTAATTGTTTGGTAATGAAAGAATTAATCGGTAAGGTTTTTCTCTATATAAGATTTGTTTTATATATCTACACAGCTTTTCAACTTCAGCACAATTTTTTTTTGCCCATGTAACAATTTTCATATAAAATTTCACTGAAATAACTCAAAGATTTTAAAGAAATACATCATTTCATATATATTAAGTGGAAAAATGTAGATAAATTTGTAACCATCCTCGTGGGATGAGATGGTCATAAATGGTTAATGCTGATTTTCTCACAGATAAAAATAAGACATTTGAATATGTTGAAAAAGTTCTAGTCAGGTTTTTTTTTAAAAAAACTCCAACTTGGTTTTAAAAAAACAAGAAAGAAGTTAATAGATAAAACTCTTTTAATTTATTCACACAATATATTATTATTTTAATTAAAATACAATGAAACGATTACAAAATACAGTACAAAATTAATATACCGTCAATTATATAACTGCTACAATCACACAATTCATTTAAAAATCAACCATAATAATAAAACAAAAATGTATAAATATGTAATATTTATTACGAGAACTATCACTAATCTAAATGATTAATATATTTTTATATTAAGTACAATCAATCATACATAATTATTTATATAAGGCTCTCATAATTTGTTAATCTATCGTTAATTGATTTTCTTATTTACAATTATAATTACAAATACAGAAAGTAAAAAGCACATTACCTTCACCAAAAACTGAGCAACTTAATCCCCTTTTACATTACATATATTAAATTTTTTTTATTTGGAAAAAAAAATAATTTACTACAATATTATAAATGTAATAATTATTAAACAGTATAATAATTAAAACATAAATTATTAGAAAAACCATCATTAAATAAACTGAAAAATTTATTAAGCAATTAAATTAATTACGTGAAATTTTTAATGTGTCATAAATATTATCTAATCTAATTTACTTATGTTAGTATAAAATAAACATGCAATTTTAATGGAACCATCTAAATCACACACTTACTTTATTTTTCAATAATACAAGAAGTAAAAATTATTTTTACAGTGTTTCGTATTTTATTTAAGTGTTTTGTATTTATTTAACAAAAAAAAAATTGTTTTGATGCTCTGTTATTTTTAACATAGGTTTATCTATTCATTCCGTCATTCAGATATTTTTTTCATAAGCTTTAGATAGTGATTTAAAGTATTGATGCTAATTTTCATTATAATTATTATAAACAGATAAAAGTTATTTTATGAAATATATATTTATTTGTTATGTACTTATACCACAGGTACTTATTAAAGAAACTGTATACATTGTCCTTGATTGAGATCTAAACAACTGATACAAAAGCATGGTTTTCTGTGATCATCTTTAACTAAATAAAAGATGATTATGTATAAAAAAGATTATATATAAAAAAAAGATTAAAAACAATAACCCTTAACTATCAACAATAGATCTGTTAAACCAATTATCCACTTATGTTTCTGTCCTTAATATTTCTCCCTATTCAGAATCTTATTACAGATTTTTTATCAGTTAATAACAGAAAACCTGTGGGCTGAAACCCCTTTGTGTTAGCTCTGTAATTGGTAAAAATATTTTTATCTTTTTTTTTAGAGACCAAAATGTAACTTGAACAAACATTTGTTGATCCTCAACATTTTTCCTACAACTTGCTACATTTGCAACGCATTAATTTAATTCTTCAAGGATAATTCTGGAACCTATGATAAAATAATTTTTAATCATCTAAAAGAGAACTGTGAGTTCCAGTTCCATTTTGTTGTTACTGCCT
The DNA here is from genome assembly GCF_047948215.1 of Lycorma delicatula. NCBI lineage: Eukaryota > Metazoa > Arthropoda > Insecta > Hemiptera > Fulgoridae > Lycorma > Lycorma delicatula. Next base: position 79,309,990 of record NC_134460.1, on the reverse strand, counting down.
GAGTGAACGGAAATGAACTAAAAATTATTTTCTGCCATAATTTAATGAAGAGAAAAATTAATTCAAAATAAATATATATAATTTATTATAAATACGATAACATTAAGATAAACATAAAAATTATGAAATGAATTCATGAAGAAATTACAATACACATACAACAGACATAATGAGATTTTAGTTTAAGAATTTCAGATCAAATCACTTAACCTATTTATTGCAAATTAAAAATCTATTTTTATTGAGCTTTAAGAAAATTAAGAAAATACTTTTTTTTATGAAAATGGCATTTTTTTTAAATAAGATGAAACTTTCAGGTTTACATCTAAATAGGTTTGGTTAAGCATCTAAATAAAACACTAACTTTATCATTATTATTAAATATTTATTATATCTACATATTTTCTCATCTGAAGTATAATATTTCTTGGAGTTCCCTCAAAAAGTCAGTTTTCAAGATAAAAATATGGAACTATCATATCATTGTTTGCTGTCTAAAAATAAGAATCGCATACTGATATTTAGTAAATTAAAATGTTAACATCTATGTGTTTATATTTATGAATATACAAACTTTGCTAAAAGGAATAGTCACTTGCTCTTAAAAAATAACAACATCCATCTCTATCAAACAGTCAACTGGACTGTTTTCATGCAATACCTTGCCTAACAAAGAAAAGGCCTTAGTATGCTTCAGTTATCACTTTTAAATATTATTTAATAAATTTTCATTATTTTAAACAATATTCCCATCAAATTGTTTAAAATGAATTTCAAATAAAATCGTCTTTAATAGAAGCAATATTATTTTGTTGAACTAAAGAAATCTGATGTGGAAACCACATGACCTCCTTATCCATGGTTGCTATGAGACAATATTTCAAAAAGTAAAGTTGCAGAGTAAAATTGGTATCAAAAATTATTAAAAGGGTAACAAACAAAACCTTTATTGAAATTGAAAAAAAATTGCAGCACTGGTGGATATTTTTTAGCAAAGTATAACAGCCTTGGAAATGTTGCATTTTTCAATGTGGCGTCAACCTGTTAAAACATTTATTTTTTTACTTTATAATTAACCATGTATTTTGAAAAATCTGCACTGATCAAGATTTTACCATGGTTCCCCTTATCCATTTAGGCAAATGCTGGGGCAGTTCCTTATTAATCCATAAGTAGCATACCTACTCGTTCCTAAGAAAATATCTTAAACTGTGGTACATATTATTACATAACTATCAGAATAAAAGATTTGCTTACACATTTACTGTTACAATATTTCATTTCATTTTTTTTCATCTTGTTAAAATACTGTATAAATGCAATCAAATCTCATAAAATAAAAAAAAGTAAACTAAATAAATCCACAACAAAAGACAAGGAGACCATTTGTTATGTTAAGCCCTTATAATTTAATAAAATTAGTTAAAAAATGAGAGTCCTCAGGCTTTATTTCGCTAAAGGAGAATAATCATCAGGCTAATAGTGTATTTTTAAATGATTAAAAAGTGTGTTTTTTAAGTACAATATGCTTGATATAAAATCAAAAAGGTGTCACTAACATATAGGAGATTAACATCATAAAAAAAAATCAATGTCAGAAAAACTTGCACTAGTAGCAGATCTTTACTAATTCATGTCAATAAAACTAATTTATAAATATTCACTATAAAAAAGAGGAAAAATTATGATTTCTTATGGTTGTTGTTTTTCATGCAATTTTGATTTAGATTTAATATGCCACCTTGGTCTGCCATGTTTTTTTAATTGGTTTCCATCCAGTGTCATTCATATTATTGAAGTTGCAGTTTTTAGATATAATTTATAAAAATTAGTATAAATACTGAAGGCAATGTTAAAAAATGTACATTTGTACAAGAACAAATAGATTACACATTTACAAAAATCTTTAAATGGATAAATACTTCATTTTTAAGCTCTCTCTTCCATATATCCGCCATATCCATATATGTTTTATTTCTTATTGAAAGAAATAAAACATATTGTATCTACACATCAATGTATTATTTACAGAGTGAAGTAGATTTAAAATTTGATTTTTATGAACAAAATTGATCTGATGTTAAAGTTTTATCCTTCACAAGATGCCTTTATTAAAATGTTCCAGTATTTTTGGAATATAAACTGAAAATACAAAATCTCTACCCAGTTTCACCTTCTTAAATATAGTTTAAAGAAAAATCCTGAAACATGTTATAGAATCCCATAGTTGGCAACTATGCTGGATTTTTAATTATTTATTATGTCAGAAATATCCACAGAGAATCCATGTTTTATCATTTAGGATGAATGAAAATAAAGCCTCTTTTTAGTTTGTTGGAGAAATTTATAATTTTCTTTTTTTTCAGTATTAAGTTCCTTTTAGAGCCAAATACCAATATCCACTATTTACTAGTACTGAAACACAACGTACACAGGAACAATGGACATTAATCTTAATTCAGTTTCATCTTTTAGAAAAGGTTTAATGGGAAACCCAAGTTACGTTTTTATAGAACATTGTTAGTCAATGTCAAATTTCATGCTTCTATCATGGTTCAGATATACACAGAGATCAAGGAAAGAACTTTAGCTCCATTTAATCCAATTAAGGGATGATTTGAAGGGAAACTATTACAATTTTAATATATTCTAAGTATTGCTGAAGTAAATATTTTTTGACAAATATTTTCTGTTGAATTTCAAATGGAACAAGGCACAATGGTTTTTAAAAACTGGTATGCACCCCTTTAGCAGATGAATGAAGAAAAAATCTACTACTATTAGCACCACCTTATTCCCTAAAGAAAACATCCCTGCAGGTTTCAAGTTTCTACCTCCTCTTTTTGGGAATCCCTTTTTAATTTATTTAACCTCTTAGAAATTGTTCTTAAAAATAGTTTTTTATTAACCTTTCCTAATTAACTTTTCAGGAATAACTACACCATATTATGCTTCCTATCTACCTGAAAAAGGAGAGTTAGTGATAAACGAGTCCCTTACAATCAGATGAAAAAATATATAAAGAAAATTTTAAATTGTATACTTTTTGTTTAAAGGTGTTTCTTATATTAAAATTTCATTTGCAAAAAAATATGAGATAAATTGAAAATGATAAAAATATTCTGGGCCCTGGTTGGAAATTAGATCCAAAATCTTTGATGCCTAATTTGGTTGCTTGAATATAATGAAGTTATTTTTTTTTAATTATAAATTCTAAGTATAAAATACCTTTTAAAGATAAAAATTGGGTAATGTTAAAAATATCTTTTAAAGTAGCTATACTTTTCATTTTATTAGCACTATTCTAAACAAAATAAATAGTTTAAAAAAAAAAGGATTACATTTTAAAGCAAAGACGATGTAACTGAATGAACCCTCTTTGGTAATGGATCCAACAAACCTGAATTTTCATAGTTAAGGATTAAAACTGATAAAAATATAATCATCACTAACAAATAAACTTAACAAATACAAATTATTTAGCCCATAATTAAATTCTACATCTAAATACAATGGTGAAAATCACGTATTATTTAAATCTTTAAAACTTAAACTAAAAATCACTAACATTTTAATATAATATAAAAAAATCAGTAATTTAACAAATAAACATAAAATATTTGAGCAAAACTATTGGCAACTTATAAGTATTTAACACTATTACTTTAATGATAAGAGAATTAATTTAAGCTAAAAAAATTTATGTATAAAAAAATATAGTACTTGACAGAAATAAAAACAATAGTGTCTAAGTAAATAGCTGTTTGGGTAATAATAAACATCAGTTTTTAACAATTAAATAAATAATACACATTCATTTAGGTAATTAAAATTGATTTAAGAAAATTCATTTTAAAAAAAAAAATGTTTTAGACAAACAAACGAGAGCACATTTTTTCTAGCATTCTAATTAATGTATATTTTACAGCAGGTTAATCATTACATATAATGAATTATACATTTTTTACTTTCAAATAATTTTTATTATATGTTTTGACGGAAATTGTTTTATATCTATAGTAATGTCAATGTTTGTTTTATTTTTAGTGTAAAAGTTTTTTATTTTTATATACATGCATAATATTTTTCTATTGTTAATCCTACGCCGTGTAACAAAATCCTGGTGTAGGAAAACAAGTAATTCTCTATACATATTTGCATGGAAAATTACTTCAATTTTCCATTCAATATAGTTATATTTCTTTTATGCTACAGCAAAGCAAAGAGTTAACCCAGAAACAGCGGAATGTTACACACACTGTTCAATAAAAATGCAAAAATACATTTATTAACATCCTATTATTTTGTCACAATACAGCAACTATTAGTGTTACACTACAGTTATAATAGTGTAGTGACAATTACACACAATACACTGTCATAGTATAATATAAATATAACAAGTTGAAATGCCACTGGAGAAGTAATATACAGTATAAAAAGAATATTGTATGTGTATATTAATGGCAGCAAATACATTATAAAAGTAATTACTACTAAGTAAACTATTAGCTTTGCTATATGTTAGAATTGATGTAATTTACACACTATTTTCAAAAATAGATCAAAATATAGGTAAAAAAGAAATAAAATATTTTTTTTAATTAAGAATATCTATATTCTGTAAAATGAAATACAAAGCCCAGTTTTAAAACTGCATATTGTTCCTCATTTTATTTATGTTCAATACTGTATAAAAGTTTTATTTTTTATTATAAGTATAAAGTTTCAGCCTTCTAGAAAAAAAAAACACCTGCACATTTAAAAAAGCCATTGTTTGTATTATTTCCAAACATTTAGCAAAAACAAAAAGTTAAATTATCGTTCTTATAGTAATATGGAAGTTTTAAAATGCTTATTAATAAAAGAAAATTAACTGCACATGAAGATCCACCCATTATAAGTGCAGAATATTGAGAAGAAAAGCAACAAAAATTCTGCATCAATATATAGAAGAAAGTGGGAAGAATTTATCAGCAAGTCAATATATGGTGCAGGCACTGTATTGCAGTATTTAATGTAAACTAAATACATATTTAATGAAAACAAACTAGAACAACAAAAGAAACAAACTAGAAGAGCAGAGTCCTGGTGAAAACATTACATTAAACAGAATCCAATTATAACCTGATCGTTCCAAAACGTAAGAAATTTCTCAGAAATTAAGGAGGTATGAAATAAGAATGAAGAAAAAACCACAATTAAGAAAACTCACACAGGAAGTAATAGATTACCATAACTAAGTACTGCCATACATTATCAAAATTAAGAGCTGACAAGTAGTGTCACAGTTGTTGGCATTAAATGGTAACTCATAGAACTCAATTCCAATTAAAATAAATATATATGTTTAAAAAAAATCAGTTGTATTTGTACATATGAAAAAGTTTTACAAACTCTATTAAAAGAAAAATCTGAAATCACATTATTTTTTAATATTATTACAAAAGAGTCATTTTTAAAGTATGAATTGTTTGAATTTATTATCAACCAAACTTGAAACTTTGGAATGTAACATGAGAGGGAACAAGTTTTTACTTGTTTGTGATGCCAGTTAGGTTCAAATATTTTCTAGAGTTCAATGGGTTTTAATTTCCAGTAGACTTCATTAATCATGTTGGTCATCGGTCAGGTATCATTAGTATTTATTTTTTTAATTCTAAAATCATTCATCCACATGATTCATCAACAGCTAGTTAAAGTGAATGGTGTGATGAATGAGGTAAGTATAGAGAGATAGTGTTAATTATTTAACTAAGGAGAAACAAACATGCACGAAAAAGCAGTATCTGTATGTCATCACTGAAAAAGTTACAAACTGCTGTTAATAATTGATTATTAATTAATATAGTTGGAACCCACTGCTGTATTTTGAAAGAAGAAACAGTTCATTGAATTCAGTACGTATGTATGTGAACACTTCTTGACTCGGATTTTGATTTTGGAATCGGATAAAGCATCATTAGAGAATTACAAAAATACACAAATGGTCACAATCGGTCATCAGGTTCACGTCAAAATGGTCGCCAAATTAAAATTTTGTAATAATCATTACACAATAACAGTGTAAGTTATTAAGTTAGTTCAAATGCACTAAGTTTATAAAAATTCATAAAATATATAAATATAAATATTGTAAATCAAGTGTAAGACCTCAAAATGGCAGAAAAAATAACTTTTAAATAATTGAAAAAAAAGCCATAAAACATAAGATAAATAAATAAATTAACTTAGTATATATAGCGTAAGTTGAAGTTGGGGATAATAACTTTGTTAGAAACGAATTAATAATTAAGAGAACAATAATAATAATAATAATAATAATAATAATAATAATAATGTTTGTTCAGGAAAGTCTTACTAGATTTTTCATTGATAACTGGCTTTTCTTCTTTTTTATTAAGAGTATAATTAAAATATTCATTAACTAAATACAGTAATTCTGTAAAGAAACCGTTAATTTCATTTTATACAGATTTACAGAAAGATCTTTTAACTGGTTTAGTAATTCATTAACAATGGAAACAGAAGCATAAAATGATCCTTTTTGTATGCTGATTTGCTATGCTGTATTATCCACAAATAGTTCTGTTGTCTGGTTAATACAACTATTAATACTTTTTAAGAAAATATGACTTTTTTGTAGCAAATTCAGATTTATCCTCAAAATTTATAGTACACAATCATTCAGCTGGATATTTTTGATTTTACTTAAACCTGTTTATTGCAATTCCCTAAATTATTTTGTACAGCAGATATACTGTTGTAACTAATTGTTTCAATTAAAAGGCAAAAAGAAAATGTTGCACATTCATTCATTCTGCCACTAGGCATGTTGGAAATAGAAAATATTTTTATGAGCAACAGCTTATCATATAGTACCAAATATAGGATCTGTATTTTTATTTTATCTAAATTTTAAATAATCTACTTTATGAGATGAAGATGGACAAAAGTGATACTACATAAAAATAACTGAAAACTATTCAATTTTATCAGTAAAAAAATTAATCTGTTAATCACAGCAGCTTGTCCTGCAGCACTGGATTACCTTTTGTTCTGAAAAATTAAAACTATGAATGTAATATTATGTATGATATTTTATTTAATTTATATTAAATAAGGAATAATCCTCATGAACGAACAATAAATTTGAAATTATTATAAAAAAAGTTGTAGCATCTTACATTTTTTTTAACAATGCAATTGTTTTGGTTAACATCATGAATTATGAAGCTCAAATATGTATGATTTTACAATGAAAATATAAAAGCATTATATAACTATAAAATTTCACTAAATTTATTGATTGGATAATCTATTCATAGATCCCCAGTAATATTTAAACTTTGATAACAAACAATGATTGACTTTAAAACTAAAACACTGTGCTACATAATGTAAATAACAATAATATAACTACAATACATATTTTATTTTAAATAAGTTAAATCAATATAATTATAGTTTCATAAATTACTCTTGTTAATAATTCAGTGGTGGAAAATGGTTATCTATTTATTACTAGTATAATTTGTTACAGTAAAATAAAAAAATTTTAAATATTAAAGTAAACCATAACAAAAAATTTGCATTATTAAATTCAACATGTTTTTTGACGGTTGTCATAACATCCAGATATCAAAAAACACTAATACATACATTTTATCGACCTAAAGAAATTAAGAAATCATAATTGTAAAAAATCAAAGATAAGAAAAAAATATAAAATTATATACAAATTTAATTTGCAAAGGTTTTTTAAATAATTTAATATCCTGTTAAACAAAATATTTAAGACTGATAATAAATTATTTAATTTAAAAATAATTAGATTAAAGATCATGATAAAAAAACTCACAATTTTAATTGAATATCAGGATAATGAACTTACAATATACTTGTACCAGTAACACCACACCGCTACAAATAATGATAATTAATCTAATGTTATGATCAGAAATTTGTTTTCTGATTCAAGTTTAAATTTATAAATTTAAATACTTATATAAATAAATAAATTATAAATATATAAATTTGGATAGTTATTTTATCTTCTTTATTTAAATATTGCATTTCATAAGGGGCCTGAAACCCTGGTTTTATCATATATATATATATATATTTATATGCAGTTTAATGATTATCCTGCTTGTAACATGGACAAAAACCCTGGGTTAATCAAAATTCAGCTCCTTGAGCAGATTACACAGAGAATATACTCAACCATTTTAATTCTGGAATTATCACATGATCTTGGTCAGTGTTCAACAAGTGCCCACAAAATTGAAAATGGGAATAAAAGGTTCAAGGATAAGAAAAATGGGTAGGTGGTGATTAAGAATTTAGGGAAACTAATACAAGAAAAGAAAGCTCAAGATACCCAGAGAAAAGTTTAAGGGCCACCAGCAGGCAGTTGATGCTCAATCATCCAAAATCCCTTAACAGAACAAGGCATTTTAATTCAGGTGGGAATAGCAAAATAATAATAGAATTCATTCTGTGTCAAACAACTTAAACATACACAGCAACAAATATTATTCTTTTAGATATTAACAAGTCAGTACATGGGAAAGTCTCTAATAATGTATAAATAATTTAGCCTTATCCTTGCTGAAGGAATTTAAGTAAGGCATTATTTATTGCACTTTTAAAAAAGTTATTTTAATCAACATATCTCTCACTTCTAGTCAAATATAATCTATAAGTGTATAGCATATATATATATATATATATATATATATATATATATATACATACACAAACAGTAAAATCTCCTTATTCACAGTATAATACCTTGAAACACATTTTTAATATTTGAGACAAAATTTTCCTGTTAAATATTAAGGAGTGATATTAAAAAAAATTATCTTAAATCTGACAAATAATTTAATACTTTTTTTTTTTTATTTTAAAGTTAAAGAAACCTTATTATAATTTATCTTTGAATAATATAGAATATGAGTCACAATACAATACAGCAGGTGCCATTGAATACAGTTCAGTTAAAAAGTCAGAACTGTAAATACATTCATTTACTGTGTAATAAATTTTGTAATCTTTAAGAGACTGGATGATCTTTTATCAACTATATTATTTTATATTGTACATAGTTTTCCATGTTTCTAAAAATTATTAACATTCTATTTTTTTTATTCTTTTATTTTTCTAAAGAACAAAGATTGTATTATTTTATTGTAAATATGCCACACAAATGCTAAAATACTCATAATGCATTACGAGGTTAAAAAAGTTAAGTCATTATATAAAATATTTGAAGTTTTGGATAGACTTCAAAATAGTTAATAGGTTTTGCATGTCTGGATTATAGGTTTGCTCTAAATGAATAGCTTATTCATTATGTTACACAATTCAAAGAACAGATAAAAATTATGCATTCACTTCATCATATAAAATGTTTATTAGCAATTATGCATGGCGAAATTAGAAACTGCATTAAGTATTTAGACTGAAGATAAAAACAACCAATAAGTGGATTATAGGGAAAAATATCAAAATGGTTGTGATCCATATAATCAAGAATTGAGCTGCAATGATACTACTACATCATCCACAGTTAAAAATTACACCAAATATTTAATGCAGACGAAGCAGTACTGTCTTAGAGCAAATGCCTGATAAGACATTCACCTCAAAAAATAAAAGATCAGCATCAGAACCTTGAAAATTAAATTGCATGCAATAAATGCTAATTCTGAAATGGATATTAAAACTTGTTGAAAAAATTTGATAAAAAATCTTGTTGAAATATTACTGAAGGCCTGAAAGAAATTGTTCATTCTATAGAGAGAGATGAATTTAATGAGATAATGACATATCTATAGAAAACCTTGTAAACAACACACAAGAACATGTTCTGAAAGATTTAATAAAGGTGGTTAGTAGTATAAGAAAATGTAAAATATGGAGCAGATTCAATCCCTGTCAAACCATCTAGTACGAAAACATTACCAGAGAGAATTACACTACCCACAACCTAATTAAGTTTTTTTAACTGATGCTGATACATATTTGGAAAGAAGTGTACTCTACAAGTGTAAAGTAGAAGGTATAATGCAAGAACTCTTTATCTGTAGACTTAAAAACAAAAAATTAAAAATTACTAGCTTTTTAAGGCAAATCAATAATAGCTTAGTGTCACTGGTTTTTTTATTTAATTTTTTTCAATTGTGTTAGTTTTTATAATTTTTTTTAGTTTCTGTTATAATTATTGTGACTGTAAGCATAGTAAAAATTAAATATTTTTACAATAAATGACATTCTAATCAGACTTTGTAGAAAAATAATTTTTTCAAACAGAATTGTAGTAGAATAATTTACTTTGTGAACAATAAAAAATATGTATTTGTGTAGTTTATAAGGCATTTTTGTAAAATACTTTTTAGTTTCGTCAGACATTTTATTAATTTACAGTGTAGTATTTTAACAATGACCACAGTATTTCTTCAACAGATTGATTATAATTTCAAGTGCGCAAGCCATTTCATTTTACATGGCTCTAATCTTTCTTTGTTGAATACCAATTTGCACTACTATATTTCCAATCTGTATTAGTGATTTTCAGTATTTGTAGCATTTTGGTGAACTCTTTAACACTTGTATGTCAGGATGGCAGAGTGGTCTAAGATGCCCGACTCAAGGGACTCTGAACACTCACGAACATGGAGATTTTACTGTATTGATTTATCTTTTCTTTATTTCTCAAATTAAATAATGTTTTAACAGTGTAGTATTGTCAAAGAATGTTGTTATGAAGCATCGTGTTTATTAGGATATCTGGATAGTAAACATCAACAAAAAAGCCATCTCAATTGTTGCAAAACATATTAACATATATAGTACATACATATATATATATATGTGTGTGTGTGTGTGTTAAATGAATATTTAAACAAATATACAATTAATTTCATTTAAAATAAATGCAAAACATATCATGATATAAAATAAAATAATTAACACAAATAGTACCTCAAATTTGATTATAGAAATTTAATATTGATTTTTTTAAATAAATATACGATCTACATATTTAAGACATTATAATATAAAAAACCCTTTATGAAGGCAATGTTACGATTATTAGATCAACAAAATTTATGGCAAACTACTGTTAATTATTAGGAACATTTGCTTAAATTATTGTTTATTTATTATTCATGAAAATAAATACAAATATTGTCCACCATAATATTGAAGTTGTTTATATTTTATTGCTCCTATAAATAATAAAATAAAATTACAATCAGTCAGTCTTATTTAATTACATTAACATAAAAAAAATACATATATTTTTTATTGCTCACTATAAACATAAAATATGTTTTTGTAAAACAAATATGATAGAATATTAATAATTAGATAGTATTTTTTTTCTTTATAATTATCAATAATTGTATTTTTAATAAATCCGATAACAAGGTTATAATAAAATATAATGTTTTTAATTACACCACTATAAACAAAGTTCTTGGTAAAATAAGATACACCTAAGAGAATAGAGTAATCAAATAGCAACAGGTCAGGCCAAGTGAGAACAAATCGGTACCTACATAGGTTATACATCATGAAATATCTGGAAAACTTTAAGAAAATTTCTTCTACCGACTTAAAGATGCTGTGGAGCTGATATGATTGTTCAGCAGTGCAATAAATAACTACATTTTAATTAGTAAAATAGTTACACATTTAATTATGATCCAGTGTAAAATATATAATTTTTTTGAAAATTCAAATAATTTATTAACATACTGATCACTGTGTGATCATTATCTTATAATTTGTGAATTTTGAATTTGTCAAAATTGTTACAAAATTCACAAATTATAAAAAAATAATTATTTTAATGTAATTATAGAATTAAATACCAACTGGAATCCTGTGAAAATCGATTCTTGGAATTAATATGTTAAGTTTAACTTTACTATTTACTGTGTTTTGGTGGTTTAAATTTCATTTAATATATACATTTTTTTTACTTGATAAGAAAAAACTAATAATGTACAGAATAAACATTGTACATACGCATTTCTTTTCCTTTAAATGTTTTAAAGCACATATATTTATATTTTTTTAATTAATGTGTGTCTAATTAAATTCTGTTTTCAATAAGAATTTCGCTTACTGTACATACCTCTTTCTTTTTTTTCTATTTAGGCTCCAGAACCAGCATAAGGTATTAGTTTAGAGGATGATACGTATGAATGTAAATGAAGTATAGCCTTGTACGGTCTTAGTATCCACAAACTAGCATTCAAATCCATAAAAAAGTAATTGTACCTACCAAAAAATCTAATAAGGAATAACTTTAGGATCTGTACACATAATTACATAAAATTTTATCGAGTGAAATATAATACTGTAAATTTACTAGCAATTAACTGTAAATTAAATAAAAAATTGAAATAATAGCCCTTGTTAAATCTATCAACAGAGTTTCTTGAAAATGAGATAATCATTGCCACAATAATTATAGATAAATAAGATTCCACTGAAATGCAATTAATAATTTTATTTTTAAAATTTATCTGTTTACTGATTAATTCACTAAATAGACTCAAAGCTTGTGTGAGAAAATTTTGGAGAATATGAAAAATGTCATGCCAGACAATGATTCAAACATTCCTTCCAAATGAAAGGCTGACAAACTTAACCATGGAGATCAGTATTTAGTTTTTAATATTCAAAAAATATATTTTTTGAAATCAATAAATAGAAATTTCAACATAAAATTTATTATAATAATTACCAAACTGAACATTTTATATCAATGATCTGTAGACAAACATGACAGCCAAAGTGAAAAAGTACTTATGATTTGAGCCTATCATTTAAAATATAGATTTATGTATTATTTTATATATATATTATTTTATAATGTATGTATTTATTTATCTTCTCTCAATTATTTTACTACAGTTATTCAAAGTAAAATAAAATATTCAACCAGTTATGAATTCAGAGCAGGCAGTATTTTTGTCTCAAAACATTCAGATCAATTTAATAAATATATATATTATTAATGTTACATAACAGATAATAATTAATATATTAAAAAAATTATATAGATCTAATGAAAAATTATTATATTTCTGTAACTTATTTCTTACTGCTGCAACATAATTCTTAAAATTTAAGTAAAATATATATATTCTCCACTGTTATAATAAAATAAAAAAAGCTGCCAACAATGTTGTAATACATTCCAGGCATTGATTATTTAATTCTTATATAGTGAAAAATAATACATGAAAAAAGTTACCGAAGATTTCTTTTTTGGGTTGGGGGTAATTTATGATGAAGTTTTATTTTAAAATTATGATTATATGTTAAATAAATCAAAAAAAGTTTAAACAATCTGTATTTTTTCTGCTGCCTCATCTCCAAAATCACCTTTCAAGAATTTTTTTTTTGTTTTTGGGATCTCTGGGTAATGAAACATAGAGAAATGAAAAAAAACCATACCTTTTTTTAATGATTACTATACTTTCCTTTTCTAGCAGTGCTCTAGAACTATGATGACAGCTAAGTAAAACGAAACTGCATCTATAAGTTGAAATCATATTAAAAAATAAGCAGATTAATTTAACCCCCAAGTTTAATCTATTTTTATTACCAACTTATAAAAATAACAGGCTGAAACCCAAATACTTATTAAGAATGTCTTGTTCAATATCACAGTGACATACTTGGGGTGCAATTCAACCCTCAACAACTAAAAGACACCAGTAATATGGGTATTTAAATCTAGATAAAATTAAATATAACTATCAGAGTAACTTTACAGATGTAAGAAAGGCTAACTGGTGACAACTTGGCCGACCAATAGGTATAAAAAGTTGAAACAATTTTGCAATTTATGTCTGAATTAAAATTTATTAGCATATGGTTAAAAATATCCAGGACGTTTATGTTCACTTAAGTTTCTGGGCCAAATATTCTAATATAAAACTGTGATATTACTTTGAAGATTTTAATTTTAAAGGAATACTGCTTCTTATATTTATATATTTTTTTTATTAGTGTGTAGAAAAATTCTGTCGTAGTTCAATTTTTAATTTGATAATTTATAACTAACCTTTATTTTATACTTATTGTAAAAATAATTTGTCCAGTCATCAAAGGTAAAATGTGCCACAATATACTCTGATTTGAGGTTCCTTTATAGGTTATTTGTCTCTTGCCTCTATTCCCTTTTAGTATCCTTCATTCCTTTCTCTTAAGATAGAAGGCAATGCAATAATGTCAACCATCACCTAGGCATTTATATATCTGCCACAACTTCTAGCTGACAGGATGATCACTTATTTTTGCTGTTTAGTGCAGTGGCAGCTTGTACCTAAAATTAATGGGAGTGCTGCTCCAGAGAATCTTTTTCTGGGCCTTTTCAAAGCCATGGTTAAAGTTTTTTGTAAAATAAAAGAATTGAAAAAAAAAATCAAATAAAATAGCTGGAAGCAGGATAATAATCTAATTTGACACTATCACATTCAAGAGTACAGTACACGGTTTAATCCAATAAATAATAAAATGTCAAAACAGATAATATTTTTTAGTATTATTAGATAACAACTAAATAAAATGTCCACTTAAAAACTCTAGTCCACTGGTGCTTAATTTAAATTTCTATGTACACAAAAACAAATAAATAATTAGTTTTTATTAATTACCTTCTCTTTCGCTCTTTAAGGGTGTTTTTCGACAGATTTGGCAATCAAAGAGGCCTTGCTTTCAGTCATCTTCTGATCACTACTGAAAAACCAACTAAACCGCTTTCATATTCCTTCCACTGACTTAACTAGAAAAGGGAACGAACAAGGAACATTCCATATACACGCGGAGTAAAAATAAAACTACCTTCCACCAGCACACCAGCGAAGGCACTGTGGGAGCAACAGTACTCTCTCTCCCTTGCAGCCTTGCGTGCAGGTTTCCTACGTGCACATGTGCACAACAGCCAAACACCATGCTGCTGGAACTGTGAAGTGCACAGTTCCATACAGAGATTTTTGTATCTTTTTCATAAACTGTGGGATGGCTCCTGACATTAAGCTTAAGGATTATATATTGTACAAATATAAAGAAAATTAAAGAAAAAAGGCTCATTATATTAAACGTTATGTATAATATCAACTGGAAATAGAAAATGCTGCAGTTCTGCTGTGCCTATATGCGAGCCACTACTGGTTCAATGGATAATGACAACACTAATAGATTTCCTGGGGAACTCTGTCTCTTATCTGGTGATTGCACAAAAGCTGAGGTACCTGATGGGTAAAGCTATATCGCTAATTCTTTTAAAATGTAAATATTAATAACTAATAGTTATAATGTTAGTTAATATTATAAAGCAAATTATAACAATATAATTCAGATAAAATTAATTTGTTAACACAATGAAAAAATAATTTGAATGTAATTCAATAAAACATTCAAGAAATAGATACAAGGATGCAAGCAAAGTATAGGCAAAAAGAAATAATATGATTACTAAAAAAATATGCGAATACTAAACTGGTAACCCCCTTCTTCCTAGTCAAAATAAAGAGGAATTAATACTTTAAGTTACATATTTAAAAAAAATAAATAATACAAAAAAAGTAATGTAATTTTTATAACACTAATATACTCTTTAAAAACCTAATTTCTAAAAACAAAACACTATGTCAGAGACCAATAAAGATTTCAAGATGTACATTATTTAAATGCCATTTTTTGAAGAAGCATTTGATTAAGATTAACAAAACCAATCGCTGAACTCCAATTAAATTACTAACTCTGCAGTCAAGAACGCAGAGGGTTCTCCCATGTGTTCAAATTGTTCACAAGTTGGAAAACCCTCTGGTCACGATTGTAGACCTGATGACTGTCCTGCGTACAAGCATGCACGGGACTTCTTAGTCAATGGAATTGATGTTTAGTTATTCTGACATCTAGGTGTCAATTTTTTATGTTTTGTGTTCATATGTGTTTGTTTAGGTTAATTTTTGTTTTTGGTTGTGTTTTGTAGGTTGGATTGATGCTGTCATTTTCTTTTGTTGTTAAGTGTATGCTTCGGTTCAGAGGTGTAGGTGTTTTGCTACCCAGTAATGTTCATGCTTTGAGTTTACACATTGTTTGTGTTTATAGTTATTTGATGTAGTTGTGTCTCACTTTTTTTATTGTGTGATTTTCAATAAAGTCTGTTTTTGTTTACATTTTTAGGTTAATGTTTGTTAATTTTGATAGTTATTGCAGTTTATGTTTGTGTTCTATTTATATTTTGTTTGTGTTGTGTTTATATTAGTTTCTGTTGATTAGTTGAGATATTGTACACCAGTGTTGAGTGCTGAGCTTACTTGCCCATTAGGGGCATTGTTGGGGTTTCAGCTCAATAGGATGGTCCCATTTGGAACATGTTAGATTTGTTGGTTACAAGTTCTGAGATAAGCGTTTTACACTGATGTGAATATGGCATTTGTTTGGTAGCATCATGACAGTGGCCAGAGTGGGAGATGTCTTGAGGTCTTTAAGTTGACCTCTGCTAAAGCCTCTAAGGGCTAGGTTCAGAGGGGTGGTGTGACAGTCAGACCCATCACATAGTGGGTGTTTTCCACTCAGGGTCAAGATGTTAACTTCACAACTTTCAACAAATTATAATCATTATTGTTGAAAACGGCAGACATAGATAAATTCTCTTTTTTAGATAGAAAAATAAATAAATACATATACTTCAGTTACTTTCTAACTAATTTTGTTAGAAAACAGGATATTTTTTCTGAATACAGTAAAATGGAGAAAACACGTTAAAGAATTTTATGATTTTTTTTTAATTTCTCTGAAAGTTTAAAAAAAATATGGCAAAATATGGTAAATTTTATTATATGAATGCATATTTTTAAGTACTTAAGCAAAAATAATATTAATAATAGTGATACTACAAGTACATCGTTTGTATTTAAATAAATTAGTGTTTTAAAAAAATCTGAATAAATCATTTTATTTTCCAATTTACTGAATAAGCTAGCAATTTTGCAAACAAATAAAAGCCAAAAAATAAAAAAAAAAACAATGCTATCTTATTTTAAATAAAATTTAACAAATAAACTATGAAAGGTGAATATAAATAAAAGTTTAATATAAAATTAAACTATTCTTTGGTTTTAATAAACAAATGCACTTTATGGTGTAATTTTGTGAAGTTATTAATTTAATATACTTTTATTATATATATATATATTTGTAAAAAATAGTAACAGTAATAATAATAATAATAAATAAAATAAGTACAGTTAATCACAGGCATAATAATTCACTTGAGAAAACATTTTAAGCATCAGTTTTAATACAACCATTTTAATGATTATTTGAAAAAATAATCAATCAATAGAATATTAGTTGGTTGCATAAAAAAAAAAATTTATCTTTAATTCACAGACAGTAGTTGAACAATTGAATACATTAATTTATAGATGATAATTTAAAAAGTTTTATTACTTAGATGATTTTAAAGTTAACTACAACAAAAAGAATAATAACAATAAGTTATACATGAAAAATAATAAACATAAAAATATTAATAAAATAAAAAAAATAAATAAACATACACATTTATTTAACTAATTATACCTTATTATTATTTTTTAACTTATCACTAAAATATTTTTTTTAATTTGATATGCATTTTTAAGACAAATTAATAAATTACCTACACCTTCATAAACATAATCTTTTCCACCACTGATTGGAAAAAGAAATCTTGCACTCTCTTAAATTCTTATTTTCAAGACATGACAATCCCTAGAAAGGCATTCTCCATCAGTCTTAATAATCTATTTTAAATTTGTAATTTAATTTATGGGTTACATTCAGCAGCATTTGACAATTTCATTCAACATTGAAACTTTAATTGCCATTAAGAAGAAAAAAGTAATAAAACTAATTTACTATACTTCATTAAATTCTATATTTTTAGTAAAAATTAATAAAACAATTATTACTACAATATTATATCTGATTAAGAATTTTTCCCCATTTGCTTTGATTTGTATCTTCACATACTTTCCTTATCCTTAGAGAAATGAAGAGGTCAAGAGGTACACTATGATACCAGTAAAGAAGGGGAAAAGAGTTGGGCCACATACTTTTTGGGGACTGCCAATTGAAGAGGTTCAATGAAATAAAAGTGAAAAAAAAAGAGAAAGATGGTCTATTAGATCCCCGTCATGATACAAATTTACGTTAAGAAGAATTGCCATCTGGTAATGGTTTTTCCCATATAAATTGTTGAATTATTAATGTTTTGTGTTAGTAGATCACAAAATGATCTACTACAACAAGAAACTGAATCTGTGATCACAAAAATAATTGTGGTAGTAGATCATAACATATAAATGAAAAAAAAAAATGTTAATTTGAATAGACAATCATGTTATTGACAACATATCTTTCAAAAGTAAGGGATAAGTTTGGTCTCTGATCATATCAGATAAATGGAATGCAGGTAACTGGGAACCTAATCCATTAATAAGCAATCGCTCATAATATTAAGTTCAGTCTAAAATTTGCATCTTTTTGTTATTTTTTTATGATCATTTTAAAAATATTATTTATTTAAAGAGTCTTAGTTCAATCCTTTAATTATAAGTTGTATGTTTGTTACGTGACAGTTGGGAGGAAAGAAACCCCCTGGGTGAGAGTGGAACATTTCATGACTAGTTAGGTGAAATCTAAAAGGGGAAACAATCAGGTATGACTATCTTGTAGTGAAATTTAACAATGCAGTTACTATTTGCTTTTACAGAACTTGACTTCAAATTTACATTTCCAATATCATATTTATTTATATTTTAGCATTTCAAAATGTTTATTAATGCAAACTACAGAAGAGTATTAGTTTAGAGTTTGTTTTATATTTAACATGTTAAACTGACACATAGCAAAAGTAATTTTAGGTCAGAGATAGATTTAGGACTTAGGAAAAGAATGGCTAAGTATTACATTAGGGTGAACTATGATAATATTGAAATCGATAATATTGAATTCTGTGATAGAAATGCGAATATAGAAGTACTAATGAGGACAGAAAAAAGGTTACACTCAGTCAAAAGTAAAAAAAAATAATAACAGTGTTATAAAATAATAGCACTTGAATTGAGAAATTTTTTCTGTTGAAATATATATCAAAAAGATTAGTGAAGAAGAGAATATGGATGATGTGGTAGGAGAAAATTATAAATAAACATGAATAAAACTGCAGGTTGAAGTATTATGAAGGAACAGATAAAATTTGTAGAGAAGAAACTGCAGAAGATATTACCAGTCATTATAATGAAAAACACAAGACAGAAAAATTTACTTTATCATTATTTCATAATTTTAATTCATTATAATCATAGATAAAAATTATAAAAAACATATAACCACAAGAATGACTAAAATATGAAAATATGTGTAGACACACTAATTGGTGATTCATTTATGGATGAAGGTACACTAAGATCTTGCGTGAGCTTGAAAAAATATTTATTTGAAATAAGTTGTTCGGTTGGTTTGCCATTAAAAATTAAGTTTCTATAATATTAATAGTTTATTGATTGCACGATTCAATGCGATTAATATTTAAAACAAAAGATAAGAAAATCATTTGACACAAATAACTCGCTTTCTAATTGCATAGAAATTTACTTCCAGATGACCTAAAGGGGTTAAATAAAAGGAAAAAATATTCTTCTGGAAGAACATAATTTTCACACATGTAGAGAGTAAGAATTTTTAATATTTGTTTTTTTTTTTTTTAATAAATATTTCATTTGATGGTCTTCACAAAACTGTTATTTGTAAAATAATTATTACTAATTTTTACAAAACTATTACAACTAATATATAATATTATAAAATTAGACAGTATTTAGTCAAAATCAAAATAGTATATAGTCGAATCATCAAAATTAAATTCTCAAATATATAGAATATTTATATTTCAAGAACATTGTGCAATTTCAGAAGGCACAACACTTTTGTATAATAATGTTACTTGTTTTCAATTTTAATACAAAAATACATTTAATATATACAAGTACAAATAAGAATCCTTATTTTAAATTAAAACATCATACATCTGCTTTTTGTAACCCATAAATCACTTGATATACATATTTATTTTCAATATAATCGATTCAGTTGTAACATAATCATAAATAAACCACAAGTAAGACAACAATAAAAAATTTACAAATTATGTTCTGAAATCACTATTAATGATAGTGTTATATAAATTAGGCTGCATTACATTATAACATAAACTAACATTTACATGAAAGGCAGAAAATACCTTTTACCATTAGTAAGAGTATAGAATTTTGATAAAAATTTTTTACTATTTTCGAATCACCTAATCTTTAAAGTACTTATAATTTGAGAATTAAATATTCAAATCTGCATTAAAAAATTAATGAAAATTTAACTGAAATATTGATCATAATTGCATGTGTATCGATTAAGAAATTTATTAATTAAGAATATAAAAAAAAAAATCAGTTATTTTTTTATACTCAAATTTATTTTAATCAATTTGCATGTTCTTTACATACTTAAGATAAATTTAGATTCTGTTTTCAAAATATGCAATTTGTATAGTGTGTTTGTGTGTGTGTATACAAACATGAGGGATATCTCTAAAGTAAAGAACGCTGGGAAATTTCTCTCCTTAAGGTTAGTGAACCATGTTGTTCATAGCCATGCTAGTAATGTATACACTGCATTGTTGTCAGTAAATTGTCGCACTGTAGTATCTTTGACTACATTATAAAATAAATAGGAAAACTGATGTTGCCGCCGACCGTGAAATATGTGGAGTCATATGGTTTTTAAATCAAAATGTTAAGTTGGCTGAAATTCATAAGCAGTTGGTTGCTGTGTGCAGTGATAATGTAATAAATGAAAGAAACATACAAAAATGGTTTGAAAGGTTTAGAAATAAAAGAATTAATGTGCATGATGAAGAACGTTCGGGGAGCCCCTCAATAATCTCTGAGGACTTGTTGAAATGCATCGATGATGAAATCAGAAAAGACTCTCTCAACAATTTCCAACCTGGCCCTTCTTTTCCTGATGTTTCAAGAGCTGTTATTGGTTGCATTGTTCATGACCATTTAGGCTTCAGAAAATTTTATGCACATTTGGTGGCACATGTCTTAACGGAAAGTCACAAAAAATCCAAATTGGATCTGCTTTGGAATTTTTGATGCGCTACACAAAAAAGGTGATGAGTTCCTTAATTCAATTGTTACCAGCAATGAAATATGGATTTTGTATTACACGCCAGAAAGAAAACAACAGTCAAGTGAATGGTGTCATCCTCAATCACCATTCCATTTCAATCATCCTCAATCAGCCAAACTAATGACACAATCTTTTGGCATACTGCTGATTGATTTGATGCCACGTGGAATGGCTATAAATGTGGAAGCCTGCTGCAAAACGCTACATAAGTTACAACACACCATTCAAAATCGGCGATGTGGATGGCTGACCGACGGTGTCGTCCTGCTGCACGATAATGGACGTTCACATGTTACAGGTCCAACACATGATTTACTGTAAACATTTGGATGGGAAATTAACGATCACCTACCATATAGACTGGACTTAACTCATTCTGATTACCATTTGTTTAGGAAATTAAAAGAATTTTTGAGTTGTAAGCAAAAGTTAAAAACTTAAAATTTAAGAACTTAAAAATGCTGTTAATCAGAGGCTAAATGGACTGGCGGCAGAAGAATGCGAACAGGGTATATTGAAGCTGGTGTATCGCTACGATAAATGTCTTAATTCATGTGATGATTATATAGGGAAGTACTCTAAGGTATGTAAAATACCTATAAGAGAAATAAAAAATACTTATAAAGTTTTCAGAATAAATTTTTTTATATGAAACAGTCTTTACTTTCGAGATAACCTCTTGTGTATATATATATACACACACACAAGAGTAAGTCAATTATTATCCACAATTTAGTTATATTTTTGTTTATGTTGGTAGTACTGTTGTGTTGCGTAGATGACGCATGCATGGTTTAATTGTTTTTATGTCTGTACAGGTTTGATGCTGCTACGTTAGTTCCGTTATCGTTGCCATGCCGTTAACCATGGCTGCTCCGCTTTCTGTTTGCACCAAGAAGAGCAACGTTCAGTGATCCGTTTTTTGGGGTCGGAATGTGTATCAGGGGCAAAATTCATCTAAGACTTTCGTTACAGTACAGGAACAGTGTGTTGCTACAATGGAGCGTCTATGAATGGATTGAAAAATTCAAAAATGGTCGCACATGTGTTACGCATGATGAAGAAGCCGGACGACCGTTTTTTTTTTTTTAGGAAAACATTGAGCGTGCATGTGACATGGTTTTCTTAGACAGACAAGCAACTATTGTTGAAGTGGCACACCGTCTACAAATTAGTCACGGTCTGCTTACGAAATCATCCACAACAGACTTGGGTTTCATAAAATCTGTACAAGATTTATGAAACAACTCGCACAGTTGCATAAACAAATGCACTTGGATATCTGCCAATAACATTTAGGATTGCTATGGTAACGAACGGGACATCTTCTTAGACAGAATCATTACTGGTGACGAAACATGGATCCATCATTACGAGCCAGAGAGTAAACGGCAGAATATGGAATGGAAACATCCAAATTCGCCCTGCAAAAAAAAGTTTAAGACCCAACCGTCCGTAGGAAAACTATGCTTATGGTTTTTTGGGACTCACAAGGACCAGAGTACTGGAAAATTATGAGGAAAGGGGCATGACAATAAACAGTGTGCGTTACAGTGAAATGCTTACTGCCAAGCTGAAGCCTGCAATTCGAAGCAAACGCCGAAGACTGCTGTCGAAAGGTGTTGTGTTGTTGCACGACAATGCCCGTTCACATACTGCTGCCCACACTGCTGAAACGCTCCAGAAACTCAACTTTGAAGTACTGGCTCATCCTCCGTATAGTCCTGATCTTGCTCCTTCTGACTACCACTTGTTTGGTCCAGTCAGAGGTATTAAGAGGCCGTCAATTTACATAGGACGTAACAGTGAAAGAAGCGGTGCATCCTGGCTCGCAGCTCAACCGAAAACCTTCTTTCATGAGGGCATCAGGAAGCTTGTGCAACGATGGACCAAGTCTGTTGAAATTCAAGGGGACTATGTTGAAAAATGATGTACATGTAAGTTTCCTATTTGTATTGCAATAAAATTTATAACTACATTGCGGATAATAATTGACTTACCCTCATATATATACATAAACTGTATACTATAAGTGTATGAGTTAAGTATTTGTGATATAAATAATAACATTCAATGGAATCCAAGTAATATTTTAGCCTAAAATTTCAATTCAATATAGTAAAATCCTGGTACATTTCACTATGGTTCCAGAAATAGTGCAGGTAGACCTTGTCTCCATAGTACAACAAAAAAAAGTTAAATAAAGAATACTATAGTTAATAAAAAACATTTTTTTTATTAATCCTTCCACAAAAAAAAATTTTATTTCTAAATGAATGTAAAAATATGGCTGCTTCATAAGTATTGTTCTCATGCTTTTGAGCACTAGCCAGGTTTTTTGAAATTTTGCAGAAAATGCTAATCATTTTCCAGAACTTATAACAAAAAATTTCAGGCATTTTTTTTGTTGTGATTTTCAACATCTAAAAAACGATATCTTCCTTAATAAAAAAAACTAAATCTTTTTTTTTATTTTCATAATAAATCTCTCATAATTACTGTAAAAATTTGCCTTAAACAATTATCTTATGTAATTTTTTCTGTTTTGAAAAATCACTCATGGAAACAAAATTTGATTACTTAAAATTGTACAGCATTTTTGTTTCTAAACACCAATTTTCAAGCCACTAATATAAAAAATTACAAATATTTTTTTCAAATAATGTAATTTTGGTCATTTTTATTATTGAAATAATACATAAACACATCTGAGTAAAATCTGTTCAATGTTAGCTTATCTACCCAAAATATTCACACAAAGATTTTTTTTTGGCTTTAGAAAATATTTTTAATGTAATTTTTAGCATACAATTTCATTCTCATATCTTACATTTTTATCAAATGCACTGGAAAAATATTTATTCTTTTCAACAAAATTGTTTTATCTTATCCTATAAAAGAGACAACTACTCCAAAACCAAGATATCCCAAAGAAAGTTGATGCGTAATATCAATACCAGAACAAAATCAATATGATTAAATATGCACATTAAGATATTAATAAAATATTCATATCAAACTATGATCTTTTCTGAATTTTTCAATATAAAATAAAAAGTAACAATTATAATAAAATAAATTTATTTAATTACAGAACTAATCAATCATACTAATAACAAATGAGTAAGAGGACATGGGCATTTTAAAAACAGAATGCAGCCATCTGCATAATCAGCCACTGGTCTCTCAAAGAATCAAGCAGCAGCCCTCTCTCTCTTTCTCATATTCTCTATCCATCTTTCTACCTACGTACACCTATTTTTTTTAATACAATGAAAAGTAGTTTACAAAGGAAGGCATTAAAAAAATAATAAATAAATCTTATTTTATCTATTTTTCTATAGGATTCCATTAAGTTTTAATGTTTCCTCTTTTCATTTTTCATCTGATTTTAAGAATTCTTTAACCAATGCAGAAGCACTTTATTAGATGGAAATTTGTATTGGATTCCATAAATCATTTCATAAAACCAAAAAAAAAATCTTTTAATTAGCATTATCACTCATGTCTTAAATTACAGTAAATTATACGCAACCCTTTAGTTCTAGAGTTTATTTATTTAGAAAAATAAAACAAATGACCAATTATTTCCATACTGAAAATTATACTTGCATAGATTACAAATCAAAGAAATGTACTGCGACGTCAAAGGATTAAATACATATTATGTTATGTATTAAGAACATACATCAAATTGGCATGACCACTTGAAAACTATATATTAAAAAAATTAATGGAATTCAATTTTTTAGTAAAGGTTTTAATAAAACCACATGGTTCTTTTCAATAAAGAACCACAAAAAACAATTTGCGTTAAAGTACAATTATCAAATTATGCTGTGCAAAAATTTGCTATTTTTAACCACACAAATTGTTTCATCAGTTAATAAAGTTATGATAATAATAAACAAATCCACTAATAACATGACAAAAATAATACGATTGTTTAGAATAAATCAAGTAATAATGCACATACCAAGATGTAGCACTTTTATCATTATCTACTATTTTTTATTTTAAAAAATTGAAGGCCTGTTAACTTGATATCATGTTGACAGATCTACAATTTATTTTAAATTAAGGTGTGGTGACAAAAAAATTCCACGATTCATTTCCTGTGAAATGTTTACATTTTCACCAAATTTATTGTTAAATTTTAAATCAAGTTAGTCTTTAATTTGTTTAAAAAATAGTTTTCATAAAATACATATAATGGATCTCTATGCAAAATGTTTAGCTTGAGTTATTAAAAGCAGTCCTGATATTTTGATGATGCAATAGCAGAATCCGTTTGTTAAAAAAATAAATAAAACCATTAGTAGAACAAATTACACAGTTTATTTGTGGTTAAAAAAACTGCTAACTCTAGCAGAAATCAGAGTCTAACAACTGTACTCTATTATATTAATTATCTTGTCATTTAATTCAACTTATTGAACACTTCATTTAATTGAAGAGTTGAAATAAAGCAAAACTTTTTAATTTATGGTTAATTAACAGTAATAGTTATTTAACATTTTTCAAAGTCCAGCTTAAAATTAAATTAAGCTGGTATAACAAGTTACTAGCTCACATTGTGTTTTAATATTTTTGTAAAACCAAAAAAAATCTCAAACAAAATAAGTTACAATAATCATAAGGTCTTATGAAGGTGCCTTCAGAAACAAGAGTCCAAATTTTATTAAACAACTATCATTGAAATCTGCATAAATATGCAATTAATCCATTTTTCAATTTGGTTAAAAAAAAACCACATAACAAATTTATATTTAATGATTTTTATTAACTACACACAATTAATACAGTTACAATTAAAATGACATTTTAATACTAAATAACCAGTTTTCTTAATATAAAAAAATCCTAGTAAGTGATATACGAGATCAAGTACTTTTATTTTGTAATTTACAGTTTTTAAAATTATTATTTATAAAACTTTTGTTACATTAAAATTATTACTGAATTTGTAAAAAAACTCAGTAGTACATTTTACTTCTTTCCTTTATTATAATAAAATTTCAAGTCTATAAAAAAAACAAAGGCACTGTGTTAAGTGTAGGGTAATTATACAGATAATAACCAGGGAAGTGTGTAAGCAAATTTTTTTAGGTTAAAATTTTGGTAAAATACAAATTTTTATTTAATAAAATGTTTTAACATTTATATTTCAGATAACTGATCCGAGTTTAATTTAAATTCATACTTTACAAGAAACTATAAAAATAAATAATCTATCTGAAAGCACCAATTTAAACTAATTACTACATAAAAACTAATGGCTCTGCAGACCCCTTAAAAATCTTAATAGGTTTCTTATTGAACATTAATTAACTTATACATTTAGATCCACCAGTGGTCATATGGTTTTTTCAAGTTAATGCTTAAATTTTTTACTATCTATTCATTTTTCTACAATTACTTACTACAAAATACTTGCAGAAAATATTGCAATCTTTTTATCATCAAAATTAAGGTTCACTAAGTAAACAAACAAAGCGTTTATAACGTTTTTAATTACAAATTCAAAAGAAAGATTCTAGAATGTACTTGTTTACACAGTACTGCTATATAAAAAATGTATTATACAAAACTGAAAGTATAATAGGAATGAAGAATCCTATTATATTTATTGAAATAATTATACATTAAAATAATTTAGAAGGTATTTATATCAATGAAATCAGCCTTTTTTATTTTATACATTTTTTATAAAAAAACATCTTTACCAACAGCCACATCATACTGTTCTGTGAAGACCGAGAGATTAATGCCTCATCAATCTTGATAGCTGAAAATAGTTTTACAGCATTTTTGTTTCCTAACTTATGTTAGGATAAACTTCAGGATAATTTATGTTATTGATATAACTTCATCATTGTGATTTATTGCTGTAACATTGAATTCAGTCACTTCAAGTCACTGATTATTTAATTTAGAAACATGATACAAAAGCAAAGAAATAAATGAATTAAATCTACAGATCAATATGATGAAAAGTGATTTAAACTTATGAAATAGTATTAATGATCTGATACGATACAAACATTTTAGAAAGTTATAGTTTTAAATGAACCTAAATATGATATTCCAAAAAACCTTTTCAGGATATGATGCAGTTCCATCTTCAGTAATGTTGCAGACAGTATTTTTGATGATATTCATCAGGCTGAATCTGACATAACATCACTTAAATAAAACCACACTAGCATAAAGATGCTTTTAACATAGGACCTAAGCAAAAAAATAATCTGATTACAGGATAAATGTTAATCAACTAAACTTCATCAGTCTATAACTAAATACTGTAACATATAATTTTACGACTAGAACTCCAGATCGCTTGCAAAGTACAATAGAAAATCTATTTAATATATCTTGTTTACTCTCTTATGACCACGGTGCACTCTTGAAAAATAATGTTTTAGTTTTCAGGAAAAAGTTAACCGAAAAATTTTCAATTGCTTTTTATGTATTTTTTATACAATAATAATTAAATACTAAAATATGAACTTTAAAATCAGATTGTCATTAAATACTACATTATATAAAAAAATTATGGTATATTGATAAACACTGCTCACTTGAAGTACGAACTGGAAAAACTAAGCATAAGAATAAAGTGAACAAAATCTATCACTCGACTAAAACAAAATTGATACTATTATTTGTTTGGCTAAAATGACTTGTGTCTTATTAAAAAATACAGGTTGATGAATAATAACAGTGTGGAGATAAACAAAAATGCTTATAAGTTTATTTTTACACAGGTAATTATGATATAACCTATGTACAGATGCGACTTAACATTAAGTTACTGATGTGAAATTGAAAGTAATTAAAATACACTACGATTTATTTATGTTACTATCATACATTGTACTACATTATGTAGTACAATGGTAAATACACATATTGGACCCTGATTTGGAGAATCCATAAATTTCATATTGGCTTTTAAGAAAAAAGGTCTGCAAAGTACATAAGTAAAGACAGTAATATTAGGCTTGATCTGTTCTGTATTTGCTCCTTTTAATTTTATTTGCTGTTGAAAATTTTACTCGTTTCAGAATGTTGAGTTCATGACTTTTGCATCCTAACAGGGCCTGCTATAGTTAATGTCTGTAAATGTGTAAACAGCTGAATACTACAATCAAATCAGAATATAATTATGTGATATGTAGACCACATCAAGAACAGAAGATATGCTATCCCACAAACAACCAAAAGGAACTACTTACTACTCCAGCATTTATCTATAAGAATCAGAGTAACCCTTGGTAAAGCAGGATTATTAAGTGAAAAAATTAAAGAAATGAACACAAAAGAGAAACAGTTATGGTCCTTATAATAAATAAAAATAATATCACAATTTGAAAAATAAACAAATGTAAATGGTATGGAATAAAACAATATTAAAGGCATTAATCGAATAACAATTGGGCGGCCTCTGTGGCGTGAGTGGTAGCATCTCAGCCTTTCATCTGGAGGTTCTGAGTTCAAATCCCGGTCAGATATGGCATTTTCACATGCTATATAATTGCCACTTCATCTCATCCTCCAAAGTAATACATAAGGGTGGATCCTGGAGGCTAAAAAAAAGTAGAATAATAATCGAGTATGGATTTAAGAATATGTTAAAAGATTATAGAAAATAATCAGGTTTACCTAATTACTATTTAAAGAAATTAATAATAAATATTATTTATATAGTTTCAATTCAACATAATTTGCAAAGGTTGATTTCTTTATTTGATTTTATTCTTTAAATTGACAGGTAAGTGGGATTTACAAAGAAAGCAATAAAATCATTCCGCATTAGAATCAACTTTACATGCCACTTCATAGGCACATATACGAATATATTAACATGTACATCAAGCTACAAACTCAAATTTAGAACAATACAAAACTTTAAAAAATAATACATTTTATGAAAAACCAATGTATTAAATAACCAAATTGACACAGATGCAATGCATAACTTTACCAAATACTAAACAGATTTCCTAACAGCTTAATATGAACAGCATTTCCTTCATTACTGAGAAAACCACATCATTATAGTTCAGAGAAAATTTTTTGGAAGCATATTTCTCCATATTTATAAAATGAATATTTAAATATGTATAGCTTTTATGGTCGATTATAGCTTAATTGTTGTAGACATTTACAGATTGAAAATGCTCTTTATAATTAGGCCACAGATTATTATTTAACAGATTACTCACATGTCATACAAGTGTATTAAATGAATTTAATACATATTAAGTAATAACTTATCTGAACATTTTATAGTTCTAAAATAGTTTTCTATGAATGAAAGTTTTTATGAATAGTCACATATTAATAACTTTATTTTTTTAATGTATTTTAAATAACTTAATTTTATTGTTTGAGAAAACTATCATAATATTATTTTATTCTTGAACTTTTTTTATTCTAAAAATGTTATTACCATGATCACCTCATTTTTTGAGGAGTGAAAAAATATGATTTTAGTGTAATTTACTTAGTAGCTAAATTTCTTTTAAAATACTTTTATTACATTTAAGTAATAACATGATACTGATTTTATTAAATGAACACAATTGTATCTCTTTACACAGGCAATATTAAATATCTAAACAATTCTTTTCAGTTTTGTAAATTTTTAACATTTTTTTTCTTAGATTAGGATGACACATTAACGTTTTTATGAAAAACAAATTCCTGATGCACAGATTCATACATAGATCATAAACTGTCAAAAATATATTACAATAAAAAAGGATGCTTTTCATGTTATTTTAAGTAAACCTTAACCTCGTACAACAAAGTTTTTATTAAGCTGAAAAATGTTTTGAGGTAGAAAACTTGATAGTTGTACTTCTGTTAAATCTATTACTGAAATTTTCTTGTTTTAATCCCTACAAGAAGCTGAATGTCAGTAACTATACAGCTATATGGGTTTTATAAATGTTGTACATGTTAAAATTTATAGTTTATCACTGATCAGAACTACAATTACCCTTTTCTTGAAGCAATGAAATCCTGACAAATATATCAGTAATAACTATACTGCACTCAAGTAGGGAAGATAATAGATAATAAGAATAGAAAAAATTGGTCATGTACATAACCTTAAAAAAGTAATCCAAATGACCACTGGTGGTCATGTTTTGGTATGACAGTAATATAATAAAATTTTTGTTAATCAATTAAAAAAAATTAAATACTGTATTTGTGTTAAGAATCTTTTTTTCCATTATATCTAATATACATAAGTAAAATTAACATTTGTAAAAATAGAATACTGAAGAATTTTGTTTTCTTACAATACAATTCTTTGTAAAACAAATAAATAAAATAAAGTTTGTAGTGTTTTACCACTTTTCGGTGACATAGCACTTATCATGAACCAAATTATAAAGACAGGTCAAGTCAAGTACTACTACTTCTAAATGTACGGATGACATGGAACTCATACTTCCTTCAACAACATCACTTTGAACGCATATATGTTAATTATGAACTGCGAACTATATGTTTTTCATTTTTAGATTAGCCCATCTTGATAGAATTTAGGTTTTTTTGTTAGTAATAGTTATAACTTTGTTTTTAAAGAAATTTTATATTTGTAATTACTAAATTTACTACAATGAGTCAATAATACATATTTATTTTTTTATGACTAAAACTCATTTATTATTCTTGAGATTAAAGGTATTTTTCTCCTCTCACTAATAAAACCAAACTTTTAAAAGAATTCTGTTTAAATTTTCAAGATTAATTTATCTATAATCTATTAAAACTAAATTAACAAGTTAGTATCAAAATATTAAACAATTTAGCAGGTTCAGCCAATCAATTAAATTATTCAGTCCTTTCAATGACTAGCAATCATCTTCAAAAGATGAAATTAATGTTGAAGTAAATATTCATAAAAGTTAAATCAAATAAAAACTAATGTAGTTTGGGCTTTCAACATAATATATATAACAAGGAAATTTTTAAATCAGTTTTTCAGTTGCTTAATAATTTTTTTAGTTTGACAGCAAACAATTAGAAATTTACGAGTCAAAAGTTTGTAGTTTTTTTTTTTTTGATGATTTGAATAAGTCCAAAAAACGAAGAGGATTCTGTATGTATAGTGTGTATGTGTTGATATCTATTTTGTTTAATATTTGCAATGGATGAATTTACAATCATGAAAATTTTTATGGTGACTCATGTATACAAGATTAATGATGCTATTACATTTTTATGAAAATCAGTTAAAAGGGAACAGCAATTTCACCACCTTAGCTTATATTATCAAAAATGTATCATGGTAGGTGCAATTTTAGACCAAACTTTTGTATAGTATTAGTAACAGCATACAAAAAAGGTTTTAAAATCTGTTTCCATAATCTCAAAACACAGCCCACCCCACTGTGGAACTCTCTGAAGAGAAAGGGTAACTTTTTAAATACAGATATGGTAATATATAGCTAAAAAGTTATAATACTACCAGCTATTTTTGATTATTTTTATTAAACCTTTTATGGATAATTACTCCAACAATGCTCTGAAAATGATAGCTATCATCAAAAGTGTTATTCCAATTAAATATTAAACCCGCATAAGTAATAAATTATCTTAATATTTTAGTAGTTTGTTCAATCAGGCAATTATTAATGTTATATGAAAAGTGAAAAATTAAATGAATAAATTAATCTTTATATTATTTTGTTAAATTTACATCTTTAATAATAATCTTCTTACTTGAAACAAATACAGTAGAACCCTGATAATTTAATGTGAGTTTAGATTCATGTCACCAAATATGTGTAATTTTTTTTGTATAAAAAAAAACACAGTTAAGTTGGTAAATATATAATATTATGTTAATGTGAAAATTCTCACATATAACAAGAGGCACATACTGTTGTGCCAAAATATCTGTGCGCATGGCCAGGCCAGCTGAGTGGTAGTGGGCAGGCAGTGGAGAGGGGTCTCTCTTCCAAAAACATCATGTTGACTGTCTGTCAGCACGACAATTTCTCAGTGTCTCATTTGAATCACATAAGCAATAACTCATTACACTTAACATATTATTATGTCTATCATATTATTTTTATTACGTCATCGTATTTAAACTAATATTTATCTTAGGATTTGCTGATGCGATTATTACCAACACATAATAGCAATTACAAATTATTGTAGTTTGGTGACTAATGTTATAATTAATTTTTAACAACCCTCCCCTAAATATCCCTTTATAAAACTACAAACAGATTGCATAAATTAACAGTCTTTAATCGAGCATTGCAAAGTTGAGTACGATCATAAGATTTTTACATAGTAATCTTCCTCTAATAAATGGAAATCAAGTGTTGTGATAGTGAATCTATGCTTACAAACAATTTTATGGTAGTTTTGTTGGTAGTAATTTAATATTTAAAAAGTTTGTGTTTGCACAAAAATTTAAAAATGGACAATGGCATTCAATCAAAATTGAAAGGATACATTTCTAGTTAAAGTAGAGAAATTATTTCTAACATTTACAAGTTTATGAAGGAGAAGCAGATAACAAGGCTGTGAAAATTCCTTCATCAAAAGCTCGAGGAAGAATTGCTACAGCATGTGGTGTGTCCGAGCTTGTGGTGACAATTAATAACTGAAAAAAAAAAAAACAGATAGTGATGAGAATGAAACAAAAACATTTTTCAACCCCAGGTAAACGATCAACTAAAAGGTATACCACAGGACTGGATGACTTCGATATTTGTGTGGTAAGATGAACAGTTTATAATTTTCAATTACAGAAACATTGACTTCCTACAGTGAAAATTCTATTATAAGAGAGATTAACTTTCAAGGGCAGAAAAGCAGTTTGAAATATATTCTGAAGGATCTTGGCTTCAAATGGAGAAGTACCCAAAATAACAGAAAACTATTAATTGAAATACCAGACATTCAAGAACAAAGAATCTGTTACCTGAGGGCAATGAAGCGTTTCATAAATCAAGGACAGCCCATAATTTATCTTGATGAATTGCATTTACTTAGCAGTCACCTTAAAAATCACTTGTGGTCAGACAATTCCAACAATGGTGTTTAACATCCAAACTTTAAAGGGTACAGATTAATATATTATTCACGCTGGCAGTGAAAAAGGTTTTGTTCCAAATGCCTTGACAACGTAAAAAGTGACAAATCAAACTGGGGTTTATCACAATAATATAAACATTGATAAGTTTATGAAAATGGATGGAAAATAATTGCTACCAAATTTAGAGCCAAGGAGTGTTTTAATAACAGACATTACTTACCATAATGTTAAAATTGATAGTCTCAAACTCAGAGAGCAGAAAACAAGATATGAAACACAAATTCCTTTCACCAATGATTTGTATGTGCCTGAGTCGTACAAACTGGTAAAACTCCACAAACCTAGATTTTGCCCCTATATCCTTTATGAAGTTGTTCAAGAGAAGGGTCATGATATCTTAAGCCTGCCACCATATCATCAAGACCTCAACCTAATTGAACTCATGTGGAATGATGTTAAAAGCTATGTCGCTAGTAAAAATATATCTTGTAGTTTTCAAGTTCAAGCGCTAACCAAAGAGAAGATTGCAAGCATGGGCCAAGAAGACTGAGTACGGAAGTGCGACAACATAAAAAAAAATTGAAGACTAGTACTTATCAAAGGAAATAGTTAAGTGATAGATAAAACAACGACTTTTTTTAACCATTTCATTGTAGGGTAAGTACAGTAAAATATTGTTTTTTACTGTTATTATAATAAAATGTATGAAATAGTTCATAATAGTTTTTATTAATTGGCAGAAAATATGCTTTTAAATATTACACTACCTAATCATTTTATAGCGCTATTACAATAACATAATTGGTTCTATTTTATTAAATAATTTCACATTTTATTGAATAAATTAGGATTTAAATAATATGTGTCGTTTATGCTGTAAATAAGTACCGTATAATAAGATCATATTTTGATTTTAATATTATTAATTCAAACTAAATAATGAAGTCATAACAATTATTCTATATTACACATTAATGAGGTGTATTATCAAATAGTTTAATTTTGATGAATGTTAGTTTAGCAGTTCACATAGTCGTACTACAGGTGTCAGCCAACAGAAGCAACCATGTTTTCGGTTAGGCTAGTTACAACATGGCCGCGTGAGCAGATAGTTTGGCTCAACAGTACATGATCAATTCAATAACTTTTCTCATTGTTATATTTATGTAATAGTCTCAGCTCAAATTGCTGATCATATGAATAACTTATCACAGAAGTCATAAATAAATATTTATAAGTGATTTTTATTTTTAATTTTTCATGTTTTAAAAAATAATTATTATTATGAATTATTCATGCAGCTTTCTACCCTCATCAGTCGAAGTTATCATGGTTCTACTATACATAAATGAAAAAAATTTTACAACTTCTACAAAAAAATATTTAAATGCTGTTGAAAGTTATATAAACCCAGCTGTATGTGGTGATAGAAATATGTATAAATCTTTCAAATATTAACAGTTATGTAAAACTCACTAAAATTTTTGTTATAACAAATACACCAAGCATCTATGGTTATTAGCCCTGATGGCTGGTTTGATAGACACAATACTGATACCATCAGTTGGTAAACAATCTTATAATGGCACTAGAGGTATCCTTAATTAATAGTGCGTTTCTTTCCAATAAAAAGCATACATTACCAATTAATAATGATGTTATAATAAAACATATATAATAATAATAAACAGAGTTGTTATTATCAGCAATAAAATTGTTAAAAGTAAAATATAAGAAAAATTTCAAAGGAGGAAAACAATGTTAAAAGCTATAATAAATTAGAAAAAGTAATAATTAGAATCAAATGAAATAATTATCATACAATTGCATTTTATTTATAAAAAAGTTATTACAAAATTCACATACAATGATTAATAATCAATAAAATTATTACACATCATTATTCATTATCATTATTATTATTATCATTATCATCAAAATTGTTTTAACATATTTAATATAATAATTTTACATATTTTTTAAACGTAATACTGAATTTATCAAAAATTATTAAAATATAATCATCGAATATTAAAAAAAACAATCAAAAACTTCAAGAAAAAAAATTAAAATTATCAAAAATACTTCTGTACATTACATCATTTTTAAACAGTATTTAATGAATAAGTCATATTTTTGATTTAGTCTCCTAATTATATAAATATATATTAGAAAAAAAAGAAGATTAAAATCTGTATACATCTTTAACATTATTTATATATAGAAAATAAAATTAAAAATTCCAACAAAAACAAAAAAAAAAAATTATAATAATAAAGTAACTTTAAATTATAAAATATAATAATCGGTCAAAACTCTTCTGCATGACTAGAGCTGTATTTCCAATTTTAACTTTAATTCTTGAAAAATTATTCCAAAAAATAACAAATATAATTTTTTTCATATTATTTTATGATCTCTAAAAATAAATCATAAAATGTATCAAACAATTTCTGACTATAATTTAAAAAAAGAAAAATACAACCATAATTAAAAATGCATTCTTTTTTTATCATGATGAAATTGATATAAATTTTTATTACACTGAACAAAAAATTAATAAATTGTAATTAATTTTATTTTGTTTCAATTATTTTATCTAAAACTCAAAGAGAAAACATATTATTAACAAAAATGATTCATTAATTACAGAATAACAATATAGCTGACTGCAAAATATTATGAAGTAATTTTGACCTCCACCAGAAAAAGTAGAACACTTAATAATAAAATTATTAATAATAATAAAGCAGAATATTATTTTAATAAATATCATTATATTATACACATGATGAGTATAACATCAAAAATGTAATTAATGCACTCTAAGCAAAAAATTTAATATTTTTGATATTTTATATATATTTATTTCTTTTTTTTTTAAATTAAAAAATCTATGTATTAATTACACTAAATTCTTTATATTAAACAACAAAATATATATATATATATATAAACCTACTATTTCACATGTACTTTATATAATAATTACAATCTATATACATAAATAATGTAAATTACATTTTCATCATGAAATGTTAAGGCAAGATTGTTTTCAGTACACTGTAATAGTCCATAAAACTGCCACAACTGCAGGTATTATTTTCAACAGTTATAGGCGATAATAGTACAACTATTCTGTCTCAATCTCCCATAAGTTTTTATAAAGTTTAAAAAACTTTTTTAAATTAAATATTTTTAAATCATAATAATCATTTAAAAGAGGAAAATAAATGGGTCTACGAGCCTTTTGTTTTTAATCTTCATGTTTATTTAAATTGCTATTAAAGGGCGATTCAAAAAAAGTGCATTAGGGGAAAAATGGGGACATGTGGAAGGTAGTGGAGTGTAAAATAAGAATACATTAGAGAAAAATAAGAAGCTAAGAGGAAAATGTTGGAAAAAAAATTAACAATTCACTATGATAGCATATCGTGCCAGATGCTCCCATTTGATGATGACGATGAATCTTCAGCGGTACAACCTGAAAAGGATGAAAAAATAAATTAACAGGATGTCGATAAATAATCAAAAGTTAAATTTTATTTGACTAAATGATAACTACATTTCAATTTTATCAGGCCTTAACAACTACATTCAACTAACCAACAACTGCAACTGCTGATGTATTGAAGTGGATTTTTAAAATCCAGCTAGGTTGATGGACCTAGCCACTTTTCAAATATAATAATGAAATATTATTACTTCAATGGGTGAAGTGAATAAAAGGCTGAATCTAATTTGTAGTATCTAGTCTAGACTTAGAATTATCTAATTTTGATGTGAATAAACAGATCCAAAGTGTACGTAGTTGCATCCTCCCTAAACCAGAAAGTTAAGTAGACTTTACTATTGTAGTTACATCTTAAAGCTTTGACACATCTTGGTTTTCGCTTCAACCATGCATGTGTAATTCTTTCTGGGCATGTTTCATCTGTCTGTTGCATCATGTCATTCCCCTAACAAGTTGGTAGTCCTGTCACCAGTCTATTAGTGTTCATCAAGGGAACAACAGTCCTTTAAACGTATCAATTTAATCTGGTCATGTGGTGAAGGTGAAGAATATGAGAAGAAAACGGTGAATAAACAATTGTTAGTAAATTTATTGTTGGAATATGTTGTTTTGAAATATTGAGTTCCTAAAGTTGTGGAAGAAAAAAAGTACATGGTGCAGTTTAATCAAGCAATACTGTCATGCAACCGGGAAAGAAGTTAGCATTGCTCAAATGAATAAACTATTGACCAACACGAAGAGCCAGATAAGGAAGAAAACCGGACATAAACCAATTAAATTACAGGAATGGGATAAATATCTATTGGTGTTATTTTTTCAGTAAGAAAATCCTGTATTTTATAAAGAGCCTGGAAATGTTTCAGGTGTGAAAAAATTTTTACAAAAAGAACTGTTGAATGTATGTAATAATGAGCAAAGTGACAGTAATTTATCAGCAGATATGATGTTATCAAAAGACATATACTACCTTCAACTTCATATGTTAAACCTAACATAATAAAGCTGATGTAAAATTAAACAGATGAAACCAAAGATATGTCAATGCCTCGGTTGCAAAGGCTGGTCTTAATTCAGCAATTTGAACAAAATCCAAATCGAAAGAGGGAAAAACAGCTTGAAACCTGAATAAATCTGTAGCTGACAACTCAACTCTAACAGATTTTGGTTAATAATCCTTATCCTTTTCCTAGATAAAAGAAAAATAAACTAGTAGAATAAAAATAGAAAAAAGTGTGTATATGAGATGAAAGTAGTAACAAAAATTTAAAAAAATGAATTTGTTATATACTTATTTTTTTACTGATTTCCTTTTATCGACATAATTTTCTTTTTTCAAGGGAGAATTTAGATTTTATATTTTTTATTAAATTTTGTTACCAAGATTTTTATAAAATCATATTATTATCATATTGCAATAACTTTTATGACTAAAAAATTAAATTATAAATGTAAATTTTATAGAAATAAAATTATAAAATTCAACATCTCCTGGTGCTTCTTTTCACCATGAACTTTGGTCGTGTTGTTGTCATACTGTCCCCTAATATGTTCTTTAAAATTTCATTATGCTCATTCTCTGTTTTCTCCAAGTCTTCTAAAATATAATGAGATGGGTCATTCAAGAGCTTAGCAATGTTACGAAGCACAGAACATGTGACTATCATTAGGGGATATTTTCCATCTAAACTTGGACGCAATTACTAATGATCAGAAACCTTTGCTTTAACTGACAAATGTTCTTTCCACTATTACTTTCTTTCTGGCATGGATCAAATTGAAACAGTGCTGTATGGCATTTCTTGGTAGGTTAAATGGAATGATAAGGCATGGAGATATTCCGTATCCAGAATCACCAAGTAAACAAGCATTTCCATTGTACTGAGAAATAATGTTCCTAACGGGACTACATCTCTATATCTTAGCATTGTGTGCACTTCCAGGTCATTCTGCACTTATACTTATAAATTTCTCATAAGCATCGACTCTAGCTTGCACATTGATACTGATATACTCTTTCCACTGCCATGAACAGTTAATTTTTTATTTCTACTTGTGTGCAGTCCAATACACCAACGATGATGGCAGATGAAAACATGTCTAACTTAGCATTATTAATCTCCTGCATTGCAGATGGGAAAGTTATCAAATTGTGAGCTTTGTCCTCTCTCTTTCTTTTTCCTGTTTAGCCTCCGGTAACTACCGTTTAGATAATACTTCAGAGGATGAATGAGGATGATATGTATGAGTGTGAATGAAGTGTAGTCTTGTACATTCTCAGTTCGACCATTCCTGAGATGTGTGGTTAATTGAAACCCAACCACCAAAGAACACCGGTATCCACGTTCTTGTCAAGAACCCTACCCTTAACGAAACTGACAGTTTTACAGCTGAAAATCCTTTGAAATCCTCTGCTACTTCACTTTGGAAACCTGGATCACCCACGTAAACATATCTACATCCGTTTTCTGGGAGTCAGGGCTTCTCCAAGTGTTTCTTCAGTTCTTGGCAAAAATTCCTGCTGCCAAAAAGTTTATATTTCCACTATCAAAATATAGCAGTTCCTTACACTAACTTAACTCTTTTCA
This sequence comes from Lycorma delicatula, assembly GCF_047948215.1. Classification (NCBI taxonomy): domain Eukaryota; kingdom Metazoa; phylum Arthropoda; class Insecta; order Hemiptera; family Fulgoridae; genus Lycorma; species Lycorma delicatula. The sequence continues at coordinate 79,270,533 of NC_134460.1, read as the reverse complement.
CACACAGTACATTTTCTCTTGTCTAACTGGCATAAACATCGCCATGATAATGAATGAGAACTGAACTGACAAGCACTAAAAAGTAAGCATGCCCCACCACAGTTGTGTAATGAAGAGATATATCTAGATCCAAGAAGTAGAATCTATTCTTTATTCATACCAAAATTTAAGATTATCTAAGCCATACAGGAAATTCAAAATGTATCTAGTTGTAGTAGATTCTACAGTTTTTACTCGCATAAAACAGTGATACAACTCAAAAATAAAAAAGATTTTGCAAGAAACACTTTCTATTCATTTCAATTGTTGCTACGGAGTAGTAGTACTGGTACGAAGTATCACTGCTTGGAGATGGTGTGGATGGGTCCATGCAGTTAGGTAAGTTTACTTACCTGTGTTATTAAACTAGCAGGCAAGCATGAAAGGATGAGTGAATGGAGTTTGTGTGCCTGCATTTCCCTTAAGTAATGCCTAATGGTAGTTTCATGGGGGGATGAGGGAGGTGGTAAGTAGGTAACCACTCCTCTCCTCCTACGTAAAGCCCATTTATGCTTCAGCGTAGGGGTAAAAAAAAGAAAAAGAATAAAAAGGTTCATTTGCCAGAATGTGATTATTGTATAAAATGTTTCCAGCCATAACTAAATGAAACAGAATGAAAATTACCATCCTCCATAGTAATTAGCACGTCACAAAAAAATCTTTTTAAAAGATTTATGCCTTACAGTAAAAGGAAAATATTAAAAGGTCACATTAAATACATTTTTTATATATTATTATGAATTAAAATTTATTTTAAAAAAGCCTGTTTTGAGAGAGAATTGCTGTAAATGAAATGTACCTCTTGTTCCCCCAATTTTAATCTTTTTCTTCTATGCTACTATGTATACAAAAGTAATGAAGTATACAAAATAAAATGTAAATGCAATGCAACATGCATTGGACAAAACGGAAAGAAATTTAAAATTAAGATATAGCAAACACATGAGAGGATTTAAAAAAAAAAGATTCTATTTATGCAATGTATTTATTAAAAGGACATACTCCAATGAAAATAATTCACAAATATGTTGAAGGAAGAACGGACATTAAATCGATCATAAATGAACAGGTCAGCAATAGATAAATAAAATTAAAGGTAAGTATAACCATTAATAACAAATAAACAAGAAGACCAGATTAGCCATGACATCAAATACAAGGAGGGGCTCTGAGTAAACGCTAAAAAAAAAGAAGGTAATTTTAGTAGCTATAGCCTGCATACAACAAAAAAAATCAATACTGTTGCTATAACAAATACAAAAGTTGAGAATGTAGAAATCTAAGATCTAAAAGGCACAGAAGAGAAACAGTAAATGTGTAAAACCTTATATTATAATAAGTATATGGGGGGAAATAAATCACTTTGATCTGATTTTATATTTAAATAAGACAATAAAATGCTGAAAGAAGATAGCATTCAATATTTACATGGAAATGGTAATAAATGCATTTATATTCTAGAAAATGACTTATGTGAAAGAAAATCGTAGCTATAATAATGAAAACTATATCCACATTCCAATTTATAGTAAAATAGTGGGAGATGGAATAGCAGCATGAAAAATGCTAAAAACAAACAACAAAGAGATAACAATAACTAGAGAAGATGGTAGGATGATTAAATTTCCAGGAAAGGAAAACAAGGCACGTTTAGTTTTTAATTTTTTCTTTTTTAATAATATTAATTTATATTTATAGTAAGTAGATTTATTTTCTCCTTTACAAATTACAGAAAGTACAAAGAAAATTTCTAATAAACAAATTTGTCTGACTTGACCTTCTAGGTTGCCCGCCAGGTATACTTTTCCTTTTCTTCTTTAAATAACAAAAAATAAAATATAAATATGCCTGCCAAAAAATAATCAAATAAATTCCTAAATTTTATAAATGAAACTCATATGGAATATGTTAAAAAAACTCGCAATCACTGTTAATAATAATGAAACATACATTTTCTCTGTTAAACATAGCTTATACGCTTTACATATTTCTTTTTATACCCGTACATATTTATTTTTTAAATAATCAAAGCAAAACAATAACAAACTACACTAAAATGAAAAAAAATGATCTAATTTCATGATATTAGATAATTGTTTCATATAAATAAATGAATAATGGAACAAAAAGTAATTGATTTTACATTTAAAACACAAATAGCAACACTATATAGTCAAAAAAGTCTAATGCATCAATCATATTAAGCAATTTTTTAGTGGCCTTATCTAGTGCGTTAATTGATTACAAACACTGATGTATTTTATAATTTGTAAAATTCTACGGTGTTATTAACAAATTACATAAAATGAATAAAAAAAAACAACAATTAATTAACCACCACATTTATTTTCTTCTTAAAATTAGTTATTCTGCCTTTGAAGCATCTGTCACCCTGTACTTTATGCAATTCATAATCAATCTATTTATATTAGCAGACAAAAAACAAATCAATGCACAGCAGTAAATATTAGGTTAACATAAATTAGAATTCAAAATAATAATCAATGAATTTAATGTACACAAAATCCGAGATTACTGGAACAAGATTAATGCATGAAAAGTTCCAAGCAGATCTGCACAATTAAGCATTAAAGGGCTATATATTTTATTAAGTTTTTTCATTTTAACTATAGATGGGGGTCTTATGAAAGAGTGTTAATTTTGTTCAATAATAGATGATTTAGTCCTTTCTTCTTATATTATACTGGTATGGATGAACACTTTCTTTTTATTTTGAACTAGATTTGTCTTACATAACTAGCTTCATATAAATATAAAAGTATGGAAATGTTGGTAAACCATTTACAAAAAATTTATCTGGAACAGCGGTTCTCAAATTTTTTTACACACCATTCACGTGAATTACACATGATGAGTGTACCATGAACTATAAATATATAATAATATGTCATTAGTTAGCAATAGTTCTATCTCAGAATTGTAAAGAAATAAAAAGTTTACATCTTTTTTAAAAGTAAAAAAATAATACAATTTTTTACTGACTTTTCAAAGAAAACTACAGTATTACTTTTGGTTGCAAGGTGGGAGTGGAAGGTGAAAATGAATTTTCATTTACGTTTTCAAGTACGAGGAATATGAAAATAACAATCACTTAAATTGAGGTTTCCATATATATATGCCTACGTATACAATTTTGTAGCTCGAAAATCTCTGAAACTGAAAGATCAATTTCTTTAAAATTTAGAAATGCTGTAGGAGTGTTTCTAGTCATGCATGTTAAAATTTGAGGTTTGTTTGTGTAGCGGTGTGTTTTACATATGCACTTAGGCAGCAAGTCACAGCAGTGAGCGAGTTGAAACTTGATGCTTGTATACAGCGTTTACTGGTTAATAAATGTAGTATGCTGTATTCTGAAAATCAGTGCCTTTCTGACAGCGAAAAAATGACAGCATCAGAAAGGAAAAGTCTTCTCTTCTTGTGCAGAACTGAGCAAAAGTTTTTTTATTTATTACAAATTTTTTAATCCTCTTTTACAAAACTTTTATTTAAATTACCGATTAAGACTAAAAATTTGGTGAGATGGATGGTGCTACATGCTTGAAACAAGTTAAGATATCTAGTTCAGTTGAATTTAATCTTAGGCACAAATCTTGGTTAAGGTTCAGTTTATTAAAAAATCTATTTGTGACTGTCACCGACAAAAGAAAATCCAGTTTCACAAAGATATGTGGTAGAAAAGGAAATTAAAAATAAGAATGCTTTTCTGGATATTCATTTTTAACTTTAACCAAAATTTACATACCTCTAATTTAGTAAAGTCCATTTTCAAAACTCCATCACAAGATAGTTCCATCAAACCTCTGTTTCATTGTTAGTCAGGGTTCCAGGAATGACATCCAGTATTAAAGGGTTTCGTATCCATAGGAATTCAGAATAATCTTCTTAAAAATATTCTTCAAAAGTTTCAGCAAGCATTAGGCAATGGAGTTTTATATTACCGATGAGATTATCTTTCAAATCAGTTTGTTGTTTCACTTTGCAAATTTACTTTTAAATTATTGAGGAGAATGATCATATGATAAGTAGGTTAGTATTACTCACTGTCAATTGATCATGCAGTTGAAAACCAATATTCATTAGGAATACCTGCACCTCTGAATGTAGCTCAAATAAACTGCTTAGATATTTTCCTTAAGAAATCCATCTTACCTCTGTGTATGGCAGTATCTGAATGTGGTAACTGCCAAATTCAGAACAGTTTCAAAAATAAACAAGGAGTTTTAAAGCCCAAAATTTAATAAAATTAACTACCTTAACCCCCTGGAGAATATGTTTAAATTGTTCAGGCATCTGTTTTATGACTAAAGCTTCTCAGTAAATACTGCAATGAATGAACATACAATCTGTAACAGACTTTACTTAGGTAGCAATACCTCCACATTTTCCTGTCACAGCTGAAGTATCATCAGAACAGAAGCTAATGCACTGCCTCCAATACAGTCCATTTTCTGTAAAGAAGTTATCTAGCTTTTTGACTATTTCATTGGTGGTAGTTAGTCTAGACGGCTCATCACAAAATAAATACTCGTCCTTAATTTTACTTTAAAATAGATATCCTACGTAAACCACAGTTGAACATAATTTCTTACATCTGAGCTCTCACTAAGTTGTACAATGAAAAAGTCATTATTTCTGACTTGAACTACTAATTTCTCTTTAATGTTTAATATCACACTTTCAATAATGCAGTGCATGATATCATTTGATAGTGGTATCGTAACTAGCTGCTTATAGCTAACATACCACCCAACATAGCATCATATCTCTTTTGCAACAGTTAACAACTCTTCACTGATTGTATGAGTTTTCCACACTTTGATGTTTTAGAGCTCATTAAGGAAGATCCCTCAACTGCTTTTTTTGAGTACTGCCTGTAAGATACCACAATTTTCTTTGTGCATTTTATCTCACAATTTTCAAACAAAATAATCCTTAGGTTTGTTTTCTAATGTTGAATGTTTATTACTAAGGTGCCATTTCAATGAGGGAGATTTGGTTTGAAATTATTTCAAAGCAAATTACACATTGAGGTCATGGCTCATTGTTACATCTGCAATAGTAAATTTAATATTATTGAACTCAGGATCATCTTTTTTAAAACATTTCATATTTTGGTAGGAAAATATCTCTACTCACTTCAAATTTCGATTCTGAAGTAGAGCTTGAAGAGGTACAGGGTTTTTTAACTGACAATTTTTTATTTATTACTTTACTAAGCCACTTATCCATGTTGATTTATACAGGGTCCGGCATAAATTGACGATTTTGTAGTAATTGTTATGTTGGCACACTGTCAATGAGAAGGCGGGAGTGTTGTACATGTTGACAGGTCTATTCATGCTATTTCAGTAGCCAGTATGTCGTGGTCGGGTGAATAACGAGCGTTTGTGATTGAAGCCTATTTTAAAAATAATGACTCGGTTATTGTAACACGGGGTTTTTCGCAGACATTTCAATTTAAATTGACATGCATCTGTTCCTAGTAGGAATACAATATTGTTGTGGGTGAAGAATTTTTAGAACACATCGTCTGCTTTAAAAATTAAATCAACAGGATGAAAACGGACTGTGAGAACGCCTGAAAACATTAACGCTGTAAGGTTAGTTGTTATGCGGTCTCCACGACATTCAGCAGCGAGACATGCTGCTGTGCTAGCCATTTCTGATCGAAGTGTACAACGAATTCTTCATGCCGACCTGAAATTCCATCCGTATAAGATGACGTTAGTGCAGTAACTTAATGCAAATGATTGGGCATCTCGCAAAGCAGCTTGCGAGGTCATCCTCGAAAATGTCCATCAGGATGCCATTATTCTTTTAAGTGATGAGGCACATTTTCATCTGTCAGGATTTGTGAATAAACAAAATCACCGTTATTGGGCTTCGCATAATCCACGGCAAATTCTTGAAAAACCACTTCACAGTCAATATGTTACAGTGTGGTGTGCGGTTTCAAAGTTCGGCATAATTGGCCCATATTTTTTTTTGAGGAGTTAAATCGCAGAGTAACAGTAACATCTCATCGATACGTAAACATGTTGAATGAATTTCTGCGACCGAAACTGAATGACTTTCAAGGACATGAAATTTGGTTTTCAACAGTATGGTGTCACCCCCCCATAAAGCGAGAATTGCAATGGATGTTCTGCGAGAAACCTTTCCTGGATGTTTGATTTCCTGATTTGGTGACATTTCTTGGCCAGCGCGTTCACCTGATCTGGCTGTTTATGATTTTTTTCTGTGGGGGTATCTCAAATATAAAGTCTTCAGTAGTCGACCACAGTCAATTGCATAACTCAAGGAGGCCATTCAATGAGAAATTGAAGCAGTTCCACAGGTGATGATTGAGCGAGCAATGTCAAATTTTAGAATGAGGTTAAGTGAGTGTGTGAGGAGCAATGGAAAACATTTTGGACGACATAATATTCAAATAAAAAAAAATCTATGTAAGTAATTCACTATAAATTGCAAAAATTGATCTTTAATTTGATATATTAAATGTTTTAATAGTTCGAAACACAGTTTAATTATTATCCCTCAAAAATCGTCAGGTTTATATGCCGGACCCTGTATTTTATATCAACTAAACTAAACCAAATTAATTCAAGCAAAGTAGGTAAATAAGTGTGTGTGTGTGTGTGTGTGTGTATACTTATATATAAATAAAAAGCCCCTCGTGATGTGGTACATGCATGGGCCAGACAAGTCGCTAGTGCTGTGACATGTAAGAAGCCGCTAGTCTTGTGTGTTCATTCTTGCTAGCCGAGCAACTGACTGTTGCTACACACAAATAATTTCCTCAAATTAAGGGGAAAGGGAATGCATAATAAACTAATAACATATCAAAAAAGTTTCAAAATGGTTCTCAAACCTTTTCACTGTATTAATCTTAATCAATAAATACTAATAATTTTGTATTATAAAAATTACAATACAAAATTTTTGTATTAAAAGTTAAAAATAATAGTTTGTTAGTAGTGTTGTGTCCGTTTGCCTTGAGAAACACTGTACACCATCACAGTTTGAGAGTCTGATCGAGAGCGGTGTTTTTCATGATTAGGATAAATCTACCTGTATCTTTCTGAATTTCAAAAAAATTCATAAACTGCTAACAAGATGAGGTACACCAAAAACAGCTCTATATTAAAACAAATGCTGTAGCATATAAATTTGAAAAGAGGTACGTAAACTGTGGAAAAAAGTAATATTGAAAATAAAATTTACAAGCAATGTTTTTATTGATCTATTACAAAATAAATTTACCAGATTTAGTAAATGAATTGGACGATGTAGGAGTTGAATTACGGTATTTGTCTGATGGACCCCAGATCCGTACAGTACAATCATCAGATACTGACGCTAACATCTGATGATGGACTGGATTCCAGGCAACACAATTTACTGTTCTTGTATGACCAACAAGTGTAGCTATCGGCAACTCTCTTTTCATATGCCATATATACACCTTATTATCTGTAAATAATAGAAATGTAAAATTACTTAAAGAATAATGTATTACATTTTACATTACAGAGATTTTAAATAGACTGCATCACGAAACAATTACTGAATTATTTGCAGAACAGTTTGCATTATCTTTCAATTGAAAATAATGACTGTCAAAAAGAAAAATTAATGTTACGATTAAAATAAACCACAAAATCAGCAATATTCAAACATACCTTTTTCAAGACAGCAGTATAATATAAAAGGTTGATTCATATAACACATTATCATAACATCTTAGTCATCCAAATCACAAAAAAACAGTAAGACAATTCATCATATGAAATAGATATTTTTTGCTCTAACTTTTTATATTATTATATACAGATTTAATTAATTTTCTTTTTATGTAATAAGTATAACAATTTCAGCCATATCTCAGAAATTTATTATCAGATTTGCAGAAACAAGTTTTTCTTCTTTTCACTTTTAAAAGTTTTCAATTTGTGGAAGTTGCTGAGAACATGTATACCAAATTTCAGATACAGATTTTATTGAAAAAACAAAACAGTGGACAAAAGGAAAATTAAGTGCGACAGAGCAATTACTTATATAAACTGTTTTGTTTGATATCCTGAATCAGTCCCAAGTCTGGCCAACAATTCTCAGGATACCTATATCTGTGTGTATGTGTATATATGCACACAACATAAATGAAACTTAAACCACCAAATCACAGTAAACAGATAAGTTAGACTTAACTAATACAAGAATCAATTTTCACAGGATCCTGCATATCTTTATTTGGTATTCAATTCTGTAATTATGTAAAATAAATTTTTTTTTAAACTTATCTTGTAGTTTGTTATGGACAAATACATAACTCCATAACAAACTTCAAGATCATAAAACTATAACGATTTTGGCAATTTCTAAATTCTTAACCTTTAAAAATAATTGATTTTGTGTAATATAGAATTTAATACCAACTGAACATGCAGTTGCAGTTAATGAAAATTGATTCTTGGTATTAATTTGTTAAGTTTAAATCTGTTTACTGTGTTTTGGTGGTTTAAGTTTAATTTATGTTGAATTAGTTTAGCGCAGTGGTCAATATGTTGATAGATATATATATATATATATTTAAACACTGACACATTAGTAAAATATATTGAAAGAGATATCTACAATTCACACAAGGGAAGACAGTTATTCAAAAATGAAGAAAGACAAACTACATAAAAAATAAAAAGATACAAATTGTACCTTTTTTGTTCTTTTCAAGGAAAATTAGGGAAGCCCTGGCTTTTCCCAATAAGCACTTTAACTGGGTTTAATGTGTAGCTATCAAATAGAAAATAGAATCCCCAAATTCAGATCACCAGTGTTCTCATTCCAGATGACACCAAGAATGCACTGTCTGTACCATCAAGAACATTCTTAATACAAGAACAAAAGATCTAGTAGGGTCCTATGCCCACAGAGCTGATCATGGGAAAGAAGAGATCAATGGTAAGGAAAAAAGGTGAGTGGAAAGAAAGGATGATCTAACTATCAGGTAGATCGTCCATCTTACCAGTGACTTCTTTACTGTTTGATTTGTATATTTACAGATCTTTCTTCATCGTCTATTTATTTTAACTAACTAATTTGGTATAAATGGATTGGCTTTCAGAAATCAAATTTAGAGAGTTATTTTAACTTTGTTTTCTTTCATGAGGATACTGTCTGAATTATGCTTCATATGGTTATAATCCAAATTCCTATAATCTGAATGAGAATTGGAAACGCTATTGTCATTCTGTTATAACAATTTTCTATGGTATGACTATTATAAAAAAAAATCAATCATTCATACTAAGTTAATCGTTTCATTTTTCTGATAACTATGTTATTAAATTTATGCTGTTTTAGAAACAAACCCAAAACAGGATGTAACAGAAAAAATAAACATAAAGCTAAAGAAATGTTTACAAAAAATCAAAAACCTAGAACTAGGTAGAATTTTCAAAGGTTGTGTGTACCTCTATTTATAAAACAAAAACTGAAGACCAAAGAAATAATGCAATTTTTTTAATCAAATCAAGAAGAAAATGATGAGTTAGCTTACAAAGGTTTGCAGAACCTAAAATTTTCACTAACTCCAGACCAGTCCACTGAACTTAAGACTCGCCACCACCCTTGTACTCTTCTTATAGATTACCTCAAAGAAAATCGATAACAAAATAGAAAAAGATATTTAAATTTAAGAATTCCAAAGTTAAAAGTCTAGATTTTTTTGTAAGTATTTTTTCAGCACTCTCTCAGTTATTTTATTTTAATAACCATTTAGCACAGCTCATTCTTTACATTAATCAGAACTTAAAACTGAAAATAAACTAAAGCAGACTGAAATCTTTACCTTCACTACCACTAGCAACAAAATCTTGGTTAGCACCACCAAAACAGCTATGAATTGTAAAATGTCCCTGAGTTACACCCTGGAATTTACGTAAGAGACAACGATCCTGTAAATCCCAAAGATGGACACCCTGTGTGGCAACGTTAAGCAGTGCTAATCGATCTGCTTTGTTGACAGAAAATGTCATAACAGGATGGTCTTCTTGAAGGCTGAAAAAATATAAACACAGCTGTTATATTAAATCAATTTTATATTACTGTGTATATATATATATATATAATAAAGTTGTATATGTATATATACGACATAAATATGACACATTTTACTTAAAAATGTTACCTTTATAAATTTCTTGGATTAACCAATCAACTACACAAACTTATAAATTAAATACACAACGTTTCACTTATAATTCTCTAAGCTTCCTCAGGTGACAAGGCACATTCATACATACATCATACAAAATTCAAATTTTGATTTTATGACTGATGTTTTCCTATTCCCCAAGCTAAAAAAAAAAACCATGCTAGGATGAGGTTTTACCAATATGGAAGAGATTAAGACAGATTTGTTGAAGGAGATAAACACTATACTGAAAACTGCATTCCAGAGGCGCTTTGAAGATTGGAAAAACCACTGGCACAAATGTATTATATCTGAAGGAGAGTACTTTAAAGATGATAAAATCAATATTTATGAATAAATAAAGATTTTTTGAGAAAAACTAAAATTCCGTATATTTTCTGTTCAAACTATACATATTGTAGGAAGTAAGTAACAAGTAGGACCTAACTCATTTTGTTCCAGTTTAACAAATCAAGCTCTACAACGAAATTCAAAATAAAAAACTAAATTGGCAATTTGTTAAAGAAGGTTTAACCAATGCTAAAAATAATCTGACAGTATAAGCAATATTTCCATGTACATGTTTCCAATAAACATAAGTAATGTTTCCAGGGACATCAGAAATCAGGGGCTGATAACAATGAAGGATGTTGTTTTTCAAAATGTCTCCACATAATAAAATAAAAAGAATCCATAAGGTAATTAATTGAGTGAAGTATCTCCTAATGGTTTAAACCCTTAATTAACAACTGGTGCTCTTCCCAACTGGCCATACTTAACTGCCAAATCATTAACTGGTACTTAAAATTAACTACAGTTGAATCAGGGAGCTTCCAGTACAAAATCCAATCGCAATCCTATTAATTCAGAAAAAATCAATCACACTACTAGTGTCAAAACTTAATGCATTAAATTAATAATTTATGTTTAAACTTCCAGAAAATATTTTTCAATCTGTCAGGCTGCATTGTATAAATGCATTACATATTGTGATTAAAGATACATGACAAAATGTTATACTTAACTTTTTATTGCATATAATTCATTATAATATATCAGTTAATCATTATGTCATATCATATGACATTATGAAATAAGACATTTTTTCTTCTTTTTTAAGACTAACTTTAATCATTACTATTCACAATAAAGATGTATATTAATAGGTTTCTTAACACTTTTGCTGCGGAACCAGTTACTTATGTGTCCTGTACAAGCATTTACAATGAGGTGCCCTATTTCCCCTCAATTTCTCTTCTGTGTGACAGGCAGGTGTATTTTTCATCAATCCTCATTTATTTTTTAAATCATACCAAGTAATTGTAAAGATTAAATTTTGATGTTAGAAGGATTAAATTTGTACTGGACTTGCTTACGCACAATAGCACACGATTGAAATATAAAATTCACAAATAGTTACCAGTGACTGACATATAGCATTAGAAGAGATGAAAGATTTACAAAGTTTACAAGATACAGGTATCCTGTAATCCTGTTACACACCAGTGGAAATGAATACCGAACAAAAGGGACTTGTGATAAATGAAAATTACATACATTAAAAAAATACCCAGTCAATGTGATAGCAGAAAAGATACATGCCATTTTTGCCTCAATTTCTTTACAATTTCTAATACAGAAAATTTGCTGAGGAGCAAGGAGATTAATAAGTTTCTGATCTTCTTCCTTTGATTTCTTTTTTTCCCTGAACAGTATTTTACATTAAAATAAACTATTGATAGGAATTTAACTAATAACAATAAATAACATTTACAACATATATTTCTTACATATTAGTATCGGACAGCTCATCAAAATTATATGAGCGAACTCTGTGATGCGTATCGGCAGCAAGAACAGATTTTCCATCGGAACGACACCAAAGGCAATTGACACGAACTCCTTCCCACGAATCCAATACATTTCCTTCTAAATCCTTAAAACAGAAATACTTTACTCAGCATCATTCCATTGTAAAACAATAAATTAAATATTAATTTATGATAAATTATTTATACAACATTTTGCAGACTTAATAATCTAAGCATTATTAAGTGTTATACAATTTGTATTCCTCAAAATACAAATAACTGTCCTGTAGGTTCTAAGAATTAGGCTTTATAGCTTAAAGATCTTAAAAACTGAAGCAAAATATACTAATGACCAAAGCAATAATAATTACAGATAATTACAGAATTAGAAACAAATTTTGATTCAAAATATCTGACCCGAGCATGCCAATTAAAGGCATGGGTCTCGCACAAAAAAGGCAGCAGATTATTTTTTTTTTTAATTATGAAAAGTAAAAGAAAAGACTAAATAATCTTAATAATTAAATCAGTTTTGCAAGAATTAGAATTAGTATATTAATGAGTTTATGAATTTTTCTTCTACATTTAACAATTTAAAAAAATTATTTTTTCTAACATAATAAAAATAGGAAATTTGTTTTAGTTTTATTTCAGGAGTATGAGATAAATTAAAAAAAGATTTTGTTTGAATAGCCCAAAATATTGTCATGAACTACATTTAATGATTATCAATTTCACAATTTTAACAATTTTATGAAATAAGGCTATAAGGGTAAAAATAACTTTCAATTATGGGAAGAAGTTGAATTTTAACCTCTAAGTAAATGTCAGAAAAATTATGTAACTTCATTATCAGTTCTCTTTTTTTATAATTTATACTTGTCACAAAGAAAAATATAAACATAAAAAAGTTGGTATGGTCATCAACTATTAGACACATGAATGAAGGTATATTTTTATTAATCTACTCCTTTATTGCTTTGGTCAGATACTTCAAAACACAATCTCTATATTGATCAAATACTTTCTCATCTTTCAAGTTTCACTATGTCATTGTGCCCAAAATACCATCCGTTCATTTTTATCAGGGTCTACCACACTTTTGTCACCTAGTTGTAATATGACAAAGATAACTGAAGGATTTTTATCATGCGTTAACTTATTAAATGGCCATATCATGTCAACTGTCTTTCTGAAATCTTTCTTTCAGTGGCTTCTCCACCATTCCTCTTTTTCTAATTTCCTCATTTCTAACCCTATGTTAGATGTTGGTATGGCTATGAAGCCATACCAACATCTCCAGAAGCCCATTTCCATTGCATCAATCCTTTTTCTTAGTCTGGTGCTGATATCCCACATTTCATAACTATACAGTCAAACTATGCTTGAAGATGAAAAGAGTTAGAACTTAATAGGCCAAGAAACAGTCTTTCTCTGGATACATTCTGTTCTCCAGAACATTTGTTGTTTCTATAAAAAGAATGAAGCAATCTTTGTTATTCTTTATTTCCCACTTTAATTCAAGATGTCCTATCATCCAATGCTTCTGAAGCAAGAATGATAGCTAAATTTTCAATTTTTTGGTAGCCTTTATAATAACTTCAATAATAATAAAAATATTTCAGTTTTGGTCAACTGCCATATACAAAGTTTTATCAAAATCAACTTCTATTCTCCACTTTTTATATTCCGATTAATTTTCTGATCATATAATTGGAATCTTCAGAAACAATCACCTGGTGATCAACAAATGAAATCATTGTACATTCCTATCATTTAATCTCATTCTGTACATCAATCCAACTGTTTAACACCTAGCTCAAATAGATTTCACCTATAACAAGTAGAATTACCCAAAATTACCCTTTGCCTTTAACTCCTTTTTTACCAAGTAATGTGTAAATATGCATTTAACATATCTACATCTCTGAAGGACAGTAATTTCTGAAAATGGTACTTTTATTACTAATCAACTCTTAAGTGCATATTCCACCGAGATGGCTAACAAATCTTTTCTTGGTAAGAAACCACAGTGTCTCAGCTACAGCTTCATGAATGCAATTTTTCAAAAGCTGATATATAAATCTCAGAAATAATATAATAAAATATAATAATATATAATTTGATATTTATATATTTTGGTAACTCATTTTTTATGTAATTTAAAAAATCTTGTCAATTCCTCACTTTCCAGCCTTGAATACATATGTTATACATTACTTAAAGAGGAATAAACACTTCTGATGTTTTTTATTTGATTAATCGTCACCTCATATTTTTGTAAAACATTAATTTGCACCATCAGCAAAAAATGAACTCAATCACACCGAGATATCCTTTGCACTAAGAATTTGCCATTTTAATATCAAATTTCAGTCTAATACAACAATATACTCTATGATCAATTTAACTTCTGTAATGATTGAAACTGATTAAACTTATGGATCTCTTTGTAACAGAAGGCGTTCATTAATTACAATCAAAACTATTTCAGTTAATCTTTACCTTAACTGATCAATCAATCTTATCATTTAAAATACCTTTTCCACATGCTCCTATTACTTCATCTATTGGCAGACCAACTTACCATTAAAATGGAGGTAAATAAATTTGTGAGTGCAATTCAAAGAAAACATTATACAAACGAAACCTAATAAAACTTACACATTGGTAAAACTGGCCACGAATGCCACCAGTCACAAACTTTGTTCCATCTTTATGCCAGGAGCAGGCAGTAAGCGAATCTTCAGGTGAATGCGTCACTTTAACCCGAAGTTCTTCAGTTTCAACATTCCAAATCCAGAGTTCAGGACAATCCTCTGGACCACAGGCAATAAGGTAAGTACCATCTGGAGACCATGCAAGATACGCGACACCATATGAATGACCCTCCAAAGTTTTTCTATGATGACATGTTAACGTCTCCTAAAATCATTAAAACAATACCACTGTAAAACAAATCTAATATTTCAAAAACAAAAGATGCAATCACTTCCTAAAAATTAAAGTTAATTTCATTTGTAATTCTAAATGGAGAAATTTATTTTAATCCATATACAAAATTAAATCAAAACATTTATAATGAGCTTAGTGACATTACCTTTCTTGATGTACAATACAAAGTTATATATATATAATAGTCCATTGTCATTCATGTTTCTATTATTAGTGGATTATATTCCTGCTATTTACTGTTGGAATATAAAACTAAAATATAGATAGCTGAAATTATTTTTCCTGGACTTCTTTTTTATTTTGGATCATCTCTGTAATACTTAAATATTATATTATTAATAATCACTACAATATTATTAGGCATGTTATGTATGCTTTGCTTAAACTTTGACAATGAATCATCTGATATTATAAGTTGAATATCTTAAATAAATAGTGGACAAGAAAAAATCAAAGAATTAATAATTTAAAGATTTTAAATGAGATTAAAAAATTATAAATAGAAAAATATTTTATTTGCCTAAGCCTAATATTACAAATTACCTAAATTTCTCACAGTATAAAGCAATAAATTTATTCAATAATTAAAAATTTGAAGTTAACATTAATCCCAAAATAATTTCAGATTTAAAAAAATGCTTAGTTTAGAGCTATTAATAAATTTCTTTTTTTTTCTCAACAATTGTAAAACCTATCTGTTTTTCAATGAAAGCCATTTGAGTTCCACAGCTTTGTAGAAAAATTGTTTGAGTTACAATTTTCTTTTGTGTTTGTATAAATAAATGAATCTAATTTTATAATCAGTTTGTTACATATTCATGTTTAGCAAGGCAGTTTTCTAATAAATTTAACTTAGTTAGACTACAAACCTTTCAGGATGTAAGGTAACAAATTAAGTTAGGAGAAAGTTTTATTATAATTATGAATTGCAGATTTTGAGATTACATCTACAAGGTAATAATAAACAGTACTTAATTAAAAATATTTAAATTTATTTATCTTTCACCTAAAAAAAGTTCTCCATCTACCTTACTGTATCATTTACAAGAATTTTTACTATATAAAATATTATTCTCAACACTCACAATAATTGAATAATTGGTTGAACATATCCCTGTGAACAGATAGCAAGGGATTACTGAAAATGAGATTAAATTGTATACTTTTTTTGGTACAATCAATATTAACTTTAATATTAGAATGTTCTTACAATATTAACAATACCAAGATTTTTTGTCCCAAGGCAGTTGGCAGTAAAAATGTGTGTGTGTGTGTGTGTGTGTATATATATATATATATATATATATATATATATATACACACATAATTCACCTAGAAAATAAATAACTTTACAACTAAATTAAAAATAATATATACATTATAATTAATGTACAGGATCATCGAAAAAGTTTACAGATATTTAAAAAAATTGTTTCTCAGAAACTGCTGGAGGAGTTAATAAAACAAGTATTTCTTTGAAAAATTCACAAACTCAAAAAGTTTTTTTACATACATTAGAATGTTCTAATAAGAGCTATACTGGTTGCTCTACAAACCATTAGCCAATAATCAACTTTTGTCATCATAGGCATAACTGTGGCAATAGCAGCAGTGATTCATTGTCTTAAATGTTGTACAGCCCTGATTTTTTCACTGCAGACAATGTTTTTAATGTATCCCCATAGAAAAAAGTCTAGGGGTGTCAAATCTGGGCTTGTCGAAGTCACAGGACCGGCCCTATCAATCCGATCAAAAACTATTAGGGAATCTTTCATTGAGAGTACATCAAACATCTAGGCTAAAGTGTGGGGGTGCACCATCTTGTTGAAACATTCAGCAACGTTACCCCATCTACCTGTTCCTTCAATATCAAAGTGACTATTCTAGGATGCCTTAATATGTGACCCAAAAATCAGGCTCTTCAACTATATTTTTCCAAATGCTTCTTTCTTCATCAACTTGTCATAACACCTCTTCATTTGTCACTTTATCCACCCCATCTGATTTTTAACATTCTCCTATAGCACCACATTTCAAAAGCTTCTAATCTTTTCTTCTGAGGTACCCCTATCTACCCGTTTGAAAGTATTAGAGCTACACTCCAAACATATACTTTTAAAAATGTTTTCCTGCTGTTTAAATTAATTTTTGATATAAGCAAATTATATTTCTAACTGAAAGCTTGTTTCCTGTGCTATTTGGCATTCTATATCACTCCTGCTTTGTCCATCTTTAGTAATTCTACTTCCCAAACAACAGAACTCTTCTACCTCCATAATCTTTTTTCTTCCTATTTTTATATTCAGTGGTCCATCTACATTACTTCTACTACATTTCATTACTTTTGTTTTGTTCTTGTTTATTTTCAAGCGGTAGTTCTTGCGTAGGACTT